>NC_092337.1:248350000-249822500 GCF_046630445.1 Rutidosis leptorrhynchoides
CAGAGGGAAGATTCGGTTAAGCCTTGATAATTGGGTGCTCGTGATACAAATACTATTTTGGAATGTGAATGATTCTGGTTGAGCAATTCTTAAAGAACCTTGTGGTTCAATACAATTTACTTACTAAACCTATGATTTCACCAACGTTTTTCGTTGACAGATTTCTATGTTTTTCTCAGGTCTTGCACGATATGTGAGACATGCTTCCGCTCATTATTTGATACTTGCTTTGGATGTCGAGTATACATGCTTTTCATGGAGCGTCTTTTGACTTTACTTTAAACCGTGTCGCCTAGATTTCAATCGTACTTATAACGTTGTAACTTAACTTTTGGTTGAACAATTCTTGTAAACTTTGAAACAATCTTTATTTTGAAATGAAGGCGACATATTTTGGTCAAACGTTATCTTAAAGACTTATAATCAGGTAATGGGACCCACGTAGCCGACGCCGTCACTTGACGATTTGTCGGGGTCGCTACAAGGTCCATGAACACCGCCGGTGCGTTAGTGAGACCAAATGGCATTACAAGAAATTCATAACTACCATAACTAGTCCGGAAAGCGATTTTGGAGATATCTTCCCCCCTTAACCCTTAATTGATGATAACCCGAGCGGAGATCGATTTTTGAATATACACGAGATCCTTGTAATTGATCAAAAAGGTCATCGATGCGTGGAAGAGGGTATCGGTTCTTAACCGTTAATTTGTTTAGTTCACGATAGTCGATACACATTCTTAACGAATAAAATCGGAGCGCCCCATGGTGAATGGCTAGGCTGGATAAAACCACGGTCAAGTAGTTCTTGAATTTGACTTCGCAATTCTTGCATTTCAGATGGAGCAAGTCTATACGGTGCACGTGCTATGGGTGTGGCTCCCGGAATAAGATCGATTTGGAATTCAACCAGTCGATGAGGTGGAAGACCCGGCAATTCGTCGGGAAATACATCGGAAAAGTCACTAACAATTGGCACATCATCGATATGCTTCTCATCAGACTCTACTTCCTTAACGTGGGTAATGATCGCAAAACAACCCTTACGGAGTAGTTTTCTAACTTTAAGGCACGAGACGAGGTTGAGTCCGGTGCAACTCTTATCGCCATAGACAATCAAGGGTTCACCGTTCTCGATAGGAATCCGGATTGCTTTAAGATCTCAAAGAATGTGAGATTTCATTTTGACTAACCAATTCATACCGATTATTACATCGAAGCTCCCTAGTTCCATGGGTATCAAGTCAATTTCAAACTCATTTCCCAAAATGTTTAACGTACACCCCCGGTAATATGTGTCGGCACTCAATAGGTTCCCGTTGGCCATCTCAATGGCATAAGTAGTATCTATGGGGAGTGATGGAGTGCTAAGAGTATGAACCAAAGTCTTGGATATAAAACATTTATCGGCACCCGAATCGAATAAGCAAGAAACATAAGTTATGTTGAGAAGAAACGTACCCGTGACTAGTTCATTGTCATCTCGGGCCTCTTGGGCGTTAATGTTGAAAGCTCGCCCGCTTGTGTTAGGGTTAGCTTTCTTCTTCGGACATGCATTTCTAAAATGACCCGTTTGGCCACATTCAAAACAAGCACCCGGTTTTGGTGTATTGAGCCCCTTTTGAGCGACGGGGGCAGCACTTCTACAATCATTGGCCACATGACCACTCCTTTGGCACCGGTCGCAAAACGATTTGTCACATTCACCATAGTGATGTTTGTGGCATTTGTTGCAAAAAGGTTTATTTCCGCCATAACTTTTCTTGGCGTCGGAGGTAAAAGACTTTTTGGTGAAGTTGTTGTTATAGTTGCTTGATGGAGTGGCTTCCTATTTTTTTTGTTACTACCCGACTTATCCTCGGCTTTAGGTGCCGGTACTACGATTTTGTCCACCGTTTCTATCAATTTGCGAGCCATATTCAAAGCTTCTTAATGATTGGTGGGTTTGGATGACATTACTCTGTGTTTGATGCTCTTTGGAAGACCATCCATGTAAAGTTCAACCCTTGAAGACTCGGGGTTCACAACGTGTAACGACCCTGGATTTTTCCAACGTTTATTTATTAATAATTGTTATTATTAATACTTGTGATTAACCGAATGTATGTTATTACATTTACATGTTGCCATGACTAAACGTACTTGACTTTAATTGCCCGAAATGTCTTTGTGACACCCGAGACTTACACGAATAATATTTTTATATATTATTTACATTCATGATTGATTTTATTAATCATTTTAATTAACTAAGGTTATTAGTTAGTTACTTGGGCTTTAATTAGTTTAACTTGTGAATTAATGGAACTTGGGCTTGTTTAGTGTAATGGACTCATGAATTTAGATTTGTAAGCCCATCCTACATCACACATGGACTTAACTAGCCCATTCTTCTTCATGTAAGTACCACTTAGGGATTTAACTAGTTAGTTTTACTTGAAGGAATCTAGTTACCATAATCCCCATGCACATACACCAAATAACCACACTTTTAAAGCCTTTACATGAAGTAATCTAATGGATCTTTTCCTTCCCCCTTGACCCATGGGAACCGTCGGCATTAGCAAGGATATGGGGGGATTTTGTTTCACTTTTGCATTACTTACTCACAAGTATCTCTCACATTTCAAACATACACACAAATTCCTCTCAACTTTTCTCTTCTTTTTCTCTCAAAATTGTAAGTAGCAAGAACTTTCTTCTCTTATTTTTCTTTGGCCAAAACCGTGGCCTTACACCACAAAATCATCATCATCATTTATTGTTTGCTACTTGTTCTTGATTATTATTTAGTTACATGTATTTGTTAGTTACTTTACTTACTAGTTTCCAAGAACCAAACTTTCTAGTTTGATTCTTCATTTTATCTTGTTATAATAAGAACAACAAGAACATAAACTTACTAGTTATGTTCTACATATACTTTCTTAAAGGATTGCAAGTTCATGTGTTGATTAAAATCATACTTGTAATTCATGAAGTAAACTTTAAAGTTTACTTTCTTAAAGATCAAACTTTGGTTTGAATCTTTAAAGTATGAACAAACCATGAACAAATTACTTACTTATTTAGTTTACTACTTCATTACTTGCACTTTAATTTTATGATTTTTATTGTTGTTGGTCAAGTACTACTAGTTAGTCTTGATCTCATTTCTCTTGAACTAAAAGTTAACTTTGAAAGTTCAAGAACACACAAGTAAGCTTTCTTTAATTATAACTTTGTACACTTATGTTAGATCTAGACTTTTGAGTCCTGGATCTTCAAGATCAAACTAAAGAACTATGTTCTACAACTCAAGATCTTGATTTCATAAGTTTACTTTCAAGTTTGTAACTTATTATTAGTTTTAAAGTTCATGTAAGTGTTAGATCTAAGACCTTGATGTAACTTTGGTTCATCAAACTTCATACAACTCTTAAGTGAGTTGTGCTACATGTCTTGGACTTGCACAAGTGTTATGATGGTGAAACCTTGGCTAAGATGTTTCAAACACATCAACGAGTTGTACACTTGAAGCTATATGCATCAAGGATGAGAACCGTGATAAGCATCGAGCACCAAGACCACCGGAACCCACTATTTTTCTGTTTACTGTCTTCTGCCTAGTGTTTTCTGGGTTCGGTAACAGAAGAATACACCTGAGATACTGTAACCTTGATTTTCAGATAGATCTTTTCTAGTAGATAATTTTTCATATAGGACTCATCTTAATCCGAGTTACGGTTTAGGATTTATGGCCCTCCGATCGTCACTATGTCCTTTTAACGTTGTTCAGAAATTTCTGACCTACTCGCACTTAGACCGTCGCCACGGTCAAACGAAGACGAGTTTCCTTCTGTAAATTTTACCACACTTAAAGGACTCATATACAGAGCCATGGCCACTGGTCTCACCTTAATTCAGTAAGGGTAGAGGCCGTGGTGACTAACCGAACTCAGCCTTTGTTTAGAACTCTTTACTTGAACGACACTTACTTTACACCTTTTGTTAAATGATGAATGATGATGACCCTTAAGACCTTATTTACATACTTTTAAACCTATTAGGACGTTTACTGACTTAGTACTATTTGACTTAGGTTGAGGACTCGTTGGACCTTTTGGACCGATTACTTGCACACTTTTCCCGACTTGACTTTACCGCTACTTTATCATTGTGAGTTATAGCATTCCCTTTTTACTTTAACTTATTTTGGGAACTGAGAATACATGCAGATTTTATGTTTTACATACTAGGAACGAGTACTTAAACTTATATATGTGTGGGTTATACAACGGCATAAACATTCCCTTTAGCTCGATAACGTTTAATCATTGGTTTTTGAACCGTGGACGCGAATCTTAGATATGGATCCATAGGGTTTGACATCCCCACTCGGGCTAGTAGCACTAGCATTTAATGAGTGTTTAATACTTCGTAAACATACGCACTTGCCAAGTGTACTTTTAGGGGGTATAAACATTAAGTTAGTTACCAAGTGCCCACGGTTAACATATACTTTATCATACTGTTTTGAAACGCCCTTTGTAGCACTGAAATCTCGTGGCCTACCTTACATACTGTTATACTTAAACTATAGCTCACCAACCGTTGTGTTGACGTTTTTAAGCATGTTTTTCTCAGGTGCTTAAGGTTATTTGCTTCCGCTGTCGTGCTAATCTTGCCGTAGACACCCGCTTCTCTAGTGTTATCACCGCATGAACTGTTTAACTTGCATTCAAACCTTAATACATTTGAAACTATGTTTTGTAATGACCTAAGAGTCATATACATTTATTCATGCTTGCTATTCGTAGAAGCGTACCGTTGGTGTAAAACAATTGACGTCGGTTATGACGTCATCTTTTTATCGTGAATGCAACTTCTTTTATTACAGCATATAGTACTTAACCTTGTAATGATCCTGTTGTTGATGATTCATACACGATGGTTTTGTACGGGGCATCACATTTGGTATCAGAGCATTGGTTGTAGGGAATTAGGTTGCATTAGTGAGTCTAAGACCGACCCGAGTAGGATTCACTAATAGGACTAATCTACAACTTGCTAGTTTACGTGTTTCTGCTGAACTTGCTGCATGCTGCTGCTTACTTTTACTGCTATATGTCGTATACTACTACATGATTTCACTACTGTACAATATCACTTGCTTTCGATTGCATGCTACTTCTGTACGATTCGTTATTATTGCCATGCTACTTATTGTTATACATGATTTAAACTGTTGGCCTAATACGTGCTTGCTTTATGAGTTACTGACATGGAAAATTTATTTTTCCTTGTTCAGATGTCGAATGTTCCACCTGCTATCGTTTTGGGCAGTTTATACTCGTCAGCCACCCCACCTGCTGCTGCTGCCGACACACCGATCCCGAAACGCACCAGTGACCCCGGCGCTTCGTCTTCCTGGACTAGTAGCCAGCCGCCTGTACCAGTGGCTACTATTGACGGACACGTGGACCTTACGGAGATTCCAGCTCCGCCTGCTCCCGGATCCTCGGAGCCACAGCCCCGCATCGGTGGTGTTGTAATTCCCGCGGAATTCGGGGAAGGGCCATTCCGTAACCATATGCGCATGCCGTGCCGACGCGCTCCTAATGGACGTTTAGTGCCGATTCCGCCATTCAGATTCAGACAGATGATGGCTGCCCACGGACGGCCAGTTCAGCCACCCGTACAGCCACCACATGATTCGGATGACCCGCCATCCACTGATTCGTCATCAGATGACTCTTCCTCAGACGACTCCAGTGATGATGAGGACCCTGCTGATATACCTATTCAGCCACCCTCCACCCCGCCGAAGAAGCGGTATCACTTCGACGGTACCATCATTCCGGGGATCAACAGAGGACGAGCCTTCACTGACGCGTTTGATCGACGTCGTAGGGTTACTGCTCGTAAGCGGCTTGTACCGTACCCTGCCGACCCACAAGTGCGTAAGGCACCCGTTACGTGCTGACTATTTCTGGAGCCGGAACGTCTGCACCCCGTTTCGTGCGGTCTGCACCACCCGCACCACCCGCACCACCCGCACCACCTACACCGCCTGCCCCACCATCTCCCACAGTCGAGGAATTGACAAGGGAGGTGAGAATCCTCCGAGCTCGGGTTACTGAGCTCGAGGAGCAGTTGGCTCAGGTTTTAGACATCCTACACCCACCTTCACCGTAGGACCTTTTGTATTAGATTTCATGATGTAATCTAGTTTTAGTTTCATATTTCACTTATGTATTGTACGAATCTATCATGATGTATGAAACTTATTATTAATGAATGGAAACTTTGTGATGTTACTTTTTGCACAAGTGTTCTATTTACGTTACTGTATGGTGTTTTGCGGTACTTGTATCAACTTGCGTTACTTAATTAGCATGTGTTGTGCTATTTACATGTTGGTTGTTATATACTATATTATTATATATTGAATGCTAGATTTTGACTTGAGTCAAAATGTTTGTATAGAACACCATGGCTAACGGTTGATCCACACCTACTGCTGCTCAAATTGAAGAGATGATCCAAGAACGTGTAGCAGCAGCAATTGCGAAAATGCAACCCCAAGCTCCACCGCCACCGCCACCACCACCGGTTATTCAACCCGTTCGAAATGGGTGTACTTACAAGGAATTCCAGAGCTGTAAATCACATAACTTCAGTGGAACCGAGGGACCAGTTGGTCTCACGAGATGGTTCGAGAAACTTGAATCAGTTTTCCGAGTTAGCAACTGTTCGGAGGACAACAAAACCAAATTTGCTTCTTGCACGCTATCTGACGGCGCGCTCACGTGGTGGAACACAATGGAAAAGGCACAAGGCATTGATGAGGCGTATGCTACGCCATGGGGGGAATTTAAGTGTGCCATGATTGAGGAGTATTGTCCGAGAATCGAAATCCAAAAGATGGAAATGGAATTCATGCAGTTAAAGGCCGTTGGGAACGACCTTGACGGTTACAATCGGAGATTTTTGGAACTAGCCCTGATGTGTCCGACAATGGTCACCCCAGAATTCAAGCGAATGGAGAGATACTTCTGGGGACTCCCTAAGAGCATTAAGGGAAACGTCACCTCATCCAAACCACCAAATGTTCCCGAAACGATGCGCATGGCGCATACTTTAATGAATCAAATAACCATCGATGAACCGGAGAAAACTAAGTCTGAAGCGGGTACTAGTGAGAAGCGCAAATGGGATAACCACAACAACAACAACAGGGGATGAAACTATGAACAGAACCCGGCGAAATGACATGAGGGTTTCAGAGAAAACAACAACGGTGGAAACCCCAACCCCAAAAACAACACCAACTCCAACCCGAACTACAAGGGAACCCTACCTCAATGCAAGAGGTGTTACAAACACCACACTGGGTATTGCAATGTTGTCTGTGAGAAGTGCCAACGGGCTGGGCATATCGGGAAAGACTGCAAGGTCACCACTTTGAATGGGAAGCCGAATACCAATGGACCTAAAAAGTGCTACGAATGCGGGCAGACGGGCCATTTCAGAAATGCTTGCCCAAACAAGCGAAAAGACGGCAGACCACCCTGTGGTAGAGCTTTTAATGTTAATGCAAGGGATGCACGCGATAACCCTGAAATGTCCCGTTCTTATTGATTAAAAACGTTCCATATTAATTGATTTCGTTGCGAGGTTTTGACCTCTATATGAGACGTTTTTCAAAGACTGCATTCATTTTAAAACAAACCATAACCTTTATTTCATCAATAAAGGTTTAAAAAGCTTTACGTAGATTATCAAATAATGATAATCTAAAATATCCTGTTTACACGCGACCATTACATAATGGTTTACATTACAAATATGTTACAACGAAATAAATTTCTTGAATGCAGTTTTTACACAATATCATACAAGCATGGACTTCAAATCTCGTCCTTATTTAGGTATACGACAACGGAAGCTCTTAATATTCACCTGAGAATAAACATGCTTTAAACGTCAACAAAAATGTTGGTGAGTTATAGGTTTAACCTATATATATCAAATCGTAACAATAGACCACAAGATTTCATATTTCAATATACATCCCATACATAGAGATAAAAATCATTCATATGGTGAACACCTGGTAACCGACATTAACAAGATGCATATATAAGAATATCCCCATCATTCCGGGACACCCTTCGGATATGATATAAATTTTGAAGTACTAAAGCATCCGGTACTTTGGTTGGGGTTTGTTAGGCCCGATAGATCTATCTTTAGGATTCGCGTCAATTAGGGTGTCTGTTCCCTAATTCTTAGATTACCAGACTTAATAAAAAGGAGCATATTCGATTTCGATAATTCAACCATAGAATGTAGTTTCACGTACTTGTGTCTATTTTGTAAATCATTTATAAAACCTGCATGTATTCTCATCCCAAAAATATTAGATTTTAAAAGTGGGACTATAACTCACTTTCACAGATTTTTACTTCGTCGGAAAGTAAGACTTGGCCACTGGTTGATTCACGAACCTATAACAATATATACATATATATCAAAGTATGTTCAAAATATATTTACAACACTTTTAATATATTTTGATGTTTTAAGTTTATTAAGTCAGCTGTCCTCGTTAGTAACCTACAACTAGTTGTCCACAGTTAGATGTACAGAAATAAATCGATAAATATTATCTTGAATCAATCCACGACCCAGTGTATACGTATCTCAGTATTGATCACAACTCAAACTATATATATTTTGGAATCAACCTCAACCCTGTATAGCTAACTCCAACATTCACATATAGAGTGTCTATGGTTGTTCCGAAATATATATAGATGTGTCGACATGATAGGTCGAAACATTGTATACGTGTCTATGGTATCTCAAGATTACATAATATACAATATAAGTTGATTAAGTTATGGTTGAAATAGATTTGTTACCAATTTTCACGTAGCTAAAATGAGAAAAATTATCCAATCTTGTTTTACCCATAACTTCTTCATTTTAAATCCGTTTTGAGTGAATCAAATTGCTATGGTTTCATATTGAACTCTATTTTATGAATCTAAACAGAAAAAGTATAGGTTTATAGTCGGAAAAAGAAGTTACAAGTCGTTTTTGTAAAGGTAGTCATTTCAGTCGAAAGAACGACGTCTAGATGACCATTTTAGAAAACATACTTCCACTTTGAGTTTAACCATAATTTTTGGATATAGTTTCATGTTCATAATAAAAATCATTTTCTCAGAATAACAACTTTTAAATCAAAGTTTATCATAGTTTTTAATTAACTAACCCAAAACAGCCCGCGGTGTTACTACGACGGCGTAAATCCGGTTTTACGGTGTTTTTCGTGTTTCCAGGTTTTAAATCATTAAGTTAGCATATCATATAGATATATAACATGTGTTTAGTTGATTTTAAAAGTCAAGTTAGAAGGATTAATTTTTATTTGCGAACAAGTTTAGAATTAACTAAACTATGTTCTAGTGATTATAAGTTTAAACCTTCGAATAAGATAGCTTTATGTGTATGAATCGAATGATGTTATGAACATCATTACTACCTCAAGTTCCTTGGATAAACCTACTGGAAATGAGAAAAATAGATCTAGCTTCAAAGGATCCTTGGATGGCTTGAAAGTTCTTGAAGCAGAATCATGACACGAAAACAATTTCAAGTAAGATTTCCACTCAAAATAAGATTGTTATAGTTATAGAAATTGAATTAAAGTTTGAATATGATTATTACCTTGTATTAGAAAGATAAACTACTGTAAGTAACAAAGGTTTCTTGATCTTGGATGATTACTTGGAATGGATTTAGAGAACTTGGAAGTAAACTTGCAATCTTGGAAGTATTCTTGATTTTATGAAACTAGAACTTTTGGAATTTATCAAGAACACTTAGAACTTGAAGATAGAACTTGAGAGAGATCAATTAGATGAAGAAAATTGAATAATGAAAGTGTTTGTAGGTGTTTTTGGTCGTTGGTGTATGGATTAGATATAAAGGATATGTAATTTTGTTTTCATGTAAATAAGTCATGAATGATTACTCATATTTTTGTAATTTTATGAGATATTTCATGCTAGTTGCCAAATGATGGTTCCCACATGTGTTAGGTGACTCACATGGGCTGCTAAGAGCTGATCATTGGAGTGTATATACCAATAGTACATACATCTAAAAGCTGTGTATTGTACGAGTACGAATACGGGTGCATACGAGTAGAATTGTTGATGAAACTGAACGAGGATGTAATTGTAAGCATTTTTGTTAAGTAGAAGTATTTTGATAAGTGACTTGAAGTCTTTCAAAAGTTTATGAATACATATTAAAACACTACATGTATATACATTTTAACTGAGTCGTTAAGTCATCGTTAGTCGTTACATGTAAATGTTGTTTTGAAACCTTTAGGTTAACGATCTTGTTGAATGTTGTTAACCCATTGTTTATTATAACAAATGAGATGTTAAATTGTTATATTATCATGATATTATGATATATAATATATCTTAGTATGATGTATATACAGTTAAATGTCGTTACAACGATAATCGTTACATATATGTCTCGTTTCGAAATCATTAAGTTAGTAGTCTTATTTTTACATATGTATTTCATTATTAATACACTTAATAATATATTTACTTATCATTTAACATAATTAACCAAGTGTCTCAATATCTTAATATGATTCATATGTACCTAGTAAGACGTTGTTATAACGATAATCGTTATATATATCGTTTTCGAGTTTCTTAAATTAATAGTCTCATTTTTATGTATATAACTCATTGTTAAAATACCTAATGAGATACATACTTATAATAAAATTATGTTAACTATATATATAACCATATATATGTCATCGTATCGTTTTTACAAGTTTTAACGTTCGTGAATCACCGGTCCACTTGGGTGGTCAATTGTCTATATGAAACCTATTTCAATTAATCAAGTCTTAACAAGTTTGATTGCTTAACATGTTGGAAATACTTAATCATGTAAATAACAATTTCATTTAATATATATATAAACATGGAAAAGTTCGGGTCACTACAAACCCCGACTTGGTGACAGGTATATTCAAAATCAATAATCTTTTAGCTTCTGTCTTGTTTGATACTGGTGCGGATAGAAGTTATGTATGTAGACATTTTTGCGATAAGATTAATTGGTAGTTAGTCCCGTTGAAAGAGAGTATGCTTGTCGAGGTCACCAATGGAAAACTTGAAAAGGTTGATCATATTAGTCGTGGAGCTATTATCAACATAGCTGGTGCAGATTTCGAAATTGATTTGATACCAATCAAATTGGGAAGTTTTGACGTGATCGTCGGTATGGATTGGTTGAGTAAGATAAGGGCCGATATTATCTGTGGAGATAAAGCACTTCGCATACCACAAGGAGATGGCGAACCACTGGTTATCTATGGAGAGAGATGTACCTCAAAGTTGAACCTCATTAGTTGCGTGAAAGCGTAAAAGATTATGAAGAAGGGACGTTTTGCTGTCCTAGCACATGTGAAAGCGGTAGAAACTGAGGTGAAGAGCGTGAACGACGTTTAAATTGTGAACGAATTTTCCGATGTCTTCCTAGAGGAATTGCCTGGATTGCCGCCGCAAAGAGCAGTAGAGTTTCAGATTGATTTAGTGCCAGGAGCTGCACCTGTAGCTCGCGCACCTTATAGACTCGCACCTTCCGAGATGCAAGAATTACAAAGCCAACTACAAGAACTACTTGATCGAGGATTTATCCAACCAAGCTTCTCGCCTTGGGGCGCACCTGTGTTGTTTGTGAAGAAGAAGGATGGATCCTTCCGTATATGTATCGACTACCGTGAACTCAACAAATTGACTATCAAGAATCGGTATCCTCTTCCACGAATTGATGATCTTTTTGATCAACTACAAGTATTGAGTGTCTACTCAAAGATCGATTTGCGATCTGGTTATCACCAGTTGAGGGTGAAGGAAAGTGACGTGATGAAAACTGCGTTCAGAACTCATTATGGTCATTATGAGTTTTTCATGATGCCATTCGGTTTGACAAATGCACCTGCCGTGTTCATGGACCTCATGAATCGTGTCTGCAAGCCGTACTTGGATAAGTTTGTTATCGTCTTCATAGATGATATCCTCATCTACTCTAAGAGCGAAGAAGAGCATGAGCAACACCTCTGACTAGTACTTGAACTCCTGAGACAAGAGCAACTTTACGCCAAATTCTCCAAGTGTGAATTTTGGTTGAAGGAAGTCCAGTTTCTGGGTCATGTTGTGAGCGACCAGAGTATCAAAGTTGATCCCACCAAGATTGAAGCTATCAGCAAGTTGGAGACCCCCACTACTCTGACTCATATTCACCAATTCTTAGGTCTCGCCGGTTACTACCGAAGGTTCATTGAAGGATTTTCTCTGATTGCGCGTCCTTTGACCGCGCTAACTCACAAGAGCAAGAAGTTCATTTGGGAACCCACACACGAATCAGCATTCCAAACTTTGAAGAAGAATTTAACCACCGCACCTATCCTATCACTTCCCGAGGGCAGTGACGACTTTGTTGTTTACTGCGATGCTTTGAAGAGTGGTTTTGGTTGTGTACTGATGCAACGATCAAAGGTCATTGCTTACGCCTCCCGTCAACTGAAGATTCACGAGCGGAACTACACTACTCATGATCTTGAACTTGGAGCCGTTGTCTTTGCGCTTAAATTGTGGAGACACTATTTGTATGGAACTAAGAGTACTATCTTCATCGATCACAAGAGTCTCCAGCACATCTTTGATCAGAAGCAACTGAATATGACACAGCGTCGATGGATCGAGATGCTCAACGACTACGATTGTAAACTCCGTTATCACCCTGGAAAGGCCAATGTTGTAGCTGACGCTTTAAGCCGAAAGAAGAGGACGACACCTCTTCGTGTTAGGGATCTGAACATCACCATCCATTCGAACCTCAACAGCCAGATCAGAGTAGCCCAAGATGAGGCTCTCAAGGAGGAGAATATATCTCACGAACATTTGAACATACTTGTCTCTCGATTCGAGGTTAGGGAGTCTGGACTCCGATGTTATGCCGGAAGAATTTGGGTACCTTTATATGGAGATCTACGAAACCTTATACTTGATGAAGCACACAAATCGAGATATTCGATTCATCCTGGAGCAGGCAAAATGTACCACGACCTTAAAGAACAGTATTAGTGGCCGAATCTTAAGAAGGACGTTGCAACTTATGTTGGGAAGTGTTTGACTTGTTCCAAGGTTAAAGGCGAGCATCAGAGACCTTCTGGTTTACTTCAACAGCCAGAAATCCCGCAATGGAAGTGGGAAAGGATCACAATGGATTTCATCACCAAGCTACCAAAGACGGTGGGCGGATGCGATACCATTTGGGTTATTGTTGACCGCCTTACCAAATCAGCACACTTTCTAGCGATGAAGGAAACGAATACAATGGAGAGACTTGCTCAATTATACATTAAAGAGGTTGTATCTCGTCACGGTGTACCTTTATCGATCATCTCAGATCGCGATCCCCGTTTTGCTTCTAGATTTTGGCGTTCTTTGCAAGAAGCCATGGGAACTCGTCTTGACATGAATACTACGTATCACCCACAGACTGACGAACAAAGTGAAAGAACGATTCAGACCTTGAAGGACATGTTGCGTGCATGTGTCATTGATTTTGGAAAGGCCTGGGAAAGGCATTTACCACTCGTCGAATTTTCTTACAACAACATTTATCACTCGAGCATTAATGCTGCACCTTTTGAAGCGTTGTATGGCCGCAAGTGCCGATCTCCTATTTATTGGGCCGAAGTAGGCGAAAAGCAAATCACCGGACCTGAGGTAGTCCACGAAACCACAGAGAAGATTGCTCAGATTCAAGCTAGACTTAAGACTGCCCGCGATCGCCAAAAGAGTTATGCTGATCTTAAACGTAAGGACTTTGAATTCAACGTGGGCGACCGTGTAATGTTAAAGGTTGCACCTTGGAAAGGTGTGATCCGTTTTGGAAAACGTGGAAAGTTAAAACCACGATACATTGGTCCTTTCGAAATCTTGGAACGTGTTGGACCCGTTGCTTACCGTTTAGATCTTCCAGCACAATTGAGCTCAATTCATCCTACCTTCCACGTGTCTTGCTGCACCTGAACTTATCATACCACTGGAAGAACTTACAGTTGATGACAAACTTCACTTTGTGGAAGAACCTATTGAAATTATGGATCGTGAGATCAAAACTTTGAAACGCAACAAGATTCCGATCGTCCGAGTACGATGGAATGCCAAACGAGGACCTGAGTTTACTTGGGAGCGAGAGGATCAAATGATGCGAAAGTATCCTCACCTTTTCCCGACTCCTCCATCTACCTCAGCTTAAAATTTCGGGACGAAATTTTCTTTAACAGGTGGGTAACGTAACGACCCTGGATTTTTCCAACGTTTATTTATTAATAATTGTTATTATTAATACTTATGATTAAACGAATGTATGTTATTACATTTACATGTTGCCATGACTAAACGTACTTGACTTTAATTGCCCGAAACGTCTTTGTGACACCCGAGACTTACACGAATAATATTTTTATATATTATTTACATTCATGACTGATTTTATTAATCATTTTAATTAACTAAGGTTATTAGTTAGTTACTTGGGCTTTAATTAGTTTAACTTGTGAATTAATGGAACTTGGGCTTGTTTAGTGTAATGGACTCATGAATTTAGATTTGTAAGCCCACCCTACATCACACATGGACTTAACTAGCCCATTCTTCATCATGTAAGTACCACTTAGGGATTTAACTAGTTAGTTTTACTTGAAGGAATCTAGTTACCATAATCCCCATGCACATACACCAAATAACCACACTTTTAAAGCCTTTACATGAAGTAATCTAATGGATCTTTTCCTTCCCCCTTGACCCATGGGAACCGTCGGCATTAGCAAGGATATGGGGGGATTTTGTTTCACTTTTGCATTACTTACTCACAAGTATCTCTCACATTTCAAACACACACACAAATTCCTCTCAACTTTTCTCTTCTTTTTCTCTCAAAATTGTAAGTAGCAAGAACTTTCTTCTCTTCTTTTTCTTTGGCCAAAACCGTGGCCTTACACCACAAAATCATCATCATCATCATTTGTTGTTTGCTACTTGTTCTTGATTATTATTTAGTTACATGTATTTGTTAGTTACTTTACTTACTAGTTTCCAAGAACCAAACTTTCTAGTTTGATTCTTCATTTTATCTTGTTATAACAAGAACAACAAGAACATAAACTTACTAGTTATGTTCTACATATACTTTCTTAAAGGATTGCAAGTTCATGTGTTGTTTAAAATCATACTTGTGATTCATGAAGTAAACTTTAAAGTTTACTTTCTTAAAGATCAAACTTTGGTTTGAATCTTTAAAGTATGAACAACCATGAACAAATTACTTACTTATTTAGTTTACTACTTCATTACTTGCACTTTAATTTTATGATTTTGGTTGTTGTTGGTTAAGTACTACAAGTTAGTCTTGATCTCATTTCTCTTGAACTAAAAGTTAACTTTGAAAGTTCAAGAACACACAAGTAAGCTTTCTTTAATTATAACTTTGTACACTTATGTTAGATCTAGACTTTTGAGTCTTGGATCTTCAAGATCAAACTAAAGAACTATGTTCTACAACTCAAGATCTTGATTTCATAAGTTTACTTTCAAGTTTATAACTTATTATTAGTTTTAAAGTTCATGTAAGTGTTAGATCTAAGACCTTGATGTAACTTTGGTTCATCAAACTTCATACAACTCTTAAGTGAGTTGTGCTACATGTCTTGGACTTGCACAAGTGTTATGATGGTGAAAACTTGGTTAATATGATGCAAACACATCAACGAGTTGTACACTTGAAGCTATATGCATCAAGGATGAGAACCGTGATAAGCATCGAGCACCAAGACCACCGGAACCCACTATTTTTCTGTTTACCGTCTTCTGCCTACTGTTTTCTGGGTTCTGTAACAGAGGTCAGTAAACCTGGGCTACTGTAACCTTGATTTTCAGATAGATCTTTTCGAGTATATAATTTTTCATATAGGACTCGTCTTAATCCGAGTTACGGTTTAGGATTTATGGCCCTCCGATCGTCACTATGTCCTTTTAAAGTTGTGCAGAAATTTCTGACCTACTGGCACTTAGACCGTCGCCACGGTCAAACGAAGACGATTTTGCTTCTGTAAATTTTACCATACTTAAAGGACTCATATACGGAGCCATGGCCACTGGTCTCACCTTAATTCAGTAAGGGTAGAGACCGTGGTGACTGACCGAACTCAGCCTTTGTTTAGAACTCTTTACTTGAACGAAACTTACTTTGCACCTTTTGTTAAATGATGAATGATGATGACCCTTAAGACCTTATTTACATACTTTTAAACCTATTTGGATGATTTACTGACTTAGTACTATTTGACTTAGGTTGAGGACTCGTTGGACCTTTCGGACCGATTACTTGCACACTTTTCCCGACTCGACTTTACCGCTACTTTATCATTGTGAGTTATAGCATTTCCTTTTTACTTTAACTTATTTTGGGAACTGAGAATACATGCAGATTTTATGTTTTACATACTAGGCACGAGTACTTAAACTTATATATGTGTGGGTTATACAACGGCATAAACATTCCCTTTAGCTTGGTAACGTTTAATAATTGGTTTTTGAACCGTGAACGCGAATCTTAGATATGGATCCATAGGGTTTGACATCCCCACTCGGGCTAGTAGCGCTAGCATTTAACGAGTGTTTAATACTTCGTAAACATACGCACTTGCCAAGTATACTTTCAGGGGGTATAAACGTTAAGTTAGTTACCAAGTGCCCACGGTTAACATATACTTTATCATACTGTTTTGAAACGCTCTTTGTAGCACTGAAATCTCGTGGCCTACCTTACATACTGTTATACTTAAACTATAGCTCACCAACCATTGTGTTGACGTTTTTAAGCATGTTTTTCTCAGGTGCTTAAGGTTATTTGCTTCCGCTGTCGTGCTAATCTTGCCGTAGACACCCGCTGCTCTAGTGTTATCACCGCATGAACTATTTAACTTGCATTCAAACCTTAATACATTTGAAACTATGTTTTGTAATGACCTAAGGGTCATATACATTTATTCATGCTTGCTATTCGTAGAAGCGTACCGTTGGTGTAAAACAATTGACGTCGGTTATGACGTCATCTTTTTATCGTGAATGCAACTTCTTTTATTAAAGCATATAGTACTTAACCTTGTAATGATCCTGTTGTTGATGATTTGTACACGATGGTTTTGTACGGGGCATCACACGAGGTTTGGGCACATCAAGGCTAATTCGGAAAATCGTTGATTATAAGCCTTGAGATCGTTTCCGACCGCTTTTAAAGTTCTTAGCTCTTGGTCGAGCTTTCGGGTTTCTTCACGAGGGAAATATTCGATGATCATCTTTTCCCTTAAATCGCCCCAAGAGAGGGTGTGGGCTTCATCGGTACCCACCGATTGTACATAGGTGTTCCACCATGTGAGGGCGACACCGTCGAAAGTGTGAGTGGAGTATTTGACCTTATCTTTGTCCCGACAACCCCTTATGCTAAAAACGGCCTCCGTTTGTTCGAACCATCGAGTGAGAGTAACCGGTCCCCCGGTCCTATCAAAAGATGAGGTTTACACCCCATGTAGGCTTTGTAGGAGCACCCTTCGCTTGAGTTACCGGCCCCTTGATTGTTGTTATGGTTGTTGTTATTGTTGTTGTTGAATGATTGTCCGGCCATGAACGCATCCACGGCGGTGGCTATCATTCGTTGTAGAGCTTGTTCGGGTGTTTCATGGCGTGGAACACGGCGAGGAGGCATTGTTCCTTCAAAATACAAGAATATCGTTGATTAGTATTCTCAATAATACTAACCGTGATATGGAACGAGGATAAAGAGAAATTTTTTCCTTGACTCGCCTTAAATTCTTTATGTCATAATGTCGGAACGTTCATATGAGTCACCGTAATATAATCCCGGAAATTATATTACCCTAATTCATATGTGCATTCGACATTTTTTCACGAAGTCAAGGTGGTGTGTCAATCAATTAAACAATGTGAGATTAAGATGGAATATAAGTTAGATATGAATTGAAGAGTTCAAGTATAAATGCACAAGTAGTCAAGTAATTCCTACTTCAAGTCTATATGCCGGTTGTAGTCTAGACTCACCAATGTACCCTATGACTCGGGTTTGACACCAATGAACTCTACATCCCTACAACCAACGCTCTGATACCATCTGTAGCGACCCTACAAAATCGTCATTGACGGCGCCGTCTACTTAGGTCCCGTTACGTGGTCATAAGTCTTTAAAATGATGTTTGACCAAAATATGTCGCATTCATTTCAAATATAAAAGTGTTTCAAGTTTACAAAGGTAGTTCCACGACTAGTTACATTACAATGTTTAACGTACAAATGAAACCTATGCGACACAATTTTGAAAGTAATCCAAAAGATGCTCCATGTATGCATATATACTCGACATCCAAGCAAGTATCAAAAATAATGTGTGGAAGCATGTATCACCTAGCGTTCAAGGACCTGAGAAAACATATAGAAAACTGTCAACGAAAAATGTTGGTGAAATCATGGGTGTGTTAGTAACATTGTTTTTGAATCACAAGATTTAATATAGTTCATTATCCAAATCATTTGTATTCCAAAAGTATGTTCGCGAGCACCCAATTATCAAGACTTAACTGTTTTGTACCCTGTTACGTAGTGTTAGAACATACACTATACTCAAAAATATATTTCATTCGCTAACGGTAGCGAACCGTCCAAATGAGGCTCGTCAAACCCATGTGATCACATAATATAAGTTCTCGTTTACACCCTGCAAGTGTAACTAATGATAATTGAATTGAGGCTTTTTGTTCAAACTCGCACGTGGAATGTTTGTTTTCGTACTTGTGTTCAAAGCATAAAAGTATGATACGTATATGTTTCTCATCCCATAGTTTAAAGTAAAAGTTGTTGAAAAGGTGGGACTATGATCTCACCTTGAGTGCAAGGATGAATGCTAGTCTTGACCTAAACAAGTAGGTTGTATCAATAACGGTAAACACGATTGGTCAAAGTGTGCAATTAGTCCTATGGCTCATTACGACTCGATTATAATAGCATGTGAATCAAATTGTCATGTTTCATGCAAGGTACAAGTATAAAAAGCATGTTAGAATGATTGCATAAGTATTTGATTAAGTTTGGACAAAAGTAAACTTTGGTCAAGTCAAAGTCAAAGAAAAAGTCAACACGTTCGGGTCGGGTCTCGAACTATTTTTCTGAGGTTTTTGTTCATATATAAGCATGTTAGAACAAGTTACATGTGAATAGGAGGTGCGTAGCATAGCAAACATTTTTCGAAATTTGACAATGTAGGTCAAAAGCTAAACACGGCAAATGCCGCGCAGCGACCAAGGAGGGCCGCGCCGCGACACTTAACGTGGTCTGGTGCCTGGTCAGTTTCAATTGTTCAAGTCTAAATCCAATCTTCAATTTAGCACAATTTACAAACCGTAAACACTTACGACACGTATCTTATATCGTTGGAAAGGTAATTTGACAAGGAGCACAACTAAATACGTTTCATTAATCAAAAACATCATTTGAAATAATCAAAATTCTAAATTAAATGATCAATTAAGCTCATCATTAATGCTTCAATTTCATAAATGCATAATTATGATTCGGGAAATAAATGCACACATATGATACGCCGTTTCGTAGATAATTACGCATACAATGCAACTAAACACTTACAAACAACATTGCAAAGCATTCAATGCATCAAAGGTTCATTTTACTCCTATCAAACCCTAACCCAAATTCACAAATTTAACAATTTTACTTATGAAGCTAATCCATGTCAACCTACATATCAATTTGAAGCTAGTGATGATATGAACACATTTAATACATGCAATTTCAATATCTAACAACATTTAATCATCCAAAACCCAAGATTAAACACACCCATTTGATAAGTTTATGCTAGTTACCCAAAACAACAAATTGAGCAAACCAAACACATATTCATGTTAGACGTGAGCCATAGACACTAATTAACACTTTTATAAGTTAAAACCATCAAGAACAAGGAATCTAGTGATTTTAGAAAGTTACCCAAATATAATGAAATCGGTATGGAATCAAAGAGGAAGATGCGAGGATTCCAAATATATAATTTGTTTGGATTAATGCTTGCTCGATTTGAAATAGATGGTGATTCTTTGCTTGAGAGTTGAGAGAATTTGAAAGTATCAAAAGTAGAAAAGGGAGGATGAATGAGTAGATGGAGGAGAAGGGTTGACTAGTTGACCTAGTCACTAGTTTGACCCTTTGGCGACTTTGGTCCTTCGAGTTTAAATTGGGTGCGTGAATTACCTAAACGAAATATTTTAAAATGCGTATTAGCGGAAGATGTTATAATTATATAACAGACTTTAAAATAGTTAAACGGAAAGTAAATGAAAAAAGACGGGATGTTACACAAACCCTAAACCCACAATAATCGGGTTTACTTACACAACACATATAGGAAAACCCCCAAATTCATGAGAAATGGGGTTTAGAACCCTAACAAGCTCAAACCCTAAACATGAACAAGAGTCTTAATAATTAAATTCGGAGTTAGAGCTTACCAACACTACCAAAATGTAGCCAAGAACGAGATGAACAACTTTAACACTCGAGCTTTTGATTGATTCAAGCTTCTTCTTCTCTAAAACCCCAAATCTCTCTCTAGAACTCTCTCTCTCTCTAAGAATGGATGAGAGTGTTTAGTGGATGTGAAAATGAACCAAAACTAGATCCAATTCTGGTGTTAAGGCTACAGATCTGACCCCAAGTGAAAAGACACAACTGCCCTTCATTTAACTTTAATTAATAGAAAACATAAAACTGTCGCTAGGTGTAGTGCGCGGCGCGCACCCTTGACCTTGCGCGGCGCGCACAGAGGTCAGAATAGCCTGCCAATTTTTAAACTTATTCCACGCTTCACACACTTAATGTACACCATAAATACATGACGTACAATAAATATTTAGGTCTTACGGAGAGGTTTATAACATCAGGTTTTTCGGAAAGAATCTCTTTTCCTGGATTTTTGAGTGATAGTAAAGATTATGGAAATGATGGTTTGATGTGGTAGAAGTGGTGAAGGTGTGGAAGGCTTATTTGACAAATGGCTAGCTCTTCTTATTATACATGAATCATATTTCGTTACTTGGAAATGCAGATCTAGAGCAAGTTCTGATTCAGAGTACAGAAATCGGCACTCTCAACGAAAAATAGTGAAACATTATAGATGAATGCTTATATGGTCTTATTTAGGTGCCTCACCATAATCAATTTAGGTCGATAATGCCTGGTTATACAATGCTCTATTTGAGATTCGGTTCGCCCCAACAAGATTTCTACCTTGTTTAAGCCTTAATTTTATTTACAAACATTTTAGGTTTTCGAAAGTACTTTTCGGAAAGGCTTTCCTTTGAATTTTTTTTTTTTGTTGAAATTTCTCTTAAGAACTCGGAAACTTTGTGATGGGGTTATTTAAATATAGCATAAAAAGATTATACCAACATCCCACACTTAGACGAACATTGTCCCCAATGTTCCTAGTGTATCTCACACTTAGGGGTTTTAGTTAAAGATTTGGGAATATTTATCTAGTGTTTATTTGGGTAGGAATCCTACACTTAGTGATAAGCTAGGACGTGGCATAATTAAAAATTGAAAGCGAGTAGTGAGGAGAAAGGAGTACCCCTAGCGGATGGTTGCTTGTGAAAAATTGGTTAGCTTGGCAATCTTGGAAGTTATGTCCTTTATTGATCGGCTCATTTGTCATCCTTTATTCTTCTACTCTACTTTATTGCACGGGTTGTCTCCTCAGAAGCGATTTTGTTTAAGTTCGTTGGATCGACCATAGTAACGCCTAAAAGGCAGACATTCCCCTCTGGTAGTTGTAGTCATGGTCTTCTCGAGGGAATGTGAGTCTTGGTGGATAGATTCGAAGAAAGTGCCGGACTAAAAGTGGTAGCAGATCCGGTATATCTCTTGAATATCTTCTGAAGGAGAGTTAATGTGCAGTTTCAGCTCGTGACAAATCTTGAAGTCCGATGAGAATATGGTCCACGGCTCAGCTGATTGATCCATGAATGTCAATCATCAACGTCGTGCTTGTGGTGATTGTCTCTCTGACGGGATGTTAATTTCAGAGGTCTTCAAATAGTGTCAGAAATTGTATCTTCAGTATTTCAAAATCTTCTGAACGGTGATCTCCACAGTAGGAGTCTGTAGCTTTGCACAAATTTTTCAAGAAGCGAAGCTAAAAAGAAGTGAAAAGCAATCCTGATCTAAGCATTAGTGTCACTGTCTTAGAGTATATCTCCCGACATCCAGCTTTGAATGTGAAACTAGGATCCGTGGAAGATACGTGCTATCTATTTCGTAACATAAGTGGCAATGTTGACTCGGTCTGGTTCTATATGTGAGAATGGATTTTTGTGCCTCCCTTCTTCTCCTACTACGTCTCGTAACTGCTTGATAATTAGATCAGCGTGGTGATCAATTGTAACGTAAATCACTAGCCTGTTTGGTGTGCTTTCAAAATTATCTCTTTCCAAGAGAGCGAAGAGGCTGTGAATATCTTCGATCATTTACGAATCAGAGTGATAAGTCGGGCGACCGGTGGAAAGTTCGATATGCTTCCGGATGAGAGTCAGTAGTGCTCGTTGGTTTTGCTGAGAACGAAAGTGCAGATCCGGCTAAGGTGTTGTAAACCTTAAAGTAATTGATTTTCTGATCTCGAAAAAATCTTGTCTCGAGAATAGTACGAACCACTGAATTGTGCTCTCGTTGCCTTTCTTCATGGTAGATATGATCATGAAGATTATTGATAAAGTCTTGAATGCGACCTTCTAAGATTTCAACGTTATTATATTCTCTCTCTAGATATGGGTTGTATTCATCTTCAATAGCCTTGATCCATTCCTTTAAGCGTGGTGTGAAATTAACTGTTGGTTTACGGATGGCTTCGAGAATATCTTCAAATTCATCGGTGTCATTGATGAAGGTTATCATGTTGGCATGATTAGATATGATTGGAATCCGATCTGGAGAAGAGTCTGGCTCCTCTTGATCTGGTGTGGGTGGAGAATATGAATCATCCAGAATGTCTTCATTTTCCTCGTCATCATCGGTATAGTTTTCTTCTGTGGATTCTTTTGATGAACGGGTTTCTTCAGTATTCTGGTGTTTCACTTCGACACTTGCAGGATCAATCTCTATATCTTTAACCTCAGCCTTATCAGTTTTCTTCTTGAATCGAATAATTAAACTGTGATCCTCTGTCTCTAGCCTCATTAATTCTTCGTGACGATTGGGATTTGCTTCCAAGCTTAGAGAAGGTTCTATCGCAGTTTCTTTTACATCTCCCATTTCCTCTTCTTCCTCGAATTCTTCCTCTTCGTCTATTTCTTCGTTGGGATCCTCTTCTTCCATTTCTGGGTCGTCAGTAGACTGTGATTCAACACCCTTTTCGATATCAACGGCTGGTGGTGGGGACTCATCATCGGAAGTGATCCGTCTGGTGGAAATAGCAAACATCTCTGCCTGTCCAGAAAGATCGGTAGGTCAATCAATTTTGAAGGTAACACTCTCCCCATGTGATCGCAAGATCAAGGTTTGATTTTACACATCAATGGCAGTCCTAGCCGTGTTTATTAAAGGTCTCCTTAGTACTATTGGCGTATGTAGGTCTTCCTTAATCTCCATCACTACGAAATCCATAGGATACAAGAATTTGTTGACTTTCACCAAGACATTCTCAACTATGCCTTTAGGATATCGAATTGTGTGATCGGAAAGTTGGAATCTCATTTTGGTTGGTGATAAGTCCCCTAACTCTAATATCTTTTAGAGAGAGTAGGGGATTAGGTTGATACTTGCTCCTAAATCTGCTAGCGCATCAATGGTTCCAGATTGGTAGATTGATCACTGGAAAATGAATCGGTCCATATCTCTTAGTTTCTTTGGTAGAGAATTTTTGAGTAATGGCGAGCATTCTTCACTCAGTGGAATTTTGTTGAAATATGGTGTCCTTTTCTTTGTAGAGAGAAGCCTTCAGATGTATCTCTTCTGGTTGGGAACTTTAGACAAGGTGTCTAGGAATCTTTCGTCAAGTTTATAGGTATCAAGCTTGGATGGTTCTTCTAGTAGCCTTCCAGGATAAGGTACGCGAACTGGAGTTTGAGTGGGCACCTTCTGAGTATATGTCGATTTTTTCTTAAGCCTAGCTGACCTTCTCCATGGTTCTTCCTTTGGGATTATGGAGTCTATTTTCTTAGCTTCCTCTATGTGGGGATTTTTAATAGTATTACTAGGTAATCTTCCTTGTGGTCGGGTTTCAAGGCGTTGTGATAACTGTCCGAGCTGCGTTTCTAGACTTTTTAGTAGAGCCAATTGGTTTCGCATGAGTATCTCTGTCTAGTCTTGTCTAGACGAGATTCTCCGATTTAGCTGTTGTTTCTCCTTGAATGAACTGAGTCAATTGATCATGAGTCCTGATAGCAGGGTTAGTTACTTTCGTAATTTGGGTGGTTGGGGAATATTCCTCAGCTGGTGGTCCAGTGAGTGGAAGTGGTTGATCGTTGGTCAATTGAGATTGTTGGGGTGGATAAGGTGGGTAACGATAGCTAAAAGGCTGGTTGTTTCTTTGAAATTGGTTAGCCCTAGGTGTTTGATTGAATCCGAGATTTGATTAAAGAGCTGGGTATTGAACGTAATAGACTGAACCATCAGGATTCTCTACTTAACTTGATATTCTTCAGTGGGTTGCGGGTTAGTACAATTAACACAGGCCTGAGCCTAGTTAACCTGCTGTGGCTGCGTCTTCAATTCTCCGAGTTGTTTGGCAAGAGACTCCATCTTGTCTGTGAGGAATTTGAAGAGAGTGTGGCAGATGATGAGGTTGACTTACCACTGTTCCAGTCATGATGATGCATTGTCATGTTCTCGAGCAACTCCCATGCTTCGTCTGTGGTTTGGTTCACTAGATTTCCTTGAGCTGCTGCATCGGTCGTCGTCCTATGATTTACCGTAAGACCATTGTAGAAGGTACAAATTTGGACTGACCGTTCTAGCTGGTGATTAGGGCATTTCTTCATCAAGGTTTTGAATCGCTCCCATGCAGTGTAAAGAGATTCATCATAACTTTGTTTAAAGTTAATGATGTCATTCTTAAGCTTTATTTGTTTAGAAGGAGGGAAATATTTGATTAAGAATTTAGTAGCCATCTCCGTCCATGACGTGATAGAATCTTTTTTCGGTCCTTCAAACCATATTTGTGCATGATGAGTGAGAGAATAGGGGAAAAAGTATAGCCGGACAATATATTGTCCTATCCCTGGCTGTTTGTAGGAGTTCGAAAGAGATATGAATTTATCAAGGTGAGAGTTAGGATCGTCATTCGGTAGTCCATGAAATTGACAGCTATTTTGGATGAGCTGTATAATGTGATGCTTTAACCCGAACGAGTGTCCTTGATGTGTCAAAAGTGTGTGCAGTAATGTGTCTCTTTTAATCTAACTTTTAAATATATAATATCTTAATTTATGATTTACTTTTAACACCCTAACTAGCAACAGAACCCGATCAGATGTAATTTAGTATTTAGTAAGTTAAGGTTCGTCCCAAGAGAACGAGTGGATTTAGAATATAAATTTTGATTTTAAGATTTAGTTGCTTTAAATATTGATTAAACAAAAGAACAGATAAATTGCAAATAAATAAATTGAAAAGATAAACAATAATAAAAAGAACACATGCTTGAATCTTTCACACTTTGCTCACAATAGCTCTTTAAATTAAAACCAAACTCAGATTTATTATTTACCTAAGAATATCTAACCCAGGACTAGTTGATCAGGTTAATCCTAGAATAGATGTTTAGATTTCTAGCTTGCATTAAGACCTGATAATAGATTCAGTATGATTAACCAAACCTTAATTATAGTTACTAGCTATAATTCGCACTACTGAACTAATCCGATTTTATTATGTTTAAGTTTACTAAGTTTTAAAAATAGTGATGTTCTAGTTAAAACTGAATAGTAATTGATTAACGTATACCAGATTATTCCAATGGTGGTGTTTTAATCAAACATAAGACATAACAGAAAATCTAGAGATTCTGTTGAATTAAAGGTTCTGTGTTTATAAGATAAAGTCGGCGGCTTGGTCAATGAAGCCGGTGGCTTCGTTAATTTTGTTGATTATTTCCGCCAAATATTTTTTAAATTGATTTGAGTATAAACTACAATCGAAAGGAAAAATCACCAGATGAAGCCGAGGCTTTGGTGTAACACCCCGTTTTTCTATTACGCGTTGTTTTGGACGTCATTCAAATTACGAGGCACGTAATCGTATATTTGGATCCCAAATAAAGTTGGAGTTGATGTTCTAAAACCTTACCATTGGATTGTAAATCTCATTACGTTTCCAACAATACTTGATTCATCGAAAATGGAGTTACGGTTTGAAAGTTACGGCCAAAACAAGTTTCCGTTTCAGTCACATATCATTGGGACACCGTCCAGCCATTCTGGACGCCGTCCAACTGACCTGACGGGCCAGCAGCTGCAATTTACTTAAATTAAAAGGGTACATTGGTCTTTTCACTTGTAGACTGAAAGGTGGCTTTAGTATCAGTTTTAGATCCACTTTTGGATCATTTTCACATCCACAACTCTCTCATCACATCCTAGAGAGAGAGGAGAGTTCTAGAGAGAGGAAGCTTCAAATGGTGATGAATGTGGTGATTTTTGCCCAAATTGGAGTGGTACTTGGTGCTTGTTGGTGTTTCTAGCTACTAGAGCTCGTTTTGGTGCTTGAGGTAAACCCTAATCCGAATTGTAGTGTGTGATTTCTTGTTTGAGTTAGGGTTTGTGTCAGTTAGAGTTATAAACCCATTTATTGTGAAATTTAGGGGTTTTGGGTAAGATTCATGTAAGTAAGCCTAAATGGGTGACTTAGGGTCTTGATTGATGAAATTGTAAGTTTGGGGCTTGCATGTGTTGGTTAAACCTTATAACACTTGTGTACTAGTGATTTTGGTGTTGTGTTGACTTGATTTTGGGGTGTAAACCCTAATATGGGTCAAAATGGGTTTTATGTTGAAATGGGTTATGTGTTCTTGATTTTTGGTGTCAAATGTTGATTTTGAGACACAATCACTAGTTATTAATGATTGTAGGTGTTTTAGGTGTAATTTGACAAGTCAAAGTGAGCTAAACCTAGTAATGGTGCTTATGGGTCGAACTTGACTTGTTTTAATGGTTAAGTGCAATTTGGGTCAAGTTGCACTTATGGGTTGGTTTTGTAAGATCAAGTGCCTTAAGTGTTAAATTGTACTTGTAGAGTAGGTTTTAATTACTACCGAAGTGGTAATTGGTTCGTGTCCATTAGGCGTTAAATGGGAGGGTTTTGGCGAGCAAGGTTTGATCCCTCGGCTAAGGGAATGTTTGTGTCGAGTTCTCTTTTAGAGAATGGCTATTTATGTGTATGTTGTACCTATGTGTGATATAGGTGGTTACTTGCTCGGATTTGAGGACGGAGATCATGTTATACATGACTTGTGTGGGCATTCCAAGGTGAGCGGAATAATTATACATGTGTGTATGTAATGTATTTACTTGTGCGAAAATGCGATGTGGGTTTTAAGTTTGGGTATGCGATACCACATCGTGTTGGCATGGGATGAGGGTTTAAAGTTCGGGCGTTCGATACCTCATCTTCATGTGTGGCATGTGATATGGGTTTAAAGTTCGGGCGTTCGATACCATATCATATGTATGTGTGCGGGCGTGAAGTATGAGTTTAAAGTTCGGGCATTCGATACCACATTTCACGTGACGGGTGGGTTTAAAGTTCGGGTGTCGATACCACCCAAGGGACTAGTGGCGTCTGCGTGGCTAATGGTTCATTCGCGAGAATCGTTCCCTTTTGTACTTTGGTTAACCATGGTTATGTGTTGTAGTGTAGCATATTATATTGTTTGAGTTATATGCTATTGTTTGTGCTATCTTGCGTATTGGAGATTTAGCGTTATACTTTGCGATGGTATGCTAATTATATTGCTAGAGTATATGCAGTAATTGTGTAAGTGATTGCAAGTATGTAGGTTATATATGTATATGTATAATTATTGCATTTACTAAGCTTTATGCTTACCCCTCTAGTTGTTCCCTTTTTACAGGTATTGTGATTATGAAGCTAGCTAGTTGTTAGGCTAGATGCGTAGAAGCGCTTGGGCTCGATGGGGTAGCTTTTGGATGTTTGGACGAATTTGGGGGATTTGGTAGTCCCTGGGATTATGCTCTTGGTATTGGGTTGGGTTACCGAGTCTTAACCCGTATTTATGGTGTAAACACTTTTAATTAACGTTTGTGATGTCAAACTCAATTCTATTTAGGAAATCCCTTAATTATAATTATTATAGTATGTTGTGAAAACCGTTTCGTTTAAAAGTGTCGGGAAGCGGGTTTTCTGCCCGCGTGAATTTGTAAAACTGATCAGGAACTTTTAGTTCAATTGGACGCCATCCAAATGGCTTGGACGCCGTCCTGGTATTCTCTGCTGGATGCCGTTCAGATAACTGGACGCCATCCAGATGGTCTATATAAAAAAATAATAATTTAAGTCTTGTTTTTTGTAAAACGAAGTTGGGTCGTTACAAGTGGTATCAGAGCATAGTCTAAGGGAAATAGGTGACCTTGGAATAGGTGCCTAGTCTTAGACTTATTGGCGGTTATGCATTATTTATGGGACTTGTAGGAATACGGGTCGGATTGAGATTTGTTAGTGCCTTAGAGTAGGTGACTAACTAGGACTTGCATTTGTCCAAAGTGTGATTTTGTGGGGCCTTATCTCATGTGTAAATTAGTGCCTTACACAGATAGTGCCTAATGTAAGTAGGCGAACTTGGACGTTGTTTTAGTGATAGTCACCTAAGTTGTAGGTTGACTTGTTGTTGCGGTGTACTTGTGTACATTTATTATTATATTGTATATTGGTGTATATATACAGGTATCTATTTGGTGCGGTGTCCTAGGGATGAATCTATTGGAGAGATTCGAATGTTTGATGGTTTTGAGTAATCAAGTTCACGGTAAGGACTTTGGTCATTCGGGTACTAGGAGTCATCGCGTGTTATTTGGTGTGAATGCTGTGTCAATTCGAGTAAAGTACTTTGCGTGACCATGTGAAAATGGTAAGGTACGCATTTGTAATAGTGACTGATCACCATTATTATGAAAGGGTATCTTGACACCAAGCATGACATGACGAGTACCGAACGGAGGAAACGTGGCATGGTTGGGGCAGATTCAGGATGAATTTGGAATCTTCTATTGGTTTCTAAGATATAGTGGTCTTGAGTGATGTGCTTGTTGTCACACCGAGTTCCTTGTGAGTCGGGAAGTGTTATGATGGTTTCGGTTAGCTAAGGTGAGTGAGCAAACTCACGAGTTTGGTGCGTGCTTAGTCACCCTAGTGGGTGCACTGTTGAGATTGTCATTGGTTGAAGTTACCCATCGTAACTAGGATAACCAATTAGTGTGTATGTATGTGCGACGAGGACTTGAATCCTGTAATGGGACGTAACGAGTCTAATGATTGTGGTATTGGGTTACACTCGGAAGAGTGTGCGGTTAGAGAATCATGTAGGGATTCTAGTTGTGAGTCGCCTTGGAATTGGCGAACCGAGGAGTCTTCAGGTCATTAAACTCATGGGAATGGGACCCGTATGACGATGTTTGCGTAGTGTGTTAGCGTGTTGTGGATTATTGGGTAACATTCCTAATGGAATACCCCTTGATGATGTGGTTATGTCGATGTGCGGAAGAGTGTAAGACTTGGTGTTTCCAAGCATCTCTTTAGTGTTAGATGAAAGGTTTCGTGAGGCTATATCGTTTGGCCTTATGGAAATTGCGGGTAGCGTGTGATCGCTAGGAACTTTCGATAAGACAATAAACCGTAGGTTTGTCAGGTAGGTATGACTTCGGGTCATTATTATAGAGAGATGGGTGACATCGGGTGAATGAAACCTAAAGATCGAATTTCTAAAATTCGGTTGGTTGTGGTGGGAGTCTACATGACACTACGTCAGGTGCCTCTTTATACCTGCTAGTGTAATGTTCAACTCCGGTAGTGGTGTGATCACTTTGTGCTTAGGGTGAGGTGAGATGCCCTTGGAAGCAGCGGAGATTACAATAGTGATCGACGGGTGATAGGAATTCGACGGTTGCGAAAGTCGAAGTTTAAGAACATGGCGGTAAATACTTCCTATGAAGTGATGAATGAGCGAATCTTGCTGCTCTTAAGTGATAGACGGGTAAAGATCACCGGTGAGCCGGTGACGCACTTAATGTTCGGTTAGACCGAAGGTTATGATAAAGTGATGATATTATAACGACCCGTCCTAATCCATCTAGACGAATACATTACATTTGGTTACATCGCGAGGTATTTGACCTCTATATGATACATTTTACAAACATTGCATTCGTTTTTAAAAAGACAAACTTTCATTACATCGAAAGTTGATGGTATAAATACCATTTCATAATATATCCAACTATAATTGATTTAATAATAATCTTGATGAACTCAACGACTCGAATGCAACGTCTTTTGAAATATGTCATGAATAACTCCAAGTAATATCTCTAAAATGGGCAAATGCACAGCGGAAGATTTCTTTCATACCTGAGAATAAATATGCTTTCAAGTGTCAACCAAAAGGTTGGTGAGTTCATTATTTTATCGTAAACAATCATTTTCAATAATTTAATAGACCACAAGATTTCCTTTATTCAATAATCATACACTCGCAAGTGTTTAAAAATCATTCATATGGATTGAACACCTGGTAACTGACATTAACATCATGCATATAGAATATCCCCAAAACAGATATCCATCTGTATAATATAAACTCGAAGTACTAAAGCATACCATCTTCCAGTATGGGGGGAGTTAGTGCCCGTAGATCTACCTTTAGGATTCGCGTCAATTAGGGTGTCTGTTCCCTAATTCTTAGGCTACCAAGCTAAAAGAGTGATATTCGATTCGATAATCCAACCATAGAATGTAATTTTTGAGTACTTGTGTCTATTTCGTAAAACAGTTATAAAAACATCGCATGTATTCTCAGTCCCAAAAATATATATTGCAAAAGCATTTAAAAAGGGAGTAAATGAAACTCACTATCCAATATTTTGTAGTAAAAATATTCATACGACGAAACTGAACAATGCAGGGTTGGCCTCGGATTCACGAACCTATATCATTTTTAAATATATTAACACATATAATGGTAATCAAACAAATTTATATATATATAAATTTATTAGCTATATCATATTTATATTATTAATATATATATGTTTTATATATTCATAAAAATATTAATTTTGTTATGCTATATATATATATATATATATATATATATATATATATATATATATATATATATATCATTTGTTTGTTTAAAAAAATAATTATAACAATACTAAAATTATATTAAATATGGTAAAAATAATAAAAATAATTATAATACTTAATTTTATTAATAAAGGTAATAATGTTAATAATTTTATTAGTGATAATATTAATGATATTAATGACAAAAATATAAATTTTATGGTTAATGATTGTTATGATAATGATTTTTAGTAATTATATAATAATATTACTCATGATAATATAAATAATAATGCTTATGTTAATATTAACAATTTTATTATTTACAAAAAGATATTAATACTAGTATTTATGAAAATAATAATAATTTGTATTATTTTTATAATGATAATAATACTAAACCTTCTCATCGTAATAATAATATTAAAGTTTTAAAATTAATAATAATATCATATGTAATACTCATAATAATTGTAATAATAATAATAATAATAATAATAATAATAATAATAATAATAATAATAATAATAATAATAATAATAATAGATATAATACTTATTTCTATGATAATAATAATAATAAATACGATTATGATACTTATAATAATAACTATAATACTAATAATAACATAAACAATAATAATCACAATAATAACAATAATAAGACTAATAAACATAATAATAACTAATAATAAAAATGATAGCAATAAAATAAAAGTGTATACCCTCTCCAAGCTTTTTTTTTTAAAAAGAAATGCCCCAGACGAGACTCGAACGCGCGACCTCTCGTTCAACACAAACATCCCTAACCACTAATCCGCTGATTCAATTCTTGTTATAACTCGATCGCGTAATTATATAACATGTAAGTAAATTGTTTCATCATCTTTCTCATAACATTCGGCCCAACAGAATATTCAAATGGATCTCGGCCCGAAACAAATATGGCCCAACAGTTAAATTTTTCTAAACTCATTTACTAGCCTAACTCAAAGTCTACTAAGCTTAATGGACTGCAGCTGAATAATCACAAAAAAATATGTAGTAGCCTGGGATCGAACCCAGGTCCTTTCGTTAACAACCATCCACCAAACAATTGAGCTGTTTGACGCTTTCTGAATTTATTATTACACTAAATATTTTTAACCCGTATAAACCTGACTTCATCTTCTTCATGATATCACCATTATCATGTATCATCACCAACATCCTTGTATCATCATCAAAGTTCCTATCATTTTATGTATCATACAACAACTAAAATCATAACCCATTTAACATCTTATCACTATTATAATTGTTTTAATACATCATCATCATCATTTAATCGAACATCTTCATCATCAATTAATCGTTTATCATAATATATCAACTTGATCATAGCTTCATCGTGTTTACAGTAACCTCGTAATTGCACTATTATCATTCGCCTCAAAATCAATTATCACCATTATCATGTTCAACGACACCACATAAAGTGGCATGCCCTACACTCGATATCACTTCCACCCACCTCTTTATTCTCGTCCACCTAGTTTCTAATTATTTACTCCGTACTTGATGGCTTTTTGATATCAATCATCAAGTTTCAGTATGTATTAATAAAAGACCAAGCAAATTGAAGTGGAGTATTTACTTTTAAGACCAATACTCAATTATCCTACTCTTTTCCTTTCCCTCATTAAACAATAGCAAAAAAAAAAAAAAAAAAAAACAGTAGCACTTACACGTGTTGGTTGAGGTTCAAGTTAGAACTTAAGCATGTAGAAGTAAATTAAAACAATTGAGTCATTGGTTTTGCTCTACGATAAACTAGAGATAGAAACACACAATATAGCAGCAAAAGTAACGAGTAGTAGAAAGAATAAGACTGTTATCGAGCAAAATAGGAGCGAGAGAGAGAGAGAGAGTGTGTGTGATATAGTGTGTGAGAGAGAGTGTTGGTTTTCATGGTGTGATTGGTGGCGGTTCAAGGTTAGGGAGAGAGAAGAGAGAGATCGAGTTGGTTTACGGTGGTTGTGATTATCGATTACAAACATATTGTTTGGTTGTGATTCATAAAACGAATTAGTGGTTGATGGTGAACTAAGAATGATGGAGAGCTTTACGCTAAGAAGGAAAGTGGCGATGAGATGATCAAGGTCGATGGTTTGTCTAGTTGATGAAGGTGGTGATAATAATCGAAGGCGATGATGGTTCGATGATGGTGGTCATCTAGTCTTACGAAGGTGATTGTTTGATTCGATTGTAATAAGAAAAATGACATAGTAGTAGTATTATTATTCGATGATGATGGATTCGGTTCTAGACCGATCGAAATAGAAAATAGATAGAAAAGCAAGGCAGTGGTGGGTTTCAAATAAACAAAATAGATAGAAAGTTTAGTAAACACAAGTGTGTTTTATATTGTATACGTATCATCTATATTCTATATATATACATAAAAGGAATATCCTAACACAAGTGGAGAGAACCAGTACATCTAATAAATATTATAATATAGATTAGAGATCAATTGAATTATAGGAGAAATAGTGTAGCAGTTGTTTCATTTAACTTACTCTACCGACAGTTTGTCCCGGATGACTATATCGTGTCCATTGCTAAATAGTTAACGCATAAAAGTGTTCCTAAAAATCCCAAATTTTGAGATTAAATGTATTTATTTATTTTGGCCATTATGGTATAAAATTCAATCATTAATTTAATAAATAAAAATTACATCAACTGTCCCTCTCATTTATGAGTAAAATATAAAAAGTGTTGAAATTTATCAAATAGTTCTTAAATACATTTTTAATAAGCCTAAAATTTATAGAACTCATTTTCGTATCACCGTTTATTTTAAAATTACATAAATTTGAATTTAACTTGCTTAATATCAATCGAAACATCAAATGAGTATTACAATCATTTAATATTTATTTTTAATATACTTTATTTATATATAGAGATATATTTTAAATAATAATTATTATAATATCCTATTTTTATTTTATTAATTTTTAACAACAACATATAATACTTCAAATTATATTTCGAATTATTATTTATATATACATACACACATATCTATTTACAATTAATTGTTCGTGAATCGTCGAGAGCAATCGAAGGTCGATTGAATATATGAAACAGTTCAAACTTTTTGAGACTTCAATATTACAGACTTTGCTTATCGTGTCGAACTCATACAAAGATTAAGTTTAAATTTGATCGGAAATTCCCGAGTCGTCACAGTACCTACCCGTTAAAGAAATTTCGTCCTGAAATTTGAGTGTGGTTGTCATGGTCTACAGTAAAAATATTTTCATGATGAATACGAGTTGATAAAATAGAGTTTTATCTTTATTGATTAATATAGATAAAACGATTCATTTATGTGAAGCGTATGAGTGAAGCTATCACAAAAGAGTGAAATGAGTAAATGCAGATTCGTCTTGCTTGGTGACGTAGTCACGGTTGATTTCCGGAATTCAAGGGATTTAAAGAAAATCTTCGTAATAAGATTTGGTTCTTCGGTAATTAAGGAAATTAGGATCATCTTTGGTTAAATGTGATGATCTGTTTCGATTGCTCTGCCGGATATTTCAATATAAATCCACCCTCTTCGTTTCATTATTTTCACAATGCTCAAATTTTATACTTAAATTCATATTTCCAAAATATTTGGCAAATTATCAGAAGTCACAGGAAAAGATAGGATTATCAAGAAAATATGTTCTTGATTTTGTTTAGAGATTTAGTAGAATGTAAGAGTCGTGTAAAATGGCACATGATGATGGTAGAATATGTGAATCATCATGTTTCATTAGAAACTCAACATGACTTACTGTAATATAATTACGTTGATCAAGTATCATTATATGATACTAACTCATGCATCAATTTCCAACACTACTTCAAAAACATTCATATTTTAAATTTGACTTTTTCAGAATTTAGAAACGAAAACAGTTTCCTTTCTGATCTAACACTGATAACGCGAGAAGATAAATGACTTCCGATATGAATAATTATGAAAATATCTTCAGAAATATCGAGGTTGTTTATAATGAAAGATTCGATGATATCTTAGAAATTCTAATATCGATGGATGTTGATGAAGATTCGTCCGTAAAGGTTTAGATTCAGGAGCAAGGTATTCGTTAATGACTTCAGCAGATACTGAATTATTTGGATTCTTTGAAGGCAGGTTTTTAATGAACAATATAATGGTTCTTCGAAGAGACTTAAGTCAATGAGTAATAAAGTTGCTGATAAGTTTACTGCTAATGTGGTGGGATATAAACGGTTCCCCGGTAACGATGATGAAGGGGTAATCTTTATAATATGGTTGTTTCGAACGAAAAGTCGAAGTTGATTTGCTGGAGCTGTGACAAAATTGACTAATTTGGAGAGGGATTGCAATGTTACTTTCGGTAATAACAACGCCAAAGGAGCTATCACAGATACGTGTTAACGTTTACTCAGTTTCCGAGAGTTTTTCAGGTACATAACTATATGCATCAATCTTTTCTTCCGTAGATGAAGTGCGATTGGTTCATCCTCTCGATTGAGGTATTTTCAAGAATCATGAAAGGTTTGAACGCAGATTGTAATCGTCAAGATACAAATGAGGTTTAAGATGAAATCAAGTGGCAAACTTGAATAATTGTTTAGTTTCATATGTTATAATCAATATTTTAATTCATTTTAATTGTCCAATGTTGGTAGTCCACAGTTAGCAGTCCACAGTTAGTAATTCAATAATTCATATATAGTTTAATATATAATATTCGAATTAATTAATACGTATCGTGACCCGTTATATACATGTCTTAGACTCGATCACAACTTAAAGTATATATATTATTGTAGAATCAACCTCAACCCTGTATAGCTAACTTAAGCATTACTGCATATAGAGTGTCTATGGTTATTCCAAATAATATATATAGATGCGTCGATATGATATGTCAAAACCTTGTATACGTGTCCCGATATTTAAAGTGCGTAAAATAAATAACATAAATTAAATGACGATAAATAAAATTGCAAGAATATAAATTGCGATAAATAACTTGCGATAGATAAAATGTAATCAGTTAGCTAGGAACAGTTAGCTGTAACATCCCACCTTTTTCCGTTTACTTTCCGTTTATTCATTTTAAAGTCCGTTATATATTTATAACATCTCCCGTTGATACGCGTTTTAAATTATCTCGTTTAGGTAATTCACGCACCCGATTCAAACTTGAGGGGCTAAACTTGCCAAGATGCCAATTTGGTGACTAGGTCAAAGGGGTCAACCCTTCCTCCTTCATTCATTCATCCCCTCTTTCCCTAATTCTTTCTTCTTTTTCTCTCAACACCCAAATACAAAGATTCATCATCTAAATTCGGATTAGGAAGCTAGCAACAAAACAAATTACAAATTCGTGATCCTTGCATCTTCCTCTTCGATTCCATACCGATTTCATTACATTTAGGTAACTTTCTAAAATCACTAGATTTTGTGTTCTTGATGTTTTTAACTTATAAAAGTGTTAATTAGTGTCTATGGCTCAAGTCTATTATGAATATATGATTTATATGCTCGATCTCGTTGTTTTAGTGTAACTAGCATGAACTTGAATTTTGGTGTGTTGTTCTTGGATTTTGGATGATCATATGTTGTTAGATGTTAAAAGTTCATGTTCTAATTGTGTTCCTAGTATCACTAGCTTCAATTTGATGTGTAGGTTGCTTTAGAAAAGTTCATGAACTTGATTTATGATTTTGGTGAATTTGGGTTAGGGTTTGATGAACTTGAAATGGACTTTTGATGCATTGAATACCATGGATTATTGTTGGTAAGTGTTTAGTTGGATTGTATGCTTGATTACCTTCGAAACGGCATATCATTCATGTAAATTGGTTGCCCGAATCATTGAATTGCATTTATGAACTTGTATGCGATTAATGTTGAGCATTAGATGCGGTTTTGGTTGTTATAATAGGTAGATTGATTGGTGAAATGTGTTTAGTTGTCTTCCTCGTCAAATTACCTTCCCAACGGTATAAAATACTTGACTTGATTGTTTGCGGATCATAAATTGTGTTTATTGGTTTTTGGTTCGTGTACTTAGAAGCTTACTGCATCAGACTGGAATACCAATCTGGACGCCGTCCAGAAACTTGGACGCCGTCCCAGCCTTCAAAGCTAGATGCCGACCAGCTATTTGGACGCCGTCCCAGCCTTCAAAGCTGGACGCCGTCCAGACAATCTGGACGCCGTCCAGATACACTGGCAGCTTCTGTCTTCGTTGGTCATTTTACGAAAAATGTTTGCTATGCTATGGACCTCCGATTCACATGTAACTTGTTCTAACATGCTCATATATGATTAAAAACCTCAGAAAAATAGTTCGGGACCCGACCCGAACGTGTTGACTTTTTCGTTGACTTTGACCCGACCAAGTTGACTTTTAATCAAACTTAACCAATTGTTTGTGCAATCGTTCTAACATGCTTTTATACTTGTACCTTGCATGAAACATGACAATTTGATTCACATGCAATTATGATCGAGTCTTAACGAGCCATAGGACTAATTGAACATCTTTGACCAATTGTGACTATCGTTATTGATACAACCTATTTGTTTAGGTCAAGACTAGCATTGTTCTTTGCACACGTTTACTTGTTGAAGTACTTTACTACTCGTGCACTCAAGGTGAGATCATAGTCCCACTTTTACTCTTTTTGAACTTATATTTGGGATGAGAAAACATAAACATTTCTTTTACTAAGTGAACACAAGTACAGGAAAACAAACATTCTACATACGAGTTTAGAACGAAATCCTCAATTCGATTATCATTAGTTACACTTGCAGGGTGTAAGTGTAGGTGTGAACTTATGTTGTATGGCCATATGGGTTTGACAAACCCTCATCTCGGACGGTTCGCTACCGTCCACAGATGAAATATATTTTCGAGAAACAGTGTTGTTCTAGCACTATGAATGGGGTATCAACGGACGGAATGTTAAGCCTTGATAATTGGGTGCTCGTGAATATTAACTTTTAGAATGTATTACTATTTTATCTTTGATGTAAATCTTGTGGTTCGACTTACTTTTACTCACTTACTTACTTAAACCTATGATTTCACCAACGTTTTCGTTGACAGATTTATATGTTTTTCTCAGGTCCTTGAACGTTTTGTGATATATGCTTCCACTCATTATTTTGATACTTGCATTGGATGTCGAGTATATATGCATACATGGAGCGTCTTTTGGCTACTTTTAAATTGTGTCGCATAAGTTTCATTTGTACTTATAACTTTGTAACGTAACTTGTGGTGGAACTATTCTTGTAAACTTTGAACAATCTTTACATTTGAAATGAATGCGACATATCTTTTGGTCAAACGTTGTTTTAAAGACTTATGACCACGTAACGGGACCTAATTAGTCGGCGCCGTCAATGACGATTTTGTCGGGTCGCTACAGATGGTATCAGAGCGTTGGTTGTAGGGATTTAGAGTTCATTGGTGTCAATCTCGAGTCATAGGGTACATTGGTGAGTCTAGACTACAACCGGCATATAGACTTGAAGTAGGAATTACTTGACTACTTGTGCATTTATACTCGAACGCTTCTACTCATATCTACTCTTAGTTCATCTTAATCTCACGTTGTTTAATTTGATTGACACGCCACCTTGACTATATGAAATGATGTCGAATGCACATATGAATCAGGGTAATATAATTTCCGGGATTATATTACGGTGACTCATATGAACGTTCCGACATTGTGGCACAAAGAATTTAAGGCGAGTCAAGGAAAATTTTCTCTCTATCATTATTCCATATCACGGTTAGTATTATTTAGAATACTAACCAACGGTATTCTTTTGTTTTGAAGGAACAATGCCTCTTCGCCGTGCGCCACGTCATGAAACTCCCGAACAAGCTCTACAACGCATGATAGCCACCGCCGTAGATGCGGCCATTTCCGGTCACTCATCCAACAACAATAATAATAACAACCACAACAACAACAACAACAATGGAGCCGGTAACTCAAACGAGGGATGCTCCTATAAAGCTTTCATGGGGTGCAAACCTCACACTTTCGATGGAACCGGAGGACCGGTTGCTCTCACTCGATGGTTTGAGCAAACGGAAGCCGTTTTCAGCATAAGCGGTTGTCGGGACCAAGACAAGGTCAAGTACTCCACTCACACTTTCTTCGGCGTCACTCTCACTTGGTGGAACACCTATGTACAATCGGTGGGTACCGATGAAGCCCACGCTCTCTCTTGGTCCGATTTGAAAGGAAAGATGATCACCGAATACTTTCCGCGCGAGGAAACCCGAAAGCTCGAACAAGAGCTAAGAACTCTAAAAGCGGTCAGAAACGATCTCAAGGCCTATAATCAACGATTTTCTGAACTAGCCTTGATGTGCCCAAACCTTGTGAACCCCGAGTCTTTAAGGGTTGAACTTTACATGGATGGTCTTCCAAAGAGCATCAAACACGGAGTAATGTCATCCAAACCCCCTAATCATCAAGAAGCTTTGAACATGGCCCGCAAATTGATAGAGACGGTGGACGAAATCGTAGTACCGGCACCTAAAGCCGAGGACAAGTCGGGTAACAACAAAAGAAAATGGGAAGCCACTCCATCAAACAACTACAACAACAATACCTTCACCAAAAAGCCTTTCAACAACGACGACAAGAAAGGTTATGCCGGAACTCAACCTTTTTGCAACAAATGTCACAAGCACCACTCGGGTGAATACGGCAAGCTAATTTGCCACCGGTGCCAAGGAGTTGGTCATAAGGCCAACAATTGCACAAGCGCCGCCCCCATCGCTCGAAAGGGGCCCAATCCTCCAAAAATGGTCACTTGTTACGAATGTGGCCAAACGGGCCTTTATAGAAATGCATGCCCGAAGAGGAAAGATAACCCCAATACGCGCGGCTGAGCTTTCAACATCAACACCGAGGAAGCCCGAGATGATAATGAATTGGTCACGGGTACGTTTCTTCTCAACAACACTTATGTTACTTGTTTATTCGATTCGGGTGCCGATAAGAGTTTTGTATCCAAGACTTTGACTCATTCTTTTAATACTCCACCACGTCCACTAGATACCACTTATACCATTGAAGTGGCCAACGGAAAACTATTGAGTGCCGACACATATTACCGGGGGTGTACGTTAAACATTTTGGGTAATGAGTTTGAAATCGACTTGATACCCATGGAACTAGGTTGCTTCGATGTAATAATCGGTATGAATTAGCTAGGCAAAACGAAATCTCACATCCTTTGTGATCTTAACGCAATCTGAATCCCTATCGAGAATGGTGAACCTTTGATCGTCTATGGCTATAAGAGTTGCACCGGACTCAACCTCGTTTCGTGTATTAAAGTTAGAAAACTACTCCGTAAGGGTTGTTTTGCGATCCTTGCACACGTTAATAAAGTCGAGTCCGATGAGAAGCATATCGATGATGTGCCAATTGTTAGTGACTATTCCGATGTATTTCCCGACGAATTGCCAGGTCTTCCACCTCATCTACCGGTTGAATTCCAAATCGATCTTATTCCGGGAGCCGCACCCGTAGCACGTGCACCATATAGACTTGCTCCATCCGAAATGCAAGAATTGCAAAGTCAAATCCAAGAACTACTTGATCGTGGTTTTATCCAACCTAGCCATTCACCTTGGGGCGCTCCGATTTTGTTTGTTAAAAAGAAAGACGGATCCCTACGAGTGTGCATTGACTATCATAAACTAAACAAATTGACGGTTAAGAACCGATATCCTCTTCCTCGCATCGATGACCTCTTTGATCAATTACAAGGGTCTTGTGTATATTCAAAAATCGATCTCCGCTCGGGTTATCATCAATTAAGGGTTAAGGGGGAAGATGTCTCCAAAACCGCTTTTCGAACTCGTTATGGTAGTTATGAATTTCTTGTAATGCCATTTGGTCTCACTAACGCACCGGCGGTGTTCATGGATCTTATGAACCGCGTGTGCAAACCGTATCTGGACAAATTCGTTATCGTGTTCATCTATGATATTTTAGTCTATTCAAAAAGCGAAGAAGAACACAAGGAACACCTCCGACTTGTGCTTGAACTTTTAAGACAAGAACAACTCTATGCCAAATTCTCCAAGTGTGAATTTTAGTTAAAGGAAGTTCAATTTCTTGGTCATGTTGTAAGTGACCAAGGTATTAAAGTCGATCCAACGAAAATCGAAGCCATTAGTAAATGGGAGACTCCTACTACTCCTACTCACATTCGTCAATTTTTGGGTCTCGCCTGGTACTATCGTAGATTCATCGAAAACTTCTCTTTGGTTGCACGTCCTCTAACCGCATTAACTCACAAGGGAAAGAAATTCATTTGGGCGACCGAGCAAGAATCCGCGTTTCAAATCTTGAAGACAAAGCTAACCACCGCTCCTATCTTGTCACTTCCCGAAGGCAATGATGATTTTGTTGTATATTGTGATGCCTCGAAACATGGTTTTGGGTGTGTATTGATGCAACGGAAGAAAGTCATTTCTTATGCCTCTCGACAACTAAAAATTCATGAACGGAATTACACGACTCATGATCTCGAACTTGGAGCCGTTGTCTTTGCACTTAAAATGTGGAGACACTATCTTTATGGAACCAAGAGTACTATCTTCACCGATCACAAAAGTCTCCAACACATTTTCGATCAAAAGCAACTAAACATGAGACAACGAAGGTAGATTGAAACCTTAAACGATTACGATTGCGAGCTTCGTTACCATCCCGGGAAGGCAAATGTAGTAGCCGATGCTTTAAGTCGAAAAGAAAGAGCGGTGCCTCTTCGTGTCCGAGCCTTAAACATCACCATCCACACAAATCTTAATAGCCAAATTCGGGTAGCCCAAGATGAGACTCTCAAGGATGAAAACCTTTCACACGAGCTCTTGAACATTCTCGTCTCTCGATTCGAAATTAGGGAGACCGGACTCCGATATTACGCCGGAAGGATTTGGGTGCCTAGTTATGGGGACCTACGAAGCCTTATTTTAGATGAAGCCCATAAGTCACGATACTCGATTCACCCCGGTGCCAATAAGATGTACCACGACCTTAAACAACTATATTGGTGGCCGAACATCAAAAGGGACGTAGCTACTTATGTTTCCAAGTGTTTGACATGTTCCAAAGTCAAAGCCGAACACCAAAGACCATCTGGACTACTTCAACAACCCGAGATCCCGCAATGGAAGTGGGAAAGGATAACGATGGATTTTATCACCAAGCTACCAAAAACGACGGGCGGTTATGATACCATTTGGGTTATTGTTGACCGTCTCACCAAATCCGCACACTTCCTTGCCATGAAAGAAACGGACAAAATGGAGAAACTTGCACAACTTTACATTAAGGAGATCGTAGTCCGACACGGTGTACCTTTATCGATTATCTCTGACCGAGATGGCCGTTTCGTTTCTAGATTTTGGCGTACATTGCAAGAAGCGTTGGGAACGCGTTTAGACATGAGCACCGCATATCATCCTCAAACCGATGGACAAAGCGAACGTACAATTCAAACCTTAGAGGACATGTTACGAGCTTGCGTGGTTGATTTGGGAAAAGCTTGGGACAAGCACTTACCTCTCGTCGAGTTCTCTTACAACAATAGTTATCACGCGAGTATTAAAGTCGCGCCTTTTGAAGCGCTATATGGCCGAAAATGTCGTTCACCTCTTTGTTGGGCTGAGGTAGGCGACGTGCAAATCACCGGACCCGAACTCATTCACGAAATCACCGAGAAGATCGTACAAATCCGAGATAGGCTTCGGACGGCCCGGAGTCGTCAAAAGAGTTATACCGACAAACGACGCAACGACCTCGAATTTCAAGTCAGTGACCGCGTAATGTTAAAAGTCGCACCTTGGAAGGCTGTAATCCGTTTTGGGAAACGCGGGAAGCTAAATCCGCGGTATATTGGTCCTTTCAAAATCTTGGAGCGTATTGGAACCGTTGCTTATCGTTTAGATCTTCCGCCTCAATTGAACTCCGTTCATCCTACCTTCCATGTATCTAACTTGAAAAAGTGTCTTGCCGAACCCGATATCGTCATCCCTCTCGAGGAACTTACTATTGATGTCAAACTTCATTTTGTGGAGGAACCGGTTGAAATTGTGGACACCTCCGTCAAGACATTGAAACAAAGCCGAATCCCAATTGTTAAAGTCCGTTGGAACGCCAAAAGGGGACCCGAGTTTACTTGGGAAAGACAAGATCAAATGCAAAGGAAGTATCCTCATCTATTCGTGAATTTGGAAATGCAAGATCTCGAGGAAGAAACAACGACTACTACGCCTACTTAAATTTCGGGACGAAATTTCTTTTAAGGAGTCGGTAATGTAACATCCCGCCTTTTTCCGTTTACTTTCCGTTTATTCATTTTAAAGTCCGTTATATATTTATAACATCTCCCGTTGATACACGTTTTAAATTATCTCGTTTAGTTAATTCACGCACCCGATTCAAACTTGAGGGGCTAAACTTGCCAAGATGCCAATTTGGTGACTAGGTCAAAGGGGTCAACCCTTCCTCCTTCATTCATTCATCCCCTCTTTCCCTAATTCTTTCTTCTTTTTCTCTCAACACCCAAATACAAAGATTCATCATCTAAATTCGGATTAGGAAGCTAGCAACAAAACAAATTACAAATTCGTGATCCTTGCATCTTCCTCTTCGATTCCATACCGATTTCATTACATTTGGGTAACTTTCTAAAATCACTAGATTTTGTGTTCTTGATGTTTTTAACTTATAAAAGTGTTAATTAGTGTCTATGGCTCAAGTCTAACATGAAAATATGATTTATATGCTCGATCACGTTGTTTTAGTGTAACTAGCATGAACTTGAATTTTGGTGTGTTGTTCTTGGATTTTGGATGATCATATGTTGTTAGATGTTAAAAGTTCATGTTCTAATTGTGTTCCTAGTATCACTAGCTTCAATTTGATGTGTAGGTTGCTTTAGAAAAGTTCATGAACTTGATTTATGATTTTGGTGAATTTGGGTTAGGGTTTGATGAACTTGAAATGGACTTTTGATGCATTGAATACCATGGATTATTGTTGGTAAGTGTTTAGTTGGATTGTATGCTTGATTACCTTCGAAACGGCATATCATTCATGTAAATTGGTTGCCCGAATCATTGAATTGCATTTATGAACTTGTATGCGATTAATGTTGAGCATTAGATGCGGTTTTGGTTGTTATAATAGGTAGATTGATTGGTGAAATGTGTTTAGTTGTCTTCCTCGTCAAATTACCTTCCCAACAGTATAAAATACTTGACTTGATTGTTTGCGGATCATAAATTGTGTTTATTGGTTTTTGGTTCGTGTACTTAGAAGCTTACTGCATCAGACTGGAATACCAATCTGGACGCCGTCCAGAAACTTGGACGCCATCCCAGCCTTCAAAGCTGGACGCCGTCCAGCTATTTGGATGCCGTCCCAGCCTTCAAAGCTGGACGCCGTCCAGATACACTGGCAGCTTCTGTCTTCGTTGGTCATTTTACGAAAAATGTTTGCTATGCTATGGACCTCCGATTCACATGTAACTTGTTCTAACATGCTCATATATGATTAAAAACCTCAGAAAAATAGTTCGGGACCCGACCCGAACGTGTTGACTTTTTCGTTGACTTTGACCCGACCAAGTTGACTTTTAATCAAACTTAACCAATTGTTTGTGCAATCGTTCTAACATGCTTTTATACTTGTACCTTGCATGAAACATGACAATTTGATTCACATGCAATTATGATCGAGTCTTAACGAGCCATAGGACTAATTGAACATCTTTGACCAATCGTGACTATCGTTATTGATACAACCTATTTGTTTAGGTCAAGACTAGCATTGTTCTTTGCACACGTTTACTTGTTGAAGTACTTTACTACTCGTGCACTCAAGGTGAGATCATAGTCCCACTTTTACTCTTTTTGAACTTATATTTGGGATGAGAAAACATAAACATTTCTTTTACTAAGTGAACACAAGTACAGGAAAACAAACATTCTACATACGAGTTTAGAACGAAATCCTCAATTCGATTATCATTAGTTACACTTGCAGGGTGTAAGTGTAGGCGTGAACTTATGTTGTATGGCCATATGGGTTTGACAAACCCTCATCTCGGACGGTTCGCTACCGTCCACAGATGAAATATATTTTCGAGAAACAGTGTTGTTCTAGCACTATGAATGGGGTATCAACGGACGGAATGTTAAGCCTTGATAATTGGGTGCTCGTGAATATTAACTTTTAGAATGTATTACTATTTTATCTTTGATGTAAATCTTGTGGTTCGACTTACTTTTACTCACTTACTTACTTAAACCTATGATTTCACCAACGTTTTCGTTGACAGATTTATATGTTTTTCTCAGGTCCTTGAACATTTTGTGATACATGCTTCCGCTCATTATTTTGATACTTGCATTGGATGTCGAGTATATATGCATACATGGAGCGTCTTTTGGCTACTTTTAAATTTTGTCGCATAAGTTTCATTTGTACTTATAACTTTGTAACGTAACTTGTGGTGGAACTATTCTTGTAAACTTTGAACAATCTTTACATTTGAAATGAATGCGACATATCTTTTGGTCAAACGTTGTTTTAAAGACTTATGACCACGTAACGGGACCTAAGTAGTCGGCGCCGTCAATGACCATTTTGTCGGGTCGCTACATTAGCTAGGAACAGTTAGCGTGGATTCTTAACAAAATTTTTCTCATAGTTAATTTGTTTGTTTCTAACAAATTTTATTTTGTCCAATATTTTCTTCATTATGCCACTTGTTGGATTCTGATAAGTCAAAATTCAAATATGAAATTGAGTGAAAATGGTTATTCTGCGGTGAACGGATATGTATATCTGTGGATGTAAATAGGATAGTAAATGACTTGTTGAATCGGATTTGAAGAATGTACAGTGTAATATATTAATGTGAAATCTAAATATTTCTAGGGTATTACCTACTCATTAAAATATTCTCATCATTAATAATTTGTACAGAAATTTTTTTAATTACGATCTTTATGAAAATTTATACTTACATATATATTTCTTCACATGTAATCATGGATTTAATGAGTTAATATGATATTAAACTCATTTGGTTTACGGTTAGAACTAGAGTACATAATCTCTAAAACATTAGAGGTTACATAACCATCATGTCGAACGAAGATAAATGATGTAGAACGTCCTGTAGAATGATGATTATACTCGAGGTACAGAATGAGATGTTGAGGCATGTAATGTTGAAACTTAGGTTGTTGGTGGTACTGTTGGTGCCGGTGATGTTACTGAAGCTGGTAAGTTTTGCACCATATTTTCTAAATTGATTACTCTAGCTCTAAGCTCGTTGACTTCTTCCATTATTCCGGGATGATTGTCGGTCGAAACGAGCGGGTGAATAAGGTTTAGAATTTGGGATATCATATAATCGTTGTGGGATATCCTGACAATGAGGGTGAATATGGTGTTTCGAACAGGTTCGCAGGTAAGTGCTTCAGGTTCTTCACCAAGAGGGAAAATCGGTGGGTGGAAAGGATCGCTTTCTTCTTAACTTCATTGGTTTAGTTGACTATGAACCCATCAGATGAATTGAGGATGGCTGATTGGTTGATTCATTCTGGTGACATTGCTTCCGGAGCTTAGGTGAACATCCATGTCGGAATAGCTGTCGGGTTCTGAAGAACTTGAACTAGTGACGAGTTCCATTTTGTACGATTGAGTAAAGGATTTTTCGATAGGAAATGATTTCTGGCTATTGGATGATATTCTAATGACATAGAATATCTATATATATAGAACAAAAGGTTTCATAGATTACGGAGAAATTTATAGAATATGACAGGCAAAGCTTACAGTAACAGATACGCTCTGCTAAGATATAAATTTTTGTCTATACACTATTTATGCAGTCAATGCAGTAAAACGTGTCTAGACTAAGAATGATAAGCAGGTAATTCCCTAAGAATGATAAGCAGGTAATTCCCTAAGGATGATAAGCATGTAATTTTCGACACGAAATGATAAGCAAAACTTTTGACATGCAGACACGGTCGAAGTCCAGACTCACTAATGCATCTTAACAACTATCAGTTAGACACACTAATGCAAGACCTGGTTCGCTAAGACCACTACTCTGATACCACCTATATCGACCCGTCCTAATCCATCTGGACGAATACATTACATTTAGTTACATCGTGAGGTATTTTACCTCTCTATGATATATTTTACAAACATTGCATTTATTTTTAAAAAGATAAACTTTCATTACGTCAAAAGTTGATGGCATGCATACCATTTCATAATATATCCAACTATAATTGACTTAATAATAATCTTGATGAAATCAACGACTCGAATGCAACGTCTTTTGAAATATGTCATGAATAACTCCAATTAATATCTCTAAAATGAGCAAATGCACAGCGGAAGATTTCTTTCATACATGAGAATAAACATGCTTTCAAGTGTCAACCAAAAGGTTGGTGAGTTCATTAGTTTATCGTAAACAATCATTTTCAATAATATAATAGACCACAAGATTTCCTTTATTCAATAATCATACACTCGCAAGTGTTTAAAAATCATTCATATGGATTGAACACCTGGTAACCGACATTAACATCATGCCTATAGAATATCCCCAAAACAGAAATCCATCTATATAATATAAACTCGAAGTACTAAAGCATACCATTTTTAAGTATGGGGGGAGTTAGTGCCCGTAGATCTACCTTTAGGATTCGCGTCAATTAGGGTGTCTGTTCCCTAATTCTTAGGCTACCAAGCTAAAAGGGTGAAATTCGATTCGATAATCTAACCATAGAATGTAATTTTCGAGTACTTGTGTCTATTTCGTAAAACAGTTATAAAAACAGCGCATGTATTCTCAGTCCCAAAAATATATATTGTAAAAGCATTTAAAAATGGAGTAAATGAAACTCACTATCCAATATTTTGTAGTAAAAATATTCATACGACGAAACTGAACAATGCAGGGTTGGTGATGTGCGTAGAGGTGTATACGAAATAGTTATATTTTTACTGCAAAATACTATTAAATACGATACAATTTTACACAAGATATTTATTTATTTATAGAATGGATATACCTAAACCTTGCTACAACACTTATAGGCAGTGTACCTAATCGTACAGTAGTGTAGTTTTTAGTAAGTTTGGTTCGTTCCACAGGGAGCAAGCCAAGTTTAACGCTATATTTTTAAAACTATATTTGTATAAATATAAATACAAATATAAGTAGTATTATTATTATAAAAGGGGGTTTTTACCGTTTAATGACCGGTTTGTCGATTTTAAAACTTAAGTCGCAGTTAAAACCTAATGTAAAATAAAAATAACTTAATTTTAAGCGTAAAGTAAATAACGATAATGAAATTGTGATAAATAAAGTGCGATAAATAAAATGACGATAAATAAAATTGCGATAATTAAAAAGTACGATAATTAAAATGACAATAAATTAAAGTGCGATAATTAAAAGTACAATTAAATATGAAATAAAGGAATTATGCTTATTTAAACTTCCGTAATCATGATGTTTGACGTGTTGATTTTAGTTTATTACCATGGGTTAATTGTCCTTTGTCCTGGATTATTCAATATGTCCGTCTGGTTTTTATCCATAACAGTCCATCAGTCATAAATATAAAGTGCGAGTGTCCTCGTCAAATTATCCTTATATCCGAAGTCAAATATTCCAACTAATTGGGGACTTAAACTATAATTACACCAATTTTCCTTGTATATAATTCACCCTTGTTTTAATAAGTCCATTAACTATTAATCCATTCCCGTGTCTGGTTAAATGAACGATTATTAGTACTTATAAATATCCCGCCCATCGTGTCCGATCGAGTGTATATGGTTATTTATAGGTACGTCCAATTGTAAATCTTTATATTAAATTAACAAACTATCATTTAATTAAACAAATATAAAGCCCATTAATAGCCCATAGTCTAAATTTTACAAGTGTCGTTCTTTTGTCCAAACCCCAATTATGGTACAAAGCCCAATTACCCAATTTTAATAATTAGCCCAACATCACGATTACTTGGGCTTAAATAAGCATAATAATAACTTAGCTACGAGATATTAATTTAAAAAGGTTGAACATAACTTACAATGATTAATAATAGCGTAGCGTTACACGGACAGAATTTCGACTTACACCCTTACAACATTCGCTAACATACCCTTATTATTATTAAATTAAATTAAAATTAAAATTAAAATTATAATATATATATAATACGTGAGAGTGAGAAGAGAAAAAGATGTGTGTTATTCGACCAAAAACTGCGAAATTTATAGATGTGGCCTGACATTTTGGGTCATGCGATCGCATGAAATTCCTTCTTCCAGGCCATGCGATCGCATGGCCACTTTTTACAGCTCACATGTGGTTGTTTGCTTCTTGTCTACGGTTTTATTAAATAATATAATATATAAATAATTTTAAGAATTAATTATATATTATATTATATTCATGTGCATAGTTGACTTGTAATTTTTAGTCCGTTGCGTCGAGCGTTGAGAGTTGACTCTAGTCCCGGTTTCGGATTTTCGAACGTCCTTGCGTACAATTTAATATCTTGTACTTTCATTTTGCGTCTTGTACTCTAGTAATTTCGATACGTTTCTCATCAATAATTTGAACCACTTTGATTGTACTTTGTTCTTTTTAGCTTTTTGGTCGTTTGCGTCTTCAAATCGTCGAATCTGTCTTTTGTCTTCACCTTTTATTATTTAAACGAATATCACTTGCAAATAGAACATTTGCAACTAAAAGCTTGTCTTTCTTGAGGGATAATGCTATGAAATATATGTTCATTTTTAGCATTATCAGTTGGCCTCGGATTCACGAACCTATATAATTTTTATATATATTAACACATATAATGGTAATCAAACAAATTTATATATATATAAATTTATTAGTTATATCATATTTATATTATTAATATATATATATATATATATATATATATATATATATATATATATATATATATATATATATATATATATATATATATATATATATATATATATATATGTTTTATGTATTCATAAAAATATTAATTTTGTTATGCTATATATATTAAGTATATATATATATATATATATATATATATATATATATATATATATATCATTTGTTTGTTTGTTAAAAAAATAATTATAACAATACTAAAATTATATTAAATATGGTAAAAATAATAATAATAATTATAATACTTAATTTTATTAATAAAGGTAATAATGTTAATAATTTTATTAGTGATAATATTAATGATATTAATGACAAAAATATAAATTTTACGGTTAATGATTGTTATGATAATGATTTTTAGTAATTACATAATAATATTACTCATGATAATATAAATAATAATGCTTATGTTAATATTAACAATTTTATTATTTACAAAAAGATATTAATACTAGTATTTATGAAAATAATAATAATTTGTATTATTTTTATAATGATAATAATACTAAACCTTCTCATCGTAATAATAATATTAAAGTTTTAAAATTAATAATAATATCATATGTAATACTCAAAATAATTATAATAATAGATATAATACTTATTTCTATGATAATAATAATAAATACGATTATTATACTTATAATAATAACTATAATACTAATAATAACAATAACCATAATAATCACAATAATAACAATAATAATACTAATAAACATAATAATAACTAATAATAATAATGATAGCAATAAAATAAAAGTGTATACCCTCTCCAAGCTTTTTTTTTTTTTTTAAATAAATGCCCCAGACGAGACTCGAACCCGCGACATCTCGTTCAACACAAACATCCCTAACCACTAATCCGCTGATTCAATTCTTTATATAACTCGATCGTGTAATTATATAACATGTAAGTAAATTGTTTCATCATCTTTCTCATAACATTTGGCCCAACAGAATATTCAAATGGATCTCGGTCCGAAACAAATGCGGCCCAACAGTTAAATTTTTCTAAACTGATTTACTAGCCTAACTCAAAATCCACTAAGCTTAATGGACTGCAGCAGAATAATCACAAAAAAATGTGTAGTAGCCTGGGATCGAACTCAGGTCCTTTCGTTAATAACCATCCACCAAACAATTGAGCTGTTTGACGCTTTCTGAATTTATTATTACACTAAATATTTTTAACCCTTATAAACCAGACTTCATCTTCTTCATGATATCACCATTATCATGTATCATCACCAACATCCTGTATCATCATCAAAATTCCTATCATTTTATGTATCATACCACAACTAAAATCATAACCCATTTAACATCTTATCACTATCATAATCGTTTTAATACATCATCATCATTTAATCGAACATCTTCATCATCAATTAATCGTTTATCATAATATATCAACTTGATCATAGCTTCATCGTGTTTACAGTAACCTCGTAATTTCACTATTATCATTCGCGTCAAAATCAATTATCACCATTATCATGTTCAACGACACCACATAAAGTGGCATGCCCTACACTCGATATCACTTCCACCCACCTCTTTATTCTCGTCCACCTAGTTTCTAATTATTTACTCCGTACTTGATGGCTTTTTAATATCAATCATCAAGTTTCAGTATGTATTACAAAAAGACCAAGCAAATTGAAGTGGAGTATTTACTTTTAAGACCAATACTCAATTATCCTACTCTTTTCCTTTCCCTCATTAAACAATAGCAAAAAAAAAAAAACAGTAGCACTTACACGTGTTGGTTGAGGTTCAAGTTAGAACATAAGAATGTAGAAGTAAATTAAAACAATTGAGTCATTGGTTTTGCTCGACGATAAATTGAAAATAGAAACACACGTTGTAGCAGTAAAAGTAACGAGTAGTAGAAAGAATAAGACGGTTATCGAGCAAAATAGGAGAGAGAGAGAGAGTGTGTGTGTGTGTGTGTGTGATATAGTGTGTGAGAGAGAGTGGTGGGTTTTCATGGTGTGATTGGTGGCGGTTCAAGGTTAGGGAGAGAGAAGAGAGAGATCGAGTTGGTTCACGATGGTTGTGATTATCGATTACAAACATATTGTTTGGTTGTGATTCATGAAACGAATTAGTGGTTGATGGTGAACTAAGAATGGTGTAGAGCTTTACACTAAGAAGGAAGGTGGCGATGAGATGATCAAGGTCGATGGTTTGTCTAGTTGATGAAGGTGGTGGTGATAATAATCGAAGGCAATGATGGCTCGATGATGGTGGTCGTCTAGTCTTATGAAGGTGATTGTTTGATTCGATTGTAATAAGAGAAATGACATAGTAGTAGTATTATTATTCGATGATGATGGATTCGGTTCTAGACCGATCGAAACAGAAAATAGATAGAAAAGCAAGGCAGTGGTGGGTTTCAAATAAACAAAATAGATAGAAAGTTTAGTAAACACAAGTGTGTTTTATATTGTATATGTATCATCTATATTCTATATATAATCATAAAAGGAATATCCTAACACAAGTGGAGAGAACCAGTACATCTAATAAATATTATAATATAGATTAGAGATCAATTGAATTATAGGAGAAATAGTGCAGCAGTTGTTTCATTTAACTTACTCTACCGACAGTTTGTCCGGATGACTATATCGTGTCCATTGCTAAATAGTTAACGCATAAAAGTGTTCCTAAAAATCTCAAATTTTTAGATTAAATGTATTTATTATTTTGGTCATTATGGTATAAAATTCAATCATTAATTTAATAAATAAAAATTAAATCAACTGTCCCTCTCATTTATGAGTAAAATATAAAAAGTGTTGAAATTTATCAAATAGTTCTTAAATACATTTTTAATAAGCCTAATATTTATAGAACTCATTTTCGTATCACCGTTTATTTTAAAATTACATAAGTTTGAATTTAACTTGCTTAATATCAATCGAAACATCAAATAAGTATTACAATCATTTAATATTTATTTTTAATATACTTCTCTCCCTTTTACAAACCGTAAAGGTCAAGTCCGACTTGTCACACTCACATTTACTCCTCATCAGTTATGCCAGGTGTATTTTTTCAATTGAATACTACTTTTTCATTTTACTCCTTAAAAAATGACACCTGGCCCAATGAAAATCTCCTATCTCTCAAAGATTAAAAAACTGCAACACCCCCTCTTTCTCTTTCTGTTAACAAGAAAAACCCCATCGTCGATTACACCAACGATCATGGTCTGTAGCCGCCATATTGTATGTCTCCGTAATCACCGCTTAATCCGTTGCCTTTTTCTGCACAATAACGTATAAATTTTGTAATCGTTTATGCCAGAAAGTGTAACTATGCTTTGCAGCGATTTAGGGTTTGCACGTTGTTCATCGCCGGTTTGAATTTATGATTTGCCAAAATCAAGTTAGGATTTGGAGATTCACTGATGCGATTTAGGTAACACGTATTTATTTTCTCGGTGATTGTGAATAATCGATTCTAATTGTTGGCAAATATTAGGGATTTAGTTGACTGATAAGTTTTTGTATAAGTTTTTATTGACATTAATAAGCTTCTGTATAAGTTTTTGTTGACTGATCTCGGATATAATTTCTTAATTGTAGCGAGATTGAAAAAGTTGAAGCTTTCTGACATGACTTGCCGTCAAGGAGTTACTGAAGTGGCAAAAATGTGAGTATTTCTTTACCTACAATTGTTAAATCCCCTAATTCACATATAGACATAAACACGTTAATTTCTCATTTATATGTGCAACATGTATTTTTTTAAAGTGTTCCATCTTACTTCCATTATAGCTGTTTCGTTTTTAGGAATTTATACAACTTTCCATCCCTTTTGGCATGCACTACATCACTTTGTTTTTACTACCTTTTTGGGTCCGACCTTTAATAGTTTAATCTTTTGGGTAGTTCACCGACACTTTGTTTTACTGCCTTCGGTTGATTTTTTAATTAACCGACTTCTTGCATTTGTGTAGATTTTTGTCCATTGAAACCTTGGTTAAGATAACTGTTCGAAAAGATGGAACAATGTCACAATTAAGAACCTCTTGATTTTAAAACTAGAGAAGAGTACATCCTAGCCAAGGTGATTTCTCAACAATTTTGGATAAGATTACTTTGTTAGTTTGTTAAATAGCTTCCTAAAAGTTGATGTTAATGGGTATATTTGAGCTTTGGGTTATCACTAATGGGTCAAACAAAGTTAACTAAAATGGTAACTCAACTGGGTCAAAATATAATGGAGGTGTATTATTTATGTTTACAGCTTTTACAAGTTTATTATTATATAGGTTTAGTTTATTATCGTACTAAAGTCGTTTTTGTAATCATATGTAAAGTGTTGAATTAATTCAGGGGTTCGCCTATCAGCTGGAAGCCCATGTTGACAAGTATTAATATATCTATATCGGTTACAATATCTTAGTTGCTTAATAGGTCACAAAAGTCAAGGGTGATCATTGGTTTAATAAGCCTCATTCTATAGACTAATCGAAAACTAAAATATGACTCATCTATAATAAGGGGATTGGGTCGAAATGGCTACGTTGATATAGTACGCCCATATCATGTTACTATTTTCCGACGTTCATTATAGGGATTGTCTATAGAAAGACAATCATATTGCTTCTTAGATGTTTATACATTAAAATTTGAACATGTATCATATTTGAAGGTTCATAGGATTGTATAAGTGTTTCAGGTTGTAGCTTAAGGAAAGACGACTTTGCTTCGACTAAGAGAGGGAAATGTAGATATAGGCTATAGCCAAAGAATCCACTGAAATCAAAATATTAGCATCCTTATTTGATTTCAATACAACTTTTACTATTAATATACTTCGTTTTTTATGACATAAGCTGAAATCAAGTTGACCTTATTTTTGGTGATTCTTTGTTTTATCTAGGTGAAAAAGTAATTAGAATGCGTCGTTTTTGAATTAATAAAAAACATGAAATTTAGTCTATACATTGTTTGAGTTTTCACTTTTCAGGGTTGAATTTAAATAGTGAAATCTCAGGTAACGTGACTGATGGTTACAACGGCGAGATACCTCATCTTATATGTAATTTCACGCTCAAGTAAGATTGTCAAAAATTCGGATGATTATCTTAGTTTTTTACTTTTTGTGATGTACAAAATTACTCTTATGAGTTTCAGTTGAATAAAATCACTCTTATATTGGTTTTGATTTTGACTAATCTTTAGTTGCTATTATATCCAATAAAATAAATCACCAGTTTAAAAGGTAATGTTTTATGAATGGTATGAAATGTACTTAATATGTGGTAGTATTTCTACATATAGGTTAAGATTACTTGGCCATCGACTACTCCATTATTTTGCTTTGTGGTAGTATATCTAAGTAAAGTTTTTCATATTAAGTATGCTGTTAGTAATGTTTGTAAAAACAGTCAACTTTTGTTTTATTATTTATATATACATACACACATATCTATTTACAATTAATTGTTCGTGAATCGTCGAGAGTAGTCGAAGTTCGATTGAATATATGAAACAGTTCAAACTTTTTGAGACTTCAATATTACAGACTTTGCTTATCGTGTCAAACTCATATAAGATTAAGTTTAAATTTGATCGAAAATTCCCGGGTCGTCACAGATATTGCAGTAAACGCAATTATTGTGTCAGATTGGTCACTCTTCTCCATGAGAGTGAGCAATTGCTGGTAAGGGTTCGTTGAGTAGAAGGTCGGGTGATCTCGACTGAGAAGCACGACTAATTGAGCGGAATGGAATATGCCTAGGGTTAGAGGCGTATGTAAGACTTGGGTGGAGTTCGGTTTGCGAACGATGAAAGGCTGTTAGTTATGATTTGTGGTATGAAGGTGCGATATCGTCGCGTGTACGACATCTATAATGACTGTGTATGATGGCTCTGAGACCTAAAGTGAAATTGCAGTGATTTGGTGTTTATGACCAACAGTGAGAATGGTCATGTGTGACGTGGAATTGCGATACCACGGGATGTTATCATCTTGGCGGTGAGAATGTGGAGATGAATCCTAAGTGGGGGAGTTTTTACTGCCACCCAAGGAAGCTCCGGTGGTGTTATGTATAGTGAAGTGTTAGAGTGTACCATGCTAAGCCCTAATAGGTATTCGGAGTTCCTAACGAGGAAGAGTGACGGGTTGTTGATGTTGGCTCGAGATCGTGCGTTACGATTCCTAAATGTTATGTGTAGAGTTGTGATGACGGGATCAAATGAAGTGTAAATCTCTTTGTGTAAGGTGGTCGTGCGGTACCAAGTGCGGTATGAGACCAAGTGTGAAGTTTGAGATCTCGGAGTGAGAGAATGAAGTTGTCATTGCGGGTGCTCTCGTAGTGAAAAATCTCGGTTGTCGTGAAACTCAGACAGTATAATTGAATGGGAATGCGTTCGATATCGTGGTGAATACTGTATTTTCCCTTTCGGGAAACGTGATTGTGGAAATTATTAGTGGATTATTCCACTTTATGGATGATTGTGAGGCGGGGAGTGCCGATTCTGATTGTCTCACATAGAGACATACGGATGTTGGTTATGTGCGAGGGTGTATTCCCTAGTGATGCAACTCGTTAGTTGCATTGAAAGGTCGAGACCATCCTTAACGGACGGTCGAGGCAAGAGGATTCACCAGGCGTTGGTGGATATTTCTGTGGGTCGCTTGACGAATTGTGAATTGCTGTAATGATAATTCATTGTTGACAGGATTTTAGTACACGAATAGTTTCCATGCTAGTATTAGGAAGCCATATTGTATGTATGTGTTGGAGGGTTTATGGGAGAAACCCTGTATCGAGTGTTGGTATTTCGTCTAACTCGTGGTGTATTATTGTCATCCTGGATTAATCCAGAGACTGATGGTCGTGTGCGGAACGATTGATGGGAAAGTTTGCGTCCCTAGTGTGATTATTTGAGGATACCGAAATTTCTTCGTTGAAGGAATAACCCGGTTTGGTGACTGTAAGAAGTGTTCGTCGGAGGAGTGTGTCGATTGCCCCATTGGCATCGACTTGTAAAATATAGAATCACGGGTTTTATGGGGTGGAGAACAAATCTTTGCGCATAAGCGGTTGTGTTACTGTTGAGTGGTACGTTTATGAACTGATGGAGTACGGAGTTTAAGGAAGCATGAATCCTTCTCGATTCGGATTAATGCAAGACATGGTTCACGACGTAGTGGATTTAGTAGATCCCGTTGGGTGTTGTAGTTGTGGATGTAGCTTGTTGCGAGTTTTAGTCGAGAGAACTTGAAGGGATATGGGGTGTCTTTCGTATTTCCTAGATGGGAATTCTGGACGTTGAGTGTATGAGATATTGATTGTTGCGGTAGTGCATGCTAGTGATTATTAGCGTGTGGTGAGATCCTAAAATTCATGAAAGATGTTATGATTGTCGGGCTTGGCTGTGTTTCATAGGATTGAATGGCATGACGACGATGATTGTCGGTGAATTGTTCTACTTTTAGGTCGATTGTGAAGTACGGTTGTTGTAATATGATGCGTTAGTGTACGAAGCGAGTTTTCAAATGCGTGATTACTACATGTGACTCCACGTTGGAAGCGGAAATGTTCGAGGGAGAAGTTGTAACAACCCGGAATTTTCCAACGTTTATTATTAATATTTATTATTAATACTTGCGCATTAATGAATGTATTTGTATACATTTACTTGTTACCGTATTTAACTTTTCCATGGCCCGACAAGTCTTTGTGACACTCGTACTTTTCACGAATAATATTTTTTGAATATTATTTACATTCATGATTATTTATTATTAATCATTTTAATTAACTAAGGTTGGTAGTTAATTACTTGGGTTTTATTTATTTAAATTGCATACTTACTTGTACTTGGGCTTGGACTTTTATTTCATCGACTAGTAAGCCCACCTTACACATTTAATGGACTTGTAAGCCCATGTTTTAAGTTGGTATTACATTAAGGTTAAACTAGGATTTATTAAGTTAATTTAGAGACAAAATACTTCAAGCATGCAAGAGTCTTTTAACCTTATTACTTCTCCTAGCATACTACAACATCCCACACTTGTAAGTTGGCTAGTTGATGTAATGACCCGGAAATTTCCAACCAAATTTAAACCTTAATCTTTATATGTATCCGACACGATAAGCAAAATCTGTAATATTGAGTCTCGAAAACCTTGAAATCTATATTCATGAAATTCGTTACCCTTTGACCATGTCTGACGATTCACGAACAATCATGTGTATTATATATAATACTGTACATAAACGTATTTTATTTCACTATAAGTTTATTATAGTTATCAATGTGATTAAAAGATAATATTATTCGATTGAATTATCAGATACATTGAGTTAGGATTATGAGTCTTTGTCATAAGGTCCACTTTGAATTAGGAAACCCTTACTTTTAACGGTATTCGGAATATTTGGTAAAGTAATTCCGTGTAAGAACAAAAGTGTTATTATTGAGGATTAGACAGAGGTTAGCGGAGAGTCTTGTTTAATTATCAAAAGCGTACCTTGCAATGATTGACTTGTGTCACTTGATAGGTTAATTATTTAGTTTTCTTAATATTGAAAACGTTTTACGATATAGATGAAACCTTTAAAAGAATGATTTTGAATATAACTAATCCTGGAAAAACTAAATTATATTCAATTTAGTACGAACACATTTTTTTTGATATAATAGAATTTGATTATAAAATATTTTTATGGATTTTCAATGATATAAAAAAAATAAAGATAAAATAAAGATTTCTAATGAGCACCAAAAGACTACAACATTTCATCACAGATTGTAAGTTAAAATGTTGGGAATCACTAAACTTGCGCACTTGCACGAGAAAAATCATAACTAATTCATACTGACTCGAAAAAGGGTGATCCTGGTGTCCAGACGACCGTAACTCAAAAATCTACAACTTTCGTGAATATACCTTACGCGGATCGCGTACCCATCTACGCGAAACGTGTAATGTTTGCCGACCTAAAAAGTGGACAGCATAAATTCGCTGGATCTGGCCTCTTACTTTCACACTTTTTTTTTCCCTACTTCTTCTTTCTTATATTACTCCGTATACTTACATAAATAAATAAATTAAAAATATTTTTATTATTATTATTAATTAAGATTATCAAGATTATTAATATTAATCCTAATATTACTAGTATTAGTATTATTTTGAGAAAAATTATTAGTATTATACATAAAATACTACGACGGGGTTCTGCCCAAATGTTTTCAAAAATGGTTTCATGAGTGGGAGTGATTGAGCTAGATTATGGGTTATAGCTATGGAGGTTATGGGTAATGTTCGGGGGTTTTGCTCGTGAATCAAACTAGTGTTTATCATCTCCGTTGCATCTATATACTTTCCTGCAATATTGAATCTCAATATTGATACGTGAGCACTCAAAACTTAACTTTTATATATTATTAGTGTATCCCTGACTAGTGCTCGAGAATTTAGGATCATGCATGCTGGTATGTTTAAATTTTGTCAAAATATGTTTTAGGGTAGAATCTGAATTAGTTACTCCTGTGGTTGAGATAAGGTATATGATATGCATGTTTTTGGAAAGATGGCGAAAAACTATAAACTTTTCATTTAGATATCGAATGGATTCGACGGACGGATTAGAAGTTATAGTCAATTGAATTTTTGTATTAATTATTAAAATGATTATTTTTATTATTACGACGTCGTTAAAATCATCGTTATTATTATTTGATTATTATCATTATTGTTATTATGATTATTATTATTAATAATTAAAAATAATTAATATTTTTATCAAAAACTATCAAATTATTATTTTGATCGTTATTATTATTAAAATTATTAAATTATTATCATTAACATTAAAATTATCATTTTTATTAAAAGTATTATTTTTTATGGAAATATTATTATTATTATAAAATATTAACTTATCATTTTAATATATTTTTATATGAAGTTTTATTTATTAATAAATGAATTATATTATTATTTACTCTAACAAATTTTGTAAAAATATTTAAAAATATAAAATGACTATATTTAATCATGTGTAAATTTTGGAAAGCATTTTGAGTCAAATTCATTTTTGTTAACTGTTGCATATTAGTCTCGAGCATTAGGATCGCGGCACACTAAAGTTTGACCTTAATTGTTAAATAGATATTAACCAATATATAAAAATATATAATTAATTTAGGTTCGTGAATCGAAGGCCAACCTTGCACATGTTAAATGATGTTATATGTATTTTTACTACAAAATACAGTATGGTGAGTATATAGTCCCACTTTTAAACTCTAAATATTTCGGGATGAGAATACATGCATTTTATGATTTACGTTATGGACACAAGTGATTAAAAATATATATTCTACGTTGAGTTGTACCACTGGCATACTTCCCTGTAACTTGGTAACTAATATTTACATGAGGTATTGTAAACGCGAATCCTGTTGATAGATCTATCGGGCCTGACAACCCCAACCGGACTGGACGACCAGTATTCAACGGTTGCACAGTACTTCGTTTCGGTGACTACACTTGGTACGGTGTAGTAAGATTTCATAATAAAGGGAATATGAGACGTTGATTAAATGTTAAGTATGGTTATCAAGTGCTCAACAACTTAGAATATTTTTTTTATTATTATCTTTATCTATATGAAATCTTGTGGTCCATAGTTATAACGCTGCTAGCATCAAACCTATATCTCACCAACTTTATGTTGACGTTTTAAAGCATGTTATTCTTAGGTACGAATTAAGTCTTCCGCTGTGCATTAGCTCATGTAAAGGACATTACTTGGAGTCGATCATCGCAATGGGACCAAATGTTGATGACTTCGTCCAGGAGGATTAGGACGGGTTGTTAAAGTTGGTATCAGAGCGGTGGTCTTAGCGAACCAGGTCTTGCATTAGTGTGTCTAACTAATAGTCGTTAGGATGCATTAGTGAGTCTGGACTTCGACCGTGTCTGCATGTCAAAAGTTTTGCTTATCATTTTTGTCGGAAATCATCTGCTTATCATCCTTAGGAAATTACCTGCTCATTATTCTTAGTCTAGACACGTTTTACTGCATTGACTGCATAAATAGTGTATAGACAAAATTTATATCTTAACGTATCTGACAATTCATATCTTAACGTATCTGTTACTGTAGACCTTGCCTGATATCTCATGTAATTTTCTCCGTAATTTAAGGGATCCTGGTACTATATATATCTATGCATATTATGTGTTGAGAATACATCCAACTATCAATTGCTATCACTAACTCTTCATATCAAAAATCTTTTCTGTGATCGCGTGAGATGGCCTCTACAAATCGACCACGTTCCTCTGACTCCGAAGACAGCGTGACAGGAGCACACCAACCAATCAACTACCGTGATTACTGGATAAAATGGGGGTGGGTTCGCGACATACTCACCCTATGGAGAAGGGAAGAAGGTACTCCATATCATGAACCGAATCTACCACCTAACCTTGGAGTACTTGACCCGCTAACTGGCGAACCCGTTCGCAACATCGTTTATACCCTTTTTGCAAGAATTTTTCATCTTGAGACTACCATTAACGGAACTAGAGAAGATATCCGACCTTTACCTCACACTGATAACCAACCAGGGTTAGTAGAAGAAGTTAGAGAACTTCGAGCTCGAGTATTAACTTTAGAGAGCATGGTACACAATTTGCAAGCACCAGCAGTATCACCAGCACCAGTAACATCACCAGCTTCAGCACCAACGGTACCAGTACCACCAATAACCCAAGTTTCAACAATCCATGCCTCACCATCTCATTCTGTACCTCGAGTATAATCATCGTTCTACGAATCGTTCTACATCAATTACCTTCGTTCGACATGAAGATTATGTAATCTTTAATGTTTTAGAGATTATATATTCTCGTTCTAACGGTAAATTAAATGAGATTAATATCATATCAACTCATTAAATCTATATTACATCAGAAGAAAATATATATGTAAGTATATTTTCATAAAGATTGTAATTAAAAATTCGATCGTACAAACTGTTAATGATGAAAATATTTTAACGGGTAGATAGTACCCTAGGAATATTTAGATTTCACATTAATAAGTTACACTGTACATTCTTTGAATCTGATTCAACGGTCATTCACTATCCTACTTACAACTATCAATATACGTATCCGTTCACCACAGAATAACCATTTCCAGACAAATTTCATATTTGGATTTTGATCTATCAAAATTCAACAAGTGGCATAATGAAGAAAACATTGGACATAATAAAATTTGTTAGAAACAAACAAATTAATTATAAAGAATTTTGTTAAGGATCCATGCTAACTGTTCCTAGCTAACTGTTCCCAGCTAACTGTTAAATCCGTATTACATTTTATTTATCGCAATTTAATTTATTGTCATTTAATTTCTGTTATTTACTTTTACGCACTTTAAATCGGGACACATGTACACAATACGTCGGATTAATTCTGAGACAATACGTTGTACACGGGTCATGATATATATTTATTTATTTTACGCACTATAAATAACGGGACACGTATACAAGGTTTCGATCTATCATATCGACCCATCTATATATATATTTCGGAACAACCGTAGACACTCTATATGTGAATGTTGGAGTTGGCTATACAGGGTTGGAGTTGATTCCAAAATATATATATGGTTTGAGTTGTGATCAATACTGAGACCGGTACACGGGTCACGATACGTATTAATTAATTCGAATATTATATATTAAATTTATATATGAATTTATTGGACCATTGGACAATCGGACTATTGGACTGCTAACTTTGGACAATTAAAATGAATTAAAATATTGATTATAACATATGAAACTAAATAATTCTTCAAGTTTGCCACTTGATTTCATCTTAAACCTCATTTGTACCTCGACAGTTACAATTCGCGTTCAAATCTTTCATGATTTTTGAAAAACACCTTGATCGGGAGGATGAACCAGCCGCACTTCACCTACGGAAGAAAAGATTTATACATATAGTTATGCACCTGAAAAACTCTTGAACTCAAAGTCATAGTTTAACACGTACCGCGTCGAATTCTTTATCAATCATTAGCAAAAACCACCTTACGATTCCTTTTTAAATTAGCCAATTTTGTCACAGCTCCAGCAGAGCAACTTCGACCTTCCACTCGAATAAGTCTTATCATAACTTTGATATATACGATTGGCTTTCCTCATTGTTACCGGAGAACCTTTTATATTCCACCATATTACCATCAGCGTTTAATCATCTAAAAACACAATTCTCTTGAAACCACCTTGGTTTGATAACCGATGACCCAGATCCGTTAACTTTGAAAATGCTGACGAAGCAGCATGTTGTAGATGGTCTTAATGGCCAAAAGTTGATGATAAAGAATGGAGTATTGGAAACACTAAATAGAAAAATTTAGTACTGAAAAGCGGATTATGCGAAACTATGAAGGCAGCAGTGGACAAATCATAAAGAATAAGTTTGACTTCAAAGAATTCAAATAATTCGAGGCCTATTGAAGTCTTTAGCGAAGATCTAGTTCCTTACTCTAAACCCTTGCGGACAATAGTCTTTATCATCCTTTGATCTTAGATATTCAAAGATATTATCGTATCTTACATTATAAATATCCTTGATATTTCTGAAGATATTTTCATAAACGTTCTTACCTGAAATCAATTCTCTCTCCGTAATATCTGTGTTACAACATAAAAGAAACTATGTCAGTTTCTAAAATCTGAAACCTTCGAAATTGAAGTATGAATGTTTTGAAGTAGTGTTGGGAACTGATGCATTAATTAGTATAATATAATGACACTTGATCAACGTCATTATATTACAGTAAGTCAAGTTGAGTTTCTAATGGAATGTGATGATTCATAGTACCATCATCATGTGCCATTTACACGACTCTTACATTCTATCTAATCTCTAAACATATCAAGAAAATATTTTTCTTGATGACTCGGTCTTTTCCAGGATATTCTGGTAATTTGACAAATCAAAATCGTTCCATTACCATTTCTTTCTTAGAGTATTAGCTATGTTCATTCCAAATTTCATACCTACGAATTCTGGACCATTACTCGCTTGACTCGAAGTAGGAAAGAGGAGACAAAAGTATATAACCCTTGAATAGAAAAGAAAATAAGAAGCCCGATGATAACCCCAAAAATTTCAAACCGTGTATATCGATACAGATAGCAATATAGAGACACGGGAGAACTAGAAACACTATAAACACAAGAGTATAGTAAGTAAATAGATTCTTCTGGTGGTAGATGAAAAAGAAGAATGACAGATATAAAAGTTAAGAGTTTATCAAGAATCAATACTGGATGGAGCATATTAACGAACGCTTTAAAGTATGAACTAAGGGGGAAGAATAGGATGTGAGATATGGAATAAGGAAACAAAGGGGGTAGATTTATAGTAAAATATCCGACAGAGCAATCGAAACAGATTATTTTATTTAATCAAAGAAGATCCCGATTACCTAAATCGTCGAAGAACCAAATCTTATTACGTAAGATTTTCTTTAAATCCCATGAATTCCGGAAATCAATGGTAACTACGTCATCGGTTGAAACGAATATATATTTACTCATTTCATTCTTTTGTGATAGCTTCACTCGTACGCTTCACATGATCGAATCGTTTTATCAATATCTCTCAATAATAATAAAACTCCATTATCACCTCATAATCGTCATGAAAACATTCTTATTGTTATCTATGACGACCTTTATCAAATTTCGGGGACGAAATTTCTTTAACGGGTAGGTACTGTAATGACCCGGAAATTTCCAACCAAATTTAAATCTTAATCTTTATATGTATCCGACACGATAAGCAAAATCTGTAATATTGAGTCTCGAAAACCTTGAAATCTATATTCATGAAATTCGTTACCCTTTGACCATGTCTGACGATTCACGAACAATCATGTGTATTATATATAATACTGTACATAAACGTATTTTATTTCACTATAAGTTTATTATAGTTATCAATGTGATTAAAAGATAATATTATTCGATTGAATTATCAGATACATTGAGTTAGGATTATGAGTCTTTGTCATAAGGTCCACTTTGAATTAGGAAACCCTTACTTTTAACGGTATTCGGAATATTTGGTAAAGTGATTCCGTGTAAGAATAAAAGTGTTATTATTGAGGATTAGACAGAGGTTAGCGGAGAGTCTTGTTTAATTATCAAAAGCGTACCTTGCAATGATTGACTTGTGTCACTTGATAGGTTAATTATTTAGTTTTCTTAATATTGAAAACGTTTTACGATATAGATGAAACCTTTAAAAGAATGATTTTGAATATAACTAATCCTGGAAAAACTAAATTATATTCAATTTAGTACGAACACATTTTTTTTGATATAATAGAATTTGTGATAAGGCTAAAAAGGAACATATATTTCATACCATTATCCCCCAAGAAAGACAAGATTTTAGTTGCAATTGTTCCATTTTCAAGTGATATTCGTTTATATTAAATAAGTGCGAAGACAAAAGGCGAAAACGACGAATTAAAGACACAAAGGTCCAAAAAGCTCAAATATACAAGATACAAATAAAAAGGTTCAAATTATTGATGAAGAACGTCTAAAAATGACAAGAGTACAAGTTGCGGAACGCAAAGTACACGATATAAAATAGTACGAAAGGACGTCCGAAAATCCGAAACCGGGACCCGAGCCAAGAAGAAACGCCCGACGCAATGGACCAAAAATATCTAGTCTACTATGCACATAAATATAATATAATATATAAATAATTATTAAAATTATTTATATTTTATATATATTTAATAAATATGTCGACGAACAAGAAGACAAAAGATATGTGAGCTGTCCAGCATGGCCATGCGAGTCGCATGGCAAATAGGCATAAACCCATGCGAGTCGCATGGCAGTAAAAATCTGGCCAAATGCCTATAAAAAGGCAGTTTATGCACGAACTCAAACACATCTTTTTCTTTTCCTTCTCTGTAAACATATAACATAAATAAATAATTATAATTTTAATAATTATGATTTAGTTTAGTATGGTAACAAATGATTTACGGGTTTTAAGTCAAGACTCTGCCCGTGTAATACTACGATATTAATACCCACTGTAAGTTATGTCTTTCCTTTTTATATTAATGTCTCGTAGCTAAGTTATTATTATGCTTATTTAATCCGAAGTAATCATGATGTTGGGCTAATTACTAAAATTGGGTAATTGGGCTTTGTACCATAATTGGGGTTTGGACAAAAGAACGACACTTGTGGAAATTAGACTATGGGCTATTAATGGGCTTTATATTTGTTTAACTAAATGAAAGTTTGTTAATGTTAATATAAAGATTTACAATTGGGCGTCCCTATAAATTACCATATACACTCAATCGGACACGATGGGCGGGGTATTTATATGTACGAATAATCGTTCATTTAACCGGACACGGGAATGGATTAATAGCCACTAGAATAATTAAAACAGGGGTGAAATTACATTCAAGGGTAATTGGTGTAATTGTTAACAAAGTAGTAAAACCTTGGTTTACACGCAGTCGATAACCTGGTGTATTCATTAAACAAAGTATTAAAACCTTGTTACAATTCGAATCCCCAATTAGTTGGAATATTTAACTTCGGGTATAAGAATAATTTGATGAGGACACTCGCACTTTATATTTATGACTGATGGACTGTTATGGACAAAAACCAGACGGACATATTAAATAATCCAGGACAAAGGACAATTAACCCATGGGCATAAAACTAAAATCAACACGTCAAACATCATGATTACGGAATTTTAAATAAGCATAATTCTTTTATTTCATATTTAATTTCCTTTATTTTATATTTAATTGCACTTCTAATTATCGCACTTTTATTTATTGTTATTTAATCGCACTTTTAATTATCGTACTTTTTAATTATCGCAATTTTATTTTATCGCATTTTTATTATTCGCAATTTCATTATCGTTATTTACTTTACGCTTTAATTTAAGTCTTGTATTTATTTTATATTTTACATTAGGTTTTAACTGCGACTAAAATCTTAAAATCGACAAACCGATCATTAAACGGTAAAAACCCCCTTTATAATAATAATATTACTTATATATATGTTTGTATTTTTATAAAAGTAAACTAATATAGCGTTGAGCTTTGTTTAAAGATTTCCCTGTGGAACGAACCGGACTTACTAAAAACTACACTACTGTACGATTAGGTACACTGCCTATAAGTGTTGTAGCAAGGTTTAAGTATATCCATTCTATAAATAAATAAATATCTTGTGTAAAATTGTATCGTATTTAATAGTTTTTCCTGCTAAAATTAATAACTATTTTATATACACCTCGCTTAACATCAAGTATTTTTGGCGCCGCTGCCGGGGAACGCCGAAGCGAAAAGTCAATATATAAAAAAAAAAAAAAAAAAAAAATTTTAAGTCTTAATTAGTTTATAATAAATATATATATTTTTGTTTAAATTTTAAAAAAATATAAAAATTAAAAAACTATAAAAACCGAAAAAAAAAAAAAATTTTATTTTAAAATCTATCTTTAAGTTTTTCTTTTATTTATAAAATTATAAAGTGTTTTTATTTTATTTTAGTTTTTTTTTTTAAAATTAAGTTTTTATTTAAATTATATATTTATAAATATCTTATTTATAGAAAATAGAAAATAAAAAAATAAATAATTAAATTATTACGTGAACCTGTCAATTTGACCTGTCATCTGAACTGAACCAGCAGGTCATGCGACTCGCATGACCTTTTCGCTTAAACCTATGCGACTCGCATGAGTGTCACAGACAGGCCACATAATTGACCTAAATTTGCATTAATTACGGAATATATATATTATTATTAATCTAAACCCTAGTTTATTATTAATTATTATATTTAGTAATTTAATTAGTTATATTTACTTATTATTAGTTTTAAATTAATACTTTTATTATATAAAATATAAAAATAATATTTTTATAAAAACTAATAATTTTTTTTTTTTTACTTTTTATTTATTTTGTATCTTTTAGTCATTTTAAGCGTAATTTTTGTATTTTTATCATTCGTGCTTAGTTTTAAGTCTAGTTTTTTTTGCCGTAATTTTATTTTTATTTCTAGAATTTTTAGGATTGCCGTAAAATCCCTTAAGTGCTTATTCCTTAGACTAAGATTTAGGTGCTTTAGAATTTTGCGACGCCATTTTTCGTGCTATTTTCTTATTTTTATTTTTCGACGCCGTTTACCTATGTATCAATTACAATTCCAATTAGTGATCTCCATTTGTAGTTTTAATTTTAAGATAGTGATAGTTATAAGGTTGGATTAATCGCGTGTTTTTAAGTCTTACAAGCTACTCTTCGCCTTTTTCATTTTTCGACACTTTTCGACGCGCACTCTTTTTCTCTCTTATTTCTCGCCATTCTAGTTTTTAGGACTTAGAATTTTTTCTACTTCTTCTCTAAATTTCTTAAAATTACAAAAATTTATTTTAAGTGGTTAAATTGATAGACATCAAAATTTTCTGATTCGTAGTAATAGTTGGATTTGTACGTGGATCGGGTTATTGGAGCCAAACAGTCCTCAATTATATTGAGACCAAACGAATCCTGCCCCTCTGCTGCATCTTTTAGCTATTCGAAACGTGGGCAAAATCAGAAAAGTCTATTGATTGGATAACTTATATAATTTTTCTTTCCTTTTTAAAAACTAATAGGATATTCAGTGAATGCACCGAGCAAGACGTTCACCGCCGGTCATACGTTCACTACCTGTAACTCGATCAAGACATCGTTTAACAAATATCGCCGCCGTTGATTTTTCTTTAGAATCGTCATCTAGTCGACCAAGTACTCCAATTCAAATTTCCGATAATCCATCTTTTAAACCCGATTTCACAACTAAGAACCCGGAAGATATTCAAGGACAATTCCAAGATCCTGAACACCAAACCGTTAAATCAGAATCCTCTAGTGATTCGGATACAACAAATCCAATCATGGAAAATCTAGAACCTCTAAGTATGGAAGAACGAATGAGAGCTAAGCGCACTGGCCAAGGTCACGCCATTATTAAACCAGAAGTTAATGCTCCAGATTATGAAATTAAAGGACAAATTCTACACATGGTAACTAATCAGTGCCAATATAGTGGTACGCCGAATGAAGACCCAAACGAACACCTTCGTACGTTTAATAGGATCTGTACACTATTCAAAATCCGAGAAGTGGAAGACGAACAAATTTATCTCATGTTATTTCCCTGGACTTTAAAGGGAGAAGCCAAAGATTGGTTAGAATCGTTACGTGAAGGGGCGATTGATACATGGGATGTTTTAGTTGAAAAATTTCTTAAACAATTCTTTCCAGCATCTAAAGCCGTGAGACTTCAAGGAGAAATTGTTACGTTCGCGCAAAAGCCAAATGAAACATTATATGAGGCGTGGACAAGATTCGGAAGGATGTTGAGAGGATGTCCTCAACACGGATTAGATACTTTTCAAATAGTGCAAATCTTCTATAAAGGCGTAGACATCGCTACAAGAAAAGACATCGACATAACAGCTGGTGGTTCCATTATGAAGAAAACCGCAACTGAAGCTTACAAAATCATTGATAACACAGCATCCCACTCACATGAGTGGCACCAAGAAAAAGATATCGTTAGATCATCTAAAGCGGCTAGAGCCGATTCTAGCCATAACTTTGATTCTGTTTCCGCAAAAATAGATGCTTTCGAAAGACGAATGGAAAAGATGAATAAAGATATTCACGCAATACGAATCAGTTGTGAGCAATGCGGTGGACCACACTTATTGAAAGATTGTTACATTGAACCAACGATGGAACAACGAGAGAATGTTTCCTATATGAACCAAAGGCCGGGAAATGATTACCAGAATAATTATCAACCGCCAAGGCCAAACTTTAATCGAAATCAATACATTCTTTACAATCCAAAAGGACCCGACAATAACTCGTACAACCAACAAGGTCCGAATAACCAACCGACTCAAAACAACACTTTCAATCAACAAAGACCTAGCTTGTATAAACCACCACAACAAACCGAAGAGAAAAAGCCAAATCTAGAAGAAATGATGGTAAAGCTAGTGGAATCTCAAACACAATTTATTACATCTCAAACCCAAACGAATGAGAGGGTTGATCAGTCACTTAGAACTCAACAAGCTTCCATTTTGAATCTAGAAAAACAAGTAGGTACTGTTGTTAGATTAATAAGTGAAAGGGAACAAGGAAAGCTACCGAGTAATACTGAAGTAAATCTTAGGAATGAGAATGTTAACATGGTATCAACAAATTCTAAAAAACCAGCTCCAGAAGATGGGGAGGTTTTAGATGAGAATAACAATGAAGAAGTTACACCATCACCACCACCCGAGTATGTAAAGCCAGTGGTGTCACCATACAAACCACCCATCCCATTTCCAAGAAAAGGAGTTGAGTATGAGCAAGTGATAGGAAATAAAGATTGTGATAATCCTGGAAAGAAGAAGAAGAAAAAGAAGAAGAAAGTACAAGAAACAAAAACCGTAGAAATAAACCCGGTGAATACATTTCCACCAAAACCCCCACCTAGGGTAGGTGATCCGGGTGAATTTATTATTCCTTGTCTACTTAGTGATTGTGTTATGTATGATGCACTAGCAGATTTAGGTGCAAGTGTGAGTGTTATGCCTCTTTCCTTATATAAGAGATTAGGTGTAGGTGAGTTAACTCCAACAGATATGAGTGTTCGACTCTTTGATCAAACCATTAAGCACCCAGTTGGAATCGCTGACAACCTACCCATTCAAGTAGGCAATTTAACCTTTCTAGTCGAATTCATTGTCATTGACATAGAAGAGGACCCAAACATTCCTCTAATTTTAGGTCGACCATTCTTAGCGTCCACCGGGGCGTTATTTGATGTAGGAAATGGAAGAATGACACTTAAAAGTGGTGACAAATCGATCACCTTTATGATTCGAAAGTCTAAATCTCCACCAACCAAAACCGTTGAACCGGTAAAAACGATTGGTAATAACCATGTGGTTTTACCAACTCCAACGGTAGTGCTTAGCAATAATGAAACGCCTAAGTGTGGGGAAAATGAAGTAACACCTAATGATGACCTGATAACAAAGAACCCCGTTGTTGATACGAAATTAAATGATCCCGTTATTAATAGTTCAATGAAGAAACTTATTAAACGGATTCGCGATGCTAGAAGTAAGGGGAACTTCAAGTTATGTAACCGGTTAGTATCCAATTTGTCGCCTAAAGAAAAGGCGAAGCTAGTTGAAATTGTGGATATTACACAGGAATCCGACCAATGGCTTAAAGAAAAATTCACAGATACGCAAGTTGATTATGGACCAAAAGAAATTAACGATGAAGTTAATCACAATTTCAACACCACAGCTACCTAAGTGTGGGGAGATTTAAGTGTTCTAAAAAAAAATGCTATCTAGAGTTAGTTGTTCTGTTCTCGTGTAGTTTCGAGAATGGAATCCAATTGGTCTTTTCCGCTAGCAGACACTAAAGAACTAGTTTCCTCCCTCCATTCTGAATTTTTTTTTATTTTGTAGGTTTTATATAAAAATTAATATGCTTTTTAAATTTAAGTTTTGTGTGATTTTAAAAACAAAATTTACTTTATTTCATTAAGTTAAAAAAAAATTGATTTCTAAAATTCGTCGTGAGTTGAAGACTAGGTCATAGAGCCGAAATTGCTTTACCCGAGGGTGGGACGAAAAATTTTGTTATCATTATTGATTTAAAGTATGCCAAAAAAATACTATGTTTTATAAATTTTTGAACGTGGGGTTATATACCAAACTTCAAAAATATGTATATATGTTTGTATTTTATGTTATGTACACAACAGGGTAAAACAGCGCACTTTCAAAGACTGTCATTAAGTTCAACAAAAAGCTACTAATTTTGATGACAAGGCGCAAAATATCAAATGTGATGTAAAATAATATGCTTACAAACTGGGTATTTTTAATCACTTTTCTACACTAATCACCCTCATGAATTTATAATTGTAGTCTGATTTCATGCAAATGAGGGCATTGCATGATCTCAAGTGTGGGGAAGGGTTGTAAATTCTCTCGGGTTTACACTTGGTTTATTTGCCAAATTTTGTAAAAATTTGAAAAATTTTCAACTAAATGAAATCAAAATCATGTTTATATATATTTATGAACGATGAAAACTAGGTGTTAATACCGAAATTATTGTTACCTCGAGGACATAAATTGAGAAACAACCCAAAATGCTTGAATTCATTTAAAATGGGATAGAAGAGAATAAAAAGGCAAAGAAAAGAATAAATAAAAGCTAAGTGTGGGGAGAATGTACCAAGTTATTCAATTAAAAACTATCTATCACATTTTTGTATAAGAATTATTGCAGGTACTTTTGCTTTGGACGATACTAATCAGTTTTACCCGGTTTACTGTAATATATTTTAAAGAAAGATGGATCTACACGATGAATCAATTCCATCATTAAAAGGAAGTAAAGTCTTCCGAAAAAGACACGCGCTTCTTGATTTAGGTCATGAAGTTGTCGTCCAGACCAGCTGTAGGTTGACGAAAAATCTAGAAAAGTCATCTCTAAAATCAGCAGGAAATTTACGGACCTCAGCATCAAACAGGGTCGCCAAGTGGTCAGATTTATCCTAACCATGAGAAGGATTTATCTCGTACAATGGGGAGGCACCGTGCAAATTAGCTTGATAAGACTAATGAATCAGATCCCCAGAAAAGGATAATCTCCTTAAAGATTAAAAATCAGCTTTTAAGACTGATAATACTCAATCCTAGAGATTGACCTTAAAGATTGAGAATTCAAACTCATGGAATTCGATGATATCTAAACTCGAGCATGAACGAGAAAATATTTTGATCAAAAATACAAACCGATTTGTTTTCTGAAAAACCATTTTCAATGCGTTCATTACCATTGAACGTAAAATCCTAAGAAATTCACCTGAAATTCATTAGGTCACCTGAACCAAATCGGGTGTCAACCGTAAGAACGGTGGTTGCATAGCATGGTCGGAGACAGGACCTTGTGCCAGACCGAAAAATTATAGGATGATCTTTACTATCGCTCCTACCAAGGATAGTTCTAGCATCCGACACGTTAATAAGACCATAATCATCTGCATGTCACGGGACATTGCCTTAACAGTTTCTTGTTCATCGCTTTCCTTTACAACCGGACGGTAGTTTACCGAAAGGTAATATACGGAACAAGTAAACTGGATGTGTGCTTTCCGATACCGGGATAGCAGTGGATTACACGAACCTAAAAGTTTTAGCCAAAATATTGATCCACAAATATATTTTGCAACACCGATGATGGATCAAATCAGAAAACTTATCTAGGGTAAAAGCTAGAATGAATTTTCAAAAGATCAAATGTTTTCATAAAGATCCAATTTCCTTAATGGATCTAAATTTTTATAGTCATGTGGGACTGTAAAATATATCGTTACTACCATTATTTATACCGCCATATCAAAATCACTGATGTACAAAGTGTGAAGAATAAAGAAGTGATTCTAGTATTTCAAGACTATATTGCTTGAGGACAAGCAACGCTCAAGTGTGGGGATATTGATAAGGCTAAAAAGGAACATATATTTCATACCATTATCCCCCAAGAAAGACAAGATTTTAGTTGCAATTGTTCCATTTTCAAGTGATATTCGTTTATATTAAATAAGTGCGAAGACAAAAGGCGAAAACGACGAATTAAAGACACAAAGGTCCAAAAAGCTCAAATATACAAGATACAAATAAAAAGGTTCAAATTATTGATGAAGAACGTCTAAAAATGACAAGAGTACAAGTTGCGGAACGCAAAGTACACGATATAAAATAGTACGAAAGGACGTCCGAAAATCCGGAACCGGGACCCGAGCCAAGAAGAAACGCCCGACGCAATGGACCAAAAATATCTAGTCTACTATGCACATAAATATAATATAATATATAAATAATTATTAAAATTATTTATATTTTATATATATTTAATAAATATGTCGACGAACAAGAAGACAAAAGATATGTGAGCTGTCCAGCGTGGCCATGCGAGTCGCATGGCAAATAGGCATAAACCCATGCGAGTCGCATGGCAGTAAAAATCTGGCCAAATGCCTATAAAAAGGCAGTTTATGCACGAACTCAAACACATCTTTTTCTTTTCCTTCTCTGTAAACATATAACATAAATAAATAATTATAATTTTAATAATTATGATTTAGTTTAGTATGGTAACAAATGATTTACGGGTTTTAAGTCAAGACTCTGCCCGTGTAATACTACGATATTAATACCCACTGTAAGTTATGTCTTTCCTTTTTATATTAATGTCTCGTAGCTAAGTTATTATTATGCTTATTTAATCCGAAGTAATCATGATGTTGGGCTAATTACTAAAATTGGGTAATTGGGCTTTGTACCATAATTGGGGTTTGGACAAAAGAACGACACTTGTGGAAATTAGACTATGGGCTATTAATGGGCTTTATATTTGTTTAACTAAATGAAAGTTTGTTAATGTTAATATAAAGATTTACAATTGGGCGTCCCTATAAATTACCATATACACTCAATCGGACACGATGGGCGGGGTATTTATATGTACGAATAATCGTTCATTTAACCGGACACGGGAATGGATTAATAGCCACTAGAATAATTAAAACAGGGGTGAAATTACATTCAAGGGTAATTGGTGTAATTGTTAACAAAGTAGTAAAACCTTGGTTTACACGCAGTCGATAACCTGGTGTATTCATTAAACAAAGTATTAAAACCTTGTTACAATTCGAATCCCCAATTAGTTGGAATATTTAACTTCGGGTATAAGAATAATTTGATGAGGACACTCGCACTTTATATTTATGACTGATGGACTGTTATGGACAAAAACCAGACGGACATATTAAATAATCCAGGACAAAGGACAATTAACCCATGGGCATAAAACTAAAATCAACACGTCAAACATCATGATTACGGAAGTTTAAATAAGCATAATTCTTTTATTTCATATTTAATTTCCTTTATTTTATATTTAATTGCACTTCTAATTATCGCACTTTTATTTATTGTTATTTAATCGCACTTTTAATTATCGTACTTTTTAATTATCGCAATTTTATTTTATCGCATTTTTATTATTCGCAATTTCATTATCGTTATTTACTTTACGCTTTAATTTAAGTCTTGTATTTATTTTATATTTTACATTAGGTTTTAACTGCGACTAAAATCTTAAAATCGACAAACCGGTCATTAAACGGTAAAAACCCCCCTTTATAATAATAATAATATTACTTATATATATGTTTGTATTTTTATAAAAGTAAACTAATATAGCGTTGAGCTTTGTTTAAAGATTTCCCTGTGGAACGAACCGGACTTACTAAAAACTACACTACTGTACGATTAGGTACACTGCCTATAAGTGTTGTAGCAAGGTTTAAGTATATCCATTCTATAAATAAATAAATATCTTGTGTAAAATTGTATCGTATTTAATAGTTTTTCCTGCTAAAATTAATAACTATTTTATATACACCTCGCTTAACATCAATTTGATTATAAAATATTTTTATGGATTTTCAATGATATAAAAAAAAATAAAGATAAAATAAAGATTTCTAATGAGCACCAAAAGACTACAACATTTCATCACAGATTGTAAGTTAAAATGTTGGGAATCACTAAACTTGCGCACTTGCACGAGAAAAATCATAACTAATTTATACTGACTCGAAAAAGGGTGATCCTGGTGTCCAGACGACCGTAACTCAAAAATCTACAACTTTCGTGAATATACCTTACGCGGTTCGCGTACCCATCTACGCAAAACGCGTAATGTTTGCCGACCTAAAAAGTGGACAGCATAAATTCGCTGGATCTGGCCTCTTACTTTCACACTTTTTTTTTTCCTACTTCTTCTTTCTTATATTACTCCGTATACTTACATAAATAAATAAATTAAAAATATTTTTATTATTATTATTAATTAAGATTATCAAGATTATTAATATTAATCCTAATATTACTAGTATTAGTATTATTTTGAGAAAAATTATTAGTATTATACATAAAATACTACGACGGGGTTCTGCCCAAATGTTTTCAAAAATGGTTTCATGAGTGGGAGTGATTGAGCTAGATTATGGGTTATAGCTATGGAGGTTATGGTTAATGTTCGGGGGTTTTGCTCGTGAGTCAAACTAGTGTTTATCATCTCCGTTGCATCTATATACTTTCCTGCAATATTGAATCTCAATATTGATACGTGAGCACTCAAAACTTAACTTTTATATATTATTAGTGTATCCCTGACTAGTGCTCGAAAATTTAGGATCATGCATGCTGGTATGTTTAAATTTTGTCAAAATATGTTTTAGGGTAGAATCTGAATTAGTTACTCCTGTGGTTGAGATAAGGTATATGATATGCATGTTTTTGGAAAGATGGCGAAAAACTATAAACTTTTCATTTAGATATCGAATGGATTCGACGGACGGATTAGAAGTTATAGTCAATTGAATTTTTGTATTAATTATTAAAATGATTATTTTTATTATTACGACGTCGTTAAAATCATCGTTTTTATTATTTGATTATTATCATTATTGTTATTATGATTATTATTATTAATAATTAAAAATAATTAATATTTTTATCAAAAACTATCAAATTATTATTTTGATCGTTATTATTATTAAAATTATCAAATTATTATCATTAACATTAAAATTATCATTTTTATTAAAAGTATTATTTTTTATGGAAATATTATTATTATTATAAAATATTAACTTATCATTTTAATATATTTTTATATAAAGTTTTATTTATTAATAAATGAATTATATTATTATTTACTCTAACAAATTTTGTAAAAATATTTAAAAATATAAAATGACTATATTTAATCATGTGTAAATTTTGGAAATCATTTTGAGTCAAATTCATTTTTGTTAACTGTTGCATATTAGTCTCGAGCATTAGGATTGTGGTACACTAAGGTTTGACCTTAATTGTTAAATAGATATTAACCAATATATAAAAATATATAATTAATTTAGGTTCGTGAATCGAAGGCCAACCTTGCACATGTTAAATGATGTTATATGTATTTTTACTACAAAATACAGTATGGTGAGTATATAGTCCCACTTTTAAACTCTAAATATTTCAGGATGAGAATACATGCATTTTATGATTTACGTTATGGACACAAGTGATTAAAAATATATATTCTACGTTGAGTTGTACCACTGGCATACTTCCCTGTAACTTGGTAACTAATATTTACATGAGGTATTGTAAACGCGAATCCTGTTGATAGATCTATCGGGCCTGACAACCCCAACCGGACTGGACGACCAGTATTCAACGGTTGCACAGTACTTCGTTTCGGTGACTACACTTGGTACGGTGTAGTAAGATTTCATAATAAAGGGAATATGCGACGTTGATTAAATGTTAAGTATGGTTATCAAGTGCTCAACAACTTAGAATATTTTTTCTTTATTATTATCTTTATCTATATGAAATCTTGTGGTCCATAGTTATAACGCTGCTAGCATCAAACCTATATCTCACCAACTTTATGTTGACGTTTTAAAGCATGTTATTCTCAGGTACGAATTAAGTCTTCCGCTGTGCATTAGCTCATGTAAAGGACATTACTTGGAGTCGATCATCGCAATGGGACCAAATGTTGATGACTTCGTCCAGGAGGATTAGGACGGGTTGTTAAAGTTGACTTCCTCTTCTACAACCAAAACCGTCGGCCAATAGTAGTGTGGAGGAGTTCTTTTTTTTTTTCAAACTTTGTTACTTATTACTTGCATTTCATTTCCTTTACACACACTTACATTCAACACTTCAAACTCTCTCAATTTTCTCTCTAAAATTGTAAGGATTTTATCTTTTCTTTCTTCCTTTTTCCCTTGAAGAAAACCGATTATAAGCATCATCATTTCATTAATTTGTTGTTTACTTGTTGTTGTTGTTGATTAAAGATCAAACTTGTTAGTTTGTATCTTCATAAATCTTGTTTTCTTCTATCCTTTATTTGATGAAGAACCAAGAACAAGAACTCAAACTTATTAGTTTGTGGTTCTATACTTAAGTGTTTTCAAGATCTAGAGTTCATAAACTTGATGATCTTCTTTATGTTCATGTTTTGTAGACTTGAATTCTTAAGATCTAAACTTTGGTTTGAATCTTCTCAAGTATGAAGCAAATATGAACATAATACTTGTAACTTTAATTTATTTCTTTATTTCATGTACTTTAAAGTTGTGATTGTTGTAAGCATGGTCAAGTGTTACTAGTTAATCTTGATCTCATATTTCTTGAAACCAAAGTTAACTTTGTAAATTCAAGAACATGGAAGTATAACTTTCTAGTTATAACTTCATATACTTATGAAAGATCTAAGTTTCTATAGCTTATGGTCTACTTATTTTGTTATAAATAAAAGCTTATAAGCTTATATACATGTTACAAGTTGAAAATCTAAGTTTCATAACTTATGGTTTCATTAAAGTGTAGATCCAAGTTTTATAACTTAGGATCCAACTTAAGAACACCAGATCTAGACTTTCTAGTCTAGGATCTTTAAACTCTAGCTTAGATCTAAGTTCTACAACTTAAGATCTTGATTATTTAGTTTACTTTCAAGTTTGTAGCTTAATATTACTTTTATAACTCATGTATGTGTTGGATCTAAGATCTTGATGCAACTTTGGTTCATCAAACTTCATACAACTCTTAAGTGAGTTGTGCTACATGTCTTAGACTTGCACTTGTGTTATGATGGTCAAAACTTGGTAAGGATGATGCAAACACATCAATGAGTTGTATACTTGAAGCTATAAGCATCAAGGATGAAAACCGTGATGAGCATCGAGCACCAAGAACCCACCGGAACACTTAACCTACTGTTTATCGGGTCTGATCAGAATATCTGGGCTACTAGAAAGTTGATTTTCAGTTATTTTGGTTCGAGTATATGATTTTCCATTTAGACCTCGTCTTAATACGAGTTACGGTTTAGGATCTATGGCTTCCCGAAAGTCACTACACCCTATTAACGTTGTGCTAAATTTCTGACCTACTCGCACTTAAACCGTCACCATGGTCAAACGAAGAAGAGTTGCTTCTGAAAATTGGTCAGTACCTAGGGGACTCATATACGAAGCCATGGCCACTGGTCTCACCTCATTTCAGTTTGTATAGAGGTCGTGGCGACTGAACGAAGTCAGCCTTTGTTTCAAACCCTAGTCTTTACTTGAAACTTACTTTCCACTTTTTGTTAAATAATGAATAATGATGATACTTAAGACCTAATTTACATACTTATAAACCTATTGGGACGATTTATTGACTTAGTAACTTTTGACTTAGGTTGAGGACCTTTTCGGAAAAACATACTTGCTTACCTTTCCCGTGTCAACTTTACTACTATTTAACCACTCTGAGTTATAGCATCCCTTTTTACTTTAACTATTTTGGAAACTGAGAATACATGCGCATTTTACGTTTTACATACTAGGCACGAGTACTTAAACTTTATATATATGTGGGTTATACAACGGCATAAACTTTCCCCTTAGCTCAGTAACGTTTAGTCATTGGTCTTTGAACCGGTGAACGCGAATCTTAGATATGGATCCATAGGGTTTGACATCCCCACTCGGGCTAGTAGCGCTAGCATTTAACAGGTGTTTAATACTTCGTAAACATACGCACTCGCCAAGTGTTTTGTGGGGGGTGATAAACGTTAAGTTAGTTACCAAGTGCCCACGGTTAAACATATACTTTTCATACTATTTTGAAACGCTGTTGAAGCACTGAAATCTCGTGGCCTATCTTACATTACTGTTATACTTAAACTATAGCTCACCAACATTCGTGTTGACGTTTTAAGAATGTTTTTCTCAGGTGCTTAAGGTTGCTTGCTTCCGCTGTTGTACTAGTCTTGCTGATTAGCCACCCGCTGCCTTATTAGAGATGTTAGCGCATGAAACATTTTATCTTGCATTCAAACTTTATTACTTTTGAACAATGATTTGTAATGACCTAAGGGTCACGTACTATTATTACTTGCTTCCGTTCATAGAAGCATACTTTTGGTTGTAAAACATTTGACGTTGGTTAAAACATCACCTTTATTCATGAATGCCAACTACTTTTGAAACAGCATATAGTGTTTGACCTTGTAATGATCCTGTTGTTGATGAATCGTACACGATGGTTTTGTACGGGGCCTCACATTTGGTATCATAGTATTAGTTGTAGGGAATTAGGTTGCATTAGTGAGTCTGAACCGACCCGAGTAGGATTCACTAATAGGACTAATCTACAACTTGATAGTTTACTTGTTTCTACGGAATTTGCTGCGTGCTGCTGCTTACTTTTACTGCTATATGCCGTATGCTACTACATGACTTCACTACTGCATGCTATTATCTATTTTCGATTTCATGATACTTGCCGTTATTGCCATGCTAGTTACTGTTACACATGATCTAGACTGTCGTAGTTACTTTGCCTAATACGTGCTTGCTTTATGACTTACTGACATGGAAAAAGTTATTTTTCCTTGTTCAGATGTCTGATGCCCCGCCCACTATCATTCACTTGGAGAGCGACTCGAACTTATCGGCTGCCTCACCTACCGTTGTTGCTGACTCGATCCCGTCATCTACACCTTCCTGCGACTCCGGCGATTCATCCTCTGGAGCCAGTAGCCATGCGCCCGGCCTAGTGATAACCTCTGACGGAGCCGAGAACCTACAGGAGATTCCAACTCCACTTGCCCCAGGACCCTCGGAGCCACAGCAGCATTCCGGTGGTGATGTGATTTCCGCAGAACTTGGGGAAGGTCCAGTCCGTAATGAGCGTAACCATTGGTGCCGACGCCTTCCTGATGGACGTCTCGTGCCGATAGGGCCCGCCAGATACCGACAGATGATGGCCGCCCAAGGAGAGCCACCCGTGCAGCCACCCCCAGCCGATCTAGACGACCCATCATCCGTCAATTCTTCATCCGACGACTCATCCTCTAACGACTCTAGTGATGAGGATTAAGATGAGGACCCTGATGATGCACCTGTACAGCCACCCTCCAGCCCACCAAAGAAGTGGTACCGTTTCGATGGTACCGTCATTCCAGGGATTAATGGAGGTCGACCATTCGTTGACGCTCATGGTCGGCATCGTAAGGTTACCGCCCGAAAGCGTCTTGTACCGTACCCTGCTGTGCGTAAGCCTTACCACTTTGCAGCCTCCACTTCTGGTGCCGGACCATCTGCACCACCAGCACCACCCGTAACGACTGCACCGCCTAACCCACCATCTCCCTCTGTCGAGGAACTAACAAGGGAAGTGGAGATCCTCCGTGCTCGGGTAGCTGAACTCGAGGACCAGCTGTCCCACGTAATGGACATCCTACACCCACCATCACCTTAGGACTTTTGTAGTAGATTTCATTATGTAATCTCATTTGTAGTTTTATGTTTTACTTATGTATTGTACGAACCTATGCGGATGTATGCAACTTATTATTAATGAATGGAACTTTGTGTTGTTTTTTTTTACACAGTGTTCTATTTACATTACTGTGTGATGACTTTATGGTATCTGAATCTATTTGCGTTACTTAATTAGCATGTATTGTGTTGATTCCATGTTGGTTACCATATACTGTATTATTACTATTTGAATACTGGATTTTGACTTGAGTTAAAATTTTTGTTTAGAACATCAATGGCCAATGGAAGATCAACACCCACCACAGCCCAAATCGAGGAAATGATCAATGAACGAGTCGCCGCAGCTTTAGCAGAAATGAACCCCCAAGCTCCACCGCCACCGGTTATCCAGCCCATTCGTAATGGGTGCACATACAAAGAGTTTCAAAACTGCAAGCCCCACAACTTTAGCGGAACTGAGGGGCTAGTTGGTCTCACTAGGTGGTTTGAGAAATTAGAATCTGTTTTCCAAGTTAGCAACTGCTCAGAGGCGAACAAGACCATGTATGCCTCATGTACGCTATCTGATGGCGCACTAACTTGGTGGAACACATTGGCTCAAGCAAAGGGTATTGATGAGGTGTTTGCTACCTTATGGGAGGAATTCAAAGGGGCCCTGATTGAGGAATATTGCCCTAGGACAGAGATCCAGAAAATGGAGATGGAGTTTATGCAGTTGAAGGTTGTGGGAAAAGATCTCGATGGTTACAACCGTAGGTATCTGGAATTAGCCCTAATGTGTCCTACCATGGTTAACCCGGAGTTTAAGCACATGGAAAGGTACTTGTGGGGACTTCCTAAGTTCATTAAGGGAAATGTCACCTTATCTAAGCCACCAAACGTCCCGGAAGCAATGCGCATGGCGAACACTTTAATGAACCAAATCATCATCGATGAACCGGAAAAGGCTAAGTCCGAAGCGGGTAGTAGTGATAAGTGTAAGTGGGATAACAACAAGGGGAGATCCTATGATCAAACCCCCGCTAAGAGGCACAACAACGGTGGGAATCCCAATCCAAACACCAACTCGAACCCCAACTACAAGGGTACCCTACCGCAATGCAAGAGGTGCTACAAGCACCATACCGGGTATTGTAACATTGTTTGTGAAAAGTGCAAAAAGACCGGGCATATTGGCAGAGACTGCAAGATCACCACCATGACTGGGAAGCCGAACCCCAATGGACTGAGAAAGTGTTATGAATGCGGACAAACGGGCCACTTCAGAAATGAGTGTCCCAACAAGCGAAAGGACGGCGGACCACCGCGTGGCAGAGCATTCAATGTAAATGCAATGGATGCTCGTGAGAACCCCAACTTGGTGACAGGTATATTCACTATCAACAATCTATTAGCTTCTGTCTTATTTGATACTGGTGCCGATATGAGTTATGTATGTAGACACTTTTGCGATAAGATAAATTTGTCGTTAGTTCCTTTAAAAGAGAGTATGATTGGCGAGGTAGCCAACGGTAAACTTGAGAAAGTGGACCAAATAGGTCGAGGAGCTATTATCAACATATCCGGTGTAGATTTCGAGATTGATTTAATACCTATTAAGTTGGGAAGTTTTGACGTGATTGTCGGTATGGATTGGTTGACCAAAGTAAGGGCCGACATTATCTGTAGAGATAAAGCTCTTCGTATACCACATGGAGATGGTGAGCCACTGATTATTTACGGAGAGAGATGTAGTTCGAAACTGAATCTCATTAGTTGTATGAAAGCGCAAAAGATCATGAAGAAAGGACGTCTTGCTGTTTTGGCACATGTGAAAAGGTTAAAAACTGAGGAGAAGAGCGTGGATGACGTACAAATTGTGAACGAATTTTCCGATGTCTTTCCGGAAGAATTGCCTGGATTACCGCTGCCGAGAGCAGTAGAGTTTCAGATCGATTTAGTGCCAGGAGCTGCACCTGTAGCTCGCGCACCTTATCGACTCGCACCTTCAGAAAATCAAGAGTTGCAGAGCCAACTACAAGAACTGTTAGACAGTGGATTTATCCAACCAAGTTTCTCGCCTTGGGTCGCACCTGTTTTATTTGTGAAGAAGAAGGACTGATCATTCCGCATGTGTATCGACTACCGCGACCTCAACAAATTGACGATCAAGAATCAGTATCCTCTTCCCAGAATTGACGATCTTTTCGATCAGCTACAAGGATCAAGCGTTTACTCTAAGATCGATTTGTGATCCGGTTATCACCAGTTGAGGGTGAAGGAAAGTGATGTGATGAAGACTGCATTCAGAACTCATTATGGTCATTATGAGTTTCTCGTAATGCCATTCGGTTTAACCAACGCACCTGCCATATTCATGGACCTCATGAATCGTGTCTGCAAGCCATACCTGGATAAGTTCGTTATCGTCTTCATCGATGATATCCTCATCTACTCCAAAAGCGAAGAAGAACATGAGCAACATCTTCGATTAGTGCTTGAATTCTCCAAGTGTGAATTTTAGTTGAAGGAAGTCCAAATTCTGGGTCACGTTGTGAGTGATCAAGGTAACAAAGTTGTCCCGAAAAGATCGAAGCTATCAGCAAGTGGGAAACCCCTACTACTCCGACTCACATCCGCCAATTTCTAGGCCTCGCCGGTTACTAACGAAGATTTATTGAAGGTTTTTCTCTGATTGCGCGTCCTTTGACTGCGCTGACTCATAAATGGAAGAAGTTCATTTGGGAACCCGAACAGGAATCAGCTTTTCAACCTTGTAGAGGAAGTTAACCACCGCACCTATCTTATCACTTCCTGAAGGCAGTGACGATTTCGTCGTTTATTGCGATGCTTCGAAAAGTGGTTTTGGTTGTGTACTGTTGCAATGAACAAAGGTTATCGCTTACACCTCTCGTCAACTTGAAGATTCATGAGTGAAATTACACTACGTACGCTCACGAACTTGGAGCCGTTGTCTTTGCGCTCAAATTATGGAGACACTATTTGTATGGAACTAAGAGTACTATCTTCACCGACCACAAAAGTTTCCAGCATATATTCGATCAGAAACAACTGAACATGAGACAGCGATGATGGATGGAGACGCTGAACGACTATGATTGTGAACTTCGTTATTACCCTGGCAAGGCCAATGTTATAGCTGAAGTTTTGAGCCGCAAGGAGAGGATGAAACCTCTTCGTGTTCGGGCACTGAACATCACCATTCATTCGAACCTCAATAGCCAGATCCGAGCAGCCCAAGATTGAAATGTCCCGTTCATATTGATTATAAACGTTCCATATTAATTGATTTCGTCGCGAGGTTTTGAACTCTATATGAGACGTTTTTCAAAGACTGCATTCATTTTTAAAACAACCATAACCTTTATTTTATCGATAAAGGTTTAAAAAGCATTACGTAGATTACCAAATAATGATAATCTAAAATATACCGTTTATACACGACCATTACATAATGGTTTACAATAAGAATATATTACATCAAAAATAAGTTTCTTGAATGCAGTTTTTACATAATATTATACAAGCATGGACTCCAAATCTTGTCCTTATTTTAGTATGCAACAGCGGAAGCTCTTAATAATCACCTGAGAATAAACATGCTTAAAACGTCAATAAAAATGTTGGTGAGTTATAGGTTTAACCTATATATTATCAAATCATAATAATAGACCACAAGATTTCATATTTCAATATACATCCCATACATAGAGATAAAAATCATTCATATGGTGAACACCTGGTAACCGACATTAACAATATGCATATAAGAATATCCCCTATCATTCTAGGAAATCCTTTGGACATGATAAAAACGAATTCGAAGTACTTAAGCATCCGGTACTTTGGATGGGGTTCGTTAGGCCCAATAGATCTATCTTTAGGATTCGCGTCAATTAGTAGATCGGTTTAATAATTCTTAGGCTACCAAGCAAAAGGGGCATATTCGGCTTCGATCATTCACCCATATAATGTAGTTTCATTTACTTGTGTCTATTTCGTAAAACATTTAAAAAACTGCATGTATTCTCATCCCAAAATATTAGATTTTAAAAGTGGGACTATAACTCACTTTCACAGATTTTTACTTCGTCGGGAAGTAAGACTTGGCCACTGGTCGATTCACGAACCTATAACAAATATGTACATATATATCAAAGTATGTTCAAAATATATTTACAACATTTTTAATACGTTTTAATGTTTTAAGTTTATTAAGTCAGCTGTCCTCGTTAGTAACTTACAACTAGTTGTCCACAATTAGATGTACAAAAATAAATTGATATATATTATCTTGAATCAATCCACAACCCAGTGTATACACATCTCAGGCTAGATCACAACTCAAAGTATATATATTTTTGGAATCAACCTCAACCATGTATAGCTAACTCAAACATTACTGCATATAGAGTGTCTATGGTTGTTCCAAATAATATATATACATAGGTCGATATGATAGGTCAAAACATTTGCATACTTGTCTATGGTATCCCAAGATTACATAATATATTAGAATACATGTATAATACAATATAAATTAGCTAGGATATGATTTGTATAGAATTGTTACAATATTTCCCGTAGCTACAACAATCAAAAAATATCCAATCTTGTTTTACCCATAACTTCTTCGTTTTAAATCCGTTTTGAGTGAATCAAATTGCTATGGTTTCATATTAAACTCTATTTTATGAATCTAAACAGAAAATGTATAGGTTTATAGTCTGAAATATAAGTTATAAGTCTTTTTTGTAAGAGGTAGTCATTTCAGTCGAAAGAACGACGTCTTGATGACCATTTTGAAAAACATACTTCCACTTTGAGTTTAACCATGATTTTTAGATATAGTTTCATGTTCAAAATTGTAGCGACCCCGACAAATCGTCAAGTGACGGCGTCGGCTACGTGGGTCCCATTACCTGATTATAAGTCTTTAAGATAATGTTTGACCAAAATATGTCGCCTTCATTTCAAAATAAAGATTGTTTCAAAGTTTACAAGAATTGTTCAACCAAAAGTTAAGTTACAACGTTATAAGTACGATTGAAATCTAGGCGACACGGTTTAAAGTAAAGTCAAAAGACGCTCCATGAAATGCATGTATACTCGACATCGGATGCAAGTATCAAATAGTAAGCGGAAGCATGTTTCACATATCGTGCAAGACCTGAGAAAAACATAGAAATCTGTCAACGAAAACGTTGGTGAAATCATAGGTTTAAGTAAGTAAGTACAAGTGAACCACAAGATTTGCATCAATGAACTAATAGTAATACATTCCAAAAGTTTGTTTCACGAGCACCCAATTATCAAAGCTTAACATTCCTTCCATTGTATACCCCATCACTTAGTGCTAGAACAAACACTGATTCTCGAAAATATATTTCATCCGTAGACGGTAGCGAACCGTCAAGGATGAGGGTTGTCAACCCATATGGCCATATAACATAAGTTCTCGCTTACACCCGGCAAGTGTAACTAATGATAATCGAATTGAGGATTTTGTTCTAAACTCGTATGTAGAATGTTTGTTTTCCCGTTCTTGTGTTCACTTAGTTCAAAAGAATCGTTTATGTTTTCTCATCCCAATATAAGTTCAAAAAGAGTAAAAGTGGGACTATGATCTCACCTCGAGTGCACGAGTATAAAAGTACTTCAACAAGTAAACGTGTGCATGAAAGTTGCTTAGCCTTGACCTAAACAAGTAAGTTATATCAATTAACCGGTTACGACACAAGGTCGGGTGAAATGTGTTCAATTAGTCCTATGGCTCGTTACGACTCGAATAGTATAGCATGTGAATCACGTTGTCAAGTTTCATGCAAGAATCAAGTATAAAAGCATGTTAGGAAGATTGCATAAAAGTTTGGTTAAGTTTGACTAAAAGTCAAACTTGGTCAAAGTCAACGAAAAAGTCAACACGTTCGGGTCGGGTCTCGGACAAATTTTCTATGCTAGTTATTCATATATAAGCATGTTAAAACAAGTTGCATGTGAATTGGAGGTCTAGAACATGGCAAACATTTTTGATAAAATGGAAAAGTTGGACAGAATCTGGACAAGGCAAATGTCGCGCCGCGGCAAGGGGTGTCGCGCCGCGACATAACACATGGTCTGGTGTCAGGTCGTTTTCAAGGTTCAAGTCTTGGTCAAAACTTCAAACAAACGCAAAACGCAAACCGCAAACAATTAGAAGACGTATCTTATACCATTGGAAAGCTCTTTTGACAAGGAACACAACTAAACACAAATCCTCAAACAAAAACATCATTTACAACAATCGAATTCTCGTCATGTGATCAATAAACGCTCATTTCAAAGCCTCAAGTTCATCAATATGCATTTTAAGTTCCGGGAATCCAATTTACACATATGATATGCCGTTTCGAAGGTAATTAAGCATACATTACAACTAATCACTAACAATTAACATTCCATGGCATTCAAGCATCAAAAGTTCATGTCAAGAACTATCAAACCCTAGTCAAACATCACAAAATCAATATTCATGTTTTTGAAGTTTTCTTAATCAACCTACGCATCAAAACGAAGCTAGTGATACTAGTAACACAATTAAAACATGCACTTTAACAATCTAACAACATTAACTCATCCAAAATCAAGGATTAAGCAAACCCATTTCAAGTTCATGCTAGTTACTCCAAAAACAACAAATCGAGCAAACCAAACATATATTCATGTTAGACTTGAGCCATAGACACTAACTAACACCATTTCAAATCAAAAACACGAATTTAGAGAAATCTAGAGTTTTAGAAATGTTACCCAAACGAGATGAAGTTGGTATCAAATTGTAGAGGATGAAGAGAGGATCACGAAAATGTAATTTGTTTTGATGTTTGCCTCTTGATCCGGATTTAGATGATGATTTCTTGTTTGAGTTCTTGAGAGAAAATGGAAGTATGAAAGAGAAGAGAAAGAGAGAAATGAGAGGAGGAGGTTGAAGGTTTGACTAGTTGACCTAGTCAAATCTTTGGCCTCTTTGCAAGTTTAGTCCCTCTAGTTCGGGTGCGGGTGCGTGAATTAACCAAACGAATATTTTAAAAACGCTCGAGTGACCGAGAGATGTTATAATTAAATAACGGAGATATTAGGACGTTAGTCAACGAAAAGTACGAATTTAAATAACGAAAGGTATTATTTAAAAAGAAAAAGACGGGCGTTAAAATAATTTAACGGAAAAATGCGGGATGTTACAAAAATAAAAATCATTTTCCCAGAAGAACAACTTTTAAATCAAATCTTATCATAGTTTTTAATTATCAAACCCAAAACAGCCCGCGGTGTTACTACGACGGCGTATGTCCGGTTTTACGGTGTTTTTCGTGTTTTCAGGTTTTAAATCATTAAGTTTGCATATCATATAGATATAGAACTTGTTTTTAGTTGATTTTAAAAGTCAAGTTAGAAGGATTAACTTTTGTTTGCGAACAAGTTTAGAATTAACTAAACTATGTTCTAGTGATTACATGTTCAAATCTTCGAATAAGATGGTTTTATATGTATGAATCGAATGATGTTATGAACATCATTACTACCTCAAGTTTAGTAGATAAACCTACTGGAAGTGACAAGAAATGATCTATCTTCAAAGGATCTTGGATGGCTTGAAAGTTCTTGAAGTAGAATCATGACACGAAAACAAGTTCAAGTAAGATTATCACTCGAATTAAGATAGTTATAGTTATAGGAATTGAATCAAAGTTTGTATATGAATATTACCTTGATTTAGAATGATATCTTACTGTAAACAAAAAGGATTTCTTGAGGTTGGATGATCACTTTACAAGATTGGAAGTGAGCTAGTAAACTTAGAAGTATTCTTGATTTTTATGAAACTAGAACTTGTAGAATTTATGAAGAACACTTAGAACTTGAAGATGGAACTTGAGAGAGATCAATTAGATGAAGGAAATTGAATAATGAAAATGTTTGTAGGTGTTTTTGGTCGTTGGTATATGGATTAGATATAAAGGATATGTAATTTTATTTTCATGTAAATAAGTCATGAATGATTACTAATATTTTTGTAATTTTATGAGATATTTCATGCTAGTTGCCAAATGATGGTTCCCACATGTGTTAGGTGACTCACATGGGCTACTAAGAGCTGATCATTGGAGTGTATATACCAATAGTACATACATTTAGAAGCTGTGTATTGTACGAGTACGAATACGGGTGCATACGAGTAGAATTGTTGATGAAACTGAACGAGGATGTAATTGTAAGCATTTTTGTTAAGTAGAAGTATTTTGATAAGTGTCTTGAAGTCTTTAAAAAGTGTATGAATACATATTAAAACACAAAATGTATATACATTTTAACTGAGTCGTTAAGTCATCGTTAGTCATTACATGTAAATGTTGTTTTAAAACCTTTAGGTTAACGATCTTGTTAAATGTTGTTAACCCATTGTTTATTATATCTAAAGAGATGTTAAATTATTACATTATCATGATATTATGATATATTAATATATCTTAGTATGATATATATACAGTTAAATGTTGTTACAACGATAATCGTTATTTATATGTCTCGTTTCGAAATCATTAAGTTAGTAGTCTTGTTTTTACATATGTAGTTCATTGTTAATACACTTAATGACATGTTTAATTATCATTTATCATGATTAAACATAGTGTATCAATATCTTAATATGATTCATATGTATTTAGTAAGACGTTGTTATAACGATAATCGTTATATATATCGTTTCGAGTTTCTTAATTCAATAAACTCAATTTTATGTATATAACTCATTATTAAAATACCTAATGAGATACTTACTTATCATAATATCATGTTAACTATATATATGATTATATAGGTCATCATATAGTTTTTACAAGTTTTAACGTTCGTGAATCATCGGTCAACTTGGGTGGTAAATTGTCTATATGAAACCTATTTCAATTAATCAAGTCTTAACAAGTTTGATTACTTAACATGTTGGAAACACTTAATCATGTAAATAACAATTTCATTTAATATATATAAACATGGAAAAGTTCGGGTCACTACAGTACCTACCCGTTAAATAAATTTCGTCCCGAAATTTTAAGCAGTTGGAGGTGTTGACGTATCTTCTAGAAATAAGTGTGGGTATTTCTTCTTCATCTGATCTTCTCGTTCCCAGGTGAACTCGGGTCCTCTACGAGCATTCCATAGAACTTTAACAATTGGTATCTTGTTTTGCTTAAGTCTTTTAACCTCACGATCCATTATTTCGACGGGTTCTTCGACGAATTGAAGTTTTTCGTTGATTTGGATTTCGTCTAACGGAATAGTGAGATCTTCTTTAGCAACACATTTCTTCAAATTTGAGACGTGGAAAGTGTTATGTACAGCCGCGAGTTGTTGTGGTAATTCAAGTCGGTAAGCTACTGGTCCGACACGATCAATAATCTTGAATGGTCCTATATACCTTGGATTTAATTTCCCACGTTTACCAAATCGAACAACGCCTTTCCAAGGTGCAACCTTAAGCATGACCATCTCTCCAATTTCAAATTCTATATCTTTTCTTTTAATGTCGGCGTAGCTCTTTTGTCGACTTTAGGCGGTTTTCAATCGTTGTTGAATTTGGATGATCTTCTCAGTAGTTTCTTGTATTATCTTCGGACCCGTAATCTGTCTCTCCCCCACTTCACTCCAACAAATTGGAGACCTGCACTTTCTACCATAAAGTGCTTCAAACGGCGCCATCTCAATGCTTGAATGGTAGCTGTTGTTGTAGGAAAATTCTGCTAACGGTAGATGTCGATCCCAACTGTTTCCGAAATCAATAACACATGCTCGTAGCATGTCTTCAAGCGTTTGTATCGTCCTTTCACTCTGCCCATCAGTTTGTAGATGATAGGCAGTACTCATGTCTAGACGAGTTCCTAATGCTTGCTGTAATGTCTGCCAGAATCTTGAAATAAATCTGTCATCCCTATCAGAGATATTAGAGATTGGTATTCCATGTCTGGAGACGACTTCCTTCAAATACAGTCGTGCTAACTTCTCCATCTTGTCATCTTCTCTTATTGGCAGGAAGTGTGCTGATTTGGTGAGACGATCAACTATTACCCAAATAGTATCAAAACCACTTGCAGTCCTTGGCAATTTAGTGATGAAATCTATGGTAATGTTTTCCCATTTCCATTCTGGGATTTCGAGTTGTTGAAGTAGACCTGATGGTTTCTGATGCTCCGCTTGACCTTAGAACACGTCAAATATTCCCCTACGTATTTAGCAACATCGGCTTTCATACCTGGCCACCAAAAATGTTTCTTGAGATCCTTGTACATCTTCCCCGTTCCAGGATGTATTGAGTATCTGGTTTTATGAGCTTCTCTAAGTACCATTTCTCTCATATCTCCAAATTTTGGTACCCAAATCCTTTCAGCCCTATATCGGGTTCCGTCTTCCCGAATATTAAGATGCTTCTCCGATCCTTTGGGTATTTCATCTTTTAAATTTCCCTCTTTTAAAACTCCTTGTTGCGCCTCCTTTATTTGAGTAGTAAGGTTAGTGTGAATCATTATATTCATAGCTTTTACTCGAATGGGTTCTCTATCCTTTCTGCTCAAGGCGTCGGCTACCACATTTGCCTTCCCCGGGTGGTAACGAATCTCAAAGTCGTAATCATTCATAAATTCAATCCACCTACGCTGCCTCATATTCAGTTGTTTCTGATTAAATATGTGTTGAAGACTTTTGTGGTCGGTATATATAATACTTTTGACCCCATATAAGTAGTGCCTCCAAGTCTTTAATGAAAAAACAACCGCGCCTAATTCCAAATCATGCATCGTATAATTCTGCTCGTGAATCTTCAATTGTCTTGACGCATAAGCAATTACTTTCATTCGTTGCATTAATACACAACCGAGACCTTGCTTTGAAGCGTCACAATATATCACAAAATCATCATTCCCTTCAGGTAATGATAATATAGGTGCCGTAGTTAACTTTTTCTTCAACAATTGAAACGCTTTTTCTTGTTCATCCTTCCATTCAAATTTCCTCCCTTAATGCGTTAATGCAGTCAAGGGTTTTGCTATTTTGGAAAAATCTTGGATGAATCTCCTGTAATAACCAGCTAGCCCTAAAAATTGGCGTATATGTTTCGGAGTTTTCGGGGTTTCCCACTTTTCAACGGTTTCAATCTTTGCTGGATCCACCTGAATACCTTCTTTGTTCACTATATGACTGAGGAATTGAACTTCTTTCAACCAAAATGCACACTTTGAAAACTTAGCGTATAGTTTTTATTTGCTCAGCAACTCTAGCACTTTTCTCAAATGTTCTTCGTGCTCTTGATCATTCTTCGAGTAAATAAGTATGTCATCGATGAAAACAATGACAAACTTGTCAAGATATGGCCCACACACTCGGTTCATGAGGTCCATGAACACAGCTGGTGCGTTAGTCAATCCAAGCGGCATAACCATAAACTCGTAATGACCGTAACGCGTCCTAAAAGCAGTCTTCGGAATGTCATCCTCTTTCACCCGCATTTGGTGATATCCAGAACGTAAATCGACCTTCGAATAAACCGACGAGCCTTGTAGTTGATCAAATAAGTCGTCGATTCTCGGTAATGGGTAACGGTTCTTGATGGTAAGTTTGTTCAACTCTCGGTAGTCGATACACAACCTGAATGTACCATCTTTCTTCTTGACAAACAGAACAGGAGCTCCCCATGGTGATGTACTTGGTCGAATGAAACCACGCTTTAAAAGTTCCTGTAACTGAATTTGTAATTCTTTCATTTCGCTGGGTGTGAGTCTGTATGGAGCACGAGCTATTGGTGCAGCTCCTGGTACAAGGTCTATTTGAAATTCAAAGGATCGATGTGGGGGTAATCCCGGTAATTCTTTCGGAAATACATCAGAAAATTCTTTTGCGACGGGAACATCACTGATGTTCTTTTCTTCAGGTTTAACTTCCTCGATGTGTGCTAGAATGAGGTAACAACCTTTTCTTATTAGTTTTTGCGCCTTCAAACTACTAATAAGATTTAACTTCGCGTTGTTCTTTTCTCCGTACACCATTAAAGGTTTTCCTTTTTCACGCATAATGCGAATCTCATTTTTGTAACAAACGACCTCTGCTCTCACCTTTTTCAACCAGTCCATGCCAATTATTACATCAAAACTCCCTAACTCGACTGGTATTAAATCAATTTTAAACGTTTCATCCCCCAGTTTAATTTTTCTCTCCCGACATATATTATCTGCTGAAATTAAATTACCGTTTGCTAATTCGAGTAAAAATTTATTATCCAAAGGCGTCAATGGGTAACTTAATTTAGCACAAAATTCTCTACTCATATAGCTTCTATCCGCACCCGAATCAAATAAAACATAAGCAGATTTATCGTCAATAAGAAACGTACCCGTAACAAGCTCCGGGTCTTCCTGTGCTTCTGCCGCATTAATATTGAAAACTCTTCCACAGCCCTGCCCATTAGTATTCCCCTGATTCGAGCAATTTCTAATAATGTGTCCCGGTTTTCCACATTTATAACAAACAGCATTGGTATTACTTGCTCTGACACTATTCGTTTCGGCATTACTTGTTCCGACATTATTTGTTCCTTTAGTTCTGTTAAACTTTGGTCCGTAGACCTCACACTTTATCACGCTATGACCATTTCTTTTACACCTATTGCAAAATGTCGGCAAAACCCCTGATGATTTTCTTCACACCTATGACATGGCTGTTTTTGGTTTTTGTTGCAGTTGTTGTTATTGAGGTTGTTGTTGGGATTGTTATTGTTGTTGAAATGGTTGTTGTAGTTGTTGTTGTTGGGATATTTGTTGTAGTTATTGTTAGGATTGCGGTTATTGTTGCGATCGTTGTTGCGGTTGTTGGGATAGTTGTTGCGATTGTGGTTATAATTGTTGTTGTTGTTGTACGGGTGACTCTTGTCACCGTTTTCCTCCCACTTCCTCTTGAGTTGTTTCGTGTTGGCTTCTTCGGCCGCCTGCTCTTTAATTCTTCCCTCAATCTGATTTATGAGTTTATGAGCCATTCGACTTGCCTTCTATATAGAAGCGGGCTCGTGTGAACTCACATCTTCTTGAATCCTTACTGGTAACCCTTTTACAAACGCGCCGATCTTCTCTTCTTCATCTTCGAATGCTCCTGGACATAATAGGCACAACTCTGTGAATCGTCGTTCATATGTGATAACGTCGAACCCTTGTGTTCGTAACTCTCTAAGTTATGCCTTGAGTTTATTGACTTCGTTTCCAGGACAGTACTGCTCGTTCATCAATTGCTTGAATGCTGACCACGGTAGTGCGTAAGCAGCATTTTGTCCTACCTGTTCAAGATAGGTGTTCCACCACGTTAACGCAGTACCTGTGAAGGTATGCGTAGCGTACTTTGTGACAACCCGGAAATTTCCAACCAAATTTAAAATTTAATCTTTATATGTTTCCGACACCGGAAATTTCCAACCAAATTTAAACTTTAATCTTTATATGTTTCTGACACGATAAGCAATATTTGTTAAGTTAAATTTCAAGAATTTTAAACTATGTTCATACATTCATTCAACCTCGACCAAGTTCCAACGATTCACGAACCATTAAACGAATATGATTATATATTTATATGTGTATATATATTATAACTTGAAACGTAAACAAAATATTAGATTAAATACTTTATATGATTGTATCTGTTTCAAAATGTTTATCAATAGAATTAGAAGATAAGATCAAAAGATTGAATTATCAGATATATTGAATTATGATTACAAGTCTCTGTTGAAAGGCCCACGTTGATTTGAGAAATCTTTCCATTTTAACAATATTCAGAAAATGGTAAAGTGATTTATAAATAAGAACAAATTGTCAATCATTGAGAACTAGACAAAGGATAGTGGAAGATTGAATCTAATAAAGACTCGATTGATCTATTTAGTTTCAAACGTACAAAAACGTTTTCAGTTTAAAAAGAACTTTATTATTAAAACGTATATAACTTTTATAAATATCTAGAACCACTTTTGACAACTCATTACTTAACTAGTATGATAAAGATAACGATATTTATATTTTATTTTATTTAATATATATAATGATTTAAATTAATATTATATATATTTATACGCGTATTATACGTACATAGTTTTATACTTTTACTATACTTAAACTTTACCTTTACTTTATTTTTACTTTACTTTAACTTTAATAATTCATACTTTAATAATTCATACTTTAATAATTTACTTTAATAATTCACTTTAAAAATTCATACTTTAATAATTCACTTTAATAATTCAAAAATCTATTATAAATAGAATTCAATAGGTTTCATTATTTCATAGAAAACTTGAAAATATTTTTCTCTAAACTCTCTCAATCGATTTACATATATATATTTACTCCGTATTATTTCAAGATATTATTAGTATACATAAAATATTACGACGGAGTGCTGTCCGAGTGATTTCGAAATTGTTTTTCGAGTAGGATAGGATTAAGGAAATTATGGGTTATAGCTATGGAGATGATTGAGTATGGTTCATGGGTATGCTCGTGAGGTCAATATAGTGTTTATCATTTTTGTTGCGTCTACGTACCTTTCCTGCAATATTGAATCTCAATATTGATACGTGAGTACTCATAATTTAACTTTTACATAATAATAGTGTATCCCTGACTAATGCTCGCGTATTTAGGATTATGCATGCTTGTAATTTTGATATTGCCCTTAGACAGGTTAGGTTGAATCTTGAATTAGTTACACTTGCGGTTGAGATAAGGTATAAGATATGCATGTCCTTGGAAAGCTAGCGAAAAATTAAGAACTTTTCCTTTAGATATGGAATGGTTTCGATGAACGGATTAGAAGTTATAATCAATTGAATTTTCGATATTTTTATTAAAAATGATTATTATTATCGTCGTTTTTATCGTCGTTCTAGTTTTATCTTATTATTATCATTATTATTATCTTTATCAATAAAAGGGATTTATCATTAAAAATTGTTATTTTTTTTTATTTTTACTATCGTTATTATCGTTAAAGTTATAATTAGTGTTATTATTATTATCCAATTATTATTATTATTATTATTATTAGTATTATTATTATTATTATCATTATTAATATATATATCATTATTTAAAAATGGTTATTGTTATTGTTATTATTATTATTACTATATTATCATTAAGATAATTATTAGTATTATCGTTAATAATGTTATAGTAACTATCATTATTAATATTAGTGTAATTAAAACAAATATTTGTAACACCTAATTATTTTGATTACTATTATTATCATTATTATGAACACGATATAAAAGACGATTAAAAGCTATTAAACGAAACGATTAGGAAATAATGAGTAAGAGTATCATGATGAAATTAAAATATTATAAGATATTGATTTAGATAAAATTATCGTTCTTATTATTTTTATCATTACTATTATTATTAAAAGTATCATTAGTATTAAAACTATCGTTTTAACAAAAATTATCATTTTAATAGAAATGTCATTGTTACTATAAAATATCATTATTATTATTATTATTTTAAATAGAATTATTATTTCAAAGATAATATTAAAAATTATCGTAAATATTAAAGTTATCATAATTAGAATTATCGTTTTATCATAATGTCATCTTAGTAATTATAAATATTGATATTTTTATAATAATAATTATTATTACAAAATAATATAACTTTTACTTACTATCATTATAGATATTATTTTATCAAATAAATATGTGATACAAACATATTTTACTACGTGTAATAACTTACTTTAATAATACCTATCATATTATCTTTATGATATTAAATGAACCCTATAAATTTTATTACTTAATATATATATAAAAGTATATTTTATTATATAAATTTAATATAAAATTTTATTTATTAATAAATAAATTATATTATTTACTCTAATAAATCTTTTAAAAATATTTAAAAATATAAAACGACGATATTTAAACTATATATTAATCATGTATAGATTTTTGGAAATTATTTTGAGTGAAATTTACTTTTGTTGACTTTTGCATATTAGTCTCGAGCATTAGGATTGTGGTACACTATGACTTGACCTAATTTGTTAGATAAATATTGACCAACACATAAATATATATAATTAATTTAGGTTCGTGAATCCGAGGCCAACCTTGCACTTGTTCAATGACGTTATATGTATTTTTACTACGAAATACAGTATGGTGAGTTTCATTTGCTCCCTTTTACTCTTTACGTTTTTGGACTGAGAATACATGCAAATGCTTTATTAACTGTTTTACAATATTTATATGTGTGAGTTTCATTTGCCTTTTTACCCTTTATATTTTTGGGACTGAGAATACATGCGCTTTTATAAATATTTGACGAAATAGACACAAGTAATTGAAACTACATTCTATGGTTGAATTATCGAAATCGAATATTCCCCTTTTTATTAAAGTCTGGTAATCTAAGAATTAGGGAACAGATACCCTAATTGATGCGAATCCTAAAGATAGATCTATTGGGCCTAACAAACCCCATCCAAAGTACCGGATGCTTTAGTACTTCGAAATTTATATCATGTCCGAAGGAGGATCCCGGAATGATAGGGGATATTCTTATATGTATCTAGTTAATGTCGGTTACCAGGTGTTCACCATATGAATGATTATTTTTGTCTCTATGCATGGGACGTATATTTATGAGAACTGGAAATGAAATTCTTGTGGTCTATTAAAATGATAGAAATAAATGATTATGATAAACTAATGAACTCACCAACCTTTTGGTTGATACTTTAAAGCATGTTTATTCTCAGGTGTTAAAGAAATCTTTCGCTGTGCATTTGCTCATTTCAAAGATATTACTTGGAGTCTTTCATAGCATATTTCGAAGAACGTTGCATTCGAGTCATTGAGTTCGTCAAAGATTATTATTAAATCAATTTATAGTTGGATAGTGGATATTATGAAATGGTATGCATGCCTGTCAATTTTCGATGTAAAGAAAGTTTGTCTTTTAAAAACGAATGCAATGTTTGTAAAATGTATCATATAGAGGTCAAATACCTCGCAATGTAATCAACTATTGTGAATCGTTTATAATGTATATGAACGGGTCCTTTCAGTTGGTATCAGAATGGTGGTCTTAGCGAACTAGGTCTGCATTAGTGTGTCTAACTGATAGGTCGATAGGATGCATTCGTGAGTCTGGACTTCGACCGTGTCTGCATGTCAAAAGTTTTGCTTATCATTTTTTGTCGAAAATTAACTACTTATCATCCTCAGGAAATTACCTGCTTATCATTTTTAGTCTAAGACACGTCTTGCTGCATTGATTGCATGAATAGTGTATAGACAAAAATTCATATCTTAGCATATCTGCTAAATCATATCTTATCGTATCTGTTACTTTAAACTTTGCCTGACATATCCCGCAAAGTCCTCCGTAATCTACAAAATCTTTTGATCTATATATATATATATATATATATATATATATATATATATATATATATATATATATATATATATATATATATATATATATATATATATATATATATATATATTCTATGTAATTAGAATACCATCTGTTAGCCAAAATCATTTCATATCGAAAAAAAAAATCCTTTATCCAATCGTACGAAATGGAATTCGTCATCAGTTCAAGTCACTCAGATTCCGAAATTGAATAACATTCAAGCTCCAAAAGCAGTGTGACCGGAATAGATAAACCAATCAGTCATCACCTATTCTGGATGAATTGGGGATGGGTTCGTAGCCTCCTCAATCATTGGAGACAAGAAGAAGGTGATCCCTTCCATCCACCACATTGCCCTCTTGACGAAGAACCTGAAGCACTTACCGGCGAACCTGTCCGAAACACCATTTTCTCGCTCATTTCCAGAGTATCTCGTCACGATTATATATTACATCAAATTTTAGATTTTATTTATCCGCTCGTCCGAACCGACAATCACCCCGGTGTAATAGAAGAAGTCAACGAGCTTCGCGCTCGGGTAGTGGCTTTGGAGAATATAGTGCAGAGATTACAAACACCAACAACAGCATCAGCAGCATAACCAGTACCACCATCATCAATGCCACCAGTACCATTACCACCTCCAACCACAATCTCGTCGTAAACCTCAACTTCACAATCTGTCCCACGAGCATCAACGTCATACGCACCATAGATACCAAGGAGTACCAACAACAATAACTGACAAAGTATTAATTCATAACTTCATTGGAGAAACATTCCGTGGCGATTATGTAATCTCTAAAGTCTTAGAGATTATCTAATCTAGCCCTAACCATAAATCAGTTAAGCGAACCAAAATGATAGAAGGAAGAGTAGAAACCCTGACAAAAATGGTGTGTGATTAACAAGCTAAACTTGCTTTACCAACAGCATCAATAGTACCGTCAGCGTTACCAGCATCATCAGTACAGTCAACATCCAAATCAACAACACCGATAATATCACAAACTCCGTCAGTTCAAGAATCACTGTGGACATCATTACGAATCAATAACGTGTATATTGTATCAACGAGTTATGAAGAATTAACTCATTCCCTCTGAAGAAATTATATGTATATTATATATATATATATATATATATATATATATATATATATATATATATATATATTTTGAAATAAATCTTTCCGTGCTAAGCTATTGTGTGTGAATCTTAACTACTCGGTTAATTCATATTACAAATATGCAATAATGTACGTCCTTCGACCGCAACTTAACCAGCGTTAACTACAATCTCTGTTGCAATTCAACAAATTCCAATTCATAATAAAGCAAGTATATATTTGATTTTACACTTTCATCATCGATGTACCCGAAACTTTTCAGATAACATCATTCGTACTTTGCGAAATTCACAAGAATTCCACGAACCGAACATCATACATCAACAAATAACGAAGTATTGATTCATAATTTCAATGTCATTAAAGAAATACTGCGTAAAAGTTATGTACTTTTTAAAGCCTTTAGGGAATATTCAATTCTAGTTTCAACCGTAAATCAAATGAGTTTAATTTAACATTAACTCATTAAATCTATGTTACATCTAAAGAAAATATACATATATATATTTTCATAAAGACTGTAATAAAATTCTTTTGTACAAAATATTAATTGTGAATTTTTTTTAACGGGTAGGTAATAACCGAGAGATATATAAATTCACAATTAATATGTTACATTCTTCGAATCTGATTCAGCAAATCATCCATTATACTCCCTACTTTCACAACAATATACATTCTTTTATAGAAATCAAAACAACCATACTCATTCAAAATTTAATTACATATTCTGATTTTAAAATCTCAAAATTCAACTTGAGATATGACCAAAATCATCACTCTTAGATCCTTACATCTTTCACAAGCTATATTTTGACTTCAAAATCGTGTTAGAATATCAAATGTATGTTAACGATTACAATCTGTGTTCAAACCCTTCAAAAATTTCTGAAGACACTTTGAATGATGAGCAATCGAGATGATGATCCAACCACATGTTACCCACAGTTATGTACCCGAAAAACTCTTGAAACCAAAGTAAAAGTTTAAACAACGTATCCGCGTCAGATTCTTTGGCATTTATTAGCAAAAATAACTTTGCGACTCCTATTCAAAATAGCCAGCTTTGTCACAGCTCCAGCAAGTCAACTTTGACTTTTTAGTCAAACTAACCTTATTATAACCTTGAGATATACACCATCGTTACCAGGGAACCTTTTACATTTCACCACATTATTAGCAGATGTACCAACAACTTCATTACCCTTTGACTTTAGCCTCTCCAAAAAGTCATTATAATTATTCATTGAAACCCCATCATTTACTCATTCGTATCTTGTAATGAGAATTGCCATACGAATCATTGGGAATTAGCAATCAGTATTTTGAAATCTCGCAGCATGTCTACGCCAACAGTTATATGTGTATATATAACGTCTATCTTCTGGACTTAATTTGAATGTGAAGTTTCTGAAAAACACTCCGAACTACGAATTGGTTCTCCGAAAATGTAATAAATGCTGATGAAGCAGCAAAAACTATAAACGACTTTAAACGGTAAAAGCTGGATGATAATGATGAAGTGTGCTGGCAAAGCACAGAAAAAGAGAAGTTTTGGAACTGGAAAACGGATTGAGCAAAGTAGGAAGGAGGCTGTGGACAAATTACAAAGACTGAACCTGACTTCAAAGGATCCAAATGATTCAGTACCTGCTGAAGTCATTAACGAATACCTTGTCCTGACTCTAAACCCCTGCGGAAAATATTCTTCATCATCCTCTGATATTAGAAATTTTAAAATATTATCATATCTTTCATTATAAATATCCTCCATATTTCTGAAGATATTTTCTTAATTTTTCTTATTTAAAATCATTTACCTCTTCGCGCTATCTGTATTACATCATAAAAGAAACTATTTTAGTTTCTAAATTCAGAAACATTCAAGTTTAAAATAGGAATATTTTGAAGTAGTGTTGAGAACTGAAGCATGAATTAGTATAATATAATGACACTTGATCAATGTGATTATATTACAGTAAGTCATGCTGAGTTTCTAAATGGAACGTGATGATTCACAGATCATAACATCATCATGTGCCATGTTATACGACTCTTGTATTCTATTTAACCTCTAAAATATCAAGAAAATATTTCTTGATGATTCGGCCTTTTCCAAGGTATTCTAGTAATTTGACAAGTCAAGATCATGCCATCACAATTTCCTTCCTAGAACATTAACAATATTCATTCCGAAATTCATATCTGTAAATTCTGGACCATTACAAGCTGTGCTTAATCGCAAGAAGAAGAAACGAAAGGACAAAACTCTGAAATAGAAATTGGGGTATAAATTGCAGTAAATAAAAGAGAGCATTAACTGTGAATGATAATGATTATAGAAGACAGAAGCAGAGACTTTGAAATATAAGGGAACATATAAAGCCCAACGACAAACCAGAAATTATAAACCATATATATCGATGCATATAGCAATATAAAGACACGGGAGAACTAGAAACACTATAAACCCAAGAGTATAGTAGAAGTAAATAGATTCTTCCGGCGGTAGATGAAAAAGAAGAATGACCGATATGAAAGTTAGAAGTATATCGAGAATCAGAACTGGATGGAGCATATTGATGAATACTTTAAAATATGAGTTAAGGGGGAAAGAATAGAAGGTGATGAAACATGATTAGGAATTTAGAAATCAATAGATTTAACTCGCACAATGGCGGAATAAGTGAATCAAACCCTCTAGTGAATAGGTTAAGTTTTTTTTTTTTGATTAATTTAGTCAAATCACAACTAAATCAAGTGTGATTAGATCAACACCTAGAGCTATTATTCACCACCTGGGTGATTTGGACTGAGAGAGAATCGGAGGAGCTCACTAGATCTGAGTGTGTGTAACAAATGAGAGGCTTAACCTAAAATGAAGAACATAAGACTTTATATACCCCTGCTGTTGACTCACCCATACGATTCATTCATCACACGTACGAGTTGGCTTCATTAGCCGTACGGGTGATCACTCACTCGTGTCTTCTCATTTAGGTTATAATTGTGACTTAGCTCAGCATCAACCGTGCGTATGAGCCTGTCAGCCGTACTAGTGAGGCTTCACTCGTACGTCTGACTAAGTCTAACATAGTAAAACATCTAAATCTCGTTCCTGCAGTTCCTGTAACCATATACAAACATGGATAGGATAATAACGAGCAATCATGGTGGCCTGTAAACTGTTGTACCTGCAATGGACGTGGGTAGATGTCTAGGGACTTGCATAAAATGCATCAACAGAAGGTGTGAGTTGTAAGAAATGAAGGAGGTGAATTTATAAGAAAATCTCTGACAGAACAATTAAAATGGACGATCGCATTTAAAGCGGATCCTAATTCCCTTGATTACCGGAGAGTCAAATCTAATTAAGAAGATTTTCTTCAAATCCCTTGAAATCTGGGAATCAATCATATCTACGTCAAATGATAAGATGAATCTACACTTAGTCATTTCACTCTTCTATGTTAGCTTCATTCGTACTCTTCATATAAATGGATTGTTTATCCAAATTATTCGCTAATGATAAAACTCTAATTTTCAGCCCGTATGCATCATGAAAACATACTTATTGTCATTCACGACCTTTCCACTCAAATTTTGGGACGAAATTTCTTTAACGGGTAGGTACTGTGACAACCCGGAAATTTCCAACCAAATTTAAACTTTAATCTTTATATGTTTCTGACACCAGAAATTTCCAACCAAATTTAAACTTTAATCTTTATATGTTTCCGACACGATAAGCAATATTTGTTAAGTTAAATTTCAAGAATTTTAAACTATGTTCATACATTCATTCAACCTCGACCAAGTTCTAACGATTCACGAACCATTAAACGAATATGATTATATATGTATATGTGTATATATATTATAAATTGAAACGTAAACAAAATATTAGATTAAATACTTTATATGATTGTATCTATTTCAAAACGTTTATAAATGAAATTAGAAGATAAGGTCAAATGATTGAATTATCAGATATATTGAATTATGATTACAAGTCTCTGTTGAAAGGCCCACGTTGATTTGAGAAATCTTTCCATTTTAACAATATTCGGAAAATGGTAAAGTGATTTATAAATAAGAACAAATTGTCAGTCATTGAGAACTAGACAAAGGATAGTGGAAGATTGAATCTCATAAAGACTCGATTGATCTATTTAGTTACAAACGTACAAAAACGTTTTCAGTTTAAAAAGAACTTTATTATTAAAACGTATATAACTTTTATAAATATATAGAACCACTTTTGACAACTTATTACTTAACTAGTATGATAACGATAACGATATTTATATTTATATTTTATTTAATATATATAATGATTTAAATTAATATTATATATATTTATACGCGTATTATACGTACATAGTTTTATATTTTTACTATACTTAAACTTTACCTTACTTTATTTTTACTTTACTTTAACTTTAATAATTCATACTTTAATAATTCACTTTAATAATTCATACTTTAATAATTTACTTTAATAATTCACTTTAATAATTCATACTTTAATAATTCACTTTAATAATTCAAAAATCTATTATAAATAGAATTCAATAGGTTTCATTATTTCATAGAAACTTGAAAATATTTTTCTCTAAACTCTATCAATCGATTTACATATATATATTTACTCCGTATTATTTCAAGATATTATTAGTATACATAAAATATTACGACGGAGTGCTGTCCGAGTGATTTCGAAATTGTTTTTCGAGTAGAATAGGATTAAGGAAATTATGGGTTATAGCTATGGAGATGATTGAGTATGGTTCATGGGTATGCTCGTGAGGTCAATATAGTGTTTATCATTTCTGTTGCGTCTACGTACCTTTCCTGCAATATTGAATCTCAATATTGATACGTGAGTACTCATAATTTAACTTTTACATACTAATAATGTATCCCTGACTAGTGCTCGAGTATTTAGGATTATGCATGCTTGTACTTTTGATATTGCCCTTAGACAGGTTAGGTTGAATCTTGAATTAGTTACACTTGCGGTTGAGATAAGGTATAAGATATGCATGTCCTTGGAAAGCTAGCGAAAAATTAAGAACTTTTCCTTTAGATATCGAATGGTTTCGATGAACGGATTAGAAGTTATAATCAATTGAATTTTCTATATTTTTATTAAAAATGATTATTATTATCGTCATTTTTATCGTCATTCTAGTTTTATCTTATTATTATCATTATTATTATCTTTATCAATAAAAGGGATTTATCATTAAAAATTATTTTTTTATTTATTTTTACTATCGTTATTATCGTTAAAGTTATAATTAGTGTTATTATTATTATTATCCAATTATTATTATTATTATTATTATTAGTATTATTATTATTATTATCATTATTAATATATATATCATTATTTAAAAATGGTTATTGTTATTGTTATTATTATTATTACTATATTATCATTAAGATAATTATTAGTATTATCGTTAATAATGTTATAGTAACTATCATTATTAATATTAGTGTAATTAAAACAAATATTTATAACACCTAATTATTTTGATTACTATTATTATCATTATTATGAACACGATATAAAAGACGATTAAAAGCTATTAAACGAAATGATTAGTAAATAATGAGTAAGAGTATCATGATGAAATTAAAATATTATAAGATATTGATTTAGATAAAATTATCGTTCTTATTATTTTTATCATTACTATTATTATTAAAAGTATCGTTAGTATTAAAACTATCATTTTAACAAAAAATATCATTTTAATAGAAATGTCATTGTTACTATAAAATATCATTATTATTATTATTATTTTAAATAGAATTATTATTTTAAAGATAATATTAAAAATTATCGTAAATATTAAAGTTATCATAATTAGAATTATCGTTTTATCATAATGTCATCTTAGTAATTATAAATATTGATATTTTTATAATAATAATTATTATTACAAAATAATATAACTTTTACTTACTATCATTATAGATATTATTTTATCAAATAAATATGTGATACAAACATATTTTACTACGTGTAATAACTTACTTTAATAATACCTATCATATTATCTTTATGATATTAAATGAACCCTATAAATTTTATTACTTAATATATATAAAAGTATATTTTATTATATAAATTTAATATAAAATTTTATTTATTAATAAATAAATTAAATTATTTACTCTAATAAATCTTTTAAAAATATTTAAAAATATAAAACGACGATATTTAAACTATATATTAATCATGTATAGATTTTTGGAAATTATTTTGAGTCAAATTTACTTTTGTTGACTTTTGCATATTAGTCTCGAGTATTAGGATTGTGGTATACTATGACTTGACCTAATTTGTTAGACAAATATTGACCAACACATAAATATATATAATTAATTTAGGTTCGTGAATCCGAGGCCAACCTTGCACTTGTTCAATGACGTTATATGTATTTTTACTACGAAATACAGTATGGTGAGTTTCATTTGCTCCCTTTTACTCTTTACGTTTTTGGGCTGAGAATACATGCAAATGCTTTATTAACTGTTTTACAATATTTATATGTGTGAGTTTCATTTGCCTTTTTACCCTTTATTTTTTGGGACTGAGAATACATGTGCTTTTATAAATGTTTGACGAAATAGACACAAGTAATTGAAACTACATTCTATGGTTGAATTATCGAAATCGAATATGCCCCTTTTTATTAAAGTCTGGTAATCTAAGAATTAGGGAACATACACCCTAATTGATGCGAATCCTAAAGATAGATCTATTGAGCCTAACAAACCCCATCCAAAGTACCGGATGCTTTAGTACTTCAAAATTTATATCATGTCCGAAGGAGGATCCCGGAATGATAGGGGATATTCTTATATGTATCTAGTTAATGTCGGTTACTAGGTGTTCACCATATGAATGATTAGTTTTGTCTCTATGCATGGGACGTATATTTATGAGAACTGGAAATGAAATTCTTGTGGTCTATTAAAATGATAGAAATAAATGATTATGATAAACTAATGAACTCACCAACCTTTTGGTTGACACTTTAAAGCATGTTTATTCTCAGGTGTTAAAGAAATCTTTCGCTGTGCATTTGCTCATTTTAAAGATATTACTTGGAGTCTTTCATAGCATATTTCGAAGAACGTTGCATTCGAGTCATTGAGTTCGTCAAAGATTATTATTAAATCAATTTATAGTTGGATAGTGGATATTATGAAATGGTATGCATGCCTGTCAATTTTCGATGTAAAGAAAGTTTGTCTTTTAAAAACGAATGCAATGTTTGTAAAATGTATCATATAGAGGTAAAATACCTCGCAATGTAATCAACTATTGTGAATCGTTTATAATGTATATGAACGGGTCCTTTCATACTTAACTTTGTCCTCTTCAGTACACTTACTTATGGCAAACACCGATTCGACTCTCTCGGTCCACCGTTTCAATCCAATTGGTCCTTCGGTTCCATCAAATTACAAAGGTTTGCTGAAAGGACCCGTTCATATACATTATAAACGATTCACAATAGTTGATTACATCGCGAGGTATTTGACCTCTATATGATACGTTTTACAAACATTGCATTTGTTTTTAAAAGACAAACTTTCTTTACATCAAAAATTGACGGCATGCATACCATTTCATATTACATCCAACTATAATTGATTTAATATTAATCTTGATGAACTCAACGATTCGAATGCAACGTCTTTCAAAGTATGTCTTGAATGACTCCAAGTAATATCCTTAAAATGAGCTAATGCACAGCGGAAGATTTTTTTAATACCTGAGAATAAACATGCTTTAAAGTGTCAACCAAAAGGTTGGTGAGTTCATTAGTTTATCATAATCCATCATTTCCGTAATAGTAATAGACCACAAGATTTCAGTTTCTATAAATATCCGTACACTCGCAAGTGTATAAAAGTATTCTATAAGTTGTAGGCACCCGGTAACAAGTCTTAACGTTCATGTTTTACCCTCTAAAGTACACCTGATCAGGTGTGTTTAAAATAACCTCGAAGTACTAAAGCATCCCATAGTCAGGATGGGGTTTGTCAGACCCAATAGATCTATCTTTAGGATTCGCGCCTACCGTACATAGACAAGTAGTTTAATGTTACCAAGCTAAGGGTATATTTCTGGTTTAAACCCACATAGAATTAGTTTTAGTACTTGTGCCTATTTCGTAAAACATTTATAAAACAGCGCATGTATTCTCAGCCCAAATATATATATAAAAAGGGAGCAAATGAAACTCACAATACTGTATTTTGTAGCAATTATGTATATGACGGCACTGAACAAGTGCAGGGTTTGTCTCGGATTCACGAACCTATATTAAGTATATATATTTATATGTTGGTCAATATATGTCTAACAATTTAGGTCAAGTCGTAGTGTATCACAATCCTAATGCTCGAGACCGACATGCAAAAGTCAACAAAATCAACTTGACCCAAAATGACTTTCAAAATCTATACATGTTTATTATATAACTTATATATAGTAGTTTTATATATTTAAATATATTTATCAGATCTTATTATACTAAATAATACAAGTCATTTATTAATAAATAAAAATTTATATTAAAATTCATATATGATAAAAATATACTTTTATATATCTCAAGTAATAAAATTTATAAAATTCACTTAATATCATAAAAATATAGTGGTATGTATTATTAATGTAATTACATTACGTGTGGTAAAAATATCTTTGTACGCATATTTATTTGATAAAATATTATTGATAATAATAATAATGATAAAAATAATAAAATGATAGTTTCAATAAAAATATTAATTTTTAGTAATAAAGATAATTTTAGTAATAACATCAACTGATAACAGTTATAATAATCGTTTTAATAATAATATTAAAATTAATGATAATTCAGTTGAACATATCTTTTAATCCGTTCATCGAAACCACACGATTTCTAAATGAAAAGTTATTAATTTTTTTCTTCAGCTTTTCAATGACATGCATATCATATAACTTATCTCAGTAGCATATGTATCAAATTCGTGATTTATCATAAACTATTTAACGACGAAACTAAGCATACAAACATGCATAATCATATATACTCGAGCACTAGTCAGGGATACACTATTAATATATAAAAGATAAGATATGAATGCTCACGTATCAATATTGTGATTCAATATTGCAGGAAAGTACGTAGACACAACAAAAATGATAAACGTTAGGTTGACCTCACGAGCAATATCCTCGATCAATACCCATAACCTTCATAGCTATAATCCATAATTTCCTTAGCTATATCCCATTTGAAAACTTATTTTGAAATCGTCTGAATATAACTCCGTCGTAGTATTTTATGTATACTAATAATATCTTGAAATAGTACTAAGTAAATATATATATATATATGTAATTCGATTGAGAGAGTTTAGAGAAATATATTTTCAAGTTTCTATGAAATAATGAAACCTATTGAATTCTATTTATAATAGATTTTTGAATTATTAAAGTGAATTATTAAAGTATGAATTATTAAAGTGAATTATTAAAGTATGAATTATTAAAGTGAATTATTAAAGTATGAATTATTAAAGTGAATTATTAAAGTATGAATTATTAAAGTGAATTATTAAAGTATGAATTATTAAAGTGAATTATTAAAGTATGAATTATTAAAGTTAAAGTAAAGTAAAAGTAAAGTAAAGGTAAAGTTAAAGTATAGTAAAAGTATAAAACTATATACGTATAATACGCGTATAAATATATATAATATTAATTTAAATCGTTATATATATTTAATAAAATACAATATAAATATCGTTATCTTTATCATACTGGTTAAGTAATGAGTTGTCAAAAAGAATAGATTTCTTAAATCACAGTGGACCTCATAACATAGGCCCGTAATCATATCATAATGTATCTGATAATTCAATCATTTGATATTATCTCTTAATTCTGTCGATAAATATATCGAAACAAATATGTTCATGTAAAGTATCATATATCTAATACTTTGTTAATGTTTTCAGTTAATATTATATATTATATATACATATCTATATACTCATAATTGTTCGTGAATCGTCGAACACGGTCAAAGGGTAATTGATTACATGAATGTAGTTCCAAACTTTTTAAGATTCAACATTACAAATTCTGCTTATCGTGTCGGAAACATATAAAGGTTAAGTTTAAATTTGGTCGGAAATTTTCGGGTCGTCACATTTGCAGGCAGTGAATTCTTTGTAGGAGCATCCTACACGATTTCTTGCACCGTTAGCCGCATTGCTAGATTCAGAATTATTGTTGGTATGTAGCGCAGCCTGTACTGCGGCTATGTTTGCAGCAAGAAAGGTACGGAATTCTTCTTCGCTCATATTCATGGTGTGTCGAGTAGTCGGTGCCATTTCCTTCAAAATAGCCAACTGAATCGAGTTAATCATACAGAATATTAAGAGTAGTCAATAGTATTTCGTAGCATAATATGAACTCATTTATAAAAGCTTTTTCTTCATATTAGCGTTTTATAAGTTTAAATTCGGGTACTACCTACCCGTTAAGTTCATACTTAGTAGCTAATATATAATTCAACTACTACAATTCCATATGAAAAACTGATTATAATAATATATCCCAAACAAATATTCTTCAAACTTACAACTTCGCTATATTACATATAACATGAAATATAGTACACTATGATACAGGACAGTTTTGAAGATAAATCTAGTTAATACGCAAGTTGTTCAGCAAAGGAAATAAAGACACGTAATTCATAAGTCCAGAAATAAGTCATGCATTCTAGTTTTACTAAGACGACTTCCCATCCTTGGCCTTGTGGAAAATAACCGTTATGACCATTGGCTAGGCAGCATGTTGTAATGTCGTTAAAAGGACGAGGGTTTCGTAATGTCCAACAGCCCCGTAATAATCTAAAAACCTTGTTTCTCACCCCAACTACTGAATCTGTCACTTGTGGGAAGGTTTTATTTAAAAGTTGCAATCCGATGTTCTTTTTCTCACTTTGATAAGAAGCGAACATCACTAACCCGTAAGCATAACATGCTTCTTTATGTTGCATGTTAGAAGCTCTTTCTAATTCACGAAATCCTATGTTGGGATATGTTGAGTCAAAATTGGTTCTTAACCCGTAGCGTAAAATTGCATTTGGGTTCCCCGCATTTAATGCTTTAAAGAAAACACGGCGTAACTTACGGTCTCCCCAATGTGATATACCTCACCTATCAAAGGAAAGCCTTTTATAAACTAAGGCATTTCTGGAAAGTCTTTCAAATGTTTGACAAGTTAATTTCGCCATAACGAAATGTGCTGAAGAATTCTGACCGACTCTAGACAAGATTTCCTTAATCATATCCTCTAGTAGGTCTTCTAAAATATTCGGTTGTCTACCCTTAACGTCCATTTTGTTTTTATACTGTAAAATAGACAAGGATTTGATTCGTAAAAGATAATTAACAAACAATTCAAGTAATTTTTACACAGAACATAAAAGTACAAGCACACTACAATACATATAATAAACAACATGATTACAACCCTCTAATCTGAATCACTGGTTTCTTCTTCTTCAGACTTGGTTCTTTTTCCTAATTTTCTAGGAATATATGGTGTTCCTCTAATACGAGACGTCATTTTCCACAATGGTTTAGAAAAACCTGGTGGTTTAGAGGTTCTCGGGTCATTGTTACATTTTACGAAATATGGATGTTGCCGATACATATAAAGTTCATCGGGGTTGGAATCGGGTTTCTCTATTTTTATACCTTTTCCCTTATTATTTTCTTTCGCTTTATTAAATTGGGTCGAGGTAATTTCTATAACATCATCGGAATCCTTATCGGGATCCGATTCATCGAAAAATTAGTAATCTTCCCAATATTTTGCTTCCTCGGCGGAAACACCATTGACCATTATTAACTTTGGTGCGTTGGTTGAGGATTTTCTTTTATTTAATCGATTTACTATAGGTATCAATATTTCTTCCTCTGGAACCTCTTCTTCTTCTGGTTCCTCCTCTTCCGATTCCTCCTCTTCTGGTTCCTCTTCTTCCGGTTCCTCCTCTTCCGGTTCCTCTTCGAGAATTTGTGAATCTTCCCAAAATATATTCGACTCTTCATTATTATTAGGTGAATCAATGTGATTTGTACTAGAGGTAGACATCTATCACACAATATCAAACACGTTAAGAGATTAATATATCACATAATATTTACATGTTAATAATATATAGTTTCCAACAAAAAAATGTTAAACAATCGTTTTTGAAGAAAAACACGATCGAAGTCCAGACTCATTAATGCATCCTAACAATCTCGGTAAGACACACTAATGCAATTTTCTGGTTCTCTAAGACCAACGCTTGGATACCAACTGAAATGTCCCGTTCATATTGATTATAAACGTTCCATATTAATTGATTTCGTCGCGAGGTTTTGACCTCTATATGATACGTTTTTCAAAGACTGCATTCATTTTTAAAACAACCATAACCTTTATTTTATCTATAAAGGTTTAAGAAGCATTACGTAGATTATCAAATAATGATAATCTAAAACATACCATTTACACAGGACCATTACATAATGGTTTACAATAAGAATATATTACATCAAAAATAAGTTTCTTGAATGCAATTTTTACATAATATTATACAAGCATGGACTCCAAATCTTGTCCTTATTTTAGTATGCAACCGCGGAAGCTCTTAATAATCACCTGAGAATAAACATGCTTAAAATGTCAACAAAAATGTTGGTGAGTTATAGGTTTAACCTCTATATTATCAAATCATAATAATAGACCACAAGATTTCATATTTCAATATACATCCCATACATAGAGATAAAAATCATTCATATGGTGAACACCTGGTAACCGACATTAACAAGATGCATATAAGAATATCTCCTATCATTCCGAGAAATCCTTCGGACATGATAAAAATGAATTCGAAGTACTAAAGCATCCGGTACTTTGGATGGGGTTCGTTAGGCCCAATAGATCTATCTGTAGGATTCGCGTCAGTTAGTAGATCGGTTTACTAATTCTTAGGCTACCAAGCAAAAAGGGCATATTCGGCTTCGATCATTCACCCATATAATGTAGTTTCATTTACTTGTGTCTATTTCGTAAAACATTTAAAAAACTGCATGTATTCTCATCCCAAAATATTAGATTTTAATAGTGGGACTATAACTCACTTTCACAGATTTTTACTTCGTCGGGAAGTAAGACTTGGCCACTGGTCGATTCACGAACCTATAACAAATATGTACATATATATCAAAGTATGTTTAAAATATATTTACAACATTTTTAATACATTTTAATGTTTTAAGTTTATTAAGTCAGCTGTCCTCGTTAGTAACCTACAACTAGTTGTCCACAATTAGATGAACAGAAATAATTTGATATATATTATCTTGAATCCATCCATGACCCAGTGTATACACGTCTTAGGCTAGATCACAACTCAAAGTATATATATTTTTAAAATCAACCTCAACCCTGTATAGCTAACTCAAACATTACTGCATATAGAGTGTCTATGGTTGTTCCAAATAATATATATACATGGGTCGATATGATATGTCAAAATATTTGCATACGTTTCTATGGTATCCCAAGATTACATAATATATTAGAATACATGTATAATACAACATAAGTTAGCTAGGATATGATTTGTATAGAATTGTTACAATATTTCCCGTAGCTACAACAATCAAAAAATATCCAATCTTGTTTTACCCATAACATTCTTCGTTTTAAATCCGTTTTGAGTGAATCAATTTGCTATGGTTTCATATTGAACTCTATTTTATGAATCTAAACAGAAAAAGTATAGGTTTATAGTCAGAAATATAAGTTACAAGTCATTTTTGTAAGAGGTAGTCATTTCAGTCGAAAGAACGACGTCTTGATGACCATTTTGAAAAACATACTTCCACTATGAGTTTAACCATGATTTTTACATATAGTTTCATGTTCATAAGAAAAATTATTTTCCCATAAGAACAACTTTTAAATCAAAGTTTATCATAGTTTTTAATTATCAAACCCAAAACAGCCCTCTGTGTTACTACGACGGCATATGTCCAGTTTTACGGTGTTTTTCGTGTTTTCAGGTTTTAAATCATTAAGTTAGCATATAATATAGATATAGAACATGTGTTTAGTTGATTTTAAAAGTCAAGTTAGAAGGATTAACTTTTGTTTGCGAACAAGTTTAGAATTAACTAAACTATGTTCTAGTGATTACATGTTCAAATCTTCGAATAAGATAGTTTTATATGTATGAATAGAATGATGTTATGAACATCATTACTACCTCAAGTTTAGTAGATAAACCTAATGGAAGTGACAAGAAATGATCTAGCTTCAAAGGATCTTGGATGGCTTGAAAGTTCTTGAAGTAGAATCATGACACGAAAACAAGTTCAAGTAAGATTATCACTCGAATTAAGATAGTTATAGTTATAGGAATTGAATCAAAGTTTGTATATGAATATTATATTGATTTAGAATGATATCTTACTATAAACAACAAGGATTTCTTAAGGTTGGATGATCACTTTACAAGATTGGAAGTGAGCTAGTAAACTTGGAAGTATTCTTGATTTTTATGAAACTAGAACTTGTAGAATTTATGAAGAACACTTAGAACTTGAAGATGGAACTTGAGAGAGATCAATTAGATGAAGGAAATTGAATAATGAAAATGTTTGTAGGTGTTTTTGGTCGTTGGTATATGGATTAGATATAAAGGATATGTAATTTTATTTTCATGTAAATAAGTCATGAATGATTACTAATATTTTTGTAATTTTATGAGATATTTCATGCTAGTTGCCAAATGATGGTTCCCACATGTGTTAGGTGACTCACATGGGCTGCTAAGAGCTGATAATTGGAGTGTATATACCAATAGTACATACATTTAGAAGCTGTGTATTGTACGAGTACGAATACGGGTGCATATGAGTAGAATTGTTAATGAAACTGAACGAGGATGTAATTGTAAGCATTTTTGTTAAGTAGAAGTATTTTGATAAGTGTCTTGAAGTCTTTCAAAAGTGTATGAATACATATTAAAACACAAAATGTATATACATTTTAACTGAGTCGTTAAGTCATCGTTAGTCGTTACATGTAAATGTTGTTTTGAAACCTTTAGGTTAACGATCTTGTTAAATGTTGTTAGCCCATTGTTTATTATATCTAAAGAGATGTTAAATTATTATATTATCATGATATTATGATATATTAATATATCTTAGTATGATATATATACAGTTAAATGTTGTTACAACGATAATCGTTACATATATGTCTCGTTTCGAAATCATTAAGTTAGTAGTCTTGTTTTTACATATGTAGTTCATTGTTAATACACTTAATGACATGTTTACTTATCATTTATCATGATTAAACATAGTGTATCAATATATTAATATGATTCATATGTATTTTGTAAGACGTTGTTATAACGATAATCGTTATATATATCGTTTCGAGTTTCTAAATTCAATAAACTCAATTTTATGTATATAACTCATTGTTAAAATACCTAATGAGATACTTACTTATCATAATATCATGTTAACTATATATATAATCATATATATTTCATCATATAGTTTTTACAAGTTTTAACGTTCGTGAATCATCGGTCAACTTGGGTGGTCAATTGTCTATATGAAACCTATTTCAATTAATCAAGTCTTAACAACTTTGATTGCTTAACATGTTGGAAACACTTAATCATGTAAATAACAATTTCATTTAATATATATAAACATGGAAAAGTTCGGGTCATTACAAAGATGAGGCTCTCAAGGAGGAGAATTTATCTCATGAACACTTGAACATACTCGTCTCTCGATTCGAGGTTAAGGAGACTGGACTTTGATATTTTGCAGGAAGGATTTGGGTACCTCGTTATGGAGATCTACGGAGCCTTATTTTAGATGAAGCCCACAAGTTGAGATATTCGATTCATCCCGGAGCGGGCAAAATGTACCACGATCTTAAGGAACAGTATTGGTGGCCGAATCTTAAGAAGGATGTTGCAACTTATGTTGGTAAGTGTTTGACTTGCTCGAAAGTTAAGGCCGAACATCAGAGGCCCTCTGGATTACTTCAACAACTGGAAATCCCGCAATGGAAGTGGGAGAGGATAACGATGGACTTCATTACTATGCTACCAAAGACGGTGGGCATATACGATACCATCTGGGTTATCGTTGACTGTCTCACTAAATCTGCACACTTCTTAGCCATGAAGGAGACGGATACGATGGAGAGACTTGCTCAACTATACATCAAAGAGGTTGTATCTCGTCATGGTGTACCTTTATCGATCATCTCAGATCGCGATCCCCGTTTTGCTTCCAGATTTTGGCGTTCTTTACAAGAAGCCATGGGAACCCGCCTCGACATGAGTACTGCATATCACCCACAGACCGAAGGTCAAAGTGAATGCACAATTCATACTTTGGAGGACATGTTACGTGCATGTGTTATCGATTTCGGAAAGGCTGAGGAAAGGCATTTGCCACTCGCCGAATTTTCTTACAACAGCAGTTATCACTCGAGCATTAATGCCACACCTTTTGAAGCGTTGTATGGCCGCAAGTGCCGATCTAATATTTGTTGGGCCGAAGTAGGTGAAAAACAAATCACTAGACCCGAGGTAGTCCATGAAACAACGGAGAAGATTGCTCAGATTCAAGCGAGACTTAAGACGGCCCGTGATCGTCAAAAGAGTTATGCCGACCTCAAACGTAAAGACTTTGAATTCAACGTCGGTGACCATGTAATGTTGAAGGTTGCACCTTGGAAAGGTGTGATTCATTTTGGAAAACGTGGAAAGTTAAACCCACGATACATTGGTCCTTTTGAAATCTTGGAACGTGTTGGACCCGTTGCTTACCGTTTGGATCTCCCAACTCAATTGAGCTCAGTTCATCCTACCTTCCACGTATCAAATTTGAAGAAGTGTCTTGCTGCACCAGAACTTGTCATACCACTGGAAGAACTTACAATTGATGACAAACTCCACTTCGTGGAAGAGCCTGTTGAAATTATGGACGGCGAGGTAAAAACTTTGAAATGCAACAAGATTCCTATCGACCGAATATGATGGAATGCCAAACGAGGACCTGAGTTTACCTGGGAACGAGAGGATCAAATGATGCAGAAGTATCCTCATCTTTTCCCGACTCCTCCATCTACCTCAGCTTAAAATTTTGGGATGAAATTTTCTTTAACAGGTGGGTAATGTAACAACCTGGAATTTTCCAACGTTTATTATTAATACTTGTGCATTAATGAATGTATTTGTATACATTTACTTGTTACCGTATTTAACTTTTCCATGGCCCGACAAGTCTTTGTGACACTCGTACTCTTCACGAATAATATTTTTTGAATATTATTTACATTCATGACTATTTATTATTAATCATTTTAATTAACTAGGGTTAGTAGTTAATTACTTGGGCTTTATTTATTTAAATTGCATACTTACTTGTACTTGGGCTTGGACTTTTATTTCATGGACTAGTAAGCCCACCCTACACATTTAATAGACTTGTAAGCCCATGTTTTAAGTTGGTATTACATTAATGTTAAACTAAGATTTATTAAGTTAATTTAGAGACAAAATACTTCAAGCATGCAAGAGTCTTTTAACCTTATTACTTCTCCTAGCATACTACAACATCCCACACTTGAAAGTTGGCTAGTTGACTTCCTCTTTTACAACCAAAACCATCGGCCAATAGTAGTGTGGAGGAGTTCTTTTTTTTCAAACTTTGTTACTTATTACTTGCATTTCATTTCCTTTACACACACTTACATACAACACTTCAAACTCTCTCAATTTTCTCTCTAAAATTGTAAGCATTTTATCTTTTTTTTCTTCTTTTTTCCCTTGAAGAAAATCGATTATAAGCATCATCATTTCATTAATTTGTTGGTTACTTGTTGTTGTTGTTGTTGTTGTTCATTAAAGATCAAACTTGTTAGTTTGTATCTTCATAAATCTTGTTTTCTTCCATCCTTTATTTGATGAAGAACCAAGAACAAGAACTCAAACTTGTTAGAAACAGAAAAATTGAAGGAATGGTTTTAGCCTTCGTCGACTATAAAAAAAACAGATGAGCAATTTATGATTCATAACTTAACCGCATATATATATATATATATATATATATATATATATATATATATATATATATATATATATATATATATATATATATATATATATATATATATGTGTGTGTGTGTGTGTGTGTGCGTGTGTGTTTCAAGTTATTATATACATATATTATATATATATATATATACATATATATTTACAAATGGTTGTTCATGAATCGTCAGGAATAGTTGAAGGGTAATTGCATATATGAAACAGTTCAAAATTTTTGAGACTCAACATTACAGGCTTTGATTATAGTGTCGCAATCACATACAGATTAAGTTTAAATTTGGTTGGAAATTTCCGGGTCGTCACATATGATATGGTATCGAACGCCCGAACTTTAAACCCATATCACATGCCACACATGAAGATGAGGTATCGAACGCCCGAACTTTAAATCCTTATCCCATGCTAACATGATGTGGTATCGCATACCCGAACTTAAAACCCACATCGCATTTTCGTACAAGTAAATACATTACATACACACATGTAGAATTATTCCACTCACCTTGGAATGCCCGCACAAGTCATGTATAACATGATCTCCGTCCTCAAATCCGAGCAAGTAACCACCTATATCACACATAGGTACAACATACACATAAATAGCCATTCTCTAAAAGAGAACCCGATACAAACATTCCCTTAGCCGAGGGATCAAACCTTGCTCGCCAAAACCCGCCCATTTAACGCCTAATGGACATGAACCAATTTCAACTTCGGGTGGTAATTCAAACCCACTCTACAAGTACAATTTAACACTTAAGGCACTTGATCTTACCAAACCAACCCATAAGTGCAACTTGACCCAAATTGCACTTAACCATTAAAACTAGTCAAGTTCGACCCATAAGCACCATTACTAGGTTTTTAGCTCACTTTGACTTGTCAAATTACACCCAAAACACCTACAATCATTAACAACTAGTGATTGTGTCTCAAAATCAACATTTGACACCAAAAATCAAGAACACATAACCCATTTCAATATAAAACCCATTTTGACCCATATTAGGGTTTACACCCCAAAATTAAGTCAACACAACACCAAAATCACTAGTACACAAGTGTTCTAAGGTTTTACCAACACATGCAAGCCCCAAACTTACAATTTCATCAATCAAAAACCTAAGTCACCAATTTAGGCTTACTTACATGAATCTTACCTAAAACCCACAAATTTCACAATAAATGGGTTTATAACTCTAACTAACACAAACCCTAACTCAAACAAGAAATCAAACACTACAATTCGGATTAGGGTTTACCTCAAGCACCAAAATGAGCTCTAGTATCTAGAAACACCAACAGGCACCAAGAACCACTCCAATTTGGGCAAAAATCACCACATTCATAACCATTTGAAGTTTCCTCTCTCTAGAACTCTCCTCTCTCTCTCTAAGATGTGATGAGAGAGTTGCGGATGTGAAAATGATCCAAAAGTGGATCTAAAACTGATACTAAAGTCACCAATCAGTCCACATACCCCTTTTAATTTGAGTAAATTGTAGCTGCTGGCCCGTCAGGTCAGTTGGACGGCGTCCATAAACTTGTTTTGGCCGTAACTTTCAAACCGTAACTCCGTTTTCGATGAATCAAGTATTGTTGGAAACGTAATTAGATTTACAATCTAATGGTAAGGTTTTAGAACATCAACTCCAACTTTATTTGGGATCCAAATACACGCTTACATTCCTCGTAATTCGAATGACGTCTAAAACAATACGTAACAGAAAAACGGGGTGTTACACCTCTCCCCCACTTAAATTGGATCACGCCCTCGTGATCCGCACCCATACTAGAAGTAAAGCAATTCTGTGATGCCCCGTACAAAACCATCGTGTACGATTCATCAACAACAGGATCATTATAAGGTCAAACACTATATACTGTTTCAAAAGTAGTTGGCATTCATGAATAAAGGTGACGTTTTAACCAACGTCAAATGTTTTCCAACCAAAAGTATGGTTCTATGAACGGAAGCAAGTAATAATAGTACGTGAACCTTAGGTCATTACAAATCATTGTTCAAAAGTAATAAAGTTTGAATGCAAGATAAAATGTTTCATGCGGTAACATCTCTAATAAGGCAGCGGGTGGCTAATCAGAAAGACTAGTACAACAGCGAAAGCAAGCAACCTTAAGCACCTGAGAAAAACATGCTTAAAACGTCAACACAAATGTTAGTGAGCTATAGTTTAAGTATAACAGTAATGTAAGGTTGGCCACGAGATTTCAGTGCTTCAACAGCATTTCAAAACAGTATGAAAAGTGTATGTTTAACCGTGGGCACTTGGTAACTAACTTAACGTTTATCACCCCCTAAAAGTACACTTGCTAAGTGCGTATGTTTACGAAGTATTAAACACCCGTTAAATGCTAGCGCTACTAGCTCGAGTGGGGATGTCAAATCCTATGGATCCATATCTAAGATTCGCGTTCACCGGTTCAAAGACCAATGACTATACGTTACCGAGCTAAGGGGAAAGTTTATGCCGTTGTATAACCCACACATATATAAAGTTTAAGTACTCGTTCCTAGTATGCAAAACGTAAAATGAGCATGTATTCTCAGTTCCCAAAATAGTTAAAGTAAAAAGGGATGTTATAACTCACAGTGGTTAAGTAGTAGTAAAGTTGACACGGGAAAGGTAAGCAAGTATTTTTGTCCGAAAAGGTCCTCAACCTAAGTCAAAAGTTACTAAGTCAGTAAATCGTCCTAATAGGTTTATAAATATGTAAATTAGGTCTTAAGTATCATCATCATTCATCATTTAACAAAAAGTGGAAAGTAAGTTTCAAGTAAAGACTAGGGTTTGAAACAAAGGCTGAATTCGTTCAGTCGTCACGACCTCTATACAAACTGAAATGAGGTGAGACCAGTGGCCATGGATCCGTATATGACTCCCCTAGGTACTGACCAATTTCCAGAAGCAAACTCATCTACGTTTGACAGTGGTGACGGTTTAAGTGCGAGTAGGTCAGAAATTTCAGCACAACATTAATAGGGTGTAGTGACTTTCGGGAGGCCATAGATCCTAAACCGTAACTCGGATTAAGACGAGGTCTAAATGGAAAATCATCTACTCAAACTGAACTAACTGAAAATCAACTTTCCATTAGCCAAGGTTGTAGTGACCCGAACTTTTCCATGTTTATATATATTAATTGAGATTGATATTTACATGATTAAATATTTCCAACATGTTAAGCAATCAAACTTGTTAAGACTTGATTAATTGAAATATGTTTCATATAGACAATTGACCACCCAAGTTGACCGGTGATTCACGAACGTTAAAACTTGTAAAAACTATATGATGACATATATATGGATATATATATAGTTAACATGATACTATGATAAGTAAACATATCATTAAGTATATTAACAATGAACTACATATGTAAAAACAAGACTACTAACTTAATGATTTTTAAACGAGACATATATGTAACGATTATCGTTGTAAAGACATTTAATGTATATATATCATATTAAGAGATATTCATACATGATAATATCATGATAATATAATAATTTAAAATCTCATTTTATATTATAAACATTGGGTTAACAACATTTAACAAGATCGTTAACCTAAAGGTTTCAAAACAACACTTACATGTAACGACTAACGATGACTTAACGACTCAGTTAAAATGTATATACATGTAGTGTTTTAATATGTATTTATACACTTTTGAAAGACTTCAATACACTTATCAAAATACTTCTACTTAACAAAAATGCTTACAATTACATCCTCATTCAGTTTCATCAACAATTCTACTCGTATGCACCCGTATTTGTACTCGTACAATACACAGCTTTTAGATGTATGTACTATTGGTATATACAATCCAATGATCAGCTCTTAGCAGCCCATGTGAGTCACCTAACACATGTGGGAACCATCATTTGGCAACTAGCATGAAATATCTCATAAAATTACAAAAATATGAGTAATCATTCATGACTTATTTACATGAAAACAAAATTACATATCCTTTATATCTAATCCATACACCAACGACCAAAAATACCTACAAACACTTTCATTCTTCAATTTTCTTCATATAATTGATCTCTCTCAAGTTCTATCTTCAAATGCTAAGTGTTCTTCATAAATTCTACAAGTTCTAGTTACATAAAATCAAGAATACTTTCAAGTTTGCTAGCTCACTTCCAATCTTGTAAGGTGATCATCCAACCTCAAGAAATCTTTGTTTCTTACAGTAGGTTATCATTCTAATACAAGGTAATAATCATATTCAAACTTTGGTTCAATTTCTATAACTATAACAATCTTATTTCAAGTGATTATCTTACTTGAACTTGTTTTCGTGTCATGATTCTGCTTCAAGAACTTCGAGCCATCCAAGGATCTGTTGAAGCTAGATCCATTTTTCTCTTTTCCAGTAGGTTTATCCAAGGAACTTAAGGTAGTAATGATGTTCATAACATCATTCGATTCATACATATAAAGCTATCTTATTCGAAGGTTTAAACTTGTAATCACTAGAACATAGTTTAGTTAATTCTAAACTTGTTCTCAAACAAAAGTTAATCCTTCTAACTTGACATTTAAAATCAACTAAACACATGTTCTATATCTATATGATATGCTAACTTAATGATTTAAAACCTGGAAACACGAAAAACACCGTAAAACCGGATTTACGTCGTCGTAGTAACACCGCGGGCTGTTTTGGGTTAGTTAATTAAAAACTATGATAAACTTTGATTTAAAAGTTGTTATTCTGAGAAAATGATTTTTATTATGAACATGAAACTATATCCAAAAATTATGGTTAAACTCAAAGTGGAAGTATGTTTTCTAAAATGGTCATCTAGACGTCGTTCTTTCGACTGAAATGACTACCTTTACAAAAACGACTTGTAACTTATTTTTCCGACTATAAACCTATACTTTTTCTGTTTAGATTCATAAAATAGAGTTCAATATGAAACCATAGCAATTTGATTCACTCAAAATGGATTTAAAATGAAGAAGTTATGGGTAAAACAAGATTGGATAATTTTTCTCATTTTAGCTACGTGAAAATTGGTAACAAATCTATTACAACCATAACTTAATCAACTTGTATTGTATATTATGTAATCTTGAGATACCATAGACACGTATACAATGTTTCGACCTATCATGTCGACACATCTATATATATTTCGGAACAACCATAGACACTCTATATGTGAATGTTGGAGTTAGCTATATAGGGTTGAGGTTGATTCCAAAATATATATAGTTTGAGTTGTGATCAATACTGAGATACGTATACACTGGGTCGTGGATTGATTCAAGATAATATTTATCGATTTATTTCTGTACATCTAACTGTGGACAACTAGTTGTAAGTTACTAACGAGGACATCTGACTTAATAAACTTAAAACATCAAAATATATTAAAAGTGTTGTAAATATATTTTGAACATACTTTGATATATATGTATATATTGTTATAGGTTCATGAATCAACCAGTGGCCAAGTCTTACTTCCTGACGAAGTAAAAATCTGTGAAAGTGAGTTATAGTCCCACTTTTAAAATCTAATATTTTTGAGATAAGAATACATGCAGGTTTTATAAATGATTTACAAAATAGACACAAGTACGTGAAACTACATTCTATGGTTGAATTATCGAAATCGAATATGCCCCTTTTTATTAAGTCTGGTAATCTAAGAATTAGGGAACAGACACCCTAATTGACGCGAATCCTAAAGATAGATCTATTGGGCCTAACAAACCACATCCAAAGTACCGGATGCTTTAGTACTTCGAAATTTATTTCATATCCGAAGGGTGTCCCGGAATGATGGGGATATTCTTATATATGCATCTTGTTAATGTCGGTTACCAGGTGTTCACCATATGAATGATTTTTATCTCTATGTATGGGATGTGTATTGAAATATGAAATCTTGTGGTCTATTATTATGATTTGATATATATAGGTTAAACTTATAACTCACCAACATTTTTGTTGACGTTTTAAGCATGTTTATTCTCAGGTGATTATTAAGAGCTTCCGCTGTCGCATACTTAAATAAGGACGAGATTTGGAGTCCATGCTTGTATGATATTGTGTAAAAACTGCATTCAAGAAACTTATTTTGTTGTAACATATTTGTATTGTAAACCATTATGTAATGGTCATGTGTAAACAGGATATTTTAGATTATCATTATTTGATAATCTACGTAAAGCTTTTTAAACCTTTATTGATGAAATAAAGGTTATGGTTTGTTTTAAAAATGAATGCAGTCTTTGAAAAACGTCTCATATAGAGGTCAAAACCTCGCAACGAAATCAATTAATATGGAACGTTTTTAATCAATAAGAACGGGACATTTCAGTTGGTATCCGAGCGTTGGTCTTAGAGAACCAGAATTTTGCATTAGTGTGTCTTATCGAGTTTGTTAGGATGCATTAGTGAGTCTGGACTTCGACCGTGTTTACTTGAAAAATGATTGCTTAACAAATTTTGTTGGAAACTATATATATTTTAACATGTGAATATTATGTGATATATTAATCTCTTAACGCGTTTGATATTATGTGATAGATGTCTACCTCTAGAACAAGTCCCATTGACTCACCTAATAATAATGAAGAGTCAAATGTAAATTGGAATGATTCGTGGACTGATTCACAAGTTCCTGAAGAGGAACCGGAAGAAGAGTCGGAACCGGAAGAAGAGTCGGAACCGGAAGAAGAATCGGAACCGGATGAAGAAATAGAACCGGTGGGGGAAATAATAAAACGGTTAAGTAAAAGAAAATCCTCAACCAACCGACCAAGGTTAATTATGGTCAATGGTGTTTCCGCCAAGGAAGCAAAATATTGGGAGGATTACCAATTCTCCGATGAATCGGATTCCGACGAGAATTCCGATGATGTTATAGAAATTATCCCAACTGGATTTAAAAAGGTAAAAGAAAATAATAAGGGAAAGGGCATAAAAATAGAGAAATCTTATTCCAACCCCGATGAACTTTATATGTATCGTCAACCCCCGAAGTCCTTAAGTTGTAACAATGACCCGGGAACCTCTAAACCACCAGGTTTTTCTAAACCAATGTGGAAAACGACGGCTCGTATTAGGGGAACATCATATATCCCTAGAAACTTGGCAAAACGAACCAAAACCGAAGAAGAAGAAACAAGCGAGTCGGAATAAGATAGTTGTATTCGTGTGGTGTAATATATGTAATATAGTGTGCTTATGCTTTATGATATATGTAAAAATTGCTTGTATTAATAAGTATTTTTTTTTTATGAATCTAACTCTTGTCTATTTTACAGTATAAAAATACAAAATGGATAGACAACCCAATATTTTAAGAGACCTACCCGGAGACATGATTGATGAAATCTTGTCTAGAGTCGGTCAGAATTCCTCGGCATAATTATTTAAGGCGAGATCAGTTTGTAAGACATTCGAAGAACGTTCCAAGAATGCCTTGGTTTATAAAAGGCTTTCGTTCGAAAGATGGGGGATATCACATTGGGAAATCCATAAGTTACGATGTGTTTACTTTGACGCATATATTGCGGGGAACCCAAATGCTATTTTACGCAATGGGTTAAGAAATTATTTTGACTCAATATATCCGAATATTGGACTTCGTAATTTAGAAAAAGCGGCTAACATGCAACATAAAGAAGCATGTTATGCTTACGGATTAGTAATGTTCGCTTCTCACCAAAGTGAGAACAAGAACATCGGGCTACAACTATTAAACAAAACGTTCCCACAAGTGACGGAGTCGGTAATTGGGGTAAGAAATGAGGTTTTTAGATTGTTACGGGACTGTTGGACATTACGTAACCCTCGTCCCTTTGACGACGTTACAACACGCTGTCTTATCAACGGCCATAACGGTTATGTTCCACAAGACCAAGGATGGGAAGTAATCCTAGTAAAACCAGAATGCATGACTTGTTTCTGGACGTATAAATTATGTGTCTTTATTGCCTTTGCTGAACGACTTATGTACTAGCTAGAATTATCTTCACAACCATCTTGTATCAAATTTATTGTGTGCTATATTTCATGCTATATGTAAAATAAGCGGTATTGTAAGTTTGTAAAATATTGTGTAAAAGTTTGAACGCGAAATATTATTATAATCAGTTTTTCATATAGAATTGTAGTAGTTGAATTGTATATTAGCTACTAAGTATGAACTTAACGGGTAGGTACTACCCGAATTTAAACTTATAAAACGCTAATATGAAGAAAAAGCTTTTATAAATGAGTTCATATTATGCTACGAAATACTATTAACTACTCTTAATATTCTGTATGATTAACTTGTTCCATTTGACTATTTTGAAGGAAATGGCACCGACTACTCGACACACCATGAATATGAATGAAGAGGAATTCCGTACTTTTCTAGCTTCAAACATAGCCGTAGTATAGGCTGCGCTACATACCAACAATAACCTTAGATCTAGCAGTACAGGAAATCGTGTAGGATGCACCTACAAAGAATTCACTGCCTGCAAACCTTTGGAATTTGATGGAACCGAAGGACCGATCGGATTGAAACGGTAGACCGAGAAGGTCGAATCGGTGTTTGCCATAAGTAAGTGTACTGAAGAGGACAAAGTGAAGTACGCTACGCATACCTTCACAGGTTCTGCGTTAACATGGTGGAATACCTATCTAGAGCAAGTGGGACAAGACGATGCGTACGCACTACCGTGGTCAGCATTCAAGCACTTGATGAACGAGATGTACCGTCCCAGAACCGAGGTCAATAAGCTCAAGACAGAACTTAGAGAGTTACGAACCCAAGAATTTGATATTACCACGTACGAAAGACTATTCACATAATTGTGCCTATTGTGTCCGGGAGCATTCGAAGATGAGGAAGAGAAGATCGACGCGTTTGTGAAAGGATTACCAGAAAGAATCCAAGAAGATATAAGTTCACACGAGCCCGCCTCCATACAACAGGCATGTAGAATGGCTCACAAACTAGTGAACCAGATTGAAGAAAGAATTAAAGAACAGACTGCTGAAGAGGCCAATGTGAAGCAAGTCAAAATAAAGTGGGAGGAAAACGGTGATAAGAATCACCAATACAACAACAACAGCAATTACAACAATAATCGCAACAATTATCCCAACAATCGCAACATCAATCGCAACTACAACAAATGGCCCAACAACAACAACAACAACTACAACAATCATCCCAACAACAATAATAACCGTAACAACAACAACAATCAGAAGCAGCTATGCCAAAGGTGTGAAAAGTATCACTCGGGGTTCTGCACCAAATTTTGCAACAAGTGTAAAAGAAATGGTCATAGCGCGGCGAAGTGTGAGGTCTACGGACTAGGGGTTAATAGAACGAAAGGAACAAATGGTGTCGGAACGAGTAATGGCGGAGCAAGTAGTGTCGGAGCAAGTTATGCCAATGTAGTTTGTTATAAATGTGGAAAACCGGGCCACATTATTAGAAATTTCCCGAAACCAGGAGAACACGAATGGACAAGGCCGCGGAAGAGTTTTCAATATTAATGCGGCAGAGGCACAGGAAGACCCGGAGCTTGTTACGGGTACGTTTCTTATTGACAATAAATCTGCTTACGTTTTATTTGATTCGGGTGCGGATAGAAGCTATATGAGTAGAGATTTTTGTGCTAAATTAAGTTATCCATTGACGCCTTTGGATAGTAAATTTTTACTCGAATTAGCAAATGGTAAATTAATTTCAGCAGATAATATATGTCGGAATCGAGAAATTAAACTGGTTAGCGAAACATTTAAGATTGATTTGATACCAGTAGAGTTAGGGAGTTTTGATGTGATAATCGGTATGGACTGGTTGAAAGAAGTGAAAGCAGAGATCGTTTGTTACAAAAATGCAATTCGCATTATACGAGAAAAAGGAAAACCCTTAATGGTGTACGGAGAAAAGGGTAACACGAAGCTACATCTTATTAGTAATTTGAAGGCACAAAAACTAATAAGAAAAGGTTGCTATGCTATTCTAGCACACGTCGAGAAAGTACAAACTGAAGAAAAGAGCATCAATGATGTTCCCATTGCAAAAGAATTTCCCGATGTATTTCCGAAAGAATTACCGGGATTACCCCCACATCGATCCGTTGAATTTCAAATAGATCTTGTACCAGGAGCTGCACCAATAGCTCGTGCTCCTTACAGACTCGTACCCAGCGAGATGAAAGAACTGCAAAGCCAATTACAAGAACTTTTAGAGCGTGGTTTCATTCGACCAAGCACATCACCGTGGGGAGCTCCTGTTTTGTTTGTCAAGAAGAAAGATGGTACATTCAGGTTGTGTATCGACTACCGAGAGTTGAACAAACTTACCATCAAGAACCGCTACCCACTACCGAGAATCGACGACTTATTTGATCAACTACAAGGCTCGTCTGTTTATTCAAAGATTGACTTACGTTCCGGGTATCATCAAATGCGGGTGAAAGAAGATGATATTCCAAAGACTGCTTTCAGAACACGTTACGGTCATTACGAGTTTATGGTCATGCCGTTTGGTTTAACTAATGCACCAGCTGTGTTCATGGACCTTATGAACCGAGTGTGTGGACCATACCTTGACAAGTTTGTCATTGTTTTCATTGATGACATACTTATTTACTCAAAGAATGACCAAGAACACGGTGAACATTTGAGAAAGGTGTTAGAAGTATTGAGGAAGGAAGAATTGTACGCTAAGTTTTCAAAGTGTGCATTTTGGTTGGAAGAAGTTCAATTCCTCGGTCACATAGTGAACAAAGAAGGTATTAAGGTGGATCCGGCAAAGATAGAAACTGTTGAAAAGTGGGAAACCCCAAAAAAACTCCGAAACACATACGCCAGTTTTTAGGACTAGTTGGTTACTACAGAAGGTTCATCCAAGACTTTTCCAGAATAGCAAAACCCTTGACTGCATTAACGCATAAAGGGAAGAAATTTTAATGGAATGATGAACAAGAGACAGCGTTTCAGTTATTAAAGAAAAATCTAACTACGGCACCTATATTGTCATTGCCTGAAGGGAATGATGATTTTGTGATTTATTGTGACGCATCAAAGCAAGGTCTCAGTTGTGTATTAATGCAACGAACGAAGGTGATTGCTTATGCATCTAGACAATTGAAGATTCACGAACAAAATTATAAGACGCATGATTTGGAATTAGGTGCGGTTGTTTTTGCATTAAAGACTTGGAGGCACTACTTATATGGGGTCAAAAGTATTATATATACCGACCACAAAAGTCTTCAACACATATTTAATCAGAAACAACTGAATATGAGGCAGCGTAGGTGGATTGAATTATTGAATGATTACGACTTTGAGATTCGTTACCACCCAGGGAAGGCAAATGTGGTAGCCGATGCCTTGAGCAGGAAGGACAGAGAACCTATTCGAGTAAAATCTATGAATATAATGATTCATAATAACCTTACTACTCAAATAAAGGAGGCGCAACAAGGAGTTTTAAAAGAGGGAAATTTAAAGGATGAAATACCCAAAGGATCGGAGAATCATCTTAATATTCAGGAAGACGGAACCCGGTATAGGGCTGAAAGGATTTGGGTACCAAAATTTGGAGATATGAGAGAAATGGTACTTAGAGAAGCTCATAAAACCAGATACTCAATACATCCTGGAACGGGGAAGATGTACAAGGATCTCAAGAAACATTTTTGGTGGCCGGGTATGAAAGCCGATGTTACTAAATACGTAGGAGAATGTTTGACGTGTTCTAAGGTCAAAGCTGAGCATCAGAAACCATCAGGTCTACTTCAATAACCCGAAATCCCGGAATGGAAATGGGAAAACATTACCATGGATTTCATCACTAAATTGCCAATGACTGCAAGTGGTTTTGATACTATTTGGGTAATAGTTGATCGTCTCACCAAATCAGCACACTTCCTGCCAATAAGAGAAGATGACAAGATGGAGAAGTTAGCACGACTGTATTTGAAGGAAGTCATCTCCAGACATGAAATACCAATCTCTATTATCTCTGATAGGGATGGCAGATTTATTTCAAGATTCTGGCAGACATTACAGCAAGCATTAGGAACTCGTCTAGACAAGAGTACTACCTATCATCCACAAACTGATGGGCAGAGCGAAAGGACGATACAAACGCTTAAAGACATGCTACGAGCATGTGTTATTGATTTCAGAAACAGTTGGGATCGACATCTACCGTTAGCAGAATTTTCCTACAACAACAGCTACCATTCAAGCATTGAGATGGCGCCGTTTGAAGCACTTTATGGTAGAAAGTGCAGGTCTCCGATTTGTTGGAGTGAAGTGGGGGATAGACAGATTACGGGTCCGGAGATTATACAAGAAACTACCGAGAAGATCATCCAAATTCAACAACGGTTGAAAACCGCCCAAAGTCGACAAAAAAGCTACGCTGAAATTAAAAGAAAAGATATAGAATTTGAAATTGGAGAGATGGTCATGCTTAAAGTTTCACCTTGGAAAGGCGTTGTTTGATTTGGTAAAAGAGGGAAATTAAATCCAAGGTATATTGGACCATTCAAGATTATTGATCGTGTCGGACCAGTAGCTTACCGAATTGAGTTACCTCAACAACTCGCGGCTGTACATAACACTTTCCACATCTCGAATTAGAAGAAATGTTTTTCTAAAGAAGATCTCACTATTCCGTTAGACGAAATCCAAGTCAACGAAAAACTTCAATTCATCGAAGAACCCGTCGAAATAATGGATCGTGAGGTTAAAAGACTTAAGCAAAACAAGATACCAATTGTTAAGGTTCGATGGAATGCTCGTAGAGGACCTGAGTTCACTTGGGAGCGTGAAGATCAGATAAAGAAGAAATACCCGCATCTATTTCCAGAAGATTCGTCAACACCTTCAACAGCTTAAAATTTCGGGACGAAATTTATTTAACGGGTAGGTACTGTAGTGACCCGAACTTTTCCATGTTTATATATATTAATTGAGATTGATATTTACATGATTAAATATTTCCAACATGTTAAGCAATCAAACTTGTTAAGACTTGATTAATTGAAATATGTTTCATATAGACAATTGACCACCCAAGTTGACCGGTGATTCACGAACGTTAAAACTTGTAAAAACTATATGATGACATATATATGGATATATATATAGTTACCATGATACTATGATAATTAAACATATCATTAAGTATATTAACAATGAACTACATATGTAAAAACAAGACTACTAACTTAATGATTTTTAAACGAGACATATATGTAACGATTATCGTTGTAAAGACATTTAATGTATATATATCATATTAAGAGATATTCATACATGATAATATCATGATAATATAATAATTTAAAATCTCATTTTATATTATAAACATTGGGTTAACAACATTTAACAAGATCGTTAACCTAAAGGTTTCAAAACAACACTTACATGTAACGACTAACGATGACTTAACGACTCAGTTAAAATGTATATACATGTAGTGTTTTAATATGTATTTATACACTTTTGAAAGACTTCAATACACTTATCAAAATACTTCTACTTAACAAAAATGCTTACAATTACATCCTCGTTCAGTTTCATCAACAATTCTACTCGTATGCACCCGTATTTGTACTCGTACAATACACAGCTTTTAGATGTATGTACTATTGGTATATACAATCCAATGATCAGCTCTTAGCAGCCCATGTGAGTCACCTAACACATGTGGGAACCATCATTTGGCAACTAGCATGAAATATCTCATAAAATTACAAAAATACGAGTAATCATTCATGACTTATTTACATGAAAACAAAATTACATATCCTTTATATCTAATCCATACACCAACGACCAAAAACACCTACAAAAACTTTCATTCTTCAATTTTCTTCATATAATTGATCTCTCTCAAGTTCTATCTTCAAGTTCTAAGTGTTCTTCATAAATTCTACAAGTTCTAGTTACATAAAATCAAGAATACTTTCAAGTTTGCTAGCTCACTTCCAATCTTGTAAGGTGATCATCCAACCTCAAGAAATCTTTGTTTCTTACAGTAGGTTATCATTCTAATACAAGGTAATAATCATATTCAAACTTTGGTTCAATTTCTATAACTATAACAATCTTATTTCAAGTGATGATCTTACTTGAACTTGTTTTCGTGTCATGATTCTGCTTCAAGAACTTCGAGCCATCCAAGGATCCGTTGAAGCTAGATCCATTTTTCTCTTTTCCAGTAGGTTTATCCAAGGAACTTAAGGTAGTAATGATGTTCATAACATCATTCGATTCATACATATAAAGCTATCTTATTCGAAGGTTTAAACTTGTAATCACTAGAACATAGTTTAGTTAATTCTAAACTTGTTCTCAAACAAAAGTTAATCCTTCTAACTTGACTTTTAAAATCAACTAAACACATGTTCTATATCTATATGATATGCTAACTTAATGATTTAAAACCTGGAAACACGAAAAACACCGTAAAACCGGATTTACGTCGTCGTAGTAACACCGCGGGCTGTTTTGGGTTAGTTAATTAAAAACTATGATAAACTTTGATTTAAAAGTTGTTATTCTGAGAAAATTATTTTTATTATGAAATGAAACTATATCCAAAAATTATGGTTAAACTCAAAGTGGAAGTATGTTTTCTAAAATGGTCATCTAGACGTCGTTCTTTCGACTGAAATGACTACCTTTACAAAAATGACTTGTAACTTATTTTTCCAACTATAAACCTATACTTTTTCTGTTTAGATTCATAAAATAGAGTTCAATATGAAACCATAGCAATTTGATTCACTCAAAATGGATTTAAAATGAAGAAGTTATGGGTAAAACAAGATTGGATAATTTTTCTCATTTTAGCTACGTGAAAATTGGTAACAAATCTATTACAACCATAACTTAATCAACTTGTATTGTATATTATGTAATCTTGAGATACCATAGACACGTATACAATGTTTCGACCTATCATGTCGACACATCTATATATATTTCGGAACAACCATAGACACTCTATATGTGAATGTTGGAGTTAGCTATACAGGGTTGAGGTTGATTCCAAAATATATATAGTTTGAGTTGTGATCAATACTGAGATACGTATACACTGGGTCGTGGATTGATTCAAGATAATATTTATCGATTTATTTCTGTACATCTAACTGTGGACAACTAGTTGTAGGTTACTAACGAGGACATCAGACTTAATAAACTTAAAACATCAAAATATATTAAAAGTGTTGTAAATATATTTTGAACATACTTTGATATATATGTATATATTGTTATAGGTTCGTGAATCAACCAGTGGCCAAGTCTTACTTCCTGATGAAGTAAAAATCTGTGAAAGTGAGTTATAGTCCTACTTTTAAAATCTAATATTTTTGGGATGAGAATACATGCAGGTTTTATAAATGATTTACAAAATAGACACAAGTACGTGAAACTACATTCTATGGTTGAATTATCGAAATCGAATATGCCCCTTTTTATTAAGTCTGGTAATCTAAGAATTAGGGAACAGACACCCTAATTGACGCGAATCCTAAAGATAGATCTATTGGGCCTAACAAACCCCATCCAAAGTACCGGATGCTTTAGTACTTCGAAATTTATTTCATATCCGAAGGGTGTCCCGGAATGATGGGGATATTCTTATATATGCATCTTGTTAATGTCGGTTACCAGGTGTTCACCATATGAATGATTTTTATCTCTATGTATGGGATGTGTATTGAAATATGAAATCTTGTGGTATATTATTATGATTTGATATATATAGGTTAAACCTATAACTCACCAACATTTTTGTTGACGTTTTAAGCATGTTTATTCTCAGGTGATTATTAAGAGCTTCCGCTGTCGCATACTTAAATAAGGACGAGATTTGGAGTCCATGCTTGTATGATATTGTGTAAAAACTGCATTCAAGAAACTTATTTTGTTGTAACATATTTGTATTGTAAACCATTATGTAATGGTCGTGTGTAAACATGATATTTTAGATTATCATTATTTGATAATCTACGTAAAGCTTTTTAAACCTTTATTGATGAAATAAAGGTTATGGTTTGTTTTAAAAATGAATGCAGTCTTTGAAAAACGTCTCATATAGAGGTCAAAACCTCGCAACGAAATCAATTAATATGGAACGTTTTTAATCAATAAGAACGGGACATTTCACAGGTATTCTGATCAGACCCGGAAAATAGTAGGTTAAGTGTTTCAGTGGGTTCTTGGTGCTCGATGCTCATCACGGTTCTCATCCTTAATGCTTATAGCTTCAAGTATACAACTCGTTGATGTGTTTGCATCATCCTTACCAAGTTTTGACCATCATAACACAAGTGAAAGTCTATGACATGTAGCACAACTCACTTAAGAGTTGTATGAAGTTTGATGAACCAAAGTTGCATCAAGATCTTAGATCCAACACATACATGAGTTATAAAAGTAATATTAAGCTACAAACTTGAAAGTAAACTAAATAATCAAGATCTTAAGTTGTAGAACTTAGATCTTAGCTAGATTTTAAAGATCCTAGACTAGAAAGTCTAGATCTATTGTGTAGTGACCCGAACTTTTCCATGTTTATATATATTAATTGAGATTGATATTTACAAGAATAAATGTTTCCAACGTGTTAAGCAATCAAACTTGTTAAGACTTGATTAATTGAAATAGGTTTCATATAGACAATTGACCACCCAAGTTGACCGGTGATTCACGAACGTTAAAACTTGTAAAAACTATACGATGACATATATATGGTTATATATATAGTTAACATGATTTTATTATAAGTAAGTATCTCATTATGTATTTTAACAATGAGTTATATACATAAAAATGAGACTATTAAATTTAGAAACTCGAAAACGATATATATAACGATTATCGTTATAACAACGTCTTACTAGGTACATATGAATCATATTAAGATATTGATACACTTGGTTAATTATGTTAAATGATAAGTAAATATATTATTAAGTGTATTAACAATGAACTACATATGTAAAAATAAGACTACTAACTTAATGATTTCGAAACGAGACATATATGTAACGATTATCGTTGTAACGACATTTAACTGTATATATATCATACTAAGATATATTATATATCATAATATCATGATAATGTAACAATTTGACATCTCATTTTATATAATAAACAATGGGTTAACAACATTTAACATGATCGTTAACCTAAAGGTTTCAAAACAACATTTACATGTAACGACTAACGATGACTTAACGACTCTGTTAAAATGTATATACATGTAGTGTTTTAATATGTATTCATATACTTTTGAAAGACTTCAAGACACTTATCAAAATACTTCTACTTAACAAAAATGCTTACAATTACATCCTCGTTCAGTTTCATCAACAATTCTACTCGTATGCACCCGTATTCGTACTCGTACAATACACAGCTTTTAGATGTATGTACTATTGGTATATATACTCCAATGATCAGCTCTTAGTAGCCCATGTGCGTCACCTAACACATGTGGGAACTATCATTTGGCAACTAGCATGAAATATCTCTTAAAATTACAAAAATATGAGTAATCATTCATGACTTATTTACATGAAAACAAAATTACATATCTTTTATATCTAATCCATATACCAACGACCAAAAACACCTACAAACACTTTTATTCTTCAATTTTCTTCATCTAATTAATCTCTCTCAAGTGCCATCTTCAAGTTCTAAGTGTTCTTCATAAATTCCATAAGTATAGTTTCATAAAAATCAAGAATACTTCCAAGTTTGCAAGTCTACTTCCAAGCTTTCTAATCCATTCCAAGTAATCATCTAAGATCAAGGAACCTTTGTTATTTACAGTAGTTTACCTTTCTAATTCAAGGTAATATTCATATTCAAACTTTGATTCAATTTCTACAACTATAACAATCTTATTTCGAGTGAAAATCTTACTTGAACTGTTTTCGTGTCATGATTCTGTTTCAAGAACTTTCAAGCCATCCAAGGATCCTTTGAAGCTAGATCCATTTTTTTCATTTCCAGTAGTTTTATCCAGAAAACTTGAGGTAGTAATGATGTTCATAACATCATTCGATTCATACATATAAAGCTATCTTATTCGAAGGTTTAAACTTGTAATCACTAGAACATAGTTTAGTTAATTCTAAACTTGTTCGCAAAAAAAAGTTAATCCTTCTAACTTGACTTTTAAAATCAACTAAACACATGTTCTATATCTATATGATATGCTAACTTAATGATTTAAAACCTGGAAACACGATGAACACCATAAAATCGGATATACGCCGTCGTAGTGAAATCGGGGGCTGTTTTGGTTTGGATAATTAAAAACTATGATAAACTTTGATTTAAAAGTTGTTCTTCTGGGAAAATGATTTTTCATATGAACATGAAACTATATACAAAAATCAAGGTTAAACTCAAAGTGGAAGTATGTTTTCTAAAATGGTCATCTAGACGTCGTTCTTTCGACTGAAATGACTACCTTTACAAAAATGACTTGTAACTTATATTTATGACTATAAAACTATACTTTTTCTATTTAGATTCATAAAATAGAGTTCAATATGAAACCATAACAATTTTATTCACTCAAAACGTATTTAAAATGAAGAAGTTATGGGTAAAACAAGATTGAATATTTTTGATCTTTTTAGCTACGGGAAATGTTTAACAAATCTATACAAATCATATCCTAGCTAACTTATATTGTATTATACATGTATTCTAATATATTATGTAATCTTGGGATACCATAGACACGTATGAAAATGTTTTGACATATCATATCGACCCATGTATATATATTATTTGGAACAACCATAGACACTCTATATGCAGTAATGTTGGAGTTAGCTATACAGGGTTGAGGTTGATTCCAAAAATATATATACTTTGAGTTGTGATCTAGCCTGAGACGTGTATACACTGGGTCATGGATTGATTCAAGATAATATATATCGATTTATTTCTGTACATCTAACTGTGGACAACTAGTTGTAGGTTACTAACGAGGACAGCTAACTTAATACACTCAAATCTTTAAAACATAATAAAAATGGTTGTAATTATATTTTTATAATACTTTGATATATATGTACATATTTGTATAGGTTCGTGAATCGATCCGTGGCCAAGTCTTATTTCCGAGGAAGGAAATATCTGTGACAGTGAGTTATAGTCCCACTTTTAAAATCTAATATTTTTGGGATGAGAATACATGCAGATTTTATAAATGATTTACAAAATAGACACAAGTACGTGAAAATACATTCTATGGTTGAATTATCGAAATCGAATATGCCCCTTTTTATTAAGTCTGGTAATCTAAGAATTAGGAAACAGACACCCTAATTGACGCAAATCCTAAAGATAGATCTATTAGGCCTAACAAACCCCATCCAAAGTACCAGATGTTCCGGAATGATGGGGATATTCTTATATATGCATCTTGTTAATGTCGGTTACCAGGTGTTCACCATATGAATGATTTTTATCTCTATGTATGGGATGTGTATTGAAATATGAAATCTTGTGGTCTATTGTTACGATTTGATATATATAGGTTAAACCTATAACTCACCAACATTTTTGTAGATGTTTAAAGCATGTTTATTATCAGGTGAATACTAAGAGCTTCCGCTGTTGCCTACTAAAATAAGGACAAGATTTGGAGTCCATGTTTGTATGATATTGTGTAAAAACTGCATTCAAGAAACATATGTCGATGTAATATATTTTTATTGTAAACCATTATGTAATGGTCGTGTGTAAACAGTATATTTTAGATTATCATTATTTGATAATCTACGTAATATTTTTTAAAACATTTATTGATAAAATAAAGGTTATGGTTGTTTTAAAAATGATTGCAGTCTTTGAAAAACGTCTCATATAGAGGTCAAAACCTCGCAACGAAATCAATTAATATGGAACGTTTATAATCAATATGAACGGGACATTTCACAATGGACCAAAGTTAATAATGGTCAATGGTGTTTCCTCTAAGGAAGCAAAATATTAGGAAAATTACCAATTTTCCGATGAATCGGATCCTGATGAGGATTCCGATGATGTTATAGAAATTACCCCGACCCAATTTAATGAGGCAAAAGAAAATAATAAGGGAAAAGGCATCAAAATAGAGAAATCTAATTCTGACCCCGATGAACTTTATATGTACCGTCAACACCCGTATTTTCAATATCGTGACAATAATCCGGGAACCTCTAAACCATCAGGTTTTTCTAAACCAATGTGGAAAATAACGACTCGTATTAGAGGAATATCATATATCCCTAGAGGATTAGGAAAAAGAACCAAGTCCGAAGAAGAAGAAACCAGTGATTCAGATTAGAGGAGTGTGAGCATGTTGTGTAATAAATGTATTATAGTGTGCTTGTACTTTTATATTCTATGTAAAAATTGCTTGTATTGTTTGTTTTTACGAATCTAATCCTTGTCTATTTTACAGTATAAAAACAAAATGGACGTTAAGGGTAGACAACCGAATATTTTAGAAGACCTACCAAAGGATATGATTGAGGAAATCTTGTCTAGAGTCGGTCAGAATTCATCAGCACATTTAGTTATGGCGAAATTAACTTGTCAAACATTGGAAAGACTTTCCAGAAATGCCTTAGTTTATAAAAGGCTTTCCTTTGATAGGTGGGGTATATCACATTGGGGAGACTTTAAGTTACGCCGTGTTTTCTTTAAAGCGTTAAATGCGGGGAACCCAAATGCAATTTTACGCTACGGGTTAAGAACCTATTTTGACTCAACATATCCCAACATAGGATTTCGTGAATTAGAAAGAGCTTCTAACATTCAACATAAAGAAGCTTGTTATGCTTACGGGTTAGTGATGTTCGCTTCTTACCAAAGTGAGAAAAAGAACATCGGATTGCAGCTTTTAAATAAAACTTTCCCACAAGTGACGGATTCAGTAGTTGGGGTGAGAAACAAGATTTTTAGATTATTACGGGGCTGTTGGACATTACGAAACCCTCGTCCTTTTGATGACATTACAACATGCTGCCTAGCTAATGGTCATAACGGTTAATTTCCATAAGACCAAGGATGGGAAGTCGTCTTAGTAAAACCAGAGTGCGTGACTTGTTTCTGGACTTATGAATTACGTGTCTTTATTTCCTTTGCTGAACAACTTGCATATTAACTAGATTTATCTTCAAAACTGTCCTGTATTATAGTGTACTATATTTCATGTTATATGTAATATAATGAAGTTGTAAGTTTGAAGAATATTTGTATGTGATATATTATTATAATCAGTTTTTCATATGGCATTGTAGTAGTTGAATTGTATATTAGCTACTAAGTATGAACTTAACGGGTAGGTAGTAACCGAATTTAAACTTATAAAACGCTAATATGAAGAAAAAGCTTTTATAAATGAGTTCATATTGTGCTACGAGATACTATTGACTACTCTTAATATTCTGTATGATTAAATTGTTTCATTTGACTATTTTGAAGGAAATGGCACCGACTACTCGACACACCTTGAATATGAGCGAAGATGAATTTCGTGCCTTTCTTTCTTCAAACATAGCCGCAGTACAGGCCGCACTACATACCAACAATAACTCTGAATCTAGCAATACAGCTAACGGCGCAAAAAATTGTGTAGGATGCTCCTACAAGGAATTCACTGCCTGCAAACCTTCAGAATTTGATGGGACCGAAGGACCAATCGGATTGAAATGGTGGACCGAGAAAGTTGAATCGGTGTTTGCCATAAGTAAGTGTGCTGAAGGAGACAAAGTAAAGTACGCTACGCATACCTTCACAGGTATTGCGTTAACATGGTGGAATACCTATATAGAGCAAGTGGGATAAGATGCTACTTATGCGCTACCGTGGTCAGCATTCAAGCACTTGATGAACGAGAAGTACCGTTCCAGAACCGAGGTAAATAAGCTCAAGTCAGAACTTAGAGGATTACGAACACAGGGATTCGATATTACTTCTTACGAAAGATGATTCACAGAATTGTTCCTATTGTGTCCGAGAGCGTTCGAAGATGAGGAAAAGAAGATCGACGCGTTTGTGAAAGGGTTACCGGAGAGAATCTAAGAAGATATAAGTTCACACGAGCCTGCCTCCATACAAAAGGCATATAGAATGGCTCACAAACTAGTGAACCAGATTGAGGGAAGAATTAAAGAACAGGCGGCTGAAGAGGCCAACGTGAAGTTAATCAAAAGAAAGTGGGAGGAAAACGGTGATAAGAGTCACCAAAACAACAACAACTATCCCAACAATTGCAACATCAATCGCAACTACAACAAAAGGCACAACAACAACAACAACTACAACAATCATCCCAATAACAATAACAACCACAACAACAACAACAATCAAAAGTAGCTATGCCAAAGGTGTGAAAAGTATCATTCGGGGTTCTGCACCAAATTTTGCAACAAGTGTAAAAGAAATGGTCATAGCGCGGCAAAGTGTGAGGTCTACGGACCAGGGGTTAACAGAACGAAAGGAACAGATGGTATCGGAACAAGTAATGGCGGAGCAAGTAGTTTCGGAGCAAGTTATGCCAATGTAGTTTGTTATAAATGTGGAAAACTGGGACACATTATTAGAAATTTCCCGAACTAGGAGAAGACGAATGGACAAGGTCGCGGAAGAGTTTTCAATATTAATGCAGCAGAGGCACAGGAAGACCTGGAGCTTGTTACGGGTACGTTTCTTATTGATAATAAATCTTCTTACGTTTTATTTGATTCGGGTGTGGATAGAAGCTATATGAGTAGAGATTTTTGTGCTAAATTAAGTTGTCCATTGACGCCGATAGATAGTAAATTTTTACTCGAATTAGCAAACGGTAAATTAATTTCAGCAGATTATATATGCCAGAATCGAGAAATTAAACTGGGTAGCGAAATATTTAAGATTGATTTGATACCAGTAGAGTTAGGGTGTTTTTATGTAATAGTTGGCATGAACTGGCTGAAGGAGATGAAATCAGAGATCGTATGTTACAAAAATTCAATTCACATTGTACGAGAAGGAGAACCCTTAATGGTGTATGGAGAAAAGGGCAACACGAAGCTACAACTTATTAGTAATTTGAAGGCACAAAAACTAATAAGAAAAGGTTGCTATGCTATTCTAGCACACGTCGAGAAAGTACAAACTGAAGAAAAGAGCATCAATGATGTTCCCGTCGCAAAAGAATTTCCCGATGTATTTTTGAAATAATTACCGGGACTACCTCCACATCGATCTGTTGAATTTCAAATAGATCTTGTACCAGGAGCTGCACCAATAGCTCGTGTTCTTTACAGACTCGCACCCAGCGAGATGAAAGAACTGTAAAGCCAACTGCAAGAACTATTAGAACGTGGTTTCATTCGACCAAGCACATCACCATGGGGAGCTCCTATTTTGTTTGTCAAGAAGAAGGATGGTACATTTAGGTTGTGTATTGACTACAGAGAGTTGAATAAACTTACCATCAAAAACCGTTATCCACTGCCGAGAATTGACGACTTAATTGATCAACTACAAGGCTCGTCAGTTTATTCGAAAATCGATTTACATTCTGGATATCATCAAATGCGAGTAAAGGAGGATGATATTCCAAAAACTGCTTTTAGGACGCGTTATGGTCATTACGAGTTTATGGTTATGCCGTTTGGATTGACTAACGCACCAGCTGTGTTAATGGACCTTATGAACCGAGTGTGTGGGCCATATCTTGACAAGTTTGTCATTGTATTCATCGATGACATACTTATTTACTCAAAGAATGATCAAGAGCACGAAGAACATTTGAGAAAAGTGTTAGAAGTATTGAGGAAAGAAAAACTGTACGCTAAGTTTTCAAAGTGTGCATTTTTGTTGGAAGAAGTTCAATTTCTCGGTCACATAGTGAACAAAGAAGGTATTTAGGTAGACCCGGCAAAGATCGAAACCGTTGAAAAGTGGAAAACCCGAAAAACTCAGAAGCATATACGTCAATTTTTAGGATTGGCTGGTTACTACAGAAGATTCATCCAAGATTTCTCCAAGTAAAACCCTTGACTGCATTAACGCATAAAGGGAAGAAATTTGAATGGAAGGATGAACAAGAGAAGGCGTTTCAGTTACTGAAGAAAAATCTAACTACGGCACCTATATTGTCATTGCTTGAAGGGAATGATGATTTTGTGATTTATTGTGACGCATCAAATCAAGGTATCGATTATGTATTAATGCAACGAACGAAGGTGATTGCTTATGCAACTAGAAAATTGAAGATTCACGAGCAAAATTATACAACTCATGATTTGGAATTGGGTGCTGTTGTTTTTGCATTAAAGACTTGGAGGCATTATTTATATGGGGTCAAAAGTATTATATATACCGACCACAAAAGTCTCCAACATATATTTAATCAGAAGCAACTGAATATGAGACAATGCAGGTGGACTGAACTGTTGAATGATTATGATTTTGAGATTCGATACCACCCGGGGAAGGCGAATGTGGTAGCCGATGCTTTGAGTAGAAAGGACAGAGAACCTATACGGGTAAAAGCTATGAATATAATTATTCGTACTAACCTTACTACTCAAATAAAGGAGGCGCAACAGGGGGTTGTAAAAGAAGAAAAGTTGATGAATGAGATACCCAAAGGTTCAGAGAAACATATTAATATAGGGCTGATAGAATTTGGGTACCAAGGTTTGGAGATGTGAGAGAAATGGTACTTAAAGAAGCACAAAAAACCAGATATTCAATACATCCCGGAGCGGGGAAGATGTATAAAGATCTCAAGAAACACTTTTGGTGGCCGGGTATGAAAGCCGATATTGCTAAATATGTAGGAGAATGTTTGACATGTTCTAAGGTCAAAGTTGAACATCAGAAACCATCAGGTCTACTACAACAACCTGAAATCCTGGAATGGAAATGGGAAAATATTACCATGGATTTCATTACTAAATTGCCAAGGACTGCAAGTGGTTATGATACTATTTGGGTAATAGTTGATCGTCTCACCAAGTCAGCATACTTCCTGCCAATGAGAGAAGATGACAAAATGGAGAAGTTGGCGCGATTGTATTTGAAGGAGGTTGTCTCCAGACATGGAATACCCGTCTCTATTATCTCTGATAGGGATGGTAGATTTGTTTCAAGGTTCTGGCAGACATTGCAACAAGCATTGGGGACTCGTCTAGACATGAGTACTGCCTATCATCCACAAACTGATGGGCAGAGCTAAAGGATGATACAAATGCTTGAATACATGCTACGATCATGTGTTATTGATTTTGAAAACAGTTGGGATCGACACCTACCGTTAGCAGAATTTTCCTACAACAACAGTTATCATTCTAGTATTGAGATGGCACCGTTTGAGGCACTTTATGGTAGAAAGTGCAGGTCTCCGATTTGTTGGAATGAAGTAAGGGATAGACAGATTACGGGTCCGGAGATAATACAAGAAACTACTGAGAAAATCATCCAAATTCAACAACGATTGAAAACCGCCCAGAGTCGACAAAAGAGCTACGCGGACAGTAAAAGAAAAGATATAGAGTTTAAAATTGGAGAAATGGTCATGCTTAAGGTTTCACCTTGGAAAGGCGTTGTTCGATTTGGTAAACGGGGGAAACTAAATCCAAGGTACATTGGACCATTCAAGATTATAGATCGTGTCGGACCAGTAGCTTACCAACTGGAGCTACCTCAACAACTCGCGGCTGTACATAACACTTTCCACGTCTTGAATTTAAAGAAATGTTTTGCTAAAGAAGATCTCACTATTCCGTTGGACGAAATCCAAATCAATGAAAAACTTCAGTTCATTGAAGAACCCGTCGAAATAATGGATCGTGAGGTTAAGAGACTTAAGAAAAACAAGATACCGATTGTTAAGGTTCGATGGATTGCTCGTAGAGGACCCGAGTTCACCTGGGAGCGTGAAGATCAGATGAAGAAGGAATACCCGCATCTATTTCCAGAAGATTCGTCAACACCTTCAACAGCTTAAAATTTCGGGAGGAAATATATTTAACGGGTAGGTACTGTAGTGACCCGAACTTTTCCATGTTTATTTATATTAATTGAGATTGATATTTACATGAATAAATTTTTCCAACATGTTAAGAAATCAAACTTGTTAAGACTTGATTAATTGAAATAGGTTTCATATAGACAATTGACCACCCAAGTTGACCGGTGATTCATGAACGTTAAAACTTGTAAAAACTATATGATGACATATATATGGTTATATATATAGTTAACATGATTTTATTATAAGTAAGTATCTCATTAGGAATTTTAATAATGAGTTATATACATAAAAATGAGACTATTAAATTAAGAAACTCGAAAACGATATATATAACGATTCTCGTTATAACAACGTCTTACTAGGTACATATGAATCATATTAAGATATTGATACAATTGGTTAATTATGTTAAATGATAAGTAAATATATCATTAAGTGTATTAACAATTGATAATGCTAAAAACGAACATATATTTCATAGCATTATTCCTCAAGAAAGACAAGCTTTTAGTTGCAATTGTTCTATTTACAAGTGATATTCGTTTAAATAATAAAAGGTGAAGACAAAAGACAGATTCGACGAATTGAAGACGCAAACGACCAAAAAGCTCAAAAGAACAAAAGACAATCAAAGAGGTTCCAATTATTGATAAGAAACGTCTCGAAATTACAAGAGTACAAGATTCAAAACGCAAAGTACAAAATATAAAATTGTACGCAAGGACGTTCGAAAATCCGGAACCGGGACCAGAGTCAACTCTTAACGCTTGACGCAACGGACTAAAAATTACAAGTTAACTATGCATATAAATATAATATAATATATAATTAATTATATTAATTATATATATATTATATTTATAAATAAAAACCGTCGGCAGAGAAAGACTCCAAGATGTGAGCTGGAATTTCAAACTCCGCGACTCGCGGAGTTTGAAGGCCAAAATGGCCGCGAGTCGCGGAGCCCCAAAATGAAAAAATGCCTATAAAGCCAACCGAATTCTGAACGCAGAATCATAATCTTTTTCTTCCTCATTCATACGTAAAATTTATATTTATATTTATAATTTATATTTTAATTTTAATTATAATTCTAATAATAAGGGTATGTTAGCGAATGTTGTAAGGGTGTAAGTCGAAATTCTGTCCGTGTAACGCTACGCTATTTTTAATCATTGTAAGTTATGTTCAACCTTTTTATATTAATGTCTCGTAGCTAAGTTATTATTATGCTTATTTAAAACGAAGTAATCATGATGTTGGGCTAATTACTAAAATTGGGTAATTGGGCTTTGTACCATAATTGGGGTTTGGACAAAAGAACGACACTTGTGGAAATTAGACTATGGGTTATTAATGGGCTTTATATTTGTTTAACTAAATGAAAGTTTGTTAATGTTAATATAAAGATTTACAATTGGGCGTCCCTATAAATTACCATATACACTCGATCGGACACGATGGGCGGGGTATTTATATGTACGAATAATCGTTCATTTAACCGGACACGGGAATGGATTAATAGCCACTAGAATAATTAAAACAGGGGTGAAATTACATTCAAGGGTAATTGGTGTAATTGCTAACAAAGTAGTAAAACCTTGGTTTACACGCAGTTGATAACCTGGTGTATTCATTAAACAAAGTATTAAAACCTTGTTACAATTCGAATCCCCAATTAGTTGGAATATTTAACTTCGGGTATAAGGATAATTTGACGAGGACACTCGCACTTTATATTTATGACTGATGGACTGTTATGGACAAAAACCAGACGGACATATTAAATAATCCAGGACAAAGGACAATTAACCCATGGGCATAAAACTAAAATCAACACGTCAAACATCATGATTACGGAAGTTTAAATAGGCATAATTCTTTTATTTCATATTTAATTTCCTTTATTTTATATTTAATTGCACTTCTAATTATCGCACTTTTATTTATTGTTATTTAATCGCACTTTTAATTATCGTACTTTTTAATTATCGCAAGTTTATTTTATCGCACTTTTATTATTCGCAATTTCATTATCGTTATTTACTTTACGCTTTAATTTAAGTCTTGTATTTATTTTATATTTTACATTAGGTTTTAACTGCGACTAAAGTCTTAAAATCGACAAACCGGTCATTAAACGGTAAAAACCCCCCTTTATAATAATAATATTACTTATATATATGTTTGTATTTTTATAAAAATAAACTAATATAGCGTTGAGCTTTGTTTAAAGATTTCCCTGTGGAACGAACCGGACTTACTAAAAACTACACTACTGTACGATTAGGTACACTGCCTATAAGTGTTGTAGCAAGGTTTAAGTATATCCATTCTATAAATAAATAAATATCTTGTGTAAAATTGTATCGTATTTAATAGTTTTTCCTAGTAAAATATAAACTATTTCGTATACCTCTGCTAAAACATCAAGTATTTTTGGCGCCGCTGCCGGGGAACACTCTTAAACGCCGGAAGCGCAACGCTAATATATAAAAAAAAAAGAGATTTATTCTATTAAAAGTCGCTTTTGTAAAAATACGTTTTAATTATTCAAAAATATAAAAAGAAAAATAAAAATATAAGTATTTTTAAGATTTTGTTAAATATTTAAGTTTTATAAGTTTCTTTATTTTTATTTTAGTTTATAAAAATATAAGTTTTATTTAAATATCTTTTATTTATATAAAAACAGAAAACAGAAAATAAAAAAAATAAAAAAAGAAAAAAACGCGTCGAAATTAAAAGCTGTCATCTGAATTTCTGAACGCCGCGACTCGCGGGGTTTTCTTTATAAATTACCGCGACTCGCGGAGGGTACCTGACACACGAACAGAAACCCTAATCCTGCATTTATTACGGTAATTATTAATTAATTATTATTAAACTCTAATTATTATTATTATTATAATTAATTTTATTTTAACTTTTACTTTTTATTTAATTTATGTATTTAGTATTAATTAGTTTTATTAAATTGTAAAATTAGTAGTTTTATTAAATAAACTTTTTGTATATTTTTATATTTTGTCCCTTTTTAATCGTTGTAGCGTAATATTTGTATTTTTAGTTCATATTTAATTTTAAACTTAGCTTTGCCATAGTCATTTTTACTCCTAGATTTTTAGGCTTTGCCGTAGAATTCCTTAAGTGCTTTTTCTTTAGACTAAGATTTAGGTGCTTTAGAATTTTGCGACGCCTTTTTAAGTTTTAGTTTCTTTTTAAGTTATTTCCATTTGGGATTTAGTTTTTCCTGTAAGCTTTAATATTTTTAGACACCTTTTACTATGTACCAATTATCATTCCAATTAGTAATATCAATTTGCGATTATAATTTTAAGTTAGTTGTAGTAATAAGGTTAGGTTAGTCAAGTATTTTTAAGTTTTTATAAGTTTCTTTTATTTTTCCGTCACCTTTTATTTTTCAACCATTTTTTTTCTTTTTCGACCTTTTGCGACGAACTCTTTTTCTCTCTTATTTCTCGCTATTCTAGTTTTTAGGACATAGATTTTTATTCTACTTCTTATCTAAATTTCTTAAAATTACGAAAATTTATTTTAAGTGGTTAAATTGATAGACATCAAAATTTTCTGGTTCGTAGTAATAGTTGGATTTGTACGTGGACCGGGTTATTGGAGCCAAACAGTCCTCAATTATATTGAGACCAAACGAATCCTGCCCCTCTGCTGCATCTTTTGGCTATTCGAAACGTGGGCAAAATCAGAAAAGTCTATTAATTGGATAACTTATTATAATTTTTCTTCCTTTTTAAAACTAATAGGATATTCAGTGAATGCACCGAGCAAGATGTTCATCACCTTTTGTACGTTCACCACCTGTAACTAGATCAAGACATTTACCAAATATAACCGCCGTTGATTTTTCTTTAGAATCGTCATCCAGTCGACCAAGTACTTCAGTTCAAATTTCCGATAATCCATTTTTTGAACCCGACCTCACAATTGAGAATCCGGAGAATATTCAGGAACGGTTCGTAGATCCTGAACCATTAAACTTTCCTCCGGAGCCACCAATCATTCAAACAGAGATTGTTGAGGAACGAACCATTAAATCAGAATCATCTAGTGATACCGATTCAACAAATTCAATTATGGAGAATCTGGAACCTTTAAGTATGGAAGACCGAATGAGAGCTAAACGCACTGGCCAAGGTCACGCAATTACTCATCCAGACATTAATGCGTCAGATTATGAAATCAAAGGACAAATTCTACACATGGTGACTAATCAATGCCAATTTAGTGGTGCGCCGAAGGAAGATCCAAATGAACATCTACGTACCTTTAATAGGATCTGCACACTATTTAAAATCCGAGAAGTGGAGGATGAACAGATATATCTCATGTTATTTCCCTGGACTTTAAAGGGAGAAGCCAAAGATTGGTTGGAATCGTTACCTGAAGGGGCGATTGATACATGGGACGTTTTAGTTGACAAATTTCTTAAACAATTCTTTCCTGCATCTAAAGCCGTAAGACTTCAAGCAGAAATTGTTACGTTCACACAGAAACCAAATGAAACTCTATATGAGGCGTGGACAAGATATGGAAAGTTATTAAGAGGATGTCCGCAACATGGTTTAGACACCTGTCAAATAGTACAAATATTCTACCAAGGATGCGACATCACTACAAGAAAAGACATAGATATAGCAGCTGGTGGTTCTATTACGAAGAAAACCGAAACTGATGCTTACAAAATTATTGATAACACTGCTTCCCACTCACATGAGTGGCACCAAGAAAAAGATATCATTAGATCATCTAAAGCAGCTAGAGCCGATTCTAGCCATGACTTAGATTCCATTTCCGCAAAGATAGATGCTGTGGAAAGACGAATGGAAAAGATGACTAAGGATATTCACTCAATACGAATTAGTTGTGAGCAGTGTGGAGGACCACATTTGACAAAAGATTGTCTCAGTATTGAATTAACAATGGAACAAAGAGAGAATATTTCATACATAAACCAAAGGCCTGGAAATAATTATCAGAATAATTATCAACCGCCAAGACCGATTTACAATCAAAACCAGAATTATAACAGAAATATTCCATACAACAACCAACAAAGTCCTAGCAATCAACAAGTATCCAATAATAATTACAATCAGCAAAGACCTAATTTTCAAAACAAACCACCACAACAAACCGATGATAAAAAACCGAATTTAGAAGATTTGATGACGAAGCTAGTTGAAACTCAAACGCAGTTTTTCACATCTCAGAAACAAACCAATGAACAAAATGCTCAAGCATTTAGAAATCAACAAGCTTCTATTCAAAATCTGGAACAAGAAGTGAGTAACCTAGCAAGGTTAATAGGTGAAAGAAAACCGGGAAGTCTACCTAGTGATACAAATGCTAACCCCCGGAGTGAAACAGCTAAAGCTATTACCACAAGAAGTGGTACAACACTTAAACCACCTGAAATACCTGTAACTTCTGATGAAGCCATTCCTACTCAACAAGAATCACAACCTGATCAAGATAAGGAAAAAGAACCGGTAGTTGAAAAGGTTAATGAAGATAACACAGTTAAGGATAAACCTTATGTTAAACCATACCAACCACCACTTCCTTTCCCAAGTAAAATGAAGAAAGAAAAACTTGAAGCCGAGCAATCCAAATTCTTGGATATGTTTAAACAGATAAATGTAAATCTTCCTTTCATTGATGTGATTTCAGGAATGCCTAGATATGCTAAATTCTTGAAAGATCTAATCTCAAATAGAAAGAAAATGGAAGAACTCTCGGCTGTTACTATGAATGCTAATTGTTCAGCAGTGCTGTTGAATAAGATACCAGAAAAACTATCTGATCCAGGAAGTTTCACAATTCCATGTTTTCTGGGTAGTCTTAGTTCAATAGAAGCATTGGCAGACTTAGGTGCTAGTATAAATCTAATGCCGTATTCACTATACGCTAAACTAGACCTTGGAGAATTGAAACCAACCAGAATAAGCATACAACTAGCCGATAGATCAATAAAATATCCTAGAGGGATAATGGAGAACATGCTAGTTAAAGTTGGTACTTTAGTATTTCCAGTAGATTTTGTTGTTTTGGACATGGAAGAAGATTCTCAAGTTCCTCTCATATTAGGAAGACCATTCTTAAACACGGCTAAAGCAATGATAGACGTGTTCGGTAAGAAACTGACCCTAAGTATAGAGGATGAGAGTGTTACCTTTTCAGTTGATAGAGCAATGCAACAACCACAATCTGCAGATGATACATGTTATTATATTCAAACTATAGATGCACATGCAGAATTATTAGAAGAATTTCCAGAATTACAAGGAACAGGAGAATGTTCTTTAGGAGAAGGTAATGAACCAATTAATGATGCTGAAATGTTAGCTACACTAATAGCTAATGGATATGAACCAACAACAGAAGAAATTCAAATGCTAAAAGAAGAAGACAGATATCGATACAAATCATCGATAGAAGAACCTCCGAAATTAGAGTTAAAGCCACTTCCAAACCATTTGGAATACGCTTATTTACATGGTGAATCTGAATTACCTGTAATAATATCGTCTTCTCTTACTGAAAATGAGAAATCACAACTCATTTCTATGTTGAAAGCTCATAAACCAGCCATTGCATGGAAGATTCATGATATTAAAGGAATAAGTCCTTCGTATTGCACACATAAAATCCTTATGGAAGAAGGTCATAAAACGTATGTGCAACGCCAACGAAGACTAAATCCTAATATGCAAGATGTAGTTAAGAAAGAGATTATTAAACTGCTAGATGCAGGTTTAATTTATCCAATCTCTGATAGTCCATGGGTAAGCCCAGTTCAATGCGTGCCTAAGAAGGGTGGCATGACTGTCATTACAAATGAGAAAAATGAGCTTATTCCTACTAGGACTGTAACAGGATGGCGTGTGTGTATTGATTATAGAAAATTAAATGACGCCACCAGAAAAGATCACTTTCCCTTACCTTTCATAGATCAAATGTTGGAAAGATTAGCCGGAAATAGTTACTATTGTTTTCTAGATGGATTTTCCGGATATTTTCAAATTCCAATAGCACCCGAAGACCAAGAGAAAACCACATTCACATGCCCTTATGGTACTTTTGCTTACAAACGCATGCCATTTGGACTTTGTAACGCCCCTGCAACCTTTCAAAGGTGTATGATGGTGATTTTTCATGACATGATAGAAGAATGCATGGAAGTTTTCATGGATGACTTTTCAGTCTTCGGTGATACATTTAAATCATGTCTAGTTAATCTGGAACGAATGCTAATTAGATGCGAACAATCAAATCTAGTACTTAATTGGGAGAAATGCCATTTCATGGTTAAAGAAGGCATCGTTCTTGGACATAAAATTTCAAAAGAAGGAATTGAAGTGGATAGAGCTAAAGTAGATGTAATTGCTAAACTTCCACATCCCACCAATGTTAGAGGAGTTAGGAGTTTTCTAGGGCATGCCGATTTTTACCGACGTTTCATAAAAGATTTTTCTAAAATTGCCACTCCTATGAATAAACTCCTAGAAAAGGATGCTCCATTCATCTTTTCAGATGATTGTATCAAATCTTTTAATATTCTTAAAGAAAAACTTACTAATGCGCCGATCATGATAACACCAAATTGGAATCTACCATTTGAACTAATGTGCGATGCAAGTGATTTTGCAATGGGAGCCGTTTTAGGACAAAGGATTGAAAAACGATTTCAACCTATATATTATGCTAGTAAGACGTTACAAGGAGCACAAACAAACTATACAACTACTGAAAAAAGAACTCCTTGCAATTGTCTTTGCTTTTGACAAATTTCGATCATATCTCGTTCTAGCAAAAACGGTGGTATATACCGACCATTCTGCTCTTAGATACCTATTTTCAAAACAAGATGCTAAACCAAGATTAATCCGTTGGATCTTACTCTTACAAGAGTTTGATATTGAAATCCGAGATAAAAGAGGAGCAGAAAATCTCGCCGCTGATCATCTTTCTCGTCTTGAAAATCCCGAATTAGAAGTTCTAAATGAATCAGCCATACAAGACAACTTTCCTGATGAATATCTATTGAAGATAGATTATAAAGAAATCCCATGGTTTGCAGATTATGCAAACTAGTTAGTTTGTGGATTCCTTGAAAAAGGATTATCGTACCAAAGACGAAAGAAATTCTTCAGTGATATAAAACACTATTTCTGGGAAGATCCACACCTGTTTAAAAGTTGTCCCGATGGGATAATACGCCGATGTGTATTTGGAGATGAAGCTAGTAAAATATTAAACCATTGTCACACAGGACCAACAGGAGGGCATTATGGGCCTCAACTAACAGCAAGAAAAGTTTATGAAGCTGGATTCTATTGGCCTACAATTTATAAAGACGCACACCTTCTTTGCAAATCCTGTGATGCATGTCAAAGGGCCGGAAAAATAAGTCAACGTGATGAAATGCCACAAAATGTCATCCAAGTATGTGAAGTATTTGACATTTGGGGTATTGACTTTATGGGTCCATTTCCAAAATCTCATAATAATCTATATATACTCGTAGCCATTGATTATGTATCTAAATGGGCGGAAGCACAAGCTCTCCCAACTAACGATGCACGAGTCGTAGTCAACTTTTTAAAACGTCTTTTTGCAAGGTTTGGAACACCGAAAGCTTTAATAAGTGATCGGGGTACTCATTTCTGTAATAATCAACTTGAGAAAGTTCTTAAAAGATATGGAGTAACTCATAAAATCTCCACCGCATATCATCCACAAACAAGTGGACAAGTTGAAAATACCAACCGAGCTTTAAAACGTATTCTAGACAAAACCGTAGGATCAAATCCAAAGGAATGGTCCATTAAATTGGAGGATGCACTCTGGGCTTTTAGAACAGCCTACAAAACTCCAATTGGAACCACACCTTTTAGACTTGTTTATGGAAAAGCATGTCATCTTCCAGTAGAAATTGAACACAAAGCATTTTGGGCTTTGAAAACATGTAATCTTGATTTACATGAAGCTGGACGTCTACGATTAAGTCAACTAAACGAATTAGAAGAATTAAGACATGAAGCATACGAAAATTCGTTAATCTATAAAGAAAGAACGAAGAAATGGCATGATAAAAGAATCAGAAGGTCAAAAGAATTTAAAGAAGGAGACAGAGTTCTTCTTTTCAATTCACGATTCAAGCTATTTCCTGGAAAATTGAAATCAAGATGGTCTGGACCATTCATAGTCAAAAGAGTTTTCCCATACGGAATGATAGAATTAATAAATTCAAATGGGATTGAATTTAAAGTTAATGGTCACAGAGTTAAACATTACATACATGGTCCGATGGAAGTCGACAACGAAGTTAATCACAATTTCGACACCACAGCTAACTAAGTGTGGGGAGAATCAAGTCTTTAAAGGATAATATGTATTTCTGTTAGAGTTAGATTGTCTGTTTTCGTGTAGTTCTCGAAAATGAAACCCGAATGGTCTTTCCCTAGCAGACCCTAAAGAACTAGTCTTCTCCCCCCATTCTGAATTTTTTTTTTTAGGTTTTTACAAAATGAAGACTGCCTGTGAACTAAACCATGGTCTAATGCTACACGCTTTGATCACTAAAAGAAATAATGACATACTACCGAGTGAATTAGTATCAGTAATCAGAGAAAGAATGGACGGAGTTAGAAAAGAATTTAGATGCGAAGATAATAAGTTACAATTTGGTAAAGGAAAATCAAAATCCGCAGCGAAAAGAAGAGCACGACACCTAGAAAGATGTCACAAATGCGGAAAATGGTCACATGGAGGTAAATGTTCAAATAATCAAACCTATTCAAATACCGAATTTGTTACTTTATGCAGAGACGGACCGTTCATATGTTTAGAAGAAAAGACACTGAATGCTCGAGGTTACGCCTATGTAGCCATGGAAAACCAATTAAACCGACTATCTTATGAATGGGATAGATCATATAACTAAGAAATCTATTTCACAGGTATGTCTGTACAGTTTTTATTTTTATTTTTAACCTTTTGATAATAAACGCTAATTTGTTCGCTAAAAAGTATTAAATTGGTATTGAATAAAATTAGGTTTGGCGACCGAAATTATTGATATCATTCAAAAATTTATTACATCACTGCGAAATTTAACGTTTATTCTTAAGGTATAAATATCTTTAAACAATCAACCCAAAATATTTCAAAAATTCGTCATGAGTTAAATTAGGTCTTGGAACCGAAATTACTTTACCGAAAAGAGGGGCGCATATTTTTGATAATATTTGATTGATTAAAGTGGGATAAAAAGACAAAAAGATTTTTAATTTTATTTTTACCATGTTTTTAAAATTAATATTTGAACCCTTTTATTAATATTGTAAACTTTGTAAAAAAATATATATTTAAAATTGTAAATATTTGAAAAATTAATATAAGTTTGGTATGAATTTATAATATGAATTTTTAAATTAAGTTTGGTGTGAATTTTTAATTTTTAAAATATAAATTTTTAATTTTATGCATTTTAAATTTTAAGTTTGGTGTGAATTTTTAATATAAATTTTGAATTTTATATTTAAGTTGTGTGAATTTAAAAACAAAAATTTACTTTATCTCATTAAGTTAAGAATATGATTTTTAAAATTCGTCGTAAGTTGAAGACTAGGTCTTTGAACCGAAATTGCTTTACCCGAGGGAGGGACGAGAACTTTTATTAATATTATTTTTAATCTTATTGAATTAAAGTATGCCAAAAACATTGAAAAAACTCAAAAATCTTAGCTTTTAAAACAATCGCTACAAAAAGACAAATTTTAAAATTTTGTCAAGGGACGGACTAGGACATCGATCCGAAACGACCTCGTCCTAAATAACAAAGGAAACAAAATTTTAAAATTAATTACTTAATTGTTTTATTAAGTTAATGATTATAAAAAAAAAAAAAATACCAAACTCCGCGACTTGCGGAGTTTGGAGGGTTAATCTCCGCGACTCGCGGAGGAGTCGGATTACAGAAAAAAATAAAGAGCTGCAACAGCTCAGTTTCACACACCCAAAACAGAAAATAGCTGCGAAATACTCCGAAAATACCCGAGAAAAAACCCCCAAAATCACAATTTTTAACCGTTAATCACCAAATCTTTTGCTAAAATCATGTTGAGAAGGATGCTATCTAAGAATTACTCAAGAAAAACGGTAAATTTCTACACCTAAACACCATTTAATTCGAAATTTGGTGTTCTTGAGTCATTTTTTTTCCAATTTGATTTTGATGCTTTTTAGTGTAATTAGGCTTAAATTGTTTATGTATTATGCTTGTATAACCTAGATTGATGCTGTTTAACATGATTAGAAGCCTTAAACTTCAAATTTTGAATAATCTAGGGTTTGTGTTCTTGAGCAAATTTGGGGCTTTTTGATATAAACAGGTTATGGCCGATTTTTGTCATGAATTGTTGCTAAATTGAGTAGTGTAACATGTCTAGGTAGTTAAATGATCCAAACTTTGAGCCTAAACATGATTTTGAAAATTAAAGTGGACTTTTTCAAGTCTAAAATTCATGAACTTGATTTTTGAAAGATAATGCCATTTGAGACTTGTTTAATTGCTAGTAATGATTATTTTGACATGTTATTTGAGTTGAATGCTTATGAACTTGGCGAACATTTTCGTATATGCTTATTTGAAAAAGTGTAGATTTGATAAAAATGTGAAAATGAGCTTAAGTTTGATATAAATTGATAATGTAATTGTAATTATTTTGATTGATGATTTTGCTGACACTAATGCATATTTGGATGCACAAAAATTGTGTTTGATGTGTTTTGCAGACTGAAAGGGGTGAATCTTCGTCCCAAGCCCGAAATGCTCCTGCTGAGAATTTGGAACAACAGGAGGTGGATAACTACTACAAGCAGGATATACCTCATCCAGTCATGACCTTTTCTGATATGCACTTGGAAGAATTGCACCCGAACCTGAGATTTGACAGACTTTGGATAGATTATCCAAAATATCAAAGGGGTTTGCATACTCTTCACTCTAAGGTTGTTGAGGTACCGAGGGTCATAGAATGGGGACCCTTAGAAGCAGTAGAATTAGCCGGGCCAATTAGGGAATTACTTGTACAGAGGTATGGTAATTCTTCTTTTAATGACTGGGTATGTTTATTCACCATACGTAGACTTGTATATAAAGTATGGTGTGAAGAATTGTTATGTAGTATAGAGTTGAATGATCGGGTAGCTAGTTTAACCGATCGTTCTTTTATTAGATTTTTGTTAGGCGGTTCGATGCGCCACATGTCTTTACTGGACATGGCTCAGGCTTTACGTATATATACGCCTGAGGAGTTAGCGTCTGCCGATTGTAGAGGATTGATACTAAACGGTAGAAAGATAGATGAAAATTTTGATACACACGGTGTGTGGAGTCAAATGACAAGCCATCACCGTTTCAAAGGGGGAAATTACTCTTATTTGGATATAGATAGAGCCGAATTAAGAGTGATACATAGGTTTTTAGCTAATTCGATTACACAAAGGGGTAAAAACAAGGAAAAGGTAAATGAACAAGATTTGTTTTACCATATGTGTATTCGAGACCCACAAAGCGCTGTAAGTATACCATATTGTGTGGGTTATTATTTATCAGCTATGGTTCGGGGGATGCGACCACATAGCATAATAGGAGGTGGTATTTTTATTACTTTGATTGGTGAATATCTCGGTGTGGATATAAGTCGGGGGGATTATTACTAGAAGAGCCGGAACCCCGCGATACTATAGGTTTAAATGTATACCATGGTGCGAAAGTTTTGAAGAGGCGAAATAACGCCGCAGTACGATACCATGGTAGACATCCACAGGTGGAGAGAAACCAGCAGCAAGGTAATGTAGGAGGGGGGAATGAGATGCAAGAAATGCATAGGTTTATAGCTTCTCAGGAATACGAAAATGCTAGACAGAGAGCATTTGAAGATTGACAAGTTCATCAGAACCAAATCATAGCTCATTGCCAACATATAGGTAGAAACTATATTCCTACACCGAAACCCATCTTCCCTCCTTGGTCTATAGAGATGCAGCCACCATATCCTACGTATGACCCTGCCGAAGCATTCTATAGTACCTATGGTTATGCCTGGAACCCCTATTGGTACCAATATCATCCTTAGTTTACTTATTATTTTTTTTTTTATTTTGTAATTTGTAATTATTGATACGTTTAATACTTTTGTTAATAGTGTAATCATTTTTATAATTATCTAACTTTTATCCTTAGATTTTAATAATTTTTGAATGTGGGGTAATATACCAAATTTCAAAAATATGTATATATGTTTGCAGTTTATCTTATGTACACAACAGGGTAAAACAACGCATTTTCAAAGACTGGCATTAAGTTCAGCAAAAGCAACTAATTTTGACGACAAGATGCAAAATATATGTGAAATAACAACAAGACGGAATGAACAAATGATGTGCACCATTTATCATTCAGCAAACAAACGCCAATATATTTGGAAACTTTGGTAAAAATTTAATCATTTTCACACAAATCACCCTCAATAATTTAAATTGTTACTGATTTCTTGCAAATGAGGGCATTGCAAGATCTTAAGTGTGGGAAGGGGTTAAATTCTTTCGGATTTTAAAATTTTTATCTTAAACACTTGGTTACCATTAAAAATACTAGTAAAGCAGTAGTTGTATTAGAATCTAGTGCTCTCTGATAATAAAGAACAGCCCTAGTCTTATATACTGACTACCCAATTCTAGTAAAATTTTTCAAAATTTTCAATTAAATGAACTCAAAATCATGTTTATACATATTTATGAACGATAAAACTAGGTTTTAACACCGAAATTATTGTTACCTCGGAAAGAACATAAATTGAGAAACAAACTAAAATGTTAAAATTCATTTAAAATGGAATAGAGGACGATAAAAAGGAAAATAAAAGCCAAGTGTGGGAAAATTTACCAAGTTATCTTAAACATATGTCACATATATCTGTAACAAATAACTGAAAATACTTTTGCTTTGGACTAAACTAAACTGTTTTACCCGATGAAAGAAAAGAAGAGATGGATCTACACGATGAATCAATTCCATCATTAAAAGGAAGTAAAGTCTTCCGAAAAAGAAACGCGCTTCTTGATTTAGGTCATGAAGTTGTCGTCCAGACCAGCTGTAGGTTGACGAAAAATCTAGAAAAGTCATCACTAAAATCAGCAGGAAATCCACGGACCTCAGCATTAAACAGGGTCGCCAAGTGGTCAGATTTATCCTAACCATGAGAAGGATTTATCTCGTACAATGAGGGGGCACCATGCAAATTAGCTGGATAAGACTAATGAATCAGATCCCCAGAAAGGATAATCTCCTTAAAGATTAAAAATCAGCTTTTAAGACTGATATTACTCAATCCTAGAGATTGACCTTAAAGATTGAGAATTCAAACTCATGGAATTCAATGATATCTAAACTCGAGCTTGAACGAGAAAATATTTTGATCAAAATTATAAACCGATTTGTTTTCTGAAAACCCTATTTTCAATGCGTTCATTACCATTGAACGTAAAATCCTAGGAATTCACCTGGAATTCATTAGGTCACCTGAACCAAATCGGGTGTCAACCGTAAGAACGGTGGTTGCATAGCATGGTCAAAGACAGGACCTTGTGCCAGATCGAAAAAATTATAAGGGTGAGCTTTACTATTGCTCCTACCAAGGATAGTAATTGCGTCCGACACGTTATAGACCATAATTAAAAGCATGTCAGGGGACATTGCCTTAACAGTTGCTTGTTCAACGCTTTCCTTTACAACTGGACGGTAGTTTATCGAAAGGTAATATACGGGACAAGTAAACTGGACGTGTTGCTTTCCAAATACAAGGTTAGCAAGTGGGTGACACAAAACCGCAAGTTTTGAGCTAAAATTTTCAAATCTGAAACCCACCTAACCCACAAAAATATTTTGCAAACACCGGTAAAGGGTTATTACGGAAAACCTATCTAGGGTAAAAACTAGATTTAATTTTCAAAAGATCAAATGTTTTCATAAAGATCCAATTTCCTTAATGGATCTAAATTTTTATAGTCATGTGGGACTGTAAACCATATCGTTACTACCATTGTTTATACCGCCATATAGAAATCACTGATGTACAAAGTGTGAAGAATAAAGAAGTGATTCTAGTATTTCAAGACGATATTGCTTGAGGACAAGCAACGCTCAAGTGTGGGAATATTTGATAATGCTAAAAACGAACATATATTTCATAGCATTATTCCTCAAGAAAGACAAGCTTTTAGTTGCAATTGTTCTATTTACAAGTGATATTCGTTTAAATAATAAAAGGTGAAGACAAAAGACAGATTCGACGAATTGAAGACGCAAACGACCAAAAAGCTCAAAAGAACAAAAGACAATCAAAGAGGTTCCAATTATTGATAAGAAACGTCTCGAAATTACAAGAGTACAAGATTCAAAACGCAAAGTACAAAATATAAAATTGTACGCAAGGACGTTCGAAAATCCGGAACCGGGACCAGAGTCAACTCTTAACGCTCGACGCAACGGACTAAAAATTACAAGTTAACTATGCATATAAATATAATATAATATATAATTAATTATATTAATTATATATATATTATATTTATAAATAAAAACTGTCGGCAGAGAAAGACTCCAAGATGTGAGCTGGAATTTCAAACTCCGCGACTCGCGGAGTTTGAAGGCCAAAATGGCCGCGAGTCGCGGAGCCCCAAAATGAAAAAATGCCTATAAAGCCAACCGAATTCTGAACGCAGAATCATAATCTTTTTCTTCCTCATTCATACGTAAAATTTATATTTATATTTATAATTTATATTTTAATTTTAATTATAATTCTAATAATAAGGGTATGTTAGCGAATGTTGTAAGGGTGTAAGTCGAAATTCTGTCTGTGTAACGCTACGCTATTTTTAATCATTGTAAGTTATGTTCAACCTTTTTATATTAATGTCTCGTAGCTAAGTTATTATTATGCTTATTTAAAACGAAGTAATCATGATGTTGGGCTAATTACTAAAATTGGGTAATTGGGCTTTGTACCATAATTGGGGTTTGGACAAAAGAACGACACTTGTGGAAATTAGACTATGGGTTATTAATGGGCTTTATATTTGTTTAACTAAATGAAAGTTTGTTAATGTTAATATAAAGATTTACAATTGGGCGTCCCTATAAATTACCATATACACTCGATCGGACACGATGGGCGGGGTATTTATATGTACGAATAATCGTTCATTTAACCGGACACGGGAATGGATTAATAGCCACTAGAATAATTAAAACAGGGGTGAAATTACATTCAAGGGTAATTGGTGTAATTGCTAACAAAGTAGTAAAACCTTGGTTTACACGCAGTTGATAACCTGGTGTATTCATTAAACAAAGTATTAAAACCTTGTTACAATTCGAATCCCCAATTAGTTGGAATATTTAACTTCGGGTATAAGGATAATTTGACGAGGACACTCGCACTTTATATTTATGACTGATGGACTGTTATGGACAAAAACCAGACGGACATATTAAATAATCCAGGACAAAGGACAATTAACCCATGGGCATAAAACTAAAATCAACACGTCAAACATCATGATTACGGAAGTTTAAATAAGCATAATTCTTTTATTTCATATTTAATTTCCTTTATTTTATATTTAATTGCACTTCTAATTATCGCACTTTTATTTATTGTTATTTAATCGCACTTTTAATTATCGTACTTTTTAATTATCGCAAGTTTATTTTATCGCACTTTTATTATTCGCAATTTCATTATCGTTATTTACTTTACGCTTTAATTTAAGTCTTGTATTTATTTTATATTTTACATTAGGTTTTAACTGCGACTAAAGTCTTAAAATCGACAAACCGGTCATTAAACGGTAAAAACCCCCCTTTATAATAATAATATTACTTATATATATGTTTGTATTTTTATAAAAATAAACTAATATAGCGTTGAGCTTTGTTTAAAGATTTCCCTGTGGAACGAACCAGACTTACTAAAAACTACACTACTGTACGATTAGGTACACTGCCTATAAGTGTTGTAGCAAGGTTTAAGTATATCCATTCTATAAATAAATAAATATCTTGTGTAAAATTGTATCGTATTTAATAGTTTTTCCTAGTAAAATATAAACTATTTCGTATACCTCTGCTAAAACATCAACAATGAACTACATATGTAAAAATAAGACTACTAACTTAATGATTTCGAAACGAGACATATATGTAACGATTATCGTTGTAACGACATTTAACTGTATATATATCATACTAAGATATATTATATATCATAATATCATGATAATGTAACAATTTAACATCTCATTTTATATAATAAACAATGGGTTAACAACATTTAACAAGATCGTTAACCTAAAGGTTTCAAAACAACATTTACATGTAACGACTAACGATGACTTAACGACTCAGTTAAAATATATATAAATGTAGTGTTTTAATATGTATTCATATACTTTTGAACGACTTCAAGACACTTATCAAAATACTTCTACTTAACAAAAATGCTTACAATTACATCCTCGTTCAGTTTCATCAACAATTCTACTCGTATACACACGTATTCGTACTCGTACAATACACAGCTTTTAGATGTATGTACTATTGGTATATACACTCCAATGATTAGCTCTTAGCAGTCTATGTGAGTCACATAACACATGTGGGAACCATCATTTGGCAACTAGCATGAAATATCTCTTAAAATTACAAAAATATGAGTAATCATTCATGACTTATTTACATGAAAACAAAATTACATATCCTTTATATCTAATCCATATACCAACGACCAAAAACAACTACAAAGACTTTCATTCTTTAATTTTCTTCATCTAATTGATCTCTCTCAAGTTCCATCTTCAAGTTCTAAGTGTTCTTCATAAATTCCATAAGTATAGTTTCATAAAAATCAAGAATACTTCCAAGTTTGCAAGTCTACTTCCAAGCTTTCTAATCCATTCCAAGTAATCATCTAAGATCAAAGAACCTTTGGTATTTACAGTAGGTTATCTTTCTAATTCAAGGTAATATTCATATTCAAACTTTGATTCAATTTTTACAACTATAACAATCTTATTTCGAGTGAAAATCTTACTTGAACTGTTTTCGTGTCATGATTCTGTTTCAAGAACTTTCAAGCCATCCAAGGATCCTTTGAAGCTAGATCCATTTTTCTCATTTCCAGTAGTTTTATCCAGAAAACTTGAGGTAGTAATGATGTTCATAACATCATTCGATTCATACATATAAAGCTATCTTATTCGAAGGTTTAAACTTGTAATCACTAGAACATAGTTTAGTTAATTCTAAACTTGTTCGTAAACAAAAGTTAATCCTTCTAACTTGACTTTTAAAATCAACTAAACACATGTTCTATATCTATATGATATGCTAATTTAATGATTTAAAACCTGGAAACACGATGAACACCATAAAATCGGATATACGCCATCGTAGTGAAACCGGGGGCTGTTTTGGTTTGGATAAATAAAAACTATGATAAACTTTGATTTAAAAGTTGTTCTTATGGGAAAATGATTTTTCATATGAACATGAAACTATATCCAAAAATCAAGGTTAAACTCAAAGTGGAAGTATGTTTTCTAAAATGGTCATCTAGACGTCGTTCTTTCAACTGAAATGACTAGCTTTACAAAAATGACTTGTAACTTATATTTCTAACTATAAACCTATACTTGTTCTGTTTAGATTCATAAAATAGAGTTCAATATGAAACCATAGCAATTTTATTCACTCAAAACGGATTTAAAATGAAGAAGTTATGGGTAAAACAAGATTGGATATTTTTGATCTTTTTAGCTACGGGAAATGTTTAACAAATCTATAAAAATCATATAATAGCTAACTTATATTGTATTATACATGTATTCTAATATATTATGTAATCTTGGGATACCATATACACGTATGCAAATGTTTTGACATATCATATCGACCCATGTATATATATTATTTGGAACAACCATAGACACTCTATATGCAGTAATGTTGGAGTTAGCTATACAGGGTTGAGGTTGATTCCAAAAATATATATACTTTGAGTTGTGATCTAGCCTGAGACGTGTATACACTGGGTCTTGGATTGATTCAAGATAATATATATCGATTTATTTCTGTACATCTAACTGTGGACAACTAGTTGTAGGTTACTAACGAGGACAGCTGACTTAATACACTCAAATCTTTAAAACCTAATAAAATTGGTTGTAATTATATTTTGATCATACTTTGATATATATGTACATATTTGTATAGGTTCGTGAATCGATCCATGACCAAGTCTTATTTCCGAGGAAGGAAATATCTGTGAAAGTGAGTTATAGTCCCACTTTTAAAATCTAATATTTTTGGGATGAGAATACATTCAGATTTTATAAATGATTTACAAAATAGACACAAGTACGTGAAACTACATTCTATGGTTGAATTATCGAAATCAAATATGCCCCTTTTTATTAAGTCTAGTAATCTAAGAATTAGGGAATAGACACCCTAATTGACGCGAATCCTAAAGATAGATCTATTGGGCCTAACAAACCCCATCCAAAGTACCGGATGCTTTAGTACTTCAAAATTTATATCATATCCGAAGGGTGTCCCGAAATGATGGGGATATTCTTATATATGCATCTTGTTAATGTCGGTTACCAGGTGTTCACCATATGAATGATTTTTATCTCTATGTATGGGATGTGTATTGAAATATGAAATCTTGTGGTCTATTGTTACGATTTGATATATATAGGTTAAACCTATAACTCACCAACATTTTTGTTGACGTTTAAAGCATGTTTATTCTCAGGTGAATACTAAGAGCTTCCGCTGTTGCATACTAAAATAAGGACAAGATTTGGAGTCCATGTTTGTATGATATTGTGTAAAAACTGCATTCAAGAAACATATGTCGATGTAATATATTTCTATTGTAAACCATTATGTAATGGTCGTGTGTAAACAGTATATTTTAGATTATCATTATTTGATAATCTACGTAATATTTTTAAAACCTTTATTGATAAAATAAAGGTTATGGTTGTTTTAAAAATGAATGCAGTCTTTGAAAAACGTCTCATATAGAGGTCAAAACCTCGCAACGAAATCAATTAATATGGAACGTTTATAATCAATATAAACGGGACATTTCATAGTGTTCTTATGTTAGATCCTAAGTTACAAAACTTGGATCTACACTTTAATGAAACCATAAGTTATGAAACTTAGATTTTCAACTTGTAACATGTATATAAGCTTATAAGCTTTTATTTATAACAAAATAAGTAGACCATAAGCTATAGAAACTTAGATCTTTCATAAGTATATGAAGTTATAACTAGAAAGTTATACTTCCATGTTCTTGAATTTACAAAGTTAACTTTGGTTTCAAGAAATATGAGATCAAGATTAACTAGTAACACTTGACCATGCTTACAACAATCACAACTTTAAAGTACATGAAATGAAGAAATAAATTAAAGTTACAAGTATTATGTTCATATTTGCTTCATACTTGAGAAGATACAAACCAAAGTTTAGATCTTAAGAATTCAAGTCTACAAAACATGAACATAAAGAAGATCATCAAGTTTATGAACTCTAGATCTTGAAAACACTTGAGTATAGAACCACAACCTAATAATAATTAACTTAACAATAATAACAATTAATAATAATAATAATAATAATAATAATAATAATAATAATAATAATAATAATAATAATAATAATAATAATAATAATAATAATAATAATAATAAATAGAGTAAAATTAGTACCTTAAAGAAGTAGACCTTAAAAAAAATGCTCAAGTCCGGGTTTGAACCCGCGACATCCCGCTAACTCGATAACAATCTTAACCATCATTGTTTTAATCGTTCACTAAAACATTATCATATTCGTATATCACCATATCTTCCTCAATATTATTATCTTATCATCATCAACACTATTATCATATCGAGTCCTTGTGATCATCATCATCATAATACTTTAACATCACCTCACCCCAATACATCATCACGATTATCATTTTCACGGTTTATCGTCTTCATCACCGAACAACATTAATATAACATCATCATCTTCTTTTCTTAAACATCATCATACTTATCATCATCATTAACATCATGTTATCTCATCATCGTGGTATCCATATCATAAACATATCATCACGTATATCACTTGTATCATTATCTATCTAACATTAATATAATTGATATTATTATTATCATTATTATTTAAGATAAGTATTATTAGTATTAATACTATTATTATTATAATTATGAATAAAATTATTATTTTTATGGTTAATATAGTTATCATTATTTTTTTTTATCATTAATATTATTACAAAAATTGTCATTTAAATTATTATTATTATTATCATCATTATTATTATTATCACTATTGTAGTATTATAAATATTATTTTAATAAAAAAATGACATTTATATATTTTACATCTATATTAATATTAGATACTATTTTGTTTAATATCATCATCATCATCGACAATCCTAACATCATGATTCATATCGACGATAATAACAACATCTAATATCACCATTGTCATACAATATCTTTAACCATCATCATCTATTCGAAGTTAATTTGGGTTCGGTCCAATATTAAACTAAGTCCATGGCCCAACTAGTAAATTGATCCAAAAACAATAGTTTAGCCCAAGTTACATCGTGGCTTTCAAATAAAAACAAGCGGCAGTAGCTTCTACTATTCGACCAGAAACATATCACACAGATACAGCAGAAGTCTTGCAAAAGTGGTGATTGGTTTTATTATTAATACAACTTTATCATATCACTTCTTGGGCTCGATTAAAAATACCAACATGTAAGCCTAATAATCACAGCCCAACACTGTAAACAAATTCGCAGTCCAAGTTTGCAAATAAAAACACGGAACAAATTAAAAAGGCTTGATGGAACCTTAGCCGTCGAATATTTAAACCACAAGGAAAGTTTTCTGTCGGCCACGAAGGAAAAGGAAAAGCAGGAACAACAACACGTCGACCTCATCTTAGCTTATAATCATCTCATCTTCAAAGAATAGTATATAATCCTCTATAAATGACTAACAACCAGAAGGAACAAGTAACTGCATATCCAGATTAAATAGCAACAACAAGTGGGTTCGGTTTAATCTTAATACATGAAAATTATAGGAGCTGAAACAAATAAAATTGGTGGTGTGGTGTATTCATGATGTGGTGGTTTTGGTTCAAAAAGAAATAGAAAATAGAAGTATAACAGTAGCGTGATATTCAGTTGTAGGTTGTCATGTATGTGGTGATTTTTCTACGACTATTGAGGTGGTTATTTGAGTGGGTTTGTGGAGTTTATACGATTTAACCGAAATACATAAGCAGTAGTTGGTGATGGTTTGGGTTTCGTGGTGGATTCAAGTGATGATTGGGGTGTAACTAAAAGGCGAGTAGCAGCAGGTTTCGTGAATTTGATTACAGCAACAACTTTGCTTTTGAGACTAACTGGTGAGGATAAGTAATCGAAATTTGGTGTTTGTTAAATGGGTTTTCAAAGATGATGGGTATGGGATGGTTTGTGTGGCAGCAAACACTAGCACCTCTGCTGTAGCAGATGGTGGTGATGATATAACGGTTGTAGTGGTCATCGAAAGAAAGTAATAGCAAGGAAAAATAATCACAACAGAATTAGATGGGTGTTAGTTGTACCTTGGCTTGGCTCGACAGAAACAACAATACGCGGTTGAAATTATAAGATGGGTTCATGGTGGTTTCGATTGTATTGCAAGTGATGGTTTCGTTAAGATGAAGAGGGTGGTTCTAATGATGTGGATGGCTGTAAAACTGTAACAAAAATATAGTAGAAGCAGATGGTTCGCGATGATGATTTGAAGATGGTTGTAGTGATTGACATGGTAGTTGTTAGAGTGGTGATTGATTTAAGAAAGTTTGATGGTGGTAGTAGAATTAGAAGTAATTGTGTATCCTTGAGTCATAGCATATATGTTTAGTTTATATACATTGAGAAGTTAGATGAGGTAGAAAACAAAAATAGAAAGAAAAAAAAAAGTTGAGCAAGTGTGTGTAATTTTTAATTGATAAAGGTGGTTTAATATGATTGAAAACATAAAGGAATAGGGATGTTGATTGATCAAATAATTATATCCATGTATATTGACCCAAAATAGGAAGGTAGCAGTAGATGGCATCCACTAACAGAAAGAAGGAGTATTATATGTTTGGTTTCCTTGGTTGTAAGAAATATCAGAAAAAGATATCGAGTAATATATAGAATAAAGGAGGAGGACAAAACAACAACGACAAAAAATATGAAAATAAATAAAGATGCATGTATATGGTTGGTGTTAACTAATTGATATTGATATATACATATATACACATTTTGACTAAAAGAATAATGATGTGTTATCCCCACTTGTTCACGTGAAGATATCAAGCCAAAGACACAACCAAAAATAAATAAATAAATGATTGAACCCGTGATATATAATCCACTGTATAATATTTGGATTCATATGAAATGGGAGTCTAACATAAACACTAGGAATATAGAATTCAAACAATCACTATCAAATATAATCAAATATAAGATGTACGTGAATTCTATTATACCACCATTAAATATACGTACTTAAGAACATTGTATTTAAATTGAGTTACTTTTTAAAGTTTTTAAATATATATATAACATATATTATATCCTAATTAAAATACTTTAATAGGAATCTGTTATATAACTACTAAGCATCTAAAGTATATAAAATAGATATAATTAATTTATTTATTAATATAACATACAAATTCTTAATATAAGAAGTATACTAATAATATATATATATAAACTTGTTAATTGTTATTATGTGTTTTAATATATATAAAACTGATATAGGTTCGTGATTCCGAGGCCAACTTTGCATTGTTCAGTTCCGTTGTATGCATATTTTTACTACTAAATATCGTACTGTGAGTTTCATTTTCTCCCTTTTTAAATGCTTTTGCAATATATATTTTTGGGACTGAGAATACATGCGCTGCTTTTATAACTGTTTTACGAAATAGACACAAGTACTGAAACTACATTCTATGGTTAAATCATTATACCGAATATCACCCTTTTTTAGCTTGGTAGCCTAAGAATTTGGGAACAGACCCCCAAATTGACGCGAATCCTAAAGATAGATCTATCGGGCCTAACAAACCAGCTTTAGTACTTCGATTTTATATACAGATGAGTGTACATGTATATTTGGGGATATTCTAGATGCATTTGTTAATGTCAGTTACCAGGTGTTCAATCCATATGAATGATTTTTATGCAGATGCATGATGTTTATGAGAAATGAAATGAAAATCTTGTGTTCTATTAAATTAATGGAAATGATTGTTTATGATAAACTAATGAACTCACCAACCTTTTGGTTGACACTTTAAAGCATGTTTATTCTCAGGTATGAAAGAAATCTTTCGCTGTACATTTGCTCATTTTAGAGATATTACATGGAGTCGTTCATGGCATATAGAGGTCAGAACCTCGCAATGGGACCATCTGTTGAAGACTTTGTCCAGGAGGATTAGGATGGGTCGTTATAGGTGGTATCAGAGTGGTGGTCTTAGCGAACCAGGTCTTGCATTAGTGAGTCTGGACTTCGACCTAGTAATTGTTAAGATACATTAATGAGTCTAGAATTAGACCTTGTCTGCATGTCAAAAGTTTTGCATATCATTCCTTGTCGAAAAATATCTACTTATCATTTTCAGTCTCGACACGTCTTATTGCAATTATTGCATAGATGGTGTACAGACGAATTTATATTCCATCACATTAGACCTTGCCTGACATGTTTCCTTAATTCCCTCCATAATCTACGGAATATTCTGTACTATATTTAGGTATTCTATGTAATTAGACTATCATCCGATATCCGAAAACCATTTCAGATCGAAAACCCTTTATCTAACCGTACAAGACGGAAATCGCAACTAGTTCAAATCCCTCAGGTTCCGACAACTATTCCGATATGGATTTCCACTCGAGCTCCGAAAGTAGTATAACCGGAATGGATCAACCAATTAGCCATCATCAATTTTGGAAGAATTGGGGATGGGTTCATAGTCGACTTAACCAATGGAGACAAGAAGAAGGCGATCATTTCCACCAACCGAATTCACCTCTTGGCAAAGAACCTGAAGCACTTACTGGTGAACCAGTCCGAAACACCATTTTCACCTTTATTTCCCAGATAGCTCGGAATGATTATATAATATCTACCATTCTAAACCTTATTCATCCACTCATTCCCACCGAAAATCATCCCAGTGTAACAGAAGAAGTCAACGAGCTTCGCGCTCGAGTAGTGGCTTTGGAAAATATGGTGCAAAACTTACCAGCTTCAGCAACATTACCGGCACCAACAGTACCACCAACATCAACACCATTACCGCCGACAACCCAAGTTTCAACATCACATGCCTCAACATCTTATTCTGCACCTCGAGCATAATCTTCATTCTACGTATCATTCTACATCATTTATCTTCGTTCTACATGGCGATTATGTAATCTCTAATGTTTAAAGATTATGTATCATAGTTCTAACCATAAATCAGATGAGTTTAATATCACATTGACTCATTAAATCCATGATTACATCTGAAGAAAATATATATGTATGTATATTTTCATAAAGATTGTAATTAAAAATTCTATTGTACAAATTGTTAATGATGCGAATAATTTAACGGGTAGGTAATACCCGAGAAATATTTAGATTTCACATTAATAAGTTACACTTTACATTCTTCAAATCCGATTCAACAGTCATTTACTATCCTATATACAACCACAGATATACGTATTCGTTCACCAAAGAATAACCATTTTCATTTCCAATTCGATATCATATACAAGTTTCTGCCGATCAAAATCCAAGTCAAGATTTGACAAGTGGCATAATGGAGAAAATAATGAACAAAATAAAATTGATTAGTAACCAATTAATTAACTACGTAAAATTTTAAAACCTATACTAACCAAATCCTAGCTGACTGTTCCTAGCTAACTGTTCCTATATGACTATTTCATTATAATATACTAGTTTTGGTTGAACTATTGGACTACTATCATTGGACAATTAAAAAGTATTAAAAGAGTATGAAATATTAATTACAACACATTTTGACTTAAAAGATCGTAAATAAATTACATCTACTACAGTTAAATATTTCCTCAAGTTGCCACTTGATTTCATCTTAAACACCCTTTGTATCTTGATGATTACAATCAGCGTTTAATCATCTAAAAACACAATTCTCTTGAAACCACCTCGGATTAATAACCGATGATTCAGTTATGGTAGCATTAAATGCAGAGGAAACAACAAGATTGTAGATGGTCTAAATGGCCAAAAGTTTGATAACAAAGAACAGAATGTTGGGAACGCTAGATAGAAAATTTGGTACTGAAAAATGGATTGAGCTAATCATAAAGGAGACCAAGGACAAATACAAGGACCAAATCCTGATTCTGGATCTGATGAAATCTCTAGAGAATATCTTGCCCCGAAGTCATGTTAAAATCTTGCGAAAAATTTTTCTTCATCAACTTTCGAACTTAGAAATTTCACAATATCATCATAAATATCTTCAATATTTCTGAAGATATTTTCATAAATATTCTCGTCCAAAATTATACACCTCTTCATGCTATCTGTATTATATTATATTGGAAACTTCTGTATAACCTAAGTATAAATTATGAATGAATTCTGGAGTAATGTTGGGAATTGAAGCATGAGTTAGTATAATATAATGACGCCCGGGTGATGAAACATGACTAGGAACTTCGAGATCAACATGTTTAATTCACACAAAGGCGGAATTAGTGAATCAAACCAATCAAAGTGAATATGGGTAGCTTTTTGGGATTAAATTAGTAAAACCACAACAAGGATTGTGATTAGATTAATTCCTAGAGCTATTATTCACTACCTGGAGTGATTTGGGTTGAGAGAGAATCGGATCAGGTAAACCAGATCTGAGTGATTGTGTGTGAAAGAGGCTTAACCTAAAATGAAGAACATAAGACTTTATATACCCCTGCTGTTGACTCACCCGTACGAGTCATCCATCACACGTACGAGTTGGCTTCATCAGCCGTACGGGTGATCACTCACTCGTGTCTTCTCATTCAGGTTATAATTATGACTTAGCTCAGCATCAACCGTGCGTATGAGCCTGTCAGCCGTACGGGTGATGCTTCACTCGTACGTCTGACTAAGTCTAACATAGTCAAACATCCGTATCATGTTCTACAATACCTGTAACCACATACAAACACAGATAGGATAATAACGAGCGATCATGGTATTCCATAAACTGAAGTACTAATCACAAACGTAGGCAAGATTTCTAGGGACTTACAGAACATGCATCAACAACTCCCCCTAGGACCTAGAACATCGATTACAATAAAGTAAACGTTCGTGAAATACACATAAGTCCAAAAGTAGCATCAGTCTAATATCAATTACATATCCAGATTCTCTCTCTTTCCAAAATACATCATCATCAAAAAAAAACAAACAAAATTACTAACTAGCATCAAGTATTCGACACACATCAGTTGGCTTGAACTTGGTTTGAGCTTTGAGCATCACTTTCTCTGTTGAGGTATGCATAGAGGACATCGATCACACGTTGATATCTCATAGCTTCCTCCTTTCGTTCGTCTCTGAATGTAATGTGATGGCGGTGAAGAGTCTCCACATCAAATCTCGACAAGTTCCTTAGCCACATAGGATCTAGAATCCTCACATTGTCAAACTGTATGCTTCCATCATCCTTTTCAATCGCAGTCAAGATCACTGCTTCCTCTGATAATTCATCATAGAACCACCATCTGAAATTCTTACAGATATCCTTGGGTAATGGCATCAAGGGAGATTGTTTCATATACTTAGCTGGACGGAACTTAACAACACGGATAGGTCCTCCCTTAGAATTTTTATTTGTCGGGTATATGGAAAACCTAGAGGCCGTTGACTTAAAGATGTCCCATTTCCCTGTCTTGTACTCATATCTGAGTTTTCTTTGAAACTACCGGAAAAGGTCACTATCTTCAGCATTTAACATCTTCAGCTTAGCAAGTTGCATGATCTCGAAGTATGGTAGAGTTTTGAAGTGACTGGGACGTGCCATGTAATCAACTCTGCCTTCCCTCTTGATCGCAAAACAATTGATCTCCTTGAAATAGCCCCAACTCAAAATTTTACCCTTGGAGTACTTCTTGGTTCTTTTACCTTTCTCATAGAAACTGACAAACTGTGGCTCGAGTTCTGTCTTATCTACTTGATCAGGGTTAACAACGTTCTGTGTCCACCAACTCTGGCGATCTTCGTCTTCCTTAACATTTCTGCTTACCTTAACCCTATCACGTATGAACCATTACTGAATTTCATTCCATCCCTTAGCCTTGGCTTGTTCGGCTCGGAGCCTCTTCTTTTTCAACTCAGTTTCTTTTCTTCTTTTCTCCACGAGCAGTTTCTCATGACAGATCTTCTTGTTTCTTTCAATTAAAACATCAACATCTTTCACTTGTTCTTTGTATACCTTCCTTGCTTTTTCCAAATCTTCTAAGTTCTTTCTTTTCACATCACTACTCAAATTGAAGAAGTCACTTAAAGTATTGAGTGACTGATTTGAGTATGCTGCAAGCGAAGGCATAACAATCTCAACTTCTTCTTCTTGGTCTTCTTCATCATCAGATTCTGTTACAAGTTCATCCTCAGATTCAATAATCACATCCTCTTTAACACTTTCCTTACCAACAGAATCCTCACTCTTCTCATCAGCAAACAAATTATCGAAATCGCTTAAGTTGATATTTTGGATTGATTAGGGAGGGATTTCATCAGCTGGCTCTTCTTGTGGAGCCTTGCATTCAGCTTTAACTGACTCTGCATTCTCTGTATCGTTTTCACTGTCCTATGCCAGAGCAGCAAGTTGTTCCAATAGAAAATCACTTGGTGGAACGTCCCCCTTTTCTGCATCATTAAAAACATTTGAATAACTCATATAATATTCAGCAGTAAAGACCTCACCGTATTCATTAAAGCTTCGAATAGGTATCACTAACGGTATCTCAAAAGGGGGTCCTCCAGTTCCAGCATCTTCTTCATCTCTTTCATCACCTTCTCCTAAATCAGAAGAATACTCTTCTCCTTTCTCCGTTATCAACTTGGTTTTACCCGTGGTAAGCTGTTCAATTCTTTCATTCAACTTCTTCATCTTCTCCTTGTTCTCACTCTTAATCGCCAAAACTTTCTTTCTCAACTTATCTGTCCTGCTCTTCTATTGGTCCAACCTATCAGATAACCTCTTGTTCTCTTCCACCAATGACTCAATCTTAGCATTACTGATCTTCTTCTCCTCAGTAGCTTGATTCTCCAGATTGGTTATTTTTGTGATCAATGACATCAACAAATTTTGCTGTGTCTTGTATTCCTCTGACGTGACCTGAGGCGTTGTTGTTGCAGGTTTAGGTGAGGTAACAGCAGCTCTTGCATCCTTCATAAACCTAGATGGTTTCCTCTGAGCCTGTTGTTTTGAACCTCCCTGTGATGATTTCTGGGGTGAATCATAAGAATACTTCGTTCTTTTTTCCTTCTTTTTCAGTTGCTCTGCGGGCATAGGATCCTTTCCTTTCCTCTTCCTTTGAATCAAACTGGTATCCTCCTCAGTTGCTTCATCATCACCCTCGATAATCTCATCATCAACATTACCTCCACCTTGAGCATTACCAGTAGCTTTCTGATTATCACCTTGACCTTCCTCATCTGTAACTTCATAGTCAGAATCTGAATCCTCATTCCTCCAAGCATTACCTACTGGGCATCGATAGTTCTCCTTGATAAGATGACAAATGAGCTGTCTATTAAAGTCAGGCTTTAAATCCTCATTCCTTGTCTCTTCAATTCTACGGAAAGTAATCGGATTCATCGGCTTCAGGTGGATAATATCCTCTTCAAGCTTAGGTAAATTAGGTGCAGCATCATTAATGATCAATTGTAGAAAACGGGCGTATATCAGATACTTCTGGGAAGAACTGAAGTGGTTTGCCTTGAAATAGTAGAAAACAAAACCCGAAAAATCGTATGGAGCCTTGAGAACAAGTGCCACAAACATACTCTGCACTTTCTCGTTCAGCTTATCAAAACCTGATTTGCGTCCACTCAAGCAATGCATGATCACATGAGCAAGATATCTAAACTGTGGTGGCAGACATGTCTTCACGAACTTAGATTTGCCGCCAATGTAACCAGAATAAGCACATCTTCTTAAATAACCATGGATTAGTTCTCTACTGATAGTCATATGGGAGCAGTTCTCATCATTGAAACCCAAAATCCTTCTAATCACATCCTTAGAAACAATAATATCATGACCTTGAATCTTACTAACAAGCTTATTTTCATCAACATCCAACACAGCATTTCTCCAGAACTCTCTCTGATGACTGTAGTATGCAGTGCATTCAGTAGAAATAGCAGTGTGTATCCTTGATCTCTTAAGAAACTCTACAATCTCCTTAAAGTGAGAACCTCTTTCCAGAGTAGTATCATAAAGAGCAACTTGATTATTCAGTTTGCCCATTTCTAGCGGAATCTCTTGTTGAGCAGGTGGATTGATAGGATTAGCTTGAGGATTAGCTTGTGGATTAACTTGTTGCTCCCCCTGTCCTTCAATGTTAACAATCGGAACATTTACTTGTTGTTCTGCCATCTGATGATATCTAAACAGAGACTGAAACGTTAACAGAGATGTTAGATATATAAATCACTCAAAATAAAGCATTAAAGCATTTGCATCAACGTGTCATAAATATGTTAAACAGGATGAAACGTGCGAGTGACAGTGTCACACGTGCGACTGAGATATAAACCGTGCGAGTGATATAGTCACTCATGTCACTGTTGACACGTTTGAGCAGTAATATGGTTTCAGACAGGGTACACGGCTGGTGCATTAAAACATAAGCGAGTGAATCAACTGTGTAGGGACTCGTGCATGTAATCACACGTGTCAGCTCTTGCAAATGAGTGATCAATAAATGCAAGACAAACGAGTGAGCTCAAAGGTCCACATGGTTGATCATCAACCATGTACTGACTCGTGCGAGTCATGTCTCACGCGTGCGAGTGACGTCACTCGTGCATGTCTGATGAAACCCGTATTAAATGCTTTTTTTTCAAATCATCAAGATCACATAATTGTGCATTTTATTGATCGATTTACATCACGATAGCATCATAAGGTTCCGTTAAGCACAAAACAGTTACAGATACACATCAAAACAACCTTCAATTTCACTATACCCTTAGGGTTTTGACTCATTAAAACAATAAATTAAGGTATCTAAACTCGATGAAATCATACCTAATAGGTGGCACTGGATTCTTCTAAAGATACGTAACGTTCGATGCAAAGGAATGCTTGATCGGTGATGATCGAATTTAGAGAGAGAAAAAGAGTTGGGTGTACAAGTGTGAGCTGTTGAGCTCATCACCCCTATTTATACTCTAGTGATCAACCGTGCAGTTGATCACACGATCCACCATCAAACGCGCATCTCACCTAAATCACACGTGCGTGTAACCCAATTGTCTTAGGACAAGTTTGATCAGGGTCATCCGTATGGTTAACCTCAAACGTGTGGTCAATCGTACGATTCACACATCAAGCGTGCGTGTGAGCTCTTAAGCAATTTCAAAACTTCAAACTTTTACAACCTTAGGATTTCAACTCGTTCGGCAATCTTAGATCTAACAAGCACTTTCAACTTGAGTCGAAAATCAATAAAACCTTCAAGAAATGACCATTAACACTTAGGCAGATTAAAAAAAATCCTAACCTAAACAAGGTTATTACTCTAAACATTATGTGTTCCAAGAGTAAATCCTACAGTGTAATGTCAACTTAAGTTCATTAGCAATCTAAATCATCAATGTCCTTCAAACAGTCACAAGCTCTACAAACTTCTATCTCATGGATTTGGTGGCCCAATATCTTGATCTCAACAAAGTTCTTTCAGATTTCGTTATGCACTCAGAGGATAATCAGAAAAACAAGGAAATGATAGAATCTTTATGAATTTTCTGATGTAAAAAGTCATGCAACTAAAATTATGCAAATGAAAGACATTCTATCATGAAATGCAATAACATGCAACCAAAATCTTTTTGTTGTTTTATAGTTTTCAATGCAAACAAATTAACAGTACATATATATAAGACATACAAATCCACATTCTTTTTGTGAGCAAGATGATTAACTATTTTAAAAATGGATCAGAACTGACATATTGAATCAATTTCTGTTGTTCATTCCTAATTATCCAGTCTATGTCTGTTATCATGTAATTACTGATATCAATCCTCATTAAACATGAACATATTAATTCCAGACATATCGACAATCATGTTAGCATTAATTACTTGAACACTATAAAGTAATGATTTTTGAGATCATGCTAAGTTCATTAATCCTTGATTCTTCCATCACTTATGATTGTGCATTTTTATTAGGTTGTCAATTCATTACACGTAACTTTCTATTATCTCTTTCCATGTACTTCATTCAAATTGAACAGGATGGTTCTCACAGCATTTTGAATAACCTTGTCAGCCTTTGGCTTCTACCAATGTGTTGAAAATCTTCAATCTAGTTGGCTCGGCTGATCTCAGAGTATATTGGATTATTCGAATAGGTGCACTATTTACCGCGGGGATTGGTCTACAGTTAAAGCAGACTTGCCTGATGACCAGTCGTCACACGAAATAAATCTTGAGGCCCTTAACTTCTTTATGTTTAAGTTGTCATGGAAAACGGAATCGAAAGTTAAACTTTCATAAATAAGTATTAGAGTATATCTAGGTAAGTATCTTTCCAACTTATAGTCTTAATGGATATAACTCTAAATTGCAGACGACAAGAATCTTGATAGTTCAGTGTGAACGTCGTGATTAAACAATTCAAGCTGCGCGGGGGTGTCACACTAAGAATGATCTGAGTTCTTTATGAGCACATCATGAATCAGCATTCTTCATACTTTCAGGACTTTGCCATCTTGATACGCCAATTTTAGTGACATTGATTTTCTTTTGATATTTTATTTTTTCAGCATATCACTGTCTTTTGATATATTGATTTTGAACGAAATCATGAATGGATTTTCCATTTTTATGCATGAACTCATGTTTCTTTGTTGTGTGCTCAGATCACTCGACGGTGTTCTCCCTTAAATGCTTGAACGGTCCGTAATAAGGAATTATACTTTTCAACCTTAAGCGAGAAGAGACACTTACTTTCGACATAAACTAATTTTCTCTGTATTTTCAGGGTTTAGTTTCGATTATTAAGTCTCAGGCCCGTGAAAATGTGGTATGCACCAGCCAAACAGATAATCCTCAACCCCTTAAATGATCTATTGAATGTCCCATTCATAGCTGTGAAGCTGAATTGGTAGAGCAACGTTGAATATTGCTTGGGGACATCCAACACCAACTTTCTCTAACGATTATCAATTATGATAGGGGATATTCTCAACCGACTTTTGAGTTCCTCAACAACTATCATTTCATACAGTTTCGGAGATAATTAGGTGACTACCTTCAAACGCAACCGATCGTTCATGACTTCTGAATCTTAAATGATCGTTATTCTTATTATGATTGTCTAATGCCAAGAATTCATAAGTCACATCTATCAGTACATCACACAACAGATAAACATAAACGTTCAAATCAGTCATTACTAATCAAATATATCAATTCTAAGTACAGTAATTTCTTCATCTCCAACATATTAATCAAAACAAGCTCAATTTCGGATTTTTCAACTTTTTAAGATTTTCTGGTGAGGCATTTTTCACTTTTTAGGTATTTTCTGCTGATAACATATACTCTCCCTAAAATGCTGAAATATAAAATCTTTTTGTGTTTTAGCATTTTAACCAAACAGAAAATATCTACAGACTAGCATGCAATCATGAAAGAAATTATGTAAAGAAATGTAGACAGGAAGCAAAAATATGCAATACAGATAATTAACAACCAAAAATCTACATGTCATGCATCCTACATGCAAAGTCTAAAAGCTTGACTAACCCTCACACACAACATCCGTAATTACTTTGTCTCGATCAACAATGCCATTCATCTCTAGTAGGAGTAAGAACCTAGGTTTATCAAAAGCCTTAGTGAATAGGTCAGCCCTTTGGTCCTTAGTACCTATTCTCTTAACCTCAATAATCTTTTTCTCATGGCAATCCCTAAGAAAATGATATTTAACACCTATGTGTTTAGTCGTAGAATGTTGCACAGAATTCTTAGTAATTGCTATAGCAGCAGTGTTATCAATATAAAGAGGAGAGAAAGAGATTCTTAGCCCGTAATCGTAAAGTTGTTGTTGGATCCAAACAACTTGCGAACAACAACTAACAGTAGCTATATATTCAGCTTCACACGTGGAAAGAGCAACTTCAGTTTGTTTCTTGCATTGTCAGGTCACCAGCCTTTCACCTAGAAATTGACACCCTCCTGATGTAGACTTGTTGTTGATTTTGCAACCAGCATAATCTGAATAGCTATAAGCTACAAGATAAAAGTGAATCAAACATGACTAGGAACTTTGAGATCAACAGGTTTAATTCACACAAAGGCGGAATTAGTGAATCAAACCAATCAAAGTGAATATGGGTAGCTTTTTGGGATTAAATTAGTCAAACCACAATAAGTATTGTGATTAGATTAATGCCTAGAGCTATTATTCACTACCTGGAGTGATTTGGGTTGAGAGAGAATCGGATCAGGTGAACCAGATCTGAGTGATTGTGTGTGAGAGACGCTTAACCTAAAATGAAGAACATAAGACTTTATATACCACTGCTGTTGACTCACCCGTACGAGTCATCCATCACACGTACGAGTTGGCTTCATCAGCCGTACTGGTGATCACTCACTCGTGTCTTCTCATTCAGGTTATAATTATGACTTAGCTCAGCATCAACCGTGCGTATGAGCCTGTCAGCCGTACGAGTGATGCTTCACTCGTACGTCTGACTAAGTCTAACATAGTCAAACATCCGTATCGCGTTCCTGCAGTACCTGTAACCACATACAAACACAGATAGGATAATAACGAGCGATCATGGTATCCCATAAACTGAAGTACTAATCACAAACGTAGGCAAGATGTCTAGGGACTTACAGAACATGCATCAACACCGGCCAACATGATTATGTTACAGTAAGTCATGTTGAGTTTCTAATGTAACGTGATGATGGTTCACAGATCATACCCTCATCTTGTGCTATGTTACATAACTCTTTCATTCTATTTAACCTCTAAACATATCAAGAACATATTTTCTTGATAGTTCTATCTTTTCCGGATATTCTGGTAATTTGAAAAAACAATTCATGCTATTACCGTTCCTTTCTGCTTAATATATTATAAACATTTGAAACTCCATACCTACAAATTCTGGATCATTATTCGCTTAACTTGAACTCGGGAAGAGAAAACAAAAGCATGGAACTTCTAAATATAAGGGAAAATATAAAGCCTAACAACAACACAGGAATTACAAACCGTGTATATCAATGCATATAGCAATATAAAGACACGGGAGAATGAAAAATACTATAACCCCAAGGTAATAGTAGAAGTGAATAGATTCCTCCGGTGGTAAATAGAAAAGAAGAATGACGGTAAATATGGTTAATATAATAACAAGGATCAAAACTGGATTAAACATTTTCACAATCTTTGGAAGTATGAATTGAAGAAGAAAGAATAAGGACGGTGAAAATAATGGAACGAAAGAGGTTAATTTATAGCGAAATATCAGGCATAGCAATCGAGGCATATGACCGCATTTAATTAAAGAGGATCCTAACTTCTTTATTTACCGAAGAATCAAATCTCTTAGAGATACGAAGATTATCTCTAAATCCCTTGAATTACGGAAATCAACCATGACTACATCAAAAGTTTAGACAAACTTGACTTTCCTCATTTCACTCTTTTGTGATAGCTTCACTCATACTCTTCGAGTAATCGAATTATTTTATCCATATTACTCTATCGTAATAAAACTCTATTTGTCAACTCATATTCGTCATGAAAACATTCTTATTGTTACCCATGACGACCTCGATCAAATTTCGGGACGAAATTTCTTTAACGGGTAGATACTGTGACGACCCGGAAATTTTCAACCAAATTTAAACTTAATCTTTATGTGATTGTGACACTATAATCAAAGCCTGTAATGTTGAGTCTCAAAAATTTTGAACTATTTCATATATGCAATTACCCTTCAACTATTCCTGACGATTCACGAACAACCATTTGTAAATATATATGTATATATATATAATATATGTATATAATAACTAGAAACACACACACATATAGATATATATATATATATATATATATATATATATATATATATATATATATATATATATATATATATATATATATATATATATATATATTTAAAAACTTTAAAAAGTAACTCAATTTAAATACAATGTTCTTAAGTACGTATATTTAATGGTGGTATGATAGAATTCACGTACATCTTATATTTGATTATATTTGATAGTGAATTTTTGAATTCTATATTCCTAGTGTTTATGTTAGACTCCCATTTCATATGAATCCAAATATTATACAGTGGATTATATATCACGGGTTCAATCATTTAATTTTTTTATTGGTTGTGTCTTTGGCTTGATATCTTCACGTGAACAAGTGGGGATAACACATCATTATTCTTTTAGTCGAAATATGTATATATATATATATATCAATATCAATTAGTTAACACCAACCATATACATGCATCTTTATTTATTTTCATATTTTTTGTCGTTGTTGTTTTGTCCTCCTCCTTTATTCTATATATTACTCGATATCTTTTTTTGATATTTCTTACAACCGAGGACACCAAACATATAATACTCCTTCTTTCTGTTAGTGGATGCCATCTACTGCTACCTTCCTGTTTTGGGTCAATATACACGGATATAAGTATTTGATCAATCAACATCTCTATTCCTTTCTGTTTTCAATCATATCAAACCACCTTTATCAATTAAAAATTACACACACTTGCTCAAATTTTTTTTTTCTTTCTCTGTTTTTGGTTTCTACCTCATCTAACTTCTCAATGTATATAAACTAAACATATATGCTATGACTCAAGGATACACAATTACTTCTAAGTCTACTACCACCATCAAACTTTCTTAAATCAATCACCACTCTAACAACTACCATGTCAATCACTACAACCATCTTCTAATCATCATCGCGAACCATCTGCTTCTACTATATTTTTGTTTTAGTTTTACAGCCATCCACATCATTAGAACCACCCTCTTCATCTTAACGAAACCATCACTTACAATACAATCGAAGCCACCATGAAACCATCTTATATTGTTGTTTCTGTCGAGCCAAGCCAAGGTACAACTAACACCCATCTAATTCTGTTGTGATTATTTTTCCTTGCTATTACTTTCTTTCGATGACCACCACAACCATTATATCATCACCACCGTCTGCTACAGCAGAGGTGCTAGTGTTTGCCGCCACACAAACCATCCCATACCCATCATCTTTGAAAACCCATTTAACAAACACTAAATTTCGATTACTTATCCTCACCAGTCTGTCTCAAAAGCAAAGTTGTTGTTGTAATCAAATTCACGAAACCTGCTGCTACTCGCCTTTTAGTTACACCCCAATCATTACTTGAATCCACCACGAAACCCAAACCATCACCAACTACTGCTTATGTATTTCGGTTAAATCGTATAAACTCCACAAACCCACTCAAATAACCACCTCAATAGTCGTACATAAATCACCACATACATGACAACCTGCAACTGAATATCACGTTACTGTTATACTTCTATTTTCTATTTCTTTTTGAACCAAAACCACCACATCATGAATACACCACACCACCAATTTTATTTGTTTCAGCTCCTATAATTTTCCTGTATTAAGATTAAAGCGAACCCACTTGTTGTTGTTATTTAATTTGGATATGCAGTTACTTGTTCCTTCCGGTTGTTAGTCGTTTATGGAGGATGATATACTATTCTTTGAAGATGAGATGATTATAAGCTGAGATGAGGTCAACGTGTTGTTGTTCTTGCTTTTCCTTTTCCTTCGTGGCCGACAGAAAACTTTCCTTGTGGTTTAATTATTCGTTCAAGCCTTTTTAATTTGTTCCGTGTTTTTATTTGCAAACATGGACTGTGAATTTGTTTACACTGTTGGGCTGTGATTATTAGGCTTACATGTTGGTGTTTTTAATCGGGCCCAAGAAGTGATAGGATAAAGTTGTATTAATAATAAAACCAATCACCACTTTTGCAAGACTCCTGCTGTATCTGTGTGATATGTTTCTGGTCGAATAGCAGAAGCTACTACCGCTTGTTCTTATTTGAAATCCACGATGTAACTTGGGCTAAACTATTGTTTTTGGATCGATTTACTAGTTGGGCCATGGACTTAGTTTAATATTGGACCGAACCCAAATTAACTTCGAATAGATGATGATGGTTAAATATATTGTATGACGATGGTGATATTAGATGTTGTTATTATCGTCGATATGAATCATGATGTTAGGATTGGTGATGATGATAGATAGATAATGATACAAGTGATATACGTGATGATATGGATACCACGATGATGAGATAACATGATGTTAATGATGATGATAAGTATGATGATGTTTAAGAAAAGAAGATGATGATGTTATATTAATGTTGTTCGGTGATGAAGACGATAAACCGTGAAAATGATAATCGTGATGATGTATTAGGGTGAGGTGATGTTAAAGTATTATGATGATGATGATCACGAGGACTCGATATGATAATAGTGTTGATGATGATAAGTTAATAATATTGAGGAAGATATGGTGATAAACGAATATGATAATGTTTCAGTGAGTGATTAAAACAATGATGGTTAAGATTGTTATCGGGTTAGCGGGACGTCGCGGGTTCAAACCCGGACTTGGGCATTTTTTTTAAGGTCTACTTCTTTGAGGTAGTAATTTTACTCTATTTATTATTATTATTATTATTATTATTATTATTATTATTATTATTATTATTATTATTATTATTATTATTATTATTATTATTATTATTATTATTATTATTATTATTATTATTATTATTATTATTATTATTATTATTAATTATTATTATTGTTAAGTTAATTATTATTATTACTAACATTAATATAATTGATATTATTATTATCATTATTATTATTAAGATAAGTATTAATGGTATTAATATTATTATTATTATTATTATCATTATGAATAAAATTATTATTTTTATGGTTAATATAGTTATCATTATTATTATTTTTTTATCATTAATATTATTACAAAAATTATCATTTAAATTATTATTATTATTATCATCATTATTATTATTATTATCACCATTGTAGTATTATAAATATTATTTTAATAAACAAATGACATTTATATATTTTACATCTATATTAATATTAGATACTATTTTGTTTAATAAAATGTTATTATAATTAAGTTACAAATAATATATAAATATATTTTAATTTAAAGCATATATATATATATATATATATATATATATATATATATATATATATATATATATATATATATATATATATATATATATATATATATATATATATATGAGTACTAATACATTATTTAATATTTTCAAGTATTAATATATAATATTTATAATAAATAACATATATTATATTCTAATTAAAATACATTAATGGGAATCTGTTATATAACTACTAAGCATCTAAAATATATAAAATAGATATAATTAATTTATTTATTAATATAACATACAAATTCTTAATATAAGAAGTATACTAATAATATATATATAAACTTGTTAATTGTTATTATGTGTTTTAATATATATAAAACTGATATAGGTTCGTGAATCTGAGGCCAACTTTGCATTGTTCAGTTCCGTCGTATGCATATTTTTACTACGAAATATCGTACTGTGAGTTTCATTTGCTCCCTTTTTAAATGCTTTTGCAATATATATTTTTGGGATTGAGAATACATGCGCTGCTTTTATAACTGTTTTACGAAATAGACATAAGTACTGAAACTACATTCTATGGTTGAATCATTATACCGGATATCACCCTTTTTTAGCTTGGTAGCCTAAGAATTTGGGAACAGACCCCAAAATTGACGCGAATCCTAAAGATAGATCTATCGGGCCTAACAAACCCCATCCAGGTTATAGATGCTTTAGTACTTCGATTTTATATACAGATGAGTGTACCTGTATATTTGGGGATATTCTAAATGCATTTGTTAATGTCGGTTACCAGGTGTTCAATCTATATGAATGATTTTTATGCAGATGCATGATGTTTATGAGAAATGAAATGAAAATCTTGTGTTCTATTAAATTAATGGAAATGATTGTTTATGATAAACTAATGAACTCACCGACCTTTTGGTTGACACTTTAAAGTATGTTTATTCTCAGGTATGAAAAAAATCTTTCGCTGTACATTTGCTCATTTTAGAGATATTACATGGAGTCGTTCATGGAATATAGAGGTCAGAACATCGTAATGGGACCATCTGTTGAAGACTTTCTCCAGGAGGATTAGGACGGGTCGTTATATCATATGTATGTGTGCGGGCGTGAAGTGTGGGTTTAAAGTTCGGGCGTTCGATACCACATTTCACGTGACGGGTAGGTTTAAAGTTCGGGCATCGATACCACCCAAGGGACTAGTGATGCATACTAGTGGCGTCTGCGTGGCTAACGGTTCATTTGCGAGAATCGTTCCCTTTTGTACTTTGGTTAACCATGGTTATGTGTTGTAGTGTAGCATATTATATTGTTCGAGTTATATGCTATTATTTGTGCTAGCTAGCGTATTGGAAATTTAGCGTTATACTTTGCGATGGTATGCTAATTATATTGCTAGTGTGTATGCAGTAATTGTGTAAGTGATTGCAAATAAGTAGGTTATATATGTATATGTATAATTATTGCATTCACTAAGCTTTATGCTTACCCCTCTCGTTGTTACCTTTTTATAGGTATTGTGATTATGAAGGTAGCTAGTTATTAGGCTAGATGCGTAGAAGCACTTGGACTCGATGGGGCAGCTTTTGGATGTTTGGACGCGGATTTGGGGGATTTGGTAGTCCCCGGGATTATGCTCTTGGTATTGGGTTGGGTTACTGAGTCTTAACCTGTATTTATGGTATAAACACTTTTAATTAACATTTGTGATGTAAAACTCAATTCTATTGAGGAAATCTCTTAATTATAATTATTATAGTATGTTGTGAAAACCGTTTCGTTTAAAAGTGTCGGGAAGCGGGTTTTCCACTTGCGTGAATTTGTAAAACTGATCAGGAACTTTTAGTTCATTTGGACACCGTCCAAATGGCTTGGACGCTGTCCTGGTCTTCCCTGCTGGACGCCGTCCAGATAACTGGATGCCGTCCAGATAACTGGACGCCGTCCAGATGGTCTATATATAAAAAAAAAATTAAGTCGTGTTTTTGGTAAAATGAAGTTGGGTCGTTACATTTGGTCTATGAAGCCGGCGGCTTTATATCCCAGATCTGCGTTTCTTATTTCTTTCATACAGTTCGAATATTTAAGCAATTGTTCACAAAGTGTTACATGATTCAAGCATATGTCAGGCTATTAGCCCATAACTAAAGTAAAGACAAATAAAAATAAGAATTAATATAGAAATCATACCGACATAAGAGAAATTGCAAAACAAACCTGATTGAATAACTTGGATTGTTTGAGATAAGCAAAACCCTAAAATAATTTGTAATTTGTCTCTGAATGCAGAGTACAAAATCTGATGTACTAAAAACTGACCCTAAGGCCTCTATTTATAACATCAGAAACCACCAACCCAAGCCGACGGCTTGGATGGGAACCCGGCAGCTTCCCTTGACTTAGATTGGGGAATACGTAAAACTTGACCTTGAAGAATACGGTGTATCTTTCTGTATCTTTCCAATGGCGGCTTTAGAGTAAATCCAGCGGCTTGACTCCTTTCGAATCAAGGTGTAAATCTCTTCCAAAATTAGCTTGAACTTGGTCGGCAAGTCGAACAAACCGTGTGATTTAGGCTGACGGCTTCAGTGTGAAGTCGGCGGTTTGACTACATTTTTTTGGTCGCCAAGTTCATCAATTTCTACGATCAAATCTGGAACATTCTAGAATTCTTCAGGGAAGGCGGTGGCTTCATAGTCTTCATACCGGCGGCTTCATCCTATTTTCTGCATTTTTTGACTGTTTTTGAACTTCAACAAAACATTAAAAATACCTATTTTCCCGTTTTTACCAGTTTTAGTATTAAAATGACTCAAAAATACCAAAATAACTCCTCAAAATGTTATCAAAATACTATATAATTTAGGAGTTATCAGTCCTTGAATCTCTGGGAAGCTGATTGGTCCTCCTCAACCTTCAATCGAGGAATTGGTGTTTTCTGCTAAAGTAACGCGTAACGCCATTTGATTTCTGATTCGTTCTTCTTTGCGTGCTTTAGAGATTATTGCGTCTGGATCATGTAAGAATAAAAATGGCCCTGGTCTAGATCTAGTTTGGGTCATACACTGAGTATGCCCTCTTGTTTTATATTTTAGGTAGATAAGCTAAGTTCCTAATAAGAGTAAACTAAAGTGATCTTTAATCTAAGGTAACTATCCTAAGTATAAATATGTTTTTGGTTCCTTCTACTGATTTCCTGGTATTTCGATAACAGAGCTCCGCACAAACTATTCAACAATCCAAGTGGCCAGACCGACTACGGAGAGGCAGGATCCTTTTGGTTCCAATATAATTGGAGATTGTTCGGAAAATCCAACAACCAAGTCCATGTATAATTGTTTTTCTTAGACACCACTAAAGGCTTGCAAATAGGTTTGATAGAAGCAGTATTGTTTGATACTAAGTTCCCCGGCAGCGGCACTAAAAACATACTTAGCTCTTGATATGACCGAAAAGGATGGTTATGTTTATGCGGTGTCGTTAGGCCGTAAGGCTTCAGAATCAGCTATCGAGAGAGGAAGCAATAGTTTTAAAATTATATTTAGCGAGGCCTGATCCGTACTACTCCTTATTATGGTAAGTAAGGGAAGTATGACCTAGGGTCAAATTTTTAAGATATCAGTAGAATCAAACTTATAATTAAAGCTTAAGATAATCCTAAAGGGGAGGAGTAGTGGTTTATTACCTAATTTTGGTTTTTCAAGTTTATAAAATAAAATAAAGTAAATGCGATAAATTTTTTAATTCATATAAGGTTAAAGAAAGTGCATACTATGGTTTTGTCAGTTACTTTGCCGAGATTATGGAATACTGGCTCATGAATAGGTAGGACCTTGTATTCATTACTGATATCGGTTAAAAAGTCAAGTTTTCACCCCGGTACTAAGGCCCAAAAACAAGAAAGATTCGAACTTTATTGGAAAATTACCTACTTCGTCGGTTAGAATTGAAGAACAAGTAATTACGAAGACGATACAAAAAGAATCAAGAGAATCGGAGCTAAAACGAAGATTCTAGAGCGAAAACGGTGAAAGAAAAGAAATCAAGTTACGATCCAGGGAATCAGCAAGCCAAATGGCTTGCCAAATGGGCTACCAAATGGCCTGCCAGTGTGGCAAAAGGCCTGCCAAATGCCCAGATCAAACGGCCTCATTTAACGGCTTGCCTGACCAAACGGGCCCTGCAAACGGCTTGCCAAACGGCCTTCCAGCCGTTTGCAGGCAAATTTTGTGCTTATTTAAAGGGTCTTTGTCATTCATTTCAACACACACTTCAATTCACTTCTTTCTCTCTCTTGTACAATGTTAGTCATACTCTCAAGGCCTTCAACTCCGTGCGGGAAACCTAGTACCCGGAGAAGAATGCCGAAGATTGTATTAGGAGCGGTCTGGAGACTTGAAGTTGTCACTTTTGCACTCGGAACTCGTTTAATCTACTGGTACTTCTATCCCTTATCTTTATATAATGTCTTCTATCATTATGTTCTGTGATATTGTTGCCATGATTAGCGAGTAGTTATCTTTAGTGTATGCTATGATGTAAGCAGTTATAATGCTGAAATAATGTTATGGTTTGTGTATGTTGTTGAAATGCTTTCTGATTATGCTTTAAACTCAATCGCTTTTCTAACTAATAGAACGTAGTTATCGGCTATGTTATTGGGAAGTCGTGAACCCCGATTCAGAGTACACTATCTGTGTCACCCCTTGGTAAGAGAAGTCTATCGGATACAACGTAAGATCGACTGAGGCACACTGATTGTACTAAGTCTATCGAGCTTTGGATTTCGAATGAGGACTCTTTCGTAGCAACACATCTGACTAGACCCTTAGTACATTGTCAATCCCAGACCATGCTAGTGTAGTCACCAAGCATATAAACTTCGTAAGTGCACACTGAAGCACAGCGGTTGTTGTAAGCTGTACCTCTGCTAAGTAAGGCCATGGAACCCGGTCAGTGTTGATTAGTACACTGCACCATAACGCGGTCTCAAGCATTGCAATTCGCTTGAAGGATTCTTAGTTAATTAAGGAACCGTTTGTTTAGACACATAAAGGATTGGACCGTTACGATAACCGAACCTGTTCATGGAAGTCAGCTTGACTTGGCCATGGTGTTCTTTATGGTTGAACTCTTTTTAAGGGCCTAACTATCTTTTAAAACCAATCATTAACGAAAGCATTGAAACACATCACGTCTCTCGGATATGGTAAACCATGTATTCTATTATGCTTAAGAAAGTTTATACCATTGTGGAATGTTAATACGTCACCCAACCGAGTCACTCAATTGGTTGAGCTGTCTGAACGTGTATGCCTGTAGTCAGACTGCACGGGCGTCGAGGGTAAGGGACGTTGCTGTCTATTCAGAATCTTCAAGCCTAGAGCAGTACCCAGTGACATGTCTTATGACAGGGGCGTTTAGGACCAGTGTAATGAATACAAGGCCTCTGCCTATTCATGAGCCAGTATCCATAATCTCGGCAGAATAACTGATGAAGTCATAGTATGCACTCACTTTAACCTTATCTGAATTACGAATTTTATCGCATTTACTTTATCTGTCTTATAAATTAGAAAATCCAAAAATTAAGTAACCACTACTCCTTCCTAACTATCTTAGGCTAAAATATAGGTTCGATTCTACTGATATCTCAAAAATACGACTCTAGGTCATACTTCCCTTACTTATACTAAGGAGTAGTACGATTTAGGCCCCGCTAAATATAAATTTAAAACAGTACCCACCCCCTTGGTGGTTGATTCTGACGTGTTGCGGCCTGACGACACCGTACAAACAAAACTGTTCGTTTCGGCCATATCAAGGGGGAGTCTAGTTTTTGGTGCTGCTGCCGGGGAACTGGTATCAGGCAATACTGCTCTTTATCAAACTTTTTTCGCAAGCATTTAGTGGTGCCTAAGAAAGACAATTATACACGAACTTGGTTGTTGGATTTTCCGAACAGTCGCCGATTATATTGGGATGAAAAGGATCCTGCCTCTCCGTAGTCGGCCTGGCCACTTGGTTTGTTGAATAGTTAGTGCGAAGCTCTGTTATCGTAATACCAGGTAATCAGTAGCCAGAACTAAAAACATATTCAACCATAGGATAGTTAGTTAATTAAATTAGATTGGCTTAAATTAGATTACTTTAGATTAGACTACCTTAGACTAGTTTAGCTTACCTTAGATTACTTAGAGAAATTTAGTTTAATTGCTAAAAATTAAAAACAAAAAGGCATACCCACTGTATGACCCAAACCCGATCTAGTCCAGGGCCATTGTTATTCGTACCTGATCCAGACGCAATAAGCTCTAAAGCACGCAAGTAAGCACGAATCAGAAATCGAATGGCGTTACACGTCACTTTAGCAGAAAATACCAAACCCTCGATTGAAGGTCGAGGAGGATCGATCAGATTTCCGGACATTCTAGGACACTCATTCGAGTTAAAACATCACATCATCCAGCTCATCCAGAATAGCTGTCAGTTTCATGGATTACCGAATGACGATTGATAATGCTAAAAACGAACATATATTTCATAGCATTATCCTTCAAGAAAGACAAGATTTTAGTTGCAATTTTTATATTTACAAGTGATATTCGTTTAAATAATAAAAGGTGAAGATAAAAGACAGATTCGACAATTTGAAGACGCAAAAGACCAAAATGCTAAAAAGTACAAAGTACAATCCAAGTGGTTCAACATATTGCTGAGAAACGTCCAAAAATTACAAGAGTACAAGCCACAAGACGCAAAGTACACGATATTAAATCGTACGAAAGGACGTTCGAAAATCCGAAACCGAGACATGAACCAACTATCAACGCACGATGCAACGGACCTAAAATTATAAGTCAACGATGCACAAGAATATAATATAATATATATATAATTATATATATTATATTATATAATAAAATAAACCAGCAACCCATGTTTTGTTAAACGGAAATATCTGGATCCAGCTGGCCATGATATCGCATGGCCTGGAAGAACAAAACCCATGCGATCGCATGGCACCTAGGAGATGGCCAAGTCCTATAAATTGCAACATTTTCTGTTGAGTTTACGTACACATTCTTCAACTGATACTCTCTATCTCTCAATATATATTTATATTTTAATTATAATTGTAATTTTAATATTAAGTTAATAATAATAAGGTTATAGTGGCGAATGTTTTAAGTTTGTAAGTCGAAATTCTGTCCGTGTAACACTACGCGATTAATACTCATTGTAAGTTATGTTCAACCTTTTTAAATTAATGTCTCGTAGCTAAGTTATTATTATGTTTATTTAAGCCCAAGTAATTGTGATGTTGGACTAAATATTAAGATTGAGTTATTGGGCTTTGAACCATAATTAGGGTTTGGACAAAAGACCGACACTTGTGGAAATTGGACTATGGGCTACTAATGAGCTTTATATTAATTAAATGATATCTCGTTGATTTAATATAGAGATTTATAATTTGACGTGTTTAATATAGAGATTTATAATTTGACGTGTTTAAACTCAGCTAGCTCCCTGTGGAACGAACCGAACTTACTAAAAACTACACTACTCTACGATTAGATACACTGCCTATAAGTGTTGTAGCAAGGTTTAGGTATATCCCATTCTATAAATAAATAAATAACTTGTGTAAAATTGTATTGTATTTAATAGTATTTCGTAGTAAAATTAATAGTATTACATACTACACCTCGCACACATCAAGTATTTTTGGCACCGCTGCCGGGGAACGCCATAGAACGCTATAATAAAAAAAATTTAGTTTTAATCTATTTTTGTAAAAATATATTTACATAAGTTTTAATTATTAAAAATAAAAATATAAAAACATAAAAAGAAAAATATATTTCTATATTTTTTAAGAGTTTAAATTAAAAAAAATTTAGTTACAAAAAAAAAACTAATAAGTATTATTTTTTATATATAAGTTTTATTTAAAGTATATTTTTCTATAAATTAAAAACAGAAAATAAAAAAAATAAAAAAATATTAAATTACACATTGAACCTGTCGATTTTGAACCGGCATGTGAACTGAGCCTGAACCTCATGCGACCGCATGAGATTAGCCCTTTAACCCCATGCGACCGCATGTACTAGACTGACAGGTCTGATCCTTAAACTGGTACGGATTAGGGTTTGTTTTAATAATTATTATTAATAATTAATTATAATTAGGGTTTGATTAAAATATTAATTAGTCTATCTTAGTTTTATTTTTAGTTTTAATTAGTATTATTAAGTTTTAATTAGTTTTATTAATTATAAAATTAATACTTTTATAAAATAATAATATAAAAATAATATTTTTATAAAAATAAGCAATTTTATCATTTTTTATATCTTTTTATAAATTGTATATTTTATCGTTTAATTCGTAATTTATATATTTATTGTTCGTAATTAGTTTTAAACTTAGTATTTTGCCGTAGTAATTTTATATTTCTAGACTCTTAGGCTTTGCCGTAAAATCTCTTAAGTGCTTTTTCTTTAGATTAAGATTTAGGCGCTTTAGAATTTTATGACATCACTTATCGCTCTAGTTTTAAATAGATTTTAGTGCCTAATTAAGTTATTGCCATTTTGGTTATAGAATTCCTTTTAAGCTTTAATACCTTTAGACGCAACTTTTAATATTTAGTTTTTAGACTTTTAAGTTTCGACGCTCTACTTTCTTATTGTTTTTCTACTTTTTATTTTTCGATGTTATTCGACGCACTCTTTTTCTTTCTTATTTCTCGACGCTCTAGTTTCTAGGACATAGATTTTTTCTTCAAAATTTCAACGAAAAATTATTTGAAGCGGTTAAATTGATAGACATCTAAAATTTTCTGGTTCGTAGTAATAGTTGGATTTGTTAGTGGCGAGTTGTGGGCTTCTGATTTAAAGGGTCCTGGCTACCTGCTGCACTTATTGGCTATTCGAAACATGGGCAAAATCAGAAAAGTCTATTAATTTGATAACTTATATAATTTTTTTTATTTTCTATTTTTATAACTAATAGGATATTCAGTGAATGCACCGAGCAAAATGTTCACCACCTTTCATACGTTCACCACATGTAACTCGATCAAGACATCTTACCAATATTGTCGTCGTTGATTTTTCTATAGAATCGTAATCTAGTCGACCAAGTACTCCAATTCAAATTTCCGATAATCCATTTTTTGAACCCGACCTCACAATTGAGAACCCGGAGGATATTCAAGGACAATTCAGAGATCCTGAACCAATAATCATTCCTCCTGAACCACAAATCACTCATCCAGAGATTGTCGAGGAAGAAATCATTAAATCAGAATCCTCTAGTGATTCAGATTCAACAAAATCAATCATGGAAAATCAGGAACCTCTTAGTACGGAAGACCGAATGAGAGCTACACGCACGGGCCAAGGTCATGCAATTACTCAACCAGACATTAATGCGCCAGATTACGAAATAAAAGGACAAATCCTACACATGGTAACTAATCAATGCCAATTTAGTGGTACGCCGAAGGAAGATCCAAACGAACATCTTCGTACCTTTAATAGGATCTTGATAACGCCAAAATTATACATTTTTATTGCCGTTATTTCGATCCAAAGTTGTTCCATTTGTATGTAATTTTTGTACGTATGTATTGTAATTCATGTATATTTGTAAAAGTCCATTGTGAATGAATAAATGAAGACCAACAGCAAAAACAGAGTTAAAACGAAGATTGAACGCGCAAAACAGCCCGAAACCACTGAAACAGATCCAAATGCGGCGCATCTCTCTTAGATGCGGCGCATCTATGCACCAAATAACTCCCGACAGTTTCAGATGCAGAGCATGCAGACTTTTGGACGAAAACAGCCTCAGATGCGGGGCATCTGAGATGGATGCGGCACAACCAAGCCAGATGCGGCGCATCTGTCCCAGATGCGGCACATCTGACCCCCTGCCGACAGTCCGGAGTGCAGAATCGAGCTGGAATCTACTGAACGTAAAGAGATGCGGCACATCCCAAAGAGATGCGGCGCATCTGGTTACTTTCTGGCCAAAATACCTAACTTTTGAGGCTATTTAATGGAGCCTTTGATTACTTACTTGACACACCTTCACTACTACGTTCTCCCTCAGTTCTAAGACGATTTTCAAGGTTCAAGGAAGGCTGCAAGTCAATCTCCACTCTTTCGACATCAAGATTAAGCTAGGATCATTTATCGCAATTGGTACTATTGTTCTATATCTTTTTAACATGAATTCAACTTTTATTTACTGTTTCATTAGTTCTACTATGATTATGTTAGGCTAAAAGCCTTGTGTGTTTACTTCAATGTAAGATTTATGGCTTGGGATTGTTCTATACTTTGATTTTATGCTAGTTATACATATGTTTGATTGATTAAATTATCTAGTTCAACCGTAAGAACCATTGTTATGCTTGTTTAGATCATTACTTCAATTATATAGATTGAAAACCTATTAATGTGAGTTAACTAGGAAAACAATCTATACTTCAATACACCTAGTAATCTAGACGATTAGATACATATACTTAAGTGATTTTATTATGTGTTTAATTCGGTAATTGAATAAGTTCTAAAGCAACATAGTTATGAAATTACCTCAAGTGATTGTTGTAATTTAGGTTTTACGTGAGTTTAACCGGGTAGGATCTAGTTAGTTAATCGATCTAAATCACCATGTTCTTTCAAAAGATCCATTGTTGTAATCATCCTTGTATTTTAGTTCATTTATGTAAGTTATGACTTGGTTTATGTGAGTTTATCAAAGACTATAGCTTATACTTTAACACCTAGTGATCTAGCCACCTATATGTGAATATAGGATGTTAATTGAACAATATTTAGGATATACCATCATGTAGTTTACCTAGAGTGATCTTAGTAAACTAGGTTTTATGTGAATTCAACCATGAAAGAATCTTGTTGATTAAACATAGCTCTTAAGTTTATAGAAATTTTGAAAATGATATAAACTGTTCTATTGTAACTATCTCATAACGGTTTAAATTATAAAAGAACAATTCCTGTCATTTATCAAGCATAGAAGTAAACACCGCATTCTCATTCTTGTTAATTACTATATTTATTTACTTTTTCGTTAAACGAAAATACAACTTCAAACACAAAACCCCCTTTTCAGAATAATTAATCGTTGTGAAATCCTTAAAACAAACTTCTCCCTGTGGATTGAACTAGTCAATGTACTTGCTAGTTACTGCATGATCGGGTTTTAGTTGCCTGTATTATGTGTTAATTATTAAGCAAATTGTCTACATTTTAAAGGTTACGTTTTAACACATCAACTTTTTGGCGCCGCTGCCGGGGAGCGGTTTTGTTAAAAGATTTTAATAAACTTTGAATTATTCGATCCTTTTGTAGGAATTGAATTCCTAGAAAAGTTACTTTTTATTGTAAGCTTGTGTTTTTGCAATTAGTTTGTTTGTGGTGTTGTGATTGCAGGATAGGTATTAGTGCATGAATCTACATTCTTCCAACTCTAATTTAATTCCTTCATATCCTGAGCCTGAAATAGAACTTCACGAACGCTTAAGAGCTCAAGAAGTAGAATCTATTGCTCAGGGTTTAGAATCACTTTCATTAGATTCTAACTCTGAACCAATTGTTCAACCAATCATCGAGCCAGTCATTAAAGAAGAAGAAGATATGACTGCTACAAATCAAACGATGGATGCTTTGATGAAGGCAACAAGGACAGGACAAGGCCACGTAATTGTTCAACCTACGATGACTGATGGTTTTGAAATAAAGGGGCAATTTCTCCACATGGTGACTAATACATGCGAATTCGGTGGAGCACCAAATGAAGATGCTAACGAGCATCTTCGTAAGTTTGTAAGCATTTGCAATCTTTTCAAAATCAAAGATGTCTCCGATGAAGTTGCATGTCTAAAAATCTTTCCATAGTCCCTAAAGGATGATGCAAGAGATTGGCTGGACTCATTACCGGAAGGTTATATTGAAGATTGGAATGACATGATGGACAAATTTTTGTCAGAATTCTTCCCTGCTTCGAAAGCAGCAAAATTGAAAAGTGATATAAATCACTTCAAGCAAAAGTCTAACGAGACTCTTTATGAAGCTTGGACCTGATTTAATAAAATGCTTAGGGTATGTCCTCAACACGGGTTGAATACATTCCAAAAAGTCCAAATTTTCTATAAAGGAGTCAATGTCGCTACCCGGAAGGATATAGATGTTGCAGCAGGAGGATCAATCATGAAAAAAATGCCCGAAGACGCTTACATGATAATTGCCGATATAGCAGCCCATTCTCATAATTGGCATCAGGAGATGGAGTTCTCTAGATCGTCAACAGTTGCTAATGTCGAAAGCAACGATGAAATCGCTGCATTAAAAGTTCAATTGGCAAATCAAGCAAGGCAAATCGAGAAGGTAACCAAAGAAATGCACGCTATCAGGGTAGGGTGCGAGTTGTGCCAAGGTCCCCATCTCACGCGAGATTGCGACCAAACGACGATGGAAGATCAAGCAAATTTCTTAGGTTACTTGCGCAAAGGTGAAATGAATTTTGACGACTTTGTTGAAGCAATGAACCGGAAATATCCTCCTGTCAACAGTTATTAAGTAGGGGGACCTCCAAGTTCAAACAACAATTACCACGGAGGAAATGCAGGTTACCAAAATAACCGGAATTTCCAAAATCAAAATCAAAGAAATGCACCACTGGGGTACAATCATCTAAACAATCGTAATCAACCTCCACGAAATTACCAAAATAATTTCCAACACAATCAACCACAACCACAACGACAAACACATGTACAACCACAACCCGAGAAGAAATCCGGTTTAGAAGATCTTTTGAGAGATTTTATGGTTAAACACGAGCAAAATGCGGAACTTCAAACTCAGCAAATTTGAAATCAACAAGCTACGATTCAGAATTTAGAAAGGGATGTTGGAAAGATTTCACAGTTACTAGCCGAGAGACCACCTGGTGCTCTCCCCTCAAATACTCAAGTGAATCCTAGTAACAATCAAACAAGGAATGAGCATGAAAATGCTATAACTACTAGAAGTGGTTTAACCACTAACCCAGAGACCCTTAAGTCCCCGGAAGTTCCTTTGTCTCCTTCTGTTTTGCAGGTACCTGTTGATGTAGATGAGCATGTAGAAAAAGAACAAGAGAAAGATGATCCACCGGAGGTCATATCGAAGAAAAGTGAAGAACCACCAGTGAAGGTGTAAAAGACACCTATTCCATACCCAAAAGCATTGAAGAAAGACAGACTCGTGAGCCAATATCAAAAATTTGCGGATATGATCAAGAAAATCAGCATTAACATGCCACTCGCGGAGGTTCTTAAGGGTATGCCCCATTACGGGAAGTTTTTGAAAGATCTCGTATCCTCGAAGGGTAAATACCACAATGTTTCTGACACATTCCTCCATGAGGAGTGTTCGGCAATCTTGAAAAAGCAAAATGTACCTCCAAAATTGGGAGATCCGGGTAGTTTTATCATACCATGTATGATGGGTGATTCGGTAGTGTACGATGCACTAGCCGACCTAGGTGCGAGTGTTAACCTAATTCCTTACTCGTTATATTTGAAACTTGACTTAGGAGACTTGAAACCAACCCGGATAGGTATTCGATTAGCAAATCAATCATTTGATACTCCCATAGGTATAGCCGAGGATATTCTTGTAAAAGTTGGCTCACTTATCTTTCCCGTCGACTTTGTTATTCTAGAAATGCAAGAGGACACAAAAGTTCCTATCATTTTAGGACGTCCTTTCCTTAACACCGCAGATGCTATCATTAATGTCCAAAAAGAACAATTAAGTCTAGGTGTGGGAAAAGATAGAATAATTTATCATATTGACAAAGCCATGAAAAGACCTACTTCCACCGATGACTCTTGTTTTCAAATTGATGTCATAAATCTTTGTGTTGAGAATGAATTGCAGGAGCTACTTGAAATCGATACCTCAGGGTTTGCCCCGGTAAGTGAAAGTGAATATTTCAATATCGATGAGGCTTTTGATGAGTTGATGAAAGTGGTCACGGATGATGAGACCATGGAAGAAGAAATTCCTAAGGAAGAGGAATCATTTGAAGATATCGGAAATAAAGATAGATTCCGAATAAAGAATTCCTTGGAAGAACCACCCGTACTAGAGCTTAAGGAGCTACCCAAACACTTGGAGTATGCTAACCTCGAAGGTACATCTCAATTACCGGTAATTATTGCTTCACATCTTTCCGGTAACGAGAAGGAAAGGTTAATCTCTATTTTGAAAACCCATAAAAAGGCTATAGCCTGGAAAACGACCGACATTCCAGGGATAAACCCGTCTTATTGTACACATAAAATTCTCCTTGAGAATGACTTCAAACCAGTAGTACAAAGGCAATGCAGGCTAAATCCCAACATGAAAGAGGTTGTTAAAAAGGAGGTAGTCAAGCTTCTTGACGCCGGGTTAATCTACCCCATCTCCGATAGTCCTTGGGTTAGTCCAGTATAAGTAGTACCCAAAAAGGGGGGTACAACCGTTATTGTAAATGAAAAGGACAAACTCGTTCCAACTAGAACGGTTACCGGCTGGAGAGTCTGTATTGATTACAGGCGTCTCAATGATGCCACTAGAAAGGATCATTTCCCGTTGCCTTTTATTGATCAAATGATTGAACGATTAGTGGGGAAAGAATACTGTTGCTTTCTAGATGGTTTCTCCGGTTACTTCCAAATTCCAATTGATCCCAACGACTAAGAAAAGACCACATTTACTTGTCCTTTTGGGACCTTTGCCTATCGCCGCATGCCTTTTGGTTTATGTAATGCACCCGGAACCTTTCAAAGGTGCATGATGGCAATTTTTGATGATGTGGTAGAGGATTGTATGGAAGTCTTCATGGATGACTTTTCCGTGTTTGGAGACTCCTTTGAATCGTGTCTTTTTAACCTTGAATGTATGCTTATCCGATGTGAGAAAGCAAATTTGGTCCTGAATTGGGAAAAATGCCACTTCATGGTGAAGGAGGGCATTGTACTTGGTCACAAGATATCTCGTGTGGGAATAGAGGTAGATAAAGCTAAAATTGAAGTTATCTCTAAACTACCTATACCGACGAATGTCAAGACAATTAGAAGCTTTCTTGGTCACGCGGGATTTTATAGGTGATTTATCAAAGATTTCTCTAAAATCGCCCGTCCAATGACCAAACTTCTTGAAAAGGATGCTCCATTTGACTTCGATTCTAATTGTGAGAATGCATTCTCCATTCTAAAGTCAAAACTCACACAAACTCCCATTATCGTGTCTCCGGATTGGAGTATGCCTTTTGAGTTAATGTGTGACGCGAGCGACTATGCCTTAGGTGCTGTCTTAGGACAACGACCCGATAATCATTTTCGTCCAATTTATTATGCGAGCAAAACTCTAACGGGAGCTCAAATTAATTATACCACCATGGAAAAAGAGCTCTTAGCGGTTGTTCATGCGTTTGATAAATTTCGGTCATATTTGGTGTTGTCCAAGACCATTGTTTACACGGATCATTCGGCTCTTAGGTACTTATTCTCGAAACTAGATGCAAAACATCGTCTCATACATTGGGTTCTTTTACTTCAAGAGTTTGACATTGAGATACGTGATAAGAAAGGAGCCGAGAATCTAGCCGCCGACCATTTATCCCGACTTGAAAACCCCGAATTAGAAAAACTCGATGATACAATTATCAAGGACACATTTCCTGATGAATCTCTAATGAGGGTTGACAAGGAATCTGAAATCCCATGGTTTTCCCATTTTGCAAACTATCTTGCTTCAGGCATTCTTCAAAAAGGACTTTCTTATCAACAAAAGAAGAAATTCTTTTCGGATTTGAAGTCCTATTTCTGAGAACATCCCGACCTATTTCGTGTTGGTGCGGATCAAATGATTATCTATTGTGTGTACGGAAAAGAGGCTCAACAAATTCTTGAGCATTGTCATCAAGGGCCCACCGACGGTCATTTCGGACCAAACCACACCGCAAGAAAAATCCTTGACTCGGGCTTTTATTGGCCCACGATCTTTAAATATGCCCAAAATTTCGTTCGGACTTGTAATGCATGCCAACGAACGGGTAACATCACAAAAAAGGATGAGATGCCTCAAACCGGCATCCAAGTTTGTGAAATCTTTGATATTTGGGGAATCGATTTCATGGGGCCATTTCCAAGTTCCCATAAGTGCAAGTACATCCTAGTAGCCGTTGACTATGTATCTAGGTAGGCTGAAGCAAAATCTTTACCTATGAATGATGCTAGGGTGGTGGTGAACTTCTTGAAAAATCTCTTCTCGCGCTTTGGAATTCCAAAGTCGCTCATATTCGATCGAGGAACACATTTTGCCAACAACCTTCTTGAAAAGGTGTTGAAGAAGTATGGCCTAACTCATCGTTTTTCTACTCCGTACCACCCGCAAACGAGTGGTCAAGTGGAGAATATAAATCGTGCCTTGAAACGCATACTTGAGAAGACGGTTGATAACAACCCTAAGATTTGGCAACGCAAGTTAGATGATGCGTTGTGGGCCTTTAAGACTACTTTTAAAACACCAATTAGTACCACACCATTCAGGCTTGTATATGGTAAAGCGTGCCATCTTCCGATTTAAGTGGAACATAGAGCGTACTGGGCATTGAAGCTTTGTAATTTAGACATAGAAAAGGCTGGTGAAAACCGATTCATGCAAATGCATGAATTGGAAGAGTTGAGGTTAGAAGCGTACGAGAATTCGAGCTCGTATAAGGAGAAAATGAAAAGGTGGCATGATGCCCGATTGAAAGAAGTGAAAGAGTTTAAAACCGGTGATAATGTTTTGGTTTTTAACTCGCGGTTTAAATTTTCTCCCAGAAAGTTGAAGTCCCGATGGACGGGACCTTATTTGGTGAAACAAGCATTTCCATCGGGATATGTTGAGTTGTTTGGAAACGGAAATACTTTTAAAGTGAATGGTCATCGATTAAAACTCTATTTTGATGGAGTTGATACCACGGTTCAAGATGACATCACTTTCTCCCCCAACGCTAATTAACTTGGGAAGGAGTCGCGTGAACGACTCACTAATAAACCTCACAACATGTACATAGTCTCATTCGTAAGTCTCATTTCTTAGAATTGATTGCTTTGAGTGTTTTGAGTGATTTTTCAAGTTTTAGTACGAACCAAGTTGTTTAGGGACCTTCCGAAATGTTTAATACGCGAAAAAACATTGAAAACTGGTGCAACAGGGCCAGATGCGCCGCATCCATGTTGGATGTGCCGCATCTGAACACAAAAAAAAACCGACAGTTTTTGATGCGCCGAAAAAAGGTCATGCGCCACTTTTGGACCACCAGATGCTCCGCATCTGCTTCAGATGCGCCGCATCTGAGCCAGATGCGCCGCATCTGTGTCTGAATGTTTGAGTTTGTCCAATTTTTTTGCAAAAATACGGGAGTATCATTTTTATTCATTTTTTTCACCTACAACTCCGAACTTCATCTCATTTTCTCTCAAGGATTCCACCTCTAAACACCAAATCAACCGATCAAACCCATCTTTGAGCATCTAATCCGTCTATCAACATGAGAAAGGTAAGATTAATCTTCATTTCTTCATGGTTCTTGTGTTCTTCATTCTCAAATTCGGATTTAGCTTGTTCTAAGTGTGAGGATGTTTAAATCTTCATGTTTTGGTCATTATATGCTTGCATTGTTGTTACTAATCCTTATTCATGCTCGAATTTCATGCTTAATTGCTCAAAATTTTACTTTAGAAATTAGGGTTCTTCATGAATTTGGGGATTTCGAAAATATGACCATTACTTGTTTAAATTGGGATGTTTTAGAGTACAATTACTAGTATACATTAACAAATCCGCATGAACCTTAGTTGAATTATACGAGTACACAAATTATTGAATTTTAGGGTTCTTAAATTGGGGATTTTGACTTTTGTTGACTACTAAGTGTTCTAGGTGGAATTAAAGCAATGCATTGATTATGCTAAACCCATATATGCCTTAACTTAGTGTTTGTTCGAATTGAAAAGTTCTACTTGTGAAAGTTAAGGATTGTATGCTTAGGCTTTTTGATGAAATTGTTGACTTGAGTCGAATTAAGTGTCTAAATGTATGATAACCATTGATTGCATATTGTTTGACATGCTTATTGATGAATGCTAATGGTTTCATACACTTGTTTTGGTGAAACTAATTATGCTAGATATGATTGAACTTATGAAGTGATAAAGATTATGAGTCATACTAGTACATGTTTGTTGAAAATGAGATAAGTACATCCATGATACAACTATGTTTGATATGAGAGTTTGTGTAATGCGTACAATATAACATGTACTACATGGTTTTGGATGTGCAATATGAAAGATGTTTTGAATTTCTTTAACGCTAATCAACTTGGTTTGTTGTTTTGTTTGTTTGGTTTTGTTGTGTTTTTGTAGACTAGAGCATCATCATCAAACCCAAAATCAAAGAAGCAAAAAGCCCCGGCAATTGTAGATGAGGAAACAAGTGAAGAAGAACATGCTGTTGAAGAGGAAGAAATGGATATTGACAACCGGCAGTTAAATGTCCGTGGATTAACCACTCCGGATCCATGGATCAATGCAGTTTTGAGGCATCCGGAATATCATGAACGGATGAAGGCACTTCTACACAAAGACGTATATCCGGGGAAATATATCGATTGGACATCATTAGAAGAAGCCAGCTAATATCAAAATTTTCGCAACCTTTTCCGAGTAACGTATCAAGGCCATCGAATATATGCATGGGAAAACCTGTTCAGAATGCAAGAAAGAGTATACCCACTCTTAGGGTTGATTACACGTCACCAGCATCCGGTACCTTTATGAGATTTCGTCTTGGAGGACAAAACCGAACATTAACACTGCTACAATTTGTGAAGGTGTTGGATATCTATGAAGGGTTACCACATCAATTGATGCAAAATTACTTTAATCAATGTATATACTATGTTTCTTCTTTTAATCATTCAGAAGCATGGGTGGACATGAGCAATTGCGCATATAGTGCAAGCAAGCAGACATGTAGCAAGCTACGTTCCTACGAGCATCGATGCGTCCAAAGATCCATTTCAAGTACCATAAACTATCGAAAAGACAGTAGCGAAAAAGTTACCAACTTGGATATCTGGTATATTCATGCGATAATGGACCACTCCCATGTTCATATTCCACAAATGATTCTCACTTTCCTTCTCGAAGAAAGGAAAAAGATTACACCAATCATGGGTAGCCATTTTGTAACCAGGATCACCCAACATGTTTGTATCAATACAAGTGGGTTAGAGGAGAAACATATGATTGCCTTTGACAGAGTAAGTTATACAAGGGCAAACATTTTGACTAGGGGGTCGAACAGCCTTCTAACTAGGTATGAGGATCCCGTGAACAGGAAACCAGAACAATCCCAACCGCAGCAAGATCCACAACCGAATGTTGGAAGTAGTTCTGGTCCGGGAAATGATTGGGAGGCTTACATGGCGCGCCAGTTTTCAGATATGCGACTCCATAGTGATCGAAACACCCAAAAGGTAATTGATCACTACAATACAGGTAACAGGGAGATGCAACATTACATTGATGTAGGGAATGATTGAACATGGTACACTCAAGTGGGGCAGCAAAATCTGCTTAATTGGATACATGAACAGACAGTGTCATACGCTGCAGATCCCGCTAACTATACCCCCTCTCCTTGGCCTGCATACGAACCATGGGTTCGATTAGGTGATCCATATCCTGCGCCTTATCCTCCTCCTCCTAACCCGCCTACTGAAGACACTGCTGTCGTCCCTGCTCAAGGAACTTATCAGGGGTACAACCCCTCCATATTTTAGGACGACGACACGGGAAACCAAAATGAAGGTGGAGCTGGCCCAAGTAACTCTTTTTAGAGATTCTTCTAAAGTTGGCATGATTAATGGTGAAGTGTGTGAACGGTTTGATTGATGTTGGTTTGTTTCAAAAACAATTTATCTTTATGTTTGGTGTGTAATAACTTGATAGTATTTTGGATGATTGTAATTTGAATAATTTAGATAATTATAAGTGGGGTTTTTAGTACATGGAGTACACCTCCATTTATTTGTGTGAATCGTATGGTTCCTTTTTTGAATTGATACAGGGGAGCATTGTGCTATATGCTGCATTTTTACAAAGACTGGCAGTAATTTCAGCACATTCTTGATTGGTGATTGTTTTGTGGTTGCAAGAAGCGGATGATGTTCTTATGCTGGCATTCAGTTCAGCGCCATCATCCCGTGAACTTCGGTTTTAGACCTTGAAAGTAATAAACTCTCTTACACTCTTTAACCCTCTTGCATTTAAATTTTTCTGATTTCATGTAACGAGGGCGATACATGAACTCAAGTGTGGGGAGGAAGTTATAAATTCTTTCGGGTTCTTTCGGGTTTTTGATTCTGGTTAAAAAGGCTTAAAATGGTGAAAATTTTTACCCTTTTATCTTCATAAATTCAAATTTTGTTTAAAATTTGTAGATTTTAAAACTAGGTGTATACACCGAAATTATTATCACGAAACAAATTAAGAAACAACCAGATGATTGAGTTTATTTTGTTAAAAATCATAAAACTAGTAGTCATATAAAAGATATAACCATCATACTTTACCACATTCTGAATGAAAAAGAATCATCAAGTAATTTGTTGTTCTAACAATCTAATCCAATGCTCATCTATGTAATTATTGTGAAGGAAGTCAAGTCTTCTAATTTGACACACTTGCTAACTTATGTTAGAAGATGTAGTCCAGAACAGCTGTAGGTTGACGAAAAATCTTGAAAAGTCATCTCTATCATCGGCTGGAAATCAACCTCACCTCAGCATCAAACAGGGTTTTGGTGGTCAGACTTATCCTAACCATGAGATGGATCTGTCTCGTACAATGGGGGGGGTGGCACATTTCAAATTAGCTTTTAAGACTAATGAATCTAATCCCCATATGGATGATCTCCGTAAAGATCAACTGCATCTATGTTGACCGCGATCAACATACATATACCATAACAAATTGAGGTGTGCAAACTCATGGTTCACCGATGATATTTGGACACGATATAGTTTCTTCTAAAACTTATGCTATTTTATGAACTATATTATGTAAAACCATTTTTAGGACATCCGGTTTCAAGTTCCATGATACTTCAATCATGGAGGCGAGTAGCTTGCTAAACGCCGACTGAGGCTTCAGTTTTTAGTTACACTCAACCGGACTTTGAGGTTAAAACTGGAAAACTTGTTAGTGTAAAAACTAACATGTCTAATTTTCAAAATATAAAAGGTTTTTTCGCAAAGGTCCCAATTTCCCTAAGGATTCAAATTTTTAAGAAATGTGGACTTTAAGACCCACCTTTCGACTTTGGTGTGATTTCATTTCGTGTGTGTACTCTTAGTGTGCGTATTACATTGTGAAATAAATAAAAGTGTGTGTACTCCAAAGGTGTGTGAATACTCAAAAGTGTGAGTGTGTATATATTGTGACCCGAGTGTGTGTTCCATATAGCGTGAGTTATTGTGTTCCAAAATAACTTGTGTGTCTTGTGTATTATATCGAGTGAGTGTGAGTCCCATTTTTGTGTTCTCAATTAAATAAGTGTGTGTACTATAGTAAATTTCAAAATCTTGTAAGTCTTGCTTGAGGACAAGTAAGGTTTAAGTGTGGGGATTTTGATAACGCCAAAATTATACATGTTTATTGTCGTTATTTCGATCCAAAGTTGTTCCATTTGTATGTAATTTTTGTACGTATGTATTGTAATTCATGTATATTTGTAAAAGTCCATTGTGAATAAATAAATGAAGACCAACAGCAAAAACAGAGTTAAAACGAAGATTGAACGCGCAAAACAGCCCGAAACCTCTGAAACAGATCCAAACGCGGCGCATCTCTCTTAGATGCGGCGCATCTATGCACCAAATAACTCCCGACAGTTTCAGATGCGGAGCATGTAGACTTCTGGACCAAAACAGCCTCAGATGCAGCGCATCTGAGATGGATGCGGCGCATCTGTCCCAGATGCGGCGCATCTGACCCCCTGCCGACAGTCCTGAGTGCAGAAACGAGCTGGAATCTACTCAACGTAAAGAGATGCGGTGCATCCCAAAGAGATGTGGCGCATCTGGTCACTTTCTGGCCAAAATACCTAACTTTTGAGGCTATTTAATGGAGCCTTTGGTTACTTATTTGACACACCTTCACTATTACATTCTCCCTCAGTTCTAAGACAATTTTCAAGGTTCAAGGAAGGCTGCAAGTCAATCTCCACTCTTTCGACATTAAAATTAAGCTAGGATCATTTATCGCAATTGGTACTGTTGTTCTATATCTTATTAACATGAATTCAACTTGTATTTACTGTTTCATTAGTTCTACTATGATTATGTTAGGCTAAAAGCCTTGTGTGTTTACTTCAATGTAAGATTTATGGCTTGGGATTGTTCTATACTTTGATGTTATGCTAGTTATACATATGTTTGATTGATTAAATTATCTAGTTCAACCGTAAGAACCATTGTTATGCTTGTTTAGATCATTACTTCAATTATATAGATTGAAAACCTATTAATGTGAGTTAACTAGGAAAACAATCTATACTTCAATACACCTAGTAATCTAGACGATTAGATACATATACTTAAGTGATTTTATTATGTGTTTAATTCGGTAATTGAATAAGTTCTAAAGCAACATAGTTATGAAATTACCTCAAGTGATTGTTGTAATTTAGGTTTTACGTGAGTTTAACCGGGTAGGATCTAGTTAGTTAATCGATCTAAATCACCATGTTCTTTCAAAAGATCCATTGTTGTAATCATCCTTGTATTTTAGTTCATTTATGTAAGTTATGACTTGGTTTATGTGAGTTTATCAAAGACTATAGCTTATACTTTAACACCTAGTGATCTAGCCACCTATATGTGAATATAGGATGTTAATTGAACAATATTTAGGATATACCATCATGTAGTTTACCTAGAGTGATCTTAGTAAACTAGGTTTTATGTGAATTCAACCATGAAAGAATCTTGTTGATTAAACATAGCTCTTAAGTTTATAGAAATTTTGAAAATGATATAAACTGTTCTATTGTAACTATCTCATAACGGTTTAAATTATAAAAGAACAATTCCTGTCATTTATCAAGCATAGAAGTAAACACCGCATTCTCATTCTTGTTAATTACTATATTTATTTACTTTTTCGTTAAACGAAAATACAACTTCAAACACAAAACCCCCTTTTCAGAATAATTAATCGTTGTGAAATCCTTAAAACAAACTTCTCCCTGTAGATTAAACTGGTCAATTTACTTGCTAGTTACTGCATGAACGGGTTTTAGTTGCCTGTATTATGTGTTAATTATTAAGCAGATTGTCTACATTTTAAAGGTTACGTTTTAACACATCATGTACTCTATTCAAAATCAGAGAAGTTAAGGATGAATAGATCTATCTCATGTTATTTCCCTGGACTTTAAAGGGAGAAGCCAAAGATTGGTTAGAATCGTTACCTGAAGGGGCGATTGACACATGGGATGTTTTAGTTGAGAAATTTCTTAAAAGATTCTTTCCGGCATCTAAAGTCGTGAGATTTCAAGGAGAAATTGTTACTTTCACGCAGAAGCCAAATGAAACTCTCTATGAGGCGTGGACAAGATTTGGAAAGTTGTTGAGAGGATGTCCTCAACATGGTTTAGACACTTATCAATTAGTACAAATATTCTACCAAGGATGCGATATTACTACAAGAAAAGACATCGACATAGCAGCTGGTGGTTCCATTATGAAGAAAACCGCACATGAAGCTTACAAAATTATTGACAACACAGCCTCCCACTCACATGAGTGGCATCAAGAAAACGACATCGTTAGATCATCTAAAGCGGCTAGAGCCGATTCTAGCCATGACTTTGATTCCATTTCCGCAAAGTTAGATGATTTCGAGAGACGAATGGAAAAGATGACTAAAGATATTCACGCAATACGAATTAGTTGTGAGCAGTGTGGAGGACCACATTTGACAAAAGATTGTCTCAATATTGAACAAATAATGGAACAAAGAGAGAATATTTCATACATGAATCAAAGGCCTGGAAATAATTATCAAAATAATTATCAACCGCCAAGACCAAACTATAATCAAAATCAGAATTATAACCGAAATGTTCCATACAACAACCAACAAGGTCCTAGCAATAAACAAATATCTAATAATACTTACAACTAGAAAAGACCTATTTTTCCAAATAAACCACCACAAACCGATGATAAAAAGCCAAATTTAGAAGATATGATGTCGAAGCTAGTGGAATCTCAAACGCAGTTTTTCACATCTCAGAAACAAACTAATGAACAAAATGCTCAAGCATTTAGAAATCAACAAGCTTCTATCCAAAATCTGGAACAAGAAGTGAGCAACCTAGCAAGGTTGATAGGTGAAAGAAAACCCAGGAGTCTACCTAGCAATACAAATGCTAACCCCCGAAATGAAACAGCTAAAGCCATTACCACGAGAAGTGGTATTACACTTAAACCACCTGAAATGCCTGTAATTTCTGATGATGCTATTCCTACTACACAGGTACCACAATCTGAGCAAGATAAGGTTAATGAAGATAACACAGTTAAAGCTAAACCTTATGTTAAACCATACCAACCACCACTTCCTTACCCCAGTAAAATGAGAAAAGAAAGACTTGAAGCCGAGCAATCCAAATTCTTGGATATGTTTAAACAAATAAATGTCAATCTTCCTTTCATTGATGTGATTTCAGGAATGCCAAGATATGCTAAATTCCTGAAAGATCTAATCACAAATAGAAAGAAAATGGAAGAACTCTCGGCTGTTACTATGAATGCTAATTGATCTGCAGTGCTGTTGAATAAACTAGCAGAAAAATTATCAGATCCAGGAAGTTTCACAATTCCATGTTTTCTGTGTAGTCTTAATTCAATAGAAGCATTGGCAGACTTAGGTGCTAGTATAAATTTAATGCAGTATTCACTATACGCTAAACTAGACCTCGGAGAATTGAAACCAACAAGAATAAGCATACGACTAGCCGATCGATCAGTAAAATATCCTATAGGGATAATGGAGAACATGCTAGTTAAAGTTGGTACTTTAGTATTTCTAGTAGATTTTGTTATTCTAGACATGGAAGAAGATTCTCGAGTTCCTCTCACATTAGGAAGACCATTCTTAAACACGGCTAAAGCAATAATAGAGGTGTTCGGTAAAAACTGACCCTAAGTATAGAGGACGAGAGTGTTACCTTTTTCTATTGATAGAGCCATGCAACAACCGCAATCTGCAGATGATACATGTTATTATATTCAAACTATAGATTAACATACAGAATTGTTAGAAGAATTTCCAGAATTACAAGGAACAGGAGAATGTTCTTTAGGAGAAGGAACTGAACCAATTAATGAATCTAAAATGTTAGCCGTACACATGGCTAATGAATACGAACCAACAACAGAAGAACTTCAAATGTTAGAAGAGGAAGACAGATATCGATACAAATCATCGATAAAAGAACCACCGATATTAGAGTTAAAGCCACTTCCAAAGCATTTGGAATACGCTTATTTACATGGTGAATCTGAATTAACTGTAATAATATCGTCTTCTCTTATGGAAAATGAAAAATCTCAACTCATTTCTGTGCTAAAAGTTCATAAACCAGCTATTGCATGGAAAATTCATGACATTAAAGGAATAAGTCCTTCGTATTGCACACATAAAATCCTTATGGAAGAAGGTCGTAAAACATATGTGCAACGCCAACGAAGACTAAATCCAAATATGCAAGATGTTGTTAAGAAAGAAATTATTAAACTGCTAGATGCAGGTTTAATTTATCCAATCTCTGATAGTCCATGGGTAAGCCCAGTTCAATGTGCACCTATGAAGGGTGGCATGACTGTCATCACAAATGAAAAATATGAGCTTATTCCTACTAGGACTATAACAGGATGGCGTGTTTGTATTGATTATAGAAAATTAAATGACACCACCAGAAAAGATCACTTTCCCTTAACTTTCATTGATCAAATGTTGGAAAGGTTAGCTGGGAACATTTACTATTGTTTTCTTGACGGTTTCTCCGGATACTTTCAAATTCCAATCGCACCAGAGGACCAAGAGAAAACCACGTTCACATGCCCTTATGGTATGTTGCTTACAAACGCATGCCATTTGGACTTTGCAACGCCCCTGCAACCTTTCAAAGGTACATGATGGCGATTTGTCACGACATGATAGAAGAATGCATGGAAGTTTTCATGGATGACTTTTCAGTCTTCGATGATACTTTTGAAACATGTCTAGTTAATCTTGAACGAATGCTTATTAGATGCGAGCAATCAAATCTAGTTCTTAATTGGGAGAAATGCCATTTCATGGTTAGAGAAGGCATCGTTCTTGGTCATAAAATTTCAAAGGAAGGAATTGAAGTGGATAGAGCTAAAGTAGATGTAATTGCTAAACTTCCACATCCCACCAATGTTAGAGGAGTTAGGAGTTTTCTAGGGCATGCCGGTTTTTATAGACGTTTCATAAAAGATTTTTCTAAAATTGCCACTCCTATGAATAAACTCCTAGAAAAGGATGCTCCATTCATATTTTCGGATGAATGCATCAAATCTTTTAATATTCTTAAAGAAAAACTCACTAATGCGCCGAGCATGATAACTCCAAATTGGAATCTACCATTTGAACTCATGTGCGATGCAAGTGATTTTGCAATGGGAGCCGTTTTAGGACAAAGGATTGAAAAACGATTTCGACCTATTTATTATGCTAGTAAGAAGTTACAAGGAGCACAAACGAATTACACAACTACTGAAAAAGAACTCCTTACTATTGTCTTCGCTTTTGAAAAATTTCGTTCATATCTCGTTCTAGCTAAAACGGTGGTCTATACCGACCATTCTGCTCTTAGATACCTATTTTCAAAACAAGATGCCAAACCACGAGTAATCCGTTGGATCTTACTCTTACAAAAATTCGATATTGAAATCCGAGACAAAAAGGGAGCAGAAAATCTCGCAGCTGATCATCTTTCTCGCCTTGAAAATCCTGAATTAGAAGTTCTAAATGAATCAGCCATACAAGATAACTTTCCTGATGAATATCTATTGAAAATCGATTATAATGAAATTCCATGGTTTGCAGACTATGCAAACTACTTAGTATGTGGATTCCTTGAAAAAGGGTTGTCGTACCAAAAATAAAAGAAATTCTTTAGTGATATAAAACACTATTTCTGGGAAGATACACATTTATTAAAAAGTTGTCCCGATGGAATAATACGCCGATGCGTATTCGGAGATGAAGCTAGTCAAATATTACACCATTGTCACACAGGACCAAAAGGAGGGCATTATGGGCCTCAACTAACAGCAAGGAAAGTCTACGACGCTGAATTCTATTGGCCTACAATTTTCAAATACGCATACCTTCTTTGTAAATCCTGTGATGCTTGTCAAAGGGCCGGAAAAATAAGTCAACGTGATGAAATGCCACAAAATGTCATTCAAGTATGTGAAGTATTTGACGTTTGGGGTATTGACTTTATGGGTCCATTTCCAACATCTCATAATAATCTCTACATTCTCGTTGCCATTGATTATGTGTCTAAATGGGCAGAAGCACAAGCTCTCCCAACTAACGATGCACGAGTTGTAGTCAACTTCTTAAAATGTCTTTTTGCTAGGTTCGGAACAACGAAAGCTTTAATAAGTGATCGGGGTACTCATTTTTGTAATAATCAACTTTAGAAAGTTTTCAAAAGATATGGAGTAACTCATAAAATCTCCACTGCTTATCATCCACAAACAAGTGGACAAGTTGAAAATACCAACTGAGCTTTAAAACGTATTCTTGAGAAACCGTAGGATCGAATCCAAAGGAATGGTCTATGAAATTAGAGGATGCACTCTGGGCTTTTAGAACAGCCTACAAAACTCCAATTGGAACCACACCTTTTAAACTTGTTTACGGAAAAGCATGTCACCTTCCAGTAGAAATTTAGCACAAAGCATTTTGGACTTTGAAGACGTGTAATCTTGATTTACATGAAGCCGGACGTCTACGGTTAAGTCAACTAAACGAATTAGAGGAATTAAGACATGATGCATATGAAAATTCGTTAACCTATAAGGAAAGAACGAAGAAATGGCATGATAAAAGAATCAGAAGTTCAAAAGAATTTAAGGAAGGAGACAGAGTTCTTCTTTTCAATTCACGATTCAAGCTATTTCCTGGAAAGTTGAAATCAAGATGGTCTGGACCATTCATAGTCAAAAGAGTTTTCCCATATGGAATGATAGAGTTAATAGATTCAAATGGGATTGAATTTAAAGTTAATGGTCACAGAGTTAAACACTATATTCATGGTCCGAGGGAAGTTGACAATGAAGTTAATCATAATTTCACCACCCAAGAAAACCCTCAAAATGAAAACATAAATATGTTTTCAACGATATATGAAAAGCCAAAATTGGAAGACGGGGAGGCTTCAAATTGCAGTGATGAAGAAGAATTTCTATATAAACCTCCCATTCCAAGAAACGAAGAAAAATTCGAATAAGAAGTTCAAGTAGAAGTGAAAGCACCAAGAAAAGATCACCCGGAAAAGGTTAACAAACCAACTCTACTTACTAAAGTAGGAGACCCAGATGAATTTATCATTTCTTACTTGCTTAATGATGGTGCTATGTATAATGAGCTTGCAGATTTAGGAGCGAGTGCGAATGTTATGCCTCTTTCCTTATACAAAAGATTAGGTGTGGGTAAATTAAGACCAACCAGAATAGGTGTTCAATTATTTGATCAAACCATTAAACACCCGGTTGGAATAGCCAATAATTTACTTGTTAAAGTGGGAAGTTTGACCTTTGCTACAAATTTCATAGTTATTAATATGAAGGAAGACCTTGATATTCCTATGATTTTAGGTCGCCCATTTTTAGCAACCACCGAGGCATTCTTTGATGTAAGAGAAGGTAGAATGACACTTAGGCATGGTGATAAATCGGTCACCTTTGTGAATCGAAAGTTTCAATCTTCACCAACCAAAACTGTTGAACCAATAAAAATGCCTAAGTGTGGGGAAGATGAAGAAACACCTAATGATGACCCGATAACAAAGAACCCTGTTATTGATACGAAATTAGATGAACCCGTTTTTAACATTGCAACGAAGAAACTTTATAAACGGATTCAAGATGCTAGGATTAAGGGGAACTTTAAGTTATGCAACCGATTAGTATCCGATTTGTTGCCTAAAGAAAAGGCGATGTTAATTAAATTTGTGAATGTTACAGAGGAAATCAACAAATGGCTTGAAGAAGAAGTCAGAGATATGCAATTTGTTGATGTTCCAATTGAAATTAATAATGAAGTTAATCACAAGTTCGATACCACAGCTAACTAAGTGTGGGGAGATTCAAATGTTTTAAAGGATAATATAATGCTGTCTAAGGTTAGATTTTCTGTTTTCATGTAGTTCTCGAGAATGGAATCCGAATGGTCTTTCCCTAGCAGACCCTAAAGAACTAGTCTTCTCCCTCCATTCTAAATTTTTATTTCTTTTAGGTTTTACGAGATGAAGAATTCCTTTGATCTGACCCATGGTCTACTACTACATGCTATGATTACTAAAAGTAATAATAACATCTTCCCGAGTGAACTAGTATCATTCATAAGAGGAAAAATGGACGAAGTAAGGAAAGAACTCAGGAAAGATCATCATAAGACACATTTTGGTAAAGGAAAATCAAAATCCGCAACAAAAAGAAGATCACGACACCTTGAAAGATGTCATAAATGCGTAAAATGGTCACACGAAGGTAAATATTCAAAAAATCAAACACATTCCAATATCGAGTTCGTTAATTTATGCAGAGAAGGACCATTCATATGTTTAGAAGAAAAGTTATTGAAAAATCGAGGTTACGCCTATGTAGCTATGGAAAACCAAATCAAACGACTCTCCTATGAGTCGACTAAAGCAGGTCTCTGAGAATTCTTTCTCACAGGTAAGTATATACAGTTTTTATTTGTTTATTGCTTTTAACCTTTTGATAATAAACGATGAATCGTTCGCTATAAAGTATTAAATTGATATTCAATAAAATTAGGTATGCAAAACTGAAATTATTGATATCATACAAAAATTTAATTCGCCACTGCGAAATTTGTGAAGACCCGTCCTAATCCATCCGGACGAAGTCCATATCGATTATAAACGATTCACAACAGTTGATTACATCACGAGGTACTTGACCTCTATATGATACATTTTACAAACATTGCATTCGTTTTTGAAAAGAAAATCTTTCATTACATCGAAAGTTGACGGCATGCATACCATTTCATAAAATATCTAACTATAATTGACTTAATAACAATCTTGATGAACACAACGACTCGAATGCAACGTCTTTTGAAATATGTCATGAATGACTCCAAGTAATATCTCAAGATGAGCAAATGCACAGCGGAAGATTTCTTTCATACCTGAGAATAAACATGCTTTAAAGTATCAACCAAAAGGTTGGTGAGTTCATTAGTTTAACATAAATAATCATTTCATAATTTTAATAGACCACAAGATTTCATATTTCCATTTCTCATAAAGATACCTCCCATGCATAGAGACAAAAAATATCATTCATATGGATTGAACACCTGGTAACCGACCTTAACATGTGCATATAAGAATATCCCCATCATTCTGGGATCCTCATTCGGACATGATATAAATTTCGAAGTACTAAAGCATCCGTTTGTAACGTCCTCCCAATAGGGTCTGGAAGGAACGTCACTAATATCAAAACATACCAACATATTATAATAAACGAGAACAATACTAAATGATGAATTTAACTTTAATGAGTACGCAGTGAAAAATGAAATGTCGTTACAATGACAGGAATAACAATATCGTAAATGTTCACATGCAGAAGTAATAAATGCGATATCTCTTGATCCTATGTCCAAGTAGCATCACATAAGCAGTAAGTATAAGAGCTTGAATCAAACAGCACCTGAGACAAAACATGCTAAAGTTTCAACCAAAAAGGTTGAGTGAAGTTCATAGGTTTAACAAAAAGTTTGTCGTTGTTTTAGACCACAAGATTTAGTTTGTAAAGTTGATCTCCCGCAGGATCAAAAAGTTATGCCAATGCGTGATATTTAGACTAAACGTTCAAGTTTGCCCCATGACAAGTTGTGTCTGTCCTTGTCAGTTTAATTTCATTATTAAGTAATACAATGACTTGGTCAAATGTATCGGGGACGTTACTCCCGGTAGGCCTACCCCCAATAATTAAGCATGCCGCAGCAATTAAAAATATCACTGTAGGGACTTAGTCGGACATAGCCGGGTATAGCATAGTTTAACAGTTTGGTACTTGTGTCTAAAGTGTAAAAAGTAAAAACAGCATGTGTCTCACCCCAAGTAAAAGTAAGTAAGTTTGCTAGCAATTAAAGATGGGCTATGAATTCACCTTAGTAAGTAGAGAGAGAGTTATTCCTCGGAATAAAGAGTTGAACGAGTGAGCAGGAAAATCAACCTATTGACATTTAAGAGTAGTTAAGTGTTTTGCCCATGTTTAAGTTTAAGTATGTGTTTAAGTATAGTTTGTTTTACTAAGTTTCTATTCCTAGTAAGTTACTATTTTTATAAAGTTTCCATTTTTAGAAAGTTTCTTATTTTACTAAGTTTCTATGACTAGAGAGTTTCTACTTTTATCAGTGTTTTCCATTTTAGGATACTTGTCGCATTAGATAAGCTTCCAATCACCCCTTTCCCTTCGAATGGCTAATTTAGATCTAGGGGCTTGAGCCATAGGACCCTTTAAATCGAAAATCCAAACCATCTGCCTAGAATCTCATAGAAACCATTCGTCAAGAAAGTTCGAAGATCTATACATCTCTAATACATATCCCAAAATGTTTTTATGTTACAATATAAGTAGTAGGTTATAGGTGCTAGTAATAGTAATAGTGTATACATGTTATTTATTTTATTTTTAATTGCATATAATTTATAACATTATTTACATGTTTCGGTAAAAATAATAACTAAAGTAAAAAGTAAAAAGTAAAAAGTAAAAAGTAAAAAAATTAAAAAGTAAGAAAAGAATACTTACTAGTAGTAATTCTTCAAATAGAGAATGAGAGAAATTTTGGTGTGAGTTTGAATGAGAAATGAGGGGTATTTATACTTGAAAAAATTAGGTAAAAAGAATAAAATAATTAAAATAAAAAGAAATATTTTAATTCTTAATGGGATTTTAAAATTAAAAAATATTAAATGTTAGGTCATGGGATAATGCACAAAATAAAATAATAAAAGTAGTTTTTCCATTACAATTTTTAATTAAAAAGTAATTTATTTATTTATTTATTTATTTTTTTTCATTTATTTTAAGGATTTTTTTATATAAATAAACAAATTGATTTAATGCGTTTCCAAGAATATTTGTCAATAATATTTTATTTTTAATTTTATTTTTAATTTTTGTTTTATTTAATTAATAAATACAAATTTTGCATACAAATAATAAATAATTTGGTATTTTGTATTTTTAATAATAATTATGATTTTAATTATTAAACTATAGTTTTAGTAAGTTTGTAAATATTATTACATTTATATATAATTGGATTTATTATATAGTTAAATATATAATACATTAACTAAATAATAAAAGTGATACAAAGTTTATATACTTAGTTAAATTATGTCAAATTATATAAATTAATAATATATTATTTATTTAAGCGTACATTGTTGACTAAAAATTACTCTTCGGTCAATATTTAATTGTATATAACAACCCTTAATACATATAGTCAGACATATAACCCTAGGGTTAATTCAGTAATTTAGAAGTCAAAAAGTGAGGGTTGTTACAGTACCTCCCCGTTAATAAAAACTTCGTCCCGAAGTTTTAGGTAGACTTATCGGATGCATCAGCGGTTGAGAAGAGATGGGGATATTTCTGTTTCATTTGGTCTTCACGTTCCCAGGTATGTTTGGGGCCTTAAGTGTTTTCCAAAGGATAGAATATTGTTTTGTTTCAAGCGTTTAAGTCATACAAACCATAATCTCTATAGGTTCTTCTACGAAGTGCATTTTATCATTAATGCAGAGATCATTCAAAATGATGATGTTATGCAAGTCATTTCAGTAAATTGGATACATGAAATGTGTTATGAATAATATTGAGCTCATTTAAAACCTTGAACATTTATGCTGCAATATTAGGCAGACAAAACAGATAGGAGTTCATGAAAATCATAGTCATGAAATTTGATAGAGATCGTCATTCTTTATAACAAGAATGACGAATTAGAGTTTTATCGACATTAAATAATATGGATAAAGTAATTCGATTATAGAAAGAGTATAAACGAAGCTATCGTAAAAGAGTAAATGAGAAAATTAAATGTTCGCCTTAACTTTTGACATAGTTACGATTGATTTCCGGATTTCAAGGAATTAAAGAAATCTTCGAAATCTTTATAAGATTTGATTTTTCGGTAATTACGGAAATTATGATTTTCTTTAATTAAATGCGGTGAATTGCCTCGATTGCTGTGTCTGGAATTTTTGCTATAAATTAGCTTCTTCCGTTTCATTATCTTCACCACTTATATACTTTCTTTCTCAATTCATACTTCCAAAAGTTTTGTTAATATGCTCAATCTAGTTCTTGTCTTTGACATTATATTGGTTATCACCACAATCATCCATCTTTTCCAACTCCCACCAGAGGAGTCTGTTTACTTCTACTATGCTCTAGGATTTATTGTGTTTTTAGTTCTCCCGTGTCTTTATATTGCTATACGCATTGAGATACACGGTTTGTAATTTCAGTGTTGTTATCGGGATTTATATTTTCCCTTATATGTCGAAGCTTCATGCTTTTGTAAAGCAAGTAAAGGTCCAGAATTCGTAGGTATGAAGTTTTGAATGATCATGATATTCAAAGCAGAAGGAAAGGTAATAGCACGATTTGATTTGTCATATTACCAGAATATCCGAAAAAGACTGAATTATCAAGAAAAATATTTTCTTGATATGTTTAGAGTTTAAATAGATAAGAGTCGTGTAACATGGCAAATGATGATTATAAAGTTTATGATTCATCATCTTCCATTAAAAATTTAGCATGACTTATTGTAATATAATCACGTTGGCCTGACGTCATTATATTATACTAACTCATGCTTCAATTCCCAACACTACTTCAAATCATTCATAATTTAAACTTGAACTTTACAGAATATAGAAACTAAAACAGTTTCCTTTATGATGTGATAAAGATATCGCCAAGAGATAATTAATTGCTGACAAGAATCGTTATAAAGATATCTTCAGAAATATAGAGGATATTTATAACGAAAGATACAGTGATATCTCAGAATTTCTTAGTTCCAATGACGAGGAAAATTCTTTTGTTTCCTCTTCATTTAATGCTACTATATCTGAATCATTGGTTATCAATCCGAGATGGTTTCAAGAAATTTTATTTTTTAGATGATTAAACGTTGATTGTAATCGTCAACGGATCTAATGTTTAACGAATAGGCGTTGTTGATGATAATTTCGGTGGTTTGATTTGATAATTCATCATAGAATACGAATGAATATAATTCATGAATGTAGTGATCTTTAGGAAGATAACACCTGCTAAAGCTTTACTTGAATTCTGGTATGTTAATTTCAAAATGTGTAATTAAATTTGTATGAAAATGATTGTGTATCACAGTGAAGGCAGTGAGTATAATTAATGATTTATGAACCGAAATTGAAGAATGTACAGTGTATTTATGTGAGATGTAAATATTTCTCGGGTATTACCTACCCGTTAAAATATTTTCACAATTAACAGTTTTTACAATCTTTATAAAGATATACGTTCATATATGTATTCTTCAGATATAATCATGGATTTAATGAGTTAATATATATTAAACTCATTTGATTTGCGGTTTGGAACGAGAGTAAATAATCTCCAAAATCTTAGAGATTTCATAATTGTTGCGAAATATTTCGCTAATGAAGTTATGAATCAATACATTCATCGTTATACTTGATTTATTATGAAATGGAGTTTATTGTGCTGAAGCAGTGATTAACAATTGTTAAGTCATTAGCGAAGGGTGTACATCATAGCATATTAGTGATATGAATTAACCAAGTAGTACATACTAGTTGAGATTCTCACGTAATTGCTTAGTACGACAAGATTTATTATTGTTCCAAATCATATATATATAAGGTATACATATATAATTCTTCAGGAAGAATGAGTCAATACATCTTAACTCTTTATTGCTAATATTCCTTAGTATCTATGGGGCGTATCATGTTGATGTTTGAGGTACTGAGTGTGTTGTTGAGGCGTGGGATGCGAATGTTGTTGTTGATGAAGCTGATGCTGTTAGTGGTGATGTTGATGGTACTGATGGTACTGGTGGTGATGCTGGTTATGCTGCTGGTGCTGCTGCTAGTGTTCGTAGGTTTCGCACCAGATTTTCCAGAGTCACTACTTGACGCGAAGCTCGTTGACTTCTTCTATTATTTCGGGATGATTGGTGGTTGGAACAAGGGGGTGAATAAGATCTAGAATCTTCGATATTATATATTCGTGACGGGATACCCTGGAAAGAAGAGAGAAAATGGTGTTTCCGACTGGTTCGCCGGTAAGCGCTTCAGGTTCTTCGCCAAGAGGTGAATTCGGTTGGTGGAAGGGATCATCTTCTTCTTGTCTCCATTGATTGAGTCGGCTACGAACCCATCCCCAATTCATCCAGAATAGATGATGGCTGATTGGTTCGTTTGTTCCGGTTACGCTGCCGTGGGAGCTTGAAGAGTTTGAGAAATTCATATTATATGTTTGGAATAGGGTTTGATATGAAATGGGTATTGAATACCGAATGATATATTCGTCTCCTTGAATACGTATTTATAGCAAAAAGATTTCCGTAATTTACGGAGGAAATTTAGGATAAGTGGTAGACAAAGTTTATAGACATGATAATATATGATAAGATATGATGTGTCATCCATTTATGTAATAATGGTGGTATGACGTGTTGAGATTTGTAACCAGATATTGATTAAAGAATTTCAATTCGTATACTGTGATAACCCAATAATATTTTTCAGTTCGCAAACCGATGCATAAAGGCATAAGATACGTGAGTGTTTGAAGTAGTAGCAGGAGCTTGTGGACGAACCGTTATCTTCAATAACATATAGAAGTTTGATAAACTTGATAGGTCATAAGTTTGAAAAAAAAAATTAAGTGGAATAAAGATGAATATGATATAAATGAAACACTTTATTTTATTAAGAACAAGGCTTTAAACAAGCCTTCTTATTACACGATTCGGGGATAGAAATAGTTTAAGGCCTAGCCTTTGCATAGATAGAAAATAACTAGGAAATATTAAGATTGAAGTAGTCTTCATATTTCTTCTTCTCGTCCTCAACCTCCTTCATAAACTTCTCAAACTTATCATTCTTCTCCTTTTATTCCTCATAAAGATACTCGATGTTATCATAAAGATTGGAAACATCATTGTTGATTACATGGTACTTGTGGTCCCTCATAGAAAATTGATTATTCACGCAGTTTTCCTCCATCTTCAATCTAATGTCAACATCTTCTCTTAGGTAGGAGAGATATTGCTTCCCCCATCGGGCATTTATTGTAAGGGTGAAAACTAAAGTCCACATCGGTCATGGGATAAAACAAATGTATGTATATAATCTCTTTCTTTAGCTCAGCATTTTCCTCCATGAGCTTCTTGATCGCTAGGTCTTTTTCCTTCATTTGAGCATCGATCCTTGCAATATGGCGAATAAGGTCATCGGTAGTTTTTCGCAGATTCATGAGCTCGTACTTGGCATCAACTTCATCATAGGAAGGAGATTGGGATCTTTTCTTTGACGGCCCAGTTTCTTCAAGACATTTCCTCTTGTCTTTATTCCTTGGGGTTGGATAGTATTCAGGAGACCCATGTAACTTTAGAGTAGTATTTGGGCTATAATTTGGTGAGGGAGGACCACCAAAGTCATAAGGTGGACTTTGGACTGGTCTTTATGTGGAAGACCTTTCAGTATCTTTTTCGGTTGGCTTGAAAAGATTCATTATGGTCGTTTGATGATAATTAGACATCCTAACATTAGGAAGGATATTTTGATTAGAATCTTTAAGCATAATCGTTAAGATTATGGGGCAATCCTAAGTGCTTTAATTCTAAGGCAGGAAAAGTTATAGTTTCCTAGATTGCTAAGGCACCCTAGCTAACAAGTAAGGCACACATAAAAATGCAATCCTGGTTCTCTATAACAGCCTGGTTATGCTCTGATACCAATCTGTAACGTCCTCCCAATAGGGTCTGGAAGGAACGTCACTAATATCAAAACATACCAATATATTATAATAAACGAGAACAATACTAAATGATGAATTTAACTTTAATGAGTACGCAGCGAAAAATGAAATGTCGTTACAATGACAGGAATAACAATATCGTAAATGTTCACATGCAGAAGTAATAAATGCGATATCTCTTGATCCTATATCCAAGTAGCATCACATAAGCAGTAAGTATAAGAGCTTGAATCAAACAGCACCTGAGACAAAACATGCTAAAGTGTCAACCAAAAAGGTTGAGTGAAGTTCATAGGTTTAACAAAAAGTTTGTCGTTGTTTTAGACCACAAGATTTAGTTTGTAAAGTTGATCTCCCACAGGATCAAAAAGTTATGCCAATGCGTGATATTTAGACTAAACGTTCAAGTTTGCCCCATGACAAGTTGTGTCTGTCCTTGTCGGTTTAATTTCACTATTAAGTAATACAATGACTTGGTCAAATGTATCGAGGACGTTACTCCCGATAGGCCTACCCCCAATAATTAAGCATGCCGCAGCAATTAAAAATATCACTGTAGGGACTTAGTCGGACATAGCCGGGTATAGCATAGTTTAACAGTTTGGTACTTGTGTCTAAAGTGTAAAAAGTAAAAACAGCATGTGTCTCACCCCAAGTAAAAGTAAGTAAGTTTGCTAGCAATTAAAGAGGGGCTATGAATTCACCTTAGTAAGTAGAGAGAGTGTTATTCCTCGGAATAAAGAGTTGAACGAGTGAGCAGGAAAATCAACCTATTGACATTTAAGAGTAGTTAAGTGTTTTGCCCATGTTTAAGTTTAAGTATGTGTTTAAGTATAGTTTGTTTTACTAAGTTTCTATTCCTAGTAAGTTACTATTTTTATAAAGTTTCCATTTTTAGAAAGTTTCTTATTTTACTAAGTTTCTATGACTAGAGAGTTTCTACTTTTATCAGTGTTTTCCATTTTAGGATACTTGTCGTATTAGATAAGCTTCCAATCACCCCTTTCCCTTCGAATGGCTAATTTAGATCTAGGGGCTTGAGCCATAGGACCTTTTAAATCAGAAATCCAAACCCTCTGCCTAGAATCTCATAGAAACCATTCGTCAAGAAAGTTCGAAGATCTATACATCTCTAATACATATCCCAAAATGTTTTTATGTTACAATATAAGTAGTAGGTTATAGGTGCTAGTAATAGTAATAGTGTATACATGTTATTTATTTTATTTTTAATTGCATATAATTTATAACATTATTTACATGTTTCGGTAAAAATAATAACCGAAGTAAAAGGTAAAAAGTAAAAAGTAAAAAGTAAAAAATTAAAAAGTAAGAAAAGAATACTTACTAGTAGTAATTCTTCAAATAGAGAATGAGAGAAATTTTGGTGTGAGTTTGAATGAGAAATGAGGGGTATTTATACTTGAAAAAATTAGGTAAAAAGAATAAAATAATTAAAATAAAAAGAAATATTTTAATTCTTAATGGGATTTTAAAATTAAAAAATATTAAATGTTAGGTCATGGGATAATGCACAAAATAAAATAATAAAAGTAGTTTTTCCATTAAAATTTTTAATTAAAAAGTAATTTATTTATTTATTTATTTATTTTTTTTCATTTATTTTAAGGATTTTTTTAATATAAATAAACAAATTGATTTAATGCTTTTCCAAGAATATTTGTCAATAATATTTTATTTTTAATTTTATTTTTAATTTTTGTTTTATTTAATTAATAAATACAAATTTTGCATAAAAATAATAAATAATTCGGTATTTTGTATTTTTAATAATAATTATGATTTTAATTATTAAACTATAGTTTTAGTAAGTTTGTAAATATTATTACATTTATATATAATTGGATTTATTATATAGTTAAATATATAATACATTAACTAAATAATAAAAGTGATACAAAGTTTATATACTTAGTTAAATTATGTCAAATTATATAAATTAATAATATATTATTTATTTAAGCGTACATTGTTGACTAAAAATTACTCTTCGGTCAATATTTAATTGTATATAACAACCCTTAATACATATAGTCAGACATATAACCCTAGGGTTAATTCAGTAATTTAGAAGTCTAAAAGTGAGGGTTGTTACATCGGTACTTTGGATGGGGCTTGTTGGGCCCGATAGATCTATCTTTAGGATTCGCGTCAATTAGGGTGTCTGTGTCACGACCCTACTTTTTCCGTTATCTTTTTTCGTTAATTATTTAACGACCGTTAACTGTTAGTGTGCCACGTCATTTCTATGACCTATATTATTATTTTTGTAATAATATATATATATTAATTATTATGTGTTATGTGAATATATGTATTCATATTTTAATTTATACGTTTCTACGTCTCGCGGATTTCCATCCGGCGAATCTTTTTGGTTTTTAAACCAACGGTCGAGCTTTCGGGATTTTTAAATCCTAAATATTTTAAATATGACATTTTATGATCATATTATTAATAGGTGTATTTATATTTATTTTTCGTCGCGCGTTTGTTATCTTTCCGGATTTTTAATCGCGTAAGCGTGTTTTCGCGTTTCGGGCTTCGTTCGGGATTTCGGGCCACAAGGAAATTAGCATTTAACAAAATTGGACCCATGGGGCCCACCCCCATGCAAAACTCGGCCGAAGCCAAGGGGGATACCCCTTTACACTTTGTTTTTCAATTTCATTTTTCACATTTCAAGATTTATTCCCTAAAACCTAATTTTAGATTTTTCTCTCCCTCTTCTCCTCCCTCTCCTTCTTTGTGCCATCACCATCACCACCATAAACCACCATCTTCATCAAAATTATTGCTTGGATCAAGAAACAATTAACACCAACGCGTTCCTTGTTCCGTTCTCTACACGATTCTATTCTTTGATTCTCGATTTGGGTATAAACCCTAACCCTAGAACTTTTCATTTTTATTTAAATTTCTGTATTTTGAGTTTATATTATTAGTATGATGTATATTAGTTGTTGTAATGTTGTTTGGATGCGTAGAATTACTCGTTTGCATATGTTTTCGGTTTGTAAATTTTGGACAGCAGTTTGATTCGTGTTTTATGACTTTGTAACTGATATGAATGTTAAAATAAAGTATATAAATGAGTTCCTCTTATCAAGACATTAATTTTAGACTCTGGATTCATGTCGTTTCGATTCTCGGAGCCCTAGATATGCTTAATTTGGTTTTTGTTAAAGATTGAAAGGTGTTCTTGGCATGAACAAGGTTGGGTCCGACTTTGTGACAATCCTTGGTGTCTTTAGGATGTGTCATTTGGTTAGGACTGATGGTGGGACGAATTTTCATGTTCGGGTCACCTAAATCCGAGCCACGGTTCACCCGTTGTGCCTAAATTACTGTTTGAGTAAATTGATTTTCCCAAGTGTGGTCATGGCTAATATCCACGACCTAGGGACTGTTCTTAGAGTGTTCTTGAGTTCATAATTGTGTTGGGTGGTTTGAGTAGGCGGAACTGCATATGTGGCTCGCCCGAAACCGACACCCGGGGCTCAAGATACGACCCGATGAACTTTTAAACTTAAAACTTATGGTTAATGATTAAACTTATGTTAAAATTTATGGATTTCATTATTAATTAATTACTTTTGATAAAAGAAGTAATTATTATTATTTAAGACTTATGATATAAATATTTATTATATCTTTTAATTATTAATTATAATTTAATTAACATTTTAATTAAACTTATGATTAATAATACTTTTATTATTAAAGGAAAATACTTATGATAAGTATTAACTTTATTTTTGAGAAATTATTATAAGACTTATAATAAAGAATAAATTATTATTTAATTATTATAAGACTTAATTATTATTTAATTATGATTTAATTATTAAATACTTATGATTTAATAATTTTAATTAGAAACTTATGATATAATTAATAATTCATTATTAATTTATAATACTTATGATATGATTTAAAGATTATTATTATTAATAATATTTATAATATGATTAATATTTAATTAATTAATTAAATACTTATGTTATACTAATTATAACATTTCAACTTATATTAACTTTAATAATTCATTTTATTTAATTAAACTTATGTTAAGACATTATTATACACTTTTGACTTTAAATAACATTATAACCTATGTTATTATTATAATTTACACTTTTCAAATTAATGTTAACTATGTTTGACCAATGTTGACTTTTGAGTTGACTTTCGGTTGACTTTGACTTTCAGTTGACTTCTGTTGACTTTCTAAATAAGGAAACTTTCCTAACTTCAAAACTTTCTAAAAATAGAAATTTCTAAATTTGGAAACTTTCCAAAAATAGAAACTTTCCTAAAATAGAAACTTTTCTAAAATAGAAACTTTCCTAAAATAGAAAACTTTCCAAAAATGGAAACCTGCTAAAAATAGAAACTTTCTAAAAATAGAAAGTGTGTGTCCTTATGCTGTTCCAATCAAATCGATGCTTGCTGAGTAATGTTCTATGTCTACTTGCAACATGTACAATAGCTATCATACTAAGACTTGACCTAAGTTAGTTATTTATTTCGACCTGCTTTATTTATAGGTCGGCGTTGTGATCTTTCTTGATCACTTTACTTTACTTGCTGTTCGCTTGTTTGTGAGATTTCTTCAGTTGCTATTTAAGGTGAGTTATAGTCCCGTTTTTACATACTTTTCAAAGTATACTTTTTGGGATGCGATTACATGCAGATTTTTATTTACGGTTAGACACAAGTAACAGTTAAATTTAATTATTCATTGTGAGTTGGACAAAAATATTCCCTAGTCTGGTAACTGTAATCATTGGTTTCTATCGGTGAACGCGAATCCTACAGATAGATCTATCGGGTTTGACAACCCCATTTCGAGCTAGTCGCGCTAGCAATTTATAATCGGAATGTTTAGTACTTCGTAATTTGTTGTAGATACACTGTCCAAGTGTATATTTTTATTGTGTTTGGCAAGGGTAAATAAAGGGTTAAGTGATTACCAGGTGGCTCATTGATAATGGAATAATGTTTAATGTTTTCTAACATTTCTAAATCTTGTGGTCTAAAGTTTACTCATTTATTTAAACCTATAATTCACTCAACCTTTGTGTTGACAGTTTACTTGCATGTTTTCACAGGTACTTGAGTTATTTGATGCTTCGGCTGTCGTTAGAAGAGTCTGCATGCATTTGGGCAGATTTTATGAAACTATTTATGAAACTTAAGTTTGCATTCTATTTTGGATAATTTAAATTGTGGGTTTGTTGGCAATGTTTTGTGTCAACTTTTGGTTCATTACTATGGTTGGTTGATTTTAAACTACTTAATTGGGTTTGTTTCCTTTTTGGGCAACATTTTGAAATAAAAGAATGCAACTTTGTTTATTTAATTCATTTAAGTCCGATCAAGCTATGGGACCAACTGACGGATCCGTTAAGTGTTTTGACAGGGCCGTCACATGTGGTATCAGAGCTCTGGTTGTAGGGAACTAGGCGGTCTTAATGTGGTTAACCCGTGGTTATTAGGGTGCATTAGAGTCTAGTTTACAGCCCGACCTTTTTGATATAGCATTATTATGCATTTCATTTCGTATAAGTTATATTATTAGCTTTCATATCTTTTTAGTATGTGGTTTGCGGTTTTGCTGTTTGCAGATGTCGACTTCGAGCGATAACTCTGTTGCTGCTCCTGCTCCACCGTCTCCTGCTAGACGTCGTGCTAATCAACCAGAGATCGATGATCCTGTTCATTACTATTTTTCTACCATTACTCATATGAACCGGGCTTATAATGAGGTGACACGTATTAACGCCCTTAGTGATTGTTTGCGCACTTTGCCACATAATGAAGTTATGGACGAGATCCGTGCCGACATGGGTAACTTTATCACTTTCAAGCATAGGGTTGAGGATGGGAACCGCAAGCGTGATCGTGAAGTTAATGCTAAGTTCGAGGCTCTCGAGAGCACTGTTCGTGTGTTGAAGGAAGAGTTGGAAGTTGTGAAAGGGAAGTTGCGTAAGTATGAGGATCCTCCCGAGACTCATGCTGGACCAGCTTATCACACCCGCTCTAAGCGAATGTGATGTGATTATTCATATTGATTATCTATTTCATCAGACTTAATGTCCTTTTTATACATACATTTTGGGTTATGTACGGCGTTTTGCCGAGGATTTTATTAAGATTTTGTTATGGGATATTTTTCATTATGTATGGATGGTTATTTTTATGACATCTGTTATCATTATCATGTTTTATTTCTGATATTATGGCTCTTGGCATGTTATATTATGCGTAATATATGTTCATGTATGTTAGGTGCTATGTATGTTGTATGATGTTATCATAAAATATGTATGCATGTGATGGTTATTTCTATAACAATCATAACTGTCATGTTATTACTCATAGTGTTAGTTGACTAATATCTTAATGGTTAGTCTTTTCGTGTTTTGATCTATTCCTTTATGACACTAGTATTATTCTTGGTACTAACGGATGTGTTATTCTATTTTGAAGATCATGCCTCCAAGAGAGTCCACTGAAGCGCGTATGCAACGCCTGATCAATGAAGGAATTGCTGCTGCTATGGCAGCAAATGCTAATGTTAACGCCAATGTGAACAACAACGTGGGATGCTCCCACAAAACTTTTATGGCTGGTCGACCCCAAGAATTCAGTGGTACGGAAGGACCAATAGGGCTTACTCGTTGGTTCGAGAAAATTGAATCTATTTTCAGGGTCAGTCGGGTCCGTGAAGAGGACAAAGTTAGTTTCGCTAGTTGCACTCTCAAGGATAGTTCCTTGACATGGTGGAACAATCTGGTTAGTAGTTTGGGAAGCGATGTAGCTTATGGTTTGGCCTGGAATGATTTTAAGGAAAGATTGATCACCCGCTATAGACCTCGGGGTGAGCTTAAGAAGCTAGAGGTTGAGCTCAAGAATTTGAAAATGCATGGCACCGAGTTAGATGCCTATGAACGAAGGTTTTTCGAGTTAACTTTGCTGTGTCCTAGGGTTTATGCGGATGAGGACCGCAAAATTGAGGCTTACATTGATGGTTTGTCCGAGAAGATTGAACACGGGGTTGAGTCCAGTGAACCCCAGACTATTGAGGCAGCTATGTCTATGGCCCACAAACTTAATGACAAGGTGTTGAGAAGAAGCAAGACTATAGTTGTTGAAAGTAGTGAAGAGGTTGTCAAGAAGGCTGATAATGGGAAACGAAAGTGGGATAACAACCGCAATCAAAACCAGGGTCAGCAGAAGAAACAGGATACCTCAGGTGCTAATAACAGAAATCAGTGTGTGTGTCCTCGTTGCTATAAAGCTCATGATGGTTACTGCACAGTTACTTGTAAGAGGTGCTCTAAGCAAGGGCACATTGCTAAAGATTGTACAGTGCTTTTGCCGGGGTCTGCTACTCCCGCGACTGGTGGTAATAATAATAATGTTGGTAATAGAGGTGGTAACGGTAACGGTAATGGGAAATCGAATAATGGAGGTAATCCAAGGGTTTGTTATGAGTGTGGGAAGCCGGGGCATTTCCGAGATGCTTGTCCCAACAAGAAGACTGCAGATACTGCACGCGGCCGAGCGTTCAACATTAATGCTAAGGATGCGGAGGAAGATCCTAAGCTTGTTACTGGTACGTTCTCAGTCAACGATTTATCAGTTTATGTGTTATTTGATTCAGGGGCTGATTTAAGTTTCGTGTCGAGTAAATTAAGTCCGAGAATCAAAACGCCATTAACTCTCTTAGACAATACTTATGTTGTTGAAGTAGCTAATGGTAAGGAACTTACTGCTAAGACTATACATCGTAAGTGTAACATTAATTTGGGTGGTAGGGATTTTGACATAGATTTGATACCAATTGAACTTGGTAGTTTTGATGTTGTTATTGGTATGGATTGGTTGTCCGCGAACTGTGCCGAGATCGCCTGTTATGATAAGGCTATTCGTGTTACTGATGTTATTAGAGAGCCACTGATGGTCTATGGAGATAAGAAATGCGCACAGTTAAACCTTATTAGCTGTATGAAAGTTCGTAAACATCTCCGTAAGGGCTGTCATGCTATTCTTGCTCATGTTGTTGATCCTAGTAAAGAAGTGAAGAACGTTGATGACGTTCATATTGTTAGGGATTTTCCCGAGGTTTTTCCCGATGATTTACCTGGCCTTCCGCCGCAACGCGCGGTAGAATTTCAGATTGATCTTGTTCCCGGCGCTGCTCCTTTAGCACGTGCTCCTTATCGTCTTGCGCCTTCTGAACTTCAAGAATTGTCAAGTCAACTCCGTGAGTTGTTAGACAAAGGTTTTATTTGTCCTAGTTCGTCCCCTTGGGGAGCTCCTGTTCTGTTTGTTAAAAAGAAGGATGGTTCTTTTCGTTTATGCATTGATTATCGTGAACTGAATAAACTTACTGTTAAAAATCGTTATCCTCTTCCGAGAATCGATGATCTGTTCGATCAACTCCAAGGTTCTTCTGTTTATTCAAAGATTGATCTTCGTTCTGGCTATCATCAGTTGCGTGTTAAGGAATCTGATGTTTCAAAAACTGCTTTTCGCACCCGTTACGGTCACTTTGAATTTCTTGTTATGCCGTTCGGATTGACAAATGCACCTGCTGTGTTCATGGACCTCATGAACCGTGTGTGTAGACCCTATCTGGACAAGTTCATTATAGTTTTCATCGATGACATTCTTATCTATTCTAAGAGTGATGAAGAGCACGAAGAACATTTGAGGTTAGTGCTTGATTTGTTAAAGAAAGAAGAGTTGTACGCTAAGTTTTCTAAGTGTGCATTTTGGTTAAAAGAAGTTCAGTTCCTTGGTCACATTGTTAGCAAACAAGGAATACAAGTTGATCCTGCTAAAATTGAGGCGATTGAAAAGTGGGAAACTCCGAAAACTCCCACTCAAATTCGTCAGTTCTTAGGATTGGCAGGTTACTATCGAAGGTTCATCCAAGATTTCTCTCGTATAGCGAAACCTCTGACTGCTTTAACGCATAAGGGGAAAAAGTATGAGTGGAAGGATGAACAGGAGAATGCTTTTCAGATTTTGAAGAAGAAACTGACTACCGCTCCGATATTGTCTCTACCGGAGGGTAATGATGATTTTGTTGTTTATTGCGATGCATCACGACAAGGCTATGGTTGCGTTTTGATGCAACGAAAGAAGGTTATTGCGTATGCATCACGTCAGTTGAAGGTTCACGAACAGAACTATACAACTCATGATTTAGAGTTGGGAGCTGTTATTTTTGCACTGGAGATTTGGAGACACTATCTTTTAGGTGTTAAGAGTACTGTGTACACCGATCATAAGAGTCTTCAACATATTCTCGATCAAAAACATTTGAACATGAGACAACGAAGATGGATTGAGACGTTGAATGATTATGATTGTGACCTTTTGTATCATCCGGGTAAAGGCAATGTTGTGGCTGATGCTTTGAGTCGTAAAGAAAGGGCTGAACCACGAAGGGTTAGAGCTTTGAATATGACAGTTAGATCAAACCTCGTTAGGCAGATTCTTGAGGCACAACAAGAAGCCTTAAAGGAGGAGAATTTCGTGAAAGAGAATGTAGCCAAAGTAGCTAAGAAGTTTGAAGTTCGAGCTGATGGAACTAGATACTTTGCGGGACGTCTTTGGGTTCCGAAGTTTGGAGGTCTTCGACAGTTGATTTTAGATGAGGTTCATAAGTCTAGATACTCTATTCATCCTGGTTCAGGGAAGATGTATCAGGATCTTAAGGAGCTGTATTGGTGGCATAATTTGAAGGGTGACATAGCTAAGTATGTGTCTAAGTGTTTGACCTGTTCTAAGGTCAAAGCTGAACATCAAAAACCGTCCGGATTGTTGGTACAACCAGAAATTCCCGAGTGGAAGTGGGAAGGTATCACTATGGATTTTATCACTAAGTTACCAAGAGTTTCGGGTGGTTATGATGCGATTTGGGTGATTGTAGATCGACTCACTAAGTCGGCTCACTTTTTGCTGATTAGGGAAACCGATTCCATGGAGAAACTCACCCGTTTGTATTTGAAAGAGATTGTTTCGAGGCATGGTGTTCCCGTTTCTATTATTTCTGACAAAGATAGTCGATTTGTATCGAGATTTTGGCAATCGTTGCAAGAAGCCTTGGGCACTAGATTGGATATGAGCACCGCTTATCATCCTCAAACGGATGGTCAAAGTGAGAGGACCATTCAGACATTAGAAGATATGTTGCGAGCTTGTGTGATTGATTTTGGGAATGGGTGGGATAAGTATTTGCCGTTAGCTGAGTTTTCTTATAACAACAGTTATCACGCAAGTATTAAAGCCGCACCATTTGAAGCTTTGTACGGTAGGAAATGTAGGTCTCCTATTTGTTGGAATGAGGTTGGGGATGCTCAACTTACAGGTCCAGAGATTATTCACGAGACTACTGAGAAGATTGTGCAAATTAAAGAAAGGTTGAGAACTGCTAGAAGTCGGCAAAAGAGTTATGCCGACAAAGGAAGGAAAGATGTTGAATTTCAAGTTGGTGATCGTGTTATGTTAAAAGTTTCGCCTTGGAAGGGTGTTATTCGTTTTGGTAAAAGAGGGAAGTTAAGTCCTCGTTTCGTGGGACCGTTTGAGATCATTGAAAGAGTTGGACCGGTGGCTTATCGTTTGAAGTTGCCACAAGAACTCAGTGCTGTTCACGATGTTTTCCATATTTCGAACTTAAAGAAGTGTTTGGCTGAATTTGATCAGACTATTCCTTTGGAGGAACTTCAAGTTGACAAGCAATTGCATTTTATTAAGGAGCCAGTTGAGATCATGGACCGAGAGGTTAAGACTCTTAAACAGAGCAGAATTCCTATTGTTCGGGTCCGATGGAATGCTAGACGCGGTCCCGAGTTCACTTGGGAGCGTGAAGACCAAATGAAGCAGAAGTACCCGCATTTGTTCTCAGATGCCGAGTCAACCCCTGCGCCTGCTTAAATTTCGGGACGAAATTTCCGTAACGGGGAGGTACTGTCACGACCCTACTTTTTCCGTTATCTTTTTCCGTTAATTATTTAACGACCGTTAGCTGTTAGTGTGCCACGTCATTTCTATGACCTATATTATTATTTTTGTAATAATATATATATATTAATTATTATGTGTTATGTGAATATATGTATTCATATTTTAATTTATACGTTTCTACGTCTCGCGGATTTCCATCCGGCGAATCTTTTTGGTTTTTAAACCAACGGTCGAGCTTTCGGGATTTTTAAATCCTAAATATTTTAAATATGACATTTTATGATCATATTATTAATAGGTGTATTTATATTTATTTTTCGTCGGGCGTTTGTTATCTTTCCGGATTTTTAATCGCGTAAGCGTGTTTTCGCGTTTCGGGCTTCGTTCGGGATTTCGGGCCACAAGGAAATTAGCATTTAACAAAATTGGACCCATGGGGCCCACCCCCATGCAAAACTTGGCCGAAGCCAAGGGGGATACCCCTTTACACTTTGTTTTTCAATTTCATTTTTCACATTTCAAGATTTATTCCCTAAAACCTAATTTTAGATTTTTCTCTCCCTCTTCTCCTCCCTCTCCCTCTTTGTGCCGTCACCATCACCACCATAAACCACCATCTTCATCAAAATTATTGCTTGGATCAAGAAACAATTAACACCAACGCGTTCCTTGTTCCGTTCTCTACACGATTCTATTCTTTGATTCTCGATTTGGGTATAAACCCTAACCCTAGAACTTTTCATTTTTATTTATATTTCTGTATTTTGAGTTTATATTATTAGTATGATGTATATTAGTTGTTGTAATGTTGTTTGGATGCGTAGAATTACTCGTTTGCATATGTTTTCGGTTTGTAAATTTTGGACAGCAGTTTGATTCATGTTTTCTGACTTTGTAACTATATGAATGTTAAAATAAAGTATATAAATGAGTTTCTCTCATCAAGACATTAATTTTAGACTCTGGATTCATGTCGTTTCGATTCTCGGAGCCCTAGATATGCTTAATTTGGTTTTTGTTAAAGATTGAAAGGTGTTCTTGGCATGAACAAGGTTGGCTCCGACTTTGTGACAATCCTTGGTGTCTTTAGGGTGTGTCATTTGGTTAGGACTGATGGTGGGACGAATTTTCATGTTCGGGTCACCTAAATCCGAGCCACGGTTCACCCGTTGTGCCTAAATTACTGTTTGAGTAAATTGATTTTCCCAAGTGTGGTCATGGCTGATATCCACGACCTAGGGACTGTTCTTGGAGTGTTCTTGAGTTCATAATTGTGTTGGGTGGTTTGACTAGGCGAAAATGCATATGTGGCTCGCCCGAAACCGACACCCGGGGCTCAAGATACGACCCGATGAACTTTTAAACTTAAAACTTATGGTTAATGATTAAACTTATGTTAAAATTTATGGATTTCATTATTAATTAATTACTTTTGATAAAAGAAGTAATTATTATTATTTAAGACTTATGATATAAATATTTATTATATCATTTAATTATTAATTATAATTTAATTAACATTTTAATTAAACTTATGATTAATAATACTTTTATTATTAAAGGAAAATACTTATGATAAGTATTAACTTTATTTTTGAGAAATTATTATAAGACTTATAATAAAGAATAAATTATTATTTAATTATTATAAGACTTAATTATTATTTAATTATGATTTAATTATTAAATACTTATGATTTAATAATTTTAATTAGAAACTTATGATATAATTAATAATTCATTATTAATTTATAATACTTACGATATGATTTAAAGATTATTATTATTAATAATATTTATAATATGATTAATATTTAATTAATTAATTAAATACTTATGTTATACTAATTATAACATTTCAACTTATATTAACTTTAATAATTCATTTTATTTAATTAAACTTATGTTAAGACATTATTATACACTTTTGACTTTAAATAACATTATAACCTATGTTATTATTATAATTTACACTTTTCAAATTAATGTTGACTATGTTTGACCAATGTTGACTTTTGAGTTGACTTTCGGTTGACTTTGACTTTCAGTTGACTTCTGTTGACTTTCTAAATAAGGAAACTTTCCTAACTTCAAAACTTTCTAAAAATAGAAATTTCTAAATTTGGAAACTTTCCAAAAATAGAAACTTTCCTAAAATAGAAACTTTCCTAAAATAGAAACTTTCCTAAAATAGAAAACTTTCCAAAAATGGAAACCTGCTAAAAATAGAAACTTTCTAAAAATAGAAAGCGTGTGTCCTTATGCTGTTCCAATCAAACCGATGCTTGCTGAGTAATGTTCTATGTCTACTTGCAACATGTACAATAGCTATCATACTAAGACTTGACCTAAGCTAGTTATTTATTTCGACCTGCTTTATTTATAGGTCGGCGTTGTGATCTTTCTTGATCACTTTACTTTACTTGCTGTTCGCTTGTTTGTGAGATTTCTTCAGTTGCTATTTAAGGTGAGTTATAGTCCCGTTTTTACATACTTTTCAAAGTATACTTTTTGGGATGTGATTACATGCAGATTTTTATTTACGGTTAGACACAAGTAACAGTTAAATATAATTATTCATTGTGAGTTGGACAAAAATATTCCCTAGTCTGGTAACTGTAATCATTGGTTTCTACCGGTGAACGCGAATCCTACGGATAGATCTATCGGGTTTGACAATCCCATTTCGAGCTAGTCGCGCTAGCAATTTATAATCGGAATGTTTAGTACTTCGTAATTTGTTGTAGATACACTGTCCAAGTGTATATTTTTATTGTGTTTGGCAAGGGTAAATAAAGGGTTAAGTGGTTACCAGGTGGCTCATTGATAATGGAATAATGTTTAATGTTTTCTAACATTTCTAAATCTTGTGGTCTAAAGTTTACTCATTTATTTAAACCTATAATTCACTCAACCTTTGTGTTGACAGTTTACTTGCATGTTTTTACAGGTACTTGAGTTATTTGATGCTTCCGCTGTCGTTAGAAGAGTCTGCATGCATTTGGGCAGATTTTATGAAACTATTTATGAAACTTAAGTTTGCATTCTATTTTGGATAATTTAAATTGTGGGTTTGTTGGCAATGTTTTGTGTCAACTTTTGGTTCATTACTATGGTTGGTTGATTTTAAACTACTTAATTGGGTTTGTTTCCTTTTTGGGCAACATTTTGAAATAAAAGAATGCAACTTTGTTTATTTAATTCATTTAAGTCCGATCAAGCTATGGGACCAACTGACGGATCCGTTAAGTGTTTTGACGGGGTCGTCACAGTCTGTTCCCTAATTCTTAGATTACCAGACTTAATAAACAGGGGCATATTCGGTTTCGATCATTCAACCATATAATGTAGTTTCGATTACTTGTGTGTATTTCGTAAAACAGTTATAAAAGTTGCGCATGTATTCTCAGCCCAAAAATATAAAGGGTAAAAAGGCAAATGAAACTCACGCATATAAATATTGTAAAACAGTTATTAAAACAGTGCATGTATTCTCAGCCCAAAAATGTAATGAGTAAAAGGGAGCAAATGAAACTCACCTAATGTATTTTGTAGTAAAAATACATAGGACAACATTGAACAAGTATATGGTTGGCCTCGGATTCACGAACCTATATCATTTGTATATATATTAAAACATATAAGCTTAACTGAACAATTTAGTTATAATATCTTAAATATGTATATTATGTATGTTTAATTTGTATATATATTCATAATGGTTTAGTATTTATATAGTTATATTAATACATCCATATTTGTTTAATGTTATATTTAAAATCGATAGTTTGTTATTTGTATATATATATTTGTATAAATAATATTAATAGGTTTGATATATTTAGTTATATGAAATTTTAATATAATTATAGTATATGTAACAAATATATTGTATATACAAACTATAAATCTATTTTACAAAAAATAGTTTTTGATATTAATAATGATAATATTAATAATCATATTACTTAATAATAATACTTATATTGGTAATAATATTAATAATAACAATAATAATAATAATAATTATAATTGTAACTAGGGTTATAATAACAATAATAACAATAACAATAACAATGATAATACTAATAATAATAATAATAATAATAATAATAATAATAATAATAATAATAATAATAATAATAATAACAACAACAACAACAACAACAATAATAATAATAATAATAATAATAATAATAATAATAATAATAATAATAATAATAATAATAATAATAATAATAATAATAATACTAATAATAATAATAATAATAATAATAATAATAATAATATAAATTGGCTACCTTAAAGAATAGGTTTCAGAAAAAGAATGTCCCTGCCCGAACTCGAACCCACGACCTCCCGCTTAACCCGAAACAACATAAACCACTCCGCCATTCCTAAGTTTCTGATTTGTATCATATCTAAATATATTTATCACGACTTTACTTCTGTTTCTTCCTCTCCTACTTCAATTCGCAGACCCAATCCCAAACACAAATGGAAACCTCGTCCCAAGAACAACTTACAGCCCAACAACACTTTACGGCCCAGAACAGTTTCTCTTATACTTAATAAAAAAAAATTATTGTAATGGCCTAGGTTTGAACCTAGGACCTCTGAAAAATCACAAACACCCCTAACCCTTTATCTGTTACCTATCTCATGTATTATGTCTCGATATTTAAATACTTAATATGCACCAAACTGTTATCCTTTTCCTCCCAACTTCATCACCTCTTTTCATTCTCATCTCATATCATTGTCACCATATTTCCATCATCATCGTATTCGTTTATCATTTAGTATCGCTATCATCATATTTATCCTCATAATCCTAATATAATCTTAAGCATAATCATAATTATCATTGATTCTAAATTGATTCAAAAATGAAACCCATTACCTATCATCACCTTCCTGACCCATGTTAATTGTAATATTGTTATGTATCATCATCGTCGACTGCATCCTCGTGTATCCTGTTATAACAAAAGTAGAAACAGAAAACCATAATAACAGCAATTCGAATTACGCGATTCGTGTGGAAACCAAGCGATATGTGTATTGTTTGTTTAATTACGCTAAACTCTTACAAACCACGTGAAGCGTGTAATTATGTGATCAAATTACGCTGATCGTGTACCTTGCTACACGTTTTTTTTTAATTAACGTTTACGTTTTTTTTTTTTACAGGAGTTGACAGAAGCAACAGTAGTAAAGGTGATGGTGGATGTTTACATCAGCTTGTAAAGGGAAAACAGAAGTAGGTGTAGCAGTATTTATGTGGGTATATGGTGGTTTAAGGTTTTGATGGTTGTGAGTTGGAGTTTACGAAGAATAGAGGGAGAGAGAGATGAGAGAGAGAGAGTGATGGTTGAGGGTGGTTCTCCGGTTAGGGTGGAGGAAAGTGGTGATTACTTAAATTTCACGAAGAAGAAACAAGCGAGAAAGATAGTGATCGAATAACCTATGTATTATGTATATAATATGTAAGTGAGGTTCGTTGATAGTGTGATCGAATGAGATCATGGTAAGTTTGTCGATGGTGGTTAAATGGGTTTGAAGTGGGTGTCAAGGTGGTAACTCTTGGTGGTCGTATACAAGCATGGTGACTCACGAAGGAGAAGCAAAATTAAGAGATGGGTGATTGGTTGAAAGCAGAAAGAAAGAAAGATAGATGGTAAGATATATGTGTTTTCATATTTTGCACAAGTATATTTAGATATAGATATATACTACATAAGTTGGTTATTGGGGGAAAAAAAAAGTCAATCGTAAACAGAGATTTAGAAGTAGCCAATTGCAGTAGTGGTTTCATGATGTATTATGTAGTCATAATTAAATATAAAAATAGGATTGTGGATGGAATCAAACTAAAACAGTATTCAATAAATTCAATCAAGGGCAGTGTCGAATAGTAAAAATGGTTGTTAAATTGATTGCTTTGTTTGTCGAGCAAATTGTCAAAAAGAAATGGGTTTGTTACCTATCCCTCTCAGTATGCTTATTTATTTATATATATAATTCTTAAAGATTAATAATATTAATTTAATAATAATATAAGGACATGTTAAAAACTCATAGCAGCCATACTTATGTCCTATTGTACCAAAAGTTGAGTCCCCTTTGTTAATTAGTTGCGGATAAAAGTGTTCAGAAAAATCTCATATTTTTAAATTAACTATATTTATTTATTTTGGTCATTATGGTATAAAATTTGATCATTAACTATTAAATAAAAATTACATCAACTGTCCCTCTCATTTATGGGTGAAATATAAAAAGTGTTATAACTTAACAAATAGTTCTTAAATACATTTTTAATAAGCCTAAAATTTATAGAACTCATTTTTGTATCACCATTTATTTTAAAATTACATAAGTTTAAGTTTAACTTGCTTAATATTAATCGAAACATCAAACGAGTATTACAATCATTTAATATTTATTTTTAATATACTTCATTTATATATAGAGATATATTTAAATAATAATTATTATAATATCCTATTTTTATTTTATTAATTTTTAATAATAACAACATATAATACTTCAAATTATATTTCAAATTATTATTTATATATCCATACACACATATCTATTTACAATTAATTGTTCATGAATCGTCGAGAGCAGTTGAAGGTCAATTGAATATACGAAGCAGTTCAAATTTTTGAGATTCATTTAAATAGACTTGCTTATCATATCGAAATCAATAAAGATTAAGTTTAAATTTGTTCAAAAATTTTCGGGTCGTCACAAAATTTACCGTTTATTCATAAGGTATAAATATCTTTAATCAATCAATCCAAAATATTTCAAAAATTCGTCAGGAGTAAAACTAGGTAATATAGCTGAAATTACTTTACCCAAAAGAGGGACGTATATTTTTGATAATATTTGATTGATTAAAGTGGGATAAAAGACCAAAAAGATTTTAATTTTATTTTTACCTTGTTTTAAAAATTAATAAATATTAATTTAATATTATTGTAAAATTTTAAAAACCAATATATAATTATAATATTTTATATGTAAGTTTGTAAACTAATGTATATAAATAATATTTATATGAAATTTTAAAATTTTAAATTTAAGTTTCGTGTGAATTTAAAAACAAAAATGTACTTTATTTCATTAAGTAAAAAATATGATTTCTAAAATTCATCGTTAGTTGAAGACTAGGTCGTTGAACCAAAATTGTTTTACCCAAGGGCGGGACGAGAAATTTTATTATCATTATTTTTAATTTTATTGATCTAAAGTATGCCAAAAATATATATAAAAAAATATATATATATACTAGACCCCATGAGATCGCATGGGGTTTCCCCTAAAAAACAATGCGATTGCATGGTTGGAAAACCTTGGACAGATTAAAAGTTCCCAGCGACTGGTCTCTGTCCCATTCCAAACACACACACACACTCGAGCAAACACCCACAAACACTCCTAAAATCTTCAATTTTTCATCAAAATCAACCAAATTTCTTGCTATAATCCGCTATAATCATGCGTTTATCCAGAAGTTTTTCAAAGAAGGTAACGATTCCACCCCTAAAACTCTTTAAATTCGAATTTTTGTGTTCTTGAGCAAATTTTTACGTAATTTAATTTTGATGATTTCTAGCGTAATTAGAGTTAAATTATTCATATATTATGCATGTATAACCTAGATTGATGCTATTTAACATGATTTGAAGCCTTAAACTTTAAAATTTTTAGAAATCTAGGATTTGTGTTCTTGAGTAATTTGGGGCTAACAGGTTATGGCCGATTTTTGTTATGAATTAGTGCTAAATTAAGTAGTTTAACATCTTTAGGTAGCTAAATGATCCAAACTTTGATCCTAAACATGATTTTTTGAACATCAAAGTGGACTTTTTAAGTCTAAAATTCATGAACTTGATTAAATTAATGTAATTGCCATTTGAAACTTGTTTAATTGCTAGTAATAGTTATTTTAACATGTTATTTGAGTTGAATGTTTATGAACTTTGTATAGCTTTTCATATATGCTTATTTGAAAAATTGTACAATTGATAAAAATATGAAAATGAGTATAAGTTTAATATGGATTAAACATGTTATTGTAATTGTTTTAATTTGTTATTTTGCTAACACTAATGCATATTTGGATGCACAAATTTTGTGTTTAATGTGTTTTGCAGAGAAATACATATACGGACGGTGCATCATCGTCTAGAAGACCTGAACAAGAACTTGATCAAGAACCACAACCGGAACCACAACCTGAACAACAACAACATTATGATCAACACGTGCCATACTATGAATCAGAACCACAATTTTTTATTGCCTACATAGTATTTCCCGTTCACCATGTAATAGAACACTCAAGAATTCATGAACAGGAGTTACATCCCAATCTAAGATTTGATAGAAGCTGGAGAGATTACCCAACTTACCAACCTAACAAATTTAAGCTTTGCACCAAAAATGTGGAAGTACCAAGGGTAATAGATTGGAAGCCTTTGGAAAGGGTCAACCTAGCTAACCCAGTTAGGCTATTACTAATCCAAAGGTTTGGCAACTCTTCTTTTCCTGATTGGGAACGTTTATTTACCACTCGTAGGCCTTTATATAAGGAGTGGTGTGTTGAGCTAATGAGTACTATAGCCTTAAATAAGGATGTAGATAGGTTAGATGATAAGACTTTTCTTAGATTTTTACTTGTAGGTGGGATGTACAGGATGTCCATGATAGACATGGCTAGGGCTTTACAGATTTACACCCCCGCTAAATTATTATCACCTGATTGTACAGCTTTAATTTATCAAGGTGAGAGGGTAGATAGAGATTTTGACGCTAACACCATATGGAGGCGTATGTCAAATTTTAATGTGTTTATGCGGGGTGAAAGACACTCCTATTTAGATATTAATAAAGCAGAGCTTCGCATAATTCATAGATTTTTAGCAAACTCGATTACACAAAGAGGTAGAAACAAGGAGAAAGTGACCCTAAATGATTTATTCTACCTTAAGTGCATTCGAGACACTAGAGGCTTTGTTAATATCCCCTACTGTGTTGGGTTTTATTTGTCCAAAGTTGCAGAAGGAATACATGACGGGGGAATAATAGGAGGAGGCATTTTTGTTACTCTCATTGGAGAATATTTAGGTGTAGATAGGGAACACGGGGGTCCAATGATGGTGGTTGAGGAGCAAACCGATACTATAGGTTTGCAGGTATATCAAGGTGCAAAGGTACTAAAACGGAGGCACAATATGCCAATACCATATCAGGCAAACCATCCACAGGTTGAGAGGGGTTAGGATGAGGAGATGGATGAAGCAGATGACATTAGGGATGTCATTAGGGATAGTTATACTGATGTCTTCCAGCATGTAGATGAGGTGGAAATGAATAACCAGACTAGGCATCATTAGTATGAGCAGTGGAGAGTCAGGGATGAGTATGAGCACTCTAGGCGATGCCAACACGATAACTGTCAAGTTCATCAGCACCAAATCATGAGCCAGCTATCATATCGCGTACTACATAAGTATATCCTGACTCGGCCTGCTTTTAATCCACCACATCAGCCCTACATGCGACCACCCTTTGACCTGTACGACCCCAATCAAGCCTACCAAGACACCTATCACCAACCATGGAACCCGAGCGATGATATGAACTGGAACCCCTATCCAAACTAATAGTGTTCCATTGGTGATATCTTATCTTTTATTATTTTTATCTATTTATGTTAAACATTTAATATTTTGATACTTTTATGTAATGTTTAACATTTTTATTATTTTGTACTAATATTTCATTTTTGTAATTCGAAAGTGGGATATTAAGTCCCATTTCAAAATACCATGCATGTTTATATTTGTATTGTATGTATTTTATCTCATGTACACAACAGGGTAAAACATCGTATTTTCAAAGACTAGCATTAAGTTCAGCAAAAGCAACTAATTTTAACGACAAGATACAAAATATATGTGAAATAACAACTGCAGGAATGAACAAATGATGTGCACCATTTATCATTCAAACAAACAACCATATGTTTGGAAAATTTGGTAAATTTTAATCATTTTTCTACGCTAATCACCCTCAATAATTTAAATTGTTACCGATTTCTTGCAAATGAGGGCATTGCAAGATCTTAAGTGTGGGAAGGGATTAAATTCTTTCGGTTTTAAATTTTTTTGACTTATACACTTGGTTTAATAGCCACCGTTAAACTTTACTAGTAACGCAGTAGTTGTATTAGAATCTAGTGCTCTCTGATAATAAAGAACATACCTAGTCTTATATACTAACTACCCACTTCTAGTAAAATTTTTAAAATTTTTTCAATTAAATGAACTCAAAATCATGTTTATACATATTTATGAATGATAAAACTAGGTGTTAACACCGAAATTATTGTTACCTCGGAAAGAACATAAATTGAGAAACAACCCAAAACGCTTGAATTCATTTAAAATGGAATAGAAGAGAATAAAAAGGCAAAGAAAGAAAAATAAAAGCCAAGTATGAGAAAAATTTACCAAGTTATTTAGAACATATATCACATATTTTTGTACAAATAAATGAAGATACTTTTGTTTTGGACGATATTAATCAGTTTTACCCAGCTTATTGTAATATAAATGGAATTTAAAAGGAAGAAAAGTCTTCCGAGAAAAAGACACGCGCTTCTTCATTTAGGTCAGAAAGTTGTCGTCCAGATCAGTTGTAGAGTCTATGAAAAACCTTGAAATTTTTTTCGAAAATCAGCTGGAAATCTACGGACCACAGCATCAAACAGGGTCGCCAAGTGGTCAGACTTATCCTAATCATAAGAGGATCTGTCTCATACAATGGGGGGCACCGTGCAAGTTAGCTTATAAGACTAATGAATCAGATCCCCAGAAAGGATAATCTTCTTAAAGATCAAAAATCAGCATTTAAGCCTGATATTACTCAATCCTTGAGATTGACCTTAAAGATTGAGAATTACAAACTCATGGAATTCGATGATATCTAAACTCGAGCTTGAACTAGAAAATATTTTGATCAAATTACAAACCGATTTGTTTTCTGAAAACCCATTTTCAATGCGTTCATTATCATTGAACGTAAAATCCTAGGAATTCACCTGGAATTCATTAGGTCTCCTGAACCAAATCGGGTGTCAACCATAAGAACGGTGGTTGCATAGCATGGTCGAAGACAGGACATTGTGCCTGACCGAAAAACTATAGGGTGATCTTTACGATTGTTCCTACAAAGGATAGTAATTGCATCGACACATTATAGACCATAATCAAAAGCATGTCATTAGACATTGCCTTAACAGTTGCTTGTTCAACGCTTTCCTTTACAACCGAACGGTAGTTTACCGAAAGGTAATATACGGAGCAAGTATACTGGACGTGTTCCTTTCCTAATACAAGGTTAGCAAGTATGTGACACAAAACCATAAGTTTTGAGCTAAAATTTTAAAATCTAAAACCCACAAAACCCACAAAAACATTTTACAAACACTGGCGAAGGGTTATTCCGAAAATCTTATCTAAGGTAAAAGCTAGATTGAATTTTCAAAAGATCAAATGTTTTCATAAAGATCCAATTTCCTAAAGTACCTAAATTTTTATAGTCATGTGGGACTGTAAACCACAACGTTACTATCATTGTTCATACCGCCGTATTAAAATCACTGATGTACAAAGTGTGAAGAATAAAGAAGTGATTATAGTAAAGTTATATTCAAGTTCTATATTGCTTGTGGACAAGCAATGCTCAAGTGTGGGAATATTTGATAATGCTAAAAACGAACATATATTTCATAGCATTATCCTTCAAGAAAGACAAGCTTTTAGTTGCAGTTGTTCTATTTACAAGTGATATTCGTTTAAATAATAAAAGGTGAAGACAAAAGACAGATTCGATGATTTGAAGACGTAAACGACCAAAACGCTAAAAAGTACAAAGTACAATCCAAGTGGTTCAACATATTGCTGAGAAACGTCCAAAAATTTCAAGGGTACAAGCCGCAAAACGCAAAGTACACGATATTAAATCGTACAAAAGGACGTTCGAAAATTCGAAACTGGGACATGAACCAACTATCAACGCGCGACGCAACGGACCTAAAATTACAAGTCAACGATGCACAAGAATATAATATAATATATATATAATTATATATAATTATATATATTATATTATATTATATTATATAATAAAATAAACCAGCAGCCCACGTTTTGCTAAATGAAAATATCTGGATCCAGCTGGCCATGCGATTACATGGCCTGGAAGAACAAAACCCATGCAATCGTATGGCACCCAGGAGATGGCCAAGTCCTATAAATTGCAACGTTTTCTGCCGAGTTTACGTACACCTTCTTCAACTGATACTCTCTATCTCTCAATATATATTTATATTTTAATTATAATTTTAATTTTAATATTAAGTTAATAATAATAAGGTTATAGTGGCGAATGTTTTAAGTTTGTAAGTCAAAATTCTGTCCGTTTAACACTACGCGATTAATACTCATTGTATGTTATGTTCAACCTTTTTAAATTAATGTCTCGTAGCTAAGTTATTATTATGTTTATTTAAGCCAAAGTAATCGTGATGTTGGACTAAATATTAAGATTGGATTATTGGGCTTTGAACCATAATTAGGGTTTGGACAAAAGACCGACATTTGTGGAAATTGGATTATGGGCTATTAATGGGCTTTATATTAATTAAATGACATCTCGTTGATTTAATATAGAGATTTATAATTTGACGTATTTATATATAACCACATACGCTTGACTGGGTACGGTGGGCGGGATATATATAAATACTAATAATTATTCATTTGACCGGACACGGGGATGGATTAATAGTCACTGGACTCATTAAAACAGGGGCGGATTACATTCAAGGGTAATTGGTGTAATTGTTAACAAAGTATTAAAACCTTGGATTACACGCAGTCGATAACCTGGTGTACTCAATAAACAAAGTATTAAGACCTTGTTATAGTTTAAATCCCCAATTAGTTGGAATATTTGACTTCGGGTATAAGGTTAATTTGGCGAAGACTCTCGCACTTTATAATTATGACCGATGGACTATTATGGACAAAACCAGATGGACATATCGAATAATTCAGGACAAAGGAAAATTAACCCAAGGTAATTGATAGTGCTCCAAATGAACATATATTTAGTATCAATATCCTCCTAATATGTAAATTATTTAGTTGTAATTGTCCTATTTTAAGTTGTAATCGTTTATATTAAATAAGTGCGAAGACAAAAGGCGAAAACGACGATTTGAACACGCAAATGACCAAAAAGCTCAAATGTATAAGATACAATCCAAGTGGTTCAATTTATTGATGAGAAACATCTAAAAATGACAAAAGTACAAGTTGCGGAACGCAAAGTACAAGATATTAAATTATACGAAAGGACGTTCAAAAATCCGAAACCGGGACCTGAGCCAACTATCAACGCCCGACGCAACGGACCAAAAATTACAAGTCTACTATGCACAAGAATATAATATAATATTTAAATAATTATATAAATTATTTATATATTTAATATTATATTAAATAGTGTCGGCAAACTAAAAAACAAATGAATGTGAGCTGGTGCCAGACACCATGCGATCGCATGGCCAGAAGGCACATATCCCATGCGATCGCATGGCCCGAAAAAGTTGGTCAGGTCCTATAAATAGCTAGCTTATTCGATGAGTTTTAAACATAATAATAATAATACTCCTCTAATAATAATAAATATATATATATATATATATATATATATATATATATATATATATATATATATATATTATAGTATAGGGTAGTTTTATATTAGATTAGTTTGGGTTATGTAAAGGTTATTTTACGGGTTTTAAAGTCGAAGCTCTGTCCGTGTAACACTACGCGATAAATAATCAATGTAAGCTATGTTCTCCTTTTTAAATTGATGTCTCGTACTTAAGTTATTATTACGCTTATTTAAATCGAAGTAATCATGATGTTGGGCTAATTACTAAAATTGGGTAATTGGGGTTTGTACCATAATTGGGGTTTGGACAAAAGAACGGCACTTGTAGAAATTAGACTGTAAGCTATTAATGGGCTTTATATTTGTTTAACTAAATGATAGTTTGTTAATTTTAATATAAAGATTTACAATTGGACGTCCCTATAAATAACCATATACACTCGATCGGACAAGATGGGCGGGCTATTTATATGTACGAATAATCGTTCATTTAACCGGATGCGAAAATTGATTAATAGTCTATGGAATTATTAAAACAGGGGTGAAATTATGTACAAGGACACTTGGCATAATTGATAACAAAGTATTAAAACCTTGGGTTACACGCAGTCGATATCCTTGTGTAATTATTAAACAAAGTATTAAGACCTTGTTACAGTTTAAGTCCCCAATTAGTTGGAATATTTGACTTCGGGTATAAGGATAATTTGACGAGGACACTCGCACTTTATATTTATGACTGATGGACTGTTATGGACAAAAACCAGACGGACATATTGAATAATCCAGGACAAAGAACAATTAACCCATGGGAATAAAATAAAATCAACACGTCAAACATCATGATTACGGAAGTTTAAATAAGCATAATTCCTTTATTTTCATATTTAATTGCACTTCTAATTATCACATTTTTAATTATCGCAATTTTATTTCCTCGTACTTTTATTTATTGCAATTTCATTATCGTTATTTATTTTACGCTTTAAATTAAGTCTTTTATTTATTTAATATTTTACACTAGGTTTTAACTGCGACTAAAGTTTTAAAATCGACAAACCGGTCATTAAACGGTAAACCCCCTTTTATATATTATTATATATAATTATAAATATTTTGTACAAATATAGTTAATTAAAATATAGTGTACAATAAGCCCGCTCCCTGTGGAACGAACCGGACTTACTAAAAACTATACTACTCTACGATTAGGTACACTGCATATAGTGTTGTAGCAAGGTTTAGGTATATCCCATCTGTAAATAAATAATAAATATCTTGTATAAAATTGTAACGTATTTAATAGTTTTTCCTAGTAAAATATAAGCTATTTCATATACACCTCGCATAACATCAAGTTTTTGGCGCCGCTGCCGGGGATTCGGCGAAACACTATATTTTATAAATATATTTGTATATCATTTTTAGAAAAACAATATAAAAAAAAATTAAATAAAAACTCTCGGGCCCGAACACTGTAGCAGCCCGCCCAGCTCTTGGCCCGAAACCCTACCTCATGCGATCGCATGAGATTTTAACTTCCAAACCATGCGATCGCATGGCTTGAGTTGACAGGCCTGGTAACCTCAGCCGACAGTTTAGGGTTTTAATTAATTTATAATTATTATTATTATAACCCTAATTAGGTTAGTTTATTTAATTATTAGTTTTAGTTTTATTTAATTTGTATTTTTAGTTTAATTAGTTTTAATAAATTATAAAACTAATACTTTTATAAAATAAATAATATAAAAATAATATTTTTATAAAAATTGTACTTTTTACAACTTTAAGTTTATTTTTATATTTTGTATCTTTTTATTTGTTTTAGTGTAATATTTGTATTTTTATTTTTTTTGCTCGTATTTAGTTTTAATATAGTTTTTACCATAGTTATTTTTATTTCTAGATTTTTAGGCTTTGCCGTAAAATCCCTGAAGTGCTTTTTCTTTAGACTAAGACTTAGGTGCTTTAGAATTTTGCGACGCTGTTTATAAATTTTAGTACCTTTTTAAATTATTGCCATTTTGGGATATAGTTTTCTTTTTAAGCTTTAATATTTTTAGACGCAACTTTTAATTCTTAGTTTTTAGTTCCTTTTTAAGTTTCGACGCGCTACTTTCTTATTTTTATTTTTCGACGCCTATTATTTTTCGACATTTTTATTTTTCGACGTTTTTCGACACACTTCTTTTTCTTTCTTATTTCTTGACGATCTAGTTTTTAGGACATAGAATTTTCTATTTCTTCTCTAAAATTTCAAAAACGAAAAATTATTTTAAGCGGTTAAATTGATAGACATCCAAATTTTCTGCTTCGTAGTAATAGTTGGATTTGTTAGTGGCTGAGTTGTGAGCTTCCGATTTAAAGGGTTCTGGCTCCCTGCTGCATCTATTGGCTATTCGAAACGTGGGCAAAAGCAGAAAAGTCTATTAATTTGATAACTTATATAATTTTTATTTTTATAACTAATAGGATAATTAAGTAAATGCACCACATTGTAGCTAAAATTTGGTAATAAGCGCATTATGGAAAATCTCGAGAATATTTTGGAAACTCTTTATGACATCCGAAATCAATTTAATCAATACTCTCAAACGGGTGTTGATGAAAATTCGTTCGGTCAATCTTGGATCACGAACGACGAAACAATAACTGGTTGTGAAATCTGTGGAGATTATCACTCAACATGGGAATGTTATTATTACGTTCCTATGGAAAATTATGAACCCATGGAACCTGAAGGGAACGATTATGAAGAATACAATTCAATTTGGGATTATTCCCAAGAATATTTCCAAACTTCACAACCAGAAGATGAGGAAAATTATGTGTCTGAAAATTCTTTAGATTATATGAAAATCAAACTCGAAGAACTTGATGCTCAAAATGAACAAATGAGAGAGTTTGTAAATAGGCAAGCTGAAACTCTATCAGATTACGCACATGTTGATCTGAGGAGTCATGTACAAGAAAATCTCATATCATCGAATTTTGATGAATTCGAGAGCTCCGAAATCACCAATTATCCCGATGATACTTTTTATTCAGTTTTACCAATTTCACAACATATCGACACATTAGCCTCTACCGACAAAATCATCGATCCATCAATGAATGAAGAAGAAGTAAGGGTGACAAATTGGTACTCTTGGGAAAACGATAACGTTGAAAATTTTACCCCCGAGACCAAAATGGTGAGACCAATAAGTACCATTAATGAAGAAGAATTTGCTTCGATCCCGAAATTCACCATTCCACAACCTTCCAACCCAATATTCTCAATAGACGAGTCATCTACCAAAGATGAACTACATGCTATAATAGATATTGACACCTCGAATTTCACCCAATTGGGTAATAGAGGTGAAAACCTTGATCCCGAGAATGAACGAAAGGAAATGTTAGGAATTGTCCACCCTATAGAAATATGTATGTCGGTGTATATCGATCCATTTGACCAACAAATAGAAAAGAGACGTATCCATTTACTAAAAGCTACACTTAAAAAAGAATTAAGTAGTGACGATCGAGTGGTTCTAAACTTTAAACCCATTGATGAAATGTCCCATTCTTATTGATTAAAAACGTTCCATATTAATTGATTTCGTTGCGAGGTTTTGACCTCTATATGAGACGTTTTTCAAAGACTGCATTCATTTTTAAAACAAACCATAACCTTTATTTCATAAATAAAGGTTTAAAAAGCTTTACGTAGATTATCAAATAATGATAATCTAAAATATCCTGTTTACACACGACCATTACATAATGGTTTACAATACAAATATGTTACATCGAAATCAGTTTCTTGAATGCAGTTTTTACACAATATCATACAAACATGGACTCCAAATCTTGTCCTTATTTTAGTATGCAACAGCAGAAGCTCTTAATATTCACCTGAGAATAAACATGCTTTAAACGTCAACAAAAATGTTGGTGAGTTATAGGTTTAACCTATATATATCAAATCATAACAATAGACCACAAGATTTCATATTTCAATACACATCCCATACATAGAGATACAAATCATTCATATGGTGAACACCTGGTAACCGACATTAACAAGATGCATATATAAGAATATCCCCATCATTCCGGGACACCCTTCGGATATGATATAAATTTTGAAGTACTAAAGCATCCGGTACTTTGGATGGGGTTTGTTAGGCCCAATAGATCTATCTTTAGAATTCGCGTCAATTAGGGTGTCTGTTCCCTAATTCTTAGATTACCAGACTTAATAAAAAGGGGCATATTCGATTTCGATAATTCAACCATAGAATGTAGTTTCACGTACTTGTGTCTATTTTGTAAATCATTTATAAAACCTGCATGTATTCTCATCCCAAAATATTAGATTTTAAAAGTGGGACTATAACTCACTTTCACAGATTTTTACTTCGTCGAGAAGTAAGACTTGGCCACTGTTGATTCACGAGCCTATAACAATATATACATATATATTAAAGTATGTTAAAAATATATTTACAACACTTTTAATATATTTTGATGTTTTAAGTTTATTAAGTCAGCTGTCCTCGTTAGTAACCTACAACTAGTTGTCCACAGTTAGATGTAGAGAAATAAATCGATAAATATTATCTTGAATCAATCCACGACCCAGTGTATATGTATCTCAGTATTGATCACAACTCAAACTATATATATTTTGGAATCAACCTCAACCCTGTGTAGCTAACTCCAACATTCACATATAGAGTGTCTATGGTTGTTCCGAAATATATATAGATGTGCCGACATGATAGGTCGAAACATTGTATACGTGTCTATGGTATCTCAAGATTACATAATATACAATACAAGTTGATTAAGTTATGGTTGGAATAGATTTGTTACCAATTTTCACGTAGCTAAAATGAGAAAAATTATCCAATATTGTTTTACCCATAACTTCTTCATTTTAAATCCATTTTGAGTGAATCAAATTGCTATGGTTTCATATTGAACTCTATTTTATGAATCTAAACAGAAAAAGTATAGGTTTATCGTCGTAAAAATAAGTTACAAATCATTTTTGTAAAGGTAGTCATTTAAGTCGAAAGAACGACGTCTAGATGACCATTTTAGAAAACATACTTCCACTTTGAGTTTAACCATAATTTTTGGATATAGTTTCATGTTCATAATAAAAATCATTTTCTCAGAATAACAACTTTTAAATCAAAGTTTATCATAGTTTTTAATTAACTAACCCAAAACAGCCCGCGGTGTTACTACGACGGCGTAAATCCGGTTTTACGGTGTTTTTCGTGTTTCCAGGTTTTAAATTATTAAGTTAGCATATCATATAGATATAGAACATGTGTTTAGTTAATTTTAAAAGTCAAGTTAGAAGGATTAACTTTTGTTTGCGAACAAGTTTAGAATTAACTAAACTATGTTCTAGTGATTACGAGTTTAAACCTTCGAATAAGATAGTTTTATATATATGAATCGAATGATGTTATGAACATCATTACTACCTAAAGTTTAGTAGGTAAACCTACTGGAAGTGACAAGAAATGATCTAGCTTCAAAGGATCTTGGATGGCTTGAAAGTTCTTGAAGTAGGATCATGACACAAAAACAAGTTCAAGTAAGATTTTTACTCGAATTAAGATAGTTTATAGTTATAGAAATTGAATCAAAGTTTGAATATGAATATTACCTTGAATAAGAAAGATAACCTACTGTATATAACAAAGGTTTCTTGATCTTAGATGATTACTTGGAATGGATTAGAAAGCTTGGAAGTAAATTAGTAAACTTGAAGGGATTTTTGAAGTGTTCTTGAAGTGTTCTTCCTATGATGATTATAGCTTGATTCTTGAAGTGATTTTTGATGAAGATGATGATTAAGTACTGGAAAAATACGTTCATAATAGTGTGTATGTGTGTTGAGAGAGAATTAGAAAGAGAATTGGAAGTGAAATGGAGTGAATGATGATTAGTAATTGGTGAGTGGTGAGTGGGAATAAAAGGAGTTATAGTTAGTTGACTAGCTCATGGTAGAAGTTAAAATTGATTAGTCATACATGACATAATCAAGAGTGGAATCCCATGCTAGTTCCTATTGGTATATACCCATAGTAAGTACGTTTTGAAGCTGTGTATAATACGAGTAAGAATACGACTAGAATTCTTGATGAAAGAAAAGAATGGGAAAGTAACTGTAACCATTTTCGTTAAGTATGAGTGTTTTGATATATGTCTTGAAGTCTTCCAAAAGTATTTTAATACATCTAAATACACTACATGTATATACATTTTAACTGAGTCGTTAAGTCATCGTTAGTCGTTACATGTAAGTGTTGTTTTGAAACCTTTAAGTTAACGATCTCAATTAATGTTGTTAACCCATTGTTTATTATATCTAATGAGATGTTAAATTATTATATTATCATGATATTGTGATATATTAATATATCTTAATATGATATATATACATTTAAATGTCGTTACAACGATAATCGTTACATATATGTCTCGTTTCGAAATCCTTAAGTTAGTAGTCTTGTTTATATGTATATAACTCATTGTTAATATACTTATGGAGATACTTACTTATCATAATCTCATGTTAACCATATGTATATCCATATATATATCGTCATGTCGTTTTTACAAGTTTTAACGTTCGTGAATCGCCGGTCAACTTGGGTGGTCAATTGTCTATATGAAACATATTTCAATTAATCAAGTCTTAACAAGTTTGATTGCTTAACATGTTGGAAACATTTAATCATGTAAATATCAATCTCAATTAATATATATAAACATGGAAAAGTTCGGGTCACTACAGTTGATATATTATACACCACCCGAGATGTAAATAACTGGCTCACTATTCTAATTCGTGAAACTTATTCTACCGACTTCACATATCGTCAGCTAAGTATGGGGAAGTCTAACCCCACTTAACGTTAAATTAGGGGTTCGGGTTAGTGCATAACTCGTTAATAAACATGCATAATAAGTAAGGGTAAAAGACGCATTTTCAAATATTAACAAACAGCTCAGAAAATCAGCCGTTTTTAAAGAAAAAAAAACATGTGTGATAAAACAAGAAAGGATGAACGATGAGGCGCGCCATCTATCATTCGACGAGCTTTGTAATTACAAAACTGGTATCTTTAACTACTTTTCTGCACTAATCACCCTCATGAATTTATAATTAGAGTCTGATTTCATGCAAATGAGGGCATTGCATGATCTCAAGTGTGGGGAAGGGTTATAAATTCTCTCAGGTTTACACTTGGTTTAATTGCCAAATTTTGTGAAAATTTGAAAAATTTTCAACTAAATGAATTCAAAATCATGTTTATACATATTTATGAACGATGAAAACTAGGTGTTAATACCGAAATTATCGTTACCTCGAAAAGGACATAAAATTGAGAAACACCCTAAAACACTTGAATTCATTTAAAATGAAATAAAGGAGAATAAAAAGGCAAAGAAAGAAACTAAGTGTGGGGAGAATGTACCAAGTTATTCAATCAAAAAAAAAAACTATCTATCACATGTTTCTGTAAAGTTATTGCAGGTGCTTTTGTTTTGGACTAAATTGACCGTTTTACCCGCAATATTATAATAAAGATAAAAGAAAAGATGGATCTACACGATGAATCAATTTCATCGTTAAATGGAAGTAAAGTCTTCCGAAAAAGACACGCGCTTCTTGATTTAGTCAAGAAGTTGTCGTCCAGACCAGCTTTAGGTTGACGAAAAATCTAGAAAAGTCATCTCTAAAATCAGCAGGAAATCAACGGACCTCAGCATCAAACAGGGTCGCTAAGTGGTCAGACTTATCCTAACCATGAAAGGATATGTCTTGTAAAATGGGGAGGGCGCCGTGCAAATTAGCTTGATAAGACTAATGAATCAGATCCCCAGAAAGGATAATCTCCTTAAAGATTAAAAATCAGCTTTTAAGACTGATATTACTCAATCCTAGAGATTGACCTTAAAGTTTGAGAATTACAAACTCATGGAATTCGATGATATCTAAACTCGAGCTTGAACGAGAAAATATTTTGATCAAATTAAAACCGATTTGTTTTCTGAAAACCCATTTTTAATGCGTTCATTACTATTGAACGTAAAATCCTAGGAATTCACCTAGAATTCATTAGGTCACCTGAACCAATTCGGGTGTCAACCGTAAGAACGGTGGTTGCGTAGCATGGTCGAAGACAGGACCTTGTGCCAGACCGAAAAAAATTATAGGGTGATCTTTACTATTGCTCCTACAAAGGATAGTAATTGCATCCGACATGTTTTAGACCATGAACAAATGCATGTCATTAGACATTGCCTTAACAGTTTCTTGTCCATCGCTTTCCTTTACAACCGGACGGTAGTTTATCGAAAGGTAATATACGGGACAAGTATACTGGACGTGTTGCTTTCTCAATACAAGGTTAGCAAGTGGGTGACACAAAACCATAAGTTTTGAGCTAAAATTTTCAAATCTGAAACCCACAAAACCCACAAAAACATTTTGCAAACACCGGTGAAGGGGTATTCCGGAAAACTTATCTAGGGTAAAAGCTAGAATGAATTTTCAAAAGATCAAATATTTTCATAAAGATCCAATTTCCTTAAGGATCTAAATTTTTATAGTCATGTGGGACTGTAAACCACATCGTTACTATCATTGTTTATACCGCCGTATCAAAATCACTAATGTATAAAGTGTGAAGAATAAAGAAGTGATTCGTGTGATTTAATTTCAAGTTCTGTATTGCTTGAGGACAAGCAACGTTCAAGTGTGGAGATATTTGATAGTGCTCCAAATGAACATATATTTAGTAGCAATATCGTCCCAATATGTAAATTATTTAGTTGTAATTGTCCTATTTTAAGTTGTAATCGTTTATATTAAATAAGTGCGAAGACAAAAGGCGAAAACGACGATTTGAAGACGCAAATGACCAAAAAGCTCAAATGTATAAGATACAATCCAAGTGGTTCAATTTATTGATGAGAAACATCTAAAAATGACAAAAGTACAAGTTGCGGAATGCAAAGTACAAGATATTAAATTATACGAAAGGACGTTCAAAAATCCGAAACCGGGACCTGTACCAACTATCAACGCCCGACGCAACGGACCAAAAATTACAAGTCTACTATGCACAAGAATATAATATAATATTTAAATAATTATATAAATTATTTATATATTTAATATTTTATTAAATAGTGTCGGCAGACTAAAAAACAAATGAATGTGAGCTGGTGCCAGACACCATGCGATCGCATGGCCAGAAGGCACATATCCCATGCGATCGCATGGCCCGAAAAAGTTGGTCAGGTCCTATGAATAGCTAGCTTATTCGACGAGTTTTAAACATAATAATAATAATACTCCTCTAATAATATATATATATATATATATATATATATATATATATATATATATATATATATATATATATATATATATATATATATATATATATATATATATATATATGTATATATATATATATTATAGTATAGGGTAGTTTTATATTAGATTAGTTTGGGTTATGTAAAGGTTATTTTACGGGTTTTAAAGTCGAAGCTCTGTCCGTGTAACACTACGCGATAAATAATCAATGTAAGCTATGTTCTCCTTTTTAAATTGATGTCTCGTACTTAAGTTATTATTATGCTTATTTAAATTGAAGTAATCATGATGTTGGGCTAATTACTAAAATTGGGTAATTGGGCTTTGTACCATAATTGGGGTTTGGACAAAAGAACGGCACTTGTAGAAATTAGACTATGGGCTATTAATGGGCTTTATATTTGTTTAACTAAATGATAGTTTGTTAATTTTAATATAAAGATTTACAATTGGACGTCCCTATAAATAAGCATATACACTCGATCGGACACGATGGGCGGGGTATTTATATGTACGAATAATCGTTCATTTAACCGGATACGGAAATGGATTAATAGTCTATGGAATTATTAAAACAGGGGTGAAATTATGTACAAGGACACTTGGCATAATTGATAACAAAGTATTAAAATCTTGGGTTACACGCAGTCGATATCCTGGTGTAATTATTAAACAAAGTATTAAGACCTTGTTACAGTTTAAGTCCCCAATTAGTTGGAATATTTGACTTCGGGTATAAGGATAATTTGACGAGGACACTCGCACTTTATATTTATGACTGATGGACTATTATGGACAAAAACCAGACGGACATATTGAATAATCTAGGACAAAGAACAATTAATCCATGGGAATAAAATAAAATCAACACGTCAAACATCATGATTACGGAAGTTTAAATAAGCATAATTCCTTTATTTTCATATTTAATTGCACTTCTAATTATCACATTTTTAATTATCGCAATTTTATTTCATCGCACTTTTATTTATTGCAATTTCATTATCGTTATTTATTTTACGCTTTAAATTAAGTCTTTTATTTATTTAATATTTTACATTAGGTTTTAACTGCGACTAAAGTTTTAAAATTGACAAACCGGTCATTAAACAGTAAACTCCCTTTTATATATTATTATATATAATTATAAATATTTTGTACAAATATAGTTAATTAAAATATAGTGTACAATAAGCCCGCTCCCTGTGGAACGAACCGGACTTACTAAAAACTATACTACTCTACGATTAGGTACACTGCATATAGTGTTGTAGCAAGGTTTAGGTATATCCCATCTGTAAATAAATAATAAATATCTTGTATAAAATTGTAACGTATTTAATAGTTTTTTCTAGTAAAATATAAGCTATTTAATATACACCTCGCATAACATCAGTATTAAATTAAAATCAACACGTTAAACATCATGATTACGGAAGTTTAAATAAGCATAATTCCTTTAATTTATATGTCTTCGCACTTTTATTTACCGTCATTTTATTTATCGTCATTTTATTTATCGTACTTTAAATTATCGCACTTTTAATTATTGTACTTTTATTTATCATCATTTACTTTACGCTTTAAATTAAGTTATATTTATATTTAATATTTTACATTAGGTTTTAATTGTGATTTAAGATATAAAATCGACAAACCGGTCATTAAACAGTAAAACCCCTTTTTATAATAATAATAATAATAATAATAATAATACTTATATATATATATATATATATATACAAATATAGTTTAAAATATATATATATATATAGCGTTAAACTCAGCTAGCTCCCTATGGAACGAACCGGACTTACTAAAAACTACACTACTCTACGATTAGATACACTACCTATAAGTGTTGTAGCAAGGTTTAGGTATATCCCATTCTATAAATAAATAAATAACTTGTGTAAAATTGTATTGTATTTAATAGTATTTCTGAGTAAAATTAATAGTATTACATACTACACCTCGCACACATCAACGATCCTAATTCTCACCTTGATAAATTCATATCTCTTTCGAATTCCTACAAACAGCCAGGGATAGGACCAGATATAGTCCGGCTATACTTGTTTCCCTATTCTCTCTCTCATCATGCTCAAACTTGGTTCGAAGGACTAGAAAAAGATTCCATCACGTCATGGACGGAGATGGCTACTAAATTCCTAACCAAATATTTCCCTCCTTCTAAACAAACCAAACTAAAGAATGACATCATTAACTTCAAACAAAGTTATGATCAATCTCTTTACACTGCATGGGAGTGATTCAAAACCCTGCTGAAGAAATGCCCTAATCACCAGCTAGAACGGTCAGTCCAAATCTGTACCTTCTATAATGGTCTTACAATAAATCATAGGATGACGATCGATGCAGCAGCTCAAGGGAATTTGATGAACCAAACCGCAGACGAGGCATGGGAATTGCTCGAGAACATGACAATGCATCATCATGACTGGAACAGTGGTGAAACAACTTCATCATCTGCCCCACTCTCTGCACTTAACAATCAAACAGAGGCCATCAAATCCCTCACGGATAAGATGGAATCTCTTGCTAAACAACTCGAAGAATTGAAGATGCAGCCGAAACAGGTCAACGAAGCTCATGTTTGTGTTAATTGTACCAACCCGCAACCTACCAAAGAATATCAAGTTGAGTACGAAAACCCTGACGGTTCAGTCTGTTACGTTCAATACCCAGCTCGTCCACCAAATCTCGGATTCAATCAACAACCTAGGGTTAATCAGTTTTAGTGAAGCAATCAACCTTATCACTATCGCTATCCACCTTATCCAGCCCAGCAATCTCAATTGACCTACGATCAACCATTCCACTCACTGGTACACCAGTCGAGGAAAAGTCCCCTACCACCCAGATTACAAAAGCAACTAACCCCACTCTCAGAGCTGATGATCAGTTGACTCAGTTCATTCAAGGACAACAACAGCTAAATTACAGAACTGCAGCCAGGCAAGATCAGACGGAGATACTAATGAGAAATCAATTGACTCTACTCAAAAGTCTGGAGACGCAGCTCGGACAGTTATCACAATGCTTTGAAACCCGACCGCAGGGAAGGTTACCATGTAATACTATCCAAAATCCCCACATAGAAGAAGCAACGCAAATGGATTCCGTAATCCCAGAGGAAGAACCACGGAGAAGGTTAGCAAGGCTCAAGAACAAATCGACATATACTCAGAAGCTGACCCCTGAAACTCCAGTTCGTGCATCCTATCCTGGAAGGCTACAAGAAGAACCATCCAAGTTTGATTCCTTCAAACTTGATGGAAGATTTCTACACACTATGTCCAAAGTTCCCAACCAGAAGAGATACATCTGAAGGCTTCTCTCTAAAAAGGAAAGGATACCAGACTCTAACAAAATTCCACTGAGTGAAGAATGCTCTGCATTACTCAGGAACTCTCTACCACCAAAGCTAGGAGATACTGGCCGAATTGTTTTCCCGTGCTCAATCTACCAATCTAGAACCATTCATGCGCTAGCAGATTTAGGAGCAAGTATCAACCTGGTCCCCTACTCTCTTTACAAGAGATTAGAGTTAGGAGACTTGTCACCATCTAAAATGACAATCCAACTTGCCGATCACACAATTCAATATCCTAAGGGCATAGTTGAGAACGTCTTGGTGAAAGTTGATAAATTCTTGTATGCTACGGATTTCGTAGTAATGGATATTAAGAAACACCTACACACACCAGTAGTGTTAGGAAGACCTTTTATGAATACAGCTAGGACTGTCATTGATGTGTACAATCAAACCTTGATCTTACGATCACATGGGGAGAGCGTTACCTTCAAAATTGACCGACCAACCGATCTTTCTAGACAGGCAGAGATGTTTGCTATTTCCACCAGACGGATCACTTTCGATGACAAGTCTTCACCACCAGCTGATGATATCGAGATGGGTGTCGAATCACAGTCTGTAGACGACCCAGAAATGGAAGAAGAGGATCTCAGCGAAGAAATAGAGGAAAAGGAGTAATCTGAAGAGGAAGAGGAAATGGAAGACGTAAAACAAACTGCGACAATACCCGCTCTAAGAACTAAGCGTCATGAAGAATTAATGAGGCTTGAGACGGAAGATCACTGTTTAATCATTCGCTTCAAGAAGAAGACCGGCAAGGCTGAGGTTAAGGATATAGAAATTGATCATGTAAGTATCAAAGTGGAGAACCAGAATACTGAAGAAACCCGTTCATAAGACGCATCCTCAGAAGAACAATATACCGACGATGACGAGGGAGAGCAATGTAGCGACCCGACAAAATCGTCATTGACGGCGCCGTCTACTTAGGTCCCGTTACGTGGTCATAAGTCTTTAAAATAACGTTTGACCAAAAGATATGTCGCATTCATTTCAAATGTAAAGATTCTTCAAAGTTTACAAGAATAGTTCCACCACAAGTTACGTTACAAAGTTATAAGTACAAATGAAACTTATGCGACACAATTTAAAAGTAGCCAAAAGACGCTCCATGTATTCATATATACTCGACATCCAATGCAAGTATCAAAATAATGAGCGGAAGCATGTAACATGTATCGTTCAAGGACCTGAGAAAAACATAGAAATCTGTCAACGAAAACGTTGGTGAAATCATAGGTTTAAGTAAGTAAGTGAGTAAAAGTAAGTCGAACCACAAGATTTACATCAAGGATAAAATAGTAATACATTCTAAAAGTTAATATTCACGAGCACCCAATTATCAAGGCTTAACATTCCGTCCGTTGATACCCCATTCATAGTGCTAGAACAACACTGTTTCTCGAAAATATATTTCATCTGTGGACGATAGTGAACCGTCCGAGATGAGGGTTTGTCAAACCCATATGGCCATACAACATAAGTTCACGCCTACACTTACACCCTGCAAGTGTAACTAATGATAACCGAATTGAGGATTTCGTTCTAAACTCGTATGTAGAATGTTTGTTTTCCTGTACTTGTGTTCACTTAGTAAAAGAAATGTTTATGTTTTCTCATCCTAAATATAAGTTCAAAAAGAGTAAAAGTGGGACTATGATCTCACCTTGAGTGCACGAGTAGTAAAGTACTTCAACAAGTAAACGTGTGCAAAGAACAATGCTAGTCTTGACCTAACAAATAGGTTGTGTCAATAACGATAGTCACGATTGGTCAAAGATGTTCAATTAGTCCTATGGCTCGTTAAGACTCGATCATAATAGCATGTGAATCAAATTGTCATGTTTCATGCAAGGTACAAGTATAAAAGCATGTTAGAACGATTGCACAAAAAATTGGTTAAGTTTGATTAAAAGTCAACTTGGTCGGGTCAAAGTCAACGAAAAAGTCAACACGTTCGGGTCAGGTCCCGAACTATTTTTCTGAGGTTTTTAATCATATATGAGCATGTTAGAATAAGTTACATGTGAATCGGAGGTCCATAGCATAGCAAACATTTTTCGTAAAACGACCAACGAAGACAGAAGCTGCCAGTGTATCTGGACGGCGTCCAGATTTCCTGGACGGCGTCCAGCTTTGAAGGCTGGGACGGTGTCCAAAGATCTGGACGGCATCCAGCTTTGTAATCTGGGACGTCGTCCAAGGATCTGGACGGCGTCTAGATTGGTATTCCAGTCTGATGCAGTAAGCTTCTAAGTACACGAACCAAAAACCAAATAAACACAATTTATGATCCGCAAACAATCAAGTCAAGTATTTTATACCGTTGGGAAGGTAATTTGACGGGAAAAAACGACTAGACACCTTTCAACAAGTAATTTAACACCTACAACAACCCAAAACCGCATTAAACTTTCATAATCAAAGGTTCAAGTTCTAAAAACGCATTTCTTGATTCGGGTAACCAATTTACATGTATGATATGCCGTTTCGAAGGTAATCAAACACACGTTGCAACAAAACACTTATCAACCATATTTCATAGCATTTGATACATCAAAAGTTCATATAAAGCTTATCAAACCCTAACCAAAATCTCAAAACCAATAATCATGTTAATGTAAGGTTTTCATGTCAATCAACACACCAAAACGAAGTTAATGAAGTAACTAACACTTTGAACACACAACCATTAACATCTAAACACATTTTATCATTCAAAATCAAAGGTTAAACTAACCCATTTCAAGTGTTCATGCTAGTTACACCAAATAACAAGATCGAGCCTACAAATTACATACACGACATCACAATGAGCCATAGACACTAACTAACACCATTTCAAGTCAAAAACACGAATTTAGAGAAATCTAGAGTTTTAGAAATGTTACCCAAATGAGATGAAGTTGGTTCCAAAATGAAGAGGATGAAGAGAGGATCACGAATATGTAATTTATTTTGTTGTAAGCCTCCTAGATCGAATTTAGATGATGATTGAATGAATTTGGAAATTGTGTGTGTGTTCTTGCTAGAGAGAAAGAGAGAGGGATGGAGATGGTTGAATGGTGGTGATTGGGGTTGACTAGGTGACCTAGTCAACTAGTTTTCCCCGTGTCAATTTTAGTCCCTCAAGTTTGAATCGGGTGCGTGAATTACCTAATCGAGATAATTTAAAACGCGTATTAACGAAAGATGTTATAAATATATAACGGACTTTAAAATAGTTAAACGGAAAGTAACCGGAAAAAGGCGGGATGTTACATTACCTACTCCTTAAAAGAAGTTTCGTCCCGAAATTTAAGTAGGCGTAGTAGTCGTTGTTGCTTCCTCGAGATCTTGCGTTTCCGAATTTACGAATAGATGAGGATACTTCCTTTGCATTTGATCTTGTCTTTCCCAAGTAAACTCGGGTCCCCTTTGTAACATCCCGCCTTTTTCCATTTTCTTTTCCGTTATACTAATTTAAACTCCGTTATATGTTTATAACATCTCCCGTTAATACGCGTTTTAACATATTCCGTTTAGGTAATTTTCGCACCCGACTACAAACTCGAGGGACTAAAATTGACACGGGGCAAACTATTTGACTAGGTCACCTAGTCCACCCCAATTACCACCATTCAACCATCTCCATCTCTCTCTCTTTCTCTTTAGCAAGAACACACACACAAACCCATTCCATTCATTCATCATCTAAATTCAATCTTGGAAGCGCACAACAAATCCGACTACATATTCTTAATCCTCTCGTCATTCTCTACGATTTGATACTAACTTCATCGATTTTGGGTAACATTTCTAAAACTCTAGATTTCTCAAATTCGCGTTTTTGACTTGATATGTTGTTAGTTAGTGTCTATGGCTCGTGTATAACATGAATATATGATTTGTATGCTCGATCTTGATGTTTTGGTGTAACTAGCTTGAAAATGAAAAGTGTATGCTTAATCTTTGATTTTGGATGATGAAATGTGTTTAGATGTTAATTTTTGTGTGTTCAAAGTGTTAGTTACTTCAATAGCTTCGTTTTAGTGTGTTGATTGACATGAAAACCTTACATTAACATGATTAGTGATTTTGAGGTTTGGTTAGGGTTTGACAACTCTTAAAACGAACTTTTGATGCGTTGAATGCTTATTAATGTTATTGATAAGTGTTTAGTTGTATTACACATTTCATTACCTTCAAAACGGCATATCATATGTATAAATTGGATTCCCGAAACTTAAATTGCAATTGATGAACTTGAAACTTGAAAATAAACCTTTATTGGTCACTTGACGGGATTTTGGTTATTGTATATGATGTTTTTGCTTGATGAAAAGTGCTTAGTTGCGTTCCTTGTCGAAAGAGCTTTACGGTGATATAAGATACATGTTCTAATTGTTTGCGGATCATAAATTGTGATTGTTTGAAGTTTGGGTCGTGCACTTGTGTTTTTCTGCAAACAGGACCTGAATGCCCATTGGGACGCCGTCCTGATTTTTGGGACGCCGTCCCACTCTTCATATTGGGACACCATCCTGATTTTGGGACGCCGTCCCACTCTTCATACTGGGACACCGTCCTGATTTTGGGACACCGTCCTGATACACTAAAACTGGCTGTTTGCTTTGGTCATTTGACATAAAAATGTTTGCTATGCTACGGACCTCCGATTAACATGAAACTTGGCCAACATGCTCATATATGATTATATAACTTAGAAAAATTGTCGGATACCCAACCCGACCCCGTTGACTTTTCCGTTGACTTTGACCCGACCAAGTTGACTTTTAATCAAACTTAACCAAATAATTGTGCAATCATTCTAACATGTTTTTATACTTGTACCTTGCATGAAACATGACAATTTGATTCACATGCTATTATGATCGAGTCTTAACGAGCCATAGGACTAATTGAACATCTTTGACCTATCGTGTTTACCGTTATTGATACAACCTATTGTTTCGGTCAAGACTAGCATTGTTCTTTGCACACGTTTACTTGTTGAAGTACTTTACTACTCGTGCACTCAAGGTGAGATCATAGTCCCACTTTTACTCTTTTTGAACTTACATTTGGGATGAGAAAACATAAACATTTCTTTACTAAGTGAACACAAGTACAGGAAAACAAACATTCTACATACGAGTTTAGAACAAAAATCCTCAATTCGATTATCATTAGTTACACTTGCCGGGTGTAAGCGAGAACTTATGTTGTATGGATCCATATGGGTTTGACAAACCCTCATTCAAACGGTTCGCTACCGTTTACGAATGAAATATATTTTCGAGAAACAGTGTATGTTCTAGCACTAAGTGATGGGGTTCAATGGAAGGAAATGTTAAGCATTGATAATTGGGTGCTCGTGAAACAAACTTTTGGAATGTATTACTATTAATTCATTGATGCAAATCTTGTGGTTCACTTGTACTTACTTACTTAAACCTATGATTTCACCAACGTTTTCGTTGACAGATTTCTATGTTTTTCTCAGGTCCTTGAACGATACATGATACATGCTTCCGCTCATTATTTTGATACTTGCATTGGATGTCGAGTATATATGCATACATGGAGCGTCTTTTGACTACTTTTAAATTGTGTCGCATAAGTTTCATTTGTACTTAAAACTTCGTATCGTAACTTGTGGTGGAACTATTCTCATAAACTTTGAACAATCTTTACATTTGAAATGAATGCGACATATCTTTTGGTCAAACGTTGTTTTAAAGACTTATGACCACGTAACGGGACCTAAGTAGACGGCGCCGTCAAACATGATTTGGTCGGGTCGCTACAGATGGTATCAGAGCGTTGGTTGTAGGGATTTAGAGTTCATTGGTGTCGACCCCGAGTCATAGGGTACATTGGTGAGTCTAGACTACAACCGGCATATAGACTTGAAGTAGGAATTACTTGACTACTTGTGCATTTATACTCGAACGCTTCTACTCATATCTATTCTTAGTTCATCTTAATCTCACGTTGTTTAATTTGATTGACATGCCACCTTGACTATATGAAATGATGTCGAATGCACATATGAATCAGGGTAATATAATTTCCGGGATTATATTACGGTGACTCATATGAACGTTCCGACATTATGGCATAAAGAATTTAAGGCGAGTCGAGGAAAAACTTCTCTTTATCTTTATTCTATATCACGGTTAGTATTATTGAAAATACTAATCAATGATATTCTTGTGTCTTGAAGGAACAATGGCTCCTCGTCGTGTACGCCGCAATGAAACTCCCGAACAAGCTCTCGAACGGATGATAGCTACCGCCGTAGATGCGGCCATGGCCGGTCACTCTTCCAATAACAATAACAATAACAACAACCACAACAACAACAACAACAACAACAACAATGGGGCCGGTAACTCAAACGAGGGATGCTCCTATAATGCTTTCATGGGGTGCAAACCTCACACTTTCGATGGAACCTGGGGACCGGTCGTGCTCACCCGATGGTTTGAGCAAACAGAAGCCGTCTTTAGCATAAGCGGTTGTCGGGACCAAGACAAGGTCAAATACTCCACTCACACCTTCGCCGGTGTCGCTCTTACATGGTGGAATACTTATGTACAATCGGTGGGTACCGATGAAGCTCACGCTCTCTCTTGGGCCGACTTGAGGGAAAAGATGATTGTCGAATATTTCCCTCGTGAAGAAACCCGAAGGCTCGAACAAGAGCTAAGAACTTTAAAGGCGATCGGAAATGATCTCAAGGCTTATAATCAACGATTTTCCGAACTAGCCTTGATGTGCCCAAATCTTGTGAACCCCGAAGCTTTAAGGGTTGAACTTTACGTGGATGGTCTTCCAAAGATCATCAAACACGGAGTAATGTCATCCAAACCCCCTAATCATCAAGAAGCTTTGAACATGGCCCGCAAATTGATAGAGATAGTGGACGAAATCGTAGTACCGGCACCTAAAGCCGAGGACAAGTCGGGTAACAACAAAAGAAAATGGGAAGCTCCCCAATCAAGCAACAACAACTTTGTCAAGAAATCTTTCACCTCCGACGGCAAGAAGGGTTATGCCGGAATTCTACCTCTTTGCAACAAATGCAACAAACATCACTTTGGCGAATGTAGTAAGCTAATTTGCCATCGGTGCCAAGGAATTGGTCATAAGGCCAACGATTGTAAAAGTGCCACTCCCATCGCTCGAAAGTGGCCCAATGCACCAAAGACGGGCACTTGTTACGAATGTGGCCAAATGGGCCATTATAGAAATGCATGCCTGAAGAGGAAAGATAACCCCAATACGCGCGGCCGAGCTTTCAACATCAACACCGAGGAAGCCCGGGATGACACTGAACTAGTCACGGGTACGTTTCTTCTCAACAATTCTTATGTCTCTTGCTTATTCGATTCGGGTGCCGATAAATGCTTTGTATCCAAGACTTTGACTCATTCTTTTAGCACTCCACCTCTTCCATTAGATACCACTTATACCATTGAAGTGGCTAACGGGAAACTATTAAGTGCCGACACATATTACCGGGGGTGTACGATAAACATTTTGGGTAAAGAATTTGAAATTGACTTGATACCCATGGAACTAGGAAGCTTTGATGTAATAATCGGTATGAATTGGTTAGTCAAAACGAAATCTCACATCCTTTGTGATCTTAACGCAATCCGAATTCCTATCGAGAATGGTGAACCTTTGATTGTTTATGGCGATAAGAGTTGCACCAGACTCAACCTCGTTTCGTGCCTTAAAGTTAGAAAACTACTCCGTAAGGGTTGTTTTGCGATCCTTGCCCACGTTAAGAAAGTCGAGTCCGATGAGAAGCATATCGATGATGTGCAAATTGTTAGTGACTTTTCCGATGTATTTCCCGACGAACTGCCGGGTCTTCCACCTCATCGACCGGTTGAATTCCAAATCGATCTTATTCCAGGAACTGCACCCGTAGCACGTGCACCGTATAGACTCGCTCCATCCGAAATGCAAGAATTGCAAAGTCAAATCCAAGAACTACTTGATCGTGGTTTTATCCAACCTACCCATTCACCTTGGGGCGCTCCGATTTTGTTTGTGAAAAAGAAAGACGGATCCCTACGAATTTGCATTGATTATCGTGACCTAAATAAATTGACGGTTAAGAACCGATATACTCTTCCTCGCATCGATGACCTCTTTGATCAACTACAAGGGTCTTGTGTATATTCGAAAATCGATCTCCGCTCGGGTTATCATCAATTAAGGGTTAAGGGGGAAGATGTCTCCAAAACCGCTTTCCGAACTCGTTATGGTAGTTATGAATTCCTTGTCATGCCATTTGGTCTCACTAACGCACGGCGGTGTTCATGGATCTTATGAACCGCGTGTGCAAACCGTATCTCGATAAATTCGTTATTGTGTTCATCGATGACATATTGATCTATTCTAAAAATGAAGAAGAGCACGAACAACATCTCCGACTTGTGCTTGAACTCTTGAGACAAGAACGACTTTATGCCAAATTCTCCAAGTGTGAATTTTGGTTAAAGGAAATTCAATTTCTTGGTCATGTTGTAAGTGATCAAGGTATTAAAGTCGATCCATCAAAAATCGAAGCCATTAGTAAATGGGAAACTCCTACTACTCCGACTCACATTCGTCAATTCTTGGGTCTCGCCGGGTACTATCGTAGATTCATCGAAAATTTCTCTTTGGTTGCACGTCCTCTAACCGCATTGACTCACAAGGGAAAGAAATTCATTTGGGCGACCGAACATGAATCCGCATTCCAAATCTTGAAAACGAAGCTAACCACCGCTCCTATCTTGTCACTTCCCGAAGGCAATGATGACTTTGTTGTATATTGCGATGCCTCGAAACATGGTTTTGGGTGTGTATTGATGCAACGAACGAAAGTCATTGCTTATGCTTCTCGACAACTCAAATTCATGAACAAAACTATACGACACATGATCTCGAACTCGGAGCCGTTGTCTTTGCACTTAAAATGTGGAGACACTATCTTTATGAAACCAAGAGTACTATCTTCACCGATCACAAAAGCCTTCAACATATCTTCGATCAAAAGCAACTAAACATGAGACAACGACGGTGGATTGAAACTTTGAACGATTACGATTGCGAGCTTCGTTACCATCCCGGGAAGGCAAACGTAGTAGCCGATGCCTTAAGTCGAAAAGAAAGAGCGGTGCCTCTTCGTGTCCGAGCTTTAAACATCACCATTCACACCAACCTTAATAGCCAAATTCGGGTAGCCCAAGATGAGGCTCTCAAGGATGAAAACCTTTCACATGAGCTCTTAAACATTCTCGTCTCTCGATTCGAAATTAGGGAGACCGGACTCCGATATTACGCCGGAAGGATTTGGGTGCCTAGTTATGGGGACCTACGAAGCCTTATTTTAGATGAAGCCCATAAGTCACGATACTCGATTCACCCCGGTGCCAATAAGATGTACCACGACCTTAAACAACTATATTGGTGGCCGAACATCAAAAGGGACGTAGCTACTTATGTTTCCAAGTGTTTGACATGTTCCAAAGTCAAAGCCGAAGACCAAAGACAGTCCGGATTACTTCAACAACCCGAGATCCCGCAATGGAAGTGGGAAAGGATAACGATGGATTTTATCACCAAGCTACCAAAAACGACGGGCGGTTATGATACCATTTGGGTTATTGTTGATCGTCTCACCAAATCCGCACACTTCCTTGCCATGAAAGAAACGGACAAAATGGAGAAACTTGCACAACTTTACATTAAGGAGATCGTAGCCCGACACGGTGTACCTTTATCGATTATCTCCGACCGAGATGGCCGTTTCGTTTCTAGATTTTGGCGTACATTGCAAGAAGCGTTGGGGACGCGTTTAGACATGAGCACCGCATATCATCCTCAAACAGATGGACAAAGCGAACGTACAATTCAAACCTTAGAGGACATGTTACGAGCTTGCGTGGTTGATTTCGGAAAAGCTTGGGACAAGCACTTACCTCTCGCCGAGTTCTCTTACAACAATAGTTATCACGCGAGTATTGACGCCGCACCATTCGAAGCATTATATGGCCGAAAATGTCGTTCTCCTCTTTGTTGGGCAGAAGTAGGCGACAAACAAATCACCGGTCCCGAACTTATTCATGAAACAACCGAGAAGATCGTTCAAATCCGAGATAGGCTTAGGACGGCCCGGAGTCGTCAAAAGAGTTATACCGACAAACGACGCAACGACCTCGAATTTCAAATCGGTGACCAGGTAATGTTAAAAGTCGCACCTTGGAAAGGTGTAATCCGTTTCGGGAAACGCGGGAAGCTAAATCCGCGGTATATTGGTCCTTTCGAAATTTTGGAGCGTGTTGGAACCGTTGCTTATCGTTTAGATCTTCCGCCTCAACTGAGTTCCGTTCATCCTACCTTCCATGTATCTAACTTGAAAAAGTGTCTTGCCGAACCCGATATCGTCATCCCTCTCGAGGAACTTACTATTGATGACAAACTTCATTTTGTGGAGGAACCGGTTGAAATTGTGGACACCACCGTCAAGACATTGAAACAAAGCCGAATCCCGATTGTTAAAGTCCGTTGGAACGCCAAAAGGGGACCCGAGTTTACTTGGGAAAGACAAGATCAAATGCAAAGGAAGTATCCTCATCTATTCGTGAATTCGGAAATGCAAGATCTCGAGGAAGAAACAACGACTACTACGCCTACTTAAATTTCGGGACGAAATTTCTTTTAAGGAGTAGGTAATGTAACATCCCGCCTTTTTCCATTTTCTTTTTCGTTATACTAATTTAAACTCCGTTATATGTTTATAACATCTCCCGTTAATACGCGTTTTAACATATTCCGTTTAGGTAATTTTCGCACCCGACTACAAACTCGAGGGACTAAAATTGACACGGGGCAAACTAGTTGACTAGGTCACCTAGTCCACCCCAATCACCACCATTCAACCATATCCATCTCTCTCTCTTTCTCTCTAGCAAGAACACACACACAAACCCATTCCATTCATTCATCATCTAAATTCAATCTTGGAAGCTCACAACAAATCCGACTATATATTCTTAATCCTCTCGTCATTCTCTACGATTTGATACTAACTTCATCGATTTTGGGTAACATTTCTAAAACTCTAGATTTCTCAAATTCGTTTTTTTGACTTGATATGTTGTTAGTTAGTGTCTATGGCTCGTGTATAACATGAATATATGATTTGTATGCTCGATCTTGATGTTTTGGTGTAACTAGCTTGAAAATAAAAAGTGTATGCTTAATCTTTGATTTTGGATGATGAAATGTGTTTAGATGTTAATTTTTGTGTGTTCAAAGTGTTAGTTACTTCAATAGCTTCGTTTTGGTGTGTTGATTGACATGAAAACCTTACATTAACATGATTAGTGATTTTGAGGTTTGGTTAGGGTTTGACAATTCTTAAAACGAACTTTTGATGCGTTGAATGCTTATTAATGTTATTGATAAGTGTTTAGTTGTATTACACGTTTCATTACCTTCAAAACGGCATATCATATGTATAAATTGGATTCCCGAAACTTAAATTGCAATTGATGAACTTGAAACTTGAAAATAAACCTTTATTGGTCACTTGACGGGATTTTGGTTATTGTATATGATGTTTTTGCTTGATGAAAAGTGCTTAGTTGCGTTCCTTGTTGAAAGAGCTTTCCGGTGATATAAGATACATGTTCTAATTGTTTGCGGATCATAAATTGTGATTGTTTGAAGTTTGGGTCGTGCACTTGTGTTTTTCTGCAAACAGGACCTGAATGCCCATTGGGACGCCGTCCTGATTTTTGGGACGCCGTCCCACTCTTCATATTGGGACACCGTCCTGATTTTGGGATGCCGTCCCACTCTTCATACTGGGACACTGTCCTGATTTTGGGACACCGTCCTGATACACTAAAACTGGCTGTTTGCTTTGGTCATTTGACATAAAAATGTTTGCTATGCTACGGACCTCCGATTAACATGAAACTTGGCCAACATGCTCATATATGATTATATAACTTAGAAAAATTGTCGGATACCCAACCCGACCCCGTTGACTTTTCCGTTGACTTTGACCCGACCAAGTTGACTTTTAATCAAACTTAACCAAATAATTGTGCAATCGTTCTAACATGTTTTTATACTTGTACCTTGCATGAAACATGACAATTTGATTCACATGCTATTATGATCGAGTCTTAACGAGCCATAGGACTAATTGAACATCTTTGACCTATCGTGTTTACCGTTATTGATACAACCTATTGTTTAGGTCAAGACTAGCATTGTTCTTTGCACACGTTTACTTGTTGAAGTACTTTACTACTCGTGCACTCAAGGTGAGATCATAGTCCCACTTTTACTCTTTTTGAACTTACATTTGGGATGAGAAAACATAAACATTTCTTTACTAAGTGAACACAAGTACAGGAAAACAAACATTCTACATACGAGTTTAGAACAAAAATCCTCAATTCGATTATCATTAGTTACACTTGCCGGGTGTAAGCGAGAACTTATGTTGTATGGATCCATATGGGTTTTACAAACCCTCATTCAAACGGTTCGCTACCGTTTACGAATGAAATATATTTTCGAGAAACAGTGTATGTTCTAGCACTAAGTGATGGGGTTCAATGGAAGGAAATGTTAAGCATTGATAATTGGGTGCTCGTGAAAAAAACTTTTGGAATGTATTACTATTAATTCATTGATGCAAATCTTGTGGTTCACTTGTACTTACTTACTTAAACCTATGATTTCACCAACGTTTTCGTTGACAGATTTCTATGTTTTTCTCAGGTCCTTGAACGATACATGATACATGCTTCCGCTCATTATTTTGATACTTGCATTGGATGTCGAGTATATATGCATACATGGAGCGTCTTTTAACTACTTTTAAATTGTGTCGCATAAGTTTCATTTGTACTTAAAACTTTGTATCGTAACTTGTGGTGGAACTATTCTCGTAAACTTTGAACAATCTTTACATTTGAAATGAATGCGACATATCTTTTGGTCAAACGTTGTTTTAAAGACTTATGACCACGTAACGGGACCTAAGTAGACGGTGCCGTCAAACATGATTTGGTCGGGTCGCTACACCCTTTTGGCATTCCAACGGACCTTGACAATTGGAATTCGGCTTTGTTTTAACGTTTTGACGGAGGTGTCCACAATTTCAACCGGTTCCTCCACAAAATGAAGTTTTTCATCGATAGTAAGCTCCTCGAGAGGGATGACGAGTTCGGGTTCGGCTAAACACTTTTTCAAGTTAGATATATGGAAAGTAGGATGAACGGAACTCAGTTGAGGCGGAAGATCTAAACGATAAGCAACGGTTCCAACACGCTCCAAGATTTTGAAAGGTCCAACATACCGCGGATTTAGCTTTCCGTGTTTCCCAAAGCGGATTACACCTTTCCAAGGTGCGACTTTTAACATTACTCGGTCACCGACTTGAAATTCGAGGTCGTTGCGTCGTTTGTCGGTATAACTCTTTTGACGACTTCGGGCCGTCCTAAGCCTATCTCGGATTTGAACGATTTTCTTGGTGGTTTCGTGAATGAGTTCGGGTCCGGTGATTTGCACGTCGCCAACCTCGGCCCAACAAAGAGGTGAACGACATTTTCGGCCATATAGCGCTTCAAAAGGTGCGGCTTTAATACTCGCGTGATAACTATTATTGTAAGAGAACTCGGCGAGAGGTAAGTGCTTGTCCCAAGCTTTTCCGAAATCAACCACGCAAGCTCGTAACATGTCCTCTAAGGTTTGAATTGTACGTTCGCTTTGTCCATCGGTTTGAGGATGATATGCGGTGCTCATGTCTAAACGCGTTCCCAACGCTTCTTGCAATGTACGCCAAAATCTAGAAACGAAACGGCCATCTCGGTCGGAGATAATCGATAAAGGTACACCGTGTCGGACTACGATCTCCTTAATGTAAAGTTGTGCAAGTTTCTCCATTTTGTCCGTTTCTTTCATGGTAAGGAAGTGTGCGGATTTGGTGAGACGGTCAACAATAACCCAAATGGTATCATAACTGCCCGTCGTTTTTGGTAGCTTGGTGATAAAATCCATCGTTATCCTTTCCCACTTCCATTGCGGGATCTCGGGTTGTTGAAGTAGTCCGGACGGTCTTTGGTGTTCGGCTTTGACTTTGGAACATGTCAAACACTTGGAAACATAAGTAGCTACGTCCCTTTTGATGTTCGGCCACCAATATAGTTGTTTAAGGTCGTGGTACATCTTATTGGCACCGGGGTGAATCGAATACCTTGACTTATGGGCTTCGTCTAAAATAAGGCTTCGCAAGTCCCCATAACTAGGTACCCAAATTCTTCCGGCGAAATATCGGAGTCCGGTTTCTTTAACTTCGAATCGAGAGGTGAGGACGTTCAAGTGTTCGCGAGAGATGTTTTCATCCTTGAGAGCTTCGTCTTGGGCTACACGAATTTGACTATTGAGGTTGGTGTGAATGGTGATGTTTAAAGCTCGGACACGAAGAGGCACCGCTCTTTCTTTTCGACTTAAGGCATCGGCTACTACGTTTGCCTTCCCGGGATGGTAACGAAGCTCGCAATCGTAATCGTTCAAAGTTTCAATCCACTGTCGTTGTCTCATGTTTAGTTGCTTTTGATCGAAGATGTGTTGAAGGCTTTTGTGATCGGTGAAGATAGTACTCTTAGTTCCATAAAGATAGTGTCTCCACATTTTAAGTGCAAAGACAACGGCTCCAAGTTCGAGGTCATGAGTCGTGTAATTCCGTTCATGAATTTTTAGTTGTCGAGAGGCATAAGCAATGACTTTCTTCCGTTGCATCAATACACACCCAAAACCATGTTTTGAGGCATCGCAATATACAACAAAATCATCATTGCCTTCGGGAAGTGACAAGATAGGAGCGGTGGTTAGCTTCGTTTTCAAGATTTGAAACGCGGATTCTTGCTCGGTCACCCAAATGAATTTCTTTCCCTTGTGAGTTAATGCGGTTAGAGGACGTGCAACCAAAGAGAAGTTTTCGATGAATCTACGATAGTATCCGGCGAGACCCAAGAATTGACGAATGTGAGTAGGAGTAGTAGGAGTCTCCCATTTACTAATGGCTTCGATTTTCGTTGGATCGACTTTAATACCTTGGTCACTTACAACATGACCAAGAAATTGAACTTCCTTTAACCAAAATTCACACTTGGAGAATTTGGCATAGAGTTGTTCTTGTCTTAAAAGTTCAAGCACAAGTCGAAGGTGTTCCTCGTGTTCTTCTTGGCTTTTTGAATAGACTAAAATATCATCGATGAACACGATAACGAATTTGTCAAGATACGGTTTGCACACGCGGTTCATAAGATCCATGAACACCGCCGGTGCGTTAGTGAGACTAAATGGCATTACAAGAAATTCATAACTACCATAACGAGTTCGAAAAGCGGTTTTGGAGACATCTTCCCCCTTAACCCTCAATTGATGATAACCCGAGCGGAGATCGATTTTTGAATATACACAAGACCCTTGTAGTTGATCAAAGAGGTCATCGATGCGAGGACGAGGATATCGGTTCTTAACCGTCAATTTATTTAGTTCACGATAATCAATGCACATTCGTAGGGATCCGTCTTTCTTTTTAACAAACAAAATCGGAGCGCCCCATGGTGAATGGCTAGGTTGGATAAAACCACGGTCAAGTAGTTCTTGGATTTGACTTTGCAATTCTTGCATTTCGGATGGAGCGAGTCTATATGGTGCACGTGCTACGGGTGCGGCTCCCGGAGTAAGATCGATTTGGAATTCAACCGGTCGATGAGGTGGAAGACCCGGCAATTCATCGGGAAATACATCGGAATAGTCACTAACAATTGGCACATCATCGATGTGCTTCTCATCGGACTCGACTTTCTTAACGAGAGCAAGGATCGCAAAACAACCCTTACGGAGTAGTTTTCTAACTTTAATACACGAAACGAGGTTGAGTCCGGTGCAACTCTTATCGCCATAGACGATCAAAGGTTCACCATTCTCGATAGGGATTCGGATTGCGTTAAGATCACAAAGGATGTGAGATTTCGTTTTGGCTAGCCAATTCATACCGATTATTACATCAAAGCTACCTAGTTCCATGGGTATCAAGTCGATTTCAAACTCATTACCCAAAATGTTTAACGTACACCCCCGGTAATAGGTGTCGGCACTCAATAGTTTTCCGTTGGCCACTTCAATGGTATAAGTGGTATCTAGTGGACGTGGTGGAGTATTAAAAGAATGAGTCAAAGTCTTGGATACAAAACTCTTATCGGTACCCGAATCGAATAAACAAGTAACATAAGTGTTGTTGAGAAGAAACGTACCCGTGACCAATTCATTATCATCTCGGGCTTCCTCGGTGTTGATGTTGAAAGCTCGGCCGCGCGTATTGGGGTTATCTTTCCTCTTCGGGCATGCATTTCTATAATGGCCCGTTTGGCCACATTCGTAACAAGTGACCGTTTTTGGAGGATTGGGCCCCTTTCGAGCGATGGGGGCGGCACTTGTGCAATTGTTGGCCTTATGACCAACTCCTTGGCACCGGTGGCAAATTAGCTTGCCGCATTCACCCGAGTGGTGCTTGTGACATTTGTTGCAAAAAGGTTGAGTTCCGGCATAACCTTTGTTGCCGTCATTGTTGAAAGGCTTTTTGGTGAAGGTATTGTTGTTGTAGTTGCTTGATGGAGTGGCTTCCCATTTTCTTTTGTTGTTACCCGACTTGTCCTCGGCTTTAGGTGCCGGTACTACGATTTCGTCCACCGTCTCTATTAATTTGCGGGCCATGTTCAAAGCTTCTTGATGATTAGGGGGTTTGGATGACATTACTCCGTGTTTGATGCTCTTTGGAAGACCATCCATGTAAAGTTCAACCCGTAAAGACTCGGGGTTCACAAGGTTTGGGCACATCAAGGCTAGTTCAGAAAATCGTTGATTATAGGCCTTGAGATCGTTTCCGACCGCTTTTAAAGTTCTTAGCTCTTGTTCGAGCTTTCGGGTTTCCTCGCGCGGAAAGTATTCGGTGATCATCTTTCCTTTCAAATCGGACCAAGAGAGAGCGTGGGCTTCATCGGTACCCACCGATTGTACATAGGTGTTCCACCAAGTGAGAGTGACGCCGGAGAAAGTGTGAGTGGAGTACTTGACCTTGTCTTGGTCCCGACAACCGCTTATGCTAAAAACGGCTTCCGTTTGCTCAAACCATCGAGTGAGAGCAACCGGTCCCCCGGTTCCATCGAAAGTGTGAGGTTTGCACCCCATGAAAGCTTTATAGGAGCATCACTCATTTGAGTTACCGGCTCCATTGTTGTTGTTGTTGTTGTTGTGGTTGTTATTATTATTGTTGTTGGATGAGTGACCGGCCATGGCCGCATCTACGGCGGTGGCTATCATGCGTTGTAGAGCTTGTTCAGGAGTTTCACGGCGTGGCGCACGGCGAAGAGGCATTGTTCCTTCAAAACAAAAGAATACCGTTGGTTAGTATTCTAAATAATACTAACCGTGATATGGAATAAAGATAGAGAGAAAATTTTCCTTGACTCGCCTTAAATTCTTTATGCCACAATGTCGGAACGTTCATATGAGTCACCGTAATATAATCCCGGAAATTATATTACCCTGATTCATATGTGCATTCGACATCATTTCATATAGTCAAGGTGGCGTGTCAATCAAATTAAACAACGTGAGATTAAGATGAACTAAAAGTAGATATGAGTAGAAGCGTTCGAGTATAAATGCACAAGTAGTCAAGTAATTCCTACTTCAAATCTATATGCCGGTTGTAGTCTAGACTTACCAATGTACCCTATGACTCGAGGTTGACACCAATGAACTCTAAATCCCTACAACCAACGCTCTGATACCATCTGTAGCGACCCGACAAAATCGTCATTGACGGCGCCGTCTACTTAGGTCCCGTTACGTGGTCATAAGTCTTTAAAACAACGTTTGACCAAAAGATATGTCGCATTCATTTCAAATGTAAAGATTGTTCAAAGTTTACAAGCATAGTTCCACCACAAGTTACGTTACAAAGTTATAAGTACAAATGAAACTTATGCGATACAATTTAAAAGTAGCCAAAAGACGCTCCATGTATGCATATATACTCGACTTCCAATGCAAGTATCAAAATAATGAGCGGAAGCATGTAACATGTATCGTTCAAGGACCTGAGAAAAACATAGAAATCTGTCAACGAAAACGTTGGTGAAATCATAGGTTTAAGTAAGTAAGTGAGTAAAAGTAAGTCGAACCACAAGATTTACATCAAGGATAAAATAGTAATACATTCTAAAAGTTAATATTCACGAGCACCCAATTATCAAGGCTTAACATTCCATCCGTTGATACCCCATTCATAGTGCTAGAACAACACTGTTTCTCGAAAATATATTTCATCTGTGGACGTTAGCGAACCGTTCGAGATGAGGGTTTGTCAAACCCATATGGACATACAACATAAGTTCACGCCTACACTTACACCCTGCAAGTGTAACTAATGATAACCGAATTGAGGATTTCGTTCTAAACTCGTATGTAGAATGTTTGTTTTCCTGTACTTGTGTTCACTTAGTAAAAGAAATGTTTATGTTTTCTCATCCCAAATATAAGTTCAAAAAGAGTAAAAGTGGGACTATGATCTCACCTTGAGTGCACGAGTAGTAAAGTACTTCAACAAGTAAACGTGTGCAAAGAACAATGCTAGTCTTGACCTAACAAATAGATTGTGTCAATAACGATAGTCACGATTGGTCAAAGATGTTCAATTAGTCCTATGGCTCGTTAAGAGTCGATCATAATAGCATGTGAATCAAATTGTCATGTTTCATGCAAGGTACAAGTATAAAAGCATGTTAGAACGGTTGCACAAACAATTGGTTAAGTTTGATTAAAAGTCAACTTGGTCGGGTCAAAGTCAACGAAAAAGTCAACACGTTCGGGTCGGGTCCCGAACTATTTTTCTGAGGTTTTTAATCATATATGAGCATGTTAGAACAAGTTACATGTGAATCGGAGGTCCATAGCATAGCAAACATTTTTCGTAAAACGACCAACGAAGACAGAAGCTGCCAGTGTATCTGGACGGCGTCCAGATTTCCTGGACGGCGTCCAGCTTTGAAGGCTGGGACGGCGTCCAAAGATCTGGACGGCGTCCAGCTTTGTAATCTGGGACGGCATCCAAGGATCTGGACGGCGTCCAGATTGGTATTCCAGTCTGATGCAGTAAGCTTCTAAGTACACGAACCAAAAACCAAATAAACACAATTTATGATCCGCAAACAATCAAGTCAAGTATTTTATACCGTTGGGAAGGTAATTTGACGAAAAAAAATGACTAGACACCTTTCAACAAGTAATTTAACACCTACAACAACCCAAAACCGCATTAAACTTTCATAATCAAAGGTTCAAGTTCTAAAAATGCATTTCATGATACGGGTAAGCAATTTACATGTATGATATGCCGTTTCGAAGGTAATCAAACACACGTTGCAACAAAACACTTATCAACCATATTTCATAGCATTTGATACATCAAAAGTTCATATAAAGCTTATCAAACCCTAACCAAAATCTCAAAACCAATAATCATGTTAATGTAAGGTTTTCATGTCAATCAACACACCAAAACGAAGTTAATGAAGTAACTAACACTTTGAACACACAACCATTAACATCTAAACACATTTTATCATTCAAAATCAAAGGTTAAACTAACCCATTTCAAGTGTTCATGCTAGTTACACCAAATAACAAGATCGAGCCTACAAATTACATACACGACATCACAATGAGCCATAGACACTAACTAACACCATTTCAAGTCAAAAACACGAATTTAGAGAAATCTAGAGTTTTAGAAATGTTACCCAAACGAGATGAAGTTGGTACCAAAATGAAGAGGATGAAGAGAGGATCACGAATATGTAATTTATTTTGTTGTAAGCCTCCTAGATCGAATTTAGATGATGATTGAATGAATTTGGAAATTGTGTGTGTGTTCTTGCTAGAGAGAAAGAGAGAGGGATGGAGATGGTTGAATGGTGGTGATTGGGGTTGACTAGGTAACCTAGTCAACTAGTTTGCCCCGTGTCAATTTTAGTCCCTCAAGTTTGAATCGGGTGCATGAATTACCTAATCGAGATAATTTAAAACGCGTATTAACGAAAGATGTTATAAATATATAACGGACTTTAAAATAGTTAAACGGAAAGTAACCGGAAAAAGGCGGGATGTTACAAGCAACATGAAGACATTCTGAATAACTCACACTCTCTAACCGAACCAGATCAAGGGAGTCGGACTCTTCTTCAGATCAGATTCTGGTCGTATCTACACACGCAGACATGATAACCTTCATCAATGATACCGATGAATTTGAAGATATTCTCGAAGCCATCCGTAAATCAACAATTGATTTTTTGCTACGCTTAACAGAACGAATTATGGCCATCCAAGAAGAACACCGCCTCTATCTCCGAAGAGAAGACAATGATGTTGAAATCCTAGAAGAACGCATTCAAGACTTTATCAATTCTCTTCACGATCATATCTACCAAGAAGAAAGGCAACGAGAGCACGATTCAGTGGTTCGCACTATTCTTGAGACAACATGCTGTTGAGATCAGAAGATCATTTACTCTAAGGTTTATAACGCCTTAGCCGGATCTGCACTTCCCGTCTCAGCAAACCAACGAGCACTACTGACTCTCATCCGAAAGCACATGGATCTTTCCACCGGACGCCCGACTTATCACTCTGATTTGCAAATGATGGAGGATATTCACAGTTTTTTCGCTCTCTTGGAAAGAGATAATTTCGAAAGCACACCAGATATCACACCCCCAGTTATGGGCCTGGGCGAAATGTGACTTAACATCAAAATATACCAACATATTATAATAAACAAGAACAAAACTAAATGAGAAAATTAACTTTAATGAGTACGCAGCAGAAAATGAAATGTTGTTACAAAAGAATAAGTAAATGTTTAAATGCAATAGTAATAAATGCGATATCTCTTGATCCTATGTCCAAGTAGCATCACATAAGCAGTAAGTATAAGAGCTTGAATCAAACAGCACCTGCGACAAAACATGCTAAAGTGTCAACCAAAAAGGTTGAGTGAAGTTCATAGGTTTAACAAATAAGTTTAACCATTGTTTTAGACCACAAGATTTAGTTTGTAAAGTTGATCTCCCACAGGATCAAAAAGTTATGCCAATGCGTGATATTTAGACTAAACGTTCAAGTTTTCCCCAAGACAAGTTATCGTTTATACTTGTCGGTTTAATTTCATTATTAAGTAATACAAAGACTTAGTCAAATGTATCGGGGACGTTACTCCCGATAGGCCTACCCCCAATAATTAAGCATGCAAGTAGCAATTAAAAATATCACTGTAGGGACTTAGTCGGACATAGCCGGGTATAGCATAGTTTTAGCAGTTGGTACTTGTGTCTAAATTGTAAAATGTAAAAACAGCATGTGTCTCACCCCAAGAAAAGTAAAAGTAAATAAGTTGCGCAATAGTAAATGGGGCTATGAATTCACCTTAGTAGAGAGAGAGAGCTCGTTATTCCTCGGAATAAAAAGTTGGACGAGTGAGCAGAAAAGTTAACCTATGATATTTAAGAGTAGTTAAATGTTTTTGCCCATGTTTAAGTAAATGTTTAAGTATGATAGTGTTTCAAGTATAATTCGTTTTCCTTTTCTAGTAAGTTTCTATTTTTAGAAAGTTTCCACTTTTAGTAGGTTTCTTATCTTAGTAAGTTTCTATAACTAGATAGTTTCTACTTTAAGAGTGTTTTTCATTTTAGGATACTTGCCGTATTAGATAAGCTTCCAATCACCCCTTTTGAAATGTCCCGTTCTTATTGATTAAAAACGTTCCATATTAATTGATTTCATTGCGAGGTTTTGACCTCTATATGAGATGTTTTTCAAAGACTGCATTCATTTTAAAACAAATCATAACCTTTATTTCATCAATAAAGGTTAAAAAGCTTTACGTAGATTATCAAATAATGATAATCTAAAATATCCTGTTTACACACGACTATTACATAATGGTTTACAATACAAATATGTTACAACGAAATAAGTTTCTTGAATGCAGTTTTTACACAATATCATACAAGCATGGACTCCAAATCTTGTCTTTATTTAAGTATGCGACAGCGGAATCTCTTAATAATCACCTGAGAATAAACATGCTTAAAACGTCAACAAAAATGTTAGTGAGTTATAGGTTTAACCTATATATATCAAATCGTAACAATAGACCACAAAATTTCATATTTCAATATACATCCCATACATAGAGATAAAAATCATTCTTATGGTGAACACCTGGTAACCGACATTAACAAGATGCATATATAAGAATATCCCCATCATTCCGGGACACCCTTCGGATATGATATAAATTTCGAAGTACTAAAGCATCCGGTACTTTGGATGGGGCTTGTTGGGCCCGATAGATCTATCTTTAGGATTCGCGTCAATTAGGATGTCTGTTCCCTAATTCTTAGATTACCAAACTTAATAAAAAGGGGCATATTCGATTTCGATAATTCAACCATAGAATGTAGTTTCACGTACTTGTATCTATTTTGTAAATCATTTATAAAACCTGCATGTATTCTCATCCCAAAAATATTAGATTTTAAAAGTGGGACTATAACTCACTTTCACAGATTTTTACGTCGTCGGGAAGTAAGACTTGGCCACTGGTCGATTCATGAACCTATAACAAATATGTACATATATATCAAAGTATGTTCAAAATATATTTACAACACTTTTAATACATTTTGATGTTTTAAGTTTATTAAGTCAGATGCCCTCGTTAGTAACCTACAACTAGTTGTCCACAGTTAGATGTACAGAAACAAATCGATATATATATTATCTTGAATCAATCCACGACCCAGTGTATACACGTCTCAGGCTAGATCACAACTCAAAGTATATATATTTTTGGAATCAACCTCAACCCTGTATAGCTAACTCCAACATTACTGCATATAGAGTGTCTATGGTTGTTCCAAATAATATATATACATGGGTCGATATGATATGTTAAAACATTTGCATATGTGTCTATGGTATCCCAAGATTACATAATATATTAGAATACATGTATAATACAATATAAGTTAGCTAAGATATGATTTGTATAGAATTGTTAATATTTCCCGTAGCTACAAAAATAAAAAATATCCAATCTTGTTTTACCCATAACTTCTTCATTTTAAATCCATTTTGAGTGAATCAAATTGCTATGGTTTCATATTGAACTCTATTTTATGAATATAACAGAAAACGTATAGGTTTATAGTCAGAAATATAAGTTACAAGTCATTTTTGTAAGAGGTAGTCATTTCAGTCGAAAGAACGACGTCTTGATGACCATTTTGAAAAACATACTTCCACTTTGAGTTTAACCATGCTTTTTGGATATAGTTTCATGTTCATAAGAAAAATCATTTTCCCAGAAGAACAACTTTTAAATCAAAGTTTATCATAGTTTTTAATTATCAAACCCAAAACAGCCCGCGGTGTTACTACGACGGCGTATGTCCAGTTTTTACGGTGTTTTTCGTGTTTCCAGGTTTTAAATCATTAAGTTAGCATATCATATAGATATAGAACATGTGTTTAGTTGATTTTAAAAGTCAATTTAGAAGGATTAACTTTTGTTTGCGAACATGTTTAGAATTAACTAAACTATGTTCTAGTGATTTCAAGTTTAAACCTTCGAATAAGATAGTTTTATATGTATGAATCGAATGATGTTATGAACATCATTACTACCTCAAGTTTTGTAGATAAACCTACTGGAAAAGAGACAAATGGATCTAGCTTCAAAGGATCTTGGATGGCTTGAAAGTTCTTGAAGTAGAATCATGACACGAAAACAAGTTCAAGTAAGATTTCCACTCGAAATAAGATTGTTATAGTTATAGAAATTGAATCAAAGTTTGAATATGAGTATTACCTTATATTAGAAAGATATCTCACTGTAAATTAGAAAGATTTCTTGAGGTTGGATGATCACTCTACAAGATTGGAAGTAAGCTAGCAAATTTGGAAGTATTCTTGATTTTATGAAACTAGAACTTGTAGAATTTATGAAGAACACTTAGAACTTGAAGATATAACTTGAGAGAGATCAATTAGATGAAGAAAATTGAAGAATGAAAGTGTTTGTAGGTGTTTTTGGTCGTTGGTGTATGGATTAGATATAAAGGATATGTAATTTTGTTTTCATGTAAATATGTCATGAATGATTACTCATATTTTTGTAATTTTATGGGATATTTCATGCTAGTTGCCAAATGATGGTTCCCACATGTGTTACATGACTCACATGGTCTGCTAAGAGCTGATCATTGGAGTGTATATATGATGTTATGCGAGGTGTATATGAAATAGCTTATATTTTACAACGAAATACTATTAAATACAATACAATTTTACACAAGATCTTTATATATTTATAGAATGGATATACTTAAACCTTGCTACAACACTTATAGGCAGTATACCTAATCGTACAGTAGTGTAGTTTTTAGTAAGTCCGGTTCGTTCCACAGGGAAATCTTTTAAACAAAGCTTAACACTATATTAGTTTTATTTTATAAAAATACAAATATATATAAGTAATATTATTATTATAAAAAGGGGGTTTTTACCATTTAATGACTGGTTTGTCGATTTTAAAACTTTAGTCGCAGTTAAAACCTAATGTAAAATATTAAAAATAAATACAACTTAATTTAAAGCGTAAAGTAAATAACGATAATGAAATTGCGATAAATAAAATTGTGATAAAATAAACTTGCAATAATTAAAAAGTACGAAAATTAAAAGTGCAATTAAATACAATAAAAGTGCGATAATTAAAAATGCAATTAAATATGAAAATAAAGGAATTATGCTTATTTAAACTTCCGTAATCATGATGTTTGACGCGTTGATTTTAGTTTTATACCCATGGTTTAATTGTCCTTTGTCCTGGATTATTTAATATGTCCGTCTGGTTTTTGTCCATAACAGTCCATCAGTCATAAATATAAAGTGCGAGTATCCTCGTCAAATTATCCTTATACCCGAAGTCAAATATTCCAACTAATTAGGGACTTAAACTGTAACAAGGTTTTAATACTTTGTTTAATAATTACACCAGGTTATCGACTGCGTGTAACCCAAGGTTTTAATACTTTGTTATCAATTATGCCAAGTGTCCTTGTACATAATTTCACCCCTATGTTAATAATTCCATAGACTATTAATCCATTCCCGTGTCCGGTTAAATGAACGATTATTCGTACATATAAATATCGCGCCCATCGTGTCCGATCGAGTGTACGTGGTTATTTATAGGTACATCAAATTGTAAATCTTTATATTAAAATTAACAAACTATCATTTAGTTAAACAAATATAAAGCCCATTAATAGCCCATAGTCTAATTTACACAAGTGTCGTTCTTTTGTCCAAACCTCAATTATGGTACAAAGCCCAATTACCCAATTTTAGTATTTTAGCCCAACATCATGATTACTTCGTTTTAAATAAGCATAATAATAACTTAGCTACGAGACATTAAATTAAAAAGGTTGAACATAACTTATAATAATTAAAAATAGCGTAGCGTTACACGGACAGAATTTTGACTTACACCCTTACAATATTCGCTAACATAACCTTATTATTGGTAATTAAAATTAAAATTATAATATATATATATATATATATATATATATATATATATATATATATATATATATATATATATATATATATATATATATATATATATATATATACGTTGAGAGAGTTGGATAGATGGATATATATTTTTTTACATTGAACCAAACACGCAAATTTATAGGCCTGTGAGCTGAAAAAGGGGCTCATGCGATCGAATGAGCTTTGCCCTTCAAGGCCATGCGATCGCATGGCCAGCTGGGGAGGCTCACATGTGGTTGTTTTCTTCTGCCGGCAGTTTTATAATATAATATAATATATATATATATATTAATTTTAAGAATTAATTATATATTATATTATATTCATGTGCATAGTTGACTTGTAATTTTTAGTCCGTTGCGTCGAGCGTTGAGAGTTGACTCTGGTCCCGGTTCCGGATTTTCGAACGTCCTTGCGTATAATTTAATATCTTGTACTTTGCGTTTCGTGTCTTGTACTCTTGTAATTTTGAGACGTTTCTTATCAATAATTGGAACCTCTTTGATTGTGCTTTGTACTTTTGAGCTTTTTGGTCGTTTGCGTCTTCAATTCGTCGAATCTGTCTTTTGTCTTCACCCTTTATTATTTAAACGAATATCACTTGTAAATAGAACAATTGCAACTAAAAGCTTGTCTTTCTTGAGGGATAATGCTATGAAATATATGTTCGTTTTTAGCATTATCAAATATTCTCACACTTGAGCGTTGCTTGTCCTCAAGCAATATAGTCTTGAAATATACTAGAATCACTTCTTTATTCTTCACACTTTGTACATCAGTGATTTCTATACGGCGGTATAAACAATGGTAGTAACGATGTGGTTTACAGTCCCACATGACTATAAAATTTAGATCCATTAGGGAAATTGGATCTTTATGAAAACATTTGATCTTTTTGAAAATTAAATCTAGCTTTTACCCTAGATAAGTTTTCCGGAATAACCCTTCACCGGTGTTTGCAAATTCTTTTTGTGGGTTTGGTGGGTTTTAGATTTGAAAATTTTAGTTCAAAACTTGAGGTTTTGTGTCACCCACTTGCTAACCTTGTATTGGGAAAGCAACACGTCCAGTATACTTGCTCCGTATATTACCTTTTGGTAAACTACCGTCCGGTTGTAAAGCAAAGCGTTGAACAAGCAATTGTTAAGGCAATGTCCCCTGACATGCTTTTAATTATGGTCTATAACGTGTCGGACGCAATTACTATCCTTGGTAGGAGCAATAGTAAAGCTTACCCTTATAATTTTTCAGTCTGGCACATGGTCCTGTCTTTGACCATGCTATGCAACCACCGTTCTTACGGTTGACACCTGATTTGGTTCAGGTGTGATATTATGCGAGGTGTATATAAAATAGCTTTTAAATTTTAGCAGGAAATACTATTAAATACGATACAATTTTATACAAGATATTTATTTATTTATAGAATGGATATACTTAAACCTTGCTACAACACTTATAGGAAGTGTACCTAATCGTACAGTAGTGTAGTTTTTAGTAAGTCCGGTTCGTTCCACAGGGAATCTTTTTCACAAAGCTTAACGCTATATTAGTTTAAATTTATAAAAATACAAATATATATAAGTAATATTATTATTATAAAGGGGGGTTTTTACCGTTTAATAACCGGTTTGTCGATTTTAAAACTTTAGTCGCAGTTAAAACCAAATGTAAAATAAATAAATACAAGACTTAATTTAAAGCGTAAAGTAAATAATGTTAATGAAATTGCGAATAATAAAAGTGCGATAAAATGAACTTGCGATAATTAAAAAGTACGATAATTAAAAGTGCAATTAAATATAATAACAATAAATAAAAGTGCTATAATTAGAAGTGCAATTAAATATAAAATAAAGGAAATTAAATATGAAATAAAAGAATTATGCTTATTTAAACTTCCGTAATCATGATGTTTGACGTGTTGATTTTAGTTTTATGCCCATGGGTTAATTGTCCTTTGTCCTGGATTATTTAATATGTCCATACGGATTTTGTCCATAATAGTCCATCAGTCATAAATATAAAGAGCGAAAGCCTTCGTCAAATTATTCTTATTCCCGAAGTCAAATATTCCAACTAATTGGGGATTCGAATTGTAACAAGGTTTTAATACTTTGTTTAATGAATACACCAGGTTATCGACTGCGTGTAAACCAAGGTTTTACTACTTTGTTAACAATTACACCAATTACCCTTGAATGTAATTCACCCCTGTTTCAACAAGTCTATTAACTATTAATCCAGTTCCGTATCCGGTAAAATGAATAATTATTGGTATTTATAGATATCCCGCCCACAGTACCCAGTCAAGCGTATGTGGTTATATATAAATACGTCGAATTATAAGTTTGTATATTAAATTAACAAGGTATTGTTTAGTTAATATAAAACCCATTAATAGCCCATAGTCTAATTTCCATAAGTGTCGTTCTTTTATCCAAACCCCAATTATGGTACAAAGCCCAATTACCCAATTTTAGTAATTAGCCCAACATCATGATTACTTCGGTATTAAATAAGCATAATAATAACTTAGCTACAAGACATTAAATTAAAAAGGTTGAACATAACTTACAATGATTAAAAATAGCGTAGCGTTACACGGACAGAATTTTGACTTACACCCTTACAATATTCGCTAACATACCCTTATTATTAGGATTAAAATTAAAATTAAAATTAAAATATAAATTATAAATATAAATATTACGTATATAGATAGAGAGATTGATGGATATTGGATGAAAAATTGATTAGAATTCGTTGGGCTTTATAGGGAGTTTCAGTTTTTGGGGCTCCGCGACTCGCGGCCCATTCCTTCTTCAAACTCCGCGAGTCACGGAGTTTGTAATTACAGCTCACTCCATTTTGGCTCTTTGTTTACCGACGGTTTATTATATAAATATAATATATATATAATTTATATAATTAATTATATATTATATTATATTTATATACATAGTTAACTTGTAATTTTTAGTCCGTTGCGTCGAGCGTTGAGAGTTGACTCTGGCCCCAGTTCCGGATTTTCGAACGTCCTTGCGTACAATTTAATATCTTGTACTTTGCGTTTTGAATCTTATACCCTTGTAATTTTGAGACGTTTCTTATCAATAATTGGAACCTCTTTGATTGTCTTTTGTACTTTTGAGCTTTTTGGTCGTTTGCGTCTTCAATTCGTCGAATCTTTCTTTTGTCTTCACCTTTTATTATTTAAACGAATATCACTTGTAAATAGAACAATTGCAACTAAAAGCTTGTCTTTCTTGAGGAATAATGCTATGAAATATATGTTCGTTTTTAGCATTATCAAATATTCCCACACTTGAGCGTTGCTTGTCCTCAAGCAATATCGTCTTGAAATACTAGAATCACTTCTTTATTCTTCACACTTTGTACATCAGTGATTTCTATACGGCGGTGTAAACAATGGTAGTAACGATATGGTTTACAGTCCCACATGACTATACAAATTTAGATCCATTAAGGAAATTGGATCTTTATGAAAACATTTGATCTTTTGAAAATTAAATCTAGTTTTTACCCTAGATAAGTTTTCCGGAATAACCCTTCACCGGTGTTTGCAAAATATTTTTGTGGGTTTGGTGAGTTTCAGATTTGAAAATTTTAGCTCAAAACTTATGGTTTTGTGGAACCCACTTGCTAACCTTGTATTTGGAAAGCAACACGTCCAGTTTACTTGTCCCGTATATTACCTTTCGGTAAACTACCGTCCGGTTGTAAAGGAAAGCTTGAACAAGCAACTGTTAAGGCAATGTCCCTTGACATGCTTTTAATTATGGTCTATAACGTGTCAGACGCAATTACTATCCTTGGTAGGAGCAATAGTAAAGCTCACCCTTATAATTTGTAGGTTTGGCACAAGGTCCTATCTTTGACCACTATGCAACCACCGTTCTTACGGTTGACACCCGATTTGGTTCAGGTGACGTAATGAATTACAGGTGAATTCCTAGGATTTTACGTTCAATGGTAATGAAGCATTGAAAATGGGTTTTTAGAAAACAAACCGGTTTGTAATTTTGATCAAAATATTTTCTCGTTCAGGCTCGAGTTTAGATATCATTGAATTCCATGAGTTTGTAATTCTCAATCTTTAAGGTCAATCTCTAGGATTGAGTAATATCATGCTTAAAAGCTGATTTTTGATCTTTTAAGGAGATTATCCTTTCTGGGGATCTGATTCATTAGTCTTATCCAGCTAATTTGTATGGTGCCCCCCCATTGTTCGAGATAAATCCTTCTCATGGTTAGGATAAATCTGACCACTTGGCGACCCTGTTTAATGCTGAGGTCCGTGGATTTCCTGCTGATTTTAGTGATGACTTTTCTAGGTTTTTCGTCAACCTACAGTTGGTCTGGACGACAACTTCCTGTCCTAAATCAAGAAGCGCGTTTCTTTTTCGGAAGACTTTACTTCCTTTTAATGATGGAATTGATTCATCGTGTAGATCCATCTCTTCTTTTCTTTCATCGGGTAAAACAGTTTAGTTTAGTCCAAAGCAAAAGTATTTTCAGTTATTTGTACAAAAATATGTGACATATGTTTTGAATAACTTGGAGAATTTTCCCACACTTGGCTTTTATTTTCCTTTTTATTGTCCTCTATTCCATTTTAAATGAATTTTAACATTTTGGTTTGTTTCTCAATTTATGTCCTTTCCCAGGTAACAATAATTTCGGTGTTAAAACCTAGTTTTATCATTCATAAATATGTATAAACATGATTTTGAGTTCATTTAATTGAAAATTTTGAAAATTTTTACTAGAATTGGGTAGTCAGTATATAAGACTAGGGCTGTTCTTTATTATCAGAGAGCACTAGATTCTAATACAACTACTACTTTACTAGTATTTTTTTTTTAATGGTAACCAAGTGTTTAAGATAAAAATTTTAAAAATCCGAAAGAATTTAACCCCTTCCCACACTTAAGATCTTGCAATGCCCTCATTTGCAAGAAATCAGTAACAATTTAAATTATTGAGGGTGATTTGTGTGAAAATGGTTAAATTTTACCAAAGTTTCCAAATATATTGGCGTTTGTTTGCTGAATGATAAATGGTGCACATCATTTGTTCATTCCGTCTTGTTGTTATTTCACATATATTTTGCATCTTGTCGTCAAAATTAGTTGCTTTTGCTGAACTTAATGCCAGTCTTTAAAAATGCGTTGTTTTACCCTGTTGTGTACATAAGATAAACTACATACATATATACATATTTTTGAAGTTTGGTATATTACCCCACATTCAAAAATTATTAAAATCTAAGAATAAAAGTTAGAAAATTATAAAAACTATTACAATATTAAATAAGTATTAAACGTATCAACATTATAAATTACAAAATAAATAAAACTAAGTAGACTAGGGATGATACTGATACCAGTAGGGGTTCCATGCATAACCATAGGTGCTATAAAATGCTTCGGCTGGGTTATACGTAGGATACGGTGGTTGAATCTCTATAGACCAGGGAGGGAATATGGGCGATGGAGTAGGAATATAGTTTCTACCTATATGTTGGCAATAAGCTATGATTTGGTTTTGATGAACTTGCCAATCTTCAAATGCTCTATGTCTAGCATTTTCGTACTCCTGTGAAGCTATAAACCTTTGCATTTCTTGCATTTCATTTCCCCCTCCTACATTACCTTGCTGTTGGTTTCTCTCAACCTGTGGATGTCTACCATGGTATTGTACTGCGGCATTATTTCGCCTCTTTAAAACTTTCGTGCCATGGTATATATTTAAACCTATTGTATCGCGGGGTTCTGGTTCTTCGACTAATAATCCCCCCCCCCCGACTTATATCCACACCGAGATATTTAGCAATCAAATTAATAAATATACCACCTCCTATTATGCTATGCGGTCTCATCCCCCTAACCATAGCTGATAAATAATAACCCACACAATAAGGTATACTTACAGCGCTTTGTGGGTATCGAATACACATATGGTAAAACAAATCATGTTCATTTACCTTTTCCTTGTTCTTACCTCTTTGTGTAATCGAATTAGCTAAAAACCTATGAATTACTCTTAATTCAGCTCTATCTATATCCAAATAAGAGTAATTTCCCCCTTTGAATCGGTGACGGCTTGTCATTTGACTCCATACACCATGTGTATCAAAATTTTCATCTATCTTTCTACCATTTAGTATCAACCCTCTACAATCGGCAGATGCTAACTCCTCAGGCGTATAAATACGTAAAGCCTGAGCCATGTCTAGTAAAGACATGTGGCGCATCGAACCTCCTAACAAAAATCTAATAAAAGATCGATCGGTTAAACTAGCTACCCGATCATTTAATTCTATACTACACAACAATTCTTCACACCATACTTTATATACAGGTCTACGCATGGTGAATAAACGTACCCAGTCGTTAAAAGTAGAATTACCATACCTCTGTGCAAGTAATTCCCTAATTGGCCTGGCCAATTCTACAGCTTCTAATGGTCCCCATTCTATGACCCTAGGTACCTCAACAACTTTAGAATGAAGAGTATGCAAACCCCTTTGGTATTTTGGATAATCTATCCAAAGTCTGTCAAATCTCAGGTTCGGGTGCAAATCTTCCAAGTGCATATCAGAAAATATCATGACTGGATGAGGTATATCTTGTTTGTAGTAGTTATCCACCTCCTGTTGTTCCGCATTCTCAGTAGGAGCATTGCGAGCTTGGGATGAAGATTCACCCCTTTCAGTCTGCAAAACACATCAAACACAATTTTTGTGCATCCAAATATGCATTAGTGTCAGCAAAATCATCAATCAAACTAATTACAATGACATGATCAATTTATATCAAACTTAAGCTCATTTTCATATTTTCATCAAATCTACACTTTTTCAAATAAGCATATACGAAAATGTTCGCCAAGTTTATAAGCATTCAACTCAAATAACATGTCAAAATAATCATTACTAGCAATTAAACAAGTTTCAAATGGCATTATCTCTCAAAAATCAAGTTCATGAATTTTAGACTTGAAAAAGTCCACTTTAATTCTCAAAATCATGTTTAGGCTCAAAGTTTGGATCATTTAACTACCTAAACATGTTACACTACTTAATTTAGCAACAATTCATGACAAAAATCGGCCATAACCTGTTTATATCAAAAAGCCCCAAATTGCTCAAGAACACAAACCCTAGATTACTCAAAATTTGAAGTTTAAGGCTTCTAATCATGTTAAATAGCATCAATCTAGGTTATACAAGCATAATACATAAACAATTTAAGCATAATTACACTAAAAAACATCAAAATCAAATTGGGGAAAAAATTGCTCAAGAACACTAATTTTTGGATTAAATGGTGGTTAGGTGTCGAAATTTACCGTTTTTCTTGAGTAATTCCTTGATAGCATCCTTCTCAACATGATTTTAGTAAAAGATTTGATGATTAACGGTCAAAAATTGTGAATTTGGGGGTATTTTTCCGGTTTTTGCGGGTTTTATCGCAGTGTTTTCGTGGGTGTGGGTTGTGGACTGATCAGTTCTGCCCCTTTTATTTTTTTCGGTATTTTTGGAACTCCGGGAGTCGCGGTGTTTTTCCCTTTCAAACTCCGCGAGTCGCGGAGTTTGTATTTTTTTTTACACAAACCTTAACTTGTAAAACAAATATAAAATAAATTTAAAATTTTGTTTTCCTTTGTTTTAGGACGAGGTCGTTTCGGATCGATGTCCTAGTCCGTCCTTCGACAAAATTTTAAAATTTGTCTTTTTCAAGCGATTGTTTTAAAAGCTTAGATTTTTTTTTTTAGTTTTTTAATGTTTTTGGCATACTTTAATTCAATAAGATTAAAAATAATGATAATAAAAGTTCTCGTCCCTCCCTCGGGTAAAGCAATTTCGGTTCAACGACCTAGTCTTCAACTTACGACGAATTTTAAAAATCATATTTTTAACTTAATGAGATAAAGTAAATTTTTGTTTTTAAATTCACACAACTTAAATATAAAATTCAAAGTTAATATTAAAAATTCACACCAAACTTAAAATTTGAAATGCATAAAATTAAAAATTCATATTTTAAAAATTAAAAATTCACACCAAACTTAATTTAAAAATTCATATTATAAATTCACACCAAACTTATATTAATTTTTCAAATATTTACAATTTTAAATATATTGATTTTACAAAGTTTACAATATTAATTTAAGATTTATATATTAATTTTAAAAACATGGTAAAAATAAAATTAAAAATCTTTTTGGCTTTTTATCCCACTTTAATCAATCAAATATTATCAAAAATATGCGCCCCTCTTTTCGGTAAAGTAATTTCGGTTCCATGACCTAATTTAACTCATGACGAATTTTTGAAATATTTTGGGTTGATTGATTAAAGATATTTATACCTTAAGAATAAACGTTAAATTTCGCAGTGATGTAATAAATTTTTGAATGATATCAATAATTTCGGTCGCCAAACCTAATTTTATTCAATATCAATTTAATACTTTATAGCGAACAAATTAGCGTTTATTATCAAAAGGTTAAAAATAAAAATAAAAAAATAAAAACTGTACAAACATACCTGTGAAATAGATTTCTTAGTTATATGATCTATCTCATTCATAAGATAGTCGGTTTAATTGGTTTTCCATGGCTACATAGGCGTAACCTCGAGCATTCAGTGTTTTTTCTTCTAAACATATGAACGGTCCGTCTCTGCATAAAGTAACAAATTCGGTGTTTGAATAGGTTTGATTATTTGAACATTTACCTCCATGTGACCATTTTCCGCATTTGTGACATCTTTCTAGGTGTCGTGCTCTTCTTTTCGCTGCGGATTTTGATTTTCCTTTACCAAATTGTAACTTATTATCTTCGCATCTGGATTCTTTTCTAACTCCGTCCAATCTTTCTCTGATTACTGATACTATTTCTCTCGGAAGTGCGTCATTATTACGTTTAGTGATCAAAGCGTGTAGCATTAGACCATGATTTAGTTCACAGGCAGTCTTCATTTCCTAAAAAAATAAAAATTCAGAATGGGGGGAGAAGACTAGTTCTTTAGGGCCTGCTAGGGAAAGACCGTTCGGGTTCCATTTTCGAGAACTACACAAAAACAGACAATCTAACTCTAACAGAAATACATAAATCCCCTATACTTAGTTAGCTGTGGTATCGAAATTGTGATTAACTTCATTGTCTTCTTCCATCGGACCATGTATGTAATATTTAACTCTGTGACCATTAACTTTAAATTCAATCCCATTTGAATTTATTAATTCTATCGTTCCGTATGGGAAAACTCTTTTGACTATGAATGGTCCAGACCATCTTGATTTCAATTTTCCAGGAAATAGCTCGAATCGTGAATTGAAAAGAAGAACTCTGTCTCCTTCTTTAAATTCTTTTGAGTTTCTGATTCTTTTATCATGCCATTTCTTCGTTCTTTCTTTATAGATTAACGAATTTTCATATGCTTCATGTCTTAATTCTTCTAATTCATTTAGTTGACTTAATCGTAGACGTCCGGCTTCATGTAAATCAAGATTACATGTCTTCAAAGCCCAAAATGCTTTGTGTTCAATTTCTACTGGAAGATGACATGCTTTTCCATAAACAAGTCTAAAAGGTGTGGTTCCAATTGGAGTTTTGTAGGCTGTTCTAAAAGCCCAGAGTGCATCCTCCAATTTAATGGACCATTCCTTCGGATTTGATACTACGGTTTTCTCTAGAATACGTTTTAAAGCTCGGTTGGTATTTTCAACTTGTCCACTTGTTTGTGGATGATATGCGGTGGAGATTTTATGAGTTACTCCATATCTTTTAAGAACTTTCTCAAGTTGATTATTACAGAAATGAGTACCCCGATCACTTATTAAAGCTTTCGGTGTTCCAAACCTTGCAAAAAGACGTTTTAAAAAGTTAACTACAACTCGTGCATCGTTAGTTGAGAGAGCTTTTGCTTCCGCCCATTTAGATACATAATCAATGGCTACGAGTATATATAGATTATTATGAGATTTTGGAAATGGACCCATAAAGTCAATACCCCAAATGTCAAATACTTCACATACTTGGATGACATTTTGTGGCATTTCATCACGTTGACTTATTTTTCCGGCCCTTTGACAAGCATCACAGGATTTGCAAAGAAGGTGTGCGTCTTTGTAAATTGTAGGCCAATAGAATCCAACATCATAAACTTTTCTTGCTGTTAGTTGAGGCCCATAATGCCCTCCTGTTGGTCCTGTGTGACAATGGTTTAAAATTTTACTAGCTTCATCTCCAAATACACATCGGCGTATTATTCCATCGGGACAACTTTTAAACAGATGTGGATCTTCCTAAAAATAGTGTTTTATATCACTGAAGAATTTCTTTCATTTTTGGTACGATAATCCTTTTTCAAGGAATCCACAAACTAAGTAGTTTGCATAGTCTGCAAACCATGGAATTTCTTTATAATCTATCTTCAATAGATATTCATCAGGAAAGTTGTCTTGTATGGCCGATTCATTTAGAACTTCTAATTCGGGATTTTCAAGACGAGAAAGATGATCAGCGGCGAGATTTTCTGCTCCTCTTTTATCTCGAATTTCAATATCAAACTCTTGTAAGAGTAAGATCCAACGGATTAATCTTGGTTTAGCATCTTGTTTTGAAAATAGGTATCTAAGAGCAGAATGATCGGTATAGACCACCGTTTTTGCTAGAACGAGATATGATCGAAATTTGTCAAAAGCAAAGACAATAGCAAGGAGTTCTTTTTCAGTAGTTGTATAGTTCGTTTGTGCTCCTTGTAACGTCTTACTAGCATAATATATAGGTTGAAATCGTTTTTCAATCCTTTGTCCTAAAACGGCTCCCATTGCAAAATCACTTGCATCGCACATTAGTTCAAATGGTAGATTCCAATTTGGTGTTATCATGATCGGCGCATTAGTGAGTTTCTCTTTAAGAATATTAAAAGATTTAATACACTCATCTGAAAAGATGAATGGAGCATCCTTTTCTAGGAGTTTATTCATAGGAGTGGCAATTTTAGAAAAATCTTTTATGAAACGTCGGTAAAAACCGGCATGCCCTAGAAAACTCCTAACTCCTCTAACATTGGTGGGATGTGGAAGTTTAGCAATTACATCTACTTTAGCTCTATCCACTTCAATTCCTTCTTTTAAAATTTTATGTCCAAGAACGATGCCCTCTTTAACCATGAAATGGCATTTCTCCCAATTAAGTACTAGATTTGATTGTTCGCATCTAATAAGCATTCGTTCAAGATTAGCTAGACATGTTTCAAATGTATCACCGAAGACTGAAAAGTCATCCATGAAAACTTCCATGCATTCTTCTATCATGTCATGAAAAATCGCCATCATACACCTTTGAAAGGTTGCAGGGGCGTTGCAAAGTCCAAATGGCATGCGTTTGTAAGCAAAAGTACCATAAGGGCACGTGAATGTGGTTTTCTCTTGGTCCTCGGGTGCTATTGGAATTTGAAAATATCCGGAAAATCCATCTAGAAAACAATAGTAACTATTTCCGGCTAATCTTTCCAACATTTGATCAATGAAAGGTAAGGGAAAGTGATCTTTTCTGGTGGCGTCATTTAATTTTCTATAATCAATACATACACGCCATCCTGTTATAGTCCTAGTAGGAATAAGCTCATTTTCCTCATTTGTAATGACAGTCATGCCACCCTTCTTAGGCACGCATTGAACTGGGCTTACCCATGGACTATCAGAAATTGGATAAATTAGACCTGCGTCTAGCAGTTTAATAATTTCTTTTTTAACTACATCTTGCATATTAGGATTTAGTCTTCGTTGGCGTTGCACATACGTTTTATGACCTTCTTCCATAAGGATTTTATGTGTGCAATACGAAGGACTTATTCCTTTAATATCATGAATCTTCCATGCAATGGCTGGTTTATGAGCTTTCAACACAGAAATGAGTTGTGATTTCTCATTTTCAGTAAGAGAAGACGATATTATTACAGGTAATTTAGATTCACCATGTAAATAAGCGTATTCTAAATGGTTTGGAAGTGGCTTTAACTCTAATTTCGGTGGTTCTTCTATCGATGATTTATATCGATATCTGTCTTCTTCTTTTAGCATTTGAATTTCTTCTGTTGTTGGTTCATATCCATTAGCTATAAGTGTAGCTAACATTTCAGCTTCATCAATTTGTTGTGTTCCTTCTCCTAAAGAACATTCTCCTGTTCCTTGTAATTCTGGAAATTCTTCTAATAATTCTGCATGTACATCTATAGTTTGAATATAATAACATGTATCATCTGCAGATTGTGGTTGTTGCATTGCTCTATCAACTGAAAAGGTAACACTCTCATCCTCTATACTTAGGGTCAATTTCTTACCGAACACGTCTATCATTGCTTTAGCCGTGTTTAAGAATGGTCTTCCTAATATGAGAGGAACTTGAGAATCTTCTTCCATGTCCAGAACAACAAAATCTACTGGAAATACTAAAGTACCAACTTTAACTAGCATGTTCTCCATTATCCCTCTAGGATATTTTATTGATCTATCGGCTAGTTGTATGCTTATTCTGGTTGGTTTCGATTCTCCAAGGTCTAGTTTAGCGTATAGTGAATATGGCATTAGATTTATACTAGCACCTAAGTCTGCCAATGCTTCTATTGAACTAAGAATACCCAGAAAACATGGAATTGTGAAACTTCCTGGATCAGATAGTTTTTCTGGTATCTTATTCAACAGCACTGCTGAACAATTAGCATTCATGGTAACAGCCGAGAGTTCTTCCATTTTCTTTCTATTTGAGATTAGATCTTTCAAGAATTTAGCATATCTAGGCATTCCTGAAATCACATCAATGAAAGGAAGATTTACATTTATCTGTTTAAACATATCCAAGAATTTGGATTGCTCGGCTTCAAGTTTCTCTTTCTTCATTTTAGTCGGGTAAGGAAGTGGTGGTTGGTATGGTTTAACATAAGGTTTAGCCTTAACTGTGTTATCTTCATTAACCTTTTCAACTACTGGTTCTTTTTCCTTATCTTGATTAGGTTGTGGTTCTTGTGGAGTAAGAATAGCTTCATCAGAAGTTTACAGGTATTTCAGGTGGTTTAAGTGTTGTACCACTTCTTGTGGTAATGGCTTTAGCTGTTTCATTCCGGGGGTTAGCATTTGTATCACTAGGTAGACTTCCCGGTTTTCTTTCACCTATTAACCTTGCTAGGTTACTTACTTCTTGTTCCAGATTTTGAATAGAAGCTTGTTGATTTCTAAATGCTTGAGCATTTTGTTCATTAGTTTGTTTCTGAGATGTGAAAAACTGCGTTTGAGTTTCAACTAGCTTCGTCATCATATCTTCTAAATTCGGCTTTTTATCATCGGTTTGTTGTGGTGGTTTGTTTTGAAAATTAGGTCTTTGCTGATTGTAATTATTATTGGATACTTGTTGATTGCTAGGACCTTGTTGGTTGTTGTATGGAATATTTCTGTTATAATTCTGGTTTTGATTGTAAATAGGTCTTGGCGGTTGATAATTACTCTGATAATTATTTCCAGGCCTTTGGTTTATGTATGAAATATTCTCTCTTTGTTCCATTGTTAATTCAATACTGAGACAATCTTTTGTCAAATGTGGTCCTCCACACTGCTCACAACTAATTCGTATTGAGTGAATATCTTTAGTCATCTTTTCCATTCGTCTCTCCACAGCATCTATCTTTGCGGAAATGGAATCTAAGTCATGGCTAGAATCGGCTCTAGCTGCTTTAGATGATCTAACGATATCTTTTTCTTGGTGCCACTCATGTGAGTGGGAAGCAGTGTTATCAATAATTTTGTAAGCATCAGTTTCGGTTTTCTTCATAATAGAACCACCAGCTGCTATATCTATGTCTTTCCTTGTAGTGATGTCGCATCCTTGGTAGAATATTTGTACTATTTGACAGGTGTCTAAACCATGTTGCGGACATCCTCTTAATAACTTTCCAAATCTTGTCCACGCCTCATATAGAGTTTCATTTGGCTTCTGTGTAAACGTAACAATTTCTCCTTGAAGTCTTACGGCTTTAGATGCAGGAAAGAATTGTTTAAGAAATTTTTCAACTAAAACGTCCCATGTATCAATTGCCCCTTCAGGTAACGATTCCAACCAATCTTTGGCTTCTCCCTTTAAAGTCCAGGGAAATAACATGAGATATATCTGTTCATCCTCCACTTCTCGGATTTTAAATAGTGTGCAGATCCTATTAAAGGTACGTAGATGTTCATTTGGATCTTCCTTCGGTGCACCACTAAATTGGCATTGATTAGTCACCATGTGTAGAATTTGTCCTTTGATTTCATAATCTGGCGCATTAATGTCTGGATGAGTAATTGCGTGACCTTGGCCAGTGCGTTTAGCTCTCATTCGGTCTTCCATACTTAATGGTTCTGTTACTTCCATAATTGAATTTGTTGAATCGGAATCACTAGAGGATTCTGATTTAATGGTCCGTTCCTCAACAATCTCTGTTTGAATGATTGGTGGTTCCGGAGGAAAGTTTAGTGGTTCAGGATCTACGAATCGTCCCTGAATATTCTCCGGATTCTCAATTGTGAGGTCGGGTTCAAAAAATAGATTATCGGAAATTTGAACTGGAGTACTTGGTCGACTGGATGACGATTCTAAAGAAAAATCAACGGCGGTAATATTTGCTAAATGTCTTGATCTAGTTATAGGTGGTGAACGTACAAAAGGTGGTGAACGTCTTGCTCGGTGCATTCACTGAATATCCTATTAGTTTTTTTAAAAAGGAAAGAAAAATTATAATAAGTTATCCAATCAATAGACTTTTCTGATTTTGCCCACGTTTCGAATAGCCAAAAGATGCAGCAGAGGGGCAGGATTCGTTTGGTCTCAATATAATTGAGGACTGTTTGGCTCCAATAACCCGGTCCACATACAAATCCAACTATTACTACGAACCAGAAAATTTTGATGTCTATCAATTTAACCACTTAAAATAAATTTTCGTAATTTTAAGAAATTTAGATAAGAAGTAGAATAAAAATATATGTCCTAAAACTAGAATAGCGAGAAATATGAAAGAAAAAGAGTTCGTCGAAAAAGGTCGAAAAAGAAAAATGGTTGAAAAATAAAAGGTGACGAAAAAATAAAAGAAACTTATAACACTTAAAAACACTTGACTAACCTAACCTTATTACTACAACTAACTTAAAATTATAATCGCAAATTGAGATTACTAATTGGAATGATAATTGATACATAGGTAAAAGTCGTCTAAAAATATTAAAGCTTACAGGAAAAACTAAATCCCAAATGGAAATAACTTAAAAAGAAACTAAAACTTAAAAAGGCGTCGCAAAATTCTAAAGTACCTAAATCTTAGTCTAAAGAAAAAGCACTTAAGAGATTTTATGGCAAAGCCTAAAAATCTAGAAGTAAAAATAACTATGACAAAAACTAAGTTTAAAACTAAATACTAGCGAAGAATACAAATATTACGCTAAAACAATTAAAAAGGGACAAAATATAAAAATATACTAAAAGTTGTAAAAAGTACAATTTTTATAAAAATATTATTTTTATATTATTTATTTTATAAAACTATTAATTTTATATATAATAAAACTAATTAAAATTTAAAATACAATTTAATTTAAAAACTTAAACTAATTATAATAATAATTAAGTAATTAGGGTTTATTAATAATAATAATAATAATAAAATCCGTAATTAATGCGAAATTAGGGTTCTGTCACCTGTGTCAGAGTGTCTCCGCGAGTCGCGGTATTCCAAGCAGCAAACTCCGCGAGTCGCGGGGTTCCAATTTTCAACTCAGGAACAGTTTAAAATTTGACGCGTTTTTTTTTTTTTAAAATCTAAAATATTTATATAATACAAACTTATATTTTTATAAAATAAAAATAAAGAAACTTTATAAAACTTAAATATTTAATAAAATCTTAAAAATATATAAATTTTTGTTTTTCTTTTTATATTTTCGAATAATTAAAAACGTATTTTTACAAAAGTGAATTTTAATAAAAGTAAACTACAAAAAATCTTTTTTTTTGTAGCGTTGCGCTTCCGGCTTTTAAGCTAGATTGGTCCCCGGCAGCGGCGCCAAAAATACTTGATATTATGCGAGGTGTATATAAAATAGCTTTTAAATTTTAGCAGGAAATACTATTAAATACGATACAATTTTATACAAGATATTTATTTATTTATAGAATGGATATACTTAAACCTTGCTACAACACTTATAGGCAGTGTACCTAATCGTACAGTAGTGTAGTTTTTAGTAAGTCCGGTTCGTTCCACAGGGAATCTTTTTCACAAATCTTAACGCTATATTAGTTTAAATTTATAAAAATACAAATATATATATAAGTAATATTATTATTATAAAGGGGGGTTTTTACCGTTTAATGACCGGTTTGTCGATTTTAAAACTTTAGTCGCAGTTAAACCAAATGTAAAATAAATAAATACAAGACTTAACTTAAAGCGTAAAGTAAATAATGATAATGAAATTGCGAATAATAAAAGTGTGATAAAATAAACTTGCGATAATTAAAAAGTACGATAATTAAAAGTGCAATTAAATATAATAACAATAAATAAAAGTGCTATAATTAGAAGTGCAATTAAATATAAAATAAAGGAAATTAAATATGAAATAAAAGAATTATGCTTATTTAAACTTCCGTAATCATGATGTTTGACGTGTTGATTTTAGTTTTATGCCCATGGGTTAATTGTCCTTTGTCCTGGATTATTTAATATGTCCATACGGATTTTGTCCATAATAGTCCATCAGTCATAAATATAAAGAGCGAAAGCCTTCGTCAAATTATTCTTATTCCCGAAGTCAAATATTCCAACTAATTGGGGATTCGAATTGTAACAAGGTTTTAATACTTTGTTTAATGAATACACTAGGTTATCGACTGCGTGTAAACCAAGGTTTTACTACTTTGTTAACAATTACACCAATTACCCTTGAATGTAATTCACCCCTGTTTCAACAAGTCTATTAACTATTAATCCAGTTCCGTATCCGGTAAAATGAATAATTATTGGTATTGATAATGCTAAAAACGAACATATATTTCATAGCATTATTCCTCAAGAAAGACAAGCTTTTAGTTGCAATTGTTCTATTTAAAAGTGATATTCGTTTAAATAATAAAAGGTGAAGACAAAAGACAGATTCGACGAATTGAAGACGCAAACGACCAAAAAGCTCAAAAGTACAAAATACCATCAAAGAAGTTCCAATTATTGATAAGAAACGTCTTGAAATTACAAGAGTACAAGATTCAAAACGTAAAGTACAAGATATTAAATTGTACTCAAGGACGTTCGAAAATCCGGAACCGGGACATGAGTCAACTCTCAACGCTCGACGCAACGGACTAAAAATTACAAGTCAACTATGCACATAAATATAATATAATATTTAAATAATTCTTAAAAATTATATATATATTATATTAATATTTAAAACCGTCGGCAGACTAAGATCCAATATGGAGTGAGCTGTATTTACAAACTCCGCGACTCGCGGAGTTTGAAGGCAAAAAGGGCCGCGAGTCACGGAGCCCCTAATTCTGAAACTCTCTATAAAAGCAAACGAATTCTGATCGCAAAAACCAACATATATCCATCCTCTCTATATCTATACGTAAATATTTATATTTATATTTTAATTTTAATTTTAATTTTAATTTTAATCCTAATAATAAGGGTATGTTAGCGAATATTGTAAGGGTGTAAGTCGAAATTCTGTCCGTGTAACGCTACGCTATTTTTAATCATTGTAAGTTATGTTCAACCTTTTTAATTTAATGTCTCGTAGCTAAGTTATTATTATGCTTATTTAATCCGAAGTAATCATGATGTTGGGCTAATTACTAAAATTGGGTAATTGGGCTTTGTACCATAATTGGGGTTTGGACAAAAGAACGACACTTGTGGAAATTAGACTATGGGCTATTAATGGGCTTTATATTTGTTTAACTAAATGATAGTTTGTTAATGTTAATATAAAGATTTACAATTGGGCGTCCCTATAAATTGCCATATACACTCGATCGGATACGATGGGCGGGGTATTTATATGTACGAATAATCGTTCATTTAACCGGACACGGGAATGGATTAATAGCCACTAGAATAATTAAAACAGGGGTGAAATTATGTACAAGGACACTTGGTATAATTGATAACAAAATATTAAAACCTTGGGTTACACTCAGTCGACATCCTGGTGTAATTATTAAACAAAGTATTAAAATCTTGTTACAGTTTAAGTCCCCAATTAGTTGGAATATTTAACTTCGGGTATAAGGATAATTTAACGAGGACACTCGCACTTTATATTTATGACTGATGGACTGTTATGGACAAAAACTAGACGGACATATTAAATAATCCAGGACAAAGGACAATTAACCCATGGGAATAAACTAAAAATCAACACGTCAAACATCATGATTACGGAAGTTTAAATAAGCATAATTCTTTTATTTCATATTTAATTTCCTTTATTTTATATTTAATTGCACTTCTAATTATCGCATTTTTATTGTTATTGTATTTAATTGCACTTTTAATTATCGTACTTTTTAATTATCGCAAGTTTATTTTATCGCACTTTTATTATTCGAAATTTCATTATCGTTATTTACTTTACGCTTTAATTTAAGTCTTGTATTTATTTTTAATATTTTACATTTGGTTTTAACTGCGACTAAAGTTTTAAAATCGACAAACCGGTCGTTAAACGGTAAAAACCCCCCTTTATAATAATAATATTACTTATAAATATATTTGTACTTTTATAAAAGTAAACTAATATAGCGTTAAGCTTTGTTTAAAGATTTTCCCTGTGGAACGAACTGGACTTACTAAAAACTACACTACTGTACGATTAGGTACACTGCCTATAAGTGTTGTAGCAAAGTTTAAGTATATCCATTCTCTAAATAAATAAATATCTTGTGTAAAATTGTATCGTATTTAATAGTATTTTCTTGTAAAATTTAATAGTATTTCGTACACCCCGCTGCACACATCAGGTATTTATAGATATCCCGCCCACCGTACCCAGTCAAGCGTATGTGGTTATATATAAATACGTCGAATTATAAGTTTGTATATTAAATTAACAAGGTATTGTTTAGTTAATATAAAACTCATGAATAGCCCATAGTCTAATTTCCATAAGTGTCGTTCTTTTATCCAAACCCCAATTATGGTACAAAGCCCAATTACCCAATTTTAGTAATTAGCCCAACATCATGATTACTTCGGTATTAAATAAGGATAATAATAACTTAGCTACGAGATATTAAATTAAAAAGGTTGAACATAACTTACAATGATTAAAAATAGCATAGCGTTACACGGACAGAATTTCGACTTACACCCTTACAACATTCGCTAACATACCCTTATTATTAGGATTAAAATTAAAATTAAAATTAAAATATAAATTATAAATATAAATATTACGTATATAGATAGAGAGATTGATGGATATTGGATGAAAAATTGATCAGAATTCGTTGGGCTTTATAGGGAGTTTCAGTTTTTGGGGCTTCGCGACTCGCGGCCCATTCCTTCTTCAAACTTCACGAGTCGCGGAGTTTGTAATTACAGCTCACTCCATTTTGGCTCTTTGTTTACCGACGGTTTATTATATATATAATTAATTATATATTATATTATATTTATATACATAGTTAACTTGTAATTTTTAGTCCGTTGCGTCGAGCGTTGAGAGTTGACTCTGGTCCCGATTCCGGATTTTCAAACGTCCTTGCGTACAATTTAATATCTTGTACTTTGCGTTTTGAATCTTGTACTCTTATAATTTCGAGACGTTTCTTATCAATAATTGGAACCTCTTTGATTTTCTTTTGTACTTTTGAGCTTTTTGGTCATTTGCGTCTTCAATTCGTCGAATCTGTCTTTTGTCTTCACCTTTTATTATTTAAACAAATATCACTTGTAAATAGAACAATTGCAACTAAAAGCTTGTCTTTCTTGAGGAATAATGCTATGAAATATATGTTCGTTTTTAGCATTATCAAGGTGACCTAATGAATTCCAGGTGAATTCCTAGGATTTTACGTTCAATGGTAATGAACGCATTGAAAATGGGTTTTCAGAAAACAAATCAGTTTGTAATTTTGATCAAAATATTTTCTCGTTCAAGCTCGAGTTTAGATATCATTGAATTTCATGAGTTTGTAATTCTCAATCTTTAAGGTCAATCTCTAGGATTGAGTAATATCAGGCTTAAAAGCTGATTTTTGATCTTTAAAGAGATTATCCTTTCTGGGGATCTGATTCATTAGTCTTATCCAGCTAATTTGCACGGCGTCCTCCCCATTTTACAAGATAGATCCTCTCATGGTTAGGATAAATCTGACCACTTGGTGACCCTGTTTAATGCTGAGGTCCGTGGATTTCTTGCTGATTTTAGAGATGACTTTTCTAGATTTTTCGTCAACCTACAGCTGGTCTGGACGACAACTTCATGACCTAAATCAAGAAGCGCGTTTCTTTTTCGGAAGACTTTACTTCCTTTTAATGATGGAGTTGATTCATCTTGTAGATCCATCTTTCTTACAGTAAATCGGGTAAAACTTTTTAGAAATTGTCCAAAACAAAAGTATCTTCAGTTATTTGTACAAAAATATGTGATATATGTTTTAAATAACTTGGTAATTTTTCCCACACTTGGCTATTTATTTTCCTTTTTATTGTGCTCTATTCCATTTTAAATGAATTCTAACATTTTGGTTTGTTTCTCAATTTATGTCCTTTCCGAGGTAACAATAATTTCGGTGTTAACACCTAGTTTTATCGTTCATAAATATGTATAAACATGATTTTGAGTTCATTTAATTGAAAATTTTGAAAATTTTTACTAGAATTGGGTAGTCAGTATATAAGACTAGGGCTGTTCTTTATTATCAGAGAGCACTAGATTCTAATACAACTACTGCGTTACTAGTATTTTTAATGGTAACCAAGTGTTTAAATCAAAAAAATTTTTAAAATCCAAAAGAATTTAACCCCTTCCCACACTTAAGATCTTGTAATGCCCTCATTTGCAAGAAATCAGTAACAACTTAAATTATTGAGGGTGATTAGCGTAGAAAAATAATTAAATTTTACCAAAGTTTCCAAACATATTGGCGTTTGTTTGCTGAATGATAAATGGTGCACATCATTTGTTCATTCCATCTTGTTGTTTCATCACATTTGTTTTTCGTTTTGTCGTCAAAAGTACTAGCTTTTGCTGAACTTAATGCCAGTCTTTGAAAATGCGTTGTTTTACCCTGTTTTGTACAATTGACAATATACATACAATACAAATATAAACATGCATGACAATTTGAAATGGGACTTAAAATCCCACTTTCAAATCCTAAATGTGAAATATTAGTACACAATAATAATAAAAATGATAAAAATTACATAAATATATCCAATAACATAAGTTTAAACATGAGAAAGTAGAAAGATAAAAACATAAAAATCATAAAAATAACCAATGGAACTAAATCAGTCTAGATAGGGGTTCCAGTTCATCTCGTCAGGTGGGTTCCATTGTTGGTAATAGGTGTCTTGATAGGCTTGGTTATAGTCATACCGGTTAAAGGGTGGTCGGATGTCGGGGTTGTGTGGCGGAAAATGAGCAGGTCGAGTAGGCACATAATTATTTGGTACTTGATATGATAGCTGGCTCATGATTTGGTGCTGATGAACTAACCAGCTATCGTGTTGGTGTCACCTATAATCCTCGTTTACTCACTCGAAGTTCCAACGCTCATACATACTATGTCTGGCCGCGCTCGTCATTGCTTCCTCATCTATACGAACGTGGACGTCAAGAATAGCATCTCGAATGACATCCCTAATGTCTTCCGCTTCCTCCATTTCTTCGTCTGAACCCCTTTCTACCTGTAGATGATTACCTTCATAGGGTAATGCCTGGTTGCGTCTACTCTTCAATACCTTAGCACCCACATAAACTCGCAATCCTATGGTCTCATCCTGTTCTCTACAAATCTGTAATTGACCCCCTTGGTTCCTATCAACACCTAAATACTCTCCAATGATAGTAACAAAAATACCTCCTCCTATTATACTCCCGTCCTGCATTCCTTCTACCATTTTAGATAAATAAAAACCAACACAGTAAGGGATATTAACAAAGCTTCTCGGGTCTCGAATACACTTTAGGTAAAATAAATCATGTAAGGTCATTTTCTCCTTATTGTGACCTCTCTGTGTGTAACGACCCTGGTTTTTCCAACGTTAATTATTAATAATTATTATTATTAATACGTGTGATTATACGAATGTATGTTATTACATTTACATGTTACCTTGATTGCCCGTACTTGACTTTTAAGAGCCCGAAACGTCTTTGTGACACACGAAGCTTCACGAATAATATTTCTAGATATTATTTGCATTCATGATTAAGTTTTATTAATCATTTTAATTAACTAAGGTTGTTTGTTAGTTACTTGGGCTTTAATTGGTTTAACTTGTGAATTATTGAACTTGGGCTTTGAATTAGTGTAATGGACTCATGAACTTGGGCTTATAAGCCCACCCTACATCTAAATGATTTCACTAGTCCATGTCTTCCTTATGTAAGTATCATTTTAAATGGTAACTAGATAGTTTGTTCAAATTGGAATCTAGTTCTCTTAATCCCCATGTAATCACCCCTTTTACCCAACTTGTGTAAGACTTTGCAAGCTAGTGACCATTAAACTTTCCTCTTCTCCCCTTTTACACCCTAACCGTCAGCCTAGCACCCTTACAAGGGGTTTTTGGTTTTCAATTTTCATTACTTACATTCACTAGTTTCTCTCATTCAAACTCACACATACATACTTCTCATTTTACTTCCAAACTTTTCTCTCATTTCACTTATCCTTTTGTAAGTAACTTTAACTTTTTCTTCCTTTTCTTTCTTTCTAAAACCGCCACCAAGGACTCTCATAATCATCATGATTCTTTGGTTGTTACAATCTTTTGTTAGTTGTAGTTGTTACTTGATTATTGTTACTTACTTACTAGTTATTATCTTTCTTTACTTACATACTTACAAGGATCAAACTTCTTAGTTTAATTCTTCTTTTATCTTGAATCTTTAAGAACATACAAGACATAAACTCTCTAGTTTATGATCCTCACTTAATACTTGTTCAAAGTTTATAAAGTTCATGGTTTAAAGACATACTTGAAGCTCATGAAGTAAAGTTTACTTTCTAAAGATCAAACTTTGGTTTGAATCTTTAAAGTATGAACAACCATGAACAAATTACATGTTTACTTAGTTACTTCTTCATTTTATGCACTTTAATTTCATGTAGTTAGTTTATATGGTCAAGTACTACAAGTTAGTCTTGATCTCATATCTCTTGAACAAATTAATTTAACCTTGAAAGTTCAAGAACACACAAATAAGTTTTCTTTAAATATAACTTTGGATCTAGACTTTTGAGTCTTGGATTTTCAAGATCAAACTAAGAACTATGTTCTACTACTTATGATCTTGAATAGTTAGTTAACTTTCAAGTTTAGAGTTCAATATTTCTATTATAGTTCATGTAAGTGTCAAACCTAAGACTTTGATGTAACTTTGGTTCATCAAACTACATGCAACTCCTAAGTGAGTTGTGCTTCATGTCTTAGACTTGCACTAGGGTTATGATGGTCAAGACTTGGTTAAGATGATGTAGATACATGAATGAGTTGTACACTTGAAGCTATATGCATCAAGGATGAGAACCATGATGAACATCAAGCACCAAGACCACCGGAACCCTTTTAAACTTACTGTTTTTGTCCAAAAGCTACTGATCTGATGTTTCTTTAACATACCAGTAGACCTTGGCTGTTCTAACCTTGATTTTTAGATAGAACTTTTCGATTAGATAACTTTTCATATAGGACTCGTCTTAATCCGAGTTACGGTTTAGGATTTATGGCCCTCCGATCGTCACTATGTCCTTTAACGTTGTGCAGAAATTTCTGACCTACTCGCACTTAGACCGTCGCCACGGTTAAACGAAGACGAGTTTGCTTCTGTAAATTTTACCACACTTAAGGGACTCATAGAGAGAGCCATGGCCACTTTACCCCTACTTTACGCCTTTTGTTTAATGATGATTGATGATGACCCTTAAGACCTTAATTACATACTTTTAAACCTATTAAGACGATTTACTGACTTAGTACTATTTGACTTAGGTTGAGGACCTCGGACCGTTTACTTGCACACCTTTCCCGACTACTACTTTACCGCTACATATAATTGGGAGTTATAGCATTCCCTTTTTACTTTAACTTATTTTGGGAACTGAGAATACATGCGGATTTTATGTTTTACATACTAGGCACGAGTACTTAAACTTATATATGTGTGGGTTATACAACGGCATAAACATTCCCTTTAGCTCGGTATCGTTTAATCATTGGTTTTTGAACCATGAACGCAAATCTTAGATATGGATCCATAGGGTTTGACATCCCCACTCGGGCTAGTAGCGCTAGCATTTAACGGGTGTTTAATACTTCGTAAAGATACGCACTTGCCAAGTGTACTTTCAGGGGGTATAAACGTTAAGTTAGTTACCAAGTGCCCACGGTTAACATATACTTTATCATACTGTTTTGAAACGCTCTTTGTAGCACTGAAATCTCGTGGCCTACCTTACATACTGTTATACTTAAACTATAGCTCACCAACCTTTGTGTTGACGTTTTTAAGCATGTTTTTCTCAGGTGCTTGAGGTTAGCTTCCACTGTGTACTAGTCGTGCTGTAGACACCCGCTGCTTAGAGTTGTCATCGCATGAACTACTTTATTTTGCATTCAAACATTCGTACTTTTGAACTATGACTTGTAACGACCATTGTGGTCACATACACTTATTATTTGCTTCTACTTAGTGAATCATGCTTTTGAAATGTAAAACATTTGATGTCAGTTATGACATCACCTTTTTATCGTGAATGCAACTTCTTTAATTACAGCATATAGTACTTAACCTTGTAATGATCCTGTTGTTGATGATTCGTACACGATGGTTTTGTACGGGGCATCACATTTGGTATCAGAGCATTGGTTGTACGGAATTAGGTTGCATTAGTGAGTCTAAGACCGACCCGAGTAGGATTCACTAATAGGACTAATCTACAACTTGCTAGTTTACTTGTTTCCGCTGAATTTACTGCATGCTACTGCTTACTTTTTCCGCTATATGCCATATGCTACTACATGATTTCACTACTGCATGATGCTACTTGCTTTCGATTGCATGCTACTTTCATACGAATTACTGTTATTACCATGCTAGTTACCGTTATACATAATTTAAACTGTTGGCCTATTATTTGCTTACTTTATGACATACTGACATGGAAAATTTATTTTTCCTTGTTCAGATGTCGGATGTTCCACCTGCTGGCATTTCGGGCAGTACAGACTCAGACCCCGTCGCCCTACCTACTGCTACACCTGCTGCTGCTACTGCCGATACACCGGCCCCGACACCCACTAGTGATCCCGGCGCTTCTACTTCCAGAGCTGGTACTAGTGCACCTGCCCTAGTGTCTGCTCCCGGACCCTCGAGGTCACAGCCCCGCATTGGTGGTATTGAGATCCCAGCGGAGTTTGGGGAAGTGCCGTTTCGTAACCACATGCGCAAGCCTTGCCGACGCACTCCCGACGGACGTTTAGTCGTGATTCCGCCAGGCAAACACAGACAGATGTTGGCCGCCTTCGGACGCTTCGGATTACCAGCTCAGCCACCAGTGTCACCACTACACGATTTGGATGACTCATCATCTGTCGATTCTTCATCATCAGACGACTCCAGCGATGATGAGGATCCTGCTGATAGACCTATTCAGGCACCCTCCACCCCGCCGAAGAAGCGGTACCGTTTCGACGGCCCCGTCATTCCAGGGGTGAATGGAGGTCGTGCTTTTACTGACTCTTTTGGCCATCGTCGTAGGGTTACTGCTCGTAAACGAGTTGTGCCATACCCTGTCGACCCACAGATACGTAAGGTTCCCCGTTACGTATTGACTATTCCTGGAACCGTACCACCTACATTTAGATACGGACCACTTACATCTAGGGATGTACCGTCTACATCCGGAGCCGGACCATCTACATCAGCACCACCGGCACCACCGGCACCACCCGCCCCACCTGCACCGCCTGCTCCACCAGCTCCCTCTAACGAGGAACTGATGAGGGAGATTGAGACTCTCCAAGCTCGAGTCACTGAGCTCGAGGAGCAGTTGGCTCGAGGAGCAGTTCACCCGCCTTCACCGTAGGACTTTGTATTTAGATTTCATGATGTAATCTAGATATAGTTTCATGTATTTCATATGTATTGTACGAACTTATTCAGATGTATGAAACTTATTATTATTAATGAATGGAACTTTGCGTTATTTAATTCTTGCACGATGTTCTATTTACATTGTTGTACGATGATTCTGTGGTATTTGTACCTAGATGCATTATTTAATAACATGTGATGTTTTGATTCCATGTTGGTCACTATATACTGTATTATTACTACTTGCATGCTGGATTTTGACTTGGGTCAAAATTTTTGTTTAGAATATCATGGCTAACGGAAGATCCACACCTACCGCCGCCCAGATTGAGGACATGATCAATGAACGGGTTGCTGCAGCCCTAGCAGAAAGAAATCTCGAAGCTCCACCGCCACCACCACCGGTTATTCCACCCGTTCGAAATAGGTGTACATACAAGGAATTCCAGAGCTGCAAACTGCATAACTTCAGCGGCACCGAGGGACCGGTTGGTCTCACCAGATGGTTCGAGAAACTTGAATCAGTATTCCGAGTTAGCAACTGTTCGGAGGATAATAAAACCAAGTTTGCTTCTTGCACGCTATCTGACGGCGCGCTAACGTGGTGGAACATGTTAGCTCAAGCGAAAGGTATCGATGAGGCGTATGCTACGCCATGGGAGGAATTCAAGGCGGCTATGATTGATGAGTATTGTCCGAGAACCGAAATTCAGAAGATGGAAATTGAATTCATGCAGTTGAAGGCCGTAGGGAACGACCTTAATAGTTACAATCGTAGGTTTTTGGAGTTAGCACTGATGTGTCCGACCATGGTCACCCCCGAATTCAAGCGCATGGAGAAATACTTCTCGGGACTCCCTAAGTCCATCAAAGGAAATGTCACCTCATCCAAACCACCGAATGTTCCCGAAGCAATGTGCATGGCGCATACTCTCATGAATCAGATTTTTATTGATGAGCCGGAGAAAGCTAAGTTTGAAGCTGGTAGTAGCGAAAAGAGGAAATGGGACAACAACCATAACAACCACAACAACCACAACAACAACAATAACAACAACAACAACAACAACAACAGGGGGAGAAACTACGATCAAACCCCCGCCAAGAGGCACAACAACGGTGGAAACCCTAATCCTAACAACAACACCAACACCAACCCGAACTACAAAGGAACCTTACCACAATGCAAGCGGTGCTACAAGCACCATACTGGATATTGCAATGTTGTCTGTGAGAAGTGCCAACGGGCTGGGCATATCAGAAAGGACTGCAAGGTCACCACTTTGAATGGGAAACCGAACACCAATGGACCGAAGAAGTGCTAGGAATGTGGGCCGACGGGCCATTTCAGAAATGCGTGCCCAAACAAGCGAAAAGACGGAGGACCACCCCGAGGTAGAGCCTTCAATGTTAATGCAAGGGATGCACGCAATAACCCCGACTTGGTGACAGGTATATTCACAATCAACAATCTTTTAGCTTCTGTCTTGTTTGATACTGGTGCGGATAGAAGTTATGTATGTAGACATTTTTGCGATAAGATTAATTGGTCATTAGTCCCGTTAAAAGAAAGTATGCTTGTCGAGGTCGCAAATGGAAAACTTAAAAAGGTTGACCATATTAGTGGTGGAGCTGTTATCAACATAGCTGGTGCAGATTTCGAAATTGACTTGATACCTATCAAACTGGGAAGTTTTGACGTGATTGTCGGTATGGATTGGTTGAGCAAGATAAAGGCCGATATTATCTGTGGAGATAAAGCACTTCGCATACCACAAGGAGATGGCGAACCACTGGTTATCTATGGAGAGAGATGTACCTCGAAGATGAACCTCATTAGTTGCGTGAAAGCATAAAAGATTATGAAGAAGGGTCGTTTTGCTGTCCTAGCACATGTGAAAGAGGTAAAAACTGAGGTGAAGAGCGTGAACGACGTTCGAATTGTGAACGAATTTTCTGATGTCTTCCCAGAGGAATTGCCTGGATTGCCGCTGCAGAGAGCTGTAGAGTTTCAGATTGATTTAGTGCCAGGAGCTGCACCTATAGCTCGCGCACCTTATAGACTCGCACCTTCCGAGATGCAAGAATTACAGAGTCAGCTACAAGAGCTATTAGATCGAGGGTTTATCCAACCAAGCTTCTCTCCTTGGGGTGCACCCGTGTTGTTTGTGAAGAAGAAGGATGGATCCTTCCGTATGTGTATCGACTACCGTGAACTCAAAAAATTGACTATCAAGAATCGGTATCCTATTCCACGAATTGACGATCTTTTTGATCAACTACAAGGATCGAGCGTTTATTTAAAGATCGATTTGCGATCCGGATATCACCAGCTGAGGGTGAAGGAAAGTGACGTGATGAAAACTGCATTCAGGACCCGTTATGGTCATTATGAGTTTCTCGTGATGCCATTCGGTTTGACAAATGTACCTGCCGTGTTCATGGACCTCATGAATCGTGTCTGCAAGCCTTACTTGGACAAGTTTGTTATCGTCTTCATAGATAATATCCTCATCTACTCTAAGAGCGAAGAAGAACATGAGCAACACCTCCGATTAGTGCTTGAACTCTTAAGACAAGAGCAACTTTACGCCAAATTCTCCAAGTGTGAATTTGGGTTGAAGGAAGTACAATTTTTGGGTCATGTTGTAAGCGACCAGGGTATCAAAGTTGATCCCGCCAAGATTGAAGCCATCAGCAAGTGGGAGACCCCCACTACTCCGACACATATTCACCAATTCCTAGGTCTCGCCGGTTATTACTGAAGATTCATCGAAGGATTTTCTCTGATTGCGCGTCCTTTGACCGCGCTGACTCACAAGGGCAAGAAGTTCACTTGGGAACCCGCACACGAATCAGCATTCCAAACCTTGAAGAAGAAGTTAACCACCGCACCTATCCTATCACTTCCTGAGGGCAGTGACGACTTTGTTGTTTATTGTGATGCATCGAAGAGTGGTTTTGGTTGTGTACTGATGCAACGATAAAAAGTTATTGCCTATGCCTCCCGACAATTGAAGATTCACGAGCGGAACTACACTACACATGATCTTGAACTTGGAGCCGTTGTCTTTGCGCTTAAATTGTGGAGACATTATTTGTATGGAACTAAGAGCACTATTTTCACTGATCACAAGAGTCTCCAGCACATCTTTGATCAGAAGCAACTGAATATGAGACAGCGTTGATGGATCAAGATGCTCAACGACTACGACTGTGAACTTCGCTATCACCCTAGCAAGGTCAATGTTGTAGCTGACGCTTTAAGCCAAAAGGAGAGGACGGCACCTCTTCGTGTTAGGGCTCTGAACATCACCATCCATTCGAACCTCAGCAACCAGATCAGAGTAGCCCAAGTTGAGGCTCTCAAGGAGGAGAATATATCCCATGAACATTAGAACATACTTGTCTCTCGATTCGAGGTTAGGGAGTCTGGACTCCAATGTTATGCCGAAAGAATTTGGGTACCTTATTATGGAGATCTACAAAACCTTATACTTGATGAAGCATATAAATCGAGATATTCGATTCACCTCGGCGCCGGCAAAATGTACCACGTCCTTAAAGAACAGTATTGGTGGCCGAATCTTAAGAAGGACGTTGCGACTTATGTTGGTAAGTGTTTGACTTGCTCAAAGGTTAAAGCCGAGCATCAGAGACCTTCTGGTTTACTTCAACAACCAGAAATCCCACAATGGAAGTGGGAACGGATAACAATGGATTTCATCACCAAGCTACCAAAGACGGTAGGCGGATACGATACTATTTGGGTTATTGTTGACCGCCTTACCAAATCTGCACACTTTCTAGCGATGAAGGAAACTGATACAATGGAGAGACTTGCTCAGTTATATATCAAAGAGGTTGTATCTCGTCATGGTGTACCTTTATCGATCATCTCAGATAGCGATCCCCGTTTTGCTTCTAGATTTTGGCGTTCTTTGCAAGAAGCCATGGGAACTCGTCTCGACATGAGCACTGCTTATCATCCTCAGACTGACGGGCAAAGTGAGCGAACGATTCAGACCTTGGAGGACATGCTGCGTGCATGTGTCATTGATTTTGGAAAGGCCTGGGAAAGACATTTGCCACTCGCCGAATTCTCGTACAACAACAGTTATCACTCTAGCATTAATGCTGCACCTTTTGAAGCATTGTATGGCCGTAAGTGTCGATATCCTATTTGTTGGGCCGAAGTAGGCGAAAAGCAAATCACCGGACCCGAGGTAGTCTACGAAACCACAGAGAAGATTGCTCAGATTCAAGTTAGACTTAAGACTGGCCGTGACCGCCAAAAGAGTTATGCCGATCTTAAACGTAAAGACTTTGAATTCAACGTTGGTGATCGTGTAATGTTGAAGGTTGCACCTTGGAAAGGTGTGATCCGTTTTGGAAAACATGGAAAGTTGAACCCACGATACATTGGTCCTTTCAAAATCTTGGAACGTATTGGACCCGTTGCATACCGTTTGGATCTACCAGCATAATTGAGCTCAGTTCATCCTACCTTCCACGTGTTAAACTTGAAGAAGTGTCTTGCTGCACCAGAACTTATCATACCACTGGAAGAACTTACAATTGATGACAAACTCCACTTTGTGGAGGAACCTGTTGAAATTATGGATCGTGAGATCAAAACTTTGAAACGCAACAAGATTCTGATCGTCCGAGTACGGTGAAATGTCAAACGAGGACCTGAGTTTACTTGGGAATGAGAGGATTAAATGATGCGGAAGTATCCTCACCTTTTCCCGACTCCTCCATCACCTGCAGCTTAAATTTCGGGACGAAATTTTCTTTAACAGGTGGGTAATGTAACAACCCTGGTTTTTCCAACGTTAATTATTAATAATTATTATTATTAATACGTGTGATTATACGAATGTATGTTATTACATTTACATGTTACCTTGATTGCCCGTACTTGACTTTTAAGAGCCCGAAACGTCTTTGTGACACACGAAGCTTCACGAATAATATTTCTAGATATTATTTGCATTCATGATTAAGTTTTATTAATCATTTTAATTAACTAAGGTTGTTATTTAGTTACTTGGGCTTTAATTGGTTTAACTTGTGAATTATTGAACTTGGGCTTTGAATTAGTGTAATGGACTCATGAACTTGGGCTTATAAGCCCACCCTACATCTAAATGATTTCACTAGCCCATGTCTTCCTTATGTAAGTATCATTTTAAATGGTAACTAGTTAGTTTGTTCACATTGGAATCTAGTTCTCTTAATCCCCATGTAATCACCCCTTTTACCCAACTTGTGTAAGACTTTGCAAGCTAGTGACCATTAAACTTTCCTCTTCTCCCCTTTTACACCCTAACCGTCGGCCTAACACCCTTACAAGGGGTTTTTGGTTTTCAATTTTCATTACTTACATTCACTAGTTTCTCTCATTCAAACTCACACACACATACTTCTCATTTTACTTCCAAACTTTTCTCTCATTTCACTTATCCTTTTGTAAGTAACTTTAACTTGTTCTTCCTTTTCTTTCTTTCTAAAACCTCCACCAAGGACTCTCATAATCATCACGATTCTTTGATTGTTACAATCTTTTGTTAGTTGTAGTTGTTACTTGATTATTGTTACTTACTTACTAGTTATTATCTTTCTTTACTTACATACTTACAAGGATCAAACTTCTTAGTTTAATTCTTCTTTTATCTTGAATCTTCAAGAACATACAAGACATAAACTCTCTAGTTTATGATCCTCACTTAATACTTGTTCAAAGTTTATAAAGTTCATGGTTGAAAGACATACTTGAAGCTCATGAAGTAAACTTTAAAGTTTACTTTCTAAAGATCAAACTTTGGTTTGAAACTTTAAAGTATGAACAACCATGAACAAATTACATGTTTACTTAGTTACTTCTTCATTTTATGCACTTTAATTTCATGTAGTTAGTTTATATGGTCAAGTACTACAAGTTAGTCTTGATCTCATATCTCTTGAACAAGTTCAAGAACACACAAATAAGTTTTCTTTAAATATAACTTTGGATCTAGACTTTTGAGTCTTGGATCTTTAAGATCAAACTAAGAACTATGTTCTACTACTTATGATCTTGATTAGTTAGTTAAATTTCAAGTTTAGAGTTCAATATTTCTATTATAGTTCATGTAAGTGTCAAACCTAAGACTTTGATGTAACTTTGGTTCATCAAACTACATGCAACTCTTAAGTGAGTTGTGCTTCATGTCTTCGACTTGCACTAGGGTTATGATGGTCAATACTTGGTTAAGATGATGTAGATACATCAATGAGTTGTACACTTGAAGCTATATGCATCAAGGATGAGAACATGATGAACATCAAGCACCAAGACCACCGGAACCCTTTTAAACTTACTGTTTCTGTCCAAAAGCTACTGATCTGATGTTTCTATAACAGACCAGTAGATCTGGGCTGTTCTAACCTTGATTTTTAGATAGAACTTTTTGAGTAGATAACTTTTCATGTAGGACTCGTCTTAATCCGATTACGGTTTAGGATTTATGGCCCTCCGATCGTCACTATGTCCTTTAACGTTGTGCAGAAATTTCTGACCTACTCGCACTTAGACCATCGCCACGGTTAAACGAAGACGAGTTTGCTTCTGTAAATTTTATCACACTTAAGGGACTCATAGACGGTGCCATGGCCACTGGTCTCACCTTAATTCAGTAAGGGTAGAGGCCGTGGTGACTGACTGAAATCAGACTTTGTTTTAAACTACTTTCATAAACGAAACCTACTTTACGCCTTTTGTTTAATGATGATTGATGATGACCCTTAAGACCTTAATTACATACTTTTAAACCTATTAAGACAATTTACTGACTTAGTACTATTTGACTTAGGTTGAGGACCTCGGACCGTTTACTTGCACACCTTTCCCGACTACTACTTTACCGCTACATATAATTGTGAGTTATAGCATTCCCTTTTTACTTTAACTTATTTTGGGAACTGAGAATACATGCGGATTTTATGTTTTAAATACTAGGCACGAGTACTTAAACTTATATATGTGTGGGTTATACAACTGCATAAACATTCCCTTTAGCTCGGTAACGTTTAATCATTGGTTTTTGAACCATGAACGCGAATCTTAGATATGGATCCATAGAGTTTGACATCCCCACTCGGGCTAGTAGCACTAGCATTTAACGGGTGTTTAATACTTCGTAAACATACGCACTTACCAAGTGTACTTTCAGGGGGTATAAACGTTAAGTTAGTTACCAAGTGCCCACGGTTAACATATACTTTATCATACTGTTTGGAAACGCTCTTTGTAGCACTGAAATCTCGTGGCCTACCTTACATACTGTTATACTTAAACTATAGCTCACCAACCTTTGTGTTGACGTTTTTAAGCATGTTTTTATCAGGTGCTTGAGGTTAGCTTCCGCTGTGTACTAGTCGTGCTGTAGACACCCGCTGCTTACAGTTGTCATCGCATGAACTACTTTATTTTGCATTCAAACATTCGTACTTTTGAACTATGACTTGTAACGACCATTGTGGTCACATATACTTATTATTTTCTTCTACTTAGTGAAGCATGCTTTTGAAATGTAAAACATTTGATGTCGGTTATGACATCTCCTTTTTATCGTGAATGCAACTTCTTTAATTACAGCATATAGTACTTAACCTTGTAATGATCCTGTTGTTAATGATTCGTACACGATGGTTTTGTACGGGGCATCACACTGTGTAATCGAGTTAGCCAAAAATCTATGAATTACACGAAGCTCGGCTTTGTTATTATGTAAGTAGGAGTGTTTTCCTCCCAGTGTAAAAACATTATAGTTTGACATACGCCTCCAAATGGCGTTCGCGTCAAAGTTCCTATCTACCCTTTCACCACGATAAATCAAACTCATACAATCAGGTAGTAGCAATTCACTAGGAGTGTAAATCTGTAATGCCCTGGCCATGTCCATCATGGAAATTCTGTACATCCTACCGCCAAGGATAAATATAAGAAAACTTCTATCATCTAACCTATCTACATCTACATTTAACGCTATAGTACTCATCAACTCAACACACCATTCCTTATATACAGGTCTACGAATGGTGAAAAGACGTTCCCAATCTGTAAAAGAAGAACTGACATACCTTTGAATCATTTACTGTCTAACACGGTCAGCCAGATGGACCGTTTCCAAAGGATTCCAATCAATTACCCTCGGCACCTCTACCTCTTTTGTTACCAATTTAAATTTATTATTTTGATATGCCGAGTAATCTCTCCATCGTCTATCGAATCTCAGATTAGGATGTAACGTGTGTTCCAGAATTGTTGGGTATTCGACAGGCGGATGCGGGGGAAATACTGTGAATTCATTAGGTAACTGTAGCGGATCATAATAAGGTACGTGCTGATCAGGCTGATGTTGTGGTTCCTGTTGTGGTTGTTGTTCAGGTTCATATTGCATTTCTGGTTCTTGTTCTGGAGCTGGAGCAGGCTGTCTAGATGATGATGATCCTGAACCTCCAGTATCAGCTTTCTACAAAACATATTAAACACAAAATTTGTGCATCCAAATATGCATTAGTGTTAGCAAAATAACAACTTAAAACAATCACAATAACATGTTAAATCAAAATTAAACTTATACACATTTTCACAATTTTTCCCAATTCTACACTTTTCCAAATAAGCACATATGAAAATGTATACAAAGTTCATAAGCATTTAACTCAAATAACATGTCAAAATAGTCATTACTAACAATTAAACAAGTCTCAATTGGCAATTATATCAAATTAATCAAGTTCATGAATTTTGTACCTAAAAAGTCCACTTTAATCTTTAAAAATCATGTTTAGGATCAATGTTTGGATCATTTAACTACCTAAACATGTTACACTACTCAATTTAGCAATAATTCATGACAAAAATCGGCCATAACCCGTTTATATCAAAAAGCCCCAAATTGCTCAAGAACACAAACCCTAGATTTCTAAAATTTTTGAAGTTTTTGGCTTCAAATCATGTTAAATAGCATCAATCTAGGTTATACATGCATAAAATACTAACAATTTAACACTAATTACACTAGAAATTAACAAAATTGCATTAGATAAAATATTGGTAATTATCACAAAAAATAGGAATTTATAGAGTTTAAGGGTGTAATTTTTACCTTTTTGCTGAAGAATGAGAATCTAGGCATGATTAGAACAAAAAATTTGACGAACTACGATGAATTTTGGCGAATTTTAGAGGTAATTTGGGAGTATTTTCGTATATGTGTGTGTGTTTATGGAGAAGACAGAACAGGCGACTGCCTTGTATCAGGCCTGATTTTTGCCTCCATGCGATCGCATGGAGGTATAATGAGAATCCCATGCGATCGCATGGGTGTCCGGCTACATTACTTTCAGTTTTTTTTTTTTTTTTTAACAAACCTTATACTTAATAAAACATAAAATTAATAAAATTTTAAAAATTTGTTTCTTTTTAGGATGAGGGCGTTTCGGATCGTTGTCCTAGTCCGTCCCTCGACAAAATTTTAAAATTTTTCAATTTAAAGCGCGATTTTAAAAGTAAAGATTTTTGGGTTTTTTTAATGTTTTTAGCATACTTTAATTCAATAAGATTAAAAATAATGATAATAAAAGTTCTCGTCCCTCCCTCGGGTAAAGCAATTTCGGTTCAATGACCTAGTCTTCAACTCACGACGAATTTTAAAAATCAAATTTTTAACTTAACGAAATAAAGTAAGTTTTTATTTTTAAATTCACACCAAACTTAAATTTAAAATGCATAAAATTAAAAATTCATATTAAAAATTCACACCAAACATAAATTATATTTTTGTTTTTATACATACAAACTTATATTAAAAATATTAATTTTTTAAATATTTACAATTTTAAGTATATAATAATTTTAACAAGTTTACAATATTATTTTAATATTAAATTTAAAAACAAAATAAAATTAAAATTAAAAATCTTTTTGGCTTTTATCCCACTTTAATCAATCAAATATTATCAAAAATATGTGCCTCTCTTTTCGGTAAAGTAATTTCGGTTCAATAACCTAATTTAACTCATGACGAATTTTTGAAATATTTTGGGTTGATTGATTAAAGATATTTATACCTTAAGAATAAACGTTAAATTTTGCAGTGATGTAATAAATTTTTGAATGATAACAATAATTTCGGTCGCAAGACCTAATTTTATCGAATACCAATTTAATACTTTATAGCGAACAAATTAGCGTTTATTATCAAAAGGTTAAAAATTAAAATAAAAAATGAAAACTGTACAAACTTACCTGTGAAATAGATTTCTTAGTGATATGCTCTAGCCCACTCATAAGATAGTCGGACTAATTGGTTTTCCATGGCTACATAGGCGTAACTTCGAGCATTTAATGTTTTTTCTTCTAAACATATGAACGGTCCGTCTCTGCATAAAGTAACAAATTCGGTGTTTGAATAGGTTTGATTATTTGAACATTTACCTTCGTGTGACCATTTTCCGCATTTGTGACATTTTTCAAGGTGCTTTGCTCTTCTTTTCGCTGCGGATTTTGATTTTCCTTTACCAAATTGTAACTTATTATCTTCGCATCTGGATTCTTTTCTTACTCCGTCCAATTTACCTCTTATTAATGATACCAATTCACTTGGAAGTGTGTCATTATTATGTTTAGTGATCAAAGCGTGTTGCATTAGACCATGGTTTAATTCACAGGAAGTCTTCATTTCGAAAAACCTAAAAAAAATAAAAATTCAGAATGGGGGGGGGGGGGGGGAGAAGACTAGTTCTTTAGGGTCTGCTAGGGAAAGACCATTCGGGTTCCATTTTTGAGAACTACACGAAAACAGAAAATCTAACTCTAACAGAAATACATATTATCCTTTAAAAGACTTGATTCTCCCCACACTTAGTTAGCTGTAGTGTCGAAATTGTGATTAACTTCGTTGTCAACTTCCATCAGACTATCTATGTAATGTTTAACTCTGTGACCATTAACCTTAAATTCAATCCCATTTGAATTTATTAATTCTACTGTTCCGTATGGGAAAACTCTTTTGACTATGAATGGTCCAGACCATCTTGATTTCAATTTTCCAGGAAATAGCTTGAATCGTGAATTGAAAAGAAGAACTCTGTCGCCTTCTTTAAATTCTTTTGAACTTCTGATTCTTTTATCATGCCATTTCTTTGTTCTTTCCTTATAGATTAAAGAATTTTCGTATGCTTCATATCTTAATTCTTCTAATTCGTTTAATTAACTTAACCGTAGACGTCCGGCTTCATGTAAATCAAGATTACATATCTTCAAAGCCCAAAACGCTTATGTTCAATTTCTACTGGAAGATGACATGCTTTTCCGTAAACGAGTTTAAAAGGTGTGGTTCCAATTGGAGTTTTATAGGCTGTTCTAAAAGCCCAGAGTGCATCCTCCAATTTAATGGACCATTCCTTTGGATTTGATCCTACGGTTTTCTCTAGAATACGTTTTAAAGCTCGGTTGGCATTTTCAACTTGTCCACTTGTCTGTGGATGATATGCGGTGGAGATTTTATGAGTTACTCCATATATTTTAAGAACTTTCTCAAGTTGATTATTACAGAAATGAGTACCCCGATCACTTATTAAAGCTTTCGGTGTTCCAAACCTTGCAAAAAGAAGTTTTAAAAAGTTGACTACAACTCGTGCATCATTAGTCGGGAGAGCTTGTGCTTCCGCCCATTTAGATACATAATCAATGGCAACGAGAATGTATAGATTATTATGAGATTTTAGAAATGAACCCATAAAGTCAATACCCCAGATGTCAAATACTTCACATACTTGAATGACATTTTGTGGCATTTCATTACGTTGACTTATTTTTCCGGCCCTTTGACAAGCATCACAGGATTTGCAAAGAAGGTGTGCGTCTTTGTAAATTGTAGGCCAATAGAATCTAGCATCATAAACTTTTTTTGTTGTTAGTTAAGGCCCATAATACCCTCCTGTTGGTCCTGTGTGACAATGGTTTAAGATTTTACTAGTGAAATGTCCCGTTCTTATTGATTAAAAACGTTCCATATTAATTGATTTCGTTGCGAGTTTTTGACCTCTATATGAGACGTTTTTCAAAGACTGCATTCATTTTTAAAACAAACCATAACCTTTATTTCATAGATAAAGGTTTTAAAAAGCTTTACATATATTATCAAATAATGATAATCTAAAATATCCTGTTTACACACGACCATTACATAATGGTTTACAATACAAATATGTTACAACAAAATAAGTTTCTTGAATGCAGTTTTTACACAATATCATACAAGCATGGACTCCAAATCTCGTCCTTATTTAAGTATGCGACAGCGGAAGCTCTTAATAATCACCTGAGAATAAACATGCTTAAAACGTCAACTAAAATGTTGGTGAGTTATAGGTTTAACCTATATATATCAAATCATAATAATAGACCACAAGATTTCATATTTCAATACACATCCCATACATAGAGATAAAAATCATTCATATGGTGAACACCTGGTAACCGACATTAACAAGATGCATATATAAGAATATCCCCATCATTCCGGGACACCCTTCGGATATGATATAAATTTCGAAGTACTAAAGCATCCGGTACTTTGGATGGGGTTTGTTAGGCCCAATAGATCTATCTTTAGGATTCGCGTCAATTAGGGTGTCTGTTCCCTAATTCTTAGATTACCAGACTATATAAAAAGGGGCATATTCGATTTCGATAATTCAACCATAGAATGTAGTTTCACGTACTTGTGTCTATTTTGTAAATCATTTATAAAACCTGCATGTATTCTCATCCCAAAAATGTTAGATTTTAAAAGTGGGACTATAACTCACTTTCACAGATTTTTACTTCGTCGGGAAGTAAGACTTGGCCACTGTTGATTCACGAACCTATAACAATATATACATATATATTAAAGTATGTTCAAAATATATTTACAACACTTTTAATATATTTTGATGTTTTAAGTTTATTAAGTCAGCTGTCCTCGTTAGTAACCTATAACTAGTTGTCCACAGTTAGATGTACAGAAATAAATCGATAAATATTATCTTGAATCAATCCACGACCCAGTGTATACGTATCTCAGTATTGATCACAACTCAAACTATATATATTTTGGAATCAACCTCAACCCTGTATAGCTAACTCCAACATTCACATATAGAGTGTCTATGGTTGTTCCGAAATATATATAGATGTGTCGACATGATAGGTCGAAACATTGTATACGTGTCTATGGTATCTCAAGATTACATAATATACAATACAAGTTGATTAAGTTATGGTTGGAATAGATTTGTTACCAATTTTCACGTAGCTAAAATGAGAAAAATTATCCAATCTTGTTTTACCCATAACTTCTTCATTTTAAATCCGTTTTGAGTGAATCAAATTGCTATGGTTTCATATTGAACTCTATTTTATGAATCTAAACAGAAAAAGTATAGGTTTATAGTCGGAAAAATAAGTTACAAGTCGTTTTTGTAAAGGTAGTCATTTCAGTCGAAAGAACGACGTCTAGATGACCATTTTAGAAAACATACTTCCACTTTGAGTTTAACCATAATTTTTGGATATAGTTTCATGTTCATAATAAAAATCATTTTCTCAGAATAACAACTTTTAAATCAAAGTTTATCATAGTTTTTAATTAACTAACCCAAAACAGCCCGCGGTGTTACTACGACGGCGTAAATCCGGTTTTACGGTGTTTTTCGTGTTTCCAGGTTTTAAATCATTAAGTTAGCATATCATATAGATATAGAACATGTGTTTAGTTGATTTTAAAAGTCAAGTTAGAAGGATTAACTTTTGTTTGCGAACAAGTTTAGAATTAACTAAACTATGTTCTAGTGATTACAAGTTTAAACCTTCGAATAAGATAGCTTTATATGTATGAATCGAATGATGTTATGAACATCATTACTACCTTAATTTCCTTGGATAAACCTACTGGAAAAGAGAAAAATGGATCTAGCTTCAATGGATCCTTGGATGGCTCGAAGTTCTTGAAGCAGAATCATGACACGAAAACAAGTTCAAGTAAGATCATCACTTGAAATAAGATTGTTATAGTTATAGAAATTGAACCAAAGTTTGAATATGATTATTACCTTGTATTAGAATGATAACCTACTGTAAGAAACAAAGATTTCTTGAGGTTGGATGATCACCTTACAAGATTGGAAGTGAGCTAGCAAACTTGAAAGTATTCTTGATTTTATGAAACTAGAACTTTTGGAATTTATGAAGAACACTTAGAACTTGAAGATAGAACTTGAGAGAGATCAATTAGATGAAGAAAATTGAAGAATGAAAGTGTTTGTAGGTGTTTTTGGTCGTTGGTGTATGGATTAGATATAAAGGATATGTAATTTTGTTTTCATGTAAATAAGTCATGAATGATTACTCATATTTTTGTAATTTTATGAGATATTTCATGCTAGTTGCCAAATGATGGTTCCCACATGTGTTAGGTGACTCACATGGGCTGCTAAGAGCTGATCATTGGAGTGTATATACCAATAGTACATACATCTAAAAGCTGTGTATTGTACGAGTACGAATACGGGTGCATACGAGTAGAATTGTTGATGAAACTGAACGAGGATGTAATTTTAAGCATTTTTGTTAAGTAGAAGTATTTTGATAAGTGTATTGAAGTCTTTCAAAAGTGTATAAATACATATTAAAACACTACATGTATATACATTTTAACTGAGTCGTTAAGTCATCGTTAGTCGTTACATGTAAGTGTTGTTTTGAAACCTTTAGGTTAACGATCTTGTTAAATGTTGTTAACCCAATGTTTATAATATCAAATGAGATTTTAAATTATTATATTATCATGATATTATCATGTATGAATATCTCTTAATATGATATATATACATTAAATGTCTTTACAACGATAATCGTTACATATATGTCTCGTTTCGAAATCATTAAGTTAGTAGTCTTATTTTTACATATGTATTTCATTGTTAATACACTTAATAATATATTTACTTATCATTTAACATAATTAACCAAGTGTATCAATATCTTAATATGATTCATATGTACCTAGTAAGACGTCGTTATAACGATAATCGTTATATATATCGTTTTCGAGTTTCTTAAATTAATAGTCTCATTTTTATGTATATAACTCATTGTTAAAATACCTAATGAGATACATACTTATAATAAAAACATGTTAACTATATATATAACCATATATATGTCATTGTATAGTTTTTACAAGTTTTAACGTTCGTGAATCACCGGTCAACTTGGGTGGTCAATTGTCTATATGAAACATATTTCAATTAATCAAGTCTTAACAAGTTTGATTGCTTAACATGTTGGAAACATTTAATCATGTAAATATCAATCTCAATTAATATATATAAACATGGAAAAGTTCGGGTCACTACAGTACCTACCCGTTAAATAAATTTCGTCCCGAAATTTTAAGCTGTTGAAGGTGTTGACGAATCTTCTGGAAATAGATGCGGGTATTTCTTCTTCATCTGATCTTCACGCTCCCAGGTGAACTCGGGTCCTCTACGAGCATTCCATCGAACCTTAACAATTGGTATCTTGTTTTGCTTAAGTCTTTTAACCTCACGATCCATTATTTCGACGGGTTCTTCGATGAATTGAAGTTTTTCGTTGATTTGGATTTCATCTAACGGAATAGTGAGATCTTCTTTAGCAAAACATTTCTTTAAATTCGAGACCTGGAAAGTGTTATGTACAGCCGCGAGTTGTTGAGGTAACTCTAGTCGGTAAGCTACTGGTCCGACACGATCAATAATCTTGAATGGTCCAATATACCTTGGATTTAATTTCCCTCGTTTACCAAATCGAACAACGCCTTTCCAAGGTGCAACTTTAAGCATGACCATCTCTCCAATTTCAAATTCTATATCTTTTCTTTTAATGTCAGCGTAGCACTTTTGTCGACTTTGGGCGGTTTTCAACCGTTGTTGAATTTGGATGATCTTCTCGGTAGTTTCTTGTATAATCTCCGGACCCGTAATATGTCTATCCCCCAATTCACTCCAACAAATCGGAGACCTGCACTTTCTACCATAAAGTGCTTCAAACGGCGCCATCTCAATGCTTGAATGGTAGATGTTGTTGTAGGAAAATTCTGCTAACGGTAGATGTCGATCCTAACTATTTCCGAAATCAATAACACATGCTCGTAGCATGTCTTCAAGCGTTTGTATCGTCCTTTCGCTCTGTCCATCAGTTTGTGGATGATAGGCAGTACTCATGTCTAGACGAGTTCCTAATGCTTGCTGTAATGTCTGCCAGAATCTTGAAATAAATCTTCCATCCCTATCAGAGATAATAGAGATTGGTATTCCATGTCTGGAGATGACTTCCTTCAAATACAGTCGTGCTAACTTCTCCATCTTGTCATCTTCTCTTATTGGCAGGAAGTGTGCTGATTTGGTGAGACGATCAACTATTACCCAAATAGTATCAAAACCACTTGCAGTCCTTGGCAATTTAGTGATGAAATCCATGGTAATGTTTTCCCATTTCCATTCCGGGATTTCGGGTTGTTGAAGTAGACCTGATGGTTTCTGATGCTCAGCTTTGACCTTAGAACACGTCAAACATTCTCCTACGTATTTAGCAACATCGGCTTTCATACCCGGCCACCAAAAATGTTTCTTGAGATCCTTGTACATCTTCCCTGTTCCAGGATGTATTGAGTATCTGGTTTTATGAGCTTCTCTAAGTACCATTTCTCTCATATCTCCAAATTTTGGTACCCAAATCCTTTCAGCCCTATACCGGGTTCCGTCTTCCCGAATATTAAGATGCTTCTCCGATCCTTTGGGTATTTCATCCTTTAAATTTCCCTCTTTTAAAACTCCTTGCTGCGCCTCCTTTATTTGAGTAGTAAGGTTATTATGAATCATTATATTCATAGATTTTACTCGAATGGGTTCTCTGTCCTTCCTGCTCAAGGCATCGGCTACCACATTTGCCTTCCCCGGGTGGTAACGAATCTCAAAGTCATAATCATTCAATAATTCAATCCACCTACGCTGCCTCATATTCAGTTGTTTCTGATTAAATATGTGTTGAAGACTTTTGTGGTCGGTATATATAATACTTTTGACCCCATATAAGTAGTGCCTCCAAGTCTTTAATGCAAAAACAACCGCGCCTAATTCCAAATCATGCGTCGTATAATTTTGTTCGTGAATCTTCAATTGTCTAGACGCATAAGCAATCACCTTCGTTCGTTGCATTAATACACAACCGAGACCTTGCTTTGATGCGTCACAATAAATCACAAAATCATCATTCCCTTCAGGCAATGACAATATAGGTGCCGTAGTTAGCTTTTTCTTCAATAACTGAAACGCTTTCTCTTGTTCATCATTCCATTCAAATTTCTTCCCTTTATGCGTTAATGCGGTCAAGGGTTTTGCTATTCTGGAAAAGTCTTGGATGAACCTTCTGTAGTAACCAGCTAGTCCTAAAAACTGGCGTATGTGTTTCGGAGTTTTCGGGGTTTCCCACTTTTCAACAGTTTCTATCTTTGCCGGATCCACCTTAATACCTTCTTTGTTCACTATGTGACCGAGGAATTGAACTTCTTCCAACCAAAATGCACACTTTGAAAACTTAGCGTACAATTCTTCCTTCCTCAATACTTCTAACACCTTTCTCAAATGTTCACCGTGTTCTTGGTCATTCTTTGAGTAAATAAGTATGTCATCAATGAAAACAATGACAAACTTGTCAAGGTATGGTCCACACACTCGGTTCATAAGGTCCATGAACACAGCTGGTGCATTAGTTAAACCAAACGGCATGACCATAAACTCGTAATGACCGTAACGTGTTCTGAAAGCAGTCTTTGGAATATCATCTTCTTTCACCCGCATTTGATGATACCCGGAACGTAAGTCAATCTTTGAATAAACAGACGAGCCTTGTAGTTGATCAAATAAGTCGTCGATTCTCGGTAGTGGGTAGCGGTTCTTGATGGTAAGTTTGTTCAACTCTCGGTAGTCGATACACAACCTGAATGTACCATCTTTCTTCTTGACAAACAAAACAGGAGCTCCCCACGGTGATGTGCTTGGTCGAATGAAACCACGCTCTAAAAGTTCTTGTAATTGGCTTTGCAGTTCTTTCATCTCGCTGGGTGCGAGTCTGTAAGGAGCACGAGCTATTGGTGCAGCTCCTGGTACAAGATCTATTTGAAATTCAACGGATCGATGTGGGGGTAATCCCGGTAATTCTTTCGGAAATACATCGGGAAATTCTTTTGCAATGGGAACATCATTGATGCTCTTTTCTTCAGTTTGTACTTTCTCGACGTGTGCTAGAACAGCATAGCAACCTTTTCTTATTAGTTTTTGTGCCTTCAAATTACTAATAAGATGTAGCTTCGTGTTGCCCTTTTCTCCGTACACCATTAAGGGTTTTCCTTTTTCTCGTATAATGCGAATTGCATTTTTGTAACAAACGATCTCCGCTTTCACTTCTTTCAACCAGTCCATACCGATTATCACATCAAAACTCCCTAACTCTACTGGTATCAAATCAATCTTAAATGTTTCGCTAACCAGTTTAATTTCTCGATTCCGACATATATTATCTGCTGAAATTAATTTACCATTTGCTAATTCGAGTAAAAATTTACTATCCAAAGGCGTCAATGGACAACTTAATTTAGCACAAAAATCTCTACTCATATAGCTTCTATCCGCACCCGAATCAAATAAAACGTAAGCAGATTTATTGTCAATAAAAAACGTACCCGTAACAAGCTCCGGGTCTTCCTGTGCCTCTACCGCATTAATATTGAAAACTCTTCCACGGCCTTGTCCATTCGTGTTCTCCTGGTTCGGGCAATTTCTAATAATGTGGCCTGGTTTTCCACATTTATAACAAACTACATTGGCATAACTTGCTCCGACACTACTTGCTCCGCCATTACTCGTTCCGACACCATTTGTTCCTTTCGTTCTATTAACCCCTGGTCCGTAGACCTCACACTTCGCCGCGCTATGACCATTTCTTTTACACTTGTTGCAAAATTTGGTGCAGAACCCCGAGTGATTCTTTTCACACCTTTGGCATAGCTGCTTCTGATTGTTGTTGTTGTTGCAGTTATTATTGTTGTTGGGATAATTGTTGTAGTTGTTGTTGTTGTTGTTGTTGGGCCGTTTGTTGTAGTTGCGATTGATGTTGCGATTGTTGGGATAATTGTTGCGATTATTGTTGTAATTGCTGTTGTTGTTGTATTGGTGATTCTTATCACCGTTTTCCTCCCACTTTCTTTTGACTTGCTTCACATTGGCCTCTTCAGCAGTCTGTTCTTTAATTCTTTCTTCAATCTGGTTCACTAGTTTGTGAGCCATTCTACATGCCTGTTGTATGGAGGCGGGCTCGTGTGAACTTATATCTTCTTGGATTCTTTCCGGTAATCCTTTCACAAACGCGTCGATCTTCTCTTCCTCATCTTCGAATGCTCCCGGACACAATAGGCACAATTCTGTGAATAGTCTTTCGTACGCGGTAATATCAAATCCTTGGGTTCGTAACCCTCTAAGTTCTGTCTTGAGCTTATTGACCTCGGTTCTGGGATGGTACTTCTCGTTCAGCAAGTGCTTGAATGCTGACCACGGTAGTGCGTACGCATCATCTTGTCCCACTTGCTCTAGATAGGTATTCCACCATGTTAACGCAGAACCTGTGAAGGTATGCGTAGCGTACTTCACTTTGTCCTCTTCAGTACACTTACTTATGGCAAACACCGATTCAACCTTCTCGGTCCACCGTTTCAATCCGATCGGTCCTTCGGTTCCATCAAATTCCAAAGGTTTGCAGGCAGTGAATTCTTTGTAGGTGCATCCTACACGATTTCCTGTACTGCTAGATCCAAGGTTATTGTTGGTATGTAGCGCAGCCTGTACTGCGGCTATGTTTGAAGCTAGAAAAGTACGGAATTCCTCTTCATTCATATTCACGGTGTGTCGAGTAGTCGGTGCCATTTCCTTCAAAATAGTTAAATGGAACAAGTTAATCATACAGAATATTAAGAGTAGTTAATAGTATTTCGTAGCGTAATATGAACTCATTTATAAAAGCTTTTTCTTCATATTAGCGTTTTATAAGTTTAAATTCGGGTAGTACCTACCCGTTAAGTTCATACTTAGTAGCTAATATACAATTCAACTACTACAATTCTATATGAAAAACTGATTATAATAATATTTCGCGTTCAAACTTTTATACAATATTTTACAAACTTACAATACCGCTTATTTTACATAAAGCATGAAATATAGCACACAATAACTTTGATACAAGATAGTTGTGAAGACAATTCTAGCTAGTACACAAGTCGTTCAGCAAAGGCAATAAAGACACGTAATTCATACGTCCAGAAACAAGTCATGCATTCTGGTTTTACTAGGACTACTTCCCATCCTTGGTCTTGTACAACATAACCGTTATGGCCGTTGATAAGACAGCGTGTTGTAACGTCATCAAAGGGACGAGGGTTACGTAATGTCCAACAGTCCCGTAATAATCTAAAAACCTCATTTCTTACCCCAATTACCGACTCCGTCACTTGTGGAAACGTTTTGTTTAATAGTTGTAGCCCGATGTTCTTGTTCTCACTTTGGTGAGAAGCGAACATTACTAATCCGTAAGCATAACATGCTTCTTTATGTTGCATGTTAGCCGCTTTTTCTAAATCACAAAGTCCAATATTCGGATATATTGAGTCAAAATAATTTCTTAACCCGTTGCGTAAAATAGCATTTGGGTTCCCCGCAATATATGCGTCAAAGTAAACACATCGTAACTTATGGGTTTCCCAATGTGATATCCCCCATCTTTCAAACGAAAGTCTCTTATAAACCAAGACATTCTTGGAACGTTCTTCGAATGTCTTACAAACTGATCTCGCCTTAAATAGTTGTGCCGAAGAATTCTGGCCGACTCTAGACAAGATTTCATCAATCATGTCTCCGGGTAGGTCTCTTAAAATATTGGGTTGTCTATCCATTTTGTGTTTTTAAACTGTAAAATAGACAAGAGTTAGATTCATAAAAAAAATACTTATTAATACAAGCAATTTTTACATATATCATAAAGCATAAGAACACTATATTACATATATTACACCACACGAATACAACTATCTTATTCTGACTCGCTCGTTTCTTCTTCTTCGGTTTTGGTTCGTTTTGCCAAGTTTCTAGGGATATATGATGTTCCCCTAATACGAGCCGTCGTTGTCCACATTGGTTTAGAAAAACCTGGTGGTTTAGAGGTTCCCGGGTCATTGTTACAACTTAAGGACTTCGGGGGTTGACGATACATATAAAGTTCATCGGGGTTGGAATTAGATTTCTCTATTTTTATGCCCTTTCCCTTATTATTTTCTTTTGCCTTTTTAAATTCAGTTGGGGTAATTTCTATAACATCATCGGAATTCTCGTCGGAATCCGATTCATCGGAGAATTGGTAATCCTCCCAATATTTTGCTTCCTTGGCGGAAACACCATTGACCATAATTAACTTTGGTCGGTTGGTTGAGGATTTTCTTTTACTTAACCGTTTTATTATTTCCCCCACCGGTTCTATTTCTTCATCCGGTTCCGATTCTTCTTCCGGTTCCGATTCTTCTTCCGGTTCCGACTCTTCTTCCGGTTCCTCTTCGGGAACTTGTGAATCAGTCCACGAATCATTCCAATTTACATTTGACTCTTCATTATTATTAGGTGAGTCAATGGGACTTGTTCTAGAGGTAGACATCTATCACATAATGTCAAACACGTTAAGAGATTAACATATCACATAATATTCATATGTTAAAAATATATAGTTTCCAACAAAAATGTTAAGCAATCATTTTTAAAGAAAACACGGTCGAAGTCCAGACTCACTAATGCATCCTAACAAACTCGATAAGACACACTAATGCAAATTTTCTGGTTCTCTAAGACCAACGCTCTGATACCAACTGAAATGTCCCGTTCTTATTGATTAAAAACGTTCCATATTAATTGATTTCGTTGCGAGTTTTTGACCTCTATATGAGACGTTTTTCAAAGACTGCATTCATTTTTAAAACAAACCATAACCTTTATTTCATAGATAAAGGTTTTAAAAAGCTTTACATATATTATCAAATAATGATAATCTAAAATATCCTGTTTACACACGACCATTACATAATGGTTTACAATACAAATATGTTACAACAAAATAAGTTTCTTGAATGCAGTTTTTACACAATATCATACAAGCATGGACTCCAAATCTCGTCCTTATTTAAGTATGCGACAGCGGAAGCTCTTAATAATCACCTGAGAATAAACATGCTTAAAACGTCAACTAAAATGTTGGTGAGTTATAGGTTTAACCTATATATATCAAATCATAATAATAGACCACAAGATTTCATATTTCAATACACATCCCATACATAGAGATAAAAATCATTCATATGGTGAACACCTGGTAACCGACATTAACAAGATGCATATATAAGAATATCCCCATCATTCCGGGACACCCTTCGGATATGATATAAATTTCGAAGTACTAAAGCATCCGGTACTTTGGATGGGGTTTGTTAGGCCCAATAGATCTATCTTTAGGATTCGCGTCAATTAGGGTGTCTGTTCCCTAATTCTTAGATTACCAGACTATATAAAAAGGGGCATATTCGATTTCGATAATTCAACCATAGAATGTAGTTTCACGTACTTGTGTCTATTTTGTAAATCATTTATAAAACCTGCATGTATTCTCATCCCAAAAATGTTAGATTTTAAAAGTGGGACTATAACTCACTTTCACAGATTTTTACTTCGTCGGGAAGTAAGACTTGGCCACTGTTGATTCACGAACCTATAACAATATATACATATATATTAAAGTATGTTCAAAATATATTTACAACACTTTTAATATATTTTGATGTTTTAAGTTTATTAAGTCAGCTGTCCTCGTTAGTAACCTATAACTAGTTGTCCACAGTTAGATGTACAGAAATAAATCGATAAATATTATCTTGAATCAATCCACGACCCAGTGTATACGTATCTCAGTATTGATCACAACTCAAACTATATATATTTTGGAATCAACCTCAACCCTGTATAGCTAACTCCAACATTCACATATAGAGTGTCTATGGTTGTTCCGAAATATATATAGATGTGTCGACATGATAGGTCGAAACATTGTATACGTGTCTATGGTATCTCAAGATTACATAATATACAATACAAGTTGATTAAGTTATGGTTGGAATAGATTTGTTACCAATTTTCACGTAGCTAAAATGAGAAAAATTATCCAATCTTGTTTTACCCATAACTTCTTCATTTTAAATCCGTTTTGAGTGAATCAAATTGCTATGGTTTCATATTGAACTCTATTTTATGAATCTAAACAGAAAAAGTATAGGTTTATAGTCGGAAAAATAAGTTACAAGTCGTTTTTGTAAAGGTAGTCATTTCAGTCGAAAGAACGACGTCTAGATGACCATTTTAGAAAACATACTTCCACTTTGAGTTTAACCATAATTTTTGGATATAGTTTCATGTTCATAATAAAAATCATTTTCTCAGAATAACAACTTTTAAATCAAAGTTTATCATAGTTTTTAATTAACTAACCCAAAACAGCCCGCGGTGTTACTACGACGGCGTAAATCCGGTTTTACGGTGTTTTTCGTGTTTCCAGGTTTTAAATCATTAAGTTAGCATATCATATAGATATAGAACATGTGTTTAGTTGATTTTAAAAGTCAAGTTAGAAGGATTAACTTTTGTTTGCGAACAAGTTTAGAATTAACTAAACTATGTTCTAGTGATTACAAGTTTAAACCTTCGAATAAGATAGCTTTATATGTATGAATCGAATGATGTTATGAACATCATTACTAGCTTAATTTCCTTGGATAAACCTACTGGAAAAGAGAAAAATGGATCTAGCTTCAATGGATCCTTGGATGGCTCGAAGTTCTTGAAGCAGAATCATGACACGAAAACAAGTTCAAGTAAGATCATCACTTGAAATAAGATTGTTATAGTTATAGAAATTGAACCAAAGTTTGAATATGATTATTACCTTGTATTAGAATGATAACCTACTGTAAGAAACAAAGATTTCTTGAGGTTGGATGATCACCTTACAAGATTGGAAGTGAGCTAGCAAACTTGAAAGTATTCTTGATTTTATGAAACTAGAACTTTTGGAATTTATGAAGAACACTTAGAACTTGAAGATAGAACTTGAGAGAGATCAATTAGATGAATAAAATTGAAGAATGAAAGTGTTTGTAGGTGTTTTTGGTCGTTGGTGTATGGATTAGATATAAAGGATATGTAATTTTGTTTTCATGTAAATAAGTCATGAATGATTACTCATATTTTTGTAATTTTATGAGATATTTCATGCTAGTTGCCAAATGATGGTTCCCACATGTGTTAGGTGACTCACATGGGCTGCTAAGAGCTGATCATTGGAGTGTATATACCAATAGTACATACATCTAAAAGCTGTGTATTGTACGAGTACGAATACGGGTGCATACGAGTAGAATTGTTGATGAAACTGAACGAGGATGTAATTTTAAGCATTTTTGTTAAGTAGAAGTATTTTGATAAGTGTATTGAAGTCTTTCAAAAGTGTATAAATACATATTAAAACACTACATGTATATACATTTTAACTGAGTCGTTAAGTCATCGTTAGTCGTTACATGTAAGTGTTGTTTTGAAACCTTTAGGTTAACGATCTTGTTAAATGTTGTTAACCCAATGTTTATAATATCAAATGAGATTTTAAATTATTATATTATCATGATATTATCATGTATGAATATCTCTTAATATGATATATATACATTAAATGTCTTTACAACGATAATCGTTACATATATGTCTCGTTTCGAAATCATTAAGTTAGTAGTCTTATTTTTACATATGTATTTCATTGTTAATACACTTAATAATATATTTACTTATCATTTAACATAATTAACCAAGTGTATCAATATCTTAATATGATTCATATGTACCTAGTAAGACGTCGTTATAACGATAATCGTTATATATATCGTTTTCGAGTTTCTTAAATTAATAGTCTCATTTTTATGTATATAACTCATTGTTAAAATACCTAATGAGATACATACTTATAATAAAAACATGTTAACTATATATATAACCATATATATGTCATTGTATAGTTTTTACAAGTTTTAACGTTCGTGAATCACCGGTCAACTTGGGTGGTCAATTGTCTATATGAAACATATTTCAATTAATCAAGTCTTAACAAGTTTGATTGCTTAACATGTTGGAAACATTTAATCATGTAAATATCAATCTCAATTAATATATATAAACATGGAAAAGTTCGGGTCACTACAACTAGCTTCCTCCCCGAATACACATCGGCGTATTATTCCATCGGGACAACTTTTAAACAAATGTGGATCTTCCCAGAAATAGTGTTTTATATCACTAAAGAATTTCTTTCGTTTTTGGCACGACAATCCATTTTCAAGGAATTCACATACTAAATAGTTTGCATAGTCTGCAAACCATGGAATTTCATTATAATCTATCTTCAATAGATATTCATCAGGAAAGTTGTCTTGTATGGCCGATTCATTTAGAACTTCTAATTCGAAATTTTCAAGACGAGAAAGATGATCAGTGGCGAGATTTTCTGCTCCTCTTTTATCTCGGATTTCAATATCGAACTCTTGTAAGAGTAAGATCCAACGGATTAATCTTGGTTTAGCATCTTGTTTCGAAAATAGGTATCTAAGAGCAGAATGGTCAGTATAGACCACCGTTTTAGCTAGAACGAGATATGAAAGAAATTTGTCAAAAGCAAAGACAATAGCAAGGAGTTCTTTTTCAGTAGTTGTGTAATTTTTTTGTGCTCCTTGTAACGTCTTACTAGCATAATAAATAGGTTGAAATCGTTTTTTATTCCTTTGTCCTAAAACGGCTCCCATTGCAAAATCACTTGCATCGCACATTAGTTCAAATGGTAGATTCCAATTTGGAGTTATCATAATCGGCACATTAGTGAGTTTTTCTTTAAGAATATTAAAAGATTTGATGCATTCATCTGAAAAGATAAATGGAGCATCCTTTTCTAGGAGTTTATTCATAGGAGTGGCAATTTTAGAGAAATCTTTTATGAAACGTCGGTAAAAACCGGCATGCCCTAGAAAACTCCTAACTCCTCTAACATTGGTGGGATGTGGAACTTTAGTAATTACATCTACTTTAGCTCTATCCACTTCAATTCCTTCCTTTGAAATTTTATGACCAAGAACGATTCCTTCTTTAACCATGAAATGACATTTCTCCCAATTAAGTACTAGATTTGATTGTTCGCATCTAATAAGCATTCGTTCAAGATTAACTAGACATGATTCAAATGTATCACCAAAGACTGAAAAGTCATCCATGAAAACTTCCATGCATTCTTCTATCATGTCGTGAAAAATCGCCATCATGCACCTTTGAAAGGTTGCAGGGGCATTGCAAAGTCCAAATGGCAAGCGTTTGTAAGCAAAAGTACGATAAGGGCACGTGAATGTGGTTTTCTCTTGGTCTTCGGGTGCTATTAGAATTTGAAAATATCCGGAAAAACCATCAAGAAAACAATAGTAACTATTTCCGGCTAATCTTTCCAACATTTGATCAATGAAAGGTAAGGGAAAGTGATCTTTTCTGGTGGCATCATTTAATTTTCTATAATCAATACATACACGCCATCCTATTACAGTCCTATTAGGAATAAGCTCATTTTTATCATTTGTGATAACAGTCATGCCACCCTTCTTAGGCACGCATTGAACTGTGCTTACCCATGGACTATCAGAGATTGGATAAATTAAACCTGCATCAAGCAGTTTAATAATTTCTTTTTAACAACATCTTTCATATTAGGATTTAGTCTTCGTTGGCGTTGCACATATGTTTTATGACCTTCTTCCATAAGAATTTTATGTGTGCAATACGAAGGACTTATTCCTTTAATATCATGAATCTTCCATGCAATAGCTGGTTTATGAGCTTTTAGCACAGAAATGAGTTGAGATTTTTCATTTTTAGTAAGAGAAGATGATATTATTACAGGTAATTTAAATTCACCATGTAAATAAGCGTATTCCAAATGGTTTGGAAGTGGCTTTAACTCTAATGTAGGTGGTTCTTCTATCGATGATTTATATCGATATCTGTCTTCCTCTTTTAGCATTTGAATTTTTTCTATTGTTGGTTCGTATCCATTAGCCATAAGTGTAGCTAACATTTCAGTTTCATCAATTGGTTCAGTACCTTCTCCTAAAGAACATTCTCCTGTTCCTTGTAATTCTGAAAATTCTTCTAACAATTCTGCATGTGATTCTATAGTTTGAATATAGTAACATGTATCATCTGTAGATTGCGGTTGTTGCATTGCTCTATCAACTAAAAAGGTAACACTCTCTTCCTCTATACTTAGGGTCAGTTTCTTACCGAACACGTCTATCATTGCTTTAGCCGTGTTTAAGAATGGTCTTCCTAATATGAGAGGAACTTGAGAATCTTCTTCCATGTCCAGAACAACAAAATCTACTGGAAATACTAAAGTACCAACTTTAACTAGCATGTTCTCCATTATTCCTCTAGAATATTTTATTGATCGATCGGCTAGTTGTATGCTTTTTCTTGTTGGTTTCAATTCTCCAAGGTTTAGTTTAGCGTATAGTGAATACGGCATTAAATTTATACTAGCACCTAAATCTGCCAATGCTTCTATTGAACTAAGACTACCCAGAAAATATGGAATTGTGAAACTTCCTGGATCTGATAATTTTTCTGGTATCTTATTCAACAGCACTGCTGAACAATTAGCATTCATAGTAACAGCCGAGAGTTCTTCCATTTTCTTTCTATTCGAGATTAGATCTTTTAGAAATTTAGCATATCTAGGCATTCCTGAAATTACATCAATGAAAGGAAGATTTACATTTATTCGTTTGAACATATCCAAGAATTTGAATTTCTCGGCTTCAAGTCTCTCTTTTTTCATTTTACTCGGGTAAGGAAGTGGTGGTTGGTATGGTTTACCATAAGGTTTAGCTTTAACTGTGTTATCTTCATTAACCTTTTCAACTACCGGTTCTTTTTCCTTATCTTGTTCAGGTTGTGGTTCTTGTGGAGTAGGAATAGCTTCATCAGAAATTACAGGTATTTCAGGTGGTTTAAGTGTAATACCACTTCTTGTGGTAATGGCTTTAGCTGTTTCATTCCGGGGGTTAGCATTTGTATCACTAGGTAGACTTCCCGGTTTTCTTTCACCTATTAACCTTGCTAGGTTGCTCACTTCTTGTTTCAGATTTTGAATAGAAGCTTGTTGATTTCTAAATGCTTGAGCATTTTGTTCATTGGTTTGTTTCTGAGATGTGAAAAACTGTGTTTGAGATTCAACTAGCTTCGTCATCATATCTTCTAAATTCGGCTTTTTATCATCGGTTTGTGGTGGTTTGTTTTGAAAATTAGGTCTTTGCTGGTTGTAAGTATTGTTGGATACTTGTTGATTGTTAGGACCTTATTGGTTGTTGTATGGAACTTTGCGATTATAATTCTGGTTTTGATTGTAAATCGGTCTTGGCGGTTGATAATTATTCTGATAATTATTTCCAGGCCTTTGGTTTAGATATGAAACATTCTCTCTTTGTTTCATTGTTAGTTCAATACTGAGACAATCTTTTGTCAAATGTGGTCCTCCACACTGCTCACAACTAATTCGTATTGAGTGAATATCTTTGGTCATCTTTTCCATTCGTCTCTCGACAGCATCTATCTTTGCATAAATGGAATCTAAGTCATGGCTAGAATCGGCTCTAGCTGCTTTAGATGATCTAACGATATCTTTTTCTTGGTGCCACTCATGTGTGTGGGAAGCAGTGTTATCAATAATTTTATAAGCATCAGTTTCTATTTTCTTCATAATAGAACCACCAGCTGCTATGTCGATGTCTTTCCTTGTAGTGATGTCGCATCCTTGGTAGAATATTTGTACTATTTGACAGGTGTCTAAACCATGTTGCGGACATCCTCTCAATAACTTTCCAAATCTGGTCCATGCCTCATATAGAGTTTCATTTGGTTTCTGTGTGAATGTAACAATTTCTCCTTGAAGTCTCACGGCTTTAGATGCCGGAAAGAATTGTTTAAGAAATGTTTCAACTAAAACGTCCCATGTATCAAACGCCCCTTCAGGTAACGATTCCAACCAATCTTTGGCTTCTCCCTTTAAAGTCCAGGGAAATAACATGAGATATATCTGTTCATCCTTAATTTCTCTTATTTTAAATAGAGTGCATATCCTATTAAAGGTACGAAGATGTTCATTTGGATCTTCCTTCGGCGCACCACTAAATTGGCATTGATTAGTCACCATGTGTAGGATTTGTCCTTTGATTTCATAATCTGGCACATTAATGTCTGGTTGAGTAATTGTGTGACCTTGGCCAGTGCGTTTAGCTCTCATTCGGTCTTCCATACTTAAAGGTTCCAGATTCTCCATGATTGAATTTGTTGAATCCGAATCACTAGAGGATTCTGATTTAATGGTTCGTTCCTCAACAATCTCTGTTTGAATGATTGGTGGTTCTGGAGGAAAAATTAGTGGTTCAGGATCTATGAATCGTCCCTGAATATTCTCCGGATTCTCAATTGTGAGGTCGGGTTCAAAAAATGGATTATCGGAAATTTGAATTGGAATACTTGGTCGACTGGATGACGATTTTAAAGAAAAATCAACGGTGACAATATTTGCTAGATGTCTTGATCGAGTTACCGGTAGTGAACGTACAAAAGGTGGTGAACGTTTTGCTCGGTGCATTCACTGAATATCCTATTAGTTTTTAAAAAGGAAAAAAATTTTTATAAGTTATCCAATTAATAGACTTTTGTGATTTTGCCCACGTTTCGAATAGCCAAAAGATGCAGCAGAGGGGCAGGATTCATTTGGTCTCAATATAATTGAGTACTGTTTGGCTCCAATAACCCGGTCCACGTACAAATCCAACTATTACTACGAACCAGAAAATTTTAATGTCTATCAATTTAACCGCTTAAAATAATTTTTCGTTGAAATTTAAGAAATTTAGATAAGAAATAGAGAAAATTCTAAGTCCTAAAAACTAGAATGTCGAGAAATAAGAAAGAAAAAGAGCGCGTCGAAAAAGGTCGAAAAATAAAAAGGCGAAAAATAATAGGCGTCGAAAAATAAAAATAAGAAAGTAGCGCGTCTAAACTTAAAAAGGCACTAAAAACTAAAAATTAAAAGTTGCGTCTAAAAATATTAAAGCTTAAAAGAAAAACTATATCCGAAATGACAATATCTTAAAAAGGAACTAAAACTTAAAAAGGCGTCGCAAAATTCTAAAGCACGTAAATCTTAGTCTAAAGAAAAAGTACTTAAGGGATTTTACGGCAAAGCCTAAAAATCTAGAAATAAAAATAACTATGGCAAAAACTATGATTTAAAACTAAATACGAGCGAAAAATACAAATATTACGCTAAAAGGAATAAAAAGGAACAAAATATAAAAATATACTAAAAGTTGTAAAAAGTACAATTTTTATAAAAATATTATTTTTATATTATTTATTTAATAAAACTATTAATTTTATAAATTATTTAAACTAATTAAACTTAATAATACAAATAATAAAATTAAAACTAAATATTATAATAATAATAATACCCTAATTAGGGTTTAATTAAATAATAATAATAATTACTCCGTATTTAATGCTATTTAGGGTTTTACTGTGGCGTGTCAGGTGCCTTCATGCGATCTCATGAAGTTATGTCTTCAGGCTCATGCGATCGCATGAGATTGGATTTTGGGCCACGGTCTGGGCTGCTACAGTACCAGGCCGTGAGAGTTTTTAATTTTTTTTTATGTTTTAAATTTTCTGTTTTATATAAATACAAAATATTTAAATAAAATTTATATTTTTACAAACTAAAAATAAAAATAAAGAAACTTTATAAAACTTAAATATTTAACAAACTCTTAAAAATATAGAAATTTTGTTTTTTTTTATATTTTCGTATATTTAAAACGTATTTTTTAGAAAAACGTATTTTTATAAAAGTAAACTTAAAATAAAATTTTTTATTTTTTTTATATATAGCGTTGCAATTCCGGCGTTTAAGCAGAATTGGTCCCCGGCAGCGGCGCCAAAAATATTTGATGTTATACGAGGTGTATATGAAATAGCTTATATTTTACAACGAAATACTATTAAAAACGATACAATTTTATACAAGATATTTATTTATTTATAGAATGGATATACTTAAACCTTGCTACAACACTTATAGGCAGTGTACCTAATCGTACAGTAGTGTAGTTTTTAGTAAGTCCGGTTCGTTCCACAGGGAAATCTTTTAAACAAAGCTTAACGCTATATTAGTTTTATTTTATAAAAATACAAATATATATAAGTAATATTATTATTATAAAAAGGGCGTTTTTACCATTTAATGACTGGTTTGTCGATTTTAAAACTTTAGTCGCAGTTAAAACCTAATGTAAAATATTAAAAATAAATACAACTTAATTTAAAGCGTAAAGTAAATAACGATAATGAAATTGCGATAAATAAAATTACGATAAAATAAACTTGCAATAATTAAAAAGTACGAAAATTAAAAGTACAATTAAATACAATTAAAGTGCGATAATTAAAAATGCAATTAAATATGAAAATAAAGGAATTATGCTTATTTAAACTTCCGTAATCATGATGTTTGACGCGTTGATTTTAGTTTTATGCCCATGGGTTAATTGTCCTTTGTCCTGGATTATTTAATATGTCCGTCTGGTTTTGTCCATAACAGTCCATCAGTCATAAATATAAAGTGCGAGTATCCTCGTCAAATTATCCTTATACCCGAAGTCAAATATTCCAACTAATTGGGGACTTAAACTGTAACAAGGTTTTAATACTTTGTTTAATAATTACACCAGGTTATCGACTGCGTCTAACCCAAGGTTTTAATACTTTGTTATCAATTATGCCAAGTGTCCTTGTACATAATTTCACCCCTGTGTTAATAATTCCATAGACTATTAATCCATTCCCGTGTCCGGTTAAATGAACGATTATTCGTACATATAAATATTCCGCCCATCGTGTTCGATCGAGTGTATGTGGTTATTTATAGGTACATCCAATTGTAAATCTTTATATTAAAATTAACAAACTATCATTTAGTTAAACAAATATAAAGCCCATTAATAGCCCATAGTCTAATTTCCACAAGTGTCGTTCTTTTGTCCAAACCCCAATTATGGTACAAAGCCCAATTACCCAATTTTAGTATTTTAGCCCAACATCATGATTACTTCGGATTTTCGAACGTCCTTGCGTACAATTTAATATCTTGTACTTTGCATTTCGTGTCTTGTACTCTTGTAATTTTGAGACGTTTCTTATCAATAATTGGAACCTCTTTGATTGTACTTTATACTTTTGAGCTTTTTGGTCATTTGCGTCTTCAATTCATCGAATCTGTCTTTTGTCTTCACCCTTTATTATTTAAACGAATATCACTTGTAAATAGAATAATTGCAACTAAAAGCTTGTCTTTCTTGAGGGATAATGTTATGAAATATATGTTCGTTTTTAGCATTATCAATATACCAATAGTACATACATCTAAAAGCTGTGTATTGTACGAGTACGAATACGGGTGCATACGAGTAGAATTGTTGATGAAACTGAACGAGGATGTAATTGTAACCATTTTTGTTAAGTATAAGTATTTTGATAAGTGTCTTGAAGTCTTTTAAAAGTGTATGAATACATATTAAAACACTACATGTATATACATTTTAACTGAGTCGTTAAGTCATCGTTAGTCGTTACATGTAAGTGTTGTTTTGAAACCTTTAGGTTAACGATCTTGTTAAATGTTGTTAACCCAATGTTTATAATATCAAATGAGATTTTAAATTATTATATTATCATGATATTATGATGTACGAATATCTCTTAATATGATATATATACATTAAATGTCGTTACAACGATAATCGTTACATATATGTCTCGTTTCAAAATCATTAAGTTAGTAGTCTTGTTTTTACAAATGAAGTTCATTGTTAATATACTTAATGATATGTTTACTTATCATAATATCATATTAACTATATATATAACCATATATATGTCATCATATAGTTTTTACAAGTTTTAACGTTCGTGAATCACCGGTCAACTTGGGTGGTCAATTGTCTATATGAAACCTATTTCAATTAATCAAGTCTTAACAAGTTTGATTGCTTAACATGTTGGAAACACTTAATCATGTAAATAACAATTTCATTTAATATATATATAAACATGAAAAAGTTCGGGTCACTACACCTTTCCCTTCGAATGGCCATTTCAGGTCTAGGGGCTTGAGCTATAGGACCCTTTAAATCGGAAATCCAAACACTTCTGCTTAGAGTTTCGTAGAAACCATTCGTCAAGAAAGTTCGAAGATCTATACATCTCGAATACATATCCCAAAATGTTTTTATGTGTTATAATATAAGTAGTAGGTTATAGGTGTTAGTAATAGTAATAGTGTATACATGTTAATTAGTAGTATAAGTAGTATTAGGGTTTCTTTAATTAGGGTTAGTTAATTAAATTAGTATTTAATAACTAGGATTTAGTAATTAATGTCCTAGGGTTTAATAAATTAGGGTTTAGTAAATTAGGGTTTTATTTAATGTAGTAATGATTAGGCAATGATTAGGGTTTAATAATTAAAGTGGTATGAAATAATTAGGGTTAGGTTTAATGAATTAGGGTCTAATAATTAATTAGGTTTAGGGTTTAAGTAATTAGTGTTTTGTTTAATGTAGTATAGTTTCGGTGTAATTAGGGTTTAAGGTTTTAATATGTATATGTATATTTTTGTGTGTATATATATGTATATAAAAAATATATTTTTTTAAATGTATATATGTATATGTGTCGATATGTGTGTATATATATATATATATATATATATATATATATATATATATATATATATATATATAGGTTTATTTTTTTTCCTTAATTAACCATAACAAATCTTCCATGTAATAACCGAGGGTTTTAAGATCAAAGTTTCCCTTCTTTTTTTTTCTTCTTGTCGACATGCATACATACATATATATGTTTATATTTTTTTTTTACATGTATAGATCTAGGTGTTTATGTATTTACTTATGTATAACAAGTTTATAATATGAATATGAATTAACAAAGATCAAAGTTTATGTAAATAGTTTAGGGTTTATGTTATACCTTTGAAGATTCGAAGATAACTAACGAAGAAAAGAAGAACACGATGAAGATTGAAGATCGAAGCCTTGAAAAACTTGAAGAACACCTTGAAGATTCATGATGAACACGAAGAATACGAAGAACACTTGAAGATCACCTTGAAGATTAATGGGGATTTCGATGGGGTGGTGGTAGTAATTTTCGGTTTTGGCCGAAAATTAGAGAGAGAGGGAGAGATTTGGGAGAGAGAATTGTTGTTGTGATTTGGTACATAGAATGGGTTAGCCTAGGTCTCTATTTATAGGAGTGCTAGGAGGATTATAGAATTAGGGTTTAATTAGGAATAACTTAGGGAACAAGTTGGCTTGGAAAAGGGATCATGGGAGGGTGTCTTGGCCGAAAATTTTAGGGGTAAAAGGGTAATTTTACCTCCCTAAAATCGGCTAGGGTTTTAGGGTTAGGGTTTAACATTTTTCACTTTAAACCTTGCACTTTAATTTAGCTTAAATGGTTCCTTAATTATCCAAGTTTAATTATTTTTAATACACATGTTTTAAAGTTATTTATTTATTCACAAAAGTTTATTAACTTATTATTTTTATTAACTTCTCGATTAATGTACAAAGTTAATTATTATATTTTATAATTATTAACTGATGTCAAAGCTAAGGGGTATAAAATACTATTAAATTTTAGCAGGAAATACTATTAAATACGATACAATTTTACACAAGATATTTATTTATTTATAGAATGGATATACTTAAACCTTGCTACAACACTTATAGGCAGTGTACCTAATCGTACAGTAGTGTAGTTTTTAGTAAGTCTGGTTCGTTCCACAGGGAATCTTTTTAAACAAAGCTTAACGCTATATTAGTTTTCTTTTATAAAAATACAAACATATATATAAGTAATATTATTATTATAAAGGGGGTTTTTACCGTTTAATGACCGGTTTGTCGATTTTAAAACTTTAGTCGCAGTTAAAACCAAATGTAAAATATTAAAAATAAATACAAGACTTAAATTAAAGCATAAAGTAAATAACGATAATGAAATTGCGAATAATAAAAGTGCGATAAAATAAACTTGCGATAATTAAAAAGTACGATAATTAAAAGTGCAATAACAATAAAAATGCGATAATTAGAAGTGCAATTAAATATAAAATAAAGGAAATTAAATATGAAATAAAATAATTATGCTTATTTAAACTTCCGTAATCATGATGTTTGACGTGTTGATTTTAGTTTTATGCCCATGGGTTAATTGTCCTTTGTCCTGGATTATTTAATATGTCCATACGGATTTGTCCATAATAGTCCATCAGTCATAAATATAAAGAGCGAAAGCCTTCGTCAAATTATTCTTATTCCCGAAGTCAAATATTCCAACTAATTGGGGATTCGAATTGTAACAAGGTTTTAATACTTTGTTTAATGAATACACCAGGTTATCGACTGCGTGTAAACCAAGGTTTTACTACTTTGTTAACAATTACACCAATTACCCTTGAATGTAATTCACCCCTGTTTCAACAAGTCTATTAACTATTAATCCAATTCCGTATCCGGTAAAATGAATAATTATTGGTATTTATAGATATCCCGCCCACCGTACCCAATCAAGCGTATGTGGTTATATATAAATATGTCGAATTATAAGTTTGTATATTAAATTAACAAGGTATTGTTTAGTTAATATAAAACCCATTAATAGCCCATAGTCCAATTTCTACAAGTGTCGTTCTTTTATCCAAACCCCAATTATGGTACAAAGCCCAATTACCCAATTTTAGTAATTAGCCCAACATCATGATTACTTCAGATTAAATAAGCATAATAATAACTTAGCTACGAGACTTTAATGTAAAAAGGTTGAACATAACTTACAATGATTAAAAATAGCGTAGCGTTACACGGACAGAATTTCGACTTACACCCTTACAACATTCGCTAACATACCCTTATTATTAGGATTAAAATTAAAATTAAAATTAAAATTAAAATATAAATATAAATATATACAATATAGATAGAGAGAAGGATATATTTTGTTGGTTTTTGCGATCAGAATTCGTTTGCTTTTATAGGGATTTTCGACTTTTGGGGCTCCGCGACTCGCGGAATTTTTGCCTTCAAATTCTGCGAGTCGCGGAGTTTGAAATTACAGCCCAGTCCCTTTTGGAGTCTTTCTTGCCGATGGTTTTAAATATTAATATAATATATATATAATTTTTAAGAATTATTTATATATTATATTATATTTATGTGCATAGTTGACTTGTAATTTTTAGTCCGTTGCGTCGAGCGTTGAGAGTTGACTCATGTCCCGGTTCCGGATTTTCGAACGTCCTTGCGTACAATTTAATATCTTGTACTTTGCGTTTTGAATCTTGTACTCTTGTAATTTCGAGACGTTTCTTATCAATAATTGGAACCTCTTTGATTGTCTTTTGTACTTTTGAGCTTTTTAGTCGTTTGCGTCTTCAATTTGTCGAATCTGTCTTTTGTCTTCACCTTTTATTATTTAAACGAATATCACTTGTAAATAGAACAATTTCAACTAAAAGCTTGTCTTTCTTGAGGAATAATGCTATGAAATATATGTTCGTTTTTAGCATTATCAAATATTCCCACACTTAAGCGTTGCTTGTCCTCAAGCAATATCGTCTTGAAATACTAGAATCACTTCTTTATTCTTCACACTTTGTACATCAGTGATTTCTATACGGTGATATAAACAATGGTAGTAACGATATGGTTTACAGTCCCACATGACTATAAAAATTTAGATCCATTAAGGAAATTGGATCTTTATGAAAACATTTGATCTTTTGAAAATTAAATCTAGTTTTTACCCTAGATAAGTTTTCCGGAATAACCCTTTACCGGTGTTTGCAAAATATTTTTGTGGGTTTGGTGGGTTTCAGATTTGAAAATTTTAGCTCAAAACTTGCGGTTTTGTGTCACCCACTTGCCAACCTTGTATTTGGAAAGCAACACGTCCAGTTTACTTGTCCCGTATATTACCTTTCGGTAAACTACCGTCCGGTTATAAAGGAAAGCGTTGAACAAGCAACTGTTAAGGCAATGTCCCCTGACATGCTTTTAATTATGGTCTATAACGTGTCAGACGCAATTACTATCCTTGGTAGGAGCAATAGTAAAGCTCACCCTTATAATTTTTCGGTATGGCACAAGGTCCTGTCTTTGACCACTATGCAACCACCGTTCTTACGGTTGACACCCGATTTGGTTCAGGTGACCTAATGAATTCCAGGTGAATTCCTAGGATTTTACGTTCAATGGTAATGAACGCATTGAAAATAGGGTTTTCAGAAAACAAATCGGTTTGTAATTTTGATCAAAATATTTTCTCGTTCAAGCTCGAGTTTAGATATCATTGAATTCCATGAGTTTGTAATTCTCAATCTTTAAGGTCAATCTCTAGGATTGAGTAATATCAGTCTTAAAAGCTGATTTTTAATCTTTAAGGAGATTATCCTTTCTGGGGATCTGATTCATTAGTCTTATCCAGCTAATTTGCATGGTGCCCCCCCATTGTACGAGATAAATCCTTTTCATGGTTAGGATAAATCTGACCACTTGGCGACCCTGTTTAATGCTGAGGTCCGTGGATTTCCTGCTGATTTTAGTGATGACTTTTCTGGATTTTTCGTCAACCTACAGCTGGCTTGGACGACAACTTCATGACCTAAATCAAGAAGCGCGTTTCTTTTTCGGAAGAATTTACTTCCTTTTAATGATGGAATTGATTCATCGTGTAGATCCATCTCTTCTTTTCTTTCATCGGGTAAAACAGTTTAGTTTAGTCCAAAGCAAAAGTATTTTCAGTTATTTGTTACAGATATATGTGACATATGTTTAAGATAACTTGGTAAATTTTCCCACACTTGGCTTTTATTTTCCTTTTTATTGTCCTCTATTCCATTTTAAATGAATTTTAACATTTTGGTTTGTTTCTCAATTTATGTCCTTTCCGAGGTAACAATAATTTCGGTGTTAAAACCTAGTTTTATCGTTCATAAATATGTATAAACATGATTTTGAGTTCATTTAATTGAAAATTTTGAAAATTTTTACTAGAATTGGGTAGTCAGTATATAAGACTAGGGCTGTTCTTTATTATCAGAGAGCACTAGATTCTAATACAACTACTGCTTTACTAGTATTTTTAATGGTAACCAAGTGTATAAAGTAAAAAATTTTAAAATCCGAAACAATTTAACCCCTTCCCACACTTAAGATCTTGCAATGCCCTCATTTGCAAGAAATCAGTAATAATTTAAATTATTGAGGGTGATTTGTGTGAAAATGATTAAATTTTTGCCAAAGTTTCCAAATATATTGGCGTTTGTTTGCTGAATGATAAATGGTGCACATCATTTGTTCATTCCATCTTGTTGTTATTTCACATATATTTTGCATCTTGTCGTCAAAATTAGTTGCTTTTGCTGAACTTAATGCCAGTCTTTGAAAATGCGTTGTTTTACCCTGTTGTGTACATAAGATAAACTGCAAACATATATACATATTTTTGAAGTTTGGTATATTACCCCACATTCAAAAATTATTAAAATCTAAGAATAAAAGTTAGACAATTATAAAAACTATTACAATATTAACAAAAGTATTAAACGTATCAATCATTACAAATTACAAAATAAATAAAACTAAGTATACTAGGGATGATACTGGTACCAATAGGGGTTCCAGGCATAACCATAGGTGCTATAGAATGCTTCGGCAGGGTTATACGTAGGATACGGTGGTTGCATCTCTATAGACCAGGGAGGGAAGATGGGTTTCGGTGTAGGAATATAGTTTCTACCTATATGTTGGCAATGAGCTATGATTTGGTTCTGATGAACTTGCCAATCTTCAAATGCTCTCTGTCTAGCATTTTCGTACTCCTGTGAAGCTATAAACCTTTGCATTTCTTGCATCTCATTTCCCCCTCCTACATTACCTTGCTGTTGGTTTCTCTCAACCTGTGGATGTCTACCATGGTATGGTACTGCGGCGTTATTTCGCCTCTTCAAAACTTTCGCACCATGGTATACATTTAAACCTATAGTATCGCGGGGTTCTGGTTCTTCTACTAATAATCCCCCCCGACTTATATCCACACCGAGATATTCACCAATCAAAGTAATAAAAATACCACCTCCTATTATGCTATGCGGTCTCATCCCCCGAACCATAGCTGATAAATAATAACCCACACAATACGGTATACTTACAGCGCTTTGTGGATCTCGAATACACATATGGTAAAACAAATCCTGTTCATTTATCTTTTCCTTGTTCTTACCCCTTTGTGTAATCGAATTAGCTAAAAACCTATGAATCACTCTTAATTCGGCTCTATCTATATCCAAATAAGAGTAATTTCCCCCTTTGAAACGGTGATGGCTTGTCATTTAACTCCACACACCATGTGTATCAAAATTTTCATCTATCTTTCTACCGTTTAGTATCAACCCTCTACAATCGGCAGATGCTAACTCCTCAGGCGTAAATATACGTAAAGCCTGAGCCATGTCCAGTAAAGACATGTGGCGCATCGAACCGCCTAACAAAAATCTAATAAAAGAACGATCGGTTAAACTAGCTACCCGATCATTCAACTCTATACTACACAACAGTTCTTCACACCATACTTTATATACAGGTCTACGCATGGTGAATAAACGTACCCAGTCATTAAAAGTAGAATTACCATACCTCTGTACAAGTAATTCTCTAATTGGCCTGGCCAATTCTACAGCTTCTAAGGGTCCCCATTCTATGACCCTCAGTACCTCAACAACCTTAGAATGAAGAGTATGCAAATCCCTTTGATATTTTGGATAATGTATCCAAAGTCTGTCAAATCTCAGGTTCGGGTGCAACTCTTCCAAGTGCATATCAGAAAAGGTCATGACTGGATGAGGTATATCCTGCTTGTAGTAGTTATCCACCTCCTGTTGTTCCGCATTCTCAGCAGGAGCATTGCGAGCTTGGGATGAAGATTCACCCCTTTCAGTCTGCAAAACACATCAAACACAATTTTTGTGCATCCAAATATGCATTAGTGTCAGCAAAATCATCAATCAAAATAATCACAATGACATGATCAATTTATATCAAACTTAAGCTCATTTTCACATTTTCATAAAATCTACACTTTTTCAAATAAGCATATACGAAAATGTTCGCCAAGTTCATAAGCATTTAACTCAAATAACATGTCAAAATAATCATTACTAGCAATTAAACAAGTCTCAAATGGCATTATCTCTCAAAAATCAAGTTCATGAATTTTAGACTTTGAAAAAGTCCACTTTAATTCTCAAAATCATGTTTAGGCTCAAAGTTTGGATCATTTAACTACCTAAACATGTTACACTACTTAATTTAGCAACAATTCATGACAAAAATCGGCCATAACCTGTTTATATCAAAAAGCCCCAAATTTGCTCAAGAACACAAACCCTAGATTACTCAAAATTTGAAGTTTAAGGCTTCTAATCATGTTAAATAGCATCAATCTAGGTTATACAAGCATAATACATAAACAATTTAAGCATAATTACACTAAAAAGCATCAAAATCAAATTGGGGAAAAAATTGCTCAAGAACACCAAATTTCGGATTAAATGGTGTTTAGGTGTAAAAATTTACCGTTTTTCTTGAGTAATTCCTAGATAGCATCCTTCTCAACATGATTTTAGTAAAAGATTTGGTGATTAACGGTTAAAAATTGTGATTTTGGGGGTGTTTTTGGGTGTTTTTTCGGACAGTTTTTCGCTGTATGTGTTTTGTGTTGGGTTGGACTGATCAGTTCTTGCGTTATATTTTTTTTTTCTGTAAATTGGTCCTCCCGCGACTCGCGGCATTTAAGCCTTCAAACTCCGCGAGTCGCGGAGTTTGCTATTTTTTTTTTAATCATTAACTTATAAAACAATTAAGTACTTAATTTTAAAATTTTGTTTCCCTTGTTATTTAGGACGAGGTCGTTTCGGATCGATGTCCTAGTCCGTCCCTCGACAAAATTTTAAAATTTGTCTTTTTGTAGCGATTGTTTTAAAAGCTAAGATTTTTGGATTTTTTCAATGTTTTTGGCATACTTTAATTCAATAAGATTAAAAATAATGATAATAAAAGTTCTCGTCCCTCCCTCGGGTAAAGCAATTTTGGTTTAAAGACCTAGTCTTCGACTTACGACGAATTTTAAAAATCATATTTTTAACTTAATGAGATTAAGTAAATTTTTGTTTTTAAATTCACACAATTTAAATATAAAATTCAAAATTAATATTAAAAATTCACACCAAACTTACAATTTAAAATGCATAAAATTAAAAATTCATATTTTAATAATTTAAAATTCACACCAAACTTAATTTAAAAATTCATATTATAAATTCACACCAAACTTATATTAATTTTTCAAATAATTACAATTTTAAATATATTGTTTTTACAAAGTTTACAATATTAATTTAAGATTTATATATTAATTTTAAAAACATGGTAAAAATAAAATTAAAAATCTTTTTGGCTTTTTATCCCACTTTAATCAATCAAATATTATCAAAAATATGCGCCCCTCTTTTCGGTAAAGTAATTTCGGTTTCAAAACCTAATTTAACTCATGACGAATTTTTGAAATATTTTGGGTTGATTGTTTAAAGATATTTATACCTTAAGAATAAACGTTAAATTTCGCAGTGATGTAATAAATTTTTGAATGATATCAATAATTTCGGTCACCAAACCTAATTTTATTCAATACCAATTTAATACTTTTTAGCGAACAAATTAGCGTTTATTATCAAAAGGTTAAAAATAAAAATAAAAATAAAAACTGTACAGACATACCTGTGAAATAGATTTCTTAGTTATATGATCTATCTCATTCATAAGATAGTCGGTTTAATTGGTTTTCCATAGCTACATAGGCGTAACCTCGAGCATTCAGTGTCTTTTCTTCTAAACATATGAACGGTCCGTCTCTGCATAAAGTAACAAATTCGGTATTTGAATAGGTTTGATTATTTGAACATTTACCTCCATGTGACCATTTTCCGCATTTGTGACATCTTTCTAGGTGTCGTGCTCTTCTTTTCGCTGCGGATTTTGATTTTCCTTTACCAAATTGTAATTTATTATCTTCGCATCTGGATTCTTTTCTAACTCCGTCCATTCTTTCTCTGATTACTGATACTAATTCAATCGGTAGTATGTCATTATTTCGTTTAGTGATCAAAGCGTGTAGCATTAGACCATGGTTTAGTTCACAGGCAGTCTTCATTTTGTAAAAACCTAAAAAAAAAAAAAAATTCAGAATGGGGGGAGAAGACTAGTTCTTTAGGGTCTGCTAGGGAAAGACCATTCGGGTTCCATTTTCGAGAACTACACGAAAACAGACAATCTAACTCTAACAGAAATACATAAACCCCTTTGATTCTCCCCACACTTAGTTGGCTGTGGTATCGAAATTGTGATTAACATTATTTTCAATTGAATCATCAACAACTTGTATATCTTTGACTTTTACTTCAATCCATTTGTTGATTTTCTCCGTAACTTTCACAAATTCAACTAACATTGCCTTTTCTTTTGATGATAAATTAGATATTAATCGGTTATATAACTTAAAGTTTCCTTTAATCTTAGCATCGTGAATTCGTTTATAAAGTTTCTTCGTTGAACTGTTAAAAATGGATTCATCTAATTTCGTATCATCAACGGCATTCTTTGTGATTGGATCATCATTAAGTGTTTCTTCATCTTCCCCACACTTATGCATTTTTATTGGTCTAACAGTTTTGGTTTGTGGAGATCTAAACTTTCGGTTCACAAAGGTGATCGATGTATCACCATTCCTAAGTGTTATTCTACCTTCTCTTACATCAATGAATGCCTCGGTGGTTGCTAAAAATGGGCGACCTAGAATTAGAGGAATATCAAGGCTTTCCTCCATATTAATCACTATGAAGTTTGTAACAAAGGTCAAACTTCCCACGTTAACAAGTAAATTATTTGCTATTCCAACCGGGTGCTTAATGGTTTGGTCAAATGATTGAACACCTATTTTGGTTGGTTTTAATTTACCCATGCCTAATCTTTTGTATAAGGAAAGAGGCATAATATTTGCACTTGCTCCTAAATCTGCGAGTCCATTATATACAGAACCATCATTAAGTAAGCAAGAAATGATAAATTCACCCGGGTCTCCTGCTTTAGTAAGTCGAGTTGGTTTGTAAACCTTTTTCGGGTGTTCTTTCCTTGGCTTTTTCATTTCTAGTTGAATTTCTTGTTCACATTTTTCTTCGTTTCTTGGAATAGGAGGTTTGTATAGGAATTCTTCTTCATCACTCAAATTTGAATCCTCCCTATATTTCAGTTTTGATTTTTCATATGTTGTTGATAACATATTTATGTTTTCATTTTGAAGGTTTTCTTGGGTGGTGAAATTATGATTAAATTCATTGTCAACTTCCATAGGACTATGTATGTAATGTTTAACTCTGTGACCATTAACTTTAAATTCAATCCCATTTGAATTTATCAATTCTACTGTTCCGTATGGGAAAACTCTTTTAACTATGAATGGTCCAGACCATCTTGATTTCAATTTTCCAGGAAATAGCTTGAATCGTGAATTGAAAAGAAGAACTCTGTCTCCTTCTTTAAATTCTTTTGAACTTCTGATTCTTTTATCATGCCATTTCTTCGTTCTTTCTTTATAGATTAACGAATTTTCGTATGCTTCATGTCTTAATTCTTCTAATTCATTTAGTTGACTTAATCGTAGACGTCCGGCTTCATGTAAATCAAGATTACATGTCTTCAAAGCCCAAAATGCTTTGTGTTCAATTTCTACTGGAAGATGACATGCTTTTCCATAAACAAGTCTAAAAGGTGTGGTTCCAATTGGAGTTTTGTAGGCTGTTCTAAAAGCCCAGAGTGCATCCTCCAATTTAATGGACCATTCCTTCGGATTTGATCCTACGGTTTTCTTTAGAATATGTTTTAAAGCTCGGTTGGTATTTTCAACTTGTCCACTTGTTTGTGGATGATATGCGGTGGAGATTTTATGAGTTACTCCATATCTTTTAAGAACTTTCTCAAGTTGATTATTACAGAAATGAGTACCCCGATCACTTATCAAAGCTTTCGGTGTTCCAAACCTTGCAAAAAGACGTTTTAAAAAGTTGACTACAACTCGTGCATCGTTAGTTGGGAGAGCTTGTGCTTCCGCCCATTTAGATACATAATCAATGGCTACGAGTATATATAGATTATTATGAGATTTTGGAAATGGACCCATAAATTCAATACCCCAAATGTCAAATACTTCACATACTTGGATAACATTTTGTGGCATTTCATCACGTTGACTTATTTTTCCGGCCCTTTGACAAGCATCACAGGATTTGCAAAGAAGGTGTGCGTCTTTGTAAATTGTAGGCCAATAGAATCCAGCATCATAAACTTTTCTTGCTGTTAGTTGAGGCCCATAATGCCCTCCTGTTGGTCCTGTGTGACAATGGTTTAATATTTTACTAGCTTCATCTCCAAATACACATCGGCGTATTATTCCATCGGGACAACTTTTAAACAGATGTGGATCTTCCCAGAAATAGTGTTTTATATCACTGAAGAATTTCTTTCGTCTTTGGTACGATAATCCTTTTTCAAGGAATCCACAAACTAAGTAGTTTGCATAGTCTGCACACCATGGAATTTCATTATAATCTATCTTCAATAGATATTCGTCAGGAAAGTTGTCTTGTATGGCCGATTCATTTAGAACTTCTAATTCAGGATTTTCAAGACGAGAAAGATGATCAGCGGCGAGATTTTCTGCTCCTCTTTTATCTCGGATTTCAATATCAAACTCTTGTAAGAGTAAGATCCAACGGATTAATCTTGGTTTAGCATCTTGTTTCGAAAATAGGTATCTAAGAGCAGAATGGTCGGTATAGACCACCGTTTTTGCTAGAACGAGATATGATCGAAATTTGTCAAAAGCAAAGACAATAGCAAGGAGTTCTTTTTCAGTAGTTGTATAGTTCGTTTGTGCTCCTTGTAACGTCTTACTAGCATAATATATAGGTTGAAATCGTTTTTCAATCCTTTGTCCTAAAACGGCTCCCATTGCAAAATCACTTGCATCGCACATTAGTTCAAATGGTAGATTCCAATTTGGTGTTATCATGATCGGCCCATTAGTGAGTTTCTCTTTAAGAATATTAAAAGATTTGATACACTCATCTGAAAAGATGAATGGAGCATCCTTTTCTAGGAGTTTATTCATAGGAGTGGCAATTTTAGAAAAATCTTTTATGAAACGTCGTTAAAAACCGGCATGCCCTAGAAAACTCCTAACTCCTCTAACATTGGTAGGATATGGAAGTTTAGCAATTATATCTACTTTAGCTCTATCCACTTCAATTCCTTCTTTTGAAATTTTATGTCCAAGAACGATGCCTTCTTTAACCATGAAATGGCATTTCTCCCAATTAAGAACTAGATTTGATTGTTCGCATCTAATGAGCATTCATTCAAGATTAACTAGACATGATTCAAATGTATCACCGAAGACTGAAAAGTCATCCATGAAAACTTCCATGCATTCTTCTATCATGTGGTGAAAAATCGCCATCATGCACCTTTGAAAGGTTGCAGGGGCGTTGCAAAGTCCAAATGGCATGCGTTTGTAAGCAAAAGTACCATAAGGGCACGTGAATGTGGTTTTCTCTTGGTCCTCGGGTGCTATTGGAATTTGAAAATATCCGGAAAATCCATCTAGGAAACAATAGTAACTATTTCCGGCTAATCTTTCCAACATTTGATCAATGAAAGGTAAGGGAAAGTGATCTTTTCTGGTGGCGTCATTTAATTTTCTATAATCAATACATACACGCCATCCTGTTACAGTCCTAGTAGGAATAAGCTCATTTTTCTCATTTGTAATGACAGTCATGCCACCCTTCTTAGGCACACATTGAACTGGGCTTACCCATGGACTATCAGAGATTGGATAAATTAGACCTGCATCTAGCAGTTTAATAATCTCTTTCTTAACTACATCTTGCATATTAGGATTTATTCTTCGTTGGCGTTGCACATACGTTTTATGACCTTCTTCCATAAGGATTTTATGTGTGCAATAGGAAGGACTTATTCCTTTAATATCATGAATCTTCCATGCAATGGCTGGTTTATGAGCTTTCAACACAGAAATGAGTTGTGATTTCTCATTTTCAGTAAGAGAAGACGATGTTATTACAAGTAATTCAGATTCACCATGTAAATAAGCGTATTCCAAATGGTTTGGAAGTGGCTTTAACTCTAATTTCGGTGGTTCTTCTATCGATGATTTATATCGATATCTGTCTTCTTCTTTTAGCATTTGAATTTCTTCTGTTGTTGGTTCATATCCATTAGCTATAAGTGTAGCTAACATTTCAGCTTCATCAATTGGTTCATTACCTTCTCCTAAAGAACATTCTCCTGTTCCTTGTAATTCTGGAAATTCTTCTAATAATTCTGCATGTGCATCTATAGTTTGAATATAATAACATGTATCATCTGCAGATTGTGGTTGTTGCATTGCTCTATCAACTGAAAAGGTAACACTCTCATCCTCTATACTTAGGGTCAATTTCTTACCAAACACGTCTATCATTGCTTTAGCCTTGTTTAAGAATGGTCTTCCTAATATGAGAGGAACTTGAGAATCTTCTTCCATGTCCAGAACAACAAAATCTACTGGAAATACTAAAGTACCAACTTTAACTAGCATGTTCTCCATTATCCCTCTAGGATATTTTATTGATCTATCGGCTAGTTGTATGCTTATTCTGGTTGGTTTCAATTCTCCAAGGTCTAGTTTAGTGTATAGTGAATACGGCATTAAATTTATACTAGCACCTAAGTCTGCCAATGCTTCTATTGAACTAAGACTACCCAGAAAACATGGAATTGTGAAACTTCCTGGATCAGATAGTTTTTCTGGTATCTTATTCAACAGCACTGCTGAACAATTAGCATTCATAGTAACAGCCGAGAGTTCTTCCATTTTCTTTCTATTTGAAATTAGATCTTTCAAGAATTTAGCATATCTAGGCATTCCTGAAATCACATCAATGAAAGGAAGATTTACATTTATCTGTTTAAACATATCCAAGAATTTGGATTGCTCGGCTTCAAGTTTCTCTTTCTTCATTTTACTCGGGTAAGGAAGTGGTGGTTGGTATGGTTTAACATAAGGTTTAGCCTTAACTGTGTTATCTTCATTAACCTTTTCAACTACCGGTTCTTTTTCCTTATCTTGATCAGGTTGTGGTTCTTGTGGAGTAGGAATAGCTTCATCAGAAGTTACAGGTATTTCAGGTGGTTTAAGTGGTGTACCACTTCTTGTGGTAATGGCTTTAGCTGTTTCATTCCGGGGGTTAGCATTTGTATCACTAGGTAGACTTCCCGGTTTTCTTTCACCTATTAACCTTGCTAGGTTACTTACTTCTTGTTCCAGATTTTGAATAGAAGCTTGTTGATTTCTAAATGCTTGAGCATTTTGTTCATTGGTTTGTTTTTGAGATGTGAAAAACTGCGTTTGAGTTTCAACTAGCTTCGTCATCATATCTTCTAAATTCGGCTTTTTATCATCGGTTTGTTGTGGTGGTTTGTTTTGAAAATTAGGTCTTTGCTGATTGTAAGTATTATTGGATACTTGTTGATTGCTAGGACCTTGTTGGTTGTTGTATGGAATATTTCGGTTATAATTCTGGTTTTGATTGTAAATCGGTCTTGGCGGTTGATAATTATTCTGATAATTATTTCCAGGCCTTTGGTTTATGTATGAAATATTCTCTCTTTGTTCCATTGTTAATTCAATACTGAGACAATCTTTTGTCAAATGTGGTCCTCCACACTGCTCACAACTAATTCGTATTGAGTGAATATCTTTAGTCATGTTTTCCATTCGTCTCTCGACAGCATCTATCTTTGCGGTAATGGAATCTAAGTCATGGCTAGAATCGGCTCTAGCTGCTTTAGATGATCTAACGATATCTTTTTCTTGGTGCCACTCATGTGAGTGGGAAGCAGTGTTATCAATAATTTTGTAAGCATCAGTTTCGGTTTTCTTCATAATAGAACCACCAGCTGCTATATCTATGTCTTTCCTTGTAGTGATGTCGCATCCTTGGTAGAATATTTGTACTATTTGACAGGTATCTAAACCATGTTGCGGACATCCTCTTAACAACTTTCCATATCTAGTCCATGCCTCATATAGAGTTTCATTCGGTTTTTGTGTAAACGTAACAATTTCTGCTTGAAGTCTTACGGCTTTAGATGCAGGAAAGAATTGTTTAAGAAATTTGTCAACTAAAACATCCCATGTATCGATCGCCCCTTCAGGTAACGATTCCAACCAATCTTTGGCTTCTCCCTTTAAAGTCCAGGGAAATAACATGAGATATATCTGTTCATCCTCCACTTCTCGGATTTTAAATAGTGTGCAGATCCTATTAAAGGTACGTAGATGTTCATTTGGATCTTTCTTCGGCGCACCACTAAATTGGCATTGATTAGTCACCATGTGTAGAATTTGTCCTTTGATTTCATAATCTGGCGCATTAATGTCTGGATGAGTAATTGCGTGACCTTGGCCAGTGCGTTTAGCTCTCATTCGGTCTTCCATACTTAAAGGTTCCAGATTCTCCATAATTGAATTTGTTGAATCGGAATCACTAGAGGATTCTGATTAAATGGTTCGTTCCTCAACAATCTCTGTTTGAATGATTGGTGGTTCCGGAGGAAAGTTTAGTGGTTCAGGATCTACGAACCGTTCCTGAATATTCTCCGGATTCTCAATTGTGAGGTCGGGTTCAAAAAATGGATTATCGGAAATATGAACTGAAGTATTTGGTCGACTGGATGACTATTCTAAATAAAAATCAACGGCGGTTATATTTGCTAAATGTCTTGATCTAGTTACAGGTGGTGAACGTACAAAAGGTGGTGAACGTCTTGCTCGGTGCATTCACTGAATATCAATTAGTTTTTAAAAGGAAAGAAAAATTATAATAAGTTATCCAATCAATAGACTTTTTTGATTTTGCCCACGTTTCGAATAGCCAAAAGATGCAGCAGAGGGGCAGGATTCATTTGGTCTCAATATAATTGAGGACTGTTTGGCTCCAATAACCCGGTCCACGTACAAATTCAACTATTACTACGAACCAGAAAATTTTGATGTCTATCAATTTAACCACTTAAAATAAATTTTCGTAATTTTAAGAAATTTAGATAAGAAGTAGAATAAAAATCTATGTCCTAAAAACTAGAATAGCGAGAAATAAGAAAGAAAAAGAGTTCGTCGGAAAAAGGTTGAAAAAGAAAAATGGTTGAAAAGTAAAAGGTGACGGAAAAATAAAAGAAACTTATAAAAACTTAAAAATACTTGACTAACCTAACCTTATTACTACAACTAACTTAAAATTATAATCGCAAATTGAAATTACTAATTGGAATGATAATTGGTACATAGTAAAGGGTGTCTAAAAATATTAAAGCTTACAGAAAAAACTATATCCCAAATGGAAATAACTTAAAAAAAACTAAAACTTAAAAAGGCGTCGCAAAATTCTAAAGCACCTAAATCTTAGTCTAAATAAAATGCACTTAAGGGATTTTACGGCAAAGCCTAAAAATCTAGAAGTAAAAATAACTATGGCAAAAACTAAGTTTAAAACTAAATATGAGCTAACAATACAAAAGTTACGCTAAAACGATTAAAAAGGGACAAAATATAAAAATATACAAAAAGTTGTAAAAATTACAATTTTTATAAAAATATTATTTTTATATTATTTATTTATTAAAACTACTAATTTTACAATTTAATTAAACTAATTAAACAAAATATTAATAAAAACTAAAATAATTATTTAATTAAAACCTAATTAGGGTTTTATATTAATAATTATAATAATTATTCGTAATTAATGCCTGATTAGGGTTCTGTCGGCGTGTCAGGTTATCTCCGGGACTTGCGGTATTCAAAGTAGAAAACCCCGCGAGTCGCGGGGTTCCAGTTTTCAACTCTGGATCAGTTTTAATTTACGCGTTTTTTTTTAATTGTTTTATATTTTCTGTTTTAATAAAAGTATTTATATAATAAAAACTTATATCTAAAAACTAAAATAGAAATATTTTATAATTTTATAAAAATCTTAAAACTAGATTTATATATATATATTTTTTTTTTTCGGTTTTTGATTTTATGTTTTAAATAAAAAACAAAATACTTAAATAAAACTTATATTTTTATAAAATAAAATAAAGAAACTTATAAAACTTTTAACAAACTCTTAAAAATATATAAATTTTTGTTTTTTTTTTTATAGCGTTGCGCTTCCGGCTTTTAAGAGATTTCCCGGCAGCGGCGCCAAAAATACTTGATGTCAAAGCTAAGGGGTATAAAATACTATTAAATTTTAGCAGGAAATACTATTAAATACGATACAATTTTATACAAGATATTTATTTATTTATAGAATGGATATACTTAAACCTTGCTACAACACTTATAGGCAGTGTACCTAATCGTACAGTAGTGTAGTTTTTAGTAAGTCCGGTTCGTTCCACAGGGAATCTTTTTAAACAAAGCTTAACGCTATATTAGTTTGCTTTTATAAAAATACAAACATATATATAAGTAATATTATTATTATAAAGGGGGGTTTTTACCGTTTAATGACCGGTTTGTCGATTTTAAAACTTTAGTCGCAGTTAAAACCAAATGTAAAACATTAAAAATAAATACAAGACTTAAATTAAAGCATAAAGTAAATAACGATAATGAAATTGCGAATAATAAAAGTGCGATAAAATAAACTTGCGATAATTAAAAAGTACGATAATTAAAAGTGCAATAACAATAAAAATGCGATAATTAGAAGTGCAATTAAAAATAAAATAAAGGAAATTAAATATGAAATAAAATAATTATGCGTATTTAAACTTCCGTAATCATGATGTTTGACGTGTTGATTTTAGTTTTATGCCCATGGGTTAATTGTCCTTTGTCCTGGATTATTTAATATGTCCATACGGATTTGTCCATAATAGTCCATCAGTCATAAATATAAAGAACGAAAGCCTTCGTCAAATTATTCTTATTCCCGAAGTCAAATATTCCAACTAATTGGGGATTCGAATTGTAACAAGGTTTTAATACTTTGTTTAATGAATACACCAGGTTATCGACTGCGTGTAAACCAAGGTTTTACTACTTTGTTAACAATTACACCAATTACCCTTGAATGTAATTCACCCCTGTTTCAACAAGTCTATTAACTATTAATCCAATTCCGTATCCGGTAAAATGAATAATTATTGGTATTTATAGATATCCCGCCCACCGTACCCAGTCAAGCGTATGTGGTTATATATAAATATGTCGAATTATAAGTTTGTATATTAAATTAACAAGGTATTGTTTAGTTAATATAAAACCCATTAATAGCCCATAGTCCAATTTCTACAAGTGTCGTTCTTTTATCCAAACCCCAATTATGGTACAAAGCCCAATTACCTAATTTTAGCAATTAGCCCAACATCATGATTACTTCGGATTAAATAAGCATAATGATAACTTAGCTACGAGACATTAATGTAAAAAGGTTGAACATAACTTACAATGATTAAAAATAGCGTAGCATTACACGGACAGAATTTCGACTTACACCCTTACAACATTCGCTAACATACCCTTATTATTAGGATTAAAATTAAAATTAAAATTAAAATTAAAATATAAATATAAATATATACGATATAGATAGAGAGATGGATATATTTTGTTGGTTTTTGCTAACAGAATTCGTTTGCTTTTATAGGGATTTTTGACTTTTGGGGCTCCGCGACTCACGGCATTTTTGCCTTCAAACTCTGCGAGTCGCGGAGTTTGAAATTACAGCCCAGTCCCTTTTGGAGTCTTTCTTGCCGACAGTTTTAAATATTAATATAATATATATATAATTTTTAAGAATTATTTATATATTATATTATATTTATGTGCATAGTTGACTTGTAATTTTTAGTCCGTTGCGTCGAGCGTTGAGAGTTGACTCATGTCCCGGTTCAGGATTTTCGAACGTCCTTGCGTACAATTTAATATCTTGTACTTTGCGTTTTGAATCTTGTACTCTTGTAATTTCGAGACGTTTCTTATCAATAATTGGAACCTCTTTGATTGTCTTTTGTACTTTTGAGCTTTTTGGTCGTTTGCGTCTTCAATTCGTCGAATCTGTCTTTTGTCTTCACCTTTTATTATTTAAACGAATATCACTTGTAAATAGAACAATTTCAACTAAAAGCTTGTCTTTCTTGAGGAATAATGCTATGAAATATATGTTCGTTTTTAGCATTATCATTAACGCTTAACAATTATCGATAAAAGTTTGATTATTAAGGTTAATTATTTTGTTGGGTATTTAATAAGGAAAAGTATAGAATGGAAAAATGAGGGTCGTTATAGTACCTCCCCGTTATTGAAAACTTCGTCCCGAAGTTTTTAGGTAGATTCCTCGTTTGCATCAGCAATTGAGAAGTGATGGGGATATTTCCGTTTCATGTGGTCTTTGCGTTCCCAGGTATATTCGGGGCCTCTACGCGAATTTCAACGGACTTTAACGATAGGTATGTTGCTTTTACGCGTTTGTTTTACCTCTCCTTCCATGATTTCTATAGGTTCTTCAACGAAGTGCATTTGTTCATCAATGCGGACATCATCCAAAGGAATAACCAGTGTGTCATCAGCAAGACACCGTTTAAGATTTGAGACATGAAACACATCATGTACTTGACTGAGTTCGGTTGGTAGTTCTAATCGATACGCCACGTGACCGACTCTTTCAGTGATTATGAATGGTCCGACATATCGTGGACTGAGTTTACTTCTTTTACCGAAGCGGACAACACCTTTCCAAGGGGATACTTTCAACATGACTTTATCTCCAAGTTGGTATACGATGTCTCTTCGTTTCTTATCGACATAGCTCTTTTGTCGACTACGGGCAGTTTCTAAACGTTGTTTAATCTGAACGATCTTTTCGGTAGTTTCGTGAATGATTTCGGGGCCAGTTAAATGTCTGTCCTCGAGTTCGTCCCAACACAAAGGAGATCTACACTTCTGTCCATATAAAGCTTCAAAAGGTGCAGATTTAATGCTGGAGTGATAACTGTTATTGTAAGAAAATTCAACCAAAGGTAGATGTCTATCTCATCCATTGCCGAAATCGATTGCACAAGCACGTAGCATATATTCCATGGTTTAAATAGTTCGTTCACTTTGACCATCAGTTTGAGGATGATAAGCTGTACTCATGTCGAATTGAGTTCCAAGAGCAGATTGTAAAGTTTTCTAGAATCTGGATACGAATCGACTGTCGCGATCAGAAATAATCGAGATAGGAATACCATGACGTGAGACAATTTCTTTAATATAAAGTTGCAATAATCTCTCCATTTTGTCGGTTTCCTTAATCTGTATGAAATGTGCAGATTTAGTAAGACGATCAACTACGACCCAAATAATATCGTCACCGTTCGAAGTCTTAGGTAACTTAGTAACGAAGTCCATAGTGATGCACTCCCACTTCCACTGTGGAGTATCGGGTTGTGTCAATAGACCAGAAGGCTTTTGATATTTGGCCTTCACCTTCAAACAAGTAAGACACTTACTAACATAAGTAGCAATGTCAACTTTCATGTTAGGCCACCAGTAGAATTGCTTCATATCGTGATACATTTTACTGGAACCGGGATGAATAGAATATCTAGTCTTATGTGCTTCATCCAAGACTAGTTCATGGAGATTACCGAAATGAGGAACCCAAATTCTGTTACCAAAGTACCGTGTACCATTAGCTTTCACTTGAAGTTGGTTCTCAAAACCAATGGGTCCTTCACCTTCGATAGGTGTCGGTTTAATAGCTTCCAATTGATCTTCACAGATTTGTGAGATAAGATTCGATTTGATTTTTAGATTTAGAGCACGAACACGTTTAACATCGTCTTTCCGACTGATAAGACTAAAAAGGAACATATATTTCATAGCAATATCCCTCCTAAATAATAGGTTTTCATATGTAATTGTATTATATTTTCATTGTAATTGTTTAAATAAATAAGTGCGAAGACAAAAGGCAAAAACGAAGATTTAAAGACAAAAACATTCAAAAAGCTCAAATGTACAAGATACAATCCAAGTGGTTCAATTTATTGATGAGAAACGTCTCAAAATGATAAGAGTACATGATATTAAATTGTACGCAAGGACGTTCGAAAATTCAGAACCGGGACATGAGTCAACTATCAACGCCCGACGCAATGAACTAAAAATTACAAGTCTATTATGCACAAGAATATAATATAATATATAAATAATTATATTAATTATTTATATTTTACATTTATATATAAATTATGTCGACAAGCAAGGTTCCAAAATTGTGTGAGCTGGATTTTCAAACTCCACGACTCGCGGAGTTTGCAGGCTTAAAACTCCACGACTCGCGGAGTTTGAAAAATTAGAATTTCCCTATAAAATGAACGAGCTTCTGCCGAGTTCAACCATCCCCAATATCAATCTCTCTCTGATATATATATATTTATATATATATATATATATATATATATATATATATATATATATATATATATATATATATATATATATATATATATATATATATATATATAAATTAGTTTAGTTTTATATTAGATTAGTTTGGGTTATGCAAAGGTTATTTTACGGGTTTTAAAGTCGGAGCTCTGTCCGTGTAACACTACGCGATAAATAATCAATGTAAGCTATGTTCTCCTTTTTAAATTAATGTCTCGTACTTAAGTTCTTATTATGTTTATTTAAGACGAAGTAATCAGGATGTTGGGCTAAAAATATTAAAATTGGGTAATTGGGCTTTGTACCATAATTGGGGTTTGGACAAAAGAACGACACTTGTGGAAATTAGACTATGGGCTATTAATGGGCTTTATATTTGTTTAACTAAATGATAGTTTGTTAATTTTAATATAAAGATTTACAATTGGATGTACCTATAAATAACCATATACACTCGATCGGACACGATGGGAGGGGTATTTATATGTACGAATAATCGTTCATTTAACCGGACACGGGAATGGATTAATAGTCTATGGAATTATTAAAACAGGGGTGAAATTATGTACAAGGACACTTGGCATAATTGATAACAAAGTATTAAAACCTTGGGTTACACGCAGTCGATATCCTGGTGTAATTATTAAACAAATTATTAAAACCTTGTTACAGTTTAAGTCCCCAATTAGTTGGAATATTTGACTTCGGGTATAAGAATAATTTGACGAGGACACTCGCTCTTTAAATTTATGACCGATGGACTGTTATGGACAAAAACCAGACGGACATATTAAATAATCCAGGACAAAGGATAATTAACCCATGGGCATAAAACTAAAATCAACACGTCAACCATCATGATTACGGAAGTTTAAATAAGCATAATATATTTTATTTCATATTTCCTCGTACTTTTATTTATTGTCATTTTAATTATTGTTATTTATTTTATATTGTTAGTTAAATATCGTCATTTACTTTACGCTTCGAATAAAATATAAAATCGACAAACCGGTCATTAAACGGTAAAACCCTCTTTTATATATTATTATATATAATTATATATATTTTATACAAATATAGTTGTTTAAAAATATAGTGTGCAATAAGCCCGTCCCTGTGGAACGAACCGGACTTCCAAAAAACTATACTACTCTACGATTAGGTACACTGCCTATAGTGTTGTAGCAAGGTTTAAGTATATCCCATTTGTAAATAAATAATTAAAACTTGTGTAAAATTGTAGCATATTTAATAGTATTTCCTGCTAAAATTTAATAGTATTTTATACCCCTTAGCTTTAACTATCACCGACTAAGGGCATCGGCAACTACATTTGCCTTACCGAGATGATATTTCAGCTCACAGTGATAATCGTTCAATAACTCGAGCCATCGGCTTTGCCTCATGTTCAGCTGTTTTTGATCAAAGATGTGTCGAAGAATTTTATAATCAGTGTACACCGTAAACTTAGTACCATATAAATAATGCCTCCATATCTTTAATGAAAATTCCACAGCAGCTAACTCAAGGTCATGTGTGGTATAGTTCTCTTCATGTTTCTTCAACTTCCTAGATGCATAGTGAAATGTCCCGTTCTTATTGATTAAAAACGTTCCATATTAATTGATTTCGTTGCGAGGTTTTGACCTCTATATGAGACGTTTTTCAAAGACTGCATTCCTTTTTAAAACAAACCATAACCTTTATTTCATAAATAAAGGTTTAAAAAGCTTTACGTAGATTATCAAATAATGATAATCTAAAATATCCTGTTTACACACGACCATTACATAATGGTTTACAATACAAATATGTTACATCGAAATCAGTTTCTTGAATGCAGTTTTTACACAATATCATACAAACATGGACTCCAAATCTTGTCCTTATTTTAGTATGCAACAGCGGAAGCTCTTAATATTCACCTGAGAATAAACATGCTTTAAACGTCAACAAAAATGTTGGTGAGTTATAGGTTTAACCTATATATATCAAATCATAATAATAGACCACAAGATTTCATATTTCAATACACATCCCATACATAGAGATAAAAATCATTCATATGGTGAACACCTGGTAACCGACATTAACAAGATGCATATATAAGAATATCCCCATCATTCCGGGACACCCTTCGGATATGATATAAATTTCGAAGTACTAAAGCATCCGGTACTTTGGATGGGGTTTATTAGGCCCAATAGATCTATCTTTAGGATTCGCGTCAATTAGGGTGTCTGTTCCCTAATTCTTAGATTACCAGACTTAATAAAAAGGGGCATATTCGATTTCGATAATTCAACCATAGAATGTAGTTTCACGTACTTGTGTCTATTTTGTAAATCATTTATAAAACCTGCATGTATTCTCATCCCAAAAATATTAGATTTTAAAAGTGGGACTATAACTCACTTTCACAGATTTTTACTTCGTCGGGAAGTAAGACTTGGCCACTGGTTGATTCACGAACCTATAACAATATATACATATATATCAAAGTATGTTCAAAATATATTTACAACACTTTTAATATATTTTGATGTTTTAAGTTTATTAAGTCAGCTGTCCTCGTTAGTAACCTACAACTAGTTGTCCACAATTAGATGTACAGAAATAAATCGATAAAATATTATCTTGAATCAATCCACGACCCAGTGTATACGTATCTCAGTATTGATCACAACTCAAACTATATATATTTTGGAATCAACCTCAACCCTGTATAGCTAACTCCAACATTCACATATAGAGTGTCTATGGTTGTTCCGAAATATATATAGATGTGTCGACATGATAGGTCGAAACATTGTATACGTGTCTATGGTATCTCAAGATTACATAATATACAATACAAGTTGATTAAGTTATGGTTGGAATAGATTTGTTACCAATTTTCACGTAGCTAAAATGAGAAAAATTATCCAATCTTGTTTTACCCATAACTTCTTCATTTTAAATCCGTTTTGAGTGAATCAAATTGCTATGGTTTCATATTGAACTCTATTTTATGAATCTAAACAGAAAAAGTATAGGTTTATAGTCGTAAAAATAAGTTACAAGTCGTTTTTGTAAAGGTAGTCATTTCAGTCGAAAGAACGACGTCAAGATGACCATTTTCGAAAACATACTTCCACTTTGAGTTTAACCATAATTTTTGGATATAGTTTCATGTTCATAATAAAAATCATTTTCTCAGAATAACAACTTTTAAATCAAAGTTTATCATAGTTTTTAATTAACTAACCCAAAACAGCCCGCGGTGTTACTACGACGGCGTAAATCCGGTTTTACGGTGTTTTTCGTGTTTCCAGGTTTTAAATCATTAAGTTAGCATATCATATAGATATAGAACATGTGTTTAGTTGATTTTAAAAGTCAAGTTAGAAGGATTAACTTTTGTTTGCGAACAAGTTTAGAATTAACTAAACTATGTTCTAGTGATTACAAGTTTAAACCTTCGAATAAGATAGCTTTATATGTATGAATCGAATGATGTTATGAACATCATTACTACCTTAATTTCCTTGGATAAACCTACTGGAAAAGAGAAAAATGGATCTAGCTTCAATGGATCCTTGGATGGCTCGAAGTTCTTGAAGCAGAATCATGACACGAAAACAAGTTCAAGTAAGATCATCACTTGAAATAAGATTGTTATAGTTATAGAAATTGAACCAAAGTTTGAATATGATTATTACCTTGTATTAAAATGATAACCTACTGTAAGAAACAAAGATTTCTTGAGGTTGGATGATCACCTTACAAGATTGGAAGTGAGCTAGCAAACTTGAAAGTATTCTTGATTTTATGAAACTAGAACTTTTGGAATTTATGAAGAACACTTAGAACTTGAAGATAGAACTTGAGAGAGATCAATTAGATGAAGAAAATTGAAGAATGAAAGTGTTTGTAGGTATTTTTGGTCGTTGGTGTATGGATTAGATATAAAGGATATGTAATTTTGTTTTCATGTAAATAAGTCATGAATGATTACTCATATTTTTGTAATTTTATGAGATATTTCATGCTAGTTGCCAAATGATGGTTCCCACATGTGTTAGGTGACTCACATGGGCTGCTAAGAGCTGATCATTGGAGTGTATATACCAATAGTACATACATCTAAAAGCTGTGTATTGTACGAGTACGAATACGGGTGCATACGAGTAGAATTGTTGATGAAACTGAACGAGGATGTAATTGTAAGCATTTTTATTAAGTAGAAGTATTTTGATAAGTGTATTGAAGTCTTTCAAAAGTGTATAAATACATATTAAAACACTACATGTATATACATTTTAACTGAGTCGTTAAGTCATCGTTAGTCGTTACATGTAAGTGTTGTTTTGAAACCTTTAGGTTAACGATCTTGTTAAATGTTGTTAACCCAATGTTTATAATATCAAATGAGATTTTAAATTATTATATTATCATGATATTATCATGTATGAATATCTCTTAATATGATATATATACATTAAATGTCTTTACAACGATAATCGTTACATATATGTCTCGTTTAAAAATCATTAAGTTAGTAGTCTTGTTTTTACATATGTAGTTCATTGTTAATATACTTTATGATATGTTTTCTTATCATAGTATCATGTTAACTATATATATATATCCATATATATGTCATCATATAGTTTTTACAAGTTTTAACGTTCGTGAATCACCGATCAACTTGGGTGGTCAATTGTCTATATGAAACATATTTCAATTAATCAAGTCTTAACAAGTTTGATTGCTTAACATGTTGGAAACATTTAATCATGTAAATATCAATCTCAATTAATATATATAAACATGGAAAAGTTCGGGTCACTACAGTACCTACCCGTTAAATAAATTTCGTCCCGAAATTTTAAGCTGTTGAAGGTGTTGACGAATCTTCTGGAAATAGATGCGGGTATTTCTTCTTCATCTGATCTTCACGCTCCCAGGTGAACTCGGGTCCTCTACGAGCATTCCATCGAACCTTAACAATTGGTATCTTGTTTTGCTTAAGTCTTTTAACCTCACGATCCATTATTTCGACGGGTTCTTCGATGAATTGAAGTTTTTCGTTGATTTGGATTTCATCTAACGGAATAGTGAGATCTTCTTTAGCAAAACATTTCTTTAAATTCGAGACGTGGAAAGTGTTATGTACAGCCGCGAGTTGTTGAGGTAACTCTAGTCGGTAAGCTACTGGTCCGACACGATCAATAATCTTGAATGGTCCAATATACCTTGGATTTAATTTCCCTCATTTACCAAATCGAACAACGCCTTTCCAAGGTGCAACTTTAAGCATGACCATCTCTCCAATTTCAAATTCTATATCTTTTCTTTTAATGTCAGCGTAGCTCTTTTGTCGACTTTGGGCGGTTTTCAACCGTTGTTGAATTTGGATGATCTTCTCGGTAGTTTCTTGTATAATCTCCGGACCCGTAATCTGTCTATCCCCCACTTCACTCCAACAAATCGGAGACCTGCACTTCCTACCATAAAGTGCTTCAAACGGCGCCATCTCAATGCTTGAATGGTAGCTGTTGTTGTAGGAAAATTCTGCTAACGGTAGATGTCGATCCCAACTGTTTCCGAAATCAATAACACATGCTCGTAGCATGTCTTCAAGCGTTTGTATCGTCCTTTCGCTCTGCCCATCAGTTTGTGGATGATAGGCAGTACTCATGTCTAGACGAGTTCCTAATGCTTGCTGTAATGTCTGCCAGAATCTTGAAATAAATCTGCCATCCCTATCAGAGATAATAGAGATTGGTATTCCATGTCTGGAGACGACTTCCTTCAAATACAGTCGTGCTAACTTCTCCATCTTGTCATCTTCTCTTATTGGTAGGAAGTGTGCTGATTTGGTGAGACGATCAACTATTACCCAAATAGTATCAAAACCACTTGCAGTCCTTGGCAATTTAGTGATGAAATCCATGGTAATGTTTTCCCATTTCCATTCCAGGATTTCGGGTTGTTGAAGTAGACCTGATGGTTTCTGATGCTCAGCTTTGACCTTAGAACACGTCAAACATTCTCCTACGTATTTAGCAACATCGACTTTCATACCCGGCCACCAAAAATGTTTCTTGAGATCCTTGTACATCTTCCCCGTTCCAGGATGTATTGAGTATCTGGTTTTATAAGCTTCTCTAAGTACCATTTCTCTCATATCTCCAAATTTTGGTACCCAAATCCTTTCAGCCCTATACCGGGTTCCGTCTTCCCGAATATTAAGATGCTTCTCCGATCCTTTGGGTATTTCATCCTTTAAATTTCCCTCTTTTAAAACTCCTTGTTGCGCCTCCTTTATTTGAGTAGTAATGTTATTATGAATCATTATATTCATAGATTTTACTCGAATGGGTTCTCTGTCCTTCCTGCTCAAGGCATCGGCTACCACATTTGCCTTTCCCGGGTGGTAACGAATCTCAAAGTCGTAATCATTCAATAATTCAATCCACCTACGCTGCCTCATATTCAGTTGTTTCTGATTAAATATGTGTTGAAGACTTTTGTGGTCGGTATATATAATACTTTTGACCCCATATAAGTAGTGCCTCCAAGTCTTTAATGCAAAAACAACCGCGCCTAATTCCAAATCATGCGTGGTATAATTTTGTTCGTGAATCTTCAATTGTCTAGACGCATAAGCAATCACCTTCGTTCGTTGCATTAATACACAACCGAGACCTTGCTTTGATGCATCACAATAAATCACAAAATCATCATTCCCTTCAGGCAATGACAATATAGGTGCCGTAGTTAGCTTTTTCTTCAATAACTGAAACGCTTTCTCTTGTTCATCATTCCATTCAAATTTCTTCCCTTTATGCGTTAATGCAGTCAAGGGTTTTGCTATTCTGGAAAAGTCTTGGATGAACCTTCTGTAGTAACCAGCTAGTCCTAAAAACTGGCGTATGTGTTTCGGAGTTTTCGGGGTTTCCCACTTTTCAACAGTTTCTATCTTTGCCGGATCCACCTTAATACCTTCTTTGTTCACTATGTGACTGAGGAATTGAACTTCTTCCAACCAAAATGCACACTTTGAAAACTTAGCGTACAATTCTTCCTTCCTCAATACTTCTAACACCTTTCTCAAATGTTCACCATGTTCTTGGTCATTCTTTGAGTAAATAAGTATGTCATCAATGAAAACAATGACAAACTTGTCAAGGTATGGTCCACACACTCGGTTCATAAGGTCCATGAACACAGCTGGTGCATTAGTTAAACCAAACGGCATGACCATAAACTCGTAATGACCGTAACGTGTTCTGAAAGCAGTCTTTGGAATATCATCTTCTTTCACCCGCATTTGATGATAACCGGAACGTAAGTCAATCTTTGAATAAACAGACGAGCCTTGTAGTTGATCAAATAAGTCATCGATTCTCGGTAGTGGGTATCGGTTCTTGATGGTAAGTTTGTTCAACTCTCGGTAGTCGATACACAACCTGAATGTACCATCTTTCTTCTTGACAAACAAAACAGGAGCTCCCCACGGTGATGTGCTTGGTCGAATGAAACCACGCTCTAAAAGTTCTTGTAATTGGCTTTGCCGTTCTTTCATCTCGCTGGGTGCGAGTCTGTAAGGAGCACGAGCTATTGGTGCAGCTCCTGGTACAAGATCTATTTGAAATTCAACAGATCGATGTGGGGGTAATCCCGGTAATTCTTTCGGAAATACATCGGGAAATTCTTTTGCAATGGGAACATCATTGATGCTCTTTTCTTCAGTTTGTACTTTCTCGACGTGTGCTAGAACAGCATAGCAACCTTTTCTTATTAGTTTTTGTGCCTTCAAATTACTAATAAGATGTAGCTTCGTGTTGCCCTTTTCTCCGTACACCATTAAGGGTTTTCCTTTTTCTCGTATAATGCGAATTGCATTTTTGTAACAAACGATCTCCGCTTTCACTTCTTTCAACCAGTCCATACCGATTATCACATCAAAACTCCCTAACTCTACTAGTATCAAATCAATCTTAAATGTTTCGCTAACCAGTTTAATTTCTCGATTCCGACATATATTATCTGCTGAAATTAATTTACCATTTGCTAATTCGAGTAAAAATTTACTATCCAAAGGCGTCAATTGTAGTGACCCGAACTTTTCCATGTTTATATATATTAATTGAGATTGATATTTACATGATTAAATGTTTCCAATATGTTAAGCAATCAAACTTGTTAAGACTTGATTAATTGAAATATGTTTCATATAGACAATTGACCACCCAAGTTGACCGGTGATTCACGAACGTTAAAACTTATAAAAACTATATGATGACATATATATGGTTATATATATAGTTAACATGTTTTTATTATAAGTATGTATCTCATTAGGTATTTTAACAATGAGTTATATACATAAAAATGAGACTATTAATTTAAGAAACTCGAAAACGATATATATAACGATTATCGTTATAACAATGTCTTACTAGGTACATATGAATCATATTAAGATATTGATACACTTGGTTAATTATGTTAAATGATAATTAAATATATTATTAAGTGTATTAACAATGAAATGCATATGTAAAAATAAGGCTACTAACTTAATGATTTCGAAACGAGACATATATGTAACGATTATCGTTGTAACGACATTTAACTGTATATACATCATACTAAGATATATTATATATCATAATATCATGATAATATAATAATTTAACATCTCATTTGTTATAATAAATAATGGGTTAACAACATTCAACAAGATCGTTAACCTAAAGGTTTCAAAACAACATTTACATGTAACGACTAACGATGACTTAACGACTCAGTTAAAATGTATATACATGTAGTGTTTTAATATGTATTCATACACTTTTGAAAGACTTCAAGACACTTATCAAAATACTTCTACTTAACAAAAATGCTTACAATTACATCCTCGTTCAGTTTCATCAACAATTCTACTCGTATGCACCCGTATTCGTACTCGTACAATACACAGCTTTTAGATGTATGTACTATTGGTATATACACTCCAATGATCAGCTCTTAGCAGCCCATGTGAGTCACCTAACACATGTGGGAACCATCATTTGGCAACTAGCATGAAATATCTCATAAAATTACAAAAATATGAGTAATCATTCATGACTTATTTACATGAAAACAAAATTACATATCCTTTATATCTAATCCATAGACCAACGACCAAAAACACCTACAAACACTTTCATTCTTCAATTTTCTTCATCTAATTGATCTCTCTCAAGTTCTATCTTCAAGTTCTAAGTGTTCTTCATAAATTCCAAAAGTTCTAGTTTCATAAAATCAAGAATACTTTCAAGTTTGCTAGCTCACTTCCAATCTTGTAAGGTGATCATCCAACCTCAAGAAATCTTTGTTTCTTACAGTAGGTTATCATTCTAATACAAGGTAATAATCATATTCAAACTTTGATTCAATTTCTATAACTATAACAATCTTATTTCAAGTGATGATCTTACTTGAACTTGTTTTCGTGTCATGATTCTGCTTCAAGAACTTCAAGCCATCCAAGGATCCATTGAAGCTAGATCCATTTTTCTCTTTTCCAGTAGGTTTATCCAAGGAACTTAAGGTAGTAATGATGTTCATAACATCATTCGATTCATACATATAAAGCTATCTTATTCGAAGGTTTAAACTTGTAATCACTAGAACATAGTTTAGTTAATTCTAAACTTGTTCGCAAACAAAAGTTAATCCTTCTAACTTGACTTTTAAAATCAACTAAACACATGTTCTATATCTATATGATATGCTAACTTAATGATTTAAAACCTGGAAACACGAAAAACACCGTAAAACCGGATTTACGCCGTCGTAGTAACACCGCGGGCTGTTTTGGGTTAGTTAATTAAAAACTATGATAAACTTTGATTTTAAAGTTGTTATTCTGAGAAAATGATTTTTATTATGAACATGAAACTATATCCAAAAATTATGATTAAACTCAAAGTGGAAGTATGTTTTCTAAAATGGTCATCTAGACGTCGTTCTTTCGACTGAAATGACTACCTTTACAAAAACGACTTGTAACTTATTTTTCCGACTATAAACCTATACTTTTCTGTTTAGATTCATAAAATAGAGTTCAATATGAAACCATAGCAATTTGATTCACTCAAAACGGATTTAAAATGAAGAAGTTATGGGTAAAACAAGATTGGATAATTTTTCTCATTTTAGCTACGTGAAAATTGGTAACAAATCTATTCCAACCATAACTTAATCAACTTGTATTGTATATTATGTAATCTTGAGATACCATAGACACGTATACAATGTTTCGACCTATCATGTCGACACATCTATATATATTTCGGAACAACCATAGACACTCTATATGTGAATGTTGGAGTTAGCTATACAGGGTTGAGGTTGATTCCAAAATATATATAGTTTGAGTTGTGATCAATACTGAGATACGTATACACTGGGTCGTGGATTGATTCAAGATAATATTTATCGATTTATTTCTGTACATCTAACTGTGGACAACTAGTTGTAGGTTACTAACGAGGACAGCTGACTTAATAAACTTAAAACATCAAAATATATTAAAAGTGTTGTAAATATATTTTGAACATACTTTGATATATATGTATATATTGTTATAGGTTCGTGAATCAACCAGTGGCCAAGTCTTACTTCCCGACGAAGTAAAAATCTGTGAAAGTGAGTTATAGTCCCACTTTTAAAATCTAATATTTTTGGGATGAGAATACATGCAGGTTTTATAAATGATTTACAAAATAGACACAAGTACGTGAAACTACATTCTATGGTTGAATTATCGAAATCGAATATGCCCCTTTTTATTAAGTCTGGTAATCTAAGAATTAGGGAACAGACACCCTAATTGACGCGAATCCTAAAGATAGATCTATTGGGCCTAACAAACCCCATCCAAAGTACCGGATGCTTTAGTACTTCGAAATTTATATCATATCCGAAGGGTGTCCCGGAATGATGGGGATATTCTTATATATGCATCTTGTTAATGTCGGTTACCAGGTGTTCACCATATGAATGATTTTTATCTCTATGTATGGGATGTGTATTGAAATATGAAATCTTGTGGTCTATTGTTACGATTTGATATATATAGGTTAAACCTATAACTCACCAACATTTTTGTTGACGTTTAAAGGATGTTTATTCTCAGGTGAATATTAAGAGCTTCCGCTGTTGCATACTAAAATAAGGACAAGATTTGGAGTCCATGTTTGTATGATATTGTGTAAAAACTGCATTCAAGAAACTGATTTCGATGTAATATATTTGTATTGTAAACCATTATGTAATGGTCGTGTGTAAACAGGATATTTTAGATTATCATTATTTGATAATCTACGTAAAGCTTTTTAAACCTTTATTTATGAAATAAAGGTTATGGTTTGTTTTAAAATGAATGCAGTCTCTGAAAAACGTCTCATATAGAGGTCAAAACCTCGCAACGAAATCAATTAATATGGAACGTTTTTAATCAATAAGAACGGGACATTTCAGTTGGTATCCGAGCGTTGGTCTTAGAGAACCAGAATTTTGCATTAGTGTGTCTTATCGAGTTTGTTAGGATGCATTAGTGAGTCTGGACTTCGACCGTGTTTACTTGAAAAATGATTGCTTAACAAATTTTGTTGGAAACTATATATTTTTAACATGTGAATATTATGTGATATATTAATCTCTTAACGCGTTTGATATTATGTGATAGATGTCTACCTCTAGAACAAGTCCCATTGACTCACCTAATAATAATGAAGAGTCAAATGTAAATTGGAATGATTCATGGACTGATTCACAAGTTCCCGAAGAGGAACCGGAAGAAGAGTCGGAACCGGAAGAAGAATCGGAACCGGAAGAAGAATCGGAACCGGATGAAGAAATAGAACCGGTGGGGGAAATAATAAAACGGTTAAGTAAAAGAAAATCCTCAACCAACCGACCAAGGTTAATTATGGTCAATGGTGTTTCCGCCAAGGAAGCAAAATATTGGGAGGATTACCAATTCTCCGATGAATCGGATTCCGACGAGAATTCCGATGATGTTATAGAAATTACCCCAACTGAATTTAAAAAGGCAAAAGAAAATAATAAGGGAAAGGGCATAAAAATAGAGAAATCTAATTCCAACCCCGATGAACTTTATATGTATCGTCAACCCCCGAAGTCCTTAAGTTGTAACAATGACCCGGGAACCTCTAAACCACCAGGTTTTTCTAAACCAATGTGGACAACGACGGCTCGTATTAGGGGAACATCATATATCCCTAGAAACTTGGCAAAACGAACCAAAACCGAAGAAGAAGAAACGAGCGAGTCGGAATAAGATAGTTGTATTCGTGTGGTGTAATATATGTAATATAGTGTTCTTATGCTTTATGAGATATGTAAAAATTGCTTGTATTAATAAGTATTTTTTATGAATCTAACTCTTGTCTATTTTACAGTTTAAAAACACAAAATGGATAGACAACCCAATATTTTAAGAGACCTACCCGGAGACATGATTGATGAAATCTTGTCTAGAGTCGGCCAGAATTCCTCGGCACAACTATTTAAGGCGAGATCAGTTTGTAAGACATTCGAAGAACGTTCCAAGAATGTCTTGGTTTATAAGAGACTTTCGTTTGAAAGATGGGGGATATCACATTGGGAAACCCATAAGTTACGATGTGTTTACTTTGACGCATATATTGCGGGGAACCCAAATGCTATTTTACGCAACGGGTTAAGAAATTATTTTGACTCAATATATCCGAATATTGGACTTCGTGATTTAGAAAAAGCGGCTAACATGCAACATAAAGAAGCATGTTATGCTTACGGATTAGTAATGTTCGCTTCTCACCAAAGTGAGAACAAGAACATCGGGCTACAACTATTAAACAAAACGTTTCCACAAGTGACGGAGTCGGTAATTTGGGTAAGAAATGAGGTTTTTAGATTATTACGGGACTGTTGGACATTACGTAACCCTCGTCCCTTTGACGACGTTACAACACGCTGTCTTATCAACGGCCATAACGGTTATGTTGCACAAGACCAAGGATGGGAAGTAGTCCTAGTAAAACCAGAATGCATGACTTGTTTCTGGACGTATGAATTACGTGTCTTTATTGCCTTTGCTGAACGACTTGTGTACTAGCTAGAATTATCTTCACAACTATCTTGTATCAAAGTTATTGTGTGCTATATTTCATGCTTTATGTAAAATAAGCGGTATTGTAAGTTTGTAAAATATTGTATAAAAGTTTGAACGCGAAATATTATTATAATCAGTTTTTCATATAGAATTATAGTAGTTGAATTGTATATTAGCTACTAAGTATGAACTTAACGGGTAGGTACTACCCGAATTTAAACTTATAAAACGCTAATATGAAGAAAAAGCTTTTATAAATGAGTTCATATTATGCTACGAAATACTATTAACTACTCTTAATATTCTGTATGATTAACTTGTTCCATTTAACTATTTTGAAGGAAATGGCACCGACTACTCGACACACCGTGAATATGAATGAAGAGGAATTCCGTACTTTTCTAGCTTCAAACATAGCCGCAGTATAGGCTGCGCTACATACCAACAATAACCTTGGATCTAGCAGTACAGGAAATCGTGTAGGATGCACCTACAAAGAATTCACTGCCTGCAAACCTTTAGAATTTGATGGAACTGAAGGACCGATCGGATTGAAACGGTGGACCGAGAAGGTCGAATCGGTGTTTGCCATAAGTAAGTGTACTGAAGAGGACAAAGTAAAGTACGCTACGCATACCTTCACAGGTTCTGCGTTAACATGGTGGAATACCTATCTAGAGCAAGTGGGACAAGACGATGCGTACGCACTACCGTGGTCAGCATTCAAGCACTTGATGAACGAGAAGTACCGTCCCAGAACCGAGGTCAATAAGCTCAAGACAGAACTTAGAGGGTTACGAACCCAAGGATTTGATATTACCACGTACGAAAGACGATTCACAGAATTGTGCCTATTGTGTCCGGGAGCATTCGAAGATGAGGAAGAGAAGATCGACGCGTTTGTGAAAGGATTACCGGAAAGAATCCAAGAAGATATAAGTTCACACGAGCCCGCCTCCATACAACAGGCATGTAGAATGGCTCACAAACTCGTGAACCAAATTGAAGAAAGAATTAAAGAACAGACTGCTGAAGAGGCCAATGTGAAGCAAGTCAAAAGAAAGTGGGAGGAAAACGGTGATAAGAATCACCAATACAACAACAACAGCAATTACAACAATAATCGCAACAATTATCCCAACAATCGCAACATCAATCGCAACTACAACAAACGGCCCAACAACAACAATAACAACAGCAACTACAACAATCATCCCAACAACAATAATAACCGCAACAACAACAACAATCAGAAGCAGCTATGCCAAAGGTGTGAAAAGAATCACTCGGGGTTCTGCACCAAATTTTGCAACAAGTGTAAAAGAAATGGTCATAGCGCGGCGAAGTGTGAGGTCTACGGACCAGGGGTTAATAGAACGAAAGGAACAAATGGTGTCGGAACGAGTAATAGCGGAGCAAGTAGTGTCGGAGCAAGTTATGCCAATGTAGTTTGTTATAAATGTGGAAAACCGGGCCACATTATTAGAAATTGCCCGAACCAGGAGAACACGAATGGACAAGGCCGTGGAAGAGTTTTCAATATTAATGCAGCAGAGGCACAGGAAGACCCGGAGCTTGTTACGGGTACGTTTCTTATTGACAATAAATCTGCTTACGTTTTATTTGATTCGGGTGCGGATAGAAGCTATATGAGTAGAGATTTTTGTGCTAAATTAAGTTGTCCATTGACGCCTTTGGATAGTAAATTTTTACTCGAATTAGCAAATGGTAAATTAATTTCAGCAGATAATATATGTCGGAATCGAGAAATTAAACTGGTTAGCGAAACATTTAAGATTGATTTGATACCAGTAGAGTTAGGGAGTTTTGATGTGATAATCGGTATGGACTGGTTGAAAGAAGTGAAAGCGGAGATCGTTTGTTACAAAAATGCAATTCGCATTATACGAGAAAAAGGAAAACCCTTAATGGTGTACGGAGAAAAGGGCAACACGAAGCTACATCTTATTAGTAATTTGAAGGCACAAAAACTAATAAGAAAAGGTTGCTATGCTGTTCTAGCACACGTCGAGAAAGTACAAACTGAAGAAAAGAGCATCAATGATGTTCCCGTCGCAAAAGAATTTCCCGATGTATTTCCGAAAGAATTACCGGGATTACCCCCACATCGATCTGTTGAATTTCAAATAGATCTTGTACCAGGAGCTGCACCAATAGCTCGTGCTCCTTACAGACTCGCACCCAGCGAGATGAAAGAACTACAAAGCCAATTACAAGAACTTTTAGAGCGTGGTTTCATTCGACCAAGCACATCACCGTGGGGAGCTCCTGTTTTGTTTGTCAAGAAGAAAGATGGTACATTCAGGTTGTGTATCGACTACCGAGAGTTGAACAAACTTACCATCAAGAACCGCTACCCACTACCGAGAATTGATGACTTATTTGATCAACTACAAGGCTCGTCTGTTTATTCAAAGATTGACTTACGTTCCGGGTATCATCAAATGCGGGTGAAAGAAGATGATATTCCAAAGACTGCTTTCAGAACACGTTACGGTCATTACGAGTTTATGGTCATGCCGTTTGGTTTAACTAATGCACCAGCTGTGTTCATGGACCTTATGAACCGAGTGTGTGGACCATACCTTGACAAGTTTGTCATTGTTTTCATTGATGACATACTTATTTACTCAAAGAATGACCAAGAACACGGTGAACATTTGAGAAAGGTGTTAGAAGTATTGAGGAAGGAAGAATTGTACGCTAAGTTTTCAAAGTGTGCATTTTGGTTGGAAGAAGTTCAATTCCTCGGTCACATAGTGAACAAAGAAGGTATTAAGGTGGATCCGGCAAAGATAGAAACTGTTGAAAAATGGGAAACCCCGAAAACTCCGAAACACATACGCCAGTTTTTAGGACTAGCTGGTTACTACAGAAGGTTCATCCAAGACTTTTCCAGAATAGCAAAACCCTTGACTGCATTAACGCATAAAGGGAAGAAATTTGAATGGAATGATGAACAAGAGAAAGCGTTTCAGTTATTGAAGAAAAAGCTAACTACGGCACCTATATTGTCATTGCCTGAAGGGAATGATGATTTTGTGATTTATTGTGATGCATCAAAGAAAGGTCTCGGTTGTGTATTAATGCAACGAACGAAGGTGATTGCTTATGCGTCTAGACAATTGAAGATTCACGAACAAAATTAGACGACGCATGATTTGGAATTAGGCGCGGTTGTTTTTGCATTAAAGACTTGGAGGCACTACTTATATGGGGTCAAAAGTATTATATATACCGACCACAAAAGTCTTCAACACATATTTAATCAGAAACAACTGAATATGAGGCAGCGTAGGTGGATTGAATTATTGAATGATTACGACTTTGAGATTCGTTACCACCCGGGGAAGGCAAATGTGGTAGCCGATGCCTTGAGCAGGAAGGACAGAGAACCCATTCGAGTAAAATCTATGAATATAATGATTCATAATAACATTACTACTCAAATAAAGGAGGCGCAACAAGGAGTTTTAAAAGAGGGAAATTTAAAGGATGAAATACCCAAAGGATCGGAGAAGCATCTTAATATTCGGGAAGACGGAACCCGGTATAGGGCTGAAAGGATTTGGGTACCAAAATTTGGAGATATGAGAGAAATGGTACTTAGAGAAGCTCATAAAACCAGATACTCAATACATCCTGGAACGGGGAAGATGTACAAGGATCTCAAGAAACATTTTTGGTGGCCGGGTATGAAAGCCGATGTTGCTAAATACGTAGGAGAATGTTTGACGTGTTCTAAGGTCAAAGCTGAGCATCAGAAACCATCAGGTCTACTTCAACAACCCGAAATCCCGGAATGGAAATGGGAAAACATTACCATGGATTTCATCACTAAATTGCCAAGGACTGCAAGTGGTTTTGATACTATTTGGGTAATAGTTGATCGTCTCACCAAATCAGCACACTTCTTGCCAATAAGAGAAGATGACAAGATGGAGAAGTTAGCACGACTGTATTTGAAGGAAAGCAGCTACCATTCAAGCATTGAGATGGCGCCGTTTGAAGCACTTTATGGTAGAAAGTGCAGGTCTCCGATTTGTTGGAGTGAAGTGGGGGATAGACAGATTACGGGTCCGGAGATTATACAAGAAACTACCGAGAAGATCATCCAAATTCAACAACGGTTGAAAACCGCCCAAAGTCGACAAAAGAGCTACGCTGACATTAAAAGAAAAGATATAGAATTTGAAATTGGAGAGATGGTCATGCTTAAAGTTGCACCTTGGAAAGGCGTTGTTCGATTTGGTAAACGAGGGAAATTAAATCCAAGGTATATTGGACCATTCAAGATTATTGATCGCGTCGGACCAGTAGCTTACCGACTAGAGTTACCTCAACAACTCGCGGCTGTACATAACACTTTCCACGTCTCGAATTTAAAGAAATGTTTTGCCAAAGAAGATCTCACTATTCCGTTAGATGAAATCCAAATCAACGAAAAACTTCAATTCATCGAAGAACCCGTCGAAATAATGGATCGTGAGGTTAAAAGACTTAAGCAAAACAAGATACCAATTGTTAAGGTTCGATGGAATGCTCGTAGAGGACCCGAGTTCACCTGGGAGCATGAAGATCAGATGAAGAAGAAATACCCGTATCTATTTCCAGAAGATTCGTCAACACCTTCAACAGCTTAAAATTTCGGGACGAAATTTATTTAACGGGTAGGTACTGTAGTGACCCGAACTTTTCCATGTTTATATATATTAATTGAGATTGATATTTACATGATTAAATGTTTCCAATATGTTAAGCAATCAAACTTGTTAAGACTTGATTAATTGAAATATGTTTCATATAGACAATTGACCACCCAAGTTGACCGGTGATTCACGAACGTTAAAACTTATAAAAACTATATGATGACATATATATGGTTATATATATAGTTAACATGTTTTTATTATAAGTATGTATCTCATTAGGTATTTTAACAATGAGTTATATACATAAAAATGAGACTATTAATTTAAGAAACTCGAAAACGATATATATAACGATTATCGTTATAACAATGTCTTACTAGGTACATATGAATCATATTAAGATATTGATACACTTGGTTAATTATGTTAAATGATAAGTAAATATATTATTAAGTGTATTAACAATGAAATGCATATGTAAAAATAAGGCTACTAACTTAATGATTTCGAAACGAGACATATATGTAACGATTATCGTTGTAACGACATTTAACTGTATATACATCATACTAAGATATATTATATATCATAATATCATGATAATATAATAATTTAACATCTCATTTGTTATAATAAATAATGGGTTAACAACATTCAACAAGATCGTTAACCTAAAGGTTTCAAAACAACATTTACATGTAACGACTAACGATGACTTAACGACTCAGTTAAAATGTATATACATGTAGTGTTTTAATATGTATTCATACACTTTTGAAAGACTTCAAGACACTTATCAAAATACTTCTACTTAACAAAAATGCTTACAATTACATCCTCGTTCAGTTTCATCAACAATTCTACTCGTATGCACCCGTATTCGTACTCGTACAATACACAGCTTTTAGATGTATGTACTATTGGTATATACACTCCAATGATCAGCTCTTAGCAGCCCATGTGAGTCACCTAACACATGTGGGAACCATCATTTGGCAACTAGCATGAAATATCTCATAAAATTACAAAAATATGAGTAATCATTCATGACTTATTTACATGAAAACAAAATTACATATCCTTTATATCTAATCCATACACCAACGACCAAAAACACCTACAAACACTTTCATTCTTCAATTTTCTTCATCTAATTGATCTCTCTCAAGTTCTATCTTCAAGTTCTAAGTGTTCTTCATAAATTCCAAAAGTTCTAGTTTCATAAAATCAAGAATACTTTCAAGTTTGCTAGCTCACTTCCAATCTTGTAAGGTGATCATCCAACCTCAAGAAATCTTTGTTTCTTACAGTAGGTTATCATTCTAATACAAGGTAATAATCATATTCAAACTTTGGTTCAATTTCTATAACTATAACAATCTTATTTCAAGTGATGATCTTACTTGAACTTGTTTTCGTGTCATGATTCTGCTTCAAGAACTTCAAGCCATCCAAGGATCCATTGAAGCTAGATCCATTTTTCTCTTTTCCAGTAGGTTTATCCAAGGAACTTAAGGTAGTAATGATGTTCATAACATCATTCGATTCATACATATAAAGCTATCTTATTCGAAGGTTTAAACTTGTAATCACTAGAACATAGTTTAGTTAATTCTAAACTTGTTCGCAAACAAAAGTTAATCCTTCTAACTTGACTTTTAAAATCAACTAAACACATGTTCTATATCTATATGATATGCTAACTTAATGATTTAAAACCTGGAAACACGAAAAACACCGTAAAACCGGATTTACGCCGTCGTAGTAACACCGCGGGCTGTTTTGGGTTAGTTAATTAAAAACTATGATAAACTTTGATTTTAAAGTTGTTATTCTGAGAAAATGATTTTTATTATGAACATGAAACTATATCCAAAAATTATGATTAAACTCAAAGTGGAAGTATGTTTTCTAAAATGGTCATCTAGACGTCGTTCTTTCGACTGAAATGACTACCTTTACAAAAACGACTTGTAACTTATTTTTCCGACTATAAACCTATACTTTTCTGTTTAGATTCATAAAATAGAGTTCAATATGAAACCATAGCAATTTGATTCACTCAAAACGGATTTAAAATGAAGAAGTTATGGGTAAAACAAGATTGGATAATTTTTCTCATTTTAGCTACGTGAAAATTGGTAACAAATCTATTCCAACCATAACTTAATCAACTTGTATTGTATATTATGTAATCTTGAGATACCATAGACACGTATACAATGTTTCGACCTATCATGTCGACACATCTATATATATTTCGGAACAACCATAGACACTCTATATGTGAATGTTGGAGTTAGCTATACAGGGTTGAGGTTGATTCCAAAATATATATAGTTTGAGTTGTGATCAATACTGAGATACGTATACACTGGGTCGTGGATTGATTCAAGATAATATTTATCGATTTATTTCTGTACATCTAACTGTGGACAACTAGTTGTAGGTTACTAACGAGGACAGCTGACTTAATAAACTTAAAACATCAAAATATATTAAAAGTGTTGTAAATATATTTTGAACATACTTTGATATATATGTATATATTGTTATAGGTTCATGAATCAACCAGTGGCCAAGTCTTACTTCCCGACGAAGTAAAAATCTGTGAAAGTGAGTTATAGTCCCACTTTTAAAATCTAATATTTTTGGGATGAGAATACATGCAGGTTTTATAAATGATTTACAAAATAGACACAAGTACGTGAAACTACATTCTATGGTTGAATTATCGAAATCGAATATGCCCCTTTTTATTAAGTCTGGTAATCTAAGAATTAGGGAACAGACACCCTAATTGACGCGAATCCTAAAGATAGATCTATTGGGCCTAACAAACCCCATCCAAAGTACCGGATGCTTTAGTACTTTGAAATTTATATCATATCCGAAGGGTGTCCCGGAATGATGGGGATATTCTTATATATGCATCTTGTTAATGTCGGTTACCAGGTGTTCACCATATGAATGATTTTTATCTCTATGTATGGGATGTGTATTGAAATATGAAATCTTGTGGTCTATTGTTACGATTTGATATATATAGGTTAAACCTATAACTCACCAACATTTTTGTTGACGTTTAAAGCATGTTTATTCTCAGGTGAATATTAAGAGCTTCCGCTGTTGCATACTAAAATAAGGACAAGATTTGGAGTCCATGTTTGTATGATATTGTGTAAAAACTGCATTCAAGAAACTGATTTCGATGTAATATATTTGTATTGTAAACCATTATGTAATGGTCGTGTGTAAACAGGATATTTTAGATTATCATTATTTGATAATCTACGTAAAGCTTTTTAAACCTTTATTTATGAAATAAAGGTTATGGTTTGTTTTAAAATGAATGCAGTCTCTGAAAAACGTCTCATATAGAGGTCAAAACCTCGCAACGAAATCAATTAATATGGAACGTTTTTAATCAATAAGAACGGGACATTTCATCAATGGACAACTTAATTTAGCACAAAAATCTCTACTCATATAGCTTCTATCCGCACCCGAATCAAATAAAACGTAAGCAGATTTATTGTCAATAAGAAACGTACCCGTAACAAGCTCCGGGTCTTCCTGTGCCTCTACCGCATTAATATTGAAAACTCTTCCACGGCCTTGTCCATTCGTGTTCTCCTGGTTCGGGCAATTTCTAATAATGTGGCCTGGTTTTCCACATTTATAACAAACTACATTGGCATAACTTGCTCCGACACTACTTGCTCCGCCATTACTCGTTCCGACACCATTTGTTCCTTTCGTTCTATTAACCCCTGGTCCGTAGACCTCACACTTCGTCGCGCTATGACCATTTCTTTTACACTTGTTGCAAAATTTGGTGCAGAACCCCGAGTGATTCTTTTCACACCTTTGGCATAGCTGCTTCTGATTGTTGTTGTTGCGGTTATTATTGTTGTTGGGATGATTGTTGTTGTTGTTGTTGTTGTTGTTGTTGTTGTTATTGTTGGGCCGTTTGTTGTAGTTGCGATTGATGTTGCGATTGTTGGGATAATTGTTGCGATTATTGTTGTAATTGCTGTTATTGTTGTATTGGTGATTCTTATCACCGTTTTCCTCCCACTTTCTTTTGACTTGCTTCACATTGGCCTCTTCAGCAGTCTGTTCTTTAATTCTTTCTTCAATCTGGTTCACTAGTTTGTGAGCCATTCTACATGCCTGTTGTATGGAGGCGGGCTCGTGTGAACTTATATCTTCTTGGATTCTTTCCGGTAATCCTTTCACAAACGCGTCGATCTTCTCTTCCTCATCTTCGAATGCTCCCGGACACAATAGGCACAATTCTGTGAATCGTCTTTCGTACGTGGTAATATCAAATCCTTGGGTTCGTAACCCTCTAAGTTCTGTCTTGAGCTTATTGACCTCGGTTCTGGGACGGTACTTCTCGTTCATCAAGTGCTTGAATGCTGACCACGGTAGTGCGTACGCATCATCTTGTCCCACTTGCTCTAGATAGGTATTCCACCATGTTAACGCAGAACCTGTGAAGGTATGCGTAGCGTACTTCACTTTGTCCTCTTCAGTACACTTACTTATGGCAAACACCGATTCAACCTTCTCGGTCCACCGTTTCAATCCGATCGGTCCTTCGGTTCCATCAAATTCCAAAGGTTTGCAGGCAGTGAATTCTTTGTAGGTGCATCCTACACGATTTCCTGTACTGCTAGATCCAAGGTTATTGTTGGTATGTAGCGCAGCCTGTACTGCGGCTATGTTTGAAGCTAGAAAAGTACGGAATTCCTCTTCATTCATATTCACGGTGTGTCGAGTAGTCGGTGCCATTTCCTTCAAAATAGTTAAATGGAACAAGTTAATCATACAGAATATTAAGAGTAGTTAATAGTATTTCGTAGCATAATATGAACTCATTTATAAAAGCTTTTTCTTCATATTAGCGTTTTATAAGTTTAAATTCGGGTAGTACCTACCCGTTAAGTTCATACTTAGTAGCTAATATACAATTCAACTACTACAATTCTATATGAAAAACTGATTATAATAATATATCGCGTTCAAACTTTTATACAATATTTTACAAACTTACATTACCGCTTATTTTACATAAAGCATGAAATATAGCACACAATAACTTTGATACAAGATAGTTGTGAATACAATTCTAGCTAGTACACAAGTCGTTCAGCAAAGGCAATAAAGACACGTAATTCATACGTCCAGAAACAAGTCATGCATTCTGGTTTTACTAGGACTACTTCCCATCCTTGGTCTTGTGCAACATAACCGTTATGGCCGTTGATAAGACAGCGTGTTGTAACGTCATCAAAGGGACGAGGGTTACGTAACGTCCAACAGTCCCGTAATAATCTAAAAACCTCATTTCTTACCCCAATTACCGACTCCGTCACTTGTGAAAACGTTTTGTTTAATAGTTGTAGCCCGATGTTCTTGTTCTCACTTTGGTGAGAAGTGAACATTACTAATCCGTAAGCATAACATGCTTCTTTATGTTGCATGTTAGCCGCTTTTTCTAAATCACGAAGTCCAATATTCGGATATATTGAGTCAAAATAATTTCTTAACCCGTTGCGTAAAATAGCATTTGGGTTCCCCGCAATATATGCGTCAAAGTAAACACATCGTAACTTATGGGTTTCCCAATGTGATATCCCCCATCTTTCAAACGAAAGTCTCTTATAAACCAAGACATTCTTGGAACGTTCTTCGAATGTCTTACAAACTGATCTCGCCTTAAATAGTTGTGCCGAAGAATTCTGGCCGACTCTAGACAAGATTTCATCAATCATGTCTCCGGGTAGGTCTCTTAAAATATTGGGTTGTCTATCCATTTTGTGTTTTTAAACTGTAAAATAGACAAGAGTTAGATTCATAAAAAAAATACTTATTAATACAAGCAATTTTTACATATATCATAAAGCATAAGAACACTATATTACATATATTACACCACACGAATACAACTATCTTATTTCGACTCGCTCGTTTCTTCTTCTTCGGTTTTGGTTCGTTTTGCCAAGTTTCTAGGGATATATGATGTTCCCCTAATACGAGCCGTCGTTGTCCACATTGGTTTAGAAAAACCTGGTGGTTTAGAGGTTCCCGGGTCATTGTTACAACTTAAGGACTTCGGGGGTTGACGATACATATAAAGTTCATCGGGGTTGGAATTAGATTTCTCTATTTTTATGCCCTTTCCCTTATTATTTTCTTTTGCCTTTTTAAATTCAGTTGGGGTAATTTCTATAACATCATCGAAATTCTCGTCGGAATCCGATTCATCGGAGAATTGGTAATCCTCCCAATATTTTGCTTCCTTGGCGGAAACACCATTGACCATAATTAACTTTGGTTGGTTGGTTGAGGATTTTCTTTTACTTAACCGTTTTATTATTTCCCCCACCGGTTCTATTTCTTCATCCGGTTCCGATTCTTCTTCCGGTTCCGATTCTTCTTCCGGTTCCGACTCTTCTTCCGGTTCCTCTTCGGGAACTTGTGAATCAGTCCACAAATCATTCCAATTTACATTTGACTCTTCATTATTATTAGGTGAGTCAATGGGACTTGTTCTAGAGGTAGACATCTATCACATAATATCAAACACGTTAAGAGATTAATATATCACATAATATTCATATGTTAAAAATATATAGTTTCCAACAAAAATGTTAAGCAATCATTTTTAAAGAAAACACGGTTGAAGTCCAGACTCACTAATGCATCCTAACAAACTCGATAAGACACACTAATGCAAATTTTCTGGTTCTCTAAGACCAACGCTCGGATACCAACTGAAATGTCCCGTTCTTATTGATTAAAAACGTTCCATATTAATTGATTTCGTTGCGAGGTTTTGACCTCTATATGAGACGTTTTTCAAAGACTGCATTCCTTTTTAAAACAAACCATAACCTTTATTTCATAAATAAAGGTTTAAAAAGCTTTACGTAGATTATCAAATAATGATAATCTAAAATATCCTGTTTACACACGACCATTACATAATGGTTTACAATACAAATATGTTACATCGAAATCAGTTTCTTGAATGCAGTTTTTACACAATATCATACAAACATGGACTCCAAATCTTGTCCTTATTTTAGTATGCAACAGCGGAAGCTCTTAATATTCACCTGAGAATAAACATGCTTTAAACGTCAACAAAAATGTTGGTGAGTTATAGGTTTAACCTATATATATCAAATCATAATAATAGACCACAAGATTTCATATTTCAATACACATCCCATACATAGAGATAAAAATCATTCATATGGTGAACACCTGGTAACCGACATTAACAAGATGCATATATAAGAATATCCCCATCATTCCGGGACACCCTTCGGATATGATATAAATTTCGAAGTACTAAAGCATCCGGTACTTTGGATGGGGTTTATTAGGCCCAATAGATCTATCTTTAGGATTCGCGTCAATTAGGGTGTCTGTTCCCTAATTCTTAGATTACCAGACTTAATAAAAAGGGGCATATTCGATTTCGATAATTCAACCATAGAATGTAGTTTCACGTACTTGTGTCTATTTTGTAAATCATTTATAAAACCTGCATGTATTCTCATCCCAAAAATATTAGATTTTAAAAGTGGGACTATAACTCACTTTCACAGATTTTTACTTCGTCGGGAAGTAAGACTTGGCCACTGGTTGATTCACGAACCTATAACAATATATACATATATATCAAAGTATGTTCAAAATATATTTACAACACTTTTAATATATTTTGATGTTTTAAGTTTATTAAGTCAGCTGTCCTCGTTAGTAACCTACAACTAGTTGTCCACAATTAGATGTACAGAAATAAATCGATAAAATATTATCTTGAATCAATCCACGACCCAGTGTATACGTATCTCAGTATTGATCACAACTCAAACTATATATATTTTGGAATCAACCTCAACCCTGTATAGCTAACTCCAACATTCACATATAGAGTGTCTATGGTTGTTCCGAAATATATATAGATGTGTCGACATGATAGGTCGAAACATTGTATACGTGTCTATGGTATCTCAAGATTACATAATATACAATACAAGTTGATTAAGTTATGGTTGGAATAGATTTGTTACCAATTTTCACGTAGCTAAAATGAGAAAAATTATCCAATCTTGTTTTACCCATAACTTCTTCATTTTAAATCCGTTTTGAGTGAATCAAATTGCTATGGTTTCATATTGAACTCTATTTTATGAATCTAAACAGAAAAAGTATAGGTTTATAGTCGTAAAAATAAGTTACAAGTCGTTTTTGTAAAGGTAGTCATTTCAGTCGAAAGAACGACGTCTAGATGACCATTTTCGAAAACATACTTCCACTTTGAGTTTAACCATAATTTTTGGATATAGTTTCATGTTCATAATAAAAATCATTTTCTCAGAATAACAACTTTTAAATCAAAGTTTATCATAGTTTTTAATTAACTAACCCAAAACAGCCCGCGGTGTTACTACGACGGCGTAAATCCGGTTTTACGGTGTTTTTCGTGTTTCCAGGTTTTAAATCATTAAGTTAGCATATCATATAGATATAGAACATGTGTTTAGTTGATTTTAAAAGTCAAGTTAGAAGGATTAACTTTTGTTTGCGAACAAGTTTAGAATTAACTAAACTATGTTCTAGTGATTACAAGTTTAAACCTTCGAATAAGATAGCTTTATATGTATGAATCGAATGATGTTATGAACATCATTACTACCTTAATTTCCTTGGATAAACCTACTGGAAAAGAGAAAAATGGATCTAGCTTCAATGGATCCTTGGATGGCTCGAAGTTCTTGAAGCAGAATCATGACACGAAAACAAGTTCAAGTAAGATCATCACTTGAAATAAGATTGTTATAGTTATAGAAATTGAACCAAAGTTTGAATATGATTATTACCTTGTATTAAAATGATAACCTACTGTAAGAAACAAAGATTTCTTGAGGTTGGATGATCACCTTACAAGATTGGAAGTGAGCTAGCAAACTTGAAAGTATTCTTGATTTTATGAAACTAGAACTTTTGGAATTTATGAAGAACACTTAGAACTTGAAGATAGAACTTGAGAGAGATCAATTAGATGAAGAAAATTGAAGAATGAAAGTGTTTGTAGGTATTTTTGGTCGTTGGTGTATGGATTAGATATAAAGGATATGTAATTTTGTTTTCATGTAAATAAGTCATGAATGATTACTCATATTTTTGTAATTTTATGAGATATTTCATGCTAGTTGCCAAATGATGGTTCCCACATGTGTTAGGTGACTCACATGGGCTGCTAAGAGCTGATCATTGGAGTGTATATACCAATAGTACATACATCTAAAAGCTGTGTATTGTACGAGTACGAATACGGGTGCATACGAGTAGAATTGTTGATGAAACTGAACGAGGATGTAATTGTAAGCATTTTTGTTAAGTAGAAGTATTTTGATAAGTGTATTGAAGTCTTTCAAAAGTGTATAAATACATATTAAAACACTACATGTATATACATTTTAACTGAGTCGTTAAGTCATCGTTAGTCGTTACATGTAAGTGTTGTTTTGAAACCTTTAGGTTAACGATCTTGTTAAATGTTGTTAACCCAATGTTTATAATATCAAATGAGATTTTAAATTATTATATTATCATGATATTATCATGTATGAATATCTCTTAATATGATATATATACATTAAATGTCTTTACAACGATAATCGTTACATATATGTCTCGTTTAAAAATCATTAAGTTAGTAGTCTTGTTTTTACATATGTAGTTCATTGTTAATATACTTTATGATATGTTTTCTTATCATAGTATCATGTTAACTATATATATATATCCATATATATGTCATCATATAGTTTTTACAAGTTTTAACGTTCGTGAATCACCGATCAACTTTGGTGGTCAATTGTCTATATGAAACATATTTCAATTAATCAAGTCTTAACAAGTTTGATTGCTTAACATGTTGGAAACATTTAATCATGTAAATATCAATCTCAATTAATATATATAAACATGGAAAAGTTCGGGTCACTACACATAGGCAATAACCTTTTCTCGTTGCATCAAAACACAACCAAAGCCTTGCTTCGAAGCATCGCAGTAAACAACAAAGTCGTCAGTACCTTCATGTAAAGATAGAATCGGGGCTGTGGTCAATTTCTCCTTCAGAATCTTGAAAGCAGATTCCTGTTCTTCGGACCACTCAAATTTCTTCCCTTTTTGAGTTAGCTTCGTAAGAGGTTTAGCAATGAGAGAAAAATCTTTTATGAACCTTCGATAGTAACCGGCAAGTCCCATAAATTGACGAATATGCTTCGCAGTCTTTGGTATCTCCCAGTTCTAAATAGCAGTAATCTTAGCTGGATCGACATCTATCCCTTCTCTATCGAAAACATGTCCAAGGAATTGTACGGTTTTGAGCCAAAACTCGCACTTAGAAAATTTAGCAAAAAGTTGTTCCTTTCTTAAGAGTTCAAGAATCATGCGTAGATGTTTCTCATATTCTTCCTCACTATTGGAATAGATCATGATGTCGTCAATGAAAACAATGACAAACTTGTCAAGATACGGCTTGCAGACACGATTCATAAGATCCATGAATACCGCAGGAGTGTTGGTTAAACCAAAAGGCATAACACAAAACTCATAGTGTCCATAGCGAGTGCGAAAACCAGTCTTAGGTATATCGGATTCTTTGACTTTGAGTTGGTGATAACCAGATCTCAAATCAATCTTTGAATAGACGCTTGACCCTTGGAGTTGGTCGAATAAATCATCAATACGCGGCAACGGATAACGGTTCTTGATAGTAAGCTTATTAAGTTCGTGATAATCAATGCACATCCTTAACGTACCATCCTTCTTCTTAACAAACAGAATAGGAGCTCCCCATGGGGACGAGCTTCGATGAATAAAACCTTTATCCAATAGCTCTTGGAGCTGGTTGGATAATTCCTTCATCTTGGAGGGTGCTAAACGATACAGAGCTTTAGCAATAGGAGCGGCACCGGGAGTTAAATCAATTTGAAATTCAACTTATCGAGGAGGTGGAAGACCAGGAAGATCTTCGGGAAACACATCGGGAAAGTCTTTAACTACTGGTACATCTTCAATGCACTTCTCTTTCGATTCGATCATTTTAATGTGGGCTAGAATAGCTGGATAACCTTTCACAAGGTATTTGCAGGTTTTAATACAGGAGATGATGTTGAGATTGGAACCACTCTTTTCACCTTGGATAATGAGAGTCTCTCCATTTTCCAATGGAATTTGGACAGTTTTATCGTAACACATGATAACAGCATGTAATGGACGTAACCAATCCATTCCAATTACGAAGTCAAAACTTCCGAGCTCGAACGGCAAAAGGTCTATCTTAAATTCTTTATCGGCTAAGATTAGGTTGCAGTTTTTATTGATTTTATCGACTTGCATGATCTTTCCATTGGCTACTTCTACTAATCTTTTAGTTTCTAAGGGTTGAGGCTTTTCAGTAAATAGGGTACAAAAATCACTAGACACATAACTTCGGTCGGCACCAGTATCGAATAAAATAGTTGCATAACAATTATTGACAAGATAGGTACCCGTGATGACCTCATCCTCATCTCGGGCTTCACCAGTAGTAATAACAAATGCACGACCCTTCGCAGCAGTAGTATTAGCTCCAGTAGCAGGATTATCCTTCTTCTTAGGACAATTAGGACTAATGTATCCCTTCTCTCCATAAGTATAACATGTAGGAGGAGCTTTAGCTAGAACAATAGCCTTATCTTTTGGAGGAGTCTTACACGTCTTAGCAACGTGTCCCACTTTCTTACACAACGAACAAACAGCAGTACACTGCCCCGGGTGATGCCTCTCACAACGAATACAGAAAGGATAGGAACCCTTATAGTTTAACTTTGTACCATCCGCAGGCTTCTTACTAACATTCTGAGTCGAACCTTGAGATGGCTCAAACTTCCTCTTACGATCATTACCCTTGGTTTCAACCTGCTTGTTAGCCGACGCTCTTCTTCTCTTGGCCAACATCAGATTTTGTGCCATAAGAATCACAGCATCCAGAGTAACCTTCTCAGCAGCTATAACATTCCGTTGAACATCCTCGGGAAGACCTTCAATATACCGCTCAATTCTTCTAGCTTCGGTAGGAAACATCTCAGGACATAGAGTAGAAAGTTCCAGATAACGATTGGTGTAGTTCTCAATATCCGTACCCTTGACCTTGAGTTCCCAGAACTCAGCTTCAAGTTTCTGAACTTGACTCCTCGGGTAGAATTTATTGACCATCATTCTTTTGAGTTCGTCCCATGGAATTGCATTAGCATTGTTAATTCCTACGGACTTGGCATGAGCAGACTACCAAGTTAAAGCATTGCCACCTAATGAGCTAGTGGCATACTTTACTCGATCGTCATCACTACAGTTGCAAATACGGAAACTAGATTCTATCTTCTCGAACCAGCAAACTAGTTCGACAGCTTCTTCATTTCCTTTGAACGCGGGAGGGTGACAGTTTGAAAAATCCTTGTAGGACAAGGTTTCGATTGAGGATTGACATTATTGGCTTGAGCATTGCCTTGTGTGGCAGTGAGTAACTGTTGGAATTGCTCGGTAGTCAAAACAATATTGTTAACAGTAGGTGCAGCTGGACGAACCATGATGTCGCTACATAAGTGAACATAAGTCGGATAAGTTAACAAATTATATGGTTGAGCAATTACAAGTATGAATAAGATAAAACACTTTATATTATTAAGGAACGAGGCCTTAAAAAAGCGTTTTTAATACACGATTCGAGAATAGGAATAGTTTAAGGCATAGCGTTTATATAGATGGAAAATGGAAAAGATAACTAAAGAATATTAAGATTGAAGTAGTCTTCATGTCTCTTCTTCTCTTCCTCAAACTGCTTCATCACTTTTTACATGTTATCCTTCGCAAGTTTGTCTAGCCTTTTGGTTTGAGATTCGAGAGATTCTTTGATAATTTCCTTCAAGATTTTGTTTTTTTTCTAGGTTGTTTAGACGCACTTCTATTCGAGCAACATGACGTCTACTAAACTCCCTATTCTTCCCGTAACTACTCTGAAGGTTGAGGGTATCGGATTTTACCCTTACGTGCTCTATGTTATTACAAAATAATGGACTGGTGGCGGGTTCAGGTTGCTTTCTCTTTAGGGTTGAGTTTTCAGACGATTCTTCAATTGGTTCTTCTTCAGATTCATAATTTGAGAAGTCGCTGTCATAGTTAGGGAGAACTTGAAGAGCATCCAATTCGGGAGTACTCATCGGTTTATGCACCAATGAGTGAAAAGACCCAGAGTCAGCAGAACCCGCAGGGCTTTCTCCTTCGCTTTCAGATCCTTGAGTTGGGTGAAATTCAGGAGAAGCAGGTGGACTATAGTTTGGTGAGCGAGGACCACCAAAGCCATAAGGTGGACTTTGGACTGATTTTTTAGTGGAAGACCCTTTAGTGTCTTCTTTGGGTGGCTTGAATAGAGTTGTTTTATTAATGCTTGAGCTTGACATCCTATCATTAGAAAAGAAACTTTGATTAGAATTTTTTAATCAAGTTTAGGAAAGCATAAATGTTAAGATTATAGGGCAATCCTAAGTGGTTTAAAGTCTAAGGCAGAAAAGGTTATAGTTTCCTAGATTGCTAATTCACCCTAGCTAGCAAATAAGGCACACATAAAGATGCAATCCTGGTTCTCTATAACAGCCTGGTTTGCTCTGATACCAATCTATCACACCCTCAGTAATGGGCCTGGGCGAAATGTGACTTAATATCAAAATATACCAACATATTATAATAAACGAGAACAAAACTAAATAAGAAAATTAACTTTAATGAGTACGCAGCGGAAAATGAAATGTCATTACAAAGGAATAAGTAAATGTTTAAATGCAATAGTAATAAATGCGATATCTCTTGATCCTATGTCCAAGTAGCATCACATAAGCAGTAAGTATAAGAGCTTGAATTAAACAGCACCTGAGAGAAAACATGCTAAATTGTCAACCAAAAAGGTTGAGTGAAGTTCATAGGTTTAACAAATAAGTTTGACCATTGTTTTAGACCACAAGATTTAGTTTGTAAAGTTGATCCCCCGCAGGATCAAAAAGTTATGCCAATGCGTGATATTTAGACTAAACGTTCAAGTTTGCCCCAATACAAGTTATCGTTTATACTTGTCAGTTCAATTTCATTATTAAGTAATACAAAGACTTAGTCAAATGTATCGGGCACGTTACTCCCGATAGGACTACCCCCAATAATTAAGCATGCAAGCAGCAATTAAAAATATCACTGTAGGGACTTAGTCGGACATAGCCGGGTATAACATAGTTTTAGAAGTTGGTACTTGTGTCTAAATTGTAAAATGTAAAAATAGCATGTGTCTCACCCTAAGAAAAGTAAAAGTAAATAAGTTGCCCAATAGTAAGTGGGGCTATGAATTCACCTTAGTAGAGAGAGAGCTAGTTATTCCTCGGAATAGAAAGTTGGACGAGTGAGCAGAAAAGTCAACCTATGACATTTAAGAGTAGTTAAGTGTTTTTGCCCATGTTTAAGTAAATGTTTAAGTATGATAGTGTTTTAAGTATAGTTCGTTTTCCTTTTCTAGTGAGGTTCTATTTTTAGAAAGTTTCCACTTTTAGTAGGTTTCTTATCTTAGTAAGTTTCTATAACTAGAAAGTTTCTACTTTAAGAGTGTTTTCCATTTTAGGATACTTGACGTATTAGATAAGCTTCCAATCACCCCTTTCCCTTCGAATGGCCATTTCAGGTCTAGGGGCATGAGCTATAGGACCCTTTAAATCGGAAATCCAATCCCTTCCGCCTAGAGTTTCGTAGAAACCATTCGTCAAGAAAGTTCGAAGATCTATACATCTCTAATACATATCCCAAAATGTTTTTATGTGCTATAATATAAGTAGTAGGTTATAGGTGTTAGTAAAAGTAATAGTGTATACATGTTAATTAATAGTATAACTAGTATTAGGGTTTCTTTAATTAGGGTTAGTTAATTAAAGTAGTATTTAATAACTAGGGTTTAGTAATTAATGTCCTAGGGTTTAATAAATTAGGGTTTAGTAAATTAGGGTTTTATTTAATGTAGTGATGATTAGGTAATGATTAGGATTTTAATAATTAAAGTGGTATGAAATAATTAGGGTTAGGTTTAATGAATTAGGGTTTAATAATTAATTAGGTTTAGGGTTTAAGTAATTAGGGTTTTGTTTAATGTAGTATATTTTAGATGTAATTAGGGTTTAAGGTTTTAATATGTATATGTATATTTTAGTGTGTGTACATATATGTATATAAAAAAAATATTTTTTACATGTATATATGTATATGTGTCGATATGTATATATATATATATATATATATATATATATATATATATATATATATATATATATATATATATATATGTAGGTTTATTTTGTTTCCTTAATTAACCATAACAAATCTTCCATGTAATAACCTAGGGTTTTAAGATCAAAGTTTCCCTTCTTTTTTTCTTCTAGTCGACATGCATACATACATATATATGTTTATACTTTTTTTACATGTATAGATCTAGGTGTTTATGTATTTACTTATGTATAACAAGTTTATAATATGAATATGAATTAACAAAGATCAAAGTTTATGTAAATAGCTTAGGGTTTATGTTATACCCTTGAAGATTCGAATATAACTAACGAAGAAAAGAAGAACACGATGAAGATTGAAGATCGAAGCCTTGAAAAACTTGAAGAACACCTTGAAGATTCACGAAGAACACGAAGAATGTGAAGAACACTTGAAGATCACCTTGAAGATTAATGGGGATTTCGATGGGGTGGTGGTGGTAATTTTCGGTTTTGGCCGAAAATTAGAGAGAGAGGGAGAGATTTGGGAGAGAGAATTGTTGTTCTGATTTGGTACATAGAATGAGTTAGCCTAGGTCTCTATTTATAGGAGTGCCAGGAGGATTCTAGAATTAGGGTTTAATTAGGAATTACTTAGGGAACAAGTTGGCTTGGAAAGGGGGTCATGGTGGGTGTCTTGGCCGAAAATTTTAGGGGTAAAAGAGTTTACCCTCCCTAAAATCGGCTAGGGTTTTAGGGTTAGGGTTTAACATTTTTCACTTTAAACCTTTCACTTTAATTTAGCTTAAATGGTTCCTTAATTATCCAAGTTTAATTATTTTTAATACACATGTTTTAAAGTTACTTATTTATTCACAAAAGTATATTAACTTATTATTTTTATTAACTTGTCGATTAATGTACAAAGTTAATTATTATATTTTATAATTATTAACGCTTAACAATTATCGATTAAAGTTTAATTATTAAAGTTAATTATTTTGTTGGGCATTTAATAAGAAAAAGTATAGAATGGAAAAATGAGGGTCGTTATACCAGACAGACTAGTGATTTACGTAACAATTGATCACCATGCTGATCTAATTATCAAAGAGTTACGAGATGCTGTTACGGAGGAAGTAAGGCGCAACAATTCGGTCTCCCATCTTGAACCAGATCGAGTCAACATTGCCACCTATATTACGAAGCAGATATCACGTATCTTTCACGAATCAACAGATCCAAGTTTCACATTTAAAGCTGGATGTCGGGAGATATACTCCAAGACGGTGACATTTTAGCTCGGGTCAGGATTGATGTTCACTTCTTTTCAATTTCGTCTTTCAACAAATCTGTGCAAAGCTACAGACTCTTACTGTGGAGATCACAATTCCGGAGACTTCGAGATTCTAAAGATACAGTTTCTAACATTGTTTGAAGACCTCCGAAATGAGCATCCCATCAGAGAAACAATCACCACCAGCACTGCTTCTATGATTGACATTTATGGGTCAACCAGCAGAGCAGTGGATCATATTCTCATCGAACTTCAAGACTTATCAAGAGCGGAAACTGCGCACTACTTATCTTTCAAAAGATCTTCAAGGGAAGTACCGGATTTTCTACCACTATTGGACCGACACTTTCTCAGGATTTACCCGCCAAGACTCACATTCCCTCGACAAGACCAAGATTTCAACCATCAGCGAGGAATGTTTGCTTTTTAAAGCATCACTATGATCGATCCAACGACCTTAAAAAAAGCGCTTCTCGGGAGGCAACCCGTGCAATAAAGTAGAGTAGAAAAATAAAGGATGACAAATGAGCCGATCAATAAAAGACGCAAGGATTGGAAGCCAACCGCATCTGCTAGGGGTATTTCTTTCTTTTCGCTACTAGCTCAAGATTCAAACTATGCCACATCCTAGCTTATCACTAAGTGTGGGATAATAACCCAATTAAAACACTAGACAAATACTCTCAAATCTTCAACTAAAACTCCTAAGTGTGGGATACACTAGGAACATTGAGGACAATGTTCGTCTAAGTGTAGGATGTTGGTATAATCTTTTTATGCTATATTAAAATAACCCATTACGAAGTCCTTAAGCCAAATTTCAAAAAATTTTGCAAAAGAAAGCCTTTTCAAAAAAGTAATTTTGAAAACCTAAAACGGTTGCCAATAAAAATAAGGCTTAAGTAGGGTGGAAATCTTGTTAGGTTGAACCAAATCTCTAATAGAGAATTGCATGACTAAGGCATTATCGACCTAAATTGATTATGGTGAGGCACCCCAAATAATACCAGCATTCATCTTTAATGCTTTACTATATCCGTTGAGAGTGCCGATGTCTGTACTCAGAATCAGAACTTGCTTTAGATCTACATTTCTAAAGCAGCAAAACGTGATTCGGTTATAATCAGAAGAGTTAGCCATTTGTCAAAAATAAGCCTTCCGTACCTCCACTACTTCTACTCCACCACCACACCCACATCATCTTTACTATTACTTGAAAAATCCAGAAAACGAGATTCCTTCCAAAAACCCGATGTTATAAACCCCTCAAGTATCATGGCAAAGGTCTTGAAAAAGTTTACCAGCAAAAAAAGTTTCTCGAGATGAAATCTCCAAAATATATATATATATATATATATATATATATATATATATATATATATATATATATATATATATATATATATATATATATATATATATGTATATATATATATATATATGTATATATATATATATATATATATATATATTGTAACAACCCTCACTTTTTGACTTCTAAATTACTGAATTAACCCTAGTGTTATATGTCTGACTATATGTATTAAGGGTTGTTATATACAATTAAATATTGACCGAATAGTAATTTTTAGTCAACAATGTACGCTTAAATAAATAATATATTATTAATTTATATAATTTGACATAATTTAACTAAGTATATAAACTTTGTATCACTTTTATTATTTAGTTATTGTATTATATATTTAACTATATAATAAATCTAATTATATATAAATGTAATAATATTTACAAACTTACTAAAACTATAGTTTAATAATTAAAATTATAATTATTATTAAAAATACAAAATACAGAATTATTTATTATTTTTATGCAAAATTTGTATTTATTAATTAAATAAAATAAATAAAAAAAAATATTATTGAAAAATTTTTTTGGAAAAGCATTAAATCAATTTGTTTATTTATATAAAAAAAAATCCTTAAAATAAATGAAAAATAAATAAATAAATAAATAAATAAATTACTTTTTAATTAAAAATTGTAATGGAAAAACTACTTTTATTATTTTATTTTGTGCATTATCTAATGACCTAACATTTAATACTTTTTAATTTTAAAATCTCATTAAGAATTAAAATATTTCTTTTTCTTTTATTTATTTTATTCTTTTTACCTAATTTTTTCAAGTATAAATACCCCTCATTTCTCATTCAAACTCACAACAAAATTTCTCTCATTCTCTCTTTGAAGAATTACTACTAGTAATTATTCTTTTCTTACTTTTTATTTTTTTTACTTTTTACTTTTTACTTTTTACTTTTTACTTCGGTTATTATTTTTACCGAAACATGTAAATAATGTTATAAATTATATGCAATTAAAAATAAAATAAATAACATGTATACACTATTACTATTACTAGCACCTATAACCTACTACTTATATTGTAACATAAAAACATTTTGGGATATGTATTAGAGATGTATAGATCTTCGAACTTTCTTGACGAATGGTTTCTATGAGATTCTAGGTAGAGGGTTTGGATTTCCGATTTAAAGGGTCCTATGGCTCAAGCCCCTAGATCTAAATTAGCCATTCAAATGGAAAGGGGTGATTGGAAGCTTATCTAATACGGCAAGTATCCTAAAATGGAAAGCACTGATAAAAGTAGAAACTCTCTAGTCATAGAAACTTAGTAAAATAAGAAACTTTCTAAAAATGAAAACTTTATAAAAATAGTAACTTACTAGGAATAGAAACTTAGTAAAACAAACACATACTTAAACTTAAACATGGGCAAAACACTTAACTACTCTTAAATGTCAATAGGTTGACTTTCCTGCTCACTCGTTCAACTCTTTATTCCGAGGAATAACTCTCTCTCTACTTACTAAGGTGAATTCATAGCCCCTCTTTAATTGCTAGCAAACTTACTTACTTTTACTTGGGGTGAGACACATGCTGTTTTTACTTTTTACACTTTAGACACAAGTACCAAACTGTTAAACTATGCTATACCCGGCTATGTCCGACTAAGTCCCTACGGTGATATTTTTAATTGCTGCAGCATGCTTAATTATTGGGGGTAGGCCTATCGGGAGTAACGTCCCCGATACATTTGACCAAGTCATTGTATTACTTAATAATGAAATTAAACCGACAAGGATAGATACAACTTGTCATGGGGCAAAACTTGAACGTTTAGTCTAAATATCACGCATTTGCATAACTTTTTGATCCTGCAGGAGATCAACTTTACAAACTAAATCTTGTGGTCTAAAACAACGACAAACTTTTTGTTAAACCTATGAACTTCACTCAACCTTTTTGGTTGACACTTTAGCATGTTTTGTCTCAGGTGCTGTTTGATTCAAGCTCTTATACTTACCGCTTATGTGATGCTGCTTGGACATAGGATCAAGAGATATCGCATTTATTACTTCTGCATGTGAACATTTACGATATTGTTATTCCTGTCATTGTAACGACATTTCATTTTCCGCTGCGTACTCATTAAAGTTAAATTCATCATTTAGTATTGTTCTTGTTTATTATAATATGTTGGTATGTTTTGATATTAGTGACGTTCCTTCCAGAACCTATTGGGAGGACGTTACAGATTGGTATCAGAGCATAACCAAGCTGTTATAGAGAACCAGGATTGCATTTTTATGTGTGCCTTACTTGTTAGCTACGGCGCCTTAGCAATCTAGGAAACTATAACCTTTCCTGCCTTAGAATTAAAGCACTTAGGATTGCCCCATAATCTTAATGATTATGCTTTAATAAACTTGACTTAAAGATTCTAATCAAAATATCCTTCCTAATGTTAAGATGTCTAATTATCATCAAATGACCAAAATGAATCTTTTCAAGCCAACCGAAAAAGATACTGAAAGGTCTTCCATAGAAAGACCAGTCCAAAGTCTACCTTATGGCTTTGGTGGTCCTCCCTCACCAAATTATAGCCCAAATACTACTCTAAAGTTACATGGGTCTCCTGAATACTATCCAATCCCGAGGAATAAAGACAAGAGGAAATGTCTTGAAGAAACTGGGCCGTCAAAGAAAAGATCCCGATCTCCTTTCTACGATGAAGTTGATGCCAAGTACGAGCTCATGAATCTGCGAAAAACTACCGATGACCTAATTCGCCATATTGTAAGGATCGATTTTCAAATGAAGGAAAAAGACCTAGCGATCAAGAAGCTCATTGAGGAAAATGCTGAACTAAAAAAAGAGATAAACTTGGTGAAGTATGAAGGTGATAGAAATACCCGATGGGGGAAGCAATCTCTCTCCTACCTAAGAGAAGATGTTGACCTTAGATTGAAGATGGAGGAAAACCGCGTGAATAATCAACTTTCTATAAGGGACCACAAGTACCATGTAATCAATAATGAAGTTTCTAACCTTTATGATAATCTCGAGTTCCTGCATGAGAAACAAAAGGCGAAGAATGAGAAAGTTGAGAAGTTTATGAAGAAGGTTGAGGATGAGAAGAAGGAATATGACTCTTAATATTCTTTAGTTATCTTTCTATTTTCCATCTATGTAAAGGCTATGCCTTAAAACTATTTCTATTTCCGAATCATATATTAAAAGGCTTATTTAATGCCTAGTTCCTTAATAAAATAAAGTGTTTTATTTATGTCATGTGATATTAATACTTTATCTTATTCCTACTTGTAATTGCTCAAATTTGTTAACTTATCCGACTTATGTTCACTTTTATGTAGTGACATCATGGTTCGTTCAGCTGCACCTACCGTTAACAATGTTGTGTTAACTACTGAGCAATTCCAACAGTTACTCGCTGCCACCCAAGGCAATGCCCAAGCTAACCATGCTAATCCACAACCGAAACCTTGTTCCTACAAGGATTTTTCAAACTATCATCCTCCTGCATTTAAGGGGACTGAAGAATCTGTCGAACTAGTTCGTTGGTTCGAGAAGATGGAATCTATTTTCTGTATTTGCAACTGTGGTGATAACGATCGACTAAAGTATGCCACTAGCTCATTGGGTGGCAATGCTTTAACTTGGTGGACTGCTCATGCCAAGTCCGTAGGAATTGATAATGCTAATGCAATTCCATGGGATGAACTCAAAAGCATGATGGTCAACAAATTCTGTCCTCGAAGTCAAGTTCAGAAACTTGAAGCTGAGTTCTGGGAACTTAAGGTCAAGGGTACTGACATTGAGAACTATACCAATCGTTATCTGGAGCTTTCTACTCTATGTCCTGAAATGTTTCCTACTGAAGCTAGAAGAATTGAGCGGTATATTGAAGGTCTTCTCGAGGATGTTCAAGGGAATGTTATTGCTGCTAAGAAGGTTACTTTGGATGCTGTGATTCTCATGGCACAAAATCTCATGTTGGCCAAGAGAAGAAAGGCGTCGACCAATAAGCAAGTTGAAACCAGGGGTAATGATGGTAAGACGAAGTTTGAGCCATCTCAATGTTCGGCTCAGAATGATAATAAGAAGCCTGCGGATGGTACAAGGTCGAATTATAAGGGTACTTATCCTTTCTGTATTCGTTGTGAGAGGCATCACCCGGGGAAGTGTACTGCGGTTTGTGTGTTGTGTAAGAAAGTGGGACACGTTGCTAAGACGTGTAAGACTCCTCCGAAGGATAAGGCTATTGTTCCGGCCAAAGCTCCTCCTACATGCTATACTTGTGGAGAGAAGGGACACATTAGTCCGAATTGTCCTAAGAAGAAAGATAATCCCGCTACTGGAGCTAATGCTACTGATGCGAAGGGTCGTGCGTTTGTTATTACTGCTGCTGAAGCCCGAGATGAAGATGAAGTTATCACGGGTACGTATCTTGTCAATAATTTCTATGCAACTATTTTATTCGATACTGGTGCCGACAGAAGTTACGTGTCTAGTGATTTTTGTACCCTATTTGCTAAAAAGCCTCAACCCTTAGAAACTAAAAGATTAGTAGAAGTAGCCAATGGAAAGGTCATGCAAGTCGATAAAATCTATAAAAACTGCAACCTAATCTTAGCCGATAAAGAATTTAAGATAGAACTTTTGCCCGTCAAACTCGAAAGTTTTGATGTCGTAGTTGGTATGGATTGGTTACGTCCATTACATGCCGCTATCATGTGTTATGATAAAACTGTTAATGTTCCATTGGGGAATGGAGATACTCTCATCATCCAAGGTGAAAAGAGTAGTTCTAATCTCAATATCATCTCCTATATCAAAACCCGCAAATACCTTATGAAAGGTTATCCAGCCATTCTAGCCCACGTTAAGCTGATCGAATCGGAAGAGAAGCATATTGAAGATGTACCAGTGGTTAGAGACTATCCCGATGTGTTTCCCGAAGATATTTCTGGTCTTCCACCTCCTCGACAAGTTGAATTTCAAATTGATTTAGCTCCCGGTGCTGCTCCTATTGCTAAAGCACCATACCGTTTAGCACCTTCTGAAATGAAGGAACGTTCTAACCAGCTCCAAGAACTATTAGATAAAGGTTTCATTTGTCCAAGCTCATCCCCATGGGGAGCTCCTATTCTATTTGTTAAAAAGAAGGATGGTACGTTAAGGATGTGCATTGATTACCGCGAACTTAACAAGCTTACTATCAAGAACCGTTATCCGTTGCCACGTATTGATGATCTATTCGACCAACTTCAAGGGTCAAGTGTTTATTCAAAGATTGATTTGAGGTCCGGATATCACCAACTTAGAGTCAAGGAATCTGATATTCCTAAGACTGCTTTTCGCACTCGTTATGGGCACTATGAATTCTGTGTCATGCCTTTTGGTTTGACCAATGCTCCTGCCGTTTTCATGGATCTCATGAACCGTGTCTGCAAACCTTATCTCAATAAATTCATCATTGTTTTCATTGATGACATTTTGATCTACTCCAAGAGTGAGAAGGAACATGAGCAACATCTGCGCGTGATTCTTGAACTCTTACGAAAGGAACAACTCTACGCTAAGTTTTCTAAGTGCGAGTTTTGGCTCAAAACCGTACAATTCCTCGGACACGTTGTTGATATTAATGGAATACATGTCGATCCAGCTAAGATTACCGCTATCCAGAACTGGGAGATACCAAAGACTGCGAAGCATATTCGTCAATTTTTGGGACATGCCGGTTATTATCGAAGATTCATAAAGGATTTTTCCCTTCTTGCCAAACCTCTTACGAAGCTAACTCAAAAAGGGAAGAGAAGTTGACCACAGCCCCAATTCTATCTTTACTTGAAGGTACTGACGATTTTGTTGTTTACTGCAATGCCTCAAAGCAAGGCTTTGGTTATGTTTTAATGCAACGTGAAAAGGTTATTGCCTACGCATCTAGAAAGTTGAAGAAACATGAGGAGAACTATACCACACACGACCTTGAGTTAGGTGCCGTGGTATTTGCATTAAAGATATGGAGACATTATCTATATGGTACGCAGTTTACGGTGTATACTGACCATAAAAGTCTTCGACACATCTTTGATCAAAAATAGCTGAATATGAGGTAAAGCCGATGGCTCGAGTTATTGAACGATTATGACTGTAAGATGGAATATCATCCTAGCAAGACAAACGTAGTTGCTGATGCCCTTAGTCGAAAAGACGATGTTAAACGTGTTCGTGCCTTAAACCTGAAAATCAAATCAAATCTTATATCATGAATCTACGAAGCTCAACTGGAAACTATTAAACCAACACTTATCGAAGGTGAAGGACCTATCGGTTTCGAGAACCAACTCCAAGTGAAAGCTAATGGTACACGGTACTTTGGCAACAGAATTTGGGTTCCTCGCTTCGGTAATCTTCGTGAACTAGTCTTGGATGAAGCGCATAAGACTAGGTATTCTATTCATCCAGGTTCCAGTAAGATGTACCACGATGTGAAGGAATTCTACTGGTGGCCTAATATGAAAGCCGACATTGCTACTTATGTTAGTAAGTGTCTCACTTGTTTGAAAGTCAAGGTTGAACATCAAAAGCCTTCTGGTCTGTTGACACAACCCGATATTCCGCAGTGGAAGTGGGAATGTATCGCTATGGACTTTATTACTAAATTGCCCAAGACTTCTAGTGGCAATGATACTATATGGGTCATAGTAGATCGTCTTACTAAATCTGCTCATTTCTTACCGATCAAGGAAACCGACAAGATGGAGAGATTGTCACAACTGTATATCAAAGAAATTGTCTCTCGTCATGGTGTTCCTATATCAATCATATCCGATCGCGACAGTAGATTCACTTCCAGATTCTGGAAATCCTTACAAACTGCTCTTGGAACTCAACTCAACATGAGTACTGCTTATCATCAGCAAACCGATGGTCAAAGTGAACGAACCATTCAAACATTGGAAGATATGCTTCGAGCTTGTGTTATCGACTTCGGCAAAGGCTGGGATAGACATTTGCCTTTGGTTGAATTCTCTTACAATAATAGTTACCACTCAAGTATTAAGGCTGCACCTTTTTAGGCCTTATACGGACGAAAATGTAGATCCCCACTGTGCTGGGATGAATTAGAGGAGAGACAGTTAACTGGTCCTAAAATCATACACGAGACAACCGAAAAGATAGTTCAGATTAAGAAACGAATAGAAACTGCCCGCAGCCGACAACAGAGCTATGCTAATAAAGGTCGAAAAGATTTGGAATTCCAAGTTGGTGACAAAGTCATGTTGAAAGTATCCCCTTGGAAAGGCGTCGTTCGTTTTGGTAAACGAAGCAAACTAAGTCCGCGTTTTGTTGGACCCTTCAAGATTACTGAAAGGATCGGACCTGTCGCTTATCGATTAGAATTACCTGCTGAACTTAGCAGCGTACACGACGTATTTCATGTCTCGAATCTTAAAAAGTGTCTCACTGATGACACTCTCGTTATTCCTTTAGATGACATTCGCATTGATGATTAAATGCACTTCATAGAGGAACCCGTAGAAGTCATAGATCGATCTGCTAAATGCTTAAAACAAAGCACCATACCTATTGTTAAGATCCGTTGGAATTCATGACGTGGCTCCGAGTATACCTGGGAACGTGAAGACCAAATGAAACAGAAATATCCCCATCTCTTCTCAACCGCTGATGCATCCGAGAAGTCTACCTAAAACTTCGGGACGAAGTTTTTATTAACGGGGAGGTACTGTAACAACCCTCACCTTTCGACTTCTAAATTACTGAATTAACCCTAGGGTTATATGTCTGACTATATGTATTAAGGGTTGTTATATACAATTAAATATTGACCGAATAGTAATTTTTAGTCAACAATGTACGCTTAAATAAATAATATATTATTAATTTATATAATTTGACATAATTTAACTAAGTATATAAACTTTGTATCACTTTTATTATTTAGTTAATGTATTCTATATTTAACTATATAATAAATCTAATTATATATAAATGTAATAATATTTACAAACTTACTAAAACTATAGTTTAATAATTAAAATCATAATTATTCTTAAAAATACAAAATACCGAATTATTTATTATTTTTATGCAAAATTTGTATTTATTAATTAAATAAAAAAAATAAAAAAAAAAAAAATATTATTGACAAATATTCTTGAAAAAGCATTAAATCAATTTGTTTATTTATATTAAAAAATCCTTAAAATAAATGAAAAAAAAATAAATAAATAAATTACTTTTTAATTAAAAATTGTAATGGAAAAACTACTTTTATTATTTTATTTTGTGCATTATCCCATGACCTAACATTTAATACTTTTTAATTTTAAAATCCCATTAAGAATTAAAATATTTCTTTTTTTTTAATTATTTTATTCTTTTTACCTAATTTTTTCAAGTATAAATACCCCTCATTTCTCATTCAAACTCACACCAAAATTTCTCTCATTCTCTCTTTGAAGAATTACTACTAGTAAGTATTCTTTTCTTACTTTTTATTTTTTTTACTTTTTACTTTTTACTTCGGTTATTATTTTTACCGAAACATGTAAATAATGTTATAAATTATATGCAATTAAAAATAAAATAAATAACATGTATACACTATTACTATTACCAGCACCTATAACCAACTACTTATATTGTAACATAAAAACATTTTGGGATATGTATTAGAGATGTATAGATCTTCGAACTTTCTTGACGAATGGTTTCTATGAGATTCTAGGCAGAGGGTTTGGATTTCCGATTTAAAGGGTCCTATGGCTCAAGCCCCTAGATCTAAATTAGCCATTCGAAGGGAAAGGGGTGATTGGAAGCTTATCTAATACGGCAAGTATCCTAAAATGGAAAACACTGATAAAAGTAGAAACTCTCTAGTCATAGAAACTTAGTAAAATAAGAAACTTTCTAAAAATGAAAACTTTATAAAAATAGTAACTTACTAGGAATAGAAACTTAGTAAAACAAACACATACTTAAACTTAACCATGGGCAAAACACTTAACTACTCTTAAATGTCAATAGGTTGACTTTCCTGCTCACTCGTTCAACTCTTTATTCCGAGGAATAACTCTCTCTCTACTTACTAAGGTGAATTCATAGCCCCTCTTTAATTGCTAGCAAACTTACTTACTTTTACTTGGGGTGAGACACATGCTGTTTTTACTTTTTATAATTTAGACACAAGTACCAAACTGTTAAACTATGCTATACCCGGCTATGTCCGACTAAGTCCCTACAGTGATATTTTTAATTGCTGCAGCATGCTTAATTATTGGGGGTAGGCCTATCGGGAGTAACGTCCCTGATACATTTAACCAAGTCATTGTATTACTTAATATTGAAATTAAACCGGCAAGGACATACACAACTTGTCATGGGGCAAAACTTGAACGTTTAGTCTAAATATCACGCATTGGCATAACTTTTTGATCCTGCGGGAGATCAACTTTACAAACTAAATCTTGTGGTCTAAAACAACGACAAACTTTTTGTTAAACCTATGAACTTCACTCAACCTTTTTGGTTGACACTTTAGCATGTTTTGTCTCAGGTGCTGTTTGATTCAAGCTCTTATACTTACCGCTTATGTGATGCTACTTGGACATAGGATCAAGAGATATCGCATTTATTACTTCTGCATGTGAACATTTACGATATTGTTATTCCTGTCATTGTAACGACATTTCATTTTCTGCTGCGTACTCATTAAAGTTAAATTCATCATTTAGTATTGTTCTCGTTTATTATAATATGTTGGTATGTTTTGATATTAGTGACGTTCCTTCCAGACCCTATTGGGAGGACGTTATATATATATATATATATATATATATATATATATATATATATATATATATATATATATATATATATATATATATATATATATATATTTCAAGTGCTGAAAAGGAGCAGAACTTAATAAGAGAAATGTCGAAAAAGAACTTGACCGAAAATGATTATCAAATGAAGAAAAGTTCAAAAGTGCTTCTCAAACACTTCAGCACTCCAATCTACCCGAATAAAAGTCTGTATAAAGACTACATTCTCCTTTTATCTCACCCCTCAAACAACTTCACTACTACACCAAAATTCCTTTTCCATCATTGACAAATGACCTAGAAGCTAAGATTACTACCGTTCTCGTGTTAGCAGCAAGGATTTGAGTCTTTATCAAGCCTATGATGATGGGTGTAGCATGACTGGCTATGAGTGAATTCATTTCTTAGATCTATAGGGAACCCTAAACAATTGTGTGATTTGAGTGACCCGTTAAAGCTAGCCTATGTCATGTAACCTCCTCGCATACTTGCAAGGATAGTTTCAATCATAACATAGATGACTCACCTTATCTTTTGCTCTTATAATAAAGCAAACTACTTAGGCTATTAGAAAAGAAACTCCAAAAAGATTCTTAAGGAAATGAGAGTTTGCTTGAGGACAAGCAAATTCTAAGTGTGGGATATTTGATATCGGCTAAAAAGTCACGTTTTCATCCCGGTATTAAGGCCCAAAAACAAGAAAGACTCAAACTTTGTCAGAAAAATAACCACTTCGTAGGTTAGAATTGAAAAACAAGTAATTACGAAACGGTACAAAAAGAATAAAGAGAATCGGAGCTAAAACGAAGATTCTATAGCGAAAACGGTGAAAGACAGGAAATCAAGTTACGATCCAGGGAATCAGCAAGGAAAACGGCTTGCCAAACGGGCTTCCAAACGGCCTGCTAGTGTGGAAAATGACCTGCCAATTGCCTAGATCAAACGACCTCATTAAACGGCTTGCCTGACCAAACGGGCCCTGTAAACGGCTTGCCAAACGGCCTGCCAGTAGTTTGCAGGCAAATTTTGTGCTTATTTAAAGGGTCTTTGTCATTCATTCCAACACACACTTCAATTCACTTCTTTCCCTCTCTTGTACATTATTAGTCATACTCTCAAGGCCTTCGACTCCGTGCAGGAAACCTAGTACCCGAAGAAGAACGCCGAAGATTGTATTAGGAGCAGTCTGGAGTCTTGAAGTTGTCACTTTTGTATTCGAAACTCGTTTAATCTACTGGTACTTCTATCCCTTATCTTTATATAATGTCTTCTATCACTATGTTATGTGATATTGTTGCCATGATTAGCGAGTAGTTATCTTTAGTGTATGCTATGATGTAAGCAGTTATAATGCCGAAATAATGTTATGGTTTGTGTATGTTGTTGAAATGCTTTCCGATTATGCTTTAAACTCAATCACTTTTCCAACTAATAAAATGTAGTTATCGGCTCTATTATTGGGAAGTCACGAACCCCGATTCAGAGTACACTATCTGTGTCACCCCTTGGTAAGAGAAGTCTATCAGATACAATGTAAGATCGACTGAGTTACACCAGTTGTAGTAAGTCTATCGAGTTTTGGATTTCTATTGAGGACTCTTTCGTAGTGAAACATCTGACTAGACCCTTAGTACATTGTCGGTCCTCGACCATGCTAGTGTAGTCACCAAGCATATACACTTCGTACGTGCACGCTGAAGCACAACGGTTGTTGTAAGATGTACCTCTGCTAAGTAAGGTCATGGAACCCGGTCAGTGTTGATTAGTACACTGCACCATAATGCGGTCTCAAGCATTGCACCCCGCTTGAGGGATTCTTAGTTAATTAAGGAACTGTTTGTTTAGACAGATAAAGGATTGGACCATTAGGATAACCGAATGTGTTCATGGAAGTCAGCTTGACTTGGCCATGGTGTTCTTTATGGTTGAAATCTTTTTAAGGGCCTAACTATCTTTTAAAACCAATCATTAATGAAAGAATTACACATCACGTCTCTCAGATATGGTAAACCATGTATTCTATTATGCTTAAGAAAGTTTAGACCATTGTGGAATGTTAATACGACACCCAACTGAGTCGCTCAATTGGATGAGCCGTCTGAACATGTATGCCTGTAGTCAGACTGCACGGGCATCGGGGGTAAGGGACGTTGCTGTCTATTCAGAATCTTCAAGCCTAGCGCAGTACCCAGTGACATGTCTTATGATAGAGGAATTTAGGACCAGTGTAATGAATACAAGGCCTCTGCCTATTCATGAGCCAGCATTCCATAATCTCGGTAGAATAACTGATGAAGTCATAGTATGCACTCACTTTAACCTTATCTGAATTACGAATTTTATCGCATTTACTTTATCTGTCTTATAAATTAGAAAATCCTAAAATTAAGTAACCACTACTCCTTCCTAACTATCTTAGGCTTAAATATAGGTTCGATTCTACTTATATCTCAAAAATACGAATCTAGGTCATACTTCCCTTACTCATACTAAGGAGTAGTACGATTTAGGCCCCGCTAAATATAAATTTAAAACAGTACCCACCTATAACAACCCTCACTTTTTCCTTCTGAATTTACCAAATTGCCCTTATAGTTTCAATGCCATACTCTATATATTAGCATTAGGGTTGTTATCCGAGATATAATAAATAAAGTAATTAATACTAAAACCCTAATATTATTTAAAACCCTAAACCTAACCCTAATACCATTTAATATTTAATATTAAACCCTAACCCTAATAATAAATAAATAATATAAACTATATGTATTAATATAAAATGTGACATTTTATAACTATTAAAAACTAATAAACTAATTAGAACCAAATCAACAATTAATAAAAATTGGGGACTGATAATTAAAATAAAATGTAATTTAAATAAAATTTAACTTTAGAAATAATAATAATAATATTAACTTTAAAAAAAATTATATATATATAAATATGTATTAATAAAAAATTCGGCTACAATAAATATATATAAAAAATAATAAATAATAAAAGACTTGATCATTAAGTCATTCCTAATCCTAGCCTAACTCTAATTACTTGCATCCTAATCTAATTACTTGCATCCTAATCTAATTCAAGTCCTTGATCAACAAGTCTTTCATGAATCCTAGTTTAATCACAACACCCTCCCATTCCCTTGCAATTTAGTCGACATAATTCCCTCTTGTTTCCCTCTTTTTGTCGACCCAAAATAGCTTCCAAATTACCTCCTGCATTCGACTAAAAATAGCTCTCAATCAACCTGCATTCGATCTCCTGTCCAGCTTCTATTTTCTTGCTGCTGCAGTCATAAATCACGACCACAAAACAGCCTCCACTCAACATCCCTAACAGGCCTTCATCCTTCTGAGTTTGCTGCTGCAATTCGCCTTCAAAACAGCCCTACAAATCATCCAGTTTTGCTGCAAAGTTTCTGATATGTTGCTGCTATTTGTCGAACTAAAACAGGCCCAAAGAAACCATCTTTTGGATTGATTGCTGCTGCTACTGGATTCTATTTTCTGTTTTTTCATCATCATCATCAATTCTTAATCTCAATCTTAGTAAGGTAGTCACTAAACTCTAGTTTAATTATGCGTTTGAATCAATTACTCTTAAGTTGTTATATGTTTTATGTTATGTATGTAAAGTTGATTAATGAATAAAAGATTATGAATGCATGTTGAATAAGATTAAAAGATTATGATTAATAGATTTAACATGTTAAATTGTAAGTATTATTAATAAGTTATTGAACTAGTTAATGAATAATAATAATAATAATAATAATAATAATAATAATAATAATAATAATAATAATAATGGCATGTGTTAGTAATAAGGTTAAGTAATTGATCATGATTATTTAGGATTAGGGTTAATAAATATGATTAGTTATGATGTTAAAAAGATATGATTTTATGTGCATGAATCTTGATTAAGAAGTAATTATGATCATGATGTGCATGCATGCATGCATGCATGCATACGTACGTATGTGCATGTATACATTGTAGGTATATGTGTGTATGTATATGTAAATATATACATATGTGTATAAGTATGTGTATATATGTATGTATATGTATGTGTATATGTATGTATGAATGTGTATTCTGTAAATTATATAAGGTTAGTACATAATAAGAAAAGCAATAAGTGTGTATATATATATATCATCTTACACTTATATATATGTAACACCTACACCTAATATATATATATATATATATATATATATATATATATATTATATAGTTATGAACATGTATGATCATAAATAAAGAATATATATATATATATATATATATATATATATATATATATATATATATATATATATATATATATATATGAATGTATCACATAGGTGTATATTTATATATGTAACATATAATGATAAGTATACATAATAGTTGATTAATTAAATAATAATACTATTATTAGTATAACTTATACACTTAACTATATGGTAACACTTAATTACACTAAGTATATTATCACTTATATATATAACTAATAAGTATCTTAATAAATTGGTTATGTGTATACACTTATAACGTGAAGGATATAATTAAAGATAGCATACAAAGACTACAAACATCACCGCTACTTGTGGCCTAGGGTGATCCTTGTTGCCATTATGGGACGCTTGTGGATCTCGAAAGCCAAGACTTAGATTCTGTTCAAGAGATCCTGGGCCGCTCGGTAACAATAGATCATTCGAGTGACTTGCATGTTAGCAACGAAGTTTGGGCGAGATTGTACAACATCTTTGTTAAGAATTATAATCCGAACTTCTTAAACTAGAAGCTTACTATAAGTGAAAGCTTTCCAAAAATAGTAGGTTTCCAAAAACAGAAACTTTTGAGAAATAGGAACTTTTCTCGAAAACCGTCACTGTTAATATAGTTTTCTATATAAATAAACAAACTTTATGTCTATTAGACATTAACTAATTAAACGTTATATCTCTAGGTTGAGATCTCCGATTACATACACCGTTCATACTACTTGTGTAGAATTTCTTGCTTGCTACTAAGGTGAACTTCATAGCCCCACTTCTTAACTTGCTTTATATATTTATTTTGAACTTTTGGGGTGAGACATGTGCTTGCTTTCAAACTGTTTTACGCTTAGACACAAGTACATGAAAACTTTATTTTGATTAGTTCAAACTGTGCTATGACATGCTTTGTTTCATGCTTAATCCCTGCCATGATATCGTTAGTTGCTAGAATTTTGGCAAGCTTAATTGTTGTGGGTAGCGCTATTGAGAGTAACATCTCTATCCGAATGACCGTTGGTCAATGGATACATAATAATGATTTAACGACACGAACGAATAAAGTGATCACGGGGTAACTTGTTTAGTTTCGATATCATACACCTCAGCACTACTAATGAACTGATTAAACTTTTTAACTAAATCTTGTGGTCTAAACACTATTATAAACCTATGTTGTTCACTTAACCATTTTAGTTGACACTTTAAGCATGTTTTGTCTCAGGTGAAGATTGCTAAAGATTTGTGTGCTATTTGGACTTTGCTACTTTTGGACTCCGCATATTATCATTTACATTTTTGCATTAAAACACTTAGTTTACATTTACTTTTGTTAAGGATTCATTTGTAATGTGTTAATACTTTCCGCTGCTATAATACATTGGTTTTTAATTAAAACATATCATATAGAGTCGTTCTCGCTTTACATTTGGGTTATGATATTGGTTAGTCACATATTACCCCAGGTCCCATTTAGGGGGTGTGACAGATTGGTATCAGATCCGAGTTGTTATAGAGAACCAGGATTGCATTTTATGTGTGCTTTATGTGTTAGTTAGGTGCCTTAGCAATCTATAGGTATATAACCTTTCATGTTTTAGTTTCTAGTGCTTTTTCTTCTTACATTTTATTCGTGCTTTTGCGTCATCCTTAGAACCTATCTAATGATCTCTCTTTCTTTTCATTTAGGATGTCTCGCCTTAACCCGATAGACATTTCTGACTCCGAGGGATCCGAATACGAAATATCGTCATTTCCCCGCCATTATCAACAACTCACCTGTAACATCCCGTCTTTTTCCGTTTACCTACCGTTATGTTATTCTAAAGTCCGTTATATAATTATAACATCTTCCGTTAAAATGCATTTTAAAATATTTCGTTTAGGTAATTCACGCACCCGCTTTTAAACTTAAGGGACTAAACTTGCCAAATGCCCAAAGTCTTGACTAGGTCAAATAGTCAACCATGGCATCTCCACCATTCATTATCCACCTCCTTTTTCACTTTTCTTAATACTTCCACCATTTTCTCTCAAACTCCTAATACAAAGAATCATCATCTAAATCGTTTCAAGGAAGCAAACATAAAAAAAAAATTACATATTCGGAATCCTTGCGTCTTCCTCTTCGAATCCATACCAACTTTATTACATTTGGGTAACTTTCTAAAAACACTAGATTTTGTATTCCTGATGTTTTTAACTTATAAAAGTGTTAATTAGTGTCTATGGCTCAAATCTAACATGAATATATGATTTATATGCTTGTTCTTGTCATTTTGATTTAATTAGCTTAAAATTGAAATGGGTGTGTTTGATCTTGAGATTTGGTTGTTTAAATGTTGTTAGATGTTAAAAGTGCATGTATTAAATGTGTTACTAGTATCACTAGCTTCAATTTGGTGTGTAGGTTGACATGGAAAAGCTTCATAAACATAATTGCAAAATTTATGATTTTGAGTTAGGATTTAATAGAAGTAAATTGGATTTTTGATGCATTGAATGCTTTGAAATATTATTTATAAGTGTTTAATAATATTGTATGCGTAATTACCTACGAAAAGGCGTATTAAATGTGGGTATTAAATTCCCGAATCATCTTATGCAATTGATGAACTTGGAGTAATTAATGTTGAGCATTAATAGTGGATTTTGGTGTAAAATGTTTGTATATGATTGATGATATGTGTTTAGTTGTTTTCCTCGTCAAAAAACCTTTCCAACGATGTATGATATGCGTTATAAGTGTTTGCGGATCATAAGTTGTGTTTTGGTGAAGTTTGGGTAGTGCACTTAGCTTTTGTTCAGCAACAGCACTTTTTACAGATGCTTACCCCCTTTAGACAAAGTCCTGACCTGTTTCCATGCTTTAGTGCGCGCGGCGCATACTTGCGCGCGCCTCGCACATACCCTGACCAAACTTTCTTTTTGTTTTAATTTTTCATAAATTCTTTTCTCGCTTAACCGCAACTCCAATTAACATGAAATTTGGATAACATGCTCAAATATGATTTCTCATCATGGGAAAATTGTCGGACACCCGACCCCGTTGACTTTTACTTTGACCAAGTTTGACTTTTAGTCAAACCTAACCAAATAAGTATGCAATCGTTCTAACATGCTTTTATACTTGTACCTTACATGAAACTTGACAATTTGATTCACATGTTATGTAATCGAGTCGTAACGAGGCATAGGACTAATTGAACAACTTTGACCAATAGTGTTTACCGTTATTGATACGACCTACTTGTTTAGGTCAAGACTAACATTCGTTCTTACACACGTTTACTTGCGAAGTACTTTTGTACGCTTGCACTCAAGGTGAGATCATAGTCCCACTTTTACTCTTTTATACTTATACGTGGGTTGAGAAAACATAAACGATTTATACTTTTATACTTTGAACTCAAATACGAAAGCAAAGATACATACGAGTTAGAACAAAAATTCTCAAGTCCAATAATCATCAGTTACTCTTGTAGGGTTTAAGCGTGAACTTATGTTGTGTGGCCATACGGTTTTAACGAACCCTCATTTGGACGGTTCGCTACCGTTAGTGAATGAAATATAATTTTATTGGAATAGTGAAGGTTCTAACACTATATGCAGAGGTAAGATTCAGTTAAGCTTTGATAATTGGATGCTCGTGATACAAACACATCTTTTGAGATGTATACGCTTGATATTCCGTTTATACTAAATCTTGTGGTTCAAAACATTACTTTATACATACACCTATGATTTCACCAACGTTTTCGTTGACAGATTTTCTATGTTCTTCTCAGGTCCTTGAATACTGGGTGATACATGCTTCCGCACTATACTTTTTGATACTTGCTTGGATGTCGAGTATACATGCATACGTGGAGCGTCTTTTGACTTATTCTTAAATTATATCGCATATGTTTCAATTGTACTTTAAACATTGTAATGTAACTAGTTGTCGAACTACTTTGTAAACCTTAAAATATCCTTACTTTTGAAATGAATGCGACATACTTTTGGTCAAACATTGTTTTAAAGACTTATGACCACGTAACGGGACCTAAGTAGACGACGCCGTCAGTGACGATTTTGACGAGTCGCTACAGATGGTATCAGAGCGTTGGTTGTAGGGATTTAGAGTTCATTGGTGTCTACCCCGAGTCGTAGGGTATATCAGTGAGTCTAGACTACAACCGGCATATAGACTTGAAGTAGGAATTACTTGACTACTTGTGCATTTATACTAGAACTCTTCTATTCATATCTAACTTTTATCCCATCTTAATCTCACGTTGTTTAATTTGATTGACACGCCACTTTGACTTAGTGAAATAATGAACGTTCCGAAATTATGACATGAAGAATTTAAGGCGAGTCAAGGAAAATTTTCTCCTTATCCTCATTCCATATCATGGTTAGTATTATTGAGAATACTAATCAATGATATTCTTGTGTTTTGAAGGAACAATGCCTCCTCGTTGTGTACCACGCCATGAAACACCCGAACAAGCTCTACAACGAATGATAGCCACCGCCGTGGATGCGGCCATGGCCGGTCACTCTTCCAACAACAACAACAACAACAACAACAACAACCACAATAACAACAATGGAGCCGGTAACTCAAACGAGGGATGCTCCTACAAAGCTTTCATGGGGTATAAACCTCATACTTTTGATGCGACCGGAGGACCGGTTTCTCTCACTCGATGGTTTGAGCAAACGGAAGCTGTTTTTAGCATAAGCGGTTGCCGGGACCAAGACAAGGTTAAATATTCCACCCACACTTTTGCCGGTATCGCTTTCACGTGGTGGAACACGTATGTACAATCGGTGGGTACTGATGAAGCCCATGCTCTCTCTTGGCCCGAATTGAAAGAAAAAATAATCACCGAATACTTTCCACGCGAGGAAACCCGAAGGCTCGAACATGAGCTAAGAACTCTAAAAGCGGTCGGAAAAGACCTCAAGGCTTATAATCAAGAATTTTCGGAACTAGCCTTGATGTGCCCAAACCTTGTGAACCCCGAGTCTTTAAGGGTTGAACTTTACATGGATGGTCTTCCAAAGAGCATCAAACACATAGTAATGTCCTCCAAAACCACTAATCATCAAGAAGCTTTGAATATGGCCCGCAAATTGATAGAAACGGTGGATGAAATCGTAGTACCGGCACCTAAAGCCGATGATAAGATGGTTGGCAACAAAAGAGAATGAGAAGCCACTCCATCAAGCAACTACAACAACAACAACAACTTCACCAAGAAGCCTTTCACCTCTGACGACAAGAAGAGTTATGTCGGGAACTTGCCTTATTGTAACAAGTGCTACAAACATCATCTTGGTGAATGTGGTAAACCATTTTGCGTCAAGTGTCAAATGAGTTGCCACGTAGCCCACGATTGTAGGAATACCGCCCCCGTTGCTTAAAAGGGGCCCAATGCACCAAGACCGGGTATTTGTTATGAATGTGGCCAACCGGGTCATTATAGGAATGCGTGCCCAAAGAAGAAATCTAACCCCAATACATGCGGCCAAGCTTTCAACATCAACATCGAGGAAGCCCGGGATGACAATGAACTTGTCACGGGTACGTTCCTTCTCAACGATTCTTATGTCTCTTGTTTATTCGATTCAGGTGCCGATAAGAGTTTTGTAAACAAGACTTTGACTCATTCTTTTAGCACTCCACCACTCCCACTAGATACTACTTATACCATTGAAGTGGCCAATGGAAAACTATTGAGTGCCGACAAATTTTATCGGGAGTGTGCGTTAAACTTAATGGGTAAAGAATTTGAAATTGACTTGATTCCTATAGAACTAGGGAGCTTCAATGTAATAGTTGGTATGGATTGGTTAGCCAAAATGAAATCTCACATCCTTTGTGATCTTAAAGCGATTCAAATTCCTTTTGAGAATGGTGAACCCTTGATTGTTTATGGCGATAAGAGTTGCACTGGACTCAACCTCGTCTCGTGCCTTAAAGTTGAAAAGTACCTTCGTAAAGGTTGTTTCGCGATTCTAGCCCACGTTAAGAAAATTGAGACCGACGAGAAGCATATCGATGATGTGCCAATTGTTAGTGACTTTTCCGATGTATTTCCCGACGAATTGCCGGGTCTTCCACCTCATCGACCGGTAGAATTCCAAATCGATCTTATTCCGGGAGCCGCACCTGTAGTACGAGCACCGTATAGACTTGCTCCATCCGAAATTCAAGAATTGCAGAGTTAAATCCAACAACCACTTGACCGTGGTTTTATCCAATCTAGCCACTCACCATAGGGTGCTCTAATTTTATTCGTTAAGAAGAAAGATGGATCCCTACGAATGTGTATCGACTATCGTGAACTAAATAAATTGACGGTTAAGAACTGATATTCTCTTCCATGCATCGATGACCTCTTTGATCAACTATAAGGATCTAGTGTATATTCGAAAATCGATCTCCGCTCGGGTTATCATCAATTAAGTGTTAAGGGGGAAGATGTCTCCAAAACCGCCTTCCAGGCTTGTTATGGTAGTTATAAGTTTCTTGTAATGCCATTCGATCTCACTAACGCACCGGCGGTGTTCATGGATCTTATGAACCGCGTGTGCAAACCATACCTCGATAAATTCATTATTGTTTTCATCGATGATATTTTGGTCTATTCTAAAAGCGAAGAAGAGCACGAACAACATCTTCGGCTTGTGCTTGAACTCTTGAGATAAGAACGACTCTTTGCCAAATTCTCCAAGTGTGAATTTTGGTTGAAGGAAGTTCAATTTCTTGGTCATGTTGTAAGTGATCAAGGTATTAAAGTTGATCCCGCAAAAATCAAAGCCATTAGCAAATGGGAGACCCCTACTACTCCTACCCACATTCGTCAATTCTTGGGTCTCGCCGGATACTATTGTAGATTCATTGAAAATTTCTCTTTAGTTGCTCGTCCCCTAACTGCGTTAACTCACAAAGGAAAGAAATTCATTTGGGCAACCGAGCAAGAATCCGCATTCCAAATCTTGAAGACAAAGCTGACCACCGCTCATATCTTGTCACTTCCCGAAGGCTATGATGATAACATGGTTTTGGGTGTGTATTGATGCAACGAAAGAAAGTCATTGCTAATGCCTCTCAACAACTAAAAATTCATGAACGGAACTACACGACACATGATCTCGAACTTGGAGCCGTTGTCTTTGCACTTAAAATGTGGAGACACTATCTTTATGGAACCAAGAGTACTATCTTCACCGATCACAAAAGCCTCCAACACATCTTCGACCAAAAGCAACTAAACATGAGACAACGACGGTGGATTGAAACCTTTAACGATTACGATTGTGTGATTCGTTACCATCCTGGAAAGGCAAATGTAGTAGTCGATGCCTTAAGTCGAAAAGAAAGAGCGGTGCCTCTTCGTGTCCGAGCTTTAAACATCACCATCCACACCAATCTCAATAGCTAAAATCGTGTAGCCCAAGACGAGGCTCTCAAGGATGAGAACATCTCTCGCGAACACTTGAACGTCCTCACCTTTCGATTCGAAGTTAAAGAAACCGAACTCCGATATTTTGCCGGAAGAATTTGGGTACCTAGTTATGGGGACCTACGAAGCCTTATTTTAGACCAAGCCCATAAGTCAAGATATTCGATTCACTCCGCTGCCAATAAGATGTACCACGACCTCAAATAACAGTATTGGTGGCCGAACATTAAAAGGGACGTCGCTACTTATGTTGGAAAATGCCTAACTTGCTCCAAGGTCAAATTCAAACATCAAAGACCGTCCGGACTACTTCAACAACCCGAAATCCCGCAATGGAAGTGGGAAAGGATAACGATGAATTTTATCACCAAACTACCAAAGACGGTGGGCGGCTACGATACTATTTAGGTTATTGTTGACCGTCTCACCAAATTTGCGCACTACCTAGCCATGAAGGAAATCGACAACATGGAAAAACTTGCACAACTTTACATTAAAGAGATCGTAGCCCGTCACGGTGTGCCTTTATCAATTATTTCCGACCGAGATCGCTGTTTTGTTTCTAGATTTTGGCGTACTTTGCAAGAAGCGTTGGGAACGCGTTTAGACATGAGCACCGCATATCATCCACAAACCGAGGGACAGAGCGTACACACAATTCAAACCTTGGAAGACATGCTACGAGCTTGCGTTATCGATTTTGGAAAAGCTTGTGACAAGCACTTGCCTCTCGTCGAATTCTCCTACAACAATAGTTATCACGCGAGTATTTACGCCGCACTATTCGAAGCATTATATGGCCGAAAATGTCGTTCACCTCTTTGTTGGGCCGAAGTAAGCGACTGATGTTATGTGAGGTGTATATGAAATAGCTTATATTTTACTAGGAAATACTATTAAATACGATACAATTTTACACAAGATATTTATTTATTTATAGAATGGATATACCTAAACCTTGCTACAACACTTATAGGCAGTGTACCTAATCGTACAGTAGTGTAGTTTTTAGTAAGTTCGGTTCGTTCCACAGGGAAATCTTTAAACAAAGCTTAACACTATATTAGTTTAAATTATAAAAATACAAATATATATATAAGTAATATTATTATTATAAAAGGGGGTTTTTACCGTTTAATGACCGGTTTATCGATTTTTAAAACTTTAGTCGCAGTTAAAACCTAATGTAAAATATTAAATAAATAAAAGACTTAATTTAAAGCGTAAAATAAATAACGATAATGAAATTGCAATAAATAAAAGTGCGATGAAATAAAATTGCGATAATTAAAAAGTGCGATAATTAAAAGTGCAATTAAATACAATGACGATAAATAAAAGCGCGATAATTAGAAGTGCAATTAAATATGAAAATAAAGGAATTATGCTTATTTAAACTTCCATAATCATGATGTTTGACGTGTTGATTTTAGTTTATTCCCATGGGTTAATTGTCCTTTGTCCTGGATTATTTAATATGTCAGTCTGGTTTTTGTCCATAACAGTTAATCAGTCATAAATATAAAGTGCGAGTGTCCTCGTCAAATTATCCTTATACCCGAAGTCAAATATTCCAACTAATTGGGGACTTAAACTGTAACAAGGTCTTAATACTTTGTTTAATAATTACACCAGGATATCGACTGCATGTAACCCAAGGTTTTAATACTCTGTTATCAATTATGCCAAGTGTCCTTATACATAATTTCACCCCTGTTTTAATAATTCCATAGACTATTAATCCATTCCCGTGTCCGGTTAAATGAACGATTATTCGTACATATAAATATCCCGCCCATCGTGTCCGATCGAGTGTATATGGTTATTTATAGGGACGTCCAATTGTAAATCTTTATATTAAAATTAACAAACTATCATTTAGTTAAACAAGTATAAAGCCCATTAATAGCCCATAATCTAATTTCCACAAGTGTCGTTCTTTTGTCCAAACCCCAATTATGGTACAAAGCCCAATTACCCAATTTTAATATTTTTAGTCCAACATCATGATTACTTCAACTTAAATAAGCATAATAATAATTTAGCTACAAGACATTAATGTAAAAAGGTTGAACATAACTTACAATGATTAAAAATAGTTTAGCGTTACACGGACAGAATTTCGACTTACACCCTTACAACATTCGCTAACATACCCTTATTATTGGAAATTAAAATTAAAATTAAAATTATAATATATATATATATATATATATATATATATATATATATATATATATATATATATACGTTGATGAATGAAGAGAAAAGGATGTGTTAAATGATGCACCAAAGCTCGAAATTTATAGGCATGTGAGCTGAAAAAGGGGCTCATGCGATCGAATGAGCTTTACTCTTCAAGGCCATGCAATCGCATGGCCAGCTGAGGAGGCTCACATGTTGTTGTTTTCTTCTGCCGACGGTTTTAATTAAATATATATAATATATAAATAATTTTAAGAATTAATTATATATTATATTATATTTATGTGCATAGTTGACTTGTAATTTTTAGTCCGTTGCGTCGAGCGTTGAGAGTTGACTCTGGTCCCGGTTCCGAATTTTCGAACGTCCTTGCGTATAATTTAATATCTTGTACTTTGCGTTTCGCGTCTTGTACTCTTGTAATTTTGAGACGTTTCTCATCAATAATTGGAACCTCTTTGATTGTACTTTGTACTTTTGAGCTTTTTGGTCGTTTGCGTCTTCAATTCGTTGAATCTGTCTTTTGTCTTCACCTTTTATTATTTAAACGAATATCACTTGTAAATAGAATAATTGCAACTAAAAGCTTATCTTTCTTGAGGGATAATGCTATGAAATATATGTTCGTTTTTAGCATTATCAAATATTCCCACACTTGAGCGTTGCTTGTCCTCAAGCAATATAGTCTTGAAATATACTAGAATCACTTCTTTATTCTTCACACTTTGTACATCAGTGATTTCTATACGGCGGTATAAACAATGGTAGTAACGATGTGGTTTACAGTCCCACATGACTATAAAATTTAGATCCATTAGGGAAATTGGATCTTTATGAAAACATTTGATCTTTTTGAAAATTAAATCAAGCTTTTACCCTAGATAAGTTTTCCGGAATAACCCTTCACCGGTGTTTGCAAATTCTTTTTGTGGGTTTGGAGGGTTTCAGTTTTGAAAATTTTAGCTCAAAACTTGTGGTTTTGTGTCACCCACTTTCTAACCTTGTATTGGGAAAGCAACACTTCCAGTATACTTGCTCCGAATATTACCTTTCGATAAACTACCATCCGGTTGTAAAGAAAAGCGTTGAACAAGCAACTGTTAAGGCAATGTCCCCTGACATGCTTTTAATTATGGTCTATAACGTGTCGGACGCAATTACTATCCTTTGTAGGAGCAATAGTAAAGCTCACCCTTATAATTTTCCAGTCTGGCACAAGGTCCTGCCTTTGACCATGCTATGCAACCACCGTTCTTTCGGTTGACACCCGATTTGGTTCAGGTGACCTAATGAATTCCAGGTGAATTCCTAGGATTTTACGTTCAATGGTAATGAACGCATTGAAAAATGGGTTTTCAGAAAACAAATCGGTTTGAAATTTTGATCAAAATATTTTCTCGTTCAAGCTCGAGTTTAGATATCATTGAATTCCATGAGTTTGTAATTCTCAATCTTTAAGGTCAATCTCAAGGATTGAGTAATATCAGTCTTAAAAGCTGATTTTTGATCTTTAAAGGAGATTATCCTTTCTGGGGATCTGATTCATTAGTCTTATCCAGCTAATTTGCACGGCGTCCTCCCCATTTTACGAGACAGATCCTCTCATGGTTAGGATAAGTCTGACCACTTGGCGACCCTGTTTGATACTGAGGTCCATGGATTTCCTGCTGATTTTAGTGATGACTTTTCTACATTTTTCGTCAACCTACAGCTGGTCTGGACGACAACTTCATGACCTAAATCAAGAGGCGCGTTTCTTTTTTGGAAGACTTTACTTCCTTTTAATGATGGAATTGATTCATCGTGTAGATCCATCTTTCTTTCATTTATATTACAGTAAATCGGGTAAAACTGATTAAAATCGTCCAAAATAAAAGTATCTTCAGTTATTTGTTACAAAAATATGTGTGATATATGTTTTAAATAACTTGGTAAATTTTCCCACACTTGGCTTTTATTTTCCTTTTTATTGTCCTCTATTCCATTTTAAATGAATTCTAACATTTTGGGTTGTTTCTCAATTTATGTCCTTTCCGAGGTAACAATAATTTCGGTGTTAACACCTAGTTTTATCGTTTATAAATATGTATAAACATGATTTTGAATTCATTTAATTGAAAATTTTGAAAAATTTTACTAGAATTGGGTATTCAGTATATAAGACTAGGGCTGTTCTTTATTATCAGAGAGCACTAGATTCTAATACAACTACTGGGTTACTAGTATTTTTAATAGTAACCAAGTGTATATGTTAAAATTTTTTTAAATTCCGAAAGAATTTAACCCCTTCCCACACTTAAGATTTTGCAATGCCCTCATTTGCAAGAAATCAGTAACATTTTAAATTATTGAGGGTGATTAGCGTAGAAAAATGATTAAATTTTACCAAAGTTTCCAAACATATTGGCGTTTGTTTGCTGAATGATAAATGGTGCACATCATTTGTTCATTCCGTCTTGTTGTTACATCACATTTATTTTTCATTTTGTCGTCAAAATTACTAGCTTTTGCTGAACTTAATGCCAGTCTTTGAAAATTGTGCTATTTTACCCTGTTTTGTACAATTGACAATATATATACAATACAAATATAAACATGTATGACAATTTGAAATGGGACTTAATATCCCACTTTCAAATCCTAAATGTGAAATATTAGTACACAATAATAATAAAAATGATAAAAATTACATAAATATATCCAATAACGTAAGTTTAAACATGAATAAGTAAAAAGATAAAAACATAAAAATCATAAAAATAACTAATGGAACTAAATCAGTCTGGATAGGGGTTCCAGTTCATCTCGTCAGGTGGGTTCCATTGTTGGTTATAGGTGTTCTGATAGGCTTGGTTATAGTCATGCCGGTTAAAGGGTGGTCGGATGTCGGGGTTGTGTGTCGGAAAATGAGCAGGTCGAGTAGGCACGTAATTATTTGGTACCTGATATGATAGCTGGCTCATGATTTGGTGCTGATGAACTAACCAGCTATCGTGTTGGCGTCGCCTATAATCCTCGTATACTCGCTCGGAGTTCCACTGCTCGTACATACTATGTCTGGCCACGCTCGTCATTGCTTCCTCATCTATACGAACGTGGATGTCAAGAATAGCATCTCGAAAGATATCCCTAATGTCTTCCGCTTCCTGCATTTCCTCGTCTGAGCCTCTCTCTACCTGTGGATGATTACCTTCATAGGGCAATGCCTGGTTGCGTCTACTCTTCAATACTTTAGCACCCACATAAACCCGCAATCCTATGGTCTCATCATGTTCTCTACAAATCTGTAATGGACCCCTTGGTTCCTATCAACACCTAAATACTCTCCAATGAGAGTAACAAAAATACCTCCTCCTATTATACTCCTGTTCTGCATTCCTTCTACCATTTTAGAAAAATAAAAACTAACACAGTAAGGGATATTAACAAAGCTTCTCGGGTCTCGAATACACTTTAGGTAAAATAAATCATGTAAGGTCATTTTCTCCTTATTGTGACCTCTCTGTGTAATCGAGTTAGCCAAAAATCTATGAATTACATGAAGCTCGGCTTTGTTAATATGTAAGTAGGAGTGTTTTCCTCCTAGTGTAAAAACATTATAGTTTGACATACGCCTCCAAACGGCGTTCACGTCAAAGTTCCTATCTACCCTTTCACCACGATAAATCAAACTCATACAATCGGGTAGTAGCAATTCACTAGGAGTGTAAATCTGTAATGCCCTGGCCATGTCCATCATGGACATTCTGTACATCCTACCGCCAAGGATAAATCTAAGAAAACTTCTATCATCTAACCTATCTACATCTACATTTAACGCTATTGTACTCATCAACTCAACACACCATTCCTTATATACAGGTCTACGAATGGTGAAAAGACGTTCCCAATCTGTAAAAGAAGAACTGCCATACCTTTGAATTAAATGCTGTCTAACACGGCCAGCTAGATGGACCGTTTCCAAAGGATTCCAAGCAATTACCCTCGGCACCTCTACCTCTTCTGTTACTAATTTGAATTTATTACTTTGATATGATGGGTAATCTCTCCATCGTCTATCGAATCTCAGATTAGGATGCAATGTGTGTTCCTGAATTGTTGGCTATTCTACAGGCGGATGCGGGTGAAATACTATGAATTCATTAGGTAACTGTAGTGGATCATAATAAGGTACGTGCTGATCAGGCTGTTGTTGTGGTTCCTGTTGTGGTACTTGTTCAGGTTCTGGCTCGTATTGCATTTCTGGTTCTGGTTCTGGAGCTGGAGCCGGTCGTCTAGATGATGATGATCCTGAACCTCCAGTATCGGCTTTCTTCTTTGAAAAGCTTTTGAACAATTTCATGATTAGAGCGAGAAATTTGAAGAATTACGGTGAATTTTGGTGAAATTTTGAGAGTATTTTGGGGTATTTTCGTGTATTTGTGTGTGTTGTGGTGTGAAGAACAGCTCGCTGAAAGTTTTTGATCCTGGCCAGTTTTTCAGCTCCATGCGATCGCATGGAGTTGAAGTGTAAACCCCATGCGATCGCATGAGGGTCCGGGTACAGTAATTTTGGCTTTTTTTTTTAAAAAAAAAAAAAAAAACCTTATACTTAATAAAACATAAAATTAATAAATTTTTAAAATTTGTTTCTTTTTAGGATGAGGGCGTTTCGGATCGTTGTCCTAGTCCGTCCCTTGACAAAATTTTAAAATTTGTCAATTCAAAGCGCGGTTTTAAAAATAAAGATTTTTGGGTTTTTTTAAATGTTTTTGGCATACTTTAATTCAATAAGATTAAAGATAATGATAATAAAAGTCCTCGTCCCTCCTTCGGGTAAAGCAATTTCGGTTCAACAACCTAGTCTTCAACTCACGACGAATTTTAAGAATCATATTTTTAACTTAGCGAAATAAAGTAAATTTTTGTTTTTAAATTCACATCAAACTTAAATTTAAAATGCATAAAATTAAAAATTCATATTAAAAATTTACACCAAACTTAAATTATATTTTTGTTTTTATACATACAAACTTATATTAAAAATATTAATTTTTCAAATATTTACAATTTTAAATATATTGATTTAAAAAGTTTACAATATTATTTTAATATTAATTTTAAAAACAAAGTAAAAATAAAATTAAAAATCTTTTTGGTCTTTTATCCCACTTTAATTAATCAAATATTATCAAAAATATACGCCCCTCTTTTCGGTAAAGTAATTTCGGTTCAAATACCTAATTTAACTCATGACGAATTTTTGAAATATTTTGGGTTGATTGATTAAAGATATTTATACCTTAAGAATAAACGGTAAATTTCGCAGTGATGTAATAAATTTTTGTATGATATCAATAATTTTGGTCGCAAGACCTAATTTTATTGAATACCAATTTAATACTTTATAGTGAACAAATTAGCATTTATTATCAAAAGGTTAAAAATAAAAATAAAAATAAAAATGAAAACTGTACATACTTACCTGTGAGAAAGATTTCTTAATGATATGCTCTAGCCCACTCATAAGATAGTCGGACTAATTGGTTTTCCATAGCTACATAGGCGTAACCTCGAGCATTTAACATTTTTTCTTCTAAACATATGAACGGTCCATCTCTGCATAAAGTAACGAATTCGGTATTTGAATATGTCTGATTCGTCGAGCATTTTCCTTCGTGTGACCATTTTCCGCATTTGTGATATCTTTCAAGGTGTCGTGATCTCCTTTTCGCTGCGGATTTTGATTTTCCTTTACCAAATTGTAACTTATTATTTTCGCATCTGGATTCTTTTCTTACTCCGTGCAATTTACTTTTGATTAATGATACTATTTCACTTGGAAGGGTGTCATTATTACGTTTAGTGATCAAAGCGTGTACCATTAGACCATGGTTTAATTCACAGGAAGTCTTTATCTCGTAAAACCTAAAAAAAATAAAAATTCAGAATGGGGGGAGAAGATTAGTTCTTTAGGGTCTGCTAGGGAAAGACCATTCGGGTTCCATTTTCGAGAACTACATAAAAACATAAAATCTAATTCTAACAGAAATACATATTATCCTTTAAAGACTTGATTCTCCCCACACTTAGTTAGCTGTGGTGTCTAAATTGTGATTAACTTCGTTGTCAACTTCCATCGGACTATCTATGTAATGTTTAACTCTGTGACCATTAACCTTAAATTCAATCCCATTTGAATTTATTAATTCTACTGTTCCGTACGGGAAAACTCTTTTGACTATGAATGGTCCAGACCATCTTGATTTCAATTTTCCAGGAAATAGCTTGAATCGTGAATTGAAAAGAAGAACTCTGTCTCCTTCTTTAAATTCTTTTGAACTTCTGATTCTTTTATCATGCCATTTCTTCGTTCTTTCTTTATAGATTAACGAATTTTCGTATGCTTCATGTCTTAATTTTTCTAATTCGTTTAATTGACTTAACCGTAGACGTCTAGCTTCATGTAAATCAAGATTACATGTCTTCAAAGCCCAAAATGCTTTGTGTTCAATTTCTACTGGAAGATGACATGCTTTTCCGTAAACGAGTCTAAAAGGTGTGGTTCCAATTGGAGTTTTGTAGGCTGTTCTAAAAGCCCAGAGTGCATCCTCCAATTTTATGGACCATTTCTCCGGATTTGATCCTACGGTTTTCTCCAGAATGCGTTTTAAAGCTCGGTTGGTATTTTTAACTTGTCCACTTGTTTGTGGATGATATGCGGTGGAGATTTTATGAGTACCCCGATCACTTATTAAAGCTTTCGGTGTTCCAAACCTTGCAAAAAGATGTTTTAAAAAGTTGACTACAACTCGTGCATCATTAGTTGGGAGAGCTTGTGCTTCCGCCCATTTAGATACATAATCAATGGCTACGAGAATGTAGAGATTATTATGAGATTTTGGAAATGGACCCATAAAGTCAATACCCCAAATGTCAAATACTTCACATACTTGAATGACATTTTGTGGCATTTCATCACGTTGACTTATTTTTCCGGCCCTTTGACATGCATCACAGGATTTGCAAAGAAGGTGTGCGTCTTTGTAAATTGTAGGCCAATAGAATCCAACATCATAAACTTTTCTTGCTGTGAGCTAAGGCCCATAATGCCCTCCTGGTGGTCATGTGTGACAATGGTTTAAGATTTGACTAGCTTCATTTTCGAATACACATCGGCGTATTATTCCATCGGAACAACTTTTAAACAAATGTGGATCTTTCCAGAAATAGTGTTTTATATCACTAAAGAATTTCTTTCGTTTTTGGTACGACAATCCTTTTTCAAGGAATCCACATACTAAGTAGTTTGCATAGCCTGCAAACCATGGAATTTCATTATAATCTATCTTCAATAGATATTCATCAAGAAAGTTGTCTTGTATGGCTGATTCATTTAGAACTTCTAATTCAGGATTTTCAAGACGAGAAAGATGATCAGCGGCGAGATTTTCTGCTCCTTTTTTATCTCGGATTTCAATATCAAACTCTTGTAAGAGTAAGATCCAATGGATTAATCTTGGTTTGGCATCTTGTTTCGAAAATAGGTATCTAAGAGCAGAATGGTCGGTATAGACCACCGTTTTAGCTAGAACGAGATATGAACGAAATTTGTCAAAAGCAAAGACAATAGCAAGGAGTTCTTTTTCAGTAGTTGTGTAATTTGTTTGTGCTCCTTGTAACATCTTACTAGCATAATAAATAGGTTGAAATTATTTTTTAATCCTTTGTCCTAAAACGGCTCCCATTGCAAAATCACTTGCATCGCACATTAGTTCAAACGGTAAATTCAAATTTGGAGTTATCATGATCGGCGTATTAGTGAGTTTTTCTTTAAGAATATTAAAATATTTGATGCATTCATCTGAAAAGATGAATGGAGCATCCTTTTCTAGGGGTTTATTCACAGGAGTGGCAATTTTAGAAAAATCTTTTATGAAACGTCGGTAAAAACCGGCATGCCCTAGAAAACTCCTAACTCCTCTAACATTGGTGGGATGTGGAAGTTTAGCAATTACATCTACTATAGCTCTATCCACTTCAATTCCTTCCTTTGAAATTTTATGTCCAAGAACGATGCCTTCTTTAACCATGAAATGGCATTTCTCCCAATTAAGTACTAGATTTGATTGTTCGCATCTAATAAGCATTCGTTCAAGATTAACTAGACATGATTCAAATGTATCACCGAAGACTGAAAAGTCATCCATGAAAACTTCCATGCATTCTTCTATCATGTTGTGAAAAATCGCCATCATGCACCTTTGAAAGGTTGCAGGGGCATTGCAAAGTCCAAATGGCATGCGTTTGTAAGCAAAAGTACCATAAGGGCACGTGAACGTGGTTTTTTCTTGGTCCTCGGGTGCTATTGGAATTTAAAAATATCCGGAAAAACCATCAAGGAAACAATAGTAACAATTTTCGGCTAATCTTTCCAACATTTGATCAATAAAAGGTAAGGGAAAGTGATCTTTTCTGGTGGCGTCATTTAATTTTCTATAATCAATACAAACACGCCATCCTGTTACAGTCCTAGTAGGAATAAGCTCATTTTTCTCATTTGTGATGACAGTCATGCCACCCTTCTTAGGTACGCATTGAACTGGGCTTACCCATGGACTATCAGAAATTGGATAAATTAAACCTGCATCTAGCAGTTTAATAATTTCTTTCTTAACAACATCTTGCATATTAGGATTTAGTCTTCGTTGGCGTTGCACATACGTTTTATGACCTTCTTCCATAAGGATTTTATGTGTGCAATACGAAGGACTTATTCCTTTAATATCATGAATCTTCCATGCAATAACTGGTTTATGAGCTTTTAACACAGAAATGAGTTGAGATTTTTCATTTTCAGTAAGAGAAGGCGATATTATTACAGGTAATTCAGATTCACCATGTAAATAAGCGTATTCCAAATGGTTTGGAAGTGGCTTTAACTCTAATGTCGGAGGTTCTTCTATCGATGATTTATATCGATATCTGTCTTCTTCTTTTAGCATTTAAATTTCTTCTGTTGTTGGTTCATATCCATTAGCCATAAGTGTAGCTAACATTTCAGTTTCATCAATTGGTTCAGTACCTTCTCCTAAAGAACATTCTCCTGTTCCTTGTAATTCTGGAAATTCTTCTAACAATTCTGCATGTGATTCTATAGTTTGAATATAATAACATGTATCATCTGCAGATTGCGGTTATTGCATGACTCTATCAACTGAAAAGGTAACACTCTCGTCCTCTATACTTAGGGTTAGTTTCTTACCGAACACGTCTATTATTGCTTTAGCCGTGTTTAAGAATGGTTTTCCTAATATGAGAGGTACTCGAGAATCTTCTTCCATGTTCAGGATAACAAAATCTACCGGAAATACTAAAGTACCAACTTTAACTAGCATGTTCTCCATTATCCCTCTAGGATATTTTACTGATCTATCGGCTAGTTGTATGCTTATTCGTGTTGGTTTCAATTCTCCAAGGTCTAGTTTAGTGTATAGTGAATACGGCATTAAATTTATACTAGCACCTAAGTCTGCCAATGCTTCTATTGAACTAAGACTACCCAGAAAACATGGAATTGTGAAACTTCCTGGATCTGATAATTTTTCTGGTATCTTATTCAACAGCACTGCTGAACAATTAGCATTCATAGTAACAGTCGAGAGTTCTTCCATTTTCTTTCTATTCGAGATTAGATCTTTCAGAAATCTAGCATATCTAAGCATTCCTAAAATCAAATCAATGAAAGGAAGATTTACATTTATCTGTTTAAACATATCCAAGAATTTGGATTGCTCGGCTTCAAGTCTCTCTTTTCTCATTTTACTCGGGTAAGGAGGTGGTGGTTGGTATGGTTTAACATAAGGTTTAGCCTTAACTGTGTTATCTTCATTAACCTTTTCAACTACCGGTTCTTTTTCCTTATCTTGTTCAGGTTGTGGTTCTTGTGGAGTAGGAATAGCTTCCTCAGAAATTACAGGTATTTCAAGTGGTTTAAGTGTAATACCACTTCTTGTGGTAATGGCTTTAGCTGTTTCATTCCGGGGGTTAGCATTTGTATCACTAGGTAAGCTTCCCGGTTTTCTTTCACCTATTAACCTTGCTAGGTTGCTCACTTCTTGTTCCAAATTTTGAATAGAAGCTTGTTGATTTCTAAATGCTTGAGCATTTTGTTCATTGGTTTGTTTCTGAGATGTGAAAAACTGAGTTTGAGATTCAACTAGCTTCGTCATCATATCTTTTTTATCATCGGTTTGTAGTGGTTTGTTTTGAAAATTAGGTCTTTGCTGATTGTAAGTATTATTGGATACTTGTTGATTGTTAGGACCTTGTTGGTTGTTGTATGGAACATTTCGATTATAATTCTGGTTTTGATTGTAAATTGGTCTTGGCGGTTGATAATTATTCTGATAATTATTTCCAGGCCTTTGGTTTATGTATGAAACATTCTCTCTTTGTTCCATTGTTAATTCAATACTAAGACAATCTTTTGTCAAATGTGGTCCTCCACACTGCTCACAACTAATTCGTATTGAGTGAATATCTTTGGTCATCTTTTCCATTCGTCTCTCGACAGCATCTATCTTTGCAGAAATGGAATCTAAGTCATGGCTAGAATCGGCTCTAGCTGCTTTAGATGATCTAACGATATCTTTTTCTTGGTGCCACTCATGTGAGTGGGAAGCAGTGTTATCAATAATCTTATAAGCATCAGTTTCTGTTTTCTTCATAATAGAACCACCAGCTGCTATATCTATGTCTTTCCTTGTAGTGATGTCGCATCCTTGGTAGAATATTTGTACTATTTGACAGGTGTCTAAACCATGTTGCGGACATCCTCTCCATAACTTTCCAAATCTTGTCCATGCCTCATATAGAGTTTCATTTAGCTTCTGTGTGAAATTAACAATTTCTCCTTGAAGTCTTACGGCTTTGGATACCGGAAAGAATTGTTTAAGAAATTTTTCAACTAAAACGTCCCATGTATCAATCGCCCCTTCAGGTAACGATTCTAACCAATCTTTTGATTCTCCTTTTAAAGTTCAGGGAAATAACATGAGATATATCTGTTCATCCTCAACTTCTCTTATTTTAAATAGAGTGCAGATCCTATTAAAGGTACGAAGATGTTCATTTGGATCTTCCTTCGGCGCACCACTAAATTGGCATTGATTAGTCACCATATGTAGAATTTGTCCTTTGATTTCATAATCTGGCGCATTAATGTCTGGATGAGTAATTGCGTGACCTTGGCCAGTGCGTTTAGCTCTCATTCGGTCTTCCATACTTAGAGGTTCCAGATTTTCCATGATTGAATTTGTTGAATCTGAATCACTAGAGGATTCTGATTTAATGGATCGTTCCTCAACAATCTCTGTTTGAATGATTGGTGGTTTCGGAGGAAAGATTAGTGGTTCAGGATCTACGAATTGTCCCTAAATATTCTCCGGATTCTCAATTGTGAGGTCGGGTACAAAAAATGGATTATCGAAAATTTAAATTGGATTACTTGGTCGACTGGATGACGATTCTAAAGAAAAATCAACGACGACAATATTTGCGAGATTTCTTGATCGAGTTACAGGTGGTGAACGTACAAAAGGTGGTGAACGTTTTGCTCGGTGCATTCACTGAATATCCTATTAGTTTTTAAAAAGAAAGAAAAATTATATAAGTTATCCAATTAATAGACTTTTCTGATTTTGTCCACGTTTCGAATAGCCAAAAGATGCAGCAGAGGGGCAGGATTCGTTTGGTCTCAATATAATTGAGTACTGTTTGGCTCCAATAACCCGGTCCACGTACAAATCCAACTATTACTACGAACCAGAAAATTTTGATGTCTATCAATTTAACCGCTTAAAATAATTTTTCGTAATTTTAAGAAATTTTAGAGAAGAAATAGAATAAAAATCTATGTCCTAAAAACTAGAATGACGAGAAATAAGAAAGAAAAAGAGCGCGTCGAAAAACGTCGAAAAAATAAAAGATTGAAAAATAATAGGCGTCGAAAAATAAAAATAAGAAAGTAGCGCGTCGAAACTTAAAAAGACACTAAAAACTAAAAATTAAAAGTTGCGTCTTAAAATATTAAAGCTTAAAAGGAATTCTATATCTCAAAACGACAATAACTTAAAAAGGTATTAAAATATAAAAACAGCGTCGCAAAATTCTAAAGCATCTAAATCTTAGTCTAAAGAAAAAGCACTTAAGGGATTTTACGGCAAAGCCTAAAAATCTAGAAATAAAAATAACTATGGCAAAAACTATGTCTTAAAACTAAATACGAACGAAAAATACAAAAAAATTACGCTAAAACAAATAAAAAAGAACAAAATATAAAAATAAACTAAAAGTTGTAAAAATTACAATTTTTATAAAAATATTATTTTTATATTATTTATTTAATAAAACTATTAATTTTATAAATTATTTAAACTAATTAAACTAAATATACAAAATAATAATAAAAACTAAATTATATAATAATAATACCCTAATTAGGGTTTAAATTAAATAATAATAATAATAATTACCCCCCAAATGATTACAGAATTAGGGTTGTTTGGCGTGTCAGACACTCTCATGCGATCGCATGAGAAATTGCCTTCGAGCTCATGCGATCGCATGAGCTGGGGTTACGGGCCACAGTCTGGGCTGCTACAGTACCAGGCCGTGAGAGTTTTTTATTTTTTTCTGTTTTGCTGTTTTTCTGTTTTATAAAAAAACACAATATTTAAATAAAATTTATATTTTTAAATACTAAAAATAAAAATAAAGAAACTTTATAAAACTTAAATATTTAACAAACTCTTAAAAATATTTATAATTTTTGTTTTTCTTTTTATATTTTTGAATTTTTAAAACGTATTTTTACAAAAGCGTATTTTTTTATAAAAGTAAACTAAAAATAAATTTTCTTTTATATATAGCGTTGCGCTTCCGGCGTTTAAGCAGATATGTCCCCGGTAGCGGAGCCAAAAATACTTGAAGTTATGCGAGGCGTATATGAAATAGCTTATATTTTACTAGGAAATACTATTAAATACGATACAATTTTACACAAGATATTTATTTATTTATAGAATGGATATACCTAAAGCTTGCTACAACACTTATAGGCAGTGTACCTAATCGTACAATAGTGTAGTTTTTAGTAAGTCCGGTTCGTTCCACAGGGAAATCTTTAAACAAAGCTTAACGCTATATTAGTTTAAATTATAAAAATACAAATATATATATATAGATAAGTAATATTATTATTATAAAAGGGGGTTTTTACCGTTTAATGACCGGTTTGTCGATTTTTAAAACTTTAGTCGCAGTTAAAACCTAATGTAAAATATTAAATAAATAAAATACTTAATTTAAAGCATAAAATAAATAATGATAATGAAATTGCAATAAATAAAAGTGCGATGAAATAAAATTGCGATAATTAAAAAGTGCGATAATTAAAAGTGCAATTAAATACAATGACGATAAATAAAAGTGCGATAATTAGAAGTGCAATTAAATATGAAAATAAAGGAATTATGCTTATTTAAACTTCTATAATCATGATGTTTGACGTGTTGATTTTAGTTTATTCCCATGGGTTAATTGTCCTTTGTCCTGGATTATTTAATATGTCCGTCTGGTTTTTGTCCATAACAGTTCATCAGTCATAAATATAAAGTGCGAGTGTCCTCATCAAATTATCCTTATACCCGAAGTCAAATATTCCAACTAATTGGGGACTTAAACTGTAACAAGGTCTTAATACTTTGTTTAATAATTACACCAGGATATCGACTGCGTGTAACCCAAGGTTTTAATACTTTGTTATCAATTATGCCAAGTGTCCTTGTACATAATTTCACCCCTGTTTTAATAATTCCATAGACTATTAATCCATTCCCGTGTCCGGTTAAATGAACGATTATTCGTACATATAAATATCTCGCCCATCGTGTCCGATCGAGTGTATATGGTTATTTATAGGGACGTCCAATTGTAAATCTTTATATTAAAATTAACAAACTATCATTTAGTTAAACAAGTATAAAGCCTATTAATAGCCCATAGTCTAATTTCCACAAGTGTGGTTCTTTTGTCCAAATCCCAATTATGGTACAAAGCCCAATTACCCAATTTTAATATTTTTAGTCCAACATCATGATTACTTCGACTTAAATAAGTATAATAATAATTTAGCTACAAGACATTAATGTAAAAAGGTTGAACATAACTTACAATGATTAAAAATAGCGTAGCATTACACGGTCAGAATTTTGACTTACACCCTTACAACATTCGCTAACATACCCTTATTATTGGAAATTAAAATTAAAATTAAAATTATAATATATATATATATATATATATATATATGTATATATATATATGTATATATATATATGTATATATATATATATGTATATATATATATATATGTATATATATATATATATATGTATACGTTGATGAATGAAGAGAAAAAGATGTGTTAAATGATGCACCAAAGCTCGAAATTTATAGGCCTGTGAGCTGAAAAGGGGGCTCATGCGATCGCATGAACTTTGCTCTTCAAGGCCATGCGATCGCATGGCCAGCTGGGGAGGCTCACATGTTGTTGTTTTCTTCTGCCGACGGTTTTAATTAAATATATATAATATATAAATAATTTTAAGAATTATTTTTATATTATATTATATTTATGTGCATAGTTGACTTGTAATTTTTAGTCCGTTGCGTTGAGCGTTGAGAGTTGACTCTGGTCCCGGTTCCGGATTTTCGAACGTCCTTGCGTATAATTTAATATCTTGTACTTTGCGTTTCACGTCTTGTACTCTTGTAATTTTAAGATGTTTCTAATCAATAATTGGAACCTCTTTGATTGTACTTTGTACTTTTAAGCTTTTTGGTCGTTTGCGTCTTCAATTCGTCGAATCTGTCTTTTGTCTTCACCTTTTATTATTTAAACGAATATCACTTGTAAATAGAACAATTGCAACTAAAAGCTTGTCTTTGTTGAGGAATAATGCTATGAAATATATGTTCGTTTTTAGCATTATCAGCGACACACAAATCACCGGACCCGAACTCATTCATGAAACAACCGAGAAGATCGTTCAAATCCGAGATAGGCCCCGGACGGCCCGTAGTCGTCAAAAGAGCTATACCGACAAAAGACGCAACGACTTCGAATTCCAAGTCGGTGACCACGTAATGTTAAAAGTCACACCTTGGAAAGGTGTAATCCGTTTCAGGAAATGCGGGAAGCTAAATCCGTGATATATTGGTCCTTTCGAAATCTTGGAGCGTGTTGGAACCGTTGCCTATCGCTTAGATCTTCCGCCTCAACTGGGCTCTGTTCATCCTACTTTCCATGTATCAAATTTGAAGAAGTATTTTGCCGAACCTGAACTCGTCATCCCTCTCAAGGAGCTTACTATTGATGACAAACTTCATTTTGTGGAGGAACCGGTTAAAATTGTGGACCACTCCATCAAAATGCTAAAACAAAGCCGAATTCCAATTGTCAATGTCCGTTGGAACGCCAAAAGGGGACCCGAGTTTACTTGGGAAAGACAATATCAAATGTAAAAGAAGTGTCCTCATTTATCCGTGGATTCGGAAACGCAAGATCTCGAGGAAGAAACAACGACCAATACGACTACTTAAATTTCGGGACGAAATTTCTTTTAAGGAGTAGGTAATGTAACATCCTACCTTTTTCCGTTTACCTTCCGTTATGTTATTCTAAAGTTTGTTATATAATTATAACATCTTCCATTAAAATGCATTCTAAAATATTTCGTTTAGGTAATTCACGCACCTGCTTTTAAAATATTTCGTTAAGGGACTAAACTTGCCAAATGCCCAAAGTCTTGACTAGGCCAACTAGTCAACCATGGCATCTCCATCATTCATTATCCAACTCCTTTTTCACTTTTCTTAATACTTCCACCATTTTCTCTCAAACTCCTAATACAAAGAATCATCATCTAAATCATTTCAAGGAAACAAACATCAAAACAAATTACATATTCGGAATCCTTGCATCTTCCTCTTCGAATCCTTACCAATTTTATTGCATTTGGGTAACTTTCTAAAAACACTAGATTTTATGTTCTTGATGTTTTTAACTTATAAAAGTGTTAATTAGTGTCTATGGCTCAAGTCTAACATGAATATATGATTTATATGCTTGTTTTTGTCATTTTGATGTAATTAGCTTAAACTTGAAATGGGTGTGTTTGATCTTGAGATTTGGTTGTTTAAATGTTGTTAGATGTTAAAAGTGCATGTATTAAATGTGTTACTAGTATTACTAGCTTCAATTTCGTGTGTAGGTTAACATGGAAAAGCTTCATAAACATAACTGCAAAATTTATGATTTTGAGTTAGGGTTTGATAGAAGTAAATTGGATTTTTGATGCATTAAATGCTTTGAAATGTTATTTGTAAGTGTGTAATAGTATTGTATGCGTAATTACCTACGAAACGGCGTACTATATGTGGGTATTAAATTCTCGAATCATCTTATGCAGTTTATGAACTTGGAGTAATTAATGTTGAGCATTAATGGTTGATGTTGGTGTAAAATATTTCTATTTGATTAATGATATGTGTTTAGTTATTTTCCTCTTCAAAATACCTTTCCAATGATGTATGATATGCGTTATAAGTGTTTGCGGATCTTAAGTTGTGTTTTGGTGAAGTTTGGGTCGTGCACTTAGCTTTTGTTCAGCAACGGCACTTTTTCCAAGATCGCGCGCCGCGCACCCTTTCGCACGCCGTGCAAATGTTAAGCTTCAGATGCTTACCCCCTTTAGACAAAGTCCTGACCTGTTTCCACGCTTTAGTGCGCGCCGCGCATACCTGCGCGCGCCGCGCACATACCCTGGCCAAACTTTCTTTTTGTTTTAATTTTTCATAAATTCTTTTCTCGCTTAACCGCAACTCCAATTATCATGAAATTTGGATAACATGCTCATATATGATTTCTCATCATGGGAAAATTGTCGGACACCCGACCCGACCCCCGTTGACTTTGACTTTGACCAAGTTTTACTTTTAGTCAAACCTAACCAAATAAGTATGCAATCGTTCTAACATGCTTTTATACTTGTACCTTGCATGAAACTTGACAATTTGATTCACATGTTATATAATCGAGTCGTATCGAGCCATATGACTAATTGAACAACTTTGACCAATCGTGTTTACCGTTATTGATACGACCTACTTGTTTAGGTCAAGACTAGCATTCGTTCTTACACACGTTTACTTGCGAAGTACTTTTATACGCTTGCACTTAAGGTGAGATCACAGTCCCAATTTTACTCTTTTATACTTATACGTGGGATGAGAAAACATAAACGATTTATACTTTTATACTTTGAACTCAAATACGAAAGCAAAGATACATACGAGTTAGAAAAAAATCCTCAAGTCCAATTATCACCAGTTACACTTGTAGGGTGTAAGTGTGAACTTATGTTGTGTGGCCATACGAGTTTAACGAACCCTCATTCGAATGGTTCGCTACCGTTAGCGAATGAAATATAATTTTATCGGAATAGTGTAGGTTCTAACACTATATGCAGAGGTAAGATTCAGTTAAGCTTTGATAATTGGATGCTCGTGATATAAACACATCTTTTGAGATGTATACGCTTGATAATCGGTTTATACTAAATCTTGTTGTTCAAAACATTACTTTATACATACACCTATGATTTAACCAACGTTTTCATTGACAGATTTTCTATGTTTTTCTCAGGTCCTTGAATACTAGGTGATACATGCTTCCGCACTATACTTTTTGATACTTGCTTGGATTTCGAGTATACATGCATACGTGGAGTGTCTTTTAACTTATTCTTAAATTGTGTCGCATATGTTTCAATTGTACTTTAAACATTGTAATGTAACTAGTTTTCGAAATACTTTGTAAACCTTGAAATATCCTTACTTTTGAAATGAATGTGACATACTTTTCGTCAAACGTTGTTTTAAAGACTTATGACCACGTAACGGGACCTAAGTAGACGGCGCTGTCAGTGACGATTTTGCTGGGTCGTTACATCACCCGTATTATATTCCTGCTAGTCCACCACACTCTCCTCTTATGGAAGAATCCCACATAAATGCTAACTATGATGGGGATGACGAGGAAGAAGAGTTTGTGGAAGAGATGATTAAAGAAGAAGTGGAGAAGGAGCCTTTCGAGGAAGAACCCAAGGAAGAATCCAAGTCCGAGCCCTCTGTTGCCTTACCTCCTTCTTTAAAAAGAAAGGAACCCGAAACATAAAAAACCGAGAGTTTAAGTTCATCCAAAGAACCCCGTCTTACCACTGTTCCCGTGCTTTGCACGAACTTTGTTGAACATGCTAAGGTAAAGAGTGATTTACATGAAGTGAAGACAGAATTTGGTAAGTTGAAGGAACTTCTGGATGGTCGATTTAGTACGTTTGAAGATCAACAAGAGGAATTGTCAACATACTCATATGTTGTGTATAACATCTTTAGAAAGACTGCTAAGAGACATGATAGAGAAATTGAGCTTCAAGATCAAAGGATTGAGGAATTAGAGAAGGAGGTGCAGTTTCTCAAGGATCTTCTGTGGGAACATTTCAAGACCCAACCCTCATCACCTAAGAATTAGATCTTAGGATTTCTTTTCCACTTCCGTATTAGTATTTTCCATTCATTGTAAAGGCTTTGCCTAAACCTACTATCTTTGTTTCGTTTCGTGTTTATTCTAGTTTCGTTTCGTGTGTAATAAAAGATGTTAGTTATCTTTGTGAAGTTTAATGAAATTCAAGTGTTTTTAATACATCTCGTTGTTTCTCCTATCTATTTTCCTAATACATGTTGTGTGAAATTTGTGCATTATTAAACAAACTTATAACTTACTAGCACTATAACTCTTCGACTAATACTGTTGTATGTATTGAAGATCAATGGCTCAATCAACTCATGGTGCTAACGCTCTTCTAAACATTACTTTGACTCCCGCACAATTTCAACAACTATTGGCGGCCGTGCAAGACAATAGCAACAATGGCGAACCGCGAAATCTTTCGATTGCTTGTTCACATCAAAATTTCATGAACTACCAGCCCCCTACATACCAGAGTATCGAAAGACCTGGGCTTAGTAATATAGAAATGGTGAATGCTGATCTCATGAGCTACACCAATCGATTTCAAGAATTTGCTCTCATGACTACTCCCGAGTATCTAGGGATCCAATGCTACATCAATGGATTACCTGAGGAAGTTCGAAGAGATGTTACCTTGACGAACCCAAGCACCATACAAGAAGTCGCTTGCATGGCAAGTTATTTCATCGACAAACATAAGGAGAAAGAAGGTTCAAAAAGGAAGAGAGAAGGAATGGAGCAAGAAAATTCTAAAACCAAATTCAACAAGCTTTATAAAGGAAACCATCCTTATTGCAAAAGATGTAAGAGACATCATGAAGGATGGTGTAAGGCCAAGTGCACCAAGTGTAAGAAGGTGGGTCACGTAGCCAAGAATTGTAGGGTTGTTATTCCAGCAACCAAAACTCCAGCCACAAAGGCAAATGCAACCGTTCCTACTTGCTATAACTGCGGAGGAGTAGGGAATTTCAAAAATAAATGTTCGGATAAGAGGAATAATGAAGAGGCACAATGACGAGTTTTAGGAAACCACTAGAGTCATTTAAATTTCTCATTTTCACAGTGTTCTTTATGTTACCATTTAATACTTCTATAATTTGGAGGATTTCGTTAAGTTTCTGTAGTACTCTGGTTATTTTTCTTTTAAATGAATGAATGATGTTATTTTCTTTTCTTTCATTTTCCATTGAATCATTCACCTCGAAGGAGATGAATATTGACTAGATGACATAGTAGTAACTTTATGGAGTGATAAAAGTATGATTTAATATAATAAATGGCACCTGATCAACGTAGTTATATTATGATAAATCATGCAGAAATCCTAATGGATCATGATAGAAATAAGATCTGATCAACCTTAGGACCATTGTGTACCGTTACCTACTCCTTATCACTATATTGTCAACTAAAAATATCAACCCTAGATATTATATTATCCTTCACTTGTAAAGTATCCACGCCCGGTGCTGCACCTCTTGCATAGGTACCATACCGCTTAGCTCCATCCGAAATGAAGGAATTATCCAGCCAACTCCAAGAATTTTTGGAGAAAGGTTTCATTCGTCCTAGCTTGCCTCCGTAGGGAGCACCCGTCCTATTTGTTAAGAAGAAAGATGGCACGTTGAGAATGTGTATTGATTATCGAGAACTCAACAAGCTAACCATCATGAATCGTTATCCACTCCCGCGCATTGATGACCTATTTGACCAACTGCAACGGTAAAGTATCTACTCGAAGATTGACCTTAGGTCAGGCTATAATCAATTGAGAGTCGAGGGAGTTGATGTTTCTAAGACTACTTTCCGAACTCGTTATGAACATTATGAGTTTCTTGTCATGCCTTTTGGTTTAACCAATGCTCCTGCTGTATTCATGGATCTTATGAACCGTGTATGCAAACCTTATCTTGACCAATTCGTGATCTTTTTCATTGATGACATCTTAATCTATTCCAAGAGCGAGAAAGAACATGAGCAACATTTGCGATTGATTCTAGAGCTCTTAAAGAAGGAACAACTCTATGCCAAGTTTTCCAAGTGTGAACTTTAGCTGCGAACCGTGCAATTTCTTGGACATGTAGTTGATAGTGAAGGAATACATGTTGATCCTATAAAAATCACCGCTATTCGAAATTTTCAAGAACTAGTCTTGGATGAAGTCCATAAGACTAAATATTCCATTCACCCAGGCTCTTTTGGCTAAAATTTCATACAATATCAGCTATCACTCAAGTAGATCCCCACTATAATTAAGTGTAAACTTTGCTTTAACAAAATGTTGACCGAATGGTAATTTTTAGTCAACACTTCCTGTTAATTAAAGTTCATACATTTCACATTTCGAATCTTAAAAAGTGTCTTGTTGACGACATACTCATTATTCCCTTGAATGATCTTCGCATTAATTGCACTTCATCGAAAAACCTATAGAAATTCTGGATCGTGAGGTTGTTTGAAACAAAGCTCTATTCCTGTTGTTAAGATCCATTAGAATTCATGAAGAGGCCCCGAGTATACCTGGGAACGTGAAGACTAGATGAAGCGGAAATATCCTCACATTTTCTTAAACGTTGATGCATCCGAGAAGTCTTACTGAAACTTCGGGATGAAGTTTAAATTAACGGGGAGGTACTATAACAACCCTCACTTTTCCCTTCTAAATTTACCAAATTACCCTTAGGGATTCAATGTCATACTCTGTGTATTAGCATTAGGGTTGTTATCCGGGATATAATAAATAAAGTAATTAATACTAAAACCCTAATATTATTTAAAACCCTAAACCTCACCCTAATACCATTTAATATTTAATATTAAACCCTAACCCTAATACCATTTAATATTTAATATAAACTATATGTATTAATATTAAATGTGACATTTTATAACTATTAAAAACTAATAAACTAATTAGAACCAAATCAACAATTAATAAAAATTGGGGACTAATAATTAAAATAAAATGTAATTTAAATAAAATGTAACTTTAGAAATAATAATAATATTAACTTTAAAAATATATATATAAATATGTATTAATAAAAAATTCGGCTAGAATAAATATATATAAAAAAATTTAATAAATAATAAAAGACTTGATCATTAAGTCATTCCTAATCCTAGCCTAACTCTAATTACTTGCATCCTAATCTAATTCAAGTCCTTGATCAACAAGTCTTTCATGAATCCTAGCTTAATCACAACACTTGCTCACCTCATATAAAAAGCCTCATGTATTCTTCTTGTTGGCATCACAAACTAAACTCAAAACCCTCCCATTCCCTTACAATTTAGTCGACAGAATTCCCTCTTGTTTCCCTATTTTTGTCGACCCAAAATAGCTTCCAAATTACCTCCTGCATTCGACCAAAAATAGCTCTCTATCATCCTGCATTCGATCTCCTGTCCAGCTTCTGTTTTCTTGCTGCTGCAGTCGTAAATCACCACCACAAAATAGCCTCCACTCGACATCCCTAATAGGCCTTCATCCTTCTGAGTTTGCTGCTGCAATTCGCCTTCAAAACAGCCCTACAAATCATCCAGTGTTGCTACAAAGTTGCTGTTGTGTTGCTGCTATTTGTCGAACCAAAACAGACCCAAAGAAACCCTCTTTTAGATCGATTGCTGCTGCTACTGGATTCTGTTTTCTGTTTTCGCATCATCATCATCAATTCTTAATCTCAATCTTAGTAAGGTAGTCACTAAACCCTAGTTTAATTATGTGTTTGACTCAATTACTCTTAAGTTGTTATAAGTTTTATGTTAAGTATATAAAGTTGATTAATGAATAAAAGATTATGAATGCATGTTGAATAAGATTAAAAGATTATGATTAATAAGATTTAACATGTTAAATTGTAAGTATTATGAATAAGTTATTGAACTTGTTAATGAATAATAATAATAATAATAATAATAATAATGGCATGTGTTAGTAATAAGGTTAAGTAATTGATCATGATTATTTAGGATTAGGGTTAATAAATATGATTAGTTATGATGTTAAAAAGATATGATTTTATGCATGAACCTTGATTAAGAAGTAATTATGATCATGATGTACATGCATGCATGCATATGTACGTATGTGCATGTATACATTGTAGGTATATGTGTGTGTGTGTATATGTAAATATATACATACGTGTATATATATGTGTATATTTGTATGTATATGTACGTGTATATGTATGTATAGATGTGTATTATGTAAATTATATAAGGTTAGTACATAATAAGAAAAGCAATAAGTGTATATATATGTATCATCTTACACTTATATATATGTAACACCTACACCTAATATATATATATTATATAGTTATGAACATGTATGATCTATATATATATATATATATATATATATATATATATATATATGAATGTATCACATAGGTGTATATTTATATATGTAACATATAATGATAAGTATACATAATAGTTGATTAATTAAATAATAATACTATTATTAGTATAACTTATACACTTAACTATATGGTAACACTTAATTACACTAAGTATATTATCACTTATATATATATATATATATATATATATATATATATATATATATATATATATATATATATATATATATAATACTTAGTGTAATTAAGTGTTACCATATAGTTAAGTGTATAAGTTATACTAATAATAGTATTATTATTTAATTAATCAACTATTATGTATACTTATCATTATATGTTACATATATAAATATACACCTATGTGATACATTCATATATATATATATATATATATATATATATATATATATATATTGGTTATGTGTATACACTTATAACGTGAAGGTTATAATTAAAGATAGCGTACAAAGATTACAAACATCACCGCTACTTGTGGCCTAGGGTAATCCTTGTTGCCATTATGGGATGCTTGTGGATCTCGAATGCCAAGACTTAGATTCTAGTCAAGAGATCCTGGGCCACTCGGTAACAATAGATCATTCGAGTGACTTGCATGTTAGAAACGAAGTTTGGGCGAGATTGTACAACATCTTTGTTAAGAATTATAATCCGAACTTCTTAAACTAGAAGCTTACTATAAGTGGAGTCTTTCCATAAATAGTAGGTTTCCAAAAATAAACTTTTGAGAAATAGAAACTTTTCTCGAAAACCGTCACTGTTAATATAGTTTGCTATATTAATTAAAAACCTTTATGTCTATTAGACATTAACTAATTAAACGTTATATCTCTAGGTTAAGATCTCCGATTACATACACCGTTCATACTACTTGCGTGGAATTTCTTGCTTGCTACTAAGGTGAACTTCATAGCCCCACTTATATTTATTTTGAACTTTTGGGGTGAGACACATGCTTGCTTTCAAACTGTTTTACGCTTAGACACAAGTACATGAAAACTTTATGACAGAATTTGAAACGACCCGTCCTAATCCATCTGGACGAATACATTACATTTGGTTACATCGCGAGGTACTTGACCTCTATATGATACATTTTATAAACATTACATTCGTTTTTAAAAGACAAACTCTCTTTACAACAAAAGTTGATGGCATGCATACCATTTCATAATATATCCAACTATAATCGACTTAATAATAATCATGATGAACTCAACGACTCGAATGCAACGTCTTTTGAAATATGTCATGAATGACTCCAAGAAATATCTCTAAAATGAGCGAATGCACAGCGGAAGATTTCTTTCATACCTGAGAATAAACATGCTTTAAAGTGTAAACCAAAAGGTTGCTGAGTTCATAGGTTTATCATAAAACAATAAAATTCATCATTTTTGATAGACCACAAGATTTAAATGCTGCATGGTACAAATGAGCCCAAATCCTATACCCACATGTAATGTACATGCGATATCTTTTAAATACAGTACACCTTTCTCGTGTACGAAATCATCTTTCATAAATCTTAGTAACCGTACACATATCTCGTGTACAAAAATAACATATACATAACCTGTGTATAAAATCATTTTCTCGATACATAACATTCACTTTGCTTTCATAACTTGGCTTGGTAACCGACCTTAACATATAATGCGCATAATAATATCCCTAAAACAGAACATCTCGTCTGTATAATAATCATATAAACTTCGAAGTACTAAAAACCACGCCCACTAGCCCTTCCGTCTAGTGAACATTCTAGGTGGGGGTGTTAAACTCGGTAGCTACCTTTAGAATTCGCGTTAATTAGGCGTGCACTAATTCTAAAAATTAGTGATGTTCCCTAATTCTTAGGTTACCAAGCAATAATAATCAGGGGGAAAATATTCATATCAATTGTGGCAATTATCACGTCCACATAACTCATTCGAGGAATGTTTTGCTTGTGTCTATCTCATGAAACATTTATAAAAGCATTTCATGTATTCGCAGTTCAAAATGTTTTTCAAAAGCATTTAATAAAGCAGTTGTAAAAGTAGCGCATGTATTCTCAGTCCCAAAAATGTAAAGTGTAAAAGGGAATCAAATGAACTCACAATACTGTATTTTGTAGTAAAAATACATATGACGATATTAAACAATGTAGGGTTGGCCTCGGATTCACGAACCTATATCATTTGTGTATTCATTAACACATATAATCGTATTCGAATCATTATATATTATTATTAATGATAAAATGTTTATATTAATAACTTATATATTTCAATATTATCACATAAAAATATAATTTTTTTGTTTTGCTAAATGTATTAAATATTTTATATATATATATTTCATTTGTTTGTTAATACAATAATTATAATAATACTAGAATAAAATTTAGTAGTGTTAATGATACTACTAGTATTAATAATAATGATAATAATATTAATGATTCTCTTAATAATAATATTAATTGTAGTTTTAATAATAAATCTTATATTAATAATTAAAATAATAATTTTTATAATAATACATATTACTTAATAATAATAATTATTGTAGCAATCTTATTACTAATGGTAATAATGGTCATATTAATAATAATAACTTTAAAATATTAATTTTATTGTTCTTATTAGTTATAATACTAATTTTAGTAATCATAGAGTAATGATACTCATGATAATATTAGAATAATACAACTTAATAATAATACTAATAATGATAATAACATTGGTAATGATACTAATAATAATAGTAATCATAATTTGTAATTAATAATAATAAATGGTACTCCGTAACTAATACCTTTATTAGTAATAAAAACAGTAACAACTAATATTCCTAATACTTAATAATAATAATAATAATAATTCTAATAGCTAACGATAATAATAATTATAATTATAATCCTAATCATGTTAATAATAATAATAATAGTTATACTAGTAATAATCATCATAATAATACTTTTAATTATTCTAATAAACATATTAATGATATTAGTAAAAATAATAATTAACAACAACAATAATTAATAATAGTAATAATAATAACAATAATAATAATGATAATAATAAGTTTTCAAAAATAAAACTACCTTTAAAAGAAAGTCCCTAAAAAGAAAAGTCCCAAACCGGGCTCGAACCCGAGACCACTTGCACACCCGAATCAACACTCAACCAACTGAGCTACTTGTATTATTTAGAATAAACCCGTTTCCATTTTTCTATAACCCATTTTATATTTAATTCATCTTCTTCTTTACAGCATTCCATCGACCCAGAACCATTTACTCTTAACAGCGAATACAAAATTGATGGTAGGATTTAGTAACTAAAGTATAATCGATTATCTGTGATTGTTTGGTTTTACAACAAAAAAAATAATAGATAAAAGATGAAAGATGTTGCTGTAAGTGTCGTGAAGCAAAAAAAAAAATTCAAACCTTGATTTTAGTTTTGGACGTTTTTTGATGATAAGTTCTACATGAAATATGTAGTATTTCCATCATAGAAACTTTATCAAATGCCAATTGATCCGAAAACATCAATTTAACTTCGAATTTTAGGATGAACAAAACTTTTAACTTTTAAAACCCGAACTTTGACTCCAAAATTCGATTTCGATTTAATGAATTGAAGATTGAGACTTTTCAGAAAGTTTAACTAGAATAATCATAACACAACTGCATTATTAGTTTTTAGAATTTTAAACGAATTCGAGTTTTGAATAAATTGTATGAAGAACAGGGTCGGCATTCTTCATATCTGTTGTAACTTTTCTGTTTTTCATCGATTAATAAATGTTTAAAGGGTTTATCACTGATAATGAGAATGGAAAATCGAATGAATGTTATTCACAATGTGAATTGATCGATTGTGTATAAAGGAGGAAGGATCGACAGGTTTAATCAGTGAAAAGAGAAAAAAAATATATAAAAAAATAAAACAGATTCCATTCTAACAGAATTTGTTTGTTTTATGGACTTTAATATCGATCCCACTAGTAATTAGATAGAAACAAAAATTTAGCTGTAGGTCGATAAGGATGTGAAACTGTGATGACCCGAAAATTTCCGACTAAATTTAAACTTTATCTTTATATTATTCTGACACGATAAGCAATGCTTGTTAAGTTAAATCTCAAGGATTTTAAACTATATTTATACATTCATTTAAACCTCAACCAAATTCCAATGATTCACGAACCATTAAATGAACATATATGAATATGTATGTATATGTGTATATGTTATAAATTGAAAATGTCAACAAAGTATTTAAAAGTATAATGCTTTATATGAACGTAATTGTTTCAATATGATTATCGACAAAATTAAAAAAATATATTAAATGATTGAATTATCAGAAACATTGAATTATGATTACAAGTCTCTGTTGAGAGGTCCACTATGATTTGAGAAATATATTCCTCTTAATGATATTCGGAATAATTTGTAAAGCTATTTATAAATAAAAATAAAAAGTGTCATTTACGAAAGTTAGACAAAAGCTAGTGGAGAATTGGTTTCCATAATATTCTATTAATCTATTTTCAAACGTACAAAAACGTTTTCAGTTTAAAAAGAACTTTATTATTAAAACGTATATAACTTTTATAAATATCTAGAATCACTTTTGACAACTCATTACTTAACCAGTATAATAAATATAACGATATTTATATTTTGTTTCATTAAATATATATAACGATTTAAATTAATATTATATATATTTATACGCGTATTATACATACATAGTTTTATATTTTTACTATACTTTAACTTTACCTTTACTTTACTTTTACTTTACTTTAACTTTAATAATTCACTTTAATAATTCATACTTTAATAATTCACTTTAATAATTCATATTTTAATAATTCACTTTAATAATTCATACTTTAATAATTCAAAAATCTATTATAAATAGAATTCAATAGGTTTCATTATTTCATAGAAACTTGAAAATATATTTCTCTAAACTCTCTCAATCGATTTACATATATATATATATATATATATATATATATATATATATATATATATATATATATATATATATATATATATATATATATATATATTTGCTCTGTATTATTTCAAGATATTATTAGTATACATAAAATATTACGACGGAGTGATGTCCGAGTGATTTCAAAATAGTTTTTTGAATGAGTCGAAGCTAAGGAAATTATGGGTTATAGCTATGGAGGTGATGGGTATGGTTCATGGGTATGCTCGTGAGGTCAATCTAGTATTTATCATCTCCGTTACGTCTACGTACTTTTCTACAATATTGAATCTCAATATTGATACGTGAGCACTCATAACTTAACTTTTATATATCAATAGTGTATCCCTGACTAGTGCTCGAGTATATAGGATTATGCATGCTTGTACATTCGATATTGTCCTTAGATAGGTTTGTTGAATCCTGAATTAGATACATATGCTACTGAGATAGGGTATATGATATGCATGTCATTGGAAAGCTAGCGAAAAATTAAGAACTTTTCATTTAGATATCAAATGGTTTCGATGAACGGATTTGAAGTTATAGTCAACTGAATTTTAGTATTATTGTTAAAATGATTATTATTACTATCGTCGTTATTATTTTAATAGAAATATCATTGTTATTATAAAATATCATTATTACTATTATGTTAGTATTATCATTTTATCATAATAACATTTTTAGTAAATATAAATATTGTTATTTTTTTTATAGAATAATAATAATTATTATTACAAAATAATACAACTTTTACTTATTATTATGATGATCAATATTATTTTATCAAATAAATAGGGGATACAAAGATATTTTTCACCACGCGTAATATAATTACATTAATAATACTTACCACTATAGTTTTAAGATATTAAGTGAACTTTATAAATTTTACTACTTAAGATATATAAAATTATATTTTATCATATATAAACGTTAATATAAATTTTTAATAATAAATGACTTTTATTATTATAAAATCTAATAAATATATTTAAATATATAAAATGACTATGGTTAAGTTATATAATAAACACGTATAAATTTTAGAAGTCATTTTGGGTCAAGTTGACTTTTGTTGACTTTTGCATATTAGTCTCGAGCATTAGGATTGTGGTACACTATGACTTGACCAAAAATTGTTAGACAAATATTGACCAACATATAAATATATATAATTAATATAGGTTCGTGAATCCGAGGCCAACCTTGCACTTGTTAAATGACGTTATATGTATTTTTACTACGAAATACAGTATGGTGAGTTTCATTTGCTCCCTTTTATATATATTTTTGGGACTGAGAATACATGCGCTGTTTTTTATAAATGTTTTACGAAATAGGCACAAGTACTAAAACTAATTCTACGTGGGTTTAAACCAGAAATATACCCTTAGCTTGGTAACATTAAACTACTTGTCTATGTACGGTAGGCGCGAATCCTAAAGATAGATCTATTGGGCCTGACAAACCCCATCCTGACTATGGGATGCTTTAGTACTTCGAGGTTATTTTAAACACACCTGATCTGGTGTACTTCAGAGGGTAAAACATGAACGTTAAGGCTTGTTACCGGGTGCCTACAATTTATAGAATACTCTTATACACTTGCGAGTGTACATATATTTATAAACGGAAATCTTGTGGTCTATTAATATATTGAAATGATTGTTTTGATAAACCTATGAACTCACCAACCTTTTGGTTGACACTTTAAAGCATGTTTATTCTCAGGTATTAAAGAAATCTTCCGCTGTGCATTAGCTCATTTTAAGAATATTATTTGGAGTCATTCATGGCGTATTTTGAAAGACGTTGCATTCGAGTCATTGAGTTCATCAAGATTATTATTATGTCAATTATAGTTGGATGTATTATGAAATGGTGTGCATGCCGTCAACTTTCGTTGTAAAGAAAGTTTGTCTTTTAAAAACGAATGCAATGTTTGTAAAATGTATCATATAGAGGTCAAAATACCTCGCGATGTAATCAACTATTGTGAATCGTTTATAATGTATATGAACGGGTCCTTTCAGTTGGTATCAGAGCGGTGGTCTTAGCGAACCAGGTCTGCATTAGTGTGTCTAACTGATAGTCGTTAGGATGCATTAATGAGCCTGGACTTCGACCGTGTCTGCATGTCAAAAGTTTTGCTTATCATTTTTGTCGGAAATTTCCTGCTTATCATTCTTAGTCTAGACACGTCTTACTGCATTGATTGCATGAATAGTGTATAGACAAAATTCATATCTTAGCGTATCTGCTAATCCATATCTTAGCGTATCTGTTACTGTAAACTTTGCCTGACATATCCCGTAATTTCCTTCGTAATCTACGAAATCTTTTGCGCTATATATATAGATATTCTATGTAATTAGAATACCACCCGATAGCCGAAAAATCATTTCATATCGAAAAATTCTTTATTCAATCGAACGAAATGGAATTCGTCATTAGTTCAAGTCCCTCGAATTCCGATATGGAATCCCACTCAAGCTCCGAAAGCGGTGTGACCGGAATGGATCAACCAATTAGCCATCATCTATTCTGGATGAATTGGGGATAGGTTCGTAGCCTCCTCAATAATTGGAGACAAGAAGAAGGTGATCCCTTCCATCCACCACATTGCCCTCTTGGCGATGAACCTGAAGCACTTACCAGCGAACCGGTCCGAAACACCATTTTCTCTCTCATTTTCAGAGTATCTCGTCACGATTATATACTACATCAAATTCTAGATTTTATTTATCCGTTCGTCCGAACCGACAATCACCCCGGTGTAATAGAAGAAGTCAACGAGCTTCGCGCTCGAGTAGTGGCTTTAGAGAATATGGTGCAAGGGTTACAAACACCAACAAATAACGAAGTATTAATTCATAATTTCAATTTTATTGAATAAATACTCCGTAAAAGTTATGTAATTTCTAAAGTCTTTAGGGATTATTCAGTTCTAGTTTCAACCGTAAATCAAATGAGTTTAATTTAATATTAACTCATTAAATCTATGTTACATCTGAAGAAAATATGCACATATATATTTTCATAAAGACTGTAATAAAATTCTGTTGTACAAAATATTAATTGTGAATTTTTTTTTAACGGGTAGGTAATACCCGAGAGATATATAAATTCACAATTAATATATTACATTTTTCGAATCTGATTAAGCAAATCATCAACTATACTCCCAAAATCTCACAACAATATACATTCTTGTATAGAAATCAAAGCAACCATTCTCACCCAAATTTGATTATGCATTCTGATTTTGACAAATCAAAATCCAAGTCATGATTTAACAGAAGACATCACTCTTAGATTCCTACATCTTTCAAAGCTATACTTTGACTTCAAAACCGTGTTAGAACATCATATGTATATTGACGATTACAAACTGTGTTCAAACTCTCCGAAGTTTTCGAAGACACTTCAAACAATGAACAATCGAGATGATGATCCAACCACATATTACCCACATTTATGTACCTAAAAAGCTCTCGAAGCCAAAGTCATAATTCGACGCGTATCCGTGTCAGACCCTTTGGCATTTATTAGCTAAAATGACTTTTCAATTCCTTTTCAAAGTAGACAGTTTTGTCACAGCTCCAGTAAGTCAACTTCGACTTTTTAGTCGGACTAGTCTTATTATAACCTCGATAGATACGTTGCCCTTTCGTCATCGTTACTGGGGACCTTTCATATCTCGCCACCTTAGCAATAAACTTACCAACAACTTCAATTATCTTTGACTTTTCGAAAAATCATTATATTTATTGAAATCACATCACTTACTCATTCGCATCTTGTAACGAGAATTGTCATACGAATCATCGAAAAACAGTAACCAGTATTTTGAAATCTCGCAGCATGTCTACGCCAACAGTTATATGGGTACGTAAAACGTCTATCTCCTGGACTTACATACCTTGAATGTGAAGTTCTGAAAAATATTTTGAACTGCAAACTAGTTCTTGAAATGCTGACGAAGCATCAAAAACTGTAAATGATCTTAACAGTAAAAAGTTTGATGACAAAGAATAGTAAGGTGGAAAAGCTGAGAAAAAGAGAAGGTTTGGAACTGGAAAACGGATTGAACAGACTATGAAGGAGGCTGTGGACAAATCACAAAGACTAAATCTGCCTTCAAAGAATCCAAATGATTCAGTGCCTGCTAAAGTCATTAACGAATACCTTACTCTTTATTCTAAACCTTTACTTCATCATCATCCATCAATATTAGAAATTCTAAGATATTATCATATCTTTCATTATAAATATCCGCGATATTTCTGAAGATATTTTCACAACTAATCTTATCTGAAGTCATTTATCTCTTTGCGCTATCAGTGTTACATCATATAAGAAACTATTAGTTTCTATATTCTATAAACTTTCGAGTTTAAATTATGAATGTTTAGAAGAAGTGTTGGGAACTGAAGCATGAGTTAGTATAATATAATGACACTTGATCAACGTGATTATATTACAGTAAGTCATGCTGAGTTTCTAATGGGACATGACGATTCACAGACCATGCCGTCATCATGTTCCATGTTACACGACTCTTGTATTCTATTTAATCTCTAAAAATATCAAGAATATATTTTCTTGATGATTCGGTCTTTTTATGGTATTCTGGTAAATTAACAAATCAAGATCGTGCCATTACCATTTCCTTCTTAGAACATTAACTATGTTAATTCTGAAATTCATATCTGCGAATACTGGACCATTACAAACGTTGCTTAATCGCAAGAAGAAGAAACGAAAGGACAAAACTCCAAAATAGAAATTGGAGTATAAATCGCAGCAAATAGAAGGGAGCATTAACTGTGGATGTCAATGATTATAGAAGACAAAAGCAGGGGCTTTGAAATATAAGGGAAGATATAAAACCCAACAACCACCCAAAAATTATAAACCGTATATATCGATGCATATAGCAATATAAAGACACGGAAGAACTAAAAACACTATAAAACCGAGAGTATAGTATAAGTAAATAGATTCTTCCGGAGGCAGATGAAAAAGAAGAACGACAGATATGAAAGTGAGGAGTATATCGAGAATCAGTACTGGATGAAGCATATTGACAAATACTTTAAAATATGAGTTGAGGGAGAAAGAATAGAAGGTGTAAGTTGTAAGGAAACGAAGGAGGTGGATTTATAGTGAAATACCCGACAGAGAAATCAAGATGGATTATCGTATTAATTCGAAGAGAATCATAATCTCCTTAATCACCGAAGCATCAAATCCAACATAGATTACAAAGATTTTCTTTAAATTCGGAGATCAATTGTGATGACGTCAAAAGATATGACGAATCACTATAATCTTATTTCCTTCATTTACGATAACTTCCCTCATACGCTTTGAGTAATCGAATTATTTTATCCATACTTCTTAGACATGATAAAACTTCATAATCGTCATAATAACATTCTCATTGTTAGCCATAATGTAGTGACCCGAACTTTTCCATGTTTATATATATTAATTGAGATTGATGTTTACATGATTAAATGTTTCCAACATGTTAAGCAATCAAACTTGTTAAGACTTGATTAATTGAAATAGGTTTCATATAGACAATTGACCACCCAAGTTGACCGGTGATTCACGAACGTTAAAACTTGTAAAAAAACTATATGATGACATATATATGGTTATATATATAGTTAACATGATATTATGATAAGTAAACATATCATTAATTATATTAACAATGAACTACATATGTAAAAACAAGACTACTAACTTAATGATTTTGAAACGAGACATATATGTAACGTTTATCGTTGTAACGACATTTAATGTATATATATCATATTAAGAGATATTCGTACATCATAATATCATGATAATATAATAATTTAAAATCTCTTTTGATATTATAAACATTGGGTTAACAACATTTAACAAGATCGTTAACCTAAAGGTTTCAAAACAACACTTACATGTAACGACTAACGATGACTTAACGACTCAGTTAAAATGTATATACATGTAGTGTTTTAATATGTATTTATACACTTTTGAAAGACTTCAATACACTTATCAAAATACTTCTAATTAACAAAAATGCTTACAATTACATTCTCGTTCAGTTTCATCAACAATTCTACTCGTATGCACCCGTATTCGTACTCGTACAATACACAGCTTTTAGATGTATGTACTATTGGTATATACACTCCAATGATCAGCTCTTAGCAGCCCATGTGAGTCACCTAACACATGTGGGAACCATCATTTGGCAACTAGCATGAAATATCTCATAAGATTACAAAAATATGAGTAATCATTCATGACTTATTTACATGAAAATAAAATTACATATCCTTTATATCTAATCCATACACCAACGACCAAAAACACCTACAAACACTTTCATTCTTCAATTTTCTTCATCTAATTGAACTCTCTCAAGTTCTATCTTCAAGTTCTAAGTGTTCTTCATAAATTCCAAAAGTTCTAGTTTCATAAAATCAAGAATACTTTCAAGTTTGCTAGCTCACTTCCAATCTTGTAAGGTGATCATCCAACCTCAAGAAATCTTTGTTTCTTACAGTAGGTTATCATTCTAATACAAGGTAATAATCATATTCAAACTTTGGTTCAATTTCTATAACTATAACAATCTTATTTCAAGTGATGATCTTACTTGAACTTGTTTTCGTGTCATGATTTTGCTTCAAGAACTTTGAGCCATCCAAGGATCCATTGAAGCTAGATCCATTTTTCTCTTTTCCAGTAGTTTCATCCAAGGAACTTAAGGTAGTAATGATGTTCATAACATCATTCGATTCATACATATAAAGCTATCTTTTTCGAAGGTTTAAACTTGTAATCACTAGAACATAGTTTAGTTAATTCTAAACTTGTTCGCAAACAAAAGTTAATCCTTCTAACTTGACTTTTAAAATCAACTAAACACATGTTCTATATCTATATGATATGCTAACTTAATGATTTAAAACCTGGAAACACGAAAAACACCGTAAAACCGGATTTACGCCGTCGTAGTAACACCGCGGGCTGTTTTGGGTTAGTTAATTAAAAACTATGATAAACTTTGATTTAAAAGTTGTTATTCTGAGAAAATGATTTTTATTATGAACATGAAACTATATCCAAAAATTATGGTTAAACTCAAAGTGGAAGTATGTTTTCTAAAATGGTCATCTAGACGTCGTTCTTTCGACTGAAATGACTACCTTTACAAAAACGACTTGTAACTTATTTTTCCGACTAGAAACCTATACTTTTTTTGTTTAGATTCATAAAATAGAGTTCAATATGAAACCATAGCAATTTGATTCACTCAAAACGGATTTAAAATGAAGAAGTTATGGGTAAAATAAGATTGGATAATTTTTCTCATTTTAGCTACGTGAAAATTGGTAACAAATCTATTCCAACCATAACTTAATCAACTTGTATTATATATTATGTAATCTTGAGATACCATAGACACGTATACAATGTTTCGACCTATCATGTCGACACATCTATATATATTTCGGAACAACCATAGACACTCTATATGTGAATGTTGGAGTTAGCTATACAGGGTTGAGGTTGATTCCAAAATATATATAGTTTGAGTTGTGATCAATACTGAGATACGTATACACTGGGTCGTGGATTGATTCAAGATAATATTTATCGATTTATTTCTGTACATCTAACTGTGGACAACTAGTTGTAGGTTACTAACGAGGACAGCTGACTTAATAAACTTAAAACATCAAAATATATTAAAAGTGTTGTAAATATATTTTGAACATACTTTGATATATATGTATATATTGTTATAGGTTCGTGAATCAACCAGTGGCCAAGTCTTACTTCCCGACGAAGTAAAAATCTGTGAAAGTGAGTTATAGTCCCACTTTTAAAATCTAATATTTTTGGGATGAGAATACATGCAGGTTTTATAAATGATTTACAAAATAGACACAAGTACGTGAAACTACATTCTATGGTTGAATTATCGAAATCGAATATGCCCCTTTTTATTAAGTCTGGTAATCTAAGAATTAGGGAACAGACACCCTAATTGACGCGAATCCTAAAGATAGATCTATTGGGCCTAACAAACCCCATCCAAAGTACCGGATGCTTTAGTACTTCGAAATTTATATCATATCCGAAGGGTGTCCCGGAATGATGGGGATATTCTTATATATGCATCTTGTTATTGTCGGTTACCAGGTGTTCACCATATGAATGATTTTTATCTCTATGTATGGGATGTGTATTGAAATATGAAATCTTGTGGTCTATTGTTACGATTTGATATATATAGGTTAAACCTATAACTCACCAACATTTTTGTTGACGTTTTAAGCATGTTTATTCTCAGGTGATTATTAAGAGCTTCCGCTGTCGCATACTTAAATAAGGACAAGATTTGGAGTCCATGCTTGTATGATATTGTGTAAAAACTGCATTCAAGAAACTTATTTTGTTGTAACATATTTGTATTGTAAACCATTATGTAATGGTCGTGTGTAAACAGGATATTTTAGATTATCATTATTTGATAATCTACGTAAAGCTTTTTAAACCTTTATTGATGAAATAAAGGTTATGGTTTGTTTAAAAATGAATGCAGTCTTTGAAAAACGTCTCATATAGAGGTCAAAACCTCGCAACGAAATCAATTAATATGGAACGTTTTTAATCAATAAGAACGGGACATTTCAGTTGGTATCCGAGCGTTGGTCTTAGAGAACCAGAAAATTTGCATTAGTGTGTCTTATCGAGTTTGTTAGGATGCATTAGTGAGTCTGGACTTCGACCGTGTTTTCTTTAAAAATGATTGCTTAACATTTTTGTTGGAAACTATATATTTTTAACATATGAATATTATGTGATATATTAATCTCTTAACGTGTTTGATATTATGTGATAGATGTCTACCTCTAGAACAAGTCCCATTGACTCACCTAATAATAATGAAGAGTCAAATGTAAATTGGAATGATTTGTGGACTGATTCACAAGTTCCCGAAGAGGAACCGGAAGAAGAGTCGGAACCGGAAGAAGAATCGGAACCGGAAGAAGAATCGGAACCGGATGAAGAAATAGAACCAGTGGGGGAAATAATAAAACGGTTAAGTAAAAGAAAATCCTCAACCAACCGACCAAAGTTAATTATGGTCAATGGTGTTTCCGCCAAGGAAGCAAAATATTGGGAGGATTACCAATTCTCCGATGAATCGGATTCCGACGAGAATTCCGATGATGTTATAGAAATTACCCCAACTGAATTTAAAAAGGCAAAAGAAAATAATAAGGGAAAGGGCATAAAAATAGAGAAATCTAATTCCAACCCCGATGAACTTTATATGTATCGTCAACCCCCGAAGTTCTTAAGTTGTAACAATGACCCGGGAACCTCTAAACCACCAGGTTTTTCTAAACCAATGTGGACAACGACGGCTCGTATTAGGGGAACATCATATATCCCTAGAAACTTGGCAAAACGAACCAAAACCGAAGAAGAAGAAACGAACGAGTCGGAATAAGATAGTTGTATTCGTGTGGTGTAATATATGGAATATAGTGTTCTTATGCTTTATGATATATGTAAAAATTGCTTGTATTAATAAGTATTTTTTTTATGAATCTAACTCTTGTCTATTTTACAGTTTAAAAACACAAAATGGATAGACAACCCAATATTTTAAGAGACCTACCCGGAGACATGATTGATGAAATCTTGTCTAGAGTCGGCCAGAATTCTTCGGCACAACTATTTAAGGCGAGATCAGTTTGTAAGACATTCGAAGAACGTTCCAAGAATGTCTTAGTTTATAAGAGACTTTCGTTTGAAAGATGGGGGATATCACATTGGGAAACCCATAAGTTACGATGTGTTTACTTTGACGCATATATTGCGGGGAACCCAAATGCTATTTTACGCAACGGGTTAAGAAATTATTTTGACTCAATATATCCGAATATTGGACTTCGTGATTTAGAAAAAGCGGCTAACATGCAACATAAAGAAGCATGTTATGCTTACGGATTAGTAATGTTCGCTTCTCACCAAAGTGAGAACAAGAACATCGGGCTACAACTATTAAACAAAACGTTTCCACAAGTGACGGAGTCGGTAATTGGGGTAAGAAATGAGGTTTTTAGATTATTACGGGACTGTTGGACATTACGTAACCCTCGTCCCTTTGATGACGTTACAACACGCTGTCTTATCAACGGCCATAACGGTTATGTTGCACAAGACCAAGGATGGGAAGTAGTCCTAGTAAAACCAGAATGCATGACTTGTTTCTGGACGTATGAATTACGTGTCTTTATTGCCTTTGCTGAACGACTTGTGTACTAGCTAGAATTGTCTTCACAACTATCTTGTATCAAAGTTATTGTGTGCTATATTTCATGCTTTATGTAAAATAAGCGGTATTGTAAGTTTGTAAAATATTGTATAAAAGTTTGAACGCGAAATATTATTATAATCAGTTTTTCATATGGAATTGTAGTAGTTGAATTGTATATTAGCTACTAAGTATGAACTTAACGGGTAGGTACTACCCGAATTTAAACTTATAAAACGCTAATATGAAGAAAAAGCTTTTATAAATGAGTTCATATTATGCTACGAAATACTATTAACTACTCTTAATATTCTGTATGATTAACTTGTTCCATTTAACTATTTTGAAGGAAATGGCACCGACTACTCGACACACCGTGAATATGAATGAAGAGGAATTCCGTACTTTTCTAGCTTCAAACATAGCCGCAGTACAGGCTGCGCTACATACCAACAATAACCTTGGATCTAGCAGTACAGGAAATCGTGTAGGATGCACCTACAAAGAATTCACTGCCTGCAAACCTTTGGAATTTGATGGAACCGAAGGACCGATCGGATTGAAACGGTGGACCGAGAAGGTTGAATCGGTGTTTGCCATAAGTAAGTGTACTGAAGAGGACAAAGTGAAGTACGCTACGCATACCTTCACAGGTTCTGCGTTAACATGGTGGAATACCTATCTAGAGCAAGTGGGACAAGATGATGCGTACGCACTACCGTGGTCAGCATTCAAGCACTTGATGAACGAGAAGTACCGTCCCAGAACCGAGGTCAATAAGCTCAAGACAGAACTTAGAGGGTTACGAACCCAAGGATTTGATATTACCACGTACGAAAGACGATTCACAGAATTGTGCCTATTGTGTCCGGGAGCATTCGAAGATGAGGAAGAGAAGATCGACGCGTTTGTGAAAGGATTACCGGAAAGAATCCAAGAAGATATAAGTTCACACGAGCCCGCCTCCATACAACAGGCATGTAGAATGGCTCACAAACTAGTGAACCAGATTGAAGAAAGAATTAAAGAACAGACTGCTGAAGAGGCCAATGTGAAGCAAGTCAAAAGAAAGTGGGAGGAAAACGGTGATAAGAATCACCAATACAACAACAACAGCAATTACAACAATAATCGCAACAATTATCCCAACAATCGCAACATCAATCGCAACTACAATAAACGGCCCAACAACAACAACAACAACAACAACAGCAACTACAACAATCATCCCAACAACAATAATAACCGCAACAACAACAACAATCAGAAGCAGCTATGCCAAAGGTGTGAAAAGAATCACTCGGGGTTCTGCACCAAATTTTGCAACAAGTGTAAAAGAAATGGTCATAGCGCGGCGAAGTGTGAGGTCTACGGACCAGGAGTTAATAGAACGAAAGGAACAAATGGTGTCGGAACGAGTAATGGCGGAGCAAGTAGTGTCGGAGCAAGTTATGCCAATGTAGTTTGTTATAAATGTGGAAAACCAGGCCACATTATTAGAAATTGCCCGAACCAGGAGAACACGAATGGACAAGGCCGTGGAAGAGTTTTCAATATTAATGCGGTAGAGGCACAGGAAGACCCGGAGCTTGTTACGGGTACGTTTCTTATTGACAATAAATCTGCTTACGTTTTATTTGATTCGGGTGCGGATAGAAGCTATATGAGTAGAGATTTTTGTGCTAAATTAAGTTGTCCATTGACGCCTTTGGATAGTAAATTTTTACTCGAATTAGCAAATGGTAAATTAATTTCAGCAGATAATATATGTCGGAATCGAGAAATTAAACTGGTTAGCGAAACATTTAAGATTGATTTGATACCAGTAGAGTTAGGGAGTTTTGATGTGATAATCGGTATGGACTGGTTGAAAGAAGTGAAAGCGGAGATCGTTTGTTACAAAAATGCAATTCGCATTATACGAGAAAAAGGAAAACCCTTAATGGTGTACGGAGAAAAGGGCAACACGAAGCTACATCTTATTAGTAATTTGAAGGCACAAAAACTAATAAGAAAAGGTTGCTATGCTGTTCTAGCACACGTCGAGAAAGTACAAACTGAAGAAAAGAGCATCAATGATGTTCCCATTGCAAAAGAATTTCCCGATGTATTTCCGAAAGAATTACCGGGATTACCCCCACATCGATCCGTTGAATTCCAAATAGATCTTGTACCAGGAGCTGCACCAATAGCTCGTGCTCCTTACAGACTCGCACCCAGCGAGATGAAAGAACTGCAAAGCCAATTACAAGAACTTTTAGAGCGTGGTTTCATTCGACCAAGCACATCACCGTGGGGAGCTCCTGTTTTGTTTGTCAAGAAGAAAGATGGTACATTCAGGTTGTGTATCGACTACCGAGAGTTGAACAAACTTACCATCAAGAACCGCTACCTACTACCGAGAATCGACGACTTATTTGATCAACTACAAGGCTCGTCTGTTTATTCAAAGATTGACTTACGTTCCGGGTATCATCAAATGCGGGTGAAAGAAGATGATATTCCAAAGACTGCTTTCAGAACACGTTACGGTCATTACGAGTTTATGGTCATGCCGTTTGGTTTAACTAATGCACCAGCTGTGTTCATGGACCTTATGAACCGAGTGTGTGGACCATACCTTGACAAGTTTGTCATTGTTTTCATTGATGACATACTTATTTACTCAAAGAATGACCAAGAACACGGTGAACATTTGAGAAAGGTGTTAGAAGTATTGAGGAAGGAAGAATTGTACGCTAAGTTTTCAAAGTGTGCATTTTGGTTGGAAGAAGTTCAATTCCTCGGTCACATAGTGAACAAAGAAGGTATTAAGGTGGATCCGGCAAAGATAGAAACTGTTGAAAAGTGGGAAACCCCGAAAACTCCGAAACACATACGCCAGTTTTTAGGACTAGCTGGTTACTACAGAAGGTTCATCCAAGACTTTTCCAGAATAGCAAAACCCTTGACTGCATTAACGCATAAAGGGAAGAAATTTGAATGGAATGATGAACAAGAGAAAGCATTTCAGTTATTGAAGAAAAAGCTAACTACGGCACCTATATTGTCATTGCCTGAAGGGAATGATGATTTTGTGATTTATTGTGATGCATCAAAGCAAGGTCTCGGTTGTGTATTAATGCAACGAACGAAGGTGATTGCTTATGCGTCTAGACAATTGAAGATTCACGAACAAAATTATACGACGCATGATTTGGAATTAGGCGCGGTTGTTTTTGCATTAAAGACTTGGAGGCACTACTTATATGGGGTCAAAAGTATTATATATACCGACCACAAAAGTCTTCAACACATATTTAATCAGAAACAACTGAATATGAGGCAGCGTAGGTGGATTGAATTATTGAATGATTACGACTTTGAGATTCGTTACCACCCGGGGAAGGCAAATGTGGTAGCCGATGCCTTGAGCAGGAAGGACAGAGAACCCATTCGAGTAAAATCTATGAATATAATGATTCATAATAACATTACTACTCAAATAAAGGAGGCGCAACAAGGAGTTTTAAAAGAGGGAAATTTAAAGGATGAAATACCCAAAGGATCGGAGAAGCATCTTAATATTCGGGAAGACGGAACCCGGTATAGGGCTGAAAGGATTTGGGTACCAAAATTTGGAGATATGAGAGAAATGGTACTTAGAGAAGCTCATAAAACCAGATACTCAATACATCCTGGAACGGGGAAGATGTACAAGGATCTCAAGAAACATTTTTGGTGGCCGGGTATGAAAGCCGATGTTGCTAAATACGTAGGAGAATGTTTGACGTGTTCTAAGGTCAAAGCTGAGCATCAGAAACCATCAGGTCTACTTCAACAACCCGAAATCCCGGAATGGAAATGGGAAAACATTACCATGGATTTCATCACTAAATTGCCAAGGACTGCAAGTGGTTTTGATACTATTTGGGTAATAGTTGACCGTCTCACCAAATCAGCACACTTCCTACCAATAAGAGAAGATGACAAGATGGAGAAGTTAGCACGACTGTATTTGAAGGAAGTCATCTCCAGACATGGAATACCAATCTCTATTATCTCTGATAGGGATGGCAGATTTATTTCAAGATTCTGGCAGACATTACAGCAAGCATTAGGAACTCGTCTAGACATGAGTACTGCCTATCATCCACAAACTGATGGGCAGAGTGAAAGGACGATACAAACGCTTGAAGACATGCTACGAGCATGTGTTATTGATTTCGGAAACAGTTGGGATCGACATCTACCGTTAGCAGAATTTTCCTACAACAACAGCTACCATTCAAGCATTGAGATGGCGCCGTTTGAAGCACTTTATGGTAGAAAGTGCAGGTCTCCGATTTGTTGGAGTGAAGTGGGGGATAGACAGATTACGGGTCCGGAGATTATACAAGAAACTACCGAGAAGATCATCCAAATTCAACAACGGTTGAAAACCGCCCAAAGTCGACAAAAGAGCTACGCTGACATTAAAAGAAAAGATATAGAATTTGAAATTGGAGAGATGGTCATGCTTAAAGTTGCACCTTGGAAAGGCGTTGTTCGATTTGGTAAACGAGGGAAATTAAATCCAAGGTATATTGGACCATTCAAGATTATTGATCGTGTCGGACCAGTAGCTTACCGACTAGAGTTACCTCAACAACTCGCGGCTGTACATAACACTTTCCACGTCTCGAATTTGAAGAAATGTTTTGCTAAAGAAGATCTCACTATTCCGTTAGATGAAATCCAAATCAACGAAAAACTTCAATTCATTGAAGAACCCGTCGAAATAATGGATCGTGAGGTTAAAAGACTTAAGCAAAACAAGATACCAATTGTTAAGGTTCGATGGAATGCTCGTAGAGGACCCGAGTTCACCTGGGAGCGTGAAGATCAGATGAAGAAGAAATACCCGCATCTATTTCCAGAAGATTCGTCAACACCTTCAACAGCTTAAAATTTCGGGACGAAATTTATTTAACGGGTAGGTACTGTAGTGACCCGAACTTTTCCATGTTTATATATATTAATTGAGATTGATGTTTACATGATTAAATGTTTCCAACATGTTAAGCAATCAAACTTGTTAAGACTTGATTAATTGAAATAGGTTTCATATAGACAATTGACCACCCAAGTTGACCGGTGATTCACGAACGTTAAAACTTGTAAAAAAACTATATGATGACATATATATGGTTATATATATAGTTAACATGATATTATGATAAGTAAACATATCATTAATTATATTAACAATGAACTACATATGTAAAAACAAGACTACTAACTTAATGATTTTGAAACGAGACATATATGTAACGTTTATCGTTGTAACGACATTTAATGTATATATATCATATTAAGAGATATTCGTACATCATAATATCATGATAATATAATAATTTAAAATCTCTTTTGATATTATAAACATTGGGTTAACAACATTTAACAAGATCGTTAACCTAAAGGTTTCAAAACAACACTTACATGTAACGACTAACGATGACTTAACGACTCAGTTAAAATGTATATACATGTAGTGTTTTAATATGTATTTATACACTTTTGAAAGACTTCAATACACTTATCAAAATACTTCTAATTAACAAAAATGCTTACAATTACATTCTCGTTCAGTTTCATCAACAATTCTACTCGTATGCACCCGTATTCGTACTCGTACAATACACAGCTTTTAGATGTATGTACTATTGGTATATACACTCCAATGATCAGCTCTTAGCAGCCCATGTGAGTCACCTAACACATGTGGGAACCATCATTTGGCAACTAGCATGAAATATCTCATAAGATTACAAAAATATGAGTAATCATTCATGACTTATTTACATGAAAATAAAATTACATATCCTTTATATCTAATCCATACACCAACGACCAAAAACACCTACAAACACTTTCATTCTTCAATTTTCTTCATCTAATTGAACTCTCTCAAGTTCTATCTTCAAGTTCTAAGTGTTCTTCATAAATTCCAAAAGTTCTAGTTTCATAAAATCAAGAATACTTTCAAGTTTGCTAGCTCACTTCCAATCTTGTAAGGTGATCATCCAACCTCAAGAAATCTTTGTTTCTTACAGTAGGTTATCATTCTAATACAAGGTAATAATCATATTCAAACTTTGGTTCAATTTCTATAACTATAACAATCTTATTTCAAGTGATGATCTTACTTGAACTTGTTTTCGTGTCATGATTTTGCTTCAAGAACTTTGAGCCATCCAAGGATCCATTGAAGCTAGATCCATTTTTCTCTTTTCCAGTAGTTTCATCCAAGGAACTTAAGGTAGTAATGATGTTCATAACATCATTCGATTCATACATATAAAGCTATCTTTTTCGAAGGTTTAAACTTGTAATCACTAGAACATAGTTTAGTTAATTCTAAACTTGTTCGCAAACAAAAGTTAATCCTTCTAACTTGACTTTTAAAATCAACTAAACACATGTTCTATATCTATATGATATGCTAACTTAATGATTTAAAACCTGGAAACACGAAAAACACCGTAAAACCGGATTTACGCCGTCGTAGTAACACCGCGGGCTGTTTTGGGTTAGTTAATTAAAAACTATGATAAACTTTGATTTAAAAGTTGTTATTCTGAGAAAATGATTTTTATTATGAACATGAAACTATATCCAAAAATTATGGTTAAACTCAAAGTGGAAGTATGTTTTCTAAAATGGTCATCTAGACGTCGTTCTTTCGACTGAAATGACTACCTTTACAAAAACGACTTGTAACTTATTTTTCTGACTAGAAACCTATACTTTTTTTGTTTAGATTCATAAAATAGAGTTCAATATGAAACCATAGCAATTTGATTCACTCAAAACGGATTTAAAATGAAGAAGTTATGGGTAAAATAAGATTGGATAATTTTTCTCATTTTAGCTACGTGAAAATTGGTAACAAATCTATTCCAACCATAACTTAATCAACTTGTATTATATATTATGTAATCTTGAGATACCATAGACACGTATACAATGTTTCGACCTATCATGTCGACACATCTATATATATTTCGGAACAACCATAGACACTCTATATGTGAATGTTGGAGTTAGCTATACAGGGTTGAGGTTGATTCCAAAATATATATAGTTTGAGTTGTGATCAATACTGAGATACGTATACACTGGGTCGTGGATTGATTCAAGATAATATTTATCGATTTATTTCTGTACATCTAACTGTGGACAACTAGTTGTAGGTTACTAACGAGGACAGCTGACTTAATAAACTTAAAACATCAAAATATATTAAAAGTGTTGTAAATATATTTTGAACATACTTTGATATATATGTATATATTGTTATAGGTTCGTGAATCAACCAGTGGCCAAGTCTTACTTCCCGACGAAGTAAAAATCTGTGAAAGTGAGTTATAGTCCCACTTTTAAAATCTAATATTTTTGGGATGAGAATACATGCAGGTTTTATAAATGATTTACAAAATAGACACAAGTACGTGAAACTACATTCTATGGTTGAATTATCGAAATCGAATATGCCCCTTTTTATTAAGTCTGGTAATCTAAGAATTAGGGAACAGACACCCTAATTGACGCGAATCCTAAAGATAGATCTATTGGGCCTAACAAACCCCATCCAAAGTACCGGATGCTTTAGTACTTCGAAATTTATATCATATCCGAAGGGTGTCCCGGAATGATGGGGATATTCTTATATATGCATCTTGTTATTGTCGGTTACCAGGTGTTCACCATATGAATGATTTTTATCTCTATGTATGGGATGTGTATTGAAATATGAAATCTTGTGGTCTATTGTTACGATTTGATATATATAGGTTAAACCTATAACTCACCAACATTTTTGTTGACGTTTTAAGCATGTTTATTCTCAGGTGATTATTAAGAGCTTCCGCTGTCGCATACTTAAATAAGGACAAGATTTGGAGTCCATGCTTGTATGATATTGTGTAAAAACTGCATTCAAGAAACTTATTTTGTTGTAACATATTTGTATTGTAAACCATTATGTAATGGTCGTGTGTAAACAGGATATTTTAGATTATCATTATTTGATAATCTACGTAAAGCTTTTTAAACCTTTATTGATGAAATAAAGGTTATGGTTTGTTTAAAAATGAATGCAGTCTTTGAAAAACGTCTCATATAGAGGTCAAAACCTCGCAACGAAATCAATTAATATGGAACGTTTTTAATCAATAAGAACGGGACATTTCACATAACGACCTCTATCAAATTTCGGGGACGAAATTTCTTTAACGGGTAGGTACTGTGACGACCCGAAAATTTCCGACTAAATTTAAACTTTATCTTTATATTATTCTGACACGATAAGCAATGCTTGTTAAGTTAAATCTCAAGGATTTTAAACTATATTTATACATTCATTTAAACCTCGACCAAATTCTAATGATTCACGAACCATTAAATGAACATATATGAATATGTATGTATATGTGTATATGTTATAAATTGAAAATGTCAACAAAGTATTTAAAAGTATAATGCTTTATATGAACGTAATTGTTTCAATATGATTATCGACAAAATTAAAAAAAATATATTAAATGATTGAATTATCAGAAACATTGAATTATGATTACAAGTCTCTGTTGAGAGGTCCACTATGATTTGAGAAATATATTCCTCTTAATGATATTCGGAATAATTTGTAAAGCTATTTATAAATAAAAATAAAAAGTGTCATTTACGAAAGTTAGACAAAAGCTAGTGGAGAATTGGTTTCCATAATATTCTATTAATCTATTTTCAAACGTACAAAAACGTTTTCAGTTTAAAAAGAACTTTATTATTAAAACGTATATAACTTTTATAAATATCTAGAATCACTTTTGACAACTCATTACTTAACCAGTATAATAAATATAACGATATTTATATTTTGTTTCATTAAATATATATAACGATTTAAATTAATATTATATATATTTATACGCGTATTATACATACATAGTTTTATACTTTTACTATACTTTAACTTTACCTTTACTTTACTTTTACTTTACTTTAACTTTAATAATTCACTTTAATAATTCATACTTTAATAATTCACTTTAATAATTCATACTTTAATAATTCACTTTAATAATTCATACTTTAATAATTCACTTTAATAATTCATACTTTAATAATTCACTTTAATAATTCATACTTTAATAATTCACTTTAATAATTCATACTTTAATAATTCAAAAATCTATTATAAATAGAATTCAATAGGTTTCATTATTTCATAGAAACTTGAAAATATATTTCTCTAAACTCTCTCAATCGATTTACATATATATATATATATATATATATATATATATATATATATATATATATATATATATATATATATATATATATATATATATATATATATATATATATATATATATATATATATATATTTGCTCTGTATTATTTCAAGATATTATTAGTATACATAAAATATTACGACGGAGTGATGTCCGAGTGATTTCAAAATAGTTTTTTGAATGAGTCGAAGCTAAGGAAATTATGGGTTATAGCTATGGAGGTGATGGGTATGGTTCATGGGTATGCTCGTGAGGTCAATCTAGTATTTATCATCTCCGTTACGTCTACGTACTTTTCTACAATATTGAATCTCAATATTGATACGTGAGCACTCATAACTTAACTTTTATATATCAATAGTGTATCCCTGACTAGTGCTCGAGTATATAGGATTATGCATGCTTGTACATTCGATATTGTCCTTAGATAGGTTTGTTGAATCCTGAATTAGATACATATGCTACTGAGATAGGGTATATGATATGCATGTCATTGGAAAGCTAGCGAAAAATTAAGAACTTTTCATTTAGATATCGAATGGTTTCGATGAACGGATTTGAAGTTATAGTCAACTGAATTTTAGTATTATTGTTAAAATGATTATTATTACTATCGTCGTTATTATTTTAATAGAAATATCATTGTTATTATAAAATATCATTATTACTATTATGTTAGTATTATCATTTTATCATAATAACATTTTTAGTAAATATAAATATTGTTATTTTTTTTATAGAATAATAATAATTATTATTACAAAATAATACAACTTTTACTTATTATTATGATGATCAATATTATTTTATCAAATAAATAGGGGATACAAAGATATTTTTCACCACGCGTAATATAATTACATTAATAATACTTACCACTATAGTTTTAAGATATTAAGTGAACTTTATAAATTTTACTACTTAAGATATATAAAAGTATATTTTATCATATATAAACGTTAATATAAATTTTTAATAATAAATGACTTTTATTATTATAAAATCTAATAAATATATTTAAATATATAAAACGACTATGGTTAAGTTATATAATAAACACGTATAAATTTTAGAAGTCATTTTGGGTCAAGTTGACTTTTGTTGACTTTTGCATATTAGTCTCGAGCATTAGGATTGTGGTACACTATGACTTGACCAAAAATTGTTAGACAAATATTGACCAACATATAAATATATATAATTAATATAGGTTCGTGAATCCGAGGCCAACCTTGCACTTGTTAAATGACGTTATATGTATTTTTACTACGAAATACAGTATGGTGAGTTTCATTTGCTCCCTTTTATATATATTTTTGGGACTGAGAATACATGCGCTGTTTTTTATAAATGTTTTACGAAATAGGCACAAGTACTAAAACTAATTCTACGTGGGTTTAAACCAGAAATATACCCTTAGCTTGGTAACATTAAACTACTTGTCTATGTATGGTAGGCGCGAATCCTAAAGATAGATCTATTGGGCCTGACAAACCCCATCCTGACTATGGGATGCTTTAGTACTTCGAGGTTATTTTAAACACACCTGATCTGGTGTACTTCAGAGGGTAAAACATGAACGTTAAGGCTTGTTACCGGGTGCCTACAATTTATAGAATACTCTTATACACTTGCGAGTGTACATATATTTATAAACGGAAATCTTGTGGTCTATTAATATATTGAAATGATTGTTATGATAAACCTATGAACTCACCAACCTTTTGGTTGACACTTTAAAGCATGTTTATTCTCAGGTATTAAAGAAATCTTCCGCTGTGCATTAGCTCATTTTAAGAATATTACTTGGAGTCATTCATGGCGTATTTTGAAAGACGTTGCATTTGAGTCATTGAGTTCATCAAGATTATTATTATGTCAATTATAGTTGGATGTATTATGAAATGGTGTGCATGCCGTCAACTTTCATTGTAAAGAAAGTTTGTCTTTTAAAAATGAATGCAATGTTTGTAAAATGTATCATATAGAGGTCAAAATACCTCGCGATGTAATCAACTATTGTGAATCGTTTATAATGTATATGAACGGGTCCTTTCAGAAACAAACTGCTAGTTTATATATCCTATATTATATAATTTGTATAAATAATTAAATAAGTATATTAATAATTAAAATTAATACTAACAGTATTATATAATTAATAGTAATATTAATAATATCCATAATTCTAAAATAATAATTAATAATGATGCTAATACTAAAAAATGATAATTTTAATTAAATTTATTACTAATTATATAGTAATGCTAATACAATTAATAATATTAATATTAATACTGATACTAACAATATAACAAAACAATTGTATCAAATTTCATATTTATGTATTTTACATAATAATAACACTAATATCTATATTAGATTTCTATTCTAATAATAGTAATGAGAGTAGTAATATTATTAGATGCATTAAATTTCATGTCTATATCTTATGTACAATAATATAACTAATACTGATATTAATGAAAGTAATAATAATATTACTATAACAACTATATTTTAACTTGTAATTTAATTATGATAATATATATTAATTATTTATTAATTATACATTTTATATATTTCACAGTATAATAATTTTACTTATGCATAGTATTCATATATATGTATATATACAATATCCTTTATTTATATATTCATTTTTAATATTAATTTAATTATTCTATTTATTATTTTTCATTTTTAAAGTGTATCTTATTACTTCACAATATTATATATACACTTATATTTATTTATATGTATAAATATATTTACATATTTATTTACACACAACTGTTCGTGAATCGTCAGAAATGGTCAAATGGGCAAATGCATTCATGTAACGGTTCCAAAGTTTTCGAGATTCAACATTACAGACTTTGCTTATCATGTCGAAAACATATAAAGATTAAGTTTAAATTTGTTCAGAAATTTCCGGGTCGTCACAGTACCTACCCGTTAAAGAAATTTCGTCTCGAAATTTGATTGGGATGGTCATTGTTGACAATAAGTATGTTTTCTTGATGCATACGAGCTGGAAATTAGAGTTTTATCATTAGTGAGTAATATGGATAAAACAATTCGTTTATGTGAAGCGTACGAGTGAAATTATCACAAAAGAGTGAAATGAGGTAATAAAGTTTCATCTTAACTTTTGACATAGTCATGGTGAATTTCCGGAATTTAAGGGATTTAGAGAAAATCTTCGTAATAAGATTTTGATTCTTCGGTAATTAAGGGAATTTGAATCCTCTTTGGTTAAATGCGATAATCTGTCTTGATTACTCTGTCCGATATTTCACTATAAATCCACAGTCTCTATTTCCTTTCTATTATGGAGTTCCATCCTTTTGTTTTCTCTTCCCGACTTTAAGTCAAGCGAATAATTGTTCAAAATTCGTAAATATGAATTTCGGAATGAACAGAGTTAATGTTCTAAGAAAGAGATGATAATAGCACAATCTGACTTGTCAAATTACCAGAATCCAAGGGAAAAGATAGGACTATCAAGAAAATATGTTCTTGATATGTTTAAAGATTTGATAGAATGTAAGAGTCGTGTAGCATGGAACATCTTGACGTTATGATCTGTGAATCATCACGTTCCATTAGAAACTCAGCATGACTTACTATAATATAATCACGTTGATCAAGTGTCATTATATTATACTAACTCATGCATCAGTACCCAACACTATTTCAAAAACATTCATAAGCTAAATTCAAAGATTTACAGAATATAGAAACTAAAACAGTTTCCTTTTATGAGATAACACAGATAGTACGGAGAGATAATTAATATTGGACGAGAATATTTATGAACATATCTTCAGAAATATTGAGGATATTTACAATGAAAGATACGATAATACCTTAGAATTTTAGATTCACAATGTGATGAAGAAATTCATTCACAATGATTTAGAGCGATTATGGAGCAAGGTATTCGCTAAAGATTTCATCAGAATCAGAATCGTCTGGATTCTTTATGTACAAATTTAGTCATTGTGATTTGTTCAGAGTCTCCTTCATGTTTCTCTCTATTCATTTTTCAGTATCAAAATCTTTGAGCTTTTTCAACACTCCATTCTTTATCATCAAACCTTTGACTGTTAAGGCAGTCTTCAGTTTTCACTGCTTCGTCAGCTTTTTCAAAATTTAGAGTATTGATTCGTAGACTGGTTGCTTTTCAAAATTTCAGAATGGAAGATCATAATTCTGAGAGATAAATGTTATATGTATACATATAACTGTGATATAGAAACACTGCGATATTCAAAATACCGATTGCTGATTCTCGGTAATTAGTATGGCAATTCTCGTTATAGGATGCAGATAAGGTTTCGATAAATATAATGATTTTTCGGAAAGTCAAAGATTAACGAAGTTGTTGGTAAGTTTACTTCTAATGTGGTGAGGTATAAACGGTTCCCCAGTAACAATGACGAAAGGACAATCGTATACATCAAGGTTATAATAAGATTAGTACGATTGAAAAGTCAAAGTTGACTTGCTGGAGCTGTGACAAAATTGGCTAATTTGGAGAGGGATTATAAAATTATTTTCGGTAATAACAACGCTAAAAGAACTAGCACATATACGTTTTTAAACGTTTACTCAGGTTTCGAGTGTTTTCAGGTACATAACTATATACATCAATCTTTTCTTCCGTAGATGAAGTGCGGTTGGTTCATCCTCTCGATTGAGGTGTTTTCAAGAATCATGAAAGGTTTGAACGCAGATTGTAATCGTCAAGATACAAATGAGGTTTAAGATGAAATCAAGTGGCAAACTTGAAGAAATGTTTAGTTTCATATGTTATAATCAATATTTTAATTCATTTTAATTTTTCAATGTTATTAGTCCATAGTCGATAGTCCACAGTTAACAGTCCAATAATTCATATATAGTTTCATATATAATATTCGAATTAATTAATACGTATCATGACCCATGTACATGTCTCAGACTCGATCACAACTCAAAGTATATATATTATTATAGAATCAACCTCAACCCTGTATACCGAACTCGATCATTATAGCATATAGAGTGTCTATGGTTATTCCAAATAATATATATAGATGCATCGATATGATATGTCAAAACCTTGTATACGTGTCCCGATATTTAAAGTGCATAAAAATAAATAACAGAAATTAAATGACGATAAATAAAGTGCGTAAAGTAAATAACAGAAATTAAATGACGATAAATAAAATTGCGAGAATGTAAATTGCGATAATTAAATTGCGATAAATAAAATGTAATCAGTTAGCTAGGAACAATTAGCTAGGAACAGTTAGCTAGGAACAGTTAGCGTGGATTCTTAACAAAATTCTCATAGTTAAATTTGTTTGTTTCTAACAAATTTTATTTTGTCAAATGTTTTCTTCATTATGCCACTTGTTGGATTCTGATAAGTCAAAATTCAAATATGAAATTGAATGAAAATGGTTATTCTGTGGTGAACGGATTCGTATATCTATGGATGTAAATAGGATAGTAAATGACCATTGAATCAGATTCGAAGAATGTACAGTGTAACTTATTAATGTGAAATCTAAATATTTCTCGGGTATTACCTACCCGTTAAAATATTTTCACCATTAATAGTTTGTACAAAAGAATTTTTAATTAGAATCTTTATGAAAACATATATACATATATATTTCCTTCAGATGTAATCATGGATTTAATGAGTTAACATGAATTTAATCTCATTTGCTTTTCAGTTTGGGCTAGAATAAATAATCTCTAAGACTTTGGAGATTACATCATCGCCATGTTCAGTGAAGATAAATGATGTAGAAAGTTATGTAGAATGATGATTATGCTTGAGGTATAGAATGAGATGTTGAGGTATGGATTGTTGATGATACTGGTGCCGTTGCTGATTGTACTGTTGGTACCGGTGATGTTGTTGAAGCTGGTAAATTTTGTACCATATTCTCCAAATTGATTACTCGTGTGCGAAGTTCGTTGACTTCTTCTATTATTCGGGAATGATTGTCGGTCGGAACGAGCGGATGAATAAGGTTTAGAATTGTGGATAGAATATAATCGTGTCAAGCTACTCTCGAAATAAGGGTGAAAATGGTGTTTTGGACTAATTCACCGGTAAGTGTTCCAGGTTCATCGCCGAGAGGGAAATTTGGTTGGTGGAAAGGATCGCCTTCTTCGCGTATCCATTGATTAAGTCGACTACGAACCCATCCTCAATTCATCCAGAATTGAAGATGACTAGTTAGTTGATCCATTCTGGTTACACTGCTTTCGGAGCTTAGGTGAATATCCATGTCGAAATAGCTGTCGGAAGAACTATCGGAATAGCTACCGGAATCTGAGGGACACGAACTGGTTGAGGGATTCATCTCGTACGATCAGATGAAGGATTTTCGATAAGAAATAGATTATAGGATATAGATTAGTACCCTGCAATACACAATTTACGTATGCATATATAATACTAAAATCCCATAAGTTACAGAGGAATCTACGAAAGCTGTCAGACAAAGGTAACAATAACAGATACGCTAAGATATGAATTTATCTATACACTGTCTATACAATACAGGCAGCAAGACGTGTCTAGACTTTAATGACAATAAGCAGGTAATTTTCGACACAAAATGAAAAGCAAAACTTTTGACATGCAGACACTGTCGAAGTCCAGACCCACTAATGCATCTAAACAACTATCAGTTAGACACACTAATGCAAGACCTGTGTAACACCCCATTTTTCTAAACATGACGCTTGAGGCGTCATTTGAAGTCCAAGAATGATTAATTAATGGTTTGGATGTAATTAGTTGACCACGTTGGACTTTGGGATGTTTTAAAAGTGAAATTGGAGAAAATCAGGTAAACTGTCGAGTTCGGGTGTGTTTTGTCGCGTTCTGGTCTGTCGTGATCCGTGACAAACATGACCGAAATGAGACAACTTCTGATACATGGTTTCTGTCTTTCTGTCGCGTTTGAGTGTAGCGTGTCGCGTCCGAGTGTCGCGAAACGCGACAAAGTGTTGCGAAACGCGACAAATGTCGCTGTAATGTCTTTTTCGACCCATTTTAATCGAATCTTTTGGGGTGTTTTGGTCTTTTCACTTGTGGCCAGTTTTAGAGGCTCAAAAACAGATTCAAGCTTACCCTAACTCATTAAACAGTCTCTCAACTTCATCACATCCAATTTTAGAGGGAGGAAAAGGTTTTAGTGAGAGAAAGCTTTGATTGAGGAAGAAGAAGGGCGAATCAGGTCAAGTCGCGAGTTTTAAAGTTGTTCCTTGCGTTCTTAGCTACATTTTGGTAGTTTTGGTAAGTTCTAACTCCGAATTCCATTATTTGATTTGAGATTTCATGTTAGGGTTTTGAGTTTGTTATTTGTAAAACCCATTTAGATGATGAAGAGGGTTTATGGAAACTCACTATTTTGATATTTTGCGGGTTTTGAGTTGGTTAATGATTTAAGCATGTTTAAGTTTTGTAAGTGTGGTATAATCACTAGTATTAGTGATTTTAGGAGTGTTGGAACTTGTAAGACCCATTTGGGGGTAAAATGGGTGAATTTGGGTTATGTGGAGATAAGGAAAACCCTAATAGCAATGATCTAGGGTTTGGCCATGTGAATTGAAGTTGTAAGTGTTAAATTGTGTTGATTAGTCACTAATACACTTGTAAATGATGGAAGAATTGTAAATGGGTCATGTTTGGCTAAAATGGTATGTATAAGTGTTGAAATGAGTTAAGGTTGACCTAATTGGGTGAAATGGGTATGAAATACCCTAAGTTTGTGTTAATTGGTGTTAGTAGACTTACATCACTAGTTTTAGTAATTAAAGATGAGTCTTGGCCATTTATGGGCGGTTTTGGGTGTAAGTGAGTTATTTAATGCTTTTGGGTCATTAAATGCTCGAGAGTGAGTATTGTGGTTAATTCCACAAGTTGTGTATTAAAAGCGTACTTATGTATTAGGTACCTTGCTCGAAGCATACAGAAGTGCTAAATCACCACTGACGTAATAAGGTGAGTGGAATGATTATGCATATGTGTATATAATGTATTTACTTGTACGAGATTCGATGTGGGTTAAAGTTCGGGCGGTCGATACCACATCGGGTCAATATATGATATGGATTTAAGTTCGGGCGTTCGATGCCATGTCATGTATGTGTGTGGGCGTGTAGTGTGGGTTTAAAGTTCGGGCATTCGATACCACATTACACGTGACGGGTGGGTTTAAAGTTCGGGCGATCGATACCACTCCGGGGTTAGTGTTATAATTTGTTGTGCACTAACGGTTGTTGGGAACACCAATTGGAAATTCGAAGTACCATTCCTTGTACTATTGGTTAACCATGGTTATGTGTTGTAGTGTAGCATATTATATTGTTCGAGTTATATATGCAATTGTTTGTGCTAGCTTGTGGTCTTGGTGATTTAGCGATATACTTTGCGATGGTATGCCATGTAAATTGCTAGCGTGTATGAGGTATTTGTGTAAGTGTTTGCAAGTAGGTATATTATATATGTACATGTATAATTATTGCATTCACTAAGCTTTATGCTTACCCCTCTCGTTGTTTACCTTTTTACAAGTATTGTGATTATGAAGCTAGCTAGTTGTAGACTAGATGCTTAGGAGCGCTTGGGCTCGACGGGGTAGCTTTTGGATATTTGGACGCGGATGGGGGATTTGGTAGTCCCCGGGATTATGCTCTTGGTATTGGGTTGGGTTATTGAGTCTTAACCCGTATTTCTTGTGATCGGGTCATTATTACAAATGATTTTGTAAAGTGTAATTTGTGTGCCAAGGGTCATGATAGATTGTTAAACGTATCATTATGATGTTATGTTTCGATTAAAACAAGGTTGAAAATTTATTATATTAATTGGACCTAACTAATAAATAAAAAAATGTACTCCGTTTTTGGTTAAATGGATTTGGATTGTTACAACCTAGTTTGCTAAGACCACCGCTTTGATACCACATGAAATGACCCGTCCTAATCCATCTGGATGAATACATTACATTTGGTTATATCGCGAGGTACTTGACCTCTATATGAAACATTTTACAAACATTGCATTCGTTTTTAAAAGACAAACTCTCTTTACAACAAAAGTTGACGGCATGCATACCATTTCATAATATATCCAACTATAATTGACTTAATAATAATCTTGATGAACTCAACGACTCGAATGCAACGTCTTTTGAAATATGTCATGAATGACTCCAAGTAATATCTCTAAAATGAGAGAATGCACATTGGAATATTTCTTTCATACCTGAGAATAAACATGCTTTAAAGTGTCAACCAAAAGGTTGGTGAGTTCATAGGTTTATCATAAAACAATAAAATTCATCATTTTTGATAGACGACAAGATTTAAATGCTGCATGGTACAAATGGGCCCGAATCCTATACCCACATGTAATGTACATGCGATATCTTTTAAATACAGTACACCTTTCTCGTGTACGAAATCATCTTTCATAAATCTTAGTAACATACACATAACCTGTGTATTAAATCATTCTCTCGATACATAACATTCACTTTGCTTTCATAACTTGGCTTGGTAACCGACCTTAACATATAATGCGCATAATAATATCCCCAAAACAGAATATCTCGTCAGTATAATAATCATATAAACTTCGAAGTACTAAACACCACGCCCACTAGCCCTTCCGTCTAGTGAACATTCTGGGTGGGGGTGTTAAACTCGGTAGCTACCTTTAGGATTCGCATCAATTAGGAGTGCACTAATTCTCAAAATTAGTGATGTTCCCTAATTCTTAGGTTTAAAAGCAAAATAATCATGGGAAAAATATTCATATCAATTGTGGCAATTATCACATCCACATAATTCAATGGTGGCAATTATCACGTCCACATAATTCATTTGAGGAATGTTTTGCTTGTGTCTATCTCGTCAAACATTTATAAAAGCATTTCATGTATTCGCAGTTCAAAATGTATTTCAAAAGCATTTAATAAAGCAGTTGTAAAAGTAGCGCATGTATTCTCAGTCCCAAAAATGTAAAGAATAAAAGGGAATCAAATAAACTCACAATACTGTATTTTGTAGTAAAAATACATATGACGATATTGAACAATGCAGGGTTGGCCTCGGATTCACGAACCTACATCATTTGTGTATTCATTAACACATATAATCGTATTCGAATCAATATATATTATTATTAATGATAAAAATTTTATATTAATAACTTATATATTTCATTATTAACACATAAAAATATAATTTTTTTGTTATGTTAAATGTATTAAATATTTTATATATATATTTCATTTGTTTGTTAATACAGTAATTATAATAATACTAAAATAAAATTTAGTAGTGTTAATGATACTACTAGTATTAATAATAATGATAATAATATTAATGATTCTCTTAATAATAATATTAATGGTACTTTTAATAATAAATCTTATAATAATAATGAAAATAATAATTTTTATAATAATACATATTACTTAATAATAATAATTATTGTAGCAATCTTATTACTAATGGTAATAATGGTGATATTAATAATAATAACTGTAAAAATATTAATTTTATTGTTCATATTAGTTATAATAATAATTTTAGAATCATATAGTAATGATACTCATGATAATATTAGAATAATACAACTTAATAATAATACTAATATTGATAACAACATTGGTAATGATACTAATAATAATAGTAATCATAATTTGTAATTAATAATAATAAATGGTACTCGGTAACTAATACCTTTATTAGTAATAAAAACAGTAACACCTAATATTCCTAATACTTAATAATAATAATAATTCTAATAGCTAACGATAATAATAATTATAATCCTAATTATGTTAACAATAATAATAATAATTATACTAGTAATAATCATCATAATAATACTTTTAATTATTCTAATAAACATATTAATGATATTAGTAAAAATAATAATTAACAACAACAACAACAACAACAATAATAATAATAATAATAATAATAATAATAATAATAATAATAATAATAATAATAATAATTATTATTATTATTATAATAATAATAATTATTATAATAATAATAATAATAATAATAATAATAATAATAATAATAATAATAATAATAATAATAATAATGATAATAATACGTTTTCAAAAATAAAACTAACTTTAAAAGAGCGTCCTTAAAAAGAAAAGTCCCAAACCGGGCTCGAACCCGCGACCACTTGCACACCCGAATCAACATTCAACCAACTGAGCTACTTGTATTATTCAGAATAAACCCGTTTCCATTTTTATATACCCATTTTATATTTAATTCATCTTCTTCTTTACAGCATTCCATCGACCCAGAACCATTTACTCTTAACAGCGAATACAAAATTGATGGTAGGATTTAGTAACTAAAGTATAATCGATTATCTGTGATTGTTTGGTTTTACAACAGAAAAAATAATAGATAAAAGATGTTTCTATAAGTGTCGCGAAGCAAGAAAAAAAAATTCAAACCTTGATTTTAGTTTTTGGACGTTTTTTGATGATAAGTTCTACATGAAATATGTAGTATTTCCATCATAGAAACTTTATCAAACGCCAATTGATCCGGAAACATCAATTTGAATTCGAATTTTAGGATGAACAAAACGTTTGACTTTTAAAACCCGAACTTTGACTCCAAAATTCGATTTCGATTTAATGAATTGAAGATTGAAACTTTTCAGAAAGTTTAACTAGAATAATCATAACACAACTACATTATTAGTTTTTGGAATTTTAAACGAATTCGAGTTTTGAATAAATTGTATGAAGAACAGGGTCGACATTCTTCATATCTGTTGTAACTTTTCTGTTTTTCATCGATTAATAAATGTTTAAAGGGTTTATCACTGATAATGAGAATGGAAAATCGAATGAATGTTATTCACAATGTGAATTGATCGATTGTGTATAAAGGAGGAAGGATCGACAGGTTCAATCAGTGAAAAGAGAAAAAAAATATAAAAAAAAATAAAGCAGATTCCAATCTAACAGAATTTGTTTGTTTTATGGACTTTAAGATCGATCCCACTAGTAATTAGACAGAAAAAAAAATTTAGTTGTAGGTCGATAAGGATGTGAAACAAACTGCGAGTTTATATATCCTATATTATATAATTTGTATAAATAATTAAATAAGTATATTAATAATTAAAATTAATACTAACAGTATTATATAATTAATAGTAATATTAATAATATCCATAATTTTAAAATAATAATTAATAATGATGCTAATACTAAAAAAATGATAATTTTAATTAAATTTATTAATAATTATATAGTAATGCTAATACAATTAATAATAATAAAATTAATAATGATACTAACAATATAACAAAACAATTGTATCAAATTTCATATTTATGTATTTTACATAATAATAACACTGATATCTATATTAGATTTCTATTCTAATAATAGTAATGAGAGTAGTAATATTATTAGATGCATTAAATTTCATGTCTATATCTTATGTACAATAATATAACTAATACTGATATTAATGAAAGTAATAATAATATTAATATAACAACTATATTTTAACTTGTAATTTAATTATGATAATATATATTAATTATTTATTAATTATACATTTTATATATATCACAGTATATATAATTTTACATATGCATAGTATTCATATATAGGTATATATATACAATATCCTTTATTTATATATTCATTTTTAATATTAATTTAATTATTCTATTTATTATTTTTCATTTTTAAAGTGTATCTTATTACTTCACAATATTATATATACACTTATATTTATTTATATGTATAAATATATTTACATATTTATTTACACACAACTATTCGTGAATCGTCGGAAATGGTCAAAAGGGCAAATGCATTCATGTAACGGTTCCAAAGTTTTTGAGATTCAACATTACAGACTTTGCTTATCGTGTCGAAAACATATAAAGATTAAGTTTAAATTTGGTCAGAAATTTCGGGGTCGTCACAGAATTAATAAATCGTATAATCGAACAACATGTACAACATATAAGTTCAAGAGTCCATCCTTTTCTAAAACCAATTGGTGATAGAGGGACTTCACCTTTGACTTATATGCATACATTTGTTTTTGTCCATGACTGATGTGGGATAACTTCCCAACACGCCCCCTCACATCGAGGCGTGGAATGGTTGTAGAGATGGCGGCAAGAAGAAGGCCTGACTCAATCTCTTTGTAGCGACGGCAGTACACTCATGGGGGCCTGACTCGGACTCGCTTTGTAAAACCACTTACCTAAGCTCTGATACCATGACAGAATTAATAAATCGTATAATCGAACAACATGTACAACATATAAGTCCAAGAGTCCGTCCTTTTCTAAAACCAATTGGTGATAAAGGGACTTCCACTTTGACTTATATGCATACATTTGTTTTTGTCCATGACCGATGTGAGATAACTTCCCAACAATTTATTTTGATTAGTTCAAACTGTGCTATGACATGCTTTGTTTCATGCTTAATCTCTGCCATGATATCGTTAGTTGCTGGAATTTTGGCAAGCTTAATTGTTGTGGGTAGCGCTATTGAGAGTAACGTCTCTATCCGGATAACTGTTGGTTAATGGATACATAATAATGATTTAACGACACGAACGAATAAAGTGATCACGGGGTAACTTGTTTAGTTTCGATATCATACACCTCAGCGCTACTAACGAACTGATTAAACTTAATAACTAAATCTTGTGGTCTAAACACTATTATAAACCTATGTTGTTCACTCAACCATTTTGGTTGACACTTTAAGCATGTTTTGTCTCAGGTGAAGATTGCTAAAGATTTGTGTGCTATTTGGACTTTGCTGCTTTTGGAGTTCGCATATTATCATTTACATTTTTGCATTAAAACACTTAGTTTACATTTACTTTTGTTAAGGATTCATTTGTAATGACTTAATACTTTCCGCTGCTATAATACATTGGTTTTTAATTAAAACGTCTCATATAGAGTCGTTCTCGCTTTACACTTGTGTTATGATATTGGTTAGTCACATATTACACCCGGTCCCATTTAGCGGGTGTGACAACACCCCCTTGGTGGTTGATTCTGACGTGCTGTGGCCTGACGACATCGCACAAACAAAATCGTCCTTTTCAGCCATATCAAGTTGAGTCTAGTTTTTGGCGCCGCTGCCGGGGAACTGGTATCAGGCAATACTGTTCTTTATCAAACTTATTCACAAGGGTGTTGAAGAAAGACAATTATACACAGACTTGGTTGTTGGATTTTCCGAACAGTCACCAATTATATTAGGACCAAAAGGATCCTGCCTCTCCGTAGTCGGCCTGGCTACTTGGTTTGTTGAATAGTTCGTGCAGAGCTCTGTTATCAAAATACCAGGGAATCAGTAGCTAGAACCAAAAACATATTCAACCATAGGATAGTTAGTTAATTAAATTAGATTGCCTTAAATTAGATTACTTTAGAATAGACTACCTTAGACTAGTTTAGCTTACCGTAGATTACTTGAGAAATTTAGTTTAATTGCTAAAAATAAAAAACAAAAAGGCATACCCAGTGTATGACCCAAACCCGATCTAGACCAGGGCCGTTGTTATTCGTACCTGATCCAGACGTAATAATCTCTAAAGCACGTAAGGAAGCACGAATCAGAAATCGAATGGCGTTACGCGTCACTTTAGTAGAAAATACCAAACCTTCGATTGAAGGCCGAGGAGGACCGATCAGATTTCCGGAGATTCAAGGATACTCGTTCGAGTTAAATCATCACATCATCCAGCTCATCTAGAATAACTGTCAGTTTCATGGATTACCAAATGACGATGCTAATTCTCACCTTGATAAATTCATATCTCTTTCGAACTCCTACAAACAAGCAGGGATAGGACAAGATATAGTCCGGCTATACTTGTTTCCCTATTCTCTCACTCATCAAGCTCAAATCTGGTTCGAAGGACTGGAAAAAGATTCCATCACGTCATGGACAGAGATGGCTACTAAATTCCTAACCAAATATTTCCCTCCTTCTAAACAAACTAAACTAAAGAATGACATCATTAACTTCAAAAAAAGTTATAATGAATCTCTTTACACTGCATGGGAGCGATTCAAAACCCTGCTGAAGAAATGCCCTAATCACCAGCTAGAACGGTCAGCCCAAATATGTACCTTCTACAATGGTTTTACGGTAAATCATAGGACGACGATCGATGCAGCAGCTCAAGGGAATACGATCAACCAAACCGCAGACGAAGCATGGGAATTGCTCGAGAACATGACAATGCATCATCATGACTGGAACAGTGGTGAAACAACTTCATCATCTGCCCCACTCTATAAACTTAACAATCAAACAGAGGCCATCAAATCCCTCACAAATAAGATGGAATCTCTTGCTAAACAACTCGGAGAATTGAAGACGCAGCCGCAGCAGGTCAACCAAGCTCAGGCTTGTGCTAATTGTACTAACCCGCAACCTACCGAAGAATATCAAGTTGAGTACGAAAACCCTGACGGTTCAGTCTGTTATGTTCAATACCCAGGTTGTCCACCAAATCCCGGATTCAATCAACAACCTAGGGTTAATAAGTTTCAGTGAAGCAATCAATCTTTTTGCTATCGCTATCCACCTTATCCAGCCCAGCAATCTCAATTGACCTACGATCAACCACTTCCACTTACTGGTACACCAGTCGAGGAAAATTTCCCTACCACCCAGATTACAAAAGCAACTAACCCCACTCTCGGAGCTGATGATCAGTTGACTCAGTTCATTCAAGGACAACAACAACTAAAACAGTACCCACCCCCTTGGTGGTTGATTCTAACATGCTGCGACCAGACGGCACCGCACAAACAAAACCGTCCGTTTCGGCCATATCAATTACACTTGTAGTGACCCGAACTTTTCCATGTTTATATATATTAATTGAGATTGATATTTACATGATTAAATGTTTCCAATATGTTAAGCAATCAAACTTGTTAAGACTTGATTAATTAAAATATGTTTCATATAGACAATTGACCACCCAAGTTGACCGGTGATTCACGAACGTTAAAACTTGTAAAAACTATATGATGACATATATATGGATATATATATAGTTAATATGATACTATGATAAGTAAACATATCATTAAGTATATTAACAATGAACTACATATGTAAAAACAAGATTACTAACTTAATGATTTTTAAACGAGACATATATGTAACGATTATCGTTGTAAAGACATTTAATGTATATATATCATATTAAGAGATATTCATACATGATAATATCATGATAATATAATAATTTAAAATCTAATTTGATATTATAAACATTGGGTTAACAACATTTAACAAGATCGTTAACCTAAAGGTTTCAAAACAACACTTACATGTAACGACTAACGATGACTTAACGACTCAGTTAAAATGTATATACATGTAGTGTTTTAATAAGTATTTATACACTTTTTAAAGACTTCAATACACTTATCAAAATACTTCTACTTAACAAAAATGCTTACAATTACATCCTCGTTCAGTTTCATCAACAATTCTACTCGTATGCACCCGTATTCGTACTCGTACAATACACAGCTTTTAGATGTATGTACTATTGGTATATACACTCCAATGATCAGCTCTTCGCAGCCCATGTGAGTCACCTAACACATGTGGGAACCATCATTTGGCAACTAGCATGAAATATCTCATAAAATTACAAAAATATGAGTAATCATTCATGACTTATTTACATGAAAACAAAATTACATATCCTTTATATCTAATCCATACACCAACGACCAAAAACACCTACAAACACTTTCATTCTTCAATTTTCTTCATATAATTGATCTCTCTCAAGTTCTATCTTCAAGTTCTAAGTGTTCTTCATATATTCTACAAGTTCTAGTTACATAAAATCAAGAATACTTTCAAGTTTGCTAGCTCACTTCCAATCTTGTAAGGTGATCATACAACCTCAAGAAATCTTTGTTTCTTACAGTAGGTTATCATTCTAATACAAGGTAATAATCATATTCAAACTTTGGTTCAATTTCTATAACTATAACAATCTTATTTCAAGTGATGATCTTACTTGAACTTGTTTTCGTGTCATGATTCTGCTTCAAGAACTTCGAGCCATCCAAGGATCCGTTGAATCTAGATCAATTTTTCCCTTTTCCAGTAGGTTTATCCCAGGAACTTAAGGTAGTAATGATGTTCATAACATCATTCGATTCATACATATAAAGCTATCTTATTCGAAGGTTTAAACTTGTAATCACTAGAACATAGTTTAGTTAATTCTAAACTTGTTCGCAAACAAAAGTTAATCCTTCTAACTTGACTTTTAAAATCAACTAAACACATGTTATATATCTATATGATATGCTAACTTAATGATTTAAAACCTGGAAACACGAAAAACACCGTAAAACCGGATTTACGCCGTCGTAGTAACACCGCGGGCTGTTTTGGGTTAGTTAATTAAAAACTATGATAAACTTTGATTTAAAAGTTGTTATTCTGAGAAAATTATTTTTATTATGAACATGAAACTATATCCAAAAATTATGGTTAAACTCAAAGTGGAAGTATGTTTTCTAAAATGGTCATCTAGACGTCGTTCTTTCGACTGAAATGACTACCTTTACAAAAACGACTTGTAACTTATTTTTCTGACTTTAAACCTATACTTTTTATGTTTAGATTCATAAAATAGAGTTCAATATGAAACCATAGCAATTTGATTCACTCAAAACGGATTTAAAATGAAGAAGTTATGGGTAACACAAGATTGGATAATTTTTCTCATTTTAGCTACGTGAAAATTGGTAACAAATCTATTCCAACCATAACTTAATCAACTTGTATTGTATATTATGTAATCTTGAGATACCATAGACACGTATACAATGTTTCGACCTATCATGTCGACACATCTATATATATTTCGGAACAACCATAGACACTCTATATGTGAATGTTGGAGTTAGCTATACATGGTTGAGGTTGATTCCAAAATATATATAGTTTGAGTTGTGATCAATACTGAGATACGTATACACTGGGTCGTGGATTGATTCAAGATAATATTTATCGATTTATTTCTGTACATCTAACTGTGGACAACTAGTTGTAGGTTACTAACGAGGACAGCTGACTTAATAAACTTAAAACATCAAATTATATTAAAAGTGTTGTAAATATATTTTGAACATACTTTGATATATATGTATATATTGTTATAGGTTCGTGAATCAACCAGTGGCCAAGTCTTACTTCCCGACGAAGTAAAAATCTGTGAAAGTGAGTTATAGTCCCACTTTTAAAATCTAATATTTTTGGGATGAGAATACATGCAGGTTTTATAAATGATTTACAAAATAGACACAAGTACGTGAAACTACATTCTATGGTTGAATTATCGAAATCGAATATGCCCCTTTTTATTAAGTCTGGTAATCTAAGAATTAGGGAACAGACACCCTAATTGACGTGAATCCTAAAGATAGATCTATTGGGCCTAACAAACCCCATCCAAAGAACCGGATGCTTTAGTACTTCGAAATTTATATCATATCTGAAGGGTGTCCCGGAATGATGGGGATATTCTTATATATGCATCTTGTTAATGTCGGTTACCAGGTGTTCACCATATGAATGATTTTTATCTCTATGTATGGGATGTATATTGAAATATGAAATCTTGTGGTCTATTATTACGATTTGATATATATAGGTTAAACCTATAACTCACCAACATTTTTGTTGACGTTTACAGCATGTTTATTCTCAGGTGAATATTAAGAGCTTCCGCTGTTGCATACTAAAATAAGGACAAGATTTGGAGTCCATGTTTGTATGATATTGTGTAAAAATTGCATTCAAGAAACTGATTTCGATGTAACATATTTGTATTGTAAACCATTATGTAATGGTCGTGTGTAAACAGGATATTTTAGATTATCATTATTTGATAATCTACGTAAAGCTTTTTAAACCTTTATTTATGAAATAAAGGTTATGGTTTGTTTTAAAAATGAATGCAGTCTTTGAAAAATGTCTCATATAGAGGTCAAAACCTCGCAACGAAATCAATTAATATGGAACGTTTTTAATCAATAAGAACGGGACATTTCAGTTGGTATCCGAGCGTTGCTCTTAGAGAACCAGAATTTTGCATTAGTGTGTCTTATCGAGTTTGTTAGGATGCATTAGTGAGTCTGGACTTCGACCGTGTTTACTTGAAAAATGATTGCTTAACAAATTTTGTTGGAAACTATATATTTTTAACATGTGAATATTATGTGATATATTAATCTCTTAACGCGTTTGATATTATGTGATAGATGTCTACCTCTAGAACAAGTCCCATTGACTCACCTAATAATAATGAAGAGTCAAATGTAAATTGGAATGATTCGTGGACTGATTCACAAGTTCCCGAAGAGGAACCGGAAGAAGAGTCGGAACCGGAAGAAGAGTCGGAACCGGAAGAAGAATCGGAACCAGATGAAGAAATAGAACCAGCGGGGGAAATAATAAAATGGTTAAGTAAAAGAAAATCCTCAACCAACCGACCAAGGTTAATTATGGTCAATGGTGTTTCCGCCAAGGAAGCAAAATATTGGGAGGATTACCAATTCTCCGATGAATCGGATTCCGACGAGAATTCCGATGATGTTATAGAAATTACCCCAACTGAATTTAAAAAGGCAAAAGAAAACAATAAGGGAAAGGGCATAAAAATAGAGAAATCTAATTCCAACCCCGATGAACTTTATATGTATCGTCAACCCCCGAAGTCCTTAAGTTGTAACAATGACCCGGGAACCTCTAAACCACCAGGTTTTTCTAAACCAATGTGGAAAATTACGGCTCGTATTAGGGGAACATCATATATCCCTAGAAACTTGGCAAAACGAACCAAAACCGAAGAAGAAGAAACAAGCGAGTCGGAATAAGATAGTTGTATTACATGTAATATAGTGTGCTTATGCTTTATGATATATGTAAAAATTGCTTGTATTAAATAAGTATTTTTTTATGAAGCAAACTCTTGTCTATTTTACAGTATAAAAACACAAAATGGATAGACAACCCAATATTTTAAGAGACCTACCCGGAGACATGATTGATGAAATCTTGTCTAGAGTCGGTCAGAATTCTTCGGCACAACTATTTAAGGCGAGATCAGTTTGTAAGACATTCGAAGAATGTTCCAAGAATGCCTTGGTTTATAAAAGGCTTTCGTTCGAAAGATGGGGGATATCACATTGGGAAATCCATAAGTTACGATGTGTTTACTTTGACGCATATATTGCGGGGAACCCAAATGCTATTTTACGCAATGGGTTAAGAAATTATTTTGACTCAATATATCCGAATATTGGACTTCATGATTTAGAAAAAGCGGCTAACATGCAACATAAAGAAGCATGTTATGCTTACGGATTAGTAATGTTCACTTCTCACCAAAGTGAGAACAAGAACATCGGCCTACAACTATTAAACAAAACGTTCCCACAAGTGACGGAGTCGGTAATTGGGGTAAGAAATGAGGTTTTTAGATTGTTACGGGACTGTTGGACATTACGTAACCCTCGTCCCTTTGACGACGTTACAACACGCTGTCTTATCAACGGCCATAACGGTTATGTTCCACAAGACCAAGGATGGGAAGTAGTCCTAGTAAAACCAGAATGCATGATTTGTTTCTGGACGTATGAATTACGTGTCTTTATTGCCTTTGCTGAACGACTTGTGTACTAGCTAGAATTATCTTCACAACTATCTTGTATCAAAGTTATTGTGTGCTATATTTCATGCTTTATGTAAAATAAGCGGTATTGTAAGTTTGTAAAATATTGTATAAAAGTTTGAACGCGAAATATTATTATAATCAGTTTTTCATATAGAATTGTAGTAGTTGAATTGTATATTAGCTACTAAGTATGAACTTAACTGGTAGGTACAACCCGAATTTAAACTTATAAAACGCTAATATGAAGAAAAAGCTTTTATAAATGAGTTCATATTATGCTACGAAATACTATTAACTACTCTTAATATTCTGTATGATTAACTTGTTCCATTTGACTATTTTGAAGGAAATGGCACCGACTACTCGACACACCGTGAATATGAATGAAGAGGAATTCCGTACTTTTCTAGCTTCAAACATAGCCGCAGTACAGGCTGCGCTACATACCAACAATAACCTTGGATCTAGCAGTACAGGAAATCGTGTAGGATGCACCTACAAAGAATTCACTGCCTGCAAACCTTTGGAATTTGATGGAACCGAAGGACCGATCGGATTGAAACGGTGGACCGAGAAGGTCGAATCGGTGTTTGCCATAAGTAAGTGTACTGAAGAGGACAAAGTAAAGTACGCTACGCATACCTTCACAGGTTCTGCGTTAACATGGTGGAATACCTATCTAGAGCAAGTGGGACAAGACGATGCGTACGCACTACCGTGGTCAGCATTCAAGCACTTGATGAACGAGAAGTACCATCCCAGAACCGAGGTCAATAAGCTCAAGACAGAACTTAGAGGGTTACGAACCCAAGGATTTGATATTACCACGTACGAAAGACGATTCACAGAATTGTGCCTATTGTGTCCGGGAGCATTCGAAGATGAGGAAGAGAAGATCGACGCGTTTCTGAAAGGATTACCGAAAAGAATCCAAGAAGATATAAGTTCACACGAGCCCGCCTCCATACAACAGGCATGTAGAATGGCTCAGAAACTAGTGAACCAGATTGAAGAAAGAATTAAAGAACAGACTGCTGAAGAGGCCAATGTGAAGCAAGTCAAAAGAAAGTGGGAGGAAAACGGTGATAAGAATCACCAATATAACAACAACAGCAATTACAACAATAATCGCAACAATTATCCCAACAATCGCAACATCAATCGCAACTACAACGAACGGCCCAACAACAACAACAACAACAACAGCAACTACAACAATCATCCCAACAACAATAATAACCGCAACAACAACAACAATCAGAAGCAGCTATGCCAAAGGTGTGAAAAGTATCACTCGGGGTTCTGCACCAAATTTTGAAATAAGTGTAAAAGAAATGGTCATAGCGCGGCGAAGTGTGAGGTCTACGGACCAGGGGTTAATAGAACGAAAGGAACAAATGGTGTCGGAACGAGTAATGGTGGAGCAAGTAGTGTCGGAGCAAGTTATGCCAATGTAGTTTGTTATAAATGTGGAAAACCGGGCCACATTATTAGAAATTGCCCGAACCAGGAGAACACGAATGGACAAGGCTGCGGAAGAGTTTTCAATATTAATGCGGCAGAGGCACAGGAAGACCCGGAGCTTGTTACGGGTACGTTTCTTATTGACAATAAATCTGCTTACGTTTTATTTGATTCGGGTGCGGATAGAAGCTATATGAGTAGAGATTTTTGTGCTAAATTAAGTTGTCCATTGACGCCTTTGGATAGTAAATTTTTACTCGAATTAGCAAATGGTAAATTAATTTCAGCAGATAATATATGTCGGAATCGAGAAATTAAACTGGTTAGCGAAACATTTAAGATTGACTTGATACCAGTAGAGTTAGGGAGTTTTGATGTGATAATCGGTATGGACTGGCTGAAAGAAGTGAAAGCAGAGATCGTTTGTTACAAAAATGCAATTCGCATTATACGAGAAAAAGGAAAACCCTTAATGGTGTACGGAGAAAAGGGCAACACGAAGCTACATCTTATTAGTAATTTGAAGGCACAAAAACTAATAAGAAAAGGTTGCTATGCTGTTCTAGCACACGTCGAGAAAGTACAAACTGAAGAAAAGAGCATCAATTATGTTCCCGTCGCAAAAGAATTTCCCGATGTATTTCTGAAAGAATTACCGGGATTACCCCCACATCGATCCGTTGAATTTTAAATAGATCTTGTACCAGGAGCTGCACCAATAGCTCGTGCTCCTTACAGACTCGCACCCAGCGAGATGAAAGAACTGCAAAGCCAATTACAAGAACTTTTAGAGCGTGGTTTCATTCGACCAAGCACATCACCGTGGGGAGCTCCTGTTTTGTTTGTCAAGAAGAAAGATGGTACATTCAGGTTGTGTATCGACTACCGAGAGTTGAACAAACTTACCATCAAGAACCGCTACCCACTACCGAGAATCGACTACTTATTTGATCAACTACAAGGCTCGTCTGTTTATTCAAAGATTGACTTACGTTCCGGGTATCATCAAATGCGGGTGAAAGAAGATGATATTCCAAAGACTGCTTTCAGAACACATTACGGTCATTACGAGTTTATGGTCATGCCGTTTGGTTTAACTAATGCACCAGCTGTGTTCATGGACCTTATGAACCGAGTGAGTGGACCATACCTTGACAAGTTTGTTATTGTTTTCATTGATGACATACTTATTTACTCAAAGAATGACCAAGAACACGGTGAACATTTGGGAAAGGTGTTAGAAGTATTGAGGAAGGAAGAATTGTACGCTAAGTTTTCAAAGTGTGCATTTTGGTTGGAAGAAGTTCAATTCCTCGGTCACATAGTGAACAAAGAAGGTATTAAGGTGGATCCGGCAAAGATAGAAACTGTTGAAAAGTGGGAAACCCCTAAAACTCCGAAACACATACGCCAGTTTTTAGGACTAGCTGGTTACTACAGAAGGTTCATCCAAGACTTTTCCAGAATAGCAAAACCCTTGACTGCATTAACGCATAAAGGGAAGAAATTTGAATGGAATGATGAACAAGAGAAAGCGTTTCAGTTATTGAAGAAAAAGCTAACTACGGCACCTATATTGTCATTGCCTGAAGGGAATGATGATTTTGTGATTTATTGTGACGCATCAAAGCAAGGTCTCGGTTGTGTATTAATGCAACGAACGAAGGTGATTGCTTATGCGTCTAGACAATTGAAGATTCACGAACAAAATTATACGACGCATGATTTGGAATTAGGCGCGGTTGTTTTTGCATTAAAGACTTGGAGGCACTACTTATATGGGGTCAAAAGTATTATATATACCGACCACAAAAGTCTTCAACACATATTTAATCAGAAACAACTGAATATGAGGCAGCGTAGGTGGATTGAATTGTTGAATGATTACGACTTTGAGATTCGTTACCACCCGGGGAAGGCAAATGTGGTAGCCGATGCCTTGAGCAGGAAGGACAGAGAACCCATTCGAGTAAAATCTATGAATATAATGATTCATAATAACCTTACTACTCAAATAAAGGAGGCGCAACAAGGAGTTTTAAAAGAAGGAAATTTAAAGGATGAAATACCCAAGGGATCGGAGAAGCATATTGATATTCGGGAAGACGGAACCCGGTATAGGGCTGAAAGGATTTGGGTACCAAAATTTGGAAATATGAGAGAAATGGTACTTAGAGAAGCTCATAAAACCAGATACTCAATACATCCTGGAACGGGGAAGATGTACAAGGATCTCAAGAAACATTTTTGGTGGCCGGGTATGAAAGCCGATATTGCTAAATATGTAGGAGAATGTTTGACGTGTTCTAAGGTCAAAGCTGAGCATCAAAAACCATCAGGACTACTTCAACAACCCGAAATCCCGGAATGGAAATGGGAAAACATTACCATGAATTTCATTACTAAATTGCCAAGGACTGCAAGTGGTTGTGATACTATTTGGGTAATAGTTGATCGTCTCACAAAATCAGCACACTTCCTGCCAATAAGAGAAGATGACAAGATGGAGAAGTTAGCACGACTGTATTTGATGGAAGTCGTCTCCAGACATGGAATACCAATCTCTATTATCTCTGATAGGGATGGCAGATTTATTTCAAGATTCTGGCAGACATTACAGCAAGCATTAGGAACTCGTCTAGACATGAGTACTGCCTATCATCCACAAACTGATGGGCAGAGCGAAAGGACGATACAAACGCTTGAAGACATGCTACGAGCATGTGTTATTGATTTCGGAAACAGTTGGGATCGACATCTATCGTTAGCAGAATTTTCCTACAATAACAGCTACCATTCAAGCATTGAGATGGCGCCGTTTGAAGCACTTTATGGTAGAAAGTGCAGGTCTCCAATTTGTTGGAGTGAAGTGGGGGATAGACAGATTACGGGTCCGGAGATTATACAAGAAACTACCGAGAAGATCATCCAAATTCAACAACGGTTGAAAACCGCCCAAAGTCGACAAAAGAGCTATGCTGACATTAAAAGAAAAGATATAGAATTTGAAATTGGAGAGATGGTCATGCTTAAAGTTGCACCTTGGAAAGGCGTTGTTCGATTTGGTAAACGAGGGAAATTAAATCCAAGGTATATTGGACCATTCAAGATTATTGATCGTGTCGGACCAGTAGCTTACCGACTTGAGTTACCTCAACAACTCGCGGCTGTACATAACACTTTCCACGTCTCGAATTTGAAGAAATGTTTTGCTAAAGAAGATCTCACTATTCCGTTAGATGAAATCCAAATCAACGAAAAACTTCAATTCATCGAAGAACCCGTCGAAATAATGGATCGTGAGGTTAAAAGACTTAAGCAAAACAAGATACCAATTGTTAAGGTTCGATGGAATGCTCGTAGAGGACCCGAGTTCACATGGGAGCGTGAAGATCAGATGAAGAAGAAATACCCGCATCTATTTCCAGAAGATTCATCAACACCTTCAACAGCTTAAAATTTCGGGACGAAATTTATTTAACGGGTAGGTACTGTAGTGACGCGAACTTTTTCATGTTTATATATATTAATTGAGATTGATATTTACATGATTAAATGTTTCCAACATGTTAAGCAATCAAACTTGTTAAGACTTGATTAATTAAAATATGTTTCATATAGACAATTGACCACCCAAGTTGACCGGTGATTCACGAACGTTAAAACTTGTAAAAACTATATGATGACATATATATGGATATATATATATAGTTAATATGATACTATGATAAGTAAACATATCATTAAGTATATTAACAATGAACTACATATGTAAAAACAAGACTACTAACTTAATGATTTTTAAACGAGACATATATGTAACGATTATCGTTGTAAAGACATTTAATGTATATATATCATATTAAGAGATATTCATACATGATAATACCATGATAATATAATAATTTAAAATCTCATTTGATATTATAAACATTGGGTTAATAACATTTAACAAGATCGTTAACCTAAAGGTTTCAAAACAACACTTACATGTAACGACTAACGATGACTTAACGACTCAGTTAAAATGTATATACATGTAGTGTTTTAATATGTATTTATACACTTTTAAAAGACTTCAATACACTTATCAAAATACTTCTACTTAACAAAAATGCTTACAATTACATCCTCGTTCAGTTTCATCAACAATTCTACTCGTATGCACCCGTATTCGTACTCGTACAATACACAGCTTTTAGATGTATGTACTATTGGTATATACACTCCAATGATCAGCTCTTCGCAGCCCATGTGAGTCACCTAACACATGTGGGAACCATCATTTGGCAACTAGCATGAAATATCTCATAAAATTACAAAAATATGAGTAATCATTCATGACTTATTTACATGAAAACAAAATTACATATCCTTTATATCTAATCCATAGACCAACGACCAAAAACACCTACAAACACTTTCATTCTTCAATTTTCTTCATCTAATTGATCTCTCTCAAGTTCTATCTTCAAGTTCTAAGTGTTCTTCATATATTCTACAAGTTCTAGTTACATAAAATCAAGAATACTTTCAAGTTTGCTAGCTCACTTCCAATCTTGTAAGGTGATCATCCAACCTCAAGAAATCTTTGTTTCTTACAGTAGGTTATCATTCTAATACAAGGTAATAATCATATTCAAACTTTGGTTCAATTTCTATAACTATAACAATCTTATTTCAAGTGATGATCTTACTTGAACTTGTTTTCGTGCCATGATTCTGCTTCAAGAACTTCGAGCCATCCAAGGATCCGTTGAAGCTAGATCAATTTTTATCTGTACCAGTAGGTTTATCCAAGGAACTTAAGGTAGTAATGATGTTCATAACATCATTCGATTCATACATATAAAGCTATCTTATTCGAAGGTTTAAACTTGTAATCACTAGAACATAGTTTAGTTAATTCTAAACTTGTTCGTAAACAAAAGTTAATCCTTCTAACTTGAATTTTAAAATCAACTAAACACATGTTCTATATCTATATGATATGCTAACTTAATGATTTAAAACCTGGAAACACGAAAAACACCGTAAAACCGGATTTACGCCGTCGTAGTAACACCGCGGGCTGTTTTGGGTTAGTTAATTAAAAACTATGATAAACTTTGATTTAAAAGTTGTTATTCTGAGAAAATGATTTTTATTATGAACATGAAACTATATCCAAAAATTATGGTTAAACTCAAAGTGGAAGTATGTTTTCTAAAATGGTCATCTAGACGTCGTTCTTTCGACTGAAATGACTACCTTTACAAAAACGACTTGTAACTTATTTTTCCGACTTTAAACCTATACTTTTTCTGTTTAGATTCATAAAATAGAGTTCAATATGAAACCATAGCAATTTGATTCACTCAAAACGGATTTAAAATGAAGAAGTTATGGGTAAAACAAGATTGGATAATTTTTCTCATTTTAGCTACGTGAAAATTGGTAACAAATCTATTCCAACCATAACTTAATCAACTTGTATTGTATATTATGTAATCTTGAGATACCATAGACACGTATACAATGTTTCGACCTATCATGTCGACACATCTATATATATTTCGGAACAACCATAGACACTCTATATGTGAATGTTGGAGTTAGCTATACAGGGTTGAGGTTGATTCCAAAATATATATAGTTTGAGTTGTGATCAATACTAAGATACGTATACACTGGGTCGTGGATTGATTCAAGATAATATTTATCGATTTATTTCTGTACATCTAACTGTGGACAACTAGTTGTAGGTTACTAACGAGGACAGCTGACTTAATAAACTTAAAACATCAAAATATATTAAAAGTGTTGTAAATATATTTTGAACATACTTTGATATATATGTATATATTGTTATAGGTTCGTGAATCAACCTGTGGCCAAGTCTTACTTCCCGACGAAGTAAAAATCTGTGAAAATGAGTTATAGTCCCACTTTTAAAATCTAATATTTTTGGGATGAGAATACATGCAGGTTTTATAAATGATTTACAAAATAGACACAAGTACGTGAAACTACATTCTATGGTTGAATTATCGAAATCGAATATGCCCCTTTTTATTAAGTCTGGTAATCTAAGAATTAGGGAACAGACACCCTAATTGACGCGAATCCTAAAGATAGATCTATTGGGCCTAACAAACCCCATCCAAAGTACCGGATGCTTTAGTACTTCGAAATTTATATCATATCCGAAGGGTGTCCCAGAATGATGGGGATATTCTTATATATGCATCTTGTTAATGTCGGTTACCAGGTGTTCACCATATGAATAATTTTTATCTCTATGTATGGGATGTATATTGAAATATGAAATCTTGTGGTCTATTGTTACGATTTGATATATATAGGGTAAACCTATAACTCACCAACATTTTTGTTGACGTTTAAAGCATGTTTATTCTCAGGTGAATATTAAGAGCTTCCGCTATTGCATACTAAAATAAGGACAAGATTTGGAGTCCATGTTTGTATGATATTGTGTAAAAATTGCATTCAAGAAACTGATTTCGATGTAACATATTTGTATTGTAAACCATTATGTAATGGTCGTGTGTAAACAGGATATTTTAGATTATCATTATTTGATAATCTACGTAAAGCTTTTTAAACCTTTATTTATGAAATAAAGGTTATGGTTTGTTTTAAAAATGAATGCAGTCTTTGAAAAACGTCTCATATAGAGGTCAAAACCTCGCAACGAAATCAATTAATATGGAACGTTTTTAATCAATAAGAACGGGACATTTCAACACTCGTCCGAAATGCCCCTGTCATAAGACATGTCACTGGGTAATGCGTTAGGCTTGAAGATTCTGAATAGACAGCAATGTCCCTTACCCCCGATGCTCGTGCAGTCTGACTACAGGCATACATGTTCAGACGGCTCATCCAATTGAGCAACCCAGTTGGGTGACGTATTAATATTCAACAAAGGTCTAAACTTTCTTAATAATAATAGAATACAAGGTATGCCATATTCGAGAGACGTGATGTATTTCGATTCTTTCGTTAATGATTGGGTTTAAAAATATAGTTAGGCCCTTAAAAGGAGTTCAACCATAAAGAACACCATGGCCAAGTTAGGTTTGACTTCCATGAACATGTTCGGTTATCCTAACGGTCCAATCCTTTATGTGTTAAACAAACAGTTCCTTAATTAAGCAAGAATCCCTCAAGCGAGGTGTAATGCTTGAGACCACGTTATGGTGAAGTGTACTAATCAACACTGACCGGGTTCCATGGCCTTACTTAGCAGAGGTACAACTTACAACAATCATTGTGATTCAGCGTGCACGTACGAAGTTTATATGCTTGGTGACTACACTAGCATGGTCTAGGACTGACAATTTACTATGGCTCTAGTTAGATGTTTCACTACAATAGAGTCCTCAGTCAGAATCTAAGGCTCGGTGGACTTACTATAACCGGTGTGCCTCAGTCAAACTTACGTTGTATCCGATAGACTTCTCTTACCAAGGGATGACACAGATAGTGTACTCTAAATCAGGGTTCACGACTTCCCAATAACAGAGCCGATAACTACGTTATATTAGTTGGAAAAGCGATTGAGTTTAAAGCATAATCGGAAGGCATATGAAAGGACCCGTCCTAATCCATCTAGACGAATACATTACATTTGGTTACATCACGAGGTACTTGACCTCTATATGATACATTTTACAAACATTTCATTCGTTTTTTTTAAAGACACACTTTCATTACATCAAAAGTTGACTGCATGCATACCATTTCATAATATATCCAACTATAATTGACTTAATAATAATCTTGATGAACTTAACGACTCGAATGCAACGTCTTTTGAAATATTTCATGAATGACTCCAAGTAATATCTTTAAAATGAGTAAATGCACAGCGGAAGATTTCTTTCAAACCTGAGAATAAACATGCTTTCAAATGTCAACCAAAAGGTTGGTGAGTTCATTAGTTTATCATAAACATTCATTTTCAACATTTTAATAGACCACAAGATTTCATATTTTTATTTGTACACGTAACCCGAGTACAAAATAACACGCGTAACCCGCGAATTAAAAATCATTCACGTGGTGAACGCTTGATAACCGACTTAACTTTAATGCATAGAATATTCCCAAACAGAACCTCTCGTCTGTATAATAATAATAATCTCGAAGTACTAAAGCATCCGTACTACGGATGGGACTTGTCGAGGTCCATAGATCTATCTTTAGGATTCGCGTCAATTAGGGGTACCTGTTTCCTAATTATTAGGTTACCAAGCTAAAAAGGGGTGATATTCAATATTCATAATCCAGCTATAGAATGTAGTTTTTGATCACTTGTGTCTATTTCGTAAAACATTAATAAAATCAGTGCATGTATTCTCAGTCTCAAAAATATATATAAAAAGGGAGTAATGAAACTCACGATACGATATTTTGTAGCAAAATATGCATATGACGGAACTGAACAATGCAGGGTTGGCCTTGGATTCACGAACCAATATTCAATTATATATATTAAAACATATAATCGTAATCGAACAAGTTATGTATTATTATTAATTGTTATTTTAGTAATTTGTATGTTTCATTAATAACTAAATTAACTATATTTATTTTATATACTTTAGATAAATAGTTAATATTTATTATGAAAATATTAATGTTGTTATGTGATATGTCTTTAATATATTCCTATATAGTTATTTATTTGGTAAAATAATATCAATAATAATAAATAACAATTTGTATCTTTTTATCATAATAATAATAATAATAATATTGATACTACTAATAATGTAAATGATAATTTTAATAATAATATAAATTTTGATAAAAATGATGATAATAATAATAGTAGTAATAATAATAACTATAATAACTATAAAAATAATAATTTTTCTAATAATGATAATATTAATGATATTAATACTAATAATACTTATAATACCTAATGCTAATACTTATTAATGATATAGTTATTAATGATAATAATATTAATCGTATAACAATAATTAATAATATTAATAATAATAACAACAACAACAACAACAACAACAACAACAACAACAACAACAACAACAACAACAACAACAACAACAACAACAACAACAACAACAACAACAACAACAATAATAATAATAATAATAATAATAATAATAATAATAATAATAATAATAATAATAATAATAATAATAATAACAATAACAATACTACTACTACTACTACTACTACTACTACTACTACTACTACTACTACTACTACTACTACTACTACCTCCTTAAGTATGTTCTTCCATGGTTGAATCAATGAATAAAAATAAAATAGTGCTTCTGCCCAGTTTCGAACCCATGATCTCTCGTTTAACGGCTACACCCCCAACCAATGGACCGTTCCTATGTTTATGTTTTAACTCGTTCGATAATATATTTATTATGTACGAAAACATCTTATCTTTATCTTATTTCTTTTATCATCATCATTTGCAAGTTATTAAAATTGGGTTTCGACCCAATATGAACTGAAACATTGCAGCCCATGTATCAGCTTATTACGGCCCATGATGCAAAACCCTAAGTAGTCCATTAATCATAATAATCGGCCAATAAATAAAATAGAATATATGCGTGAATCTTGAAGTAATCTACTTGGTCCACCATGTTCGCTGAGCACCATTAAAATAAACAAAATTTCGATGGTGATTTATTTAATTGAACCCGATCAGATGAACAACAGCTGCAGCATCACTTCATCTTCATCACATCATGATCATAACTATTTATCATCTTCTTCACGGTTCATCTTAATTATTCATCATTATCAACATCGTTTTGTGGGTTTGATGATGATTAAAGAATAGTAACAGCTAAAGCAGTAGAACAGTGATCAAGATGGTACTGTTGGCTTGGTGTTGCTATCGAACATAAACAGTAACCAGCTTTTGTTAGTAAGTCGAACAAATGGGTTTGAAGTGTTGCAACAACAGAAGTAGAATTATATTTGAAAGTAGTAGCAGTAAATCAAAATATAACAATCGTTGAATAGCTATTCGAATAGGTACATAACCGGAACAGTAACAGACTACAAAGTTGCAGCAGTCATAAGTGATGGTGATGGTTTTTAATCGTAAAAGATGGCTGTGGGGGTGTGTTTTAGGTCACGAAGAATAACAGCACAGTAGAAAAGAAAGGTTGCAGTTTAGCAGGATAGTTACACATGGGAGTAAACAGAAGCGCTCATTGGTGTGGTTGTCGAGTTGAAACCAAAATAGATAGCAGCAACCTTATGATCACAACGTGGGTTTGGGATTGTGACGGGTTAGAGTGGTGGTGGGTTTCCATGATTGAAACAAAAACTGATCGAAATAGAAACTAATAGAAATAGTGATGGTTATATTCAAGTTGAAGATAGTTAAATGAGTTGGTCATGGTGTAGTAGACGATGGCTGTTGGATATCAAACAGAAATGAGAATAGTAGGAGTAGTTAGATTAAGTGGTGGGTTCATGGAGAGGTGGTGTTAAGGTGGAGTTTCATGGTGGAGAGGGTGGTGACCAGTGGAAGGTGAAGTGGGTTTCACGATTGATGAGTGGTGGTGTGTGGTTCGAGTGGGAAGAAAAAATAAAATAACAACAAAATGTAGTAGCAGTAACTGATAGCATATCAATATGAGTTTTGATTCTGGGTTTGATCAAGTAGCATCAATATGATTTAAAGGGTTATGATTTTCGCGTGTAGTATCCGAGCAGGAGCTGCATCTATACATTCATAACAATAGCACTCGATAGTATTGGAAACTAGCATGAACCGAACAGGGAACAAAAACAATTATTTGAAATAGCAATAATCTCGAATAGTGCCAGTAGGTGTTTGGATTCGTCGAGTTTTAACAGAGACGTATTAGTAAGTGGTGGTTAATCAAAGCTTGAATAGATATTTAAATGAAGACAAAGGTGGTGGTTTCATATAATATAGGTAGATGTATATATAATTAAATGGTCATAACAAAACAAATAACTTTAATAATTTAAATTCTCAATCATAGCAACACATTATTGTGAGCTGAATCAATTCACGGAGATTGATTGAAAGCAAAAATTTAAATAGTGTGAAATCATAATTTAATATCAATTAAATTTAAAACGTGTGATGCCTTAGCCGTCATCTCTCACGGACTGAATTTCGTGCTCCGTTGTTGATTTAATGGCGGACAAAAGTACACTGAAAAATCCCATATTTTTAAATTCAGTAGCTTCATTTATTTTGGTCATTATGGTATATAAATTTCGATCATTAACTATTAAATAAAAATTACAATAATTATTCACTCCCAATCCCAAGTAAAAATGAAAAGTTTTAAAATTAAACAAATAGTTCCTAAATATATTTTTAATAAGCCTATGATTTATATAACTTATTTTCGGATCATCATTTATTTTAAAATCACATAAGTTCGAATTAACTTCTCTAAATAATAATCGAAACGTCCAACGAGTATAACAATCATTTAATATTTATTTTTAATATATTTTATGTATATATAGATATGTTTTAAATAATAATTATTATAAATTCATACTTCATAACAATATTCAATATATCAAATTATACTTTCAATTATTATTTATATATATACACACATCTATTTACATATAGTTGTTCGTGAATCGTCAGGGTTAGTTGAAGTCAAATGAATGTGTGAGAAAGCAGTTCAAAATTTTTGAGACTCAGGATAACAAACTTTGCTTATCTTGTCGAAATCATATTAAGATTAAGCTTAAATTTGGTCGGAAATTTCCGGGTCGTCACAGTACCTACCAGTTAAAGAAATTTCATCCCGAAATTTGATTAGGATGGTCATGGCAGACAATAAGTATGTTTTCATGACTCATACGAGCTGAAAATTAGAGTTTTATCATCATTGAGTAATATAGATAAAACAATTTGATTTTGTGAAGAGTACGAGTGAAGCTATCACAAAAGAGTGAAATGAGTAAATGCAAGTTCATCTTAACCAGTGACGTAGTCACGGTTGATTTTTGAAATTTAAGGGATTTAAAGGAAATCTTCGTAATAAAATTTGGTTCTTCGATAATTAAGGTAATTAGGATCTTCTTTGATTAAATACAATAATCTATTTCGAATGCACCGTCGGATATTTCACTATAAATCCACCCTCTTCATTTCCTTTATATTTTGGAGTTCCATACTTTTATTTTCTCTTCCCGACGTTAAGTCAAGCGAATAATGGTCCAGAATTCGTAGGTATGAAGTTTCGAATGAACATAACTAATGTTCTAAGAAAGAAATTGTAAAAGCACGATCTTGATTGGTTAAGTTACCAGAATTCAAGAGAAAAGATAGAACTATCAAGAGAATGTGTTCTTGATATGTTTAGAGTTTAGTTAGAATGTAAGAGTCATGTAACATGGCACATGATGATGTTATGGTCTGTGAATCATCATGTTCCATTAGAAACTCAGTATGACTTACTGTAATATAATCACGTTGATCAAGTGTCATTATATTATAGTAACTCATGCTCCAGTTCCCAACACTACTTCAAAAACATTCATATTTTAAATTCTAATCTTTCAGAATTTAGAAACTAAAACAGTTCCTTTCTGATGTAACAATGATATCGCGAAGAGATAAATGATTTCAGATAAGAATAGTTATGAAAATATCTTCAGAAATATCGAGGATATTTATAATGAAAGATACAATGATATCTTAGAATTTTTAATATCACAGGATGATGAAGAAAATTTCTTCCGTAGGAATTTAGAATAAGTAAGGAGCAAGATATTCGCTAAGGATTTCAGCAGATACTGAATCATTTGGATTCTTTGAAGGCAGGTTTTGTCTTTGTGATTTGTTCACAGCCTCCTTCATGGTTTGCTTAATCCGTTTTCTAGTTCCAACATTTCTGAACTTTGCCAACATACTATTCTTTATCATCCAACTTCCGATGATTAAGGTTGATTACGGTTGTCTACAGTTTCTGCAGCTTCATTCAGCTTTTTCAACATTTCGAGTATTAATTTGCAGACTAGGTGCTTTTCAGAAATTCAGAATGGAAGATCGTGATTCTAAGAGATAAAGGTTATATGTATACATATAACTGTTGATTGTAGAAATGTTGTGACATTCAAAATACTGATTGCTAATTCTCGATAATTGGTATGGCAATTCTTGTTACAAGATGCAGAAGAATACATGATAGGGTTTCAATGAATAAATATATTGATTTTTCGGAGAGATTTAAACCAAAGATCAATGATGTTGCTGGTAAGTTTACTGCTAATATGGTGGGATATAAAAGGTTCCCCAGTAGCGATGGTGAAAGGGCTTCGTATATATCAAGGTGATAATAAGACTGTTTCGAACGAAAAGTCGAAGTTGACTTGTTGGAGCTGTGACAAAATTGTCTAATTTGAAGAGAGATTGTAAAGTTATTTTTGGTAATAATAACGCTAAAGGAATTAGCACAGTTACGTGTTAAATGTTTACTCAGGTTTTGAGTGTTTTCAGGTGCATAACCATATGCATCAATCTTTTCTTTCGTAGATGAAGTGCGGTTGGTTCATCCTCTCGATTGAGGCGTTTTCAAGAATCATGAAAGGTTTGAACGCAAATTGTAATTGTCAAGATACAAATGAGGTTTAAGATGAAATCAAGTGGCAAACTTGAAGAATTGTTTAGTTTCATATGTTATAATCAATATTTTAATTCATTTTAATTATCCATTGTTGGTAGTCCATGTCACGACCCTACTTTTTCCGTTATCTTCTACAGTTCATTATTTAACGACCGTTAACTATTAATTGTGTTACATCATTTCATGACCTATATTATTATTTTAGTAATAATATATTAATTATTATGTGTTATGTGAATATATGTATTCATATTTTAAATCGTACGTTTATACGAATCGCGGATTTCTATCCGGCGAATCTTTTCGGTTTTTAAACCAACGGACGTGTTTTTGGGATATTTAAATCCTATTTATTTTAAATATGATATTTTAAGTTCATATAATTATATAGTGTATTTATATTTATTTTTCGTCGCGTGTTTGTTATCTTTCCGAATTTTTAATCGCGTAAGTGCGTTTTCGCGTTTCGGGTTTCGTTCGGGCTTTCGGTCCACAAGGTTTCTTCCATTTATCAACTTGGCCCACCATGGGGCCCACCCCATCCTAATTTTGGCCCAAACCAAGGGGGGAGGGAAAATACTCCCCATATTTCTTTTTTTTTTTGGCAATTTATTATATCACTTCCTCATTTATCTAACCTAAATTCTATTTTTCTCTCTTCTCCTCTTCCCTTGTCCCCTAACCATCGCCTACCACCACCATAACATCATCATCTTCATCAATTTTCATAGCTTGGATCAAGGATTGTTATACATCAACGCGTTCCTCGTTCCGTTCTCTACGCGATTATACATCTCGTTTCTTGATTAGGGTATAAAACCTAACCCTATAACTTTGAATTTTTCCTTACTTTTCTGTATTTTGATGATTTATTAATAGTATGATGATTATTAGTTGTTGTAATGTTGATTGTATGCGTAGAATTGATCGTTTACATATGTTTTCGGTTTGATATAATTTGGACAGCAGATTTTTCGTGTGTTTCTGACTTTGTAACTGATATAAAAGTTAAAATAAAGTATATAAATGAGTTCCTCTCATCAAAACATTAATTTTAGACACCGGATTCATGCCGTTTCGATTCCCGGAACCCTAGTTATGATCAAAGTGGTATTTTGTTAAGATTGAATGTGATTTTGGTATGAAACAGGTTTGGTCCGACTTTGTGACCATATTTAGTGACTTTAGGGTGTGTTAGTGTGTTAGGACTGATGGTGGGGCGAACTTTCATGTTCGGGTCATCTCAATCCGAGCCACGAATCACCCGTTACGTCTAAAACACGTTTTTGATTGAATTGAAGTTGCAAGTAGTGTGTTGGCTGTACATCACGACTTGTGGACTGTTCTTGGGGTGTTCTTGAGTGTACCAAAGTGTCGGGTGGTTTGCTTAGGCGGAGATATATGTAAGGCTCGCCGAAAACCGACACCCGGGGCTCAGGATATGACCCGATGAACTTTTGATTTAAAACTTTTGACTAATTATTAAACTTAGGATATAAATAATGGATTTCATTATAATTTAATTACTTATGATAAAAAAAGTAATTATTATTATTTACAACTTATGATATATATATTTATTATATCATTTAATTAATATTTATGATTTAATTAACTTTTTAATTAAACATATGATTAATAATACTTCATTATTAATGGAAAAATACTTATGATAAGTATTAAACTTAAATTATGAGATTATTATAATAAGACTTATAATAAGGATTTAATAATTATTTAATTATTATAAGACTTAGTTATTATTTAATTATAATTTAATTATTAAATACTTATGATTTAATAATTATAATTAGAAACTTATGATATGATTAATAATTCATTATTAATTAATAATCCTTATGATATGATTTAAAAATTATTATTAATTAAATAATACTTACATTATGACTAATATTTAATTAATTAATTAAATACTTATGTTATATTAATTATATCATTTAAACTTATATTAACTTTAATAATTCATTTTAATTTAAGTAAACTTATGTTATGACGTAATTAGACATATTTAACTTTAATAAACGTTATAACTTATATTATTATTATAACTTACACTTTTAAAATTAATGTTGACCATGTTTGACCAAGGTTGACGCTTGAGTTGACTTTCGGTTGACTTTGACTTTCAGTTGACTTTTGTTGACTTTCTAATTAAGGAAACTTTCCTAACTTATAAACTTTCCTAAAATAGCAACTTTCTAAATTTGAAAACTTTCTAAAAAAAGAAACTTTCCAAAAATAGAAACTTTCCAAAAATGGAAACCTGCTAAAAATAGAAACTTTCTAAAAATAGAAAGTGTGTGTCCGTAAGCTGTTCCGATCAAACCGATGCATATTGAGTATTGTTCTATGACTACTTGCAACATGTACAATAGCTATCATACTAAGACTTGACCTAAGTTAGTTATTTATATCGACCTGCTTTATTTATAGGTCGGCGTTGTGATCATTCTTGATCACTGTACTACATTTGCTGTTCACTTATTTGTGTTGGTTACTTCATTACTATTAAGGTGAGTTATAGTCCCGTTTTTACATACTTTTCAAAGTATATTTTTGGGATGTGATTACATGCATTTTATTTCACGTTTAGACATAAGTGACAATTAAATTTAAATTATTCATTGTGAGTTGGACAAAAATATTCCCTAGTCTGGTAACTGTAATCATTGGTTTCTACCGGTGAACGCGAATCCTACGGATAGATCTATCAGGTTTGACAACCCCATTTTGAGCTAGTCGCGCTAGCAATTTATAATCAGAATGTTTAGTACTTCGTATTTTGTTGTAGATACATTATCCAGTGTATATTTTTATTGTGTTTGGCAAGGGTAAATAAAGGGTTAAGTGGTTACCAGGTGGCTCATTGATAATGGAATAATGTTTAATGTTTTCTAACATTTTTAAATCTTGTGGTCTAAAGTTTATTTAATTATTTAAACCTATAATTCACTCAACCTTTGTGTTGACAGTTTACTCGCATGTTTTCACAGGTACTTGAGTTTATGTGATGCTTCCGCTGTGTTTAAAAGAGTCTGCATGCATTTGGGAAGATTTTTATGAAACAATTTATGAAACTTTGGCTTGCATTCGGTTTTTGAATAATTAATACTTGTGGGTTGTTGACAATGTTTTTGTGTCAACTTTGGATTATTAATATGTTGGGTTACTTTTAAACTACATATTTTGGTATGCTTTCCTTTTTGGGAAACTTTTGAAATAAAAGAATGCAATGTCGTTTATTAAATTCATTTAAGTTCGATCAAGCTGTGGGACCAAGTGACGGAGCCGTTAAGTGTTTTGACGGGGCCATCACAGTTGGTATCAGAGCTCTAGTTGTAGGGAACTAGGCGGTCTTAATGTGGTCAACCCGTGGTTCTTAGAGTGCATTAGAGTCTAGTCTACAACCCGACCCTTTTGCTATAGCATTATTATGCATTTCATTTCGGATGTGTTATATCATTAGCATTTATATCTTTTGGTATGTGGTTTGCGGTTTTACTGTTTGCAGATGTCGACTTCGAGCGATAACTCAGTTGCTGCTCCTGCTCCTCCGGCTACTGCCAGACACCGTGCAGATCAACCGGAGATCGATGATCATGTTCACTACTACTTTTCCACCCTTACCCATATGAACAGGGCTTACAATGAAGTGACGCGTATTAATGCTCTTAGTGATTGTATGCGTACTTTGCCACACAACGAGATGATTTGACCAGATTCGAGCTAGTATGGATTCTTTTATTAGCTTTAAGAACAATGTTGGGATCGAGAGTCGTAAGCATAATCGTGAAGTTGACGCTAGGTTCGAGGCTCTAGAGAGCACAGTTCCTGGTTTGAAGGAAGAGTTGGAAGAAGTGAAAGGAAAGTTGCGGAAGTATGAGCCTTCTGCTGAGACTCATGCTGGCCCAGCTTATCACACCCGCTCTAAGCAGATGTGATATGATGATTCATGATTGATTACTTATTTCATAAGACTTAATGTCCTTTCATACATACATTTTTGGATTATGTACTGCGTTTTGCCGAGGATTTTATTAAGGTTTTGTTATGGGATGTTTTTCATTATGTATGGATGGTTATTTTTATGACATCTATTATCATTATCACATTTTATTTCTAATGTTGTGACTCTTGGCATGTTATATTATGTGTAATGTAGATCATGTATGTTAGGTGCTATGTATGTTGTATTATGTTATCTTAAAATATGTATGCATGTGGTGGTTGTTTCTATAACAATCATAACTATCATGTTATTACTCATAGTGGTTACTGACTATTATTTTAATGGTTAATCTTTTCGTGTTCGATCTATTCTTTTATAACACTGGTATTATTCTTAGTGCTAACGATTGTGTTATTCTATTTTGAAGATCATGCCTTCTAGAGAGTCCAACGAAGCCCGTATCCAACGTCTTGTTACCGAAGGGATAGCTGCTGCTATGGCAGTGAATGCTAATGTAAATGCTAATGCGAACAACAATCAGGTGGGATGCTCCCATAAAACGTTTATGGTAAGTCGCCCACAGGAATTCAGTGGTACAGAAGGACCCATAGGCCTTACCCACTGGTTCGAGAAAATCGAGTCTATTTTCAGGGTTAGTCAAGTCCGGGAGGAGGATAAGGTTAGTTTTGCTAGCTGCACTTTGAAGGAAAGTGCATTGACCTGGTGGAACAACTTGGTTAATAGTTTGGGAAATGATGTGGCTTATGGGTTAACTTGGAATAATTTCAAGGAAAGAATGATCACCCGTTACCGTCCGAAGGGTGAGCTTAAGAAGTTAGAGGTTGAACTTAAAAACTTGAAAATGAAGGGCACTGAATTAGATGCCTACGAGCAGAGATTCTTTGAGTTGACTTTGTTGTACCCTAATGTTTATGTCGACGAGAATCTTAAGATCGAAGCTTACATTGACGGGTTATCTGAGAAAATTGAACATGGAGTTGAATCTAGTGAGCCCCAAACTATTAAGGCCGCGATGTCAATGGCTCATAAGTTGAATGATAAGATCTTGAGAAGAAGCAAGGCTGCTGTAACAGAACCCAGTGAAGAGGCTGTTAAGAAAGCTAATAATGGGAAGAGAAAGTGGGATAATAACCACAATCAAAACCAGAATTAGCAGAAAAAGCAGGATACTTCTGGTTCGAATAACCGCAGTCAGCGTGTGTGTCCAGGTTGTTACAAGGCTCATGATGGTTTCTGTACCGTGACTTGCAAGAGGTGTTCCAAACAGGGACACATTGCTAAGGATTGTACGGTGCTTCTGCCGGGTTCTACTGCTCCTGCCGTAGGTGGTAATAATGCTGGTAAGAGAGGTGGTAATGGTAATGGTAATGGTAATGGTAATGGAAAGTCGAATAATGGTGGTAATCCGAGAGTTTGTTACGAGTGTGGGAAGCCGGGGCATTTCCGTGATGCCTGTCCTAACAAGAAGACTGTAGAGACTGCGCGTGGTAGAGCGTTCAACATTAACGCTAGGGATGCTGAGGAAGATCCTAAACTTGTTACTGGTACATTTTCAGTCAATGATTTATCAGTTTATGTACTATTTGATTCAGGGGCTGATTTGAGTTTTGTGTCGAGTAAATTAAGTCCAAAAATCAAAACACCGTTAACTCCTTTAGACAATACTTATGATGTTGAAATAGCTAATGGTAAGGTACTCACTGCTAAGACTGTGCATCGTAAGTGTAACATTAGTTTAGCTGGTAGAGATTTTGAGATAGATTTGGTACCGATTGAACTTGGTAGTTTTGATGTTGTTATTGGGATGGATTGGTTATCTGCGAATCGTGCTGAGATTGTGTGTTATGATAAAGCTATTCGTATTACTAATGTGGTTGGAGAGCCGCTGATGGTTCCTGGAGATAAGAGGTGCCGACAGTTAAATCTTATTAGCTGTCTGAAGGTTCTTAAACATCTTCGCAAAGGCGGTCATGCTATTCTAGCCCATGTTGTTGATTCCGATAGAGAAACGAAGAGTGTTAGAGATGTTCATGTTGTTAGAGATTTTTCCGAGGTATTTCCCGAAGATTTACCTGGCCTTCCGCCGCAACGCGCGGTAGAATTTCAAATTGATCTTGTTCCCGGTGCTGCTCCTGTAGCACGTGCTCCTTATCGTCTTACGCCTTGTGAACTTCAAGAATTGTGAAGTCAACTCCGTGAGTTGTTAGACAAAGGTTTTATTCGTCCCAGTTCGTCCCCTTGGGGAGCTCCTGTTCTGTTTGTTAAGAAGAAAGATGGTTCTTTTCGTTTGTGCATTGATTATCGTGAGTTGAACAAGCTTACTATTAAAAACCGTTTTCCCCTTCCGAGAATTGATGATCTGTTCGATCAACTTCAGGGTTCATCTGTTTATTCAAAAATCGATCTTCGTTCCGGCTATCATCAGTTGCGTGTTAAGGAATCTGATGTTTCGAAAACTGCTTTTCGCACCCGTTACGGTCACTTTGAGTTTCTTGTTATGCCGTTCGGATTGACGAATGCACCTACTGTGTTCATGGACCTCATGAACTGTGTGTGTAGACCCTATCTGGATAAGTTCGTTATTGTGTTTATCGACGACCTCCTTATTTATTCGAAGAGTGATGAAGAGCACGAGGAACATTTGAAGTTAGTGCTTGATCTGTTGAGGAAAGAAGAGTTGTACGCTAAGTTCTCTAAGTGTGCATTCTGGTTACGAGAAGTTCAATTCCTTGGACACATTGTTAGTAAGCAAGGGATTCAAGTTGATCCTGCTAAGATTGAGGCGATTGAAAAGTGGGAAACTCCGAAAACTCCTACCCAGATTCGTCAGTTCCTAGGATTGGCAGGTTACTATCGAAGGTTCATTCAAGATTTCTCTCGTATCGCAAAACCTTTGACTGCTTTAATGCATAAAGGGAAGAAGTACGAGTGGAAGGATGAACAAGAGACTGCTTTTCAGATTTTAAAGAAGAAGTTGACTACGGCTCCGATATTGTCACTACCTGAGGGTAATGATGATTTTGTTGTTTATTGTGATGCTTCGCGTCAAGGTTTTGGTTGTGTTTTGATGCAATGAAAGAAAGTTATTGCGTACGCATCATGTCAGTTGAAGATTCACGAGCAGAACTATACAACTCATGATTTAGAGTTGGGGCCCGTTGTTTTTGCACTTAAGATTTGGAGACATTATTTGTATGGGGTCAAGAGTACTGTGTACACAGATCACAAAAGTCTTCAACATATTCTCGATCAGAAACAGTTGAACATGAGACAACGAAGATGGATTGAGACGTTGAATGATTACGATTGTGAACTTTTGTATCATCCGGGTAAGGCCAATGTTGTGGCTGATGCGTTGAGTCATAAAGAAAGGGCTGAACATCGCAGGTTTAGGGCCTTGAATATGACAATTAGAACAAACCTCGCAAGGCAGATTCTTGAGGCACAACAAGAAGCCTTAAAGGAAGAGAATTTTGTGAAAGAGAACGTAAGAGGTATGGCTAAGAAATTTGAGATTCGAGCAGATGGTACTAGGTACTTTGCAGGACGTCTTTGGGTTCCGAAGTTTGGTGAACTGCGACAACTTGTTTTGGATTAGGCTCATAAGTCTAGGTATTCTATTCATTCTGGTTCAGGAAAGATGTATCATGATCTTAAGAAGCTATATTGGTGGCCAAATTTGAAAGGTGATGTGGCTACGTATGTGGCTAAGTGTTTAACCTGTGCTAAGGTCAAAGCTGAACATCAAAAACCATCTGGACTGTTGGTACAACCCGAGATTCCCGAGTGGAAGTGGGAAGGAATTACAATGGATTTTATTACTAAGTTACCGAGAGTTGCGGGTGGATATGACACTATTTGGGTGATTGTAGATCGACTCACTAAGTCGGCTCACTTTTTGCCGATTAGGGAAACAGATTCAATGGAGAAGCTCACTCGTTTGTACTTGAAGGAGATTTTTTCTAGACATGGTGTTCCTATATCCATTATATTGGACCGAGACAGTCGATTTGTATCGAGGTTTTGGCGATCTTTGAAGGAAGCCTTGGGAAGTAGATTAGATATGAGCACCGCTTATCATCCTCAAACGAATGGTCAGAGTGAAAGGACCATTCAGACGTTGGAAGATATGTTACGAGCGTGTGTTATTGATTTTGGAAATGGGTGGGATAAATATTTGCCGCTAGCTGAATTTTTTTATAACAACAGTTATCACGCAAGTATTCAAGCCGCACCGTTTGAAGCTCTGTACAGTAGGAAGTGTAGGTCTCATGTCTGTTGGAATGAGGTTGGGGATGCTCAACTCACAGGTCCAGAAATTATTCACGAGACTACCGAGAAGATTGTACAGATTAAGGACAGGTTGAGAACCGCTAGAAGTCGACAAAAGAGTTATGCCGATAGGGGAAGGAAAGATGTGGAATTTCAAGTTGGTGATCGTGTTATGTTAAAGGTTTCACCTTGGAAGGGTGTGATCCGTTTTGGTAAAAGGGGAAAGCTAAGTCCTCGTTTTGTTGGACCGTTTGAGATTGTTGAGAGAGTTGGACCGGCGGCTTATCGTTTGAAGTTGCCACAAGAACTCAGTGCTATTCACGATGTTTTTCATGTATCGAACCTAAAGAAGTGTTTGGCCGAAGCCGATAAGACTATTCCTTTGGAAGAACTTCATGTTGATAAGCAACTACACTTTATTGAGGAACCTATTGAAATTATGGATCGAGAAGTTAAGACTCTTAAGCAGAGCCGAATTCCTATTGTTCGGGTTAGATGGAACGCCAGACGCGGTCCTGAGTTCACTTAGGAGCGTGAAGATCAGATGAAGCAGAAGTACCCGCATTTGTTCCCAGATGCTGAGTCAACCCCTGCACCTGCTTAAATTTCGGGACGAAATTTCCGTAACGGGAAGGTACTGTCACGACCCTACTTTTTCCGTTATCTTCTACCGTTAATTATTTAACGACCGTTAACTATTAATTGTGTTACGTCATTTCATGACCTATATTATTATTTTAGTAATAATATATTAATTATTATGTGTTATGTGAATATATGTATTCATATTTTAAATCGTACGTTTATACGAATCGCGGATTTATATCCGGCGAATCTTTTCGGTTTTTAAACCAACGGATGCGTTTTTGGGATATTTAAATCCTATTTATTTTAAATATGATATTTTAAGGTCATATAATTATATAGTGTATTTATATTTATTTTTCGTCGCGCGTTTGTTATCTTTCCGAATTTTTAATCGCGTAAGTGCGTTTTCGCATTTCGGGTTTCGTTCGGGCTTTCGGGCCACAAGGTTTCTTCCATTTATAAACTTGGCCCACCATGGGGCCCACCCCATCCCAATTTCGGCCGAAACCAAGGGAGGAGGGAGAATACTCCCCATATTTCTTTTTTTTGGCAATTTATTATATCACTTCCTCATTTATCGAACCTAAATTCTATTTTGCTCTCTTCTCCTCTTCCCTTGTCCCCTAACCGTCACCTACCACCACCATAACATCATCATCTTCATCAATTTTCATAGCTTAGATCAAGGATTGTTATACATCAACGCGTTCCTCGTTCCTCGTTCCGTTCTCTACGCGATTATACATCTCGTTTCTTGATTAGGGTATAAACCCTAACCCTAGAACTTTTAATTTTTCCTTACTTTTCTGTATTTTGATGAATTATTAATAGTATGATGGTTATTAGTTGTTGTAATGTTGATTGTATGCGTAGAATTGATCGTTTACATATGTTTTCGGTTTGATATAATTTGGACAGCAGCTTTTTCGTGTGTTTATGACTTTGTAACCGATATAAAAGTTAAAATAAAGTATATAAATGAGTTCCTCTCATCAAGACATTAATTTTAGACACCGGATTCATGCCGTTTCGATTCCCGGAACCCTAGTTATGATCAAAGTGGTATTTTGTTAAGATTGATTGTGATTTTGGTATGAACCAGGTTTGGTCCGACTTTGTGACCATATTTGGTTACTTTAGGGTGTGTTAGTGTGTTAAGACTGATGGTGGGGCGAACTTTCATGTTCGGGTCATCTCAATCCGAGCCACGAATCACCCGTTACGTCCAAAACACGTTTTTGATTGAATTGAAGTTGCAAGTAGTGTGTTGGCTGTACATCACAACTTGTGGACAGTTCTTGGGGTATTCTTGAGTGTACCAAAGTTTTAGGTGGTTTGCTTAGGCGGAGATATATATTAGGCTCGCCGAAAACCGACACCCGGGGCTCAGATTACGACCCGATGAACTTTTGATTTAACACTTTTGACTAATTATTAAACTTAGGATATAAATAATGGATTTCATTATAATTTAATTACTTATGATAAAAAAAGTAATTATTATTATTTACAACTTATGATATATATATTTATTATAATAATTATTTAATTATTATAAGACTTAGTTATTATTTAATTATAATTTAATTATTAAATACTTATGATTTAATAATTATAATTAGAAACTTATGATATGATTAATAATTCATTATTAATTAATAATACTTATGATATGATTTAAAAATTATTATTAATTAAATAATACTTACATTATGACTAATATTTAATTAATTAATTAAGTACTTATGTTATATTAATTATATCATTTAAACTTATATTAACTTTAATAATTCATTTTAATTTAAGTAAACTTATGTTATGACATAATTAGACATATTTAACTTTAATAAACGTTATAACTTATATTATTATTATAACTTACACTTTTAAAATTAACGTTGACCATGTTTGACCAAGGTTGACTTTTGAGTTGACTTTCGGTTGACTTTGACTTTCAGTTGACTTTTGTTGACTTTCTAATTAAGGAAACTTTCCTAACTTATAAACTTTCCTAAAATAGCAACTTTCTAAATTTGGAAACTTTCCAAAAATAGAAACTTTTCAAAAATAGAAACTTTCCAAAAATGGAAACCTGCTAAAAATAGAAACTTTCTAAAAATAGAAAGTGTGTGTCCGTAAGCTGTTCCGATCAAACCGAAGCATATTGAGTATTGTTCTATGACTACTTGCAACATGTACAATAGCTATCATACTAAGACTTGACCTAAGTTAGTTATTTATATCGACCTGCTTTATTTATAGGTCGGCGTTGTGATCATTCTTGATCACTGTACTACATTTGGTGTTCGCTTATTTGTGTTGGTTACTTCATTACTATTAAGGTGAGTTATAGTCCCATTTTTACATACTTTTCAAAGTATATTTTTGGGATGTGATTACATGCATTTTATTTCACGTTTAGACACAAGTGACAAGTAAATTTAAATTATTCATTGTGAGTTGGACAAAAATATTCCCTAGTCTGGTAACTGTAATCATTGGTTTCTACCGGTGAACGCGAATCCTACGGATAGATCTATCGGGTTTGACAACCCCATTTCGAGTTAGTCGCGCTAGCAATTTATAATCGGAATGTTTAGTTCTTCGTATGTTGTTGTAGATACACTGTGCAGTGTATATTTTTATTGTGTTTGGCAAGGGTAAATAAAGGGTTAAGTGGTTACCAGGTGGCTCATTCATAATGGAATAATGTTTAATGTTTTCTAACATTTTTAAATCTTGTGGTCTAAAGTTTATTTAATTATTTAAACCTATAATTCACTCAACCTTTGTGTTGACAGTTTACTCGCATGTTTTCACAGGTACTTGAGTTTATGTGATGCTTCCGCTGTGTTTAGAAGAGTCTGCATGCATTTGGGCAGATTTTTATGAAACAATTTATGAAACTTTGGCTTGCATTCAGTTTTTGAATAATTAACACTTGTGGGTTGTTGACAATGTTTTTGTGTCAACTTTGGATTATTAATATGTTGGGTTACTTTTAAACTACATATTTTGGTATGCTTTTCTTTTTGGGAAACTTTTGAAATAAAAGAATGCAATGTCGTTTATTAAATTCATTTAAGTTCGATCAAGCTGTGGGACCAAGTGACGGAGCCGTTAAGTGTTTTGACTGGGCCATCACAGTCCACAGCTAGTAGTCCACAGTTAGCAGTTCAACAATTTATATATAGTTTAATATATAATATTCGAATTAATTAATACGTGTCGTGACCCATTATATACATGTCTTAGACTCGATCACAACTCAAAGTATATATATTATTTTGGAATCAACCTCAACCCTGTATAGCTAACTCGATCATTACCGCATATAGAGTGTCTATGGTTATTCCAAATAATATATATATATATATATGCGTCGATATGATATGTCAAAACCTTGTATATGTGTCCCGATTTTTAAATTGCGTAAAATAAATAATAGAAATTAAATGACGATAAATAAAATTGCGAGAATTAAAATTGCGATAAATAAATGTAATAAGGAATTAACAGTTAGCTAGGATTTTGTCAGCGTGGATTCTTAACAAAATTTCTCATAGTTAACTTTTTTGTTTCTAATAAATTTTATTTTGTCCAATGTTTTCTTCATTATGCCACTTGTTGGATTCTGGTAAGTCAAAATCCAAATATGAAATTGAATGAAAATGGTTATTTTGTGGTGAACGGATTCGTATATCTGTGAATGTAAGTAGAATAGTAAATGACTGTTGAATCAGATTCAAAGATTGTACAGTGTAACTTATTAATGTGAAATCTAAATATTCCTCGGGTATTACCTACCGTTAAAATATTTTCACCATTAACAGTTTGTACAAAAGAATTTTCAATTACAATCTTTATGAAAATATACTTACATATATATTTTCTTTAGATGTAATCATAGATTTAATGAGTTAATATAATATTAATCTCATTTGATTTACCGTTAGAACTAGAATACATAATCTCTAAAACATTAGAGATTACATAATCGCCATGAAGAATGAAGATAATTGATGTAGAACGATACGTTGAACGATGATTATGCTTGAGATATAGATTGTGATGTTGAGACATGGATTGTTGATGGTACTGGTGCTGTTATTGATGGTATTGTTGCTGCCGGTGTTGCCGCTGGTGCTTGTAATCTTTGCACCATATTTTCCAAAGTCACTACTCGAGCGCGAAGCTCGTTGACTTCTTCTATTACACCGGGATGATTGTCAGTTTGGACGAGCGGATGAATAAGATCTAGAATTTGAGATAATATATAGTCATGCCAAGATACCCTGTAAATGAAAGAGAAATAGTATTACGAACAGGTTTGTCGGTAAGTGCTTCAGGTTCTTCGCCAAGAGGGGAATGTGCGGGATGGAAGGGATCACCTTCTTCTTGTCTCTAATGATTAAGTAGGCTATGAATCTACCCACAATTCATCCAGAACTGATGATAGCTATTTGGTTTCGGAGCTGGAGTCGAGATTCATATCGGAATAGTTGTCAAAATTTAAGGAATTTGAACTAGTTGAGGGATTCATATCGTACGATCAGATGAAGGATTTTCAATAAGAAATAGATTATAGGATGTAGATTAGTACCCTGCAATACATAATTTACATATGCATATATAATACTAAAATCCCATAAGTTACAGAGGAATCTACGGAAGCTGTCAGGCAAAGGTAACAATAACAGATACGCTAAGATATGAATTTATCTATACACTGTCTATGCAATAGAGGTAGTAAGACGTGTCTAGACTTTAAGGATGATAAGCAAATAATTTTCGTCACTAAATGATAAGCAAAACTTTTGACATGCAGACACGGTCGAAGTCCAGACCCACTAATGCATCTAAATAACTATCAGTTAGACACACTAATGCAAGACCTGGTTCGCTAAGACCACCGCTCTGATACCACCTGAAAGGACCCATCCTAATCCATCTGGACAAATACATTACATTTGGTTGCATCGCGAGGTACTTGACCTCTATATGATACATTTTACAAACATTGCATTCGTTTTTTTAAGACAAACTTTCATTACATCAAAACTTGACGGCATGCATACTATTTCATAATATATCCAACTATAATTGACTTAATAATAATCTTGATGAACTCAATGACTCGAATGCAACGTCTTTTGAAATATGTCATGAATGACTCCAAGTAATATCTCTAAAATGAGTAAATGCACAGTGGAAGATTTCTTTCAAACCTGAGAATAAACATGCTTTCAAGTATCAACCAAATGGTTGGTGAGTTCATTAGTTTATCATAAACATTCATTTTTATCATTTTAATAGACCACAAGATTTCATATTTTTATTTGTACACGTAACCCGAGTACAAAATAACATACGTAACCCGTGAATTAAAAATCATTCATATGGTGAACGCTTGATAACCGACTTAACTTTAATGCATAGAATATCCCCAAACAGAACCTCTCGTCTGTATAATAATAATAATCTCGAAGTACTAAAGCATCCGTACCCCGGATGGGACTTGTCGAGGTCCATAGAACTATCTTCAGGATTCGCGTCAATTAGGGGCCATACTCGTTTCCTAATTATTAGGTTACCAAGCTAAAAAGAGGCGATATTCAATATTCATAATCCAGCGATAGAATGTAGTTTTTGATCACTTGTGTCTATTTCGTAAAACATTAATAAAATCAGCGCATGTATTCTCAGTCCCAAAAATATATATAAAAAGGGAGTAATGAAACTCACGATACGATATTTTGTAGAAAAATATGCATATGAAGGAACTGAACAATGCAGGGTTGGCCTCGGATTCACGAACCTATATTCAATTATATATATTAAAACATATAATCGTAATCGAACAAGTTATGTATTATTATTAATTGTTATTTTAGTAATTTATATGTTTCATTAATAACTAAATTAACTATATTTATTTTATTTACTTTAGATAAATAGTTAATATTTATTATGAAAATATTAATGTTGTTATGTGATATGTATTAAATATATTCCTATATAGTTATTTATTTGGTAAAATAATATCAATAATAATAAATAACAATTTGTATCTTTTTATCATAATAATAATATTGATACTACTAATAAGCTAAATGATAATTTTAATAATAATATAAATTTTGATAAAAATGATGATAATAATAATAATAATAGTAGTAATAATAATAACTATAATAACTATAAAAATAATAATTTTTCTAATAATGATAATATTAATGATATTAATACTAATAATACCTATTGCTAATACTTATTAATGATATAGTTTTTAATGATAATAATATTAATCATATAACAATAATTAATAATAATATCAATAATAATAATAATAATAATAATAATAATAATAATAATAATAATAATAATAATAATAATAACAATAATAATAATAATAATATCTTAAGTATGTTCTTCCATGGTTGAATTAATGAATAAAAATAAAATAGTGCTTCTGCCCAGTTTCGAACCCATGATCTCTCGTTTAACGGCTACACCCCCAACCAATGAACCGTTCCTATGTTTATGTTTTAACTCGTTCGATAATATATTTATTATGTACAAAAACAGCTTATCTTCATCTTATTTCTTTTATCATCATCATTTGCAAGCTTATTAAAATTGGGTTTCGGCCCAATATGAACTGAAACATTGCAGCCCATGTATTAGTTTATTACGGCTCATGATGCAAAACCCTAAGTAGTCCATTAATCATAATAATCGCCCAGTAAATAAAATAGAATATATGCGTGACTCTTGAAGGAATCCACCTTGGTCCACCATGTTCGTTGAGCACCATTAAAATAAACAAAATTTCGATGGTGATTTATTTAATTGAACCCGATCAGATGAACAACAGCTGCATCATCACTTCATCTTCATCACATCATGATCATAACTATTTATCATCCTCTTCACGGTTCATCTTAATTATTCATCGTTATCAACATCGTTTTATGGGTTTGATGATGATTAAAGAATAGTAACAGCTAAAGTAGTAGAACAGTGATCAAGATGGTACTGTTGGGTTGGTGTTGTTATCGAACAGAAACAGTAACCAGCTTTTGTTTGTAAATCGAACAAATGGGTTTGAAGTGTTGCAACAACAGAAATAGAATTATATTTGAAAGCAGTAGCAGTGAATCGAAATATAACAATCGTTGAATAGCTATTCGAATAGGTACATAACCGGAACAGTAACAGACTACAAAGTTGAGCAGTCATAAGTGATGGTGATGGTTTTTAATCGTAAAAGATGGCTGTGGGGGTGTGTTTTGGGTCACAAAGAATTACAAAATAGCAGAAAAGAAAGGTTATAGTTTAGCAGTGTAGTTGCACACGGGAGTAAACAAAAGCAGCTAAATGGTATGGTTTGTCGAGTTGAAACCAAAATAGATAGCAGCAACCTTATGATGACAGCGTGGGTTTGGGATTGTGACGGGTTAGAGTGGCGGTGGGTTTAAATGATTGAAACAAAACTGATCGAAATAGAAACTAATAGAAATAGTGATGGTTATATTAAAGTTGAATATAGTTAAATGAGTTGGTCATGGTGTAGTAGACGATGGCTGTCGGATATCAAACAGAAACGAGAATAGTAGGAGTAGTTAGATTAAGTGGTGGGTTCATAGAGAGGTGGTGTTAAGGTGGCATTTCATGGTGGTGAGGGTAGTGACCGGTGGAAGGTGAAGTGGGTTTCATAATTGATGAGTGATGGTGTGTGGTTCGAGTGGGAAGAAAAAATAAAATAACAACAAAACGTAGCAGCAGTAAGTGATAGCATATCAATATGAGTTTTGATTCTGGGTTTAATCAAGTAGCATCAATATGATTTAAAGGTTATGATTTTCGCATGTAGTATCCGAGCAGGAGCTGCATCTATACAATTCATAACAATAGCACTCGATAGTATTGGAAACTAGCATGAACCAAACAGGGAACAAAAACAATCATTTGAAATAGCAATAATCTCGAACAGTGCCAGTAGGTGTTTGGATTCGTCGAGTTTTAACAGAGACGTGTTAGTAAATGGTGGTTAATCAAAGCTTGAATAGATATTTAAATGAAGACAAAGGTGGTGGTTTCATATAATATAGGTAGATGTATATATAATTAAATGGTCAGAACAAAACAAATAACTTTAATAATTTAAATTCTCAATCATAGCAACACATTATTGTGAGCTGAATCAATTCACGGAGATTGATTGAAAACAAAAATTTAAATAGTGTGAAATCATAATTTAATATCAATTATATTTAAAACGTGTGATGCCAAAGCCGTCTTCTCTCACGGACTGAATTTCATGCTCCGTTGTTGATTTAGTGGCAGACAAAAGTACACTGAAAAATTCCATATTTTTAAATTAAGTAGCTTCATTTATTTTGGTCATTATGGTATAAAATTCGATCATTAACTATTAAATAACGATTACATTAATTATTCACTCCCAATCCCAAGTAAAAATGAAAAGTTTTAAAATTAAACAAATAGTTCCTAAATACAATTTTAATAAGCCTATAATTTGTGACGACCCGGGAATTTCTGACCAAATTTGAACCATATTCTTTATATGATTTAGACATGATAAGCAAAGTCTGTAAAGCTGAGTCTCAAAATTTTGGAACAGTTTACATTAATGCATTTGTCCTTTGACTTTTCCCGACGATTCATGAACAACTAATTTGTAAATAGATATATATAATTTTATTTGAAATAGTATTTGAAATAATATATGATTTAATTGTTGGAAATAAATATATTAAATAATATCCATATATTTAATATTATTAATTTAATATATAATATATAGATAAAGCTGTTAAATTTATTTGTTTAAAAATATGTAATTAACATATTTAAGTATGTAGAAAAACATGCTAAGTAATAATTATATATAGTAATATAGAATATATAAATATACATTTTTTTAAAAAAAAAACTTAGAATACCTTATGTTTTATTTTCTTCATGAATTTAATAACGGATATTTATATATTAACAATTATAGAGTAATATATGTAATACATATATAGTTTGTATACATAATTAATTGCATGAATATCGTAAATTATAAATATTATATAAATACTTATAATATTTCATTATATGTAAATAAATGGAGTATTAACATTAAATAATTATTATTAAGATTATTATTAATAATTATTATTATCATTATTAGTAATATTATAATTATTATGATAATTATTACAATTAATATTAAATATAATAAATATATATAAAAAAAGAAAAAAAGAGAAGAAAACAAAAACAGAAATAAACGCGTATACCTATCTACTATATTTATTTATCTTTCTGTCTTTTTCGTTCTTCCTTCTGTATACCCGTGCCTGAAATCGATTCAACCCTACTTATCAAATTGAACGTCCCTTGATTTGAGCAACAATTATTCAAAATCCAACCTTTATATTTCTCTCATGCTACTACCCTTGCTGTGATTCGAAAAATAAAATAAAAATATAAAGAAAAACACAACCCGATTTCTGTGTTCGCGATAAAATCTTTATCCATAAATCAATTCCAAAGCAATTGACAAAATCTAAGAATACAGAAGCATTAGGAATCACGTATATAAGCTATCTGTAAGTTTCTAGTTTTCAATTCATTCTATTTATTCTGAATTTCGAAGTCAAATTATAAAAAGAAAAAGTCAAATGTATGAACATAAATCAAATTCAAGAAATCTGTGATGTTATGAGGTATAATTTCATTTGTAAAACATTAGAAAATTGATTTAGAGAATCTTTCATGAAGAAACCGATTAATGAAACACTCTAGAATTTTAAATCGATTTTCAAACTCCTTTTTTTGTTCATACGAAGCTGCTTCTACATTTAATTTTTTTATTTTCTTCATTCTGTAAATTAAATATCCCACAGTCTGATTTTTGTGTCAATTGAAATTTCTAAAGTCCATTTATTATTTTATTTCGCTGCAATAGTGCTGTTGTCACAGCCTGCATATCACGATGAAGAAGAAGAAACATAAATGGTATTAAAATAAGTAAATCACGTTATAAAAGCAGAAAGGTGATCGGTAGTGCATTGTGTGATGACCCGGGAATTTCCGACCAAATTTAAACTTAATCTTTCTATGTTTCTGACACGATAAGCAAAGTCTATAATATTGAGTCTCGAAACTTTTAGAACTATGTTCATATATCCAGTTCACCTTAGACTATGCTCGACGATTCACGAACAATTATTTGTAAATAATATGTATATAAGAAATTTATGATAATTCATTTCATATAAATAGTTATGTGGTAATATTATTTTGTTACATTAAAAATTATTATTATCAAGTATTAGCAGTATTAATGTTATATATTGTTATTATTATGATTATTAATAAAACTATTATTCCTATTAAAAATTATTATTAATTATTGTTATTATTAAGATACAACTTATTATCGTTATCATTAACATTATTATTAATATTATTATTAACTCTATTGTTATTATCATTTATATTATTATTATTAGTATTTATTATTATTAATGATGTTATCAATATTATTATTAATATGTTTATTATTGATTTTTCTTTTTAATTAAATAAAATTATGAAGATAGATAGTTACAAAATAGGTTATCAATCTAATCTGCTTTTGTATTATTCTCACTAATTAGATCTTCCTTGTCTCCCAATTTTATCAAATTGATGATTTAATATATTAAATGGTACTATCTTTTGTCTGTGTCTATTTGTTCAGAATAAGATGAGTTCCCACTAACTACTATATTTAAACATATACAAATGGAATACTTTATCACCTATCAATGTTATCTAGATATATATACAACTGCATGAATCATAAATAATTACAACTTGCTATCTCAAAACACGAGTCAAAGACTGATGAAATCGTGCTTCTATAATTCTTTTTCTGTTTTACAGTTAAACGTCAAACCAACCTGCAAACCTTCCTAACTGCTGCAGCGTTTTTCCTTCCTCATTCTCTATATTCCTATTCGAATATCATAGGTACTCAACACCATTCCTTCTATTGAAATTCGAGTGGCCCACAAACACTTATGTACTTCAACATAATCACCAACTAGTTTACTTGCTAAATGCTCGACTGATACCCCAATTTCTACTTCAAATTCGAGCTGCAACAACTGCTATATAACTCGTACCTGCTGCTCGTGTTTAACCAGCTGCTACTGCAGCCAGTCTCCACCTGTTTCGAATGATTGCAGTTTACTAAACCATCACTAGACCCAAATCAAACCGTCACCCAAACTGTTGTCCTTGATATTATGAAAACAACCCAAAAACATGTCTTTAATTCTCCTGTTGTTGTTACAGTTCAAAACCACCACCATCACCATCTTCAAACTAATGACTCCTAATTTTACTGTTCGATAGAGAGTTGATACCTGCAGCAGCTACTGATAGTGCTCGACTTCCAACAAATAAAAACCATCATCAAACAAGAACCATTAAGATTTACTACTACATATAAGTTTAAGGTTAGTGGATTAAATATTACCTTTTATGAAACTGTGTGCTTTCCCTTTTGCTTCACCACATCATCGAAAACCATTAAAGCTATTACTGCTACTTGTTTTCCCCTGACCAAACCATGATGTATTATCACTAGTAATACATTATTTCATTACTTGGTTTGAAGCAAACCCAATAACTCATCACATCCTCTAGAATCGCCATCTGCAAAAACTATCTTTACCATAAAAAAAAAATACCAAGAACAACATTAAAATTTTGCTATAAATATTTATTTTATTTATCCTGCTCGATAACTCATTCAAATCTGGAACCCATGATTTTCTACTGTCAAATTCCATATTCTTTCAATTAGACCCAAAAATTTCGAATATAACAAACAATCTCATCAGTTGTTCGATTACCATCATCAAAACACCAAGAACATTAGTAATTGCTGCTATGGATCTATCATGTAAATACGCAGAAAATTATAAAGGGAGTATATAAATTAAAAGAATAATAAAGAACCAAATTATCTACATCACCAATCAATGAAACGATTACTTACTTGAATCAATGAATCGATTGATTAGTGAATCGATTGAAGAGATGTTGACTTGAGAAGCGTTGAACAATCGAAACTATCCTGTGTCGTGCCTGTGTAGAATGAAAACCCTAACTACCACCGGCCGATTTATCTCAAAATTAATGATGGGCGGTTGGTTGAAGCATTGGGACAAGTTTGGTTCATAGTCGGGCTGTGATACTATGACCCAACTCTGATTCTGGGGACGAGTTAAAAACAGATATCAAGCTAAGTAAATCGGAAACGAGTAGGTGGCGTATTGGTTAAAGAGGTTTGCGTGTGAGCGAGAGGTCTCGAGTTCGATCCTCACCGGGTGCATTTTTTATTAGAGGCTTTTAAAGGTAGTCTTCCTTTTAAAGATTATTATTATTATTATTATTATTATTATTATTATTATTATTATTATTATTATTATTATTATTATTATTATTATTATTATTATTATTATTATTATTATTATTATTATTATTATTATTATTATTATAGTGATTATTATTATGTTGTTATTATTATTGCTATTATTAAAAATTACAATTGTTATTATACATATTAAGATTAATAAAATAATTAGTATTATTATAAATATCATTATCATTATCATTACTGGATTTATCATTGAAAATTATTAGTATCATCACTAATATTAGTATTAGTATAATTATGATTTATATAATTATTACCACTAATTTTATCATTTTAAGTATCGTTATTAATATTATGATTAATTATCATTATCAGCGATACTGTTAGTATTATAGTTATTAGTAATAATATCCTATTTAAATTTATAACTATTAGACATGTTAGTAACGATAGTATTATTAAGATTATAAATATGTATTAATCGTATAACAATTTGTATATCAATATTCATAAATGACAAATTATATACTTTCAAAATAATACTAATATATGAGATAAATATAACTATATATATGTTACACATTTTGGATATACATACAAACTAAATAAGTATAATATATAATTTAAGATATAATATATAATTTTGTTCGATTACGATTATATATCTTAATATATATATACGATTAATATAGGTTCGTGAATCCAAGGCCAACCCTACATTGTTCAGTTTTGTAATATGTATTTTTACTACAAAATACAGTATGGTGAGTTCCATTCGCCCTTTTTACTCTTTACGTTTTTGGGCTGAGAATACATGCAAATGCTTTATTAACTGTTTTTACAATATTTATATGTGTGAGTTTCATTAATCCCTTTTTAAATGCTTTTGCAATATATATTTTTGGGACTGAGAATGCATGCGCTGTTTTTTTATAAATGTTTTACGAAATGGACACAAGTGATCGAAACTACATTCTATGGTTGGATTATTAAATTGAATATCACCCTATATAGTCTGGTAATCTAAGAATTAGGGAACATAAACCCTAATTGACGCGAACTCTAAAGATAGATCTATCGGGCCCAACGAGCCCCATCCAAAGTACCGGATGCTTTAGTACTTTGAAATTTATATCATGTCCGAAGGAGGATCCCAGAATGATGGGGATATTCTTATATACAAATTGTGAATGTCGGTTACCAGATGTTCAATCCATATGAATGATATTTTTGTCTCTATGCATGGGACGTATGTTTATGAGAAATGGAAATATGAAATCTTGTGGTCTATTAAAATTATGAAATGATTATTTATGTTAAACTAATGAACTCACCAACCTTTTGGTTGACACTTTAAAGCATGTTTATTCTCAGGTATGAAAGAAATCTTTCGCTGTGCAATTACTCATTTTAAAGATATTACTTGGAGTCATTCATGACATATTTCAAAAGACGTTGCATTCGAGTCGTCGAGTTCATCAAGATTATTATTAAGTCAACTATAGTTAGATATATTATGAAATGGTATGCATATCATCAACTTTCGATGTAAGGTAGTTTGTCTTTACAAAATGAATGCAATGTTTATAAAATGTATCATATAGAGGTCAAGTACCTCGTGATTGTAACCAACTATTGTGAATCGTTTGTAATCGATGTGGACTTTGTCCGGATGGATTAGGACGGGTCCTTTCAGTTGGTATCAGAGCGGTGGTCTTAGTGAACCAGGTCTTGCATTAGAATGTCTAACTGATAGTTGTTAGGATGCATTAGTAAGTCTGGACTTCGACCGTGTCTGCATGTCAAAAGTTTTGCTCATCATTTTCTAGTCGGAAATCATCTGCTTATCATCCTTAGGAAATTACCTGCTTATCATTCTTAGTCTAGACACGTTTTACTGCATTGACTGCATGAATAGTGTAAAGACCAAAATTCATATCTTAGCGTATCTGCTAATTCATATCTTAGCGTATCTGTTATTGTTATATTTGCCTGACAGGTTCCGTAGATTCCTCCGTAACTTATGAGATTTTAGTATTATATATGTATATGTAAATTATGTATTGCAAGATACTAATCTACATCCTATAATCTATTTCTTATCGAAAATCCTTCATCTGATCGTACGAGATGAATCCCCCAACCAATTCGAATTCCTTGGATTCCGACATCTATTTCGATATGGAGTTTCAACTAAGCTCCGAAAACAGAGTCACCAGAATGAATCAACCAATTCATTTGATAGGTTCGTAGTCTACTTAATCATTGGAGACAAGAAGAAGGTGATCCTGTCCGTCAACCGAATTCACCTCTTGGCGAAGAACCTGAAACAATTACCGGCGAACCTATTCGAAACACCATTTTCAGCCTCATTTCCAGAGTATCTCGAAACGATTATATTCTATCCATAATTCTAAACCTTATTCATCCACTCGTTCTGACCGACAATCATCCCGGAACCATGGAAGAAGTCAACGAGCTTCGCGCTCAAGTAATCAATATGGAAAATGTAGTGCAAAATGTACCAGCTTCAGCAACATCATCGACACCAACAGTACCATCAGTAACAGCATCAGTACCATCAACAATCCATGCCTCCACATCTCATTCTGTACCTCGAGTATAATCATCATTCTACGTATCGTTCTACATCGATTATCTTCGTTCTTCATGACGATTAAGTAATCCCTAAATGTTTTAGAGATTATGTATTCTAGTTCTAACGGTAAACCAAATGAGTTGAATATCATATTAACTCAATGAATCCATGATTACATCTGAAGAAAATGTATATGTATATACGTTTTCATAAAGATTGTAATTAAAAATTCTTTCGTACAAAGTGTTAATTGTGAAAATATTTTAACGGGTAGGTAATACCCGAGGAATATTTAGATTTCACATTAATAAGTTAAACTGTACACTCTTCGAATCTGATTCAACAGTCATTTACTATCCTACTTACTCCACATATATACGTATCTGTTCACCAAAGAATAACCATTTTCATTCCAATTAAGTTTCACATACGAGTTCTGCCGATCAAAACCCAAGTCAAGATTTGACAAGTGGCATAATGAAGAAAATAATGAACAAAATAAAATTTATTAATAACCAATTAATTAACTACGTAAAATTTTAAAACTATGTTAATTGTTCCTAGCTAACTGTTACTATATGACTATTTCCTGAAAATATACTAGTTTTGGTGGAGCTATTGAACTATTGGACTATTGGACTACTATTATGGACAATTAAAAATTATTAAAAGAGTAAAAAAATATTAAATACAACACATTTCGACTTAAAAGATTGTAAATAAATTTCATCTTCTATAGTTAAATATTTTCTCAAGTTGCCACCTGATTTCATCTTAAACCTCATTTGTATCTTGACGATTTCAATCTGCGTTCAAACCTTTCATGATTCTTGAAAACACCTCAATCAAGAGGATGAACCAACCGCACTTCATCTACGGAGGGAAAGATTTATGCATATAGTTATGCACCTGAGAAACTCTCGGCAACTGAGTAAAATTTTAACACGTAGTCGCGTCAGATCCTTTGACATTTATTAGCAAAAATAACTTTGCGATCCCTTTTCAAGGTAGCAGATTTTGTCACAGCTTCAGCAAATCAACTTTGACTTTTCGTTCAAAACAACCTTATTATAACCTTCATTTATATGTGTACTCTTTTATTATTATCGGAGAACCTGTTATATTCCACCATATTACCGTCAGCGTTTAATCATCTAAAAAAAAAACACACAATTATCTTGAAATCATCTCAGAACGATAACCAATGATTCAGATATGGTAGCAGTAAATGTAGAGGAATCGGCAATCAGTACTTTGAAAACTCACAGCATATCTACATCAACAATTATATATATAATAATTATCTCCTAGAATTACGACCTTCAATTCAAAAATTTTGAAAAGGTACCCAGTTTACGAATCGATAATCTGTATGTCGAAAAAGCTGAATGAAGCAGCAGAAACTGTAGGCAATCGTAAACGATCTTAGTCGTCAGAAATTTGATGATAAAGAATAGTATGTTGGAAAAGCTCAGAAATGTTGGAAATGGAAAACGGATTGAGCTAACCATAAAGGAAACCAAGGAGAAATACAAGTAACATACCCTAAATTCATAGAACCCAGATAAATCCAGATCCGTTGAAATCTTTAGAGAATATCTTGCTCCGAAGTCATGTTAAAATCTTGCGGAAAGTCTTTCTCCATCAACCATCGAACTTAGAAATTCCAAAATATCATCATCAATATCTTCGATATTTTTGAGGATATTTTCATAAATATTCTCGTCCGAAATTATATACCTCTTCGTGCTTTCTGTGTTTCATTATATTGGAAACTTCTGTAAAATCTAAATTTAATTTATGAATGAATTCTGGAGAAATGTAAAGAAATTGATGCATGAATTAATATAATATAATGACACTTGATCAACGTGATTATATTACAGTAAGTCATGCTGAGTTTCTAATGAAACGTGATGATTCACAGACTCTAACGTCATCACGTGCCATGTTACATAACTCTTTCATTCTGATTAACTTCTGAACATATCAAGGAACTATATTCTTGATAGTTCTATTCTCAGTGATTCAGGTAATTTGACAAATCAAAACGTGAGATTATGTTCTTTCTAGTTTAGAACATTAAGTTCATTCAAAACTACATATTTACAAATTCTGGACCGTTACTCGCTTTACTAGAGATCGAGAAGACAATAAAGAGGCAAAGAGATCCAAAATATAAGAGAAAATATAAAGCCCAATAACAACCCGAAGATTACAAACCGTAGATATTAATACGAATAGCAATATAAAGACACGGTATAATTAAGAATAGTATCACCCCAAGGTAATAGTAGAAGTAATCAGGTTCTTCTGGAAGAAGATTGAAAAGAAGGATGACAGAAATGATAATTAGGAAAATATCAAGGATCAGAACGAGATTAAGCCTTTTCACAATCTTTTAGATGTATGAATTAAGAAAGAAAGTATAGGAATGGTGAGAATAATGGAACGAAAGAGTTTAATTTATAATGGAAATATCAGGCAGAGTAATCGAGGCAGATCATCGTATGTAATTATAGAGATCTTAATTTTCTTATTCGCTGAAGAATAAAATCTTTTAGATTTCAAAGATTTACTTTAAATCGCTTGAATTCCGGTATTCAACCGAGACAACGATAAAAGTTAAGACGAACCTTATTTTCTAAATTCAACCCTGGTTACGTCAAAAGCTAAGACGAATCTCTATTTCTTCATTTATTCTTTCATGACAGCTTCATTCGTACTCTTCGAATAATCGAGTTATTTTTATCCATATTACTCAATAATGATAAAACTCAATTTATCAACTCATATTTGTCATAAAAACATTTTTATTGTTAGCCATGACCACCTTACTCAAATTTCGGGACGAAATTTCTTTAACGGGTAGGTACTGTGATGACCCGGGAATTTCCGACCAAATTTAAACTTAATCTTTATATGTTTCTAATACGATAAGCAAAGTGTATAATATTGAGTCTCGAAACTTTTAGAACTATGTTCATATATCCAGGTCACCTTAGACTATGCTCGACGATTCACGAACAATTATTGGTAAATAATATGTATATAAGAAATTTATGATAATTCATTTCATATAAATAGTTATGTGGTAATATTATTTTGTTACATTAAAAATTATTATTATCAAGTATTAGCAGTATTAATGTTATATATTGTTATTATTATGATTATTAATAAAACTATTATTCCTATTAAAAATTATTATTAATTATTGTTATTATTAAGATACAACTTATTATCGTTATCATTAACATTATTATTAATATTATTATTAACTCTATTGTTATTATCATTTATATTATTATTAGTATTTATTATTATTAATGATGTTATCAATATTATTATTAATATGTTTATTATTGATTTTTCTTTTTAATTAAATAAAATTATGAAGATAGATAGTTACAAAATAGGTTATCAATCTAATCTGATTTTGTATTATTCTCACTAATTAGATCTTCCTTGTCTCCCAATTTTATCAAATTGATGATTTAATATATTAAATGGTACTATCTTTTGTCTGTGTCTATTTGTTCAGAATAAGATGAGTTCTCACTAACTACTATGTTTAAACATATACAACTGGAATACTTTATCACCTATCAATGTTATATAGATATATATACAACTGCATGAATCATAAATAATTACAACTTGCTATCTCAAAACACGAGTCAAGGACTGATGAAATCGTGCTTCTACAATTCTTTTTCTGTTTTACAGTTAAACGTCAAACCAACCGGCAAACCTTCCTAACTACTGCAGCGTTTTTCCTTCCTCATTCTCTATATTCCTATTCGAATATCATAGGTACTCAACACCATTCCTTCTATTGAAATTCGAGTGGCCCACAAACACTTGTGTACTTCAACATAATCACCAACTAGTCTACTTGCTAAATGCTCGACTGATACCCCAATTTCTACTTCAAATTCGAGCTGCTACAACTGCTATATAACTCGTACCTGCTGTTCGCATTTAACCAGCTGCTACTGCAGCCAGTCTCCACCTGTTTCGAATGATTGCAGTTTACTAAACCATCACTAGACCCAAATCAAACCGTCACCCAAACTGTTGTCCTTGATATTATGAAAACAACCCAAAAACATGTCTTTAATTCTCATGTTGTTGTTACAGTTCAAAACCACCACCATCACCATCTTCAAACTAATGACTCCTAATTTTACTGTTCGATAGAGAGTTGATACCTGCAGTAGCTACTGATAGTGCTCGACTTCCAACAAATAAAAACCATCATCAAACAAGAACCATTAAGATTTACTACTACATATAAGTTTAAGGTTAGTGGATTAAATATTACCTTTTATGAAACTGTGTGCTTTCCCTTTTGCTTCACCACATCATCGAAAACCATTAAAGCTGTTACTGCTACTTGTTTTCCCCTGACCAAACCATGATGTATTATCAATAGTAATACATTATTTCATTACTTGGTTTGAAGCAAACCCAATAACTCATCACATCCTCTAGAATCGCCATCTGCAAAAACTATCTTTACCATAAAAAAAAAATACCAAGAACAACATTAAAATTTTGCTATAAATATTTATTTTATTTATCCTGCTCGATAACTCATTCAAATCTGGAACCCATGATTTTCTACTGTCAAATTCCATATTCTTTCAATTAGACCCAAAAATTTCGAATATAATAAACAATCTCATCAGTTGTTCGATTACCATCATCAAAACACCAAGAACATTAGTAATTGCTGCTATGGATCTATCATGTAAATACGCAGAAAATTATAAAGGGAGTATATAAATTAAAGGAATAATAAAGAACCAAATTATCTACATCACCAATCAATGAAACGATTACTTACTTGAATCAATGAATCGATTGATTAGTGAATCGATTGAAGAGATGTTGACTTGAGAAGCGTTGAACAATCGAAACTATCCTGTGTTGTGCCTGTGTAGAATGAAAACCCTAACTACCACCGGCCGATTTATCTCAAAATTAATGATGGGCTGTTGGTTGAAGCATTGGGCCAAGTTTGGTTCATAGTCGGGCTGTGATACTATGACCCAACTCTGATTCTGGGGACGAGTTAAAAATAGATATCCAGCTAAGTAAATCGGAAACGAGTAGGTGGCGTATTGGTTAAAGAGGTTTGCGTGTGAGCGAGAGGTCTCGGGTTCGATCCTCACCGGGTGCATTTTTTATTAGAGGCTTTTAAAGGTAGTCTTCCTTTTAAAGATTATTATTATTATTATTATTATTATTATTATTGTTATAGTGATTATTATTATGTTGTTATTATTATTGCAATTATTAAAAATTACAATTGTTATTATACATATTAAGATTAATAAAATAATTAGTATTATTATAAATATCATTATCATTATCATTACTGGATTTATCATTGAAAATTATTAGTATCATCACTAATATTAGTATTAGTATAATTATGATTTATATAATTATTACCACTAATTTTATCATTTTAAGTATCGTTATTAATATTATGATTAATTATCATTATCAGCGATACTGTTAGTATTATAGTTATTAGTAATAATATCCTATTTAAATTTATAAGTATTAGACATGTTAGTAATGATAGTATTATTAAGATTATAAATATGTATTAATCGTATAACAATTTGTATATCAATATTCATAAATGACAAATTATATACTTTCAAAATAATACTAATATATGAGATAAATATAACTATATATATGTTACACATTTTGGATATATATACAAACTAAATAAGTATAATATATAATTTAAGATATAATATATAATTTTGTTCGATTACGATTATATATCTTAATATATATATACGATTAATATAGGTTCGTGAATCCAAGGCCAACCCTGCATTGTTCAGTTTTGTAATATGTATTTTTACTACAAAATACAGTATGGTGAGTTCCATTCGCCCTTTTTACTCTTTACGTTTTTGGGCTGAGAAAACATGCAAATGCTTTATTAACTGTTTTTGCAATATTTATATGTGTGAGTTTCATTAATCCCTTTTTAAATGCTTTTGCAATATATATTTTTGGGACTGAGAATGCATGCGCTGTTTTTTTATAAATGTTTTACGAAATGGACACAAGTGATCGAAACTACATTCTATGGTTGGATTATTAAATCGAATATCACCCTATATAGTCTGGTAATCTAAGAATTAGGGAACAGAAACCCTAATTGACGCGAACTCTAAAGATAGATCTATCGGGCCCAACGAGCCCCATCCAAAGTACCGAATGCTTTAGTACTTCGAAATTTATATCATATCCGAAGGAGGATCCCGGAATGATGGGGATATTCTTATATACAAATTGTGAATGTCGGTTACCAGGTGTTCAATCCATATGAATGATATTTTTGTCTCTATGCATGGGACGTATGTTTATGAGAAATGGAAATATGAAATCTTGTGGTTTATTAAAATTATGAAATGATTATTTATGTTAAACTAATGAACTCACCAACCTTTTGGTTGACACTTTAAAGCATGTTTATTCTCAGGTATGAAAGAAATCTTCCGCTGTGCAATTACTCATTTTAAAGATATTACTTGGAGTCATTCATGACATATTTCAAAAGACGTTGCATTCGAGTCGTCGAGTTCATCAAGATTATTATTAAGTCAACTATAGTTAGATATATTATGAAATGGTATGCATATCGTCAACTTTCGATGTAAGGTAGTTTGTCTTTACAAAATGAATGCAATGTTTATAAAATGTATCATATAGAGGTCAAGTACCTCGTGATTGTAACCAACTATTGTGAATCGTTTGTAATCGATGTGGACTTTGTCCGGATGGATTAGGACGGGTCCTTTCACATTGGTTATGAGTGTTGCGGTTGAGCGAGCGGTCGGGGGGTTCGAGCCTAGTACGAGGCAGTATTTTTTTGAAAGGCTTAATTCATGAAGGTAGTCTCATAAATATTAGTATTATCATCTTTATTATTATTATTATTATTATTATTATTATTATTATTATTATTATTATTATTATTATTATTATTATTATTATTATTATTATTATTATTATTATTTTAATTATTATTGTCATTGTTATTTTTGGTATTGTTATTATTACTATTATTATGATCATAATTAAAATTATAATTAATGTTAATATTATTAACATCATTAAAACTATAATTTTATCATTTTGTTATTATTAGAATAAGTAATAAGTAATATTAACATTATTAGGATTATGATTATGATTAGGATTATTATTATTATTATTGTTATTATAAAAACAATACAATTTATTATTATTTATCACTAATATTAGTATTAATATCATTTTTGTAATTATTAGTTTTACTATTATTGTATTTAACATAAGTATCAATTTTAACAATATCGTTATTATTATTAGTATTATCGATATTAAGAAAGTTATTATTATTAGTAAATTATTATTATCAAAACTATTATTTTGTTACAAATAGCTATTTTGTACCTAAATTATACTTAACACATATATTATAATTATATTAATAGATTATATACCTACATATCAAACATAATAACAATATTTACATAAATACCTATATATAACAAACTAATGATATTTTTTTATATAATACTAACCAGATATATATATAGATATATTAATATAACTAAATATATAGATATTAAACATTTTGAAGATATACACAAACTAATTAAGTATAATATATAATTTAAGATAATATATAAACTTGTTCGATTACGAATATACATTTTAATTTATATACAAATGATATAGGTTCGTGAATCCGAGGCCAACCCTGCATTGTTCAATATAGTTATATGTATTTTTACTACAAAATACAGTATGGTGAGTTTCATTTGCTCCCGTTTTAAATGCTTTTGCAATATATATTTTTGGGACTAAGAATACATGTGCTGCTTTTATAATTGTTTTACGAAATATACACAAGTACTTAAAACTACATTGTATGGTTGGATTATTAAACCGAATATCGCCCCTTCAAGTCTGGTAGCCTAAGAATTGGGAAAATGGCCCCTAATTGACGCGAATCCTAAAGATAGATCTATGAGCCTAACAAACCCCATTCTGGAATTTGGAATGCTTTAGTACTTCGATTTAAATGGTGATTGCGATTGCCTATTTATGGCATACTTGCGAGTATGCAGGGGATATTCTATATGCATTATGTTAATGTCGGTTACCAGTTGTTCATCATACGAATGGATTTTATACACTTGCGAGTATAATGATATTTATGAGAAATGAAAATCTTGTGGTCTAATATATTATTGGAAATGATTGATTATGATAATCTAATGAACTCACCAACCTTTTGGTTGACACTTGAAATCATGTTTATTCTCAGGTATGAAACAAATCTTCCGCTGTGCATTTGCTCATTTTAGAGATATTACTTGGAGTCATTCATGGCATATTTCAAAAGACGTTGCATTCGAGTCGTCGAGTTCATCAAGATTATTATTAAGTCAATTATAGTTGGATATATTATGAAATGTTATACATGCCGTCAACTTTCGATGTAATGAAAGTTTGTCTTTTAAAAACGAATGCAATGTTTGTAAAATATATCATATAGAGGTCAAGTACCTCGTGATGTAATCATATGTTATTGTATTCGTCCTTATGGATTAGGACGGGTCACGACATAATTTATATAACTTATTTTCGGATCATCGTTTATTTTAAAATCACATAAGTTCGAATTAACTTCTCTAAATAATAATCGAAACGTCCAACTAGTATAACAATCATTTAATATTTATTTATAATATACTTTTATGTATATATAGATATGTTTTAAATAATAATTATTATAAATTCATACTTCATAACAATATTCAATATATTAAATTATACTTTCAATTATTATTTATAAATATACACACATATCTATTTACAAATAGTTGTTCGTGAATCGTCGGGGTTAGTTGAAGTCAAATGAATGTATGAGAAAGCAGTTCAAAAATTTTGAGACTCAGGATAACAGACTTTGCTTATCTTGTTGAAATCATATTAAGATTAAGTTTAAATTTGGTCGGAAATTTCCGGGTCGTCACAGCATCTTGACAATATACACAAACCATAATATTATTTCAGAATTATAACTCGCTATATCATAACATATACTAAAGATAACTACTCGCTATACATGTCAAAAACATCACAAGGCATAATGATGAAAGACATTAAATAAAGACAAAGGATAGAAGTACCAGTAGATTAAACGAGTTTCGAATACAAAAGTGACAACTTCAAACTCCAGACTGCTCCTAATACAATCTTCAGCGTTCTTCTCCGGGTACTAGGTTTCCCACACGGAGTCGAAGACCTTGAAAGTGTGACTAACATTAATAAAATCAGCGCATGTATTCTCAGTCCCAAAAATATATATAAAAAGGGAGTAATGAAACTCACGATACGATATTTTGTAGCAAAATATGCATATGAAGGAACTGAACAATGCAGGGTTGGCCTCGGATTCACGAACCTATATTCAATTATATATATTAAAACATATAATCGTAATCGAACAAGTTATGTATTATTATTAATTGTTATTTTAGTAATTTATATGTTTCATTAATAACTAAATTAACTATATTTATTTTATATACTTTAGATAAATAGTTAATATTTATTATGAAAATATTAATGTTGTTATGTGATATGTATTAAATATATTCCTATATAGTTATTTATTTGGTAAAATAATATCAATAATAATAAATAACAATTTGTATCTTTTTATCATAATAATAATATTGATACTACTAATAAGCTAAATGATAATTTTAATAATAATATAAATTTTGATAAAAATGATAATAATAATAATAATAATAGTAGTAATAATAATAACTATAATAACTATAAAAATAATAATTTTTCTAATAATGATAATATTAATGATATTAATACTAATAATACCTATTGCTAATACTTATTAATGATATAGTTATTAATGATAATAATATTAATCATATAACAATAATTAATAATAATATCAATAATAATAATAATAATAATAATAATAATAATAATAATAATAATAATAATAATAATAATAATAATAATAATAATAATAATAATAATAATAATAACAATAATAATAATAATAATATCTTAAGTATGTTCTTCCATGGTTGAATTAATGAATAAAAATAAAATAGTGCTTCTGCCCAGTTTCGAACCCATGATCTCTCGTTTAACGGCTACACCCCCAACCAATGAATCGTTCCTATGTTTATGTTTTAACTCGTTCGATAATATATTTATTATGTACAAAAACAGCTTATCTTCATCTTATTTCTTTTATCATCATCATTTGCAAGCTTATTAAAATTGGGTTTCGGCCCAATATGAACTGAAACATTGCAGCCCATGTATTAGTTTATTACGGCTCATGATGCAAAACCCTAAGTAGTCCATTAATCATAATAATCGCCCAGTAAATAAAATAGAATATATGCGTGACTCTTGAAGGAATCCACCTTGGTCCACCATGTTCGTTGAGCAACATTAAAATAAACAAAATTTCGATGGTGATTTATTTAATTGAACCCGATCAGATGAACAACAGCTGCATCATCACTTCATCTTCATCACATCATGATCATAACTATTTATCATCCTCTTCACGGTTCATCTTAATTATTCATCGTTATCAACATCGTTTTATGGGTTTGATGATGATTAAAGAATAGTAATAGCTAAAGCAGTAGAACAGTGATCAAGATGGTACTGTTGGGTTGGTGTTGTTATCGAACAGAAACAGTAACCAGCTTTTGTTTGTAAATCGAACAAATGGGTTTGAAGTGTTGCAACAACAGAAATAGAATTATATTTGAAAGCAGTAGCAGTGAATCGAAATATAACAATCGTTGAATAGCTATTCGAATAGGTACATAACCGGAACAGTAACAGACTACAAAGTTGAGCAGTCATAAGTGATGGTGATGGTTTTTAATCGTAAAAGATGGCTGTGGGGGTGTGTTTTGGGTCACAAAGAATAACAAAATAGCAGAAAAGAAAGGTTATAGTTTAGCAGCGTAGTTGCACACGGGAGTAAACAAAAGTAGCTAAATGGTATGGTTTGTCGAGTTGAAACCAAAATAGATAGCAGCAACCTTATGATGACAGCGTGGGTTTGGGATTGTGACGGGTTAGAGTGGCGGTGGGTTTAAATGATTGAAACAAAACTGATCGAAATAGAAACTAATAGAAATAGTGATGGTTATATTAAAGTTGAATATAGTTAAATGAGTTGGTCATGGTGTAGTAGACGATGGCTGTCGGATATCAAACAGAAACGAGAATAGTAGGAGTAGTTAGATTAAGTGGTGGGTTCATAGAGAGGTGGTGTTAAGGTGGCATTTCATGGTGGTGAGGGTGGTGACCGGTGGAAGGTGAAGTGGGTTTCATAATTGATGAGTGGTGGTGTGTGGTTCGAGTGGGAAGAAAAAATAAAATAACAACAAAACGTAGCAGCAGTAAGTGATAGCATATCAATATGAGTTTTGATTCTGGGTTTGATCAAGTAGCATCAATATGATTTAAAGGTTATGATTTTCGCATGTAGTATCCGAGCAGGAGCTGCATCTATACAATTCATAACAATAGCACTCGATAGTATTGGAAACTAGCATGAACCGAACAGGGAACAAAAACAATCATTTGAAATAGCAATAATCTCGAACAGTGCCAGTAGGTGTTTGGATTCGTCGAGTTTTAACAGAGACGTGTTAGTAAGTGGTGGTTAATCAAAGCTTGAATAGATATTTAAATGAAGACAAAGGTGGTGGTTTCATATAATATAGGTAGATGTATATATAATTAAATGGTCAGAACAAAACAAATAACTTTAATAATTTAAATTCTCAATCATAGCAACACATTATTGTGAGCTGAATCAATTCACGGAGATTGATTGAAAACAAAAATTTAAATAGTGTGAAATCATAATTTAATATCAATTATATTTAAAACGTGTGATGCCAAAGCCGTCTTCTCTCACGGACTGAATTTCATGCTCCGTTGTTGATTTAGTGGCAGACAAAAGTACACTGAAAAATTCCATATTTTTAAATTAAGTAGCTTCATTTATTTTGGTCATTATGGTATAAAATTCGATCATTAACTATTAAATAACGATTACATTAATTATTCACTCCCAATCCCAAGTAAACATGAAAAGTTTTAAAATTAAACAAATAGTTCCTAAATACAATTTTAATAAGCCTATAATTTGTGACGACCCAGGAATTTCTGACCAAATTTGAACCATATTCTTTATATGATTTAGACATGATAAGCAAAGTCTGTAAAGCTGAGTCTCAAAATTTTGGAACAGTTTACATTAATGCATTTGTCCTTTGACTTTTCCCGACGATTCATGAACAACTAATTTGTAAATAGATATATATAATTTTATTTGAAATAGTATTTGAAATAATATATGATTTAATTGTTGGAAATAAATATATTAAATAATATCCGTATATTTAATATTATTAATTTAATATATAATATATAGATAAAGCTGTTAAATTTATTTGTTTAAAAATATGTAATTAACATATTTAAATATGTAGAAAAACATGCTAAGTAATAATTATATATAGTAATATAGAATATATAAATATACATTTTAAAAAAAAAAAACTTAGAATACCTTATGTTTTATTTTCTTCATGAATTTAATAACGGATATTTATATATTAACAATTATAGAGTAATATATGTAATACATATATAGTTTGTATACATAATTAATTGCATGAATATCGTAAATTATAAATATTATATAAATACTTATAATATTTCATTATATGTAAATAAATGGAGTATTAACATTAAATAATTATTATTAAGATTATTATTAATAATTATTATTATCATTATTAGTAATATTATAATTATTATGATAATTATTACAATTAATATTAAATATAATAAATATATATAAAAAAAGAAAAAAAGAGAAGAAAACAAAAACAGAAATAAACGCGTATACCTATCTACTATATTTATTTATCTTTCTGTCTTTTTCGTTCTTCCTTCTGTATACCCGTGCCTGAAATCGATTCAACCCTACTTATCAAATTGAACGTCCCTTGATTTGAGCAACAATTATTCAAAATCCAACCTTTATATTTCTCTCATGCTACTACCCTTGCTGTGATTCGAAAAATAAAATAAAAATATAAAGAAAAACACAAGCCGATTTCTGTGTTCGCGATAAAATCTTTATCCATAAATCAATTCCAAAGCAATTGACAAAATCTAAGAATACAGAAGCATTAGGAATCACGTATATAAGCTATCTGTAAGTTTCTAGTTTTCAATTCATTCTATTTATTCTGAATTTCGAAGTCAAATTATAAAAAGAAAAAGTCAAATGTATGAACATAAATCAAATTCAAGAAATCTGTGATGTTATGAGGTATAATTTCATTTGTAAAACATTAGAAAATTGATTTAGAGAATCTTTCATGAAGAAACCGATTAATGAAACACTCTAGAATTTTAAATCGATTTTCAAACTCCTTTTTTTGTTCATACGAAGCTGCTTCTACATTTAATTTTTTTATTTTCTTCATTCTGTAAATTAAATATCCCACAGTCTGATTTTTGTGTCAATTGAAATTTCTAAAGTCCATTTATTATTTTATTTTGCTGCAATAGTGCTGTTGTCACAGCCTGCATATCACGATGAAGAAGAAGAAACAGAAATGGTATTAAAATAAGTAAATCACGTTATAAAAGTAGAAAGGTGATCGGTAGTGCATTGTGTGATGACCCGGGAATTTCCGACCAAATTTAAACTTAATCTTTATATGTTTCTGACACGATAAGCAAAGTCTATAATATTGAGTCTCGAAACTTTTAGAACTATGTTCATATATCCAGATACAACTTATTATCGTTATCATTAACATTATTATTAATATTATTATTAACTCTATTGTTATTATCATTTATATTATTATTATTAGTATTTATTATTATTAATGATGTTATCAATATTATTATTAATATGTTTATTATTGATTTTTCTTTTTAATTAAATAAAATTATGAAGATAGATAGTTACAAAATAGGTTATCAATCTAATCTGCTTTTGTATTATTCTCACTAATTAGATCTTCCTTGTCTCCCAATTTTATCAAATTGATGATTTAATATATTAAATGGTACTATCTTTTGTCTATGTCTATTTGTTCAGAATAAGATGAGTTCCCACTAACTACTATATTTAAACATATACAACTGGAATACTTTATCACCTATCAATGTTATCTAGATATATATACAACTGCATGAATCATAAATAATTACAACTTGCTATCTCAAAACACGAGTCAAAGACTGATGAAATCGTGCTTCTATAATTCTTTTTCTGTTTTACAGTTAAACGTCAAACCAACCTGCAAACCTTCCTAACTACTGCAGCGTTTTTCCTTCCTCATTCTCTATATTCCTATTCGAATATCATAGGTACTCAACACCATTCCTTCTATTGAAATTCGAGTGGCCCACAAACACTTGTGTACTTCAACATAATCACCAACTAGTTTACTTGCTAAATGCTCGACTGATACCCCAATTTCTACTTCAAATTCGAGCTGCAACAACTGCTATATAACTCGTACCTGCTGCTCGTGTTTAACCAGCTGCTACTGCAGCCAGTCTCCACCTGTTTCGAATGATTGCAGTTTACTAAACCATCACTAGACCCAAATCAAACCGTCACCCAAACTGTTGTCCTTGATATTATGAAAACAACCCAAAAACATGTCTTTAATTCTCCTGTTGTTGTTACAGTTCAAAACCACCACCATCACCATCTTCAAACTAATGACTCCTAATTTTACTGTTCGATAGAGAGTTGATACCTGCAGCAGCTACTGATAGTGCTCGACTTCCAACAAATAAAAACCATCATCAAACAAGAACCATTAAGATTTACTACTACATATAAGTTTAAGGTTAGTGGATTAAATATTACCTTTTATGAAACTGTGTGCTTTCCCTTTTGCTTCACCACATCATCGAAAACCATTAAAGCTATTACTGCTACTTGTTTTCCCCTGACCAAACCATGATGTATTATCACTAGTAATAATTATTTCATTACTTGGTTTGAAGCAAACCCAATAACTCATCACATCCTCTAGAATCGCCATCTGCAAAAACTATCTTTACCATAAAAAAAAAATACCAAGAACAACATTAAAATTTTGCTATAAATATTTATTTTATTTATCCTGCTCGATAACTCATTCAAATCTGGAACCCATGATTTTCTACTGTCAAATTCCATATTCTTTCAATTAGACCCAAAAATTTCGAATATAACAAACAATCTCATCAGTTGTTCGATTACCATCATCAAAACACCAAGAACATTAGTAATTGCTGCTATGGATCTATCATGTAAATACGCAGAAAATTATAAAGGGAGTATATAAATTAAAAGAATAATAAAGAACCAAATTATCTACATCACCAATCAATGAAACGATTACTTACTTGAATCAATGAATCGATTGATTAGTGAATCGATTGAAGAGATGTTGACTTGAGAAGCGTTGAACAATCGAAACTATCCTGTGTCGTGCCTGTGTAGAATGAAAACCCTAACTACCACCGGCCGATTTATCTCAAAATTAATGATGGGCTGTTGGTTGAAGCATTGGGCCAAGTTTGGTTCATAGTCGGGCTGTGATACTATGACCCAACTCTGATTCTGGGGACGAGTTAAAAACAGATATCAAGCTAAGTAAATCGGAAACGAGTAGGTGGCGTATTGGTTAAAGAGGTTTGCGTGTGAGCGAGAGGTCTCGGGTTCGATCCTCACCGGGTGCATTTTTTATTAGAGGCTTTTAAAGGTAGTCTTCCTTTTAAAGATTATTATTATTATTATTATTATTATTATTATTATTATTATTATTATTATTATTATTATTATTATTATTATTATTATTATTATTATTATAGTGATTATTATTATGTTGTTATTATTATTGCTATTATTAAAAATTACAATTGTTATTATACATATTAAGATTAATAAAATAATTAGTATTATTATAAATATCATTATCATTATCATTACTGGATTTATCATTGAAAATTATTAGTATCATCACTAATATTAGTATTAGTATAATTATGATTTATATAATTATTACCACTAATTTTATCATTTTAAGTATCGTTATTAATATTATGATTAATTATCATTATCAACGATACTGTTAGTATTATAGTTATTAGTAATAATATCCTATTTAAATTTATAAGTATTAGACATGTTAGTAACGATAGTATTATTAAGATTATAAATATGTATTAATCGTATAACAATTTGTATATCAATATTCATAAATGACAAATTATATACTTTCAAAATAATACTAATATATGAGATAAATATAACTATATATATGTTACACATTTTGGATATATATACAAACTAAATAAGTATAATATATAATTTAAGATATAATATATAATTTTGTTCGATTACGATTATATATCTTAATATATATATACGATTAATATAGGTTCGTGAATCCAAGGCCAACCCTGCATTGTTCAGTTTTGTAATATGTATTTTTACTACAAAATACAGTATGGTGAGTTCCATTCGCCCTTTTTACTCTTTACGTTTTTGGGCTGAGAATACATGCAAATGCTTTATTAACTATTTTTACAATATTTATATGTGTGAGTTTCATTAATCCCTTTTTAAATGCTTTTGCAATATATATTTTTGGGACTGAGAATGCATGCGCTGTTTTTTTATAAATGTTTTACGAAATGGACACAAGTGATCGAAACTACATTCTATGGTTGGATTATTAAATTGAATATCACCCTATATAGTCTGGTAATCTAAGAATTAGGGAACATAAACCCTAATTGACGCGAACTCTAAAGATAGATCTATCGGGCCCAACGAGCCCCATCCAAAGTACCGGATGCTTTAGTACTTCGAAATTTATATCATGTCCGAAGGAGGATCCCGGAATGATGGGGATATTCTTATATACAAATTGTGAATGTCGGTTACCAGATGTTCAATCCATATGAATGATATTTTTGTCTCTATGCATGGGACGTATGTTTATGAGAAATAGAAATATGAAATCTTGTGGTCTATTAAAATTATGAAATGATTATTTATGTTAAACTAATGAACTCACCAACCTTTTGGTTGACACTTTAAAGCATGTTTATTCTCAGGTATGAAAGAAATCTTTCGCTGTGCAATTACTCATTTTAAAGATATTACTTGGAGTCATTCATGACATATTTCAAAAGACGTTGCATTCGAGTCGTCGAGTTCATCAAGATTATTATTAAGTCAACTATAGTTAGATATATTATGAAATGGTATGCATATCGTCAACTTTCGATGTAAGGTAGTTTGTCTTTACAAAATGAATGCAATGTTTATAAAATGTATCATATAGAGGTCAAGTACCTCGTGATTGTAACCAACTATTGTGAATCGTTTGTAATCGATGTGGACTTTGTCCGGATGGATTAGGACGGGTCCTTTCAGTTGGTATCAGAGCGGTGGTCTTAGTGAACCAGGTCTTGCATTAGAATGTCTAACTGATAGTTGTTAGGATGCATTAGTAAGTCTGGACTTCGACCGTGTCTGCATGTCAAAAGTTTTGCTCATCATTTTCTAGTCGGAAATCATCTGCTTATCATCCTTAGGAAATTACCTGCTTATCATTCTTAGTCTAGACACGTTTTACTGCATTGACTGCATGAATAGTGTAAAGACCAAAATTCATATCTTAGCGTATCTGCTAATTCATATCTTAGCGTATCTGTTATTGTTATATTTGCCTGACAGGTTCCATAGATTCCTCCGTAACTTATGAGATTTTAGTATTATATATGTATATGTAAATTATGTATTGCAAGATACTAATCTACATCCTATAATCTATTTCTTATCGAAAATCCTTCATCTGATCGTACGAGATGAATCCCCCAACCAATTCGAATTCCTTGGATTCCGACATCTATTTCGATATGGAGTTTCAACTAAGCTCCGAAAACAGAGTCACCAAAATGAATCAACCAATTCATTTGATAGGTTCGTAGTCTACTTAATCATTGGAGACAAGAAGAAGGTGATCCTGTCCGTCAACCGAATTCACCTCTTGGCGAAGAACCTGAAACAATTACCGGCGAACCTATTCGAAACACCATTTTCAGCCTCATTTCCAGAGTATCTCGAAACGATTATATTCTATCCATAATTCTAAACCTTATTCATCCACTCGTTCTGACCGACAATCATCCCGGAACCATGGAAGAAGTCAACGAGCTTCGCGCTTAAGTAATCAATATGGAAAATGTAGTGCAAAATGTACCAGCTTCAGCAACATCATCGACACCCACAGTACCATCAGTAACAGCATCAGTACCATCAACAATCCATGCCTCCACATCTCATTCTGTACCTCGAGTATAATCATCATTCTACGTATCGTTCTACATCGATTATCTTCGTTCTTCATGACGATTAAGTAATCCCTAAATGTTTTAGAGATTATGTATTCTAGTTCTAACGGTAAACCAAATGAGTTGAATATCATATTAACTCAATGAATCCATGATTACATCTGAAGAAAATGTATATGTATATACGTTTTCATAAAGATTGTAATTAAAAATTCTTTCGTACAAAGTGTTAATTGTGAAAATATTTTAACGGGTAGGTAATACCCGAGGAATATTTAGATTTCACATTAATAAGTTAAACTGTACACTCTTCGAATCTGATTCAACAGTCATTTACTATCCTACTTACTCCACATATATACGTATCTGTTCACCAAAGAATAACCATTTTCATTCCAATTAAGTTTCACATACGAGTTCTGCCGATCAAAACCCAAGTCAAGATTTGACAAGTGGCATAATGAAGAAAATAATGAACAAAATAAAATTTATTAATAACCAATTAATTAACTACGTAAAATTTTAAAACTATGTTAATTGTTCCTAGCTAACTGTTACTATATGACTATTTCCTGAAAATATACTAGTTTTGGTGGAGCTATTGAACTATTGGACTATTGGACTACTATTATGGACAATTAAAAATTATTAAAAGAGTAAAAAAATATTAAATACAACACATTTCGACTTAAAAGATTGTAAATAAATTTCATCTTCTATAGTTAAATATTTTCTCAAGTTGCCACCTGATTTCATCTTAAACCTCATTTGTATCTTGACGATTTCAATCTGCGTTCAAACCTTTCATGATTCTTGAAAACACCTCAATCAAGAGGATGAACCAACCGCACTTCATCTACGGAGGGAAAGATTTATGCATATAGTTATGCACCTGAGAAACTCTCGGCAACTGAGTAAAATTTTAACACGTAGTCGCATCAGATCCTTTGACATTTATTAGCAAAAATAACTTTGCGATCCCTTTTCAAGGTAGCAGATTTTGTCACAGCTTCAGCAAATCAACTTTGACTTTTCGTTCAAAACAACCTTATTATAACCTTCATTTATATGTGTACTCTTTTATTATTATCGGGGAACCTGTTATATTCCACCATATTACCGTCAGCGTTTAATCATCTAAAAAAAAAAAACACACAATTATCTTGAAATCATCTCAGAACGATAACCAATGATTCAGATATGGTAGCAGTAAATGTAGAGGAATCGGCAATCAGTACTTTGAAAACTCACAGCATATCTACATCAACAATTATATATATAATAATTATCTCCTAGAATTACGACCTTCAATTCAAAAATTTTGAAAAGGTACCCAGTTTACGAATCGATAATCTGTATGTCGAAAAAGCTGAATGAAGCAGCAGAAACTGTAGGCAATCGTAAACGATCTTAGTCGTCAGAAATTTGATGATAAAGAATAGTATGTTGGAAAAGCTCAGAAATGTTGGAAATGGAAAACGGATTGAGCTAACCATAAAGGAAACCAAGGAGAAATACAAGTAACATACCCTAAATTCATAGAACCCAGATAAATCCAGATCCGTTGAAATCTTTAGAGAATATCTTGCTCCGAAGTCATGTTAAAATCTTGCAGAAAGTCTTTCTCCATCAACCATCGAACTTAGAAATTCCAAAATATCATCATCAATATCTTCGATATTTTTGAGGATATTTTCATAAATATTCTCGTCCGAAATTATATACCTCTTCGTGCTTTCTGTGTTTCATTATATTGGAAACTTCTGTAAAATCTAAATTTAATTTATGAATGAATTCTGGAGAAATGTAAAGAAATTGATGCATGAATTAATATAATATAATGACACTTGATCAACGTGATTATATTTCAGTAAGTCATGCTGAGTTTCTAATGAAACGTGATGATTCACAGACTCTAACGTCATCACGTGCCATGTTACATAACTCTTTCATTCTGATTAACTTCTGAACATATCAAGGAACTATATTCTTGATAGTTCTATTCTCAGTGATTCAGGTAATTTGACAAATCAAAACGTGAGATTATGTTCTTTCTAGTTTAGAACATTAAGTTCATTCGAAACTACATATTTACAAATTCTGGACCGTTACTCGCTTTACTAGAGATCGAGAAGACAATAAAGAGGCAAAGAGATCCAAAATATAAGAGAAAATATAAAGCCCAATAACAACCCGAAGATTACAAACCGTAGATATTAATACGAATAGCAATATAAAGACACGGTATAATTAAGAATAGTATCACCCCAAGGTAATAGTAGAAGTAATCAGGTTCTTCTGGAAGAAGATTGAAAAGAAGGATGACAGAAATGATAATTAGGAAAATATCAAGGATCAGAACGAGATTAAGCCTTTTCACAATCTTTTAGATGTATGAATTAAGAAAGAAAGTATAGGAATGGTGAGAATAATGGAACGAAAGAGTTTAATTTATAATGGAAATATCAGGCAGAGTAATCGAGGCAGGTCATCGTATGTAATTATAGAGATCTTAATTTTCTTATTCGCTGAAGAATAAAATCTTTTAGATTTCAAAGATTTACTTTAAATCGCTTGAATTCCGGTATTCAACCGAGACAACGATAAAAGTTAAGACGAACCTTATTTTCTAAATTCAACCCTGGTTACGTCAAAAGCTAAGACGAATCTCTATTTCTTCATTTATTCTTTCATGACAGCTTCATTCGTACTCTTCGAATAATCGAGTTATTTTTATCCATATTACTCAATAATGATAAAACTCAATTTATCAACTCATATTTGTCATAAAAACATTTTTATTGTTAGCCATGACCACCTTACTCAAATTTCGGGACGAAATTTCTTTAACGGGTAGGTACTGTGATGACCCGGGAATTTCCGACCAAATTTAAACTTAATCTTTATATGTTTCTGACACGATAAGCAAAGTGTATAATATTGAGTCTCGAAACTTTTAGAACTATGTTCATATATCCAGGTCACCTTAGACTATGCTCGACGATTCACGAACAATTATTTGTAAATAATATGTATATAAGAAATTTATGATAATTCATTTCATATAAATAGTTATGTGGTAATATTATTTTGTTACATTAAAAATTATTATTATCAAGTATTAGCAGTATTAATGTTATATATTGTTATTATTATGATTATTAATAAAACTATTATTCCTATTAAAAATTATTATTAATTATTGTTATTATTAAGATACAACTTATTATCGTTATCATTAACATTATTATTAATATTATTATTAACTCTATTGTTATTATCATTTATATTATTATTAGTATTTATTATTATTAATGATGTTATCAATATTATTATTAATATGTTTATTATTGATTTTTCTTTTTAATTAAATAAAATTATGAAGATAGATAGTTACAAAATAGGTTATCAATCTAATCTGCTTTTATATTATTCTCACTAATTAGATCTTCCTTGTCTCCCAATTTTATCAAATTGATGATTTAATATATTAAATGGTACTATCTTTTGTCTGTGTCTATTTGTTCAGAATAAGATGAGTTCTCACTAACTACTATGTTTAAACATATACAACTGGAATACTTTATCACCTATCAATGTTATCTAGATATATATACAACTGCATGAATCATAAATAATTACAACTTGCTATCTCAAAACACGAGTCAACGACTGATGAAATCGTGCTTCTACAATTCTTTTTCTGTTTTACAGTTAAACGTCAAACCAACCGGCAAACCTTCCTAACTACTGCAGCGTTTTTCCTTCCTCATTCTCTATATTCCTATTCGAATATCATAGGTACTCAACACCATTCCTTCTATTGAAATTCGAGTGGCCCACAAACACTTGTGTACTTCAACATAATCACCAACTAGTCTACTTGCTAAATGCTCGACTGATACCCCAATTTCTACTTCAAATTCGAGCTGCTACAACTGCTATATAACTCGTACCTGCTGTTCGCATTTAACCAGCTTCTACTGCAGCCAGTCTCCACCTGTTTCGAATGATTGCAGTTTACTAAACCATCACTAGACCCAAATCAAACCGTCACCCAAACTGTTGTCCTTGATATTATGAAAACAACCCAAAAACATATCTTTAATTCTCATGTTGTTGTTACAGTTCAAAACCACCACCATCACCATCTTCAAACTAATGACTCCTAATTTTACTGTTCGATAGAGAGTTGATACCTGCAGTAGCTACTGATAGTGCTCGACTTCCAACAAATAAAAACCATCATCAAACAAGAACCATTAAGATTTACTACTACATATAAGTTTAAGGTTAGTGGATTAAATATTACCTTTTATGAAACTGTGTGCTTTCCCTTTTGCTTCACCACATCATCGAAAACCATTAAAGCTGTTACTGCTACTTGTTTTCCCCTGACCAAACCATGATGTATTATCACTAGTAATACATTATTTCATTACTTGGTTTGAAGCAAACCCAATAACTCATCACATCCTCTAGAATCGCCATCTGCAAAAACTATCTTTACCATAAAAAAAAAAATACCAAGAACAACATTAAAATTTTGCTATAAATATTTATTTTATTTATCCTGCTCGATAACTCATTCAAATCTGGAACCCATGATTTTCTACTGTCAAATTCCATATTCTTTCAATTAGACCCAAAAATTTCGAATATAACAAACAATCTCATCAGTTGTTCGATTACCATCATCAAAACACCAAGAACATTAGTAATTGCTGCTATGGATCTATCATGTAAATACGCAGAAAATTATAAAGGGAGCATATAAATTAAAGGAATAATAAAGAACCAAATTATCTACATCACCAATCAATGAAACGATTACTTACTTGAATCAATGAATCGATTGATTAGTGAATCGATTGAAGAGATGTTGACTTGAGAAGCGTTGAACAATCGAAACTATCCTGTGTTGTGCCTGTGTAGAATGAAAACCCTAACTACCACCGGCCGATTTATCTCAAAATTAATGATGGGCTGTTGGTTGAAGCATTGGGCCAAGTTTGGTTCATAGTCGGGCTGTGATACTATGACCCAACTCTGATTCTGGGGACGAGTTAAAAACAGATATCAAGCTAAGTAAATCGGAAACGAGTAGGTGGCGTATTGGTTAAAGAGGTTTGCGTGTGAGCGAGAGGTCTCGGGTTCGATCCTCACCGGGTGCATTTTTTATTAGAGGCTTTTAAAGGTAGTCTTCCTTTTAAAGATTATTATTATTATTATTATTATTATTATTATTATTATTATTATTATTATTATTATTATTATTATTATTGTTATAGTGATTATTATTATGTTGTTATTATTATTGCTATTATTAAAAATTACAATTGTTATTATACATATTAAGATTAATAAAATAATTAGTATTATTATAAATATCATTATCATTATCATTACTGGATTTATCATTGAAAATTATTAGTATCATCACTAATATTAGTATTAGTATAATTATGATTTATATAATTATTACCACTAATTTTATCATTTTAAGTATCGTTATTAATATTATGATTAATTATCATTATCAGCGATACTGTTAGTATTATAGTTATTAGTAATAATATCCTATTTAAATTTATAAGTATTAGACATGTTAGTAATGATAGTATTATTAAGATTATAAATATGTATTAATCATATAACAATTTGTATATCAATATTCATAAATGACAAATTATATACTTTCAAAATAATACTAATATATGAGATAAATATAACTATATATATGTTACACATTTTGGATATATATACAAACTAAATAAGTATAATATATAATTTAAGATATAATATATAATTTTGTTCGATTACGATTATATATCTTAATATATATATATATATATACGATTAATATAGGTTCGTGAATCCAAGGCCAACCCTGCATTGTTCAGTTTTGTAATATGTATTTTTACTACAAAATACAGTATGGTGAGTTCCATTCGCCCTTTTTACTCTTTACGTTTTTGGGCTGAGAATACATGCAAATGCTTTATTAACTGTTTTTGCAATATTTATATGTGTGAGTTTCATTAATCCCTTTTTAAATGCTTTTGCAATATATATTTTTGGGACTGAGAATGCATGCGCTGTTTTTTTATAAATGTTTTACGAAATGGACACAAGTGATCGAAACTACATTCTATGGTTGGATTATTAAATCGAATATCACCCTATATAGTCTGGTAATCTAAGAATTAGGGAACAGAAACCCTAATTGACGCGAACTCTAAAGATAGATCTATCGGGCCCAACGAGCCCCATCCAAAGTACCGAATGCTTTAGTACTTCGAAATTTATATCATATCCGAAGGAGGATCTCGGAATGATGGGGATATTCTTATATACAAATTGTGAATGTCGGTTACCAGGTGTTCAATCCATATGAATGATATTTTTGTCTCTATGCATGGGACGTATTATTTATGAGAAATGGAAATATGAAATCTTGTGGTTTATTAAAATTATGAAATGATTATTTATGTTAAACTAATGAACTCACCAACCTTTTGGTTGACACTTTAAAGCATGTTTATTCTCAGGTATGAAAGAAATCTTCCGCTGTGCAATTACTCATTTTAAAGATATTACTTAGAGTCATTCATGACATATTTCAAAAGACGTTGCATTAGAGTCGTCGAGTTCATCAAGATTATTATTAAGTCAACTATAGTTAGATATATTATGAAATGGTATGCATATCGTCAACTTTCGATGTAAGGTAGTTTGTCTTTACAAAATGAATGCAATGTTTATAAAATGTATCATATAGAGGTCAAGTACCTCGTGATTGTAACCAACTATTGTGAATCGTTTGTAATCGATGTGGACTTTGTCCGGATGGATTAGGACGAGTCCTTTCACATTGGTTATGAGTGTTGCGGGTGAGCGAGCGGTCGGGGGGTTCGAGCCTAGTACGAGGCAGTATTTTTTTGAAAGGCTTAATTCATGAAGGTAGTCTCATAAATATTAGTATTATCATCTTTATTATTATTATTATTATAATTATTATTATTATTATTATTATTATTATTATTATTATTATTATTATTATTATTATTATTATTATTATTATTATTATTATTTTAATTATTATTGTCATTGTTATTTTTGGTATTGTTATTATTACTATTATTATGATCATAATTAAAATTATAATTAATGTTAATATTATTAACATCATTAAAACTATAATTTTATCATTTTGTTATTATTAGAATAAGTAATAAGTAATATTAACATTATTAGGATTATGATTATGATTAGGATTATTATTATTATTATTGTTATTATAAAAACAATACAATTTATTATTATTTATCACTAATATTAGTATTAATATCATTTTTGTAATTATTAGTTTTACTATTATTGTATTTAACATAAGTATCAATTTTAACAATATCGTTATTATTATTAGTATTATCGATATTAAGAAAGTTATTATTATTATTAGTAAATCATTATTATCAAAACTATTATTTTGTTACAAATAGCTATTTTGTACCAAAATTATACTTAACACATATATTATAATTATATTAATAGATTATATACCTACATATCAAACATAATAACAATATTTACATAAATACCTATATATAACAAACTAATGATATTTTTTTTATATAATACTAACCAGATATATATATATAGATATATTAATATAACTAAATATATAGATATTAAACATTTTGAAGATATACACAAACTAATTAAGTATAATATATAATTTAAGATAATATATAAACTTGTTCGATTACGAATATACATTTTAATTTATATACAAATGATATAGGTTCGTGAATCCGAGGCCAACCCTGCATTGTTCAATATAGTTATATGTATTTTTACTACAAAATACAGTATGGTGAGTTTCATTTGCTCCCGTTTTAAATGCTTTTGCAATATATATTTTTGGGACTAAGAATACATGTGCTGCTTTTATAACTGTTTTACGAAATATACACAAGTACTTAAAACTACATTGTATGGTTGGATTATTAAACCGAATATCGCCCCTTCAAGTCTGGTAGCCTAAGAATTGGGAAAATGGCCCCTAATTGACGCGAATCCTAAAGATAGATCTATGAGCCTAACAAACCCCATTCTGGAATTTGGAATGCTTTAGTACTTCGATTTAAATGGTGATTGCGATTGCCTATTTATGGCATACTTGCGAGTATGCAGGGATATTCTATATGCATTATGTTAATGTCGGTTACCAGTTGTTCATCATACGAATGGATTTTATACACTTGCGAGTATAATGATATTTATGAGAAATGAAAATCTTGTGGTCTAATATATTATTGGAAATGATTGATTATGATAATCTAATGAACTCACCAACCTTTTGGTTGACACTTGAAATCATGTTTATTCTCAGGTATGAAACAAATCTTCCGCTGTGCATTTGCTCATTTTAGAGATATTACTTGGAGTCATTCATGGCATATTTCAAAAGACGTTGCATTCGAGTCGTCGAGTTCATCAAGATTATTATTAAGTCAATTATAGTTGGATATATTATGAAATGTTATACATGCCTTCAACTTTCGATGTAATGAAAGTTTGTCTTTTAAAAACGAATGCAATGTTTGTAAAATATATCATATAGAGGTCAAGTACCTCGTGATGTAATCATATGTTATTGTATTCGTCCTTATGGATTAGGACGGGTCACGACATAATTTATATAACTTATTTTCGGATCATCGTTTATTTTAAAATCACATAAGTTCGAATTAACTTCTCTAAATAATAATCGAAACGTCCAACTAGTATAACAATCATTTAATATTTATTTATAATATACTTTTATGTATATATAGATATAGATATGTTTTAAATAATAATTATTATAAATTCATACTTCATAACAATATTCAATATATTAAATTATACTTTCAATTATTATTTATATATATACACACATATCTATTTACAAATAGTTGTTCGTGAATCGTCGGGGTTAGTTGAAGTCAAATGAATGTATGAGAAAGCAGTTCAAAAATTTTGAGACTCAGGATAACAGACTTTGCTTATCTTGTTGAAATCATATTAAGATTAAGTTTAAATTTGGTCGGAAATTTCCGGGTCGTCACAGCATCTTGACAATATACACAAACCATAATATTATTTCAGAATTATAACTCACTATATCATAACATATACTAAAGATAACTACTCGCTATACATGTCAAAAACATCACAAGGCATAATGATGAAAGACATTAAATAAAGATAAAGGATAGAAGTACCAGTAGATTAAACGAGTTTCGAATACAAAAGTGACAACTTTAAACTCCAGACTGCTCCTAATACAATCTTCAGCGTTCTTCTCCGGGTACTAGGTTTCCCACACGGAGTCGAAGACCTTGAAAGTGTGACTAATATTGTAGAAAAAGAGAGAGAGAGAGAGAGAGAGAACTGAATTGATGTGTGTGTAAAAATGGATGACAAAAGCTCCTTAAATAGACTTGATTTTTGCCTGCATACGGCTGGCAGGCCGTATGGAAGGTCGTATGGGCTGGCAAGCTTTTTTTCATGCCCGTTTGCTGACGCCATATGGCAGGCCGTTTTTCACACTGGCAGGCTATATGACAAGCCGTATGGCAAGCCGTATGGCCTGTCCTGGTCAGCTTTTTTCACTGGATCGTAAGTTGAATTTCTTGATCGTAGCTTGGTTTCTCGTCTTTCACCGCTTTCACTCTAGAATCTTCGTTTTAGCTCCGATTCTCTTGATCCTTTTTGCACCGTCTTCATAATCACTTGATCTTTAATTTTAATTGACAAAGCGAGTATTTTGGCGATAAAGCTTGGAACTTTATTGTTTTTGGGCCTCAATATCGGGGTGAAAACCTGACTTTTTAACCGATATGTTGACATGATGATAGTGCTCCAAATGAACATATATTTAGGCACAATATCCTTCCAATATGTAAAGCTTTTAGTTGTAATTGTTCTATTTTTATGTAATATTCGTTTAAATAAATAAGTGCGAAGACAAAAGAAGAAAACGACGATTTGAAAACGCAAATGACCAAAAAGGTCAAATATACAAGATATAATTCAAGTGGTTCAATTTAATGATGAGAAATGTCTCAAAATTACAAGAGTACGAGCCGCAAAACGCAAAATACAAGATATTAAATTGTACCCAAGGACGTTCGAAAATCCGGAACCGGGACGTGAACCAACTATCAACGCGCGACGCAACGGAACTAAAATTACAAGTCAACTATGCACATAAATATAATATAATATATAAATAATTCTTAAAATTATATATATATATATATATATATATATATATATATATATATATATATATATATATATATATATATATATATATATATATATATTATATAATAAAACATCGGAAAAACTAGAAAACAAAAGTAGGTGGCCTGATCCTGCTGGTCATGCGATCGCATGGCCAGGAAGACCATTTTTCATACGATCGCATGAAGCAAGAAACCTGGCCAGGTCCTATAAATTCGGCATTTTTCGACGAGTAAAAGATACCTTTTTCTTTTCCTTTCTATGTAACATAAATATATATATATATTTATAATATAATTTTAATTTTAAGTTAATAATAATAAGGTTATTTTAAGAATGTTTTATGGGTTTTAAGTCAAAATTCTGTCCGTACAACGCTACGCGATTAATCACCACTGTAAGCTATGTTCTTCCTTTTTAAATTAATATCTCGTAACTAAGTTATTATTATGCTTATTTGAGCCAAATTAATCATGATGTTAGACTAAATATTAAGTCGGGGTTAATAGATTTTGTACCATAATTAAGGTTTGGACAAAAGACCGACACTTGTGGACATTGGACTATGACTATTAATAGATATGGGGTATTGTCTAATTGAGCAACAACTCATTGGAACCTGTCGAACCTATCTTCAAATTAGTTAATCTAATAATTATTAAAATGATTATGTATGTCTTATTTAGTGATGTTTATATGACATCTTTTACGATCATTTAATTAATTATTTGTGTTGGGTAATTGATTATTCATTCTGATCAAGTGGGTAAATTAATATTCATATCTCATTAAAACAGGGTTGGATTACATACAAGGATAATTGGTGTAATTGTTAACAAAGTATTAAAACCTTGGATTACGCGCAGTCGATAACCTAGTGTAATTATTAACAAAGTATTAAAACCTTGTTACAGTTCGAATCCCTAATTAGTTGGAATATTTGACTTCGGAAATAAGGTTAATTTGACGAGCATTTTATAATTATGATCGATGGACTATTATGGACAAAAACTACATAGGTATCAAATAAACCAGGACAAAGGACAATTAACCCGGGTAACAATTAATTAAAATCAAAACGTCAAACATCATGATTACGGAAGTTTAAATAAGCATAATACTTTTATTTCATATTTCATCGTACCTTTATTTACTGTCATTTTAATTACTGCAATTTACTTAATCGCAATTTAAATTCTGTCATTTATATTATCATCATTTATCTTTACTCTTAAAATGTAAAATCGACAAACCGGTCATTAAACGGTAAAAACCCCTTTTATAATAATATTACTATATATAATTATATATATATTTTATATAAATATAATTGTTAAAAATATAGCGTTAAACTCAGCTAGCTCCCTGTGGAACGAACCGGACTTACTAAAAACTACACTACTCTACGATTAGGTACACTGCCTATAAGTATTGTTGCAAGGTTTAGGTATATCCCATCCGTAAATTAATAAAACTTGTGTAATTTGTATAGTATTTTACAATAAAAATATAACTATTTCGTACCCCTCTGCTTTAACATCAAGTATTTTTGGCGCCGCTGCCGGGGACCCGAAAGCGAAACGCTATAAAAAAAAGATTTTTATTAAGCTTTAATTCATTTTTATAAAAATACGTTTTATATAATACAATCAAAAATATAAAAAGAAAAACAAAATATATATATTTTTAAGAGTTGTTAAAAATATATAAAATTATAAAGTATTTTTATTTCTATTTTAGTTTTTAAATATAAGTTTTATTTAATTTATATAAATATTTTATATAAATATAAAAATAGAAAAAAAATAAAAAAAAAATAAAAAGAGTAAAAGTAATCGGGCCCAACTATAGCAGCCCAACATAAGGCCTGGATCCGAAGGTCATGCGACCGCATGGATTTACAACACTCAGCTCATGCGATCGCATGAGCTGATTTGACAGGCCTGGTACATCAGCTAAATCGAATTAGGGTTTGATTAATGTATAAATATTATTAATTAATTTAGATTAGGGTTTTGTTTTAATATTAATTAGTTTTAGTTTTATTTAATTTGTATTTTTAAGTTATAATTAGTTTTATTAAATATATAAACTTAATACTTTTATAAAAGAATAATATAAAAATAATATTTTTATAAAAATTGTATTTTTACAACTTTAAGTTTTATTTTTATATTTTATATCTTTTTATTCGTAATATTTATATTTTTATCGTTCGTAATTAGTTTTTAATCTAGTATTTTACCGTAGTATTTTATATTTCTTGATTTTTAGGCTTTGCCGTAAAATTCCTTAAGTACTTTTTCTTTAGACTAAGATTTAGGTGCTTTAGAATTTTGCGACAAAGTTTTAAGATTTTAGTACTTTTTAAGTTATTGCCGTTTTGGATTTAGAATTCCTTTAAGCTTTAATACCTTTAGACGTAAGTTTTAATTTTTAGTTTTTAGACTTTTAAGTTCCGACGCTCTACTTTCTTACTATTGTTTTTCGACTCTTTATTTTTTGACGTTTTTCGACGCACTCTTTTTCTTTCTTATTTCTCGACGCTCTAGTTTTTAGGACATAGATTTTATCTTCAAAATTTCGATGAAGATTATTTTAAGCGGTTAAATTGATAGACATCCAAAATTTTCTGGTTCATAGTAATAGTTAGATTTGTTAGTGGCGAGTTGTGGGCTTCCGATTTAAAGGGTTCTAGCTACCTGCTGCATCTATTGGCTATTCGAAACGTGGGCAAAATGTGAAAAGTCTATTAATTTGATAACTTATATAATTTTTATATTTATAACTAATAGGATATTCAGTGAATGCACCGAGCAAAACGTTCACCACCTTTAATACGTTCACCACCTGTAACTCGATCAAGACATCTAGCCAATATTATCGCCGTTGATTTTTCTTTAGAATCATCATCTAGTCAAACAAGTACTCCAACTCAAAATCCCAATAATCCATTTTTTGAACCCGACTTCAAAATTGAAAACCCGGAGGATATTCAAGGTCAATTCCAAGATCCAGAACCACTAATCATTCCTCCTGAACCACAAACCGTTAAATCAGAATCCTCTGGTGATTCGTATTCAACAATTTCAATTATGGAAGCAACGGAACCTCTAAGTATGGAAGATCGAATGAGAGCCACACGCACTGGCCAAGGTCACGCCATTATTAAACCAGACATTAATGCGACAGATTATGAAATCAAAGGACAAATCCTACACATGATAACTAATCAATGCCAATATAGTGGTACGCCAAAAGAAGATCCAAATGAACATCTTCGAACCTTTAATAGGATTTGAAGTCTATTCAAAATAAGAGAAGTTGAGGATGAACATATCTATCTCATGTTATTTCCCCGGACTTTAAAGGGAGAAGCCAAAGATTGGTTAGAATCGTTACCTGAAGGGGCGATTGATACATGGGATGTCTTAGTTGAAAATTTTCTTAAACAATTCTTTCCGGCATCTAAAGCTGTGAGACTTCAAGGAGAAATTGTTACGTTCACACAAAAGCCAAATGAAACTCTATATGAGACGTGGACAAGATTTAGAAAGTTGTTGAGAAGATGTCCTCAATATGGTTTAGACACTTATCACATAGTACAAATATTCTACCAAGGATGAGATATTACTACACGAAAAGATATCGACATAGCAGCTGGTGGTTCCATTGAAGCTCACAAGATAATTGATAACACAGCCTCCCACTCACATGAGTGGCACCAGGAAAAAGATATTTTTCGTTCATCTAAAGCGGCTAGAGCCGATTCTAGCCATGACTTTGATTCCGTTTCCGCAAAAATAGATGCTTTCGAGAGACGAATGGAAAAGATGACTAAAGATATTCACGTAATACGAATCAGTTGTGAGCAATGCGGTGGACCACACTTAACGAAAGATTGTCACATTGAGCAAACGATGGAACAACGTGAGAATGTTTCCTACATGAACCAAAGGTCGGGAAATAATTATCAAAATAATTATCAACCACCAAGGCCAAACTTCAATCGAAATCAAAACATTCTTTACAATCCAAATGGGCTAAACAATAACTCGTATAACCAACAAGGTCTGAATAATCATCCAACTCAAAACAACACTTTCAATCAACAAAAACCTATCTTGTATAAACCACCACAACAAACCGAAGAAAAAAAATCAAATCTGGAAGAAATGATGGCAAAGCTAATGGAATCTCAAACACAATTTATTACATCTCAAACCCAAATGAATGAGAGGTTTGATCAGTCATTAAGAACTCAACAAGCTTCCATTTTGAATCTAGAAAAACACGTAGGTACTCTTGCTAGCATGATGAGTGAGAGAGAACAAGGAAAGCTATCGAGTAATACTGAAGTAAATCCTCGGAATGAGAATGTTAACATGGTTTCAACAAATTCTGAAAAACCAACACCAGAAGATGGGAAGGTTTTAGATGTGAGTAACAATGAAGAAGTTACAACACCACCACCACCCGAGTATGTAATGCCAATGGTGGCACCATACAGACCACTCATCCCGTTTTCAAGAAAAGGAGTTGAGTATGAGCAAGTAATATGTAATAAAGTTTGTGATACATCTGGAAAGAAGAAGAAGAATAAGAAAGTGCAAGAAACAAAAACCGTAAAAATAAACCCGGTGAAGACAATTCCACCAAAAGTTCCACCCAGGTTGGGTGATCCGGGTGAATTTATTGTTCCTTGTCTACTTAGTGATTGTGTCATGTATGATGCACTAGCAGATTTAGGTGCGAGTGTGAGTGTTATGCCTCTCTCATTATATAAGAGATTAGGAGTAGGTGAGTTAAGTCCAACGGAACTGAGTGTTCGACTCTTTGATCAAACCATTAAGCACCCAGTTGGAATTGCTGACGACCTACCCGTTCAAGTGGGTAATTTAACCTTTTTAGTTGAATTTATTGTCATTGACATAGAAGATGACCCAAACATTCCTCTAATTTTAGGTCGACCATTCTTAGCGTCCACCGAAGCGTTATTTGATGTAAGAAAAGGTACAATGACACTTAGTAATAATGAAAAATCGATCACCTTTGTGAGTCAAAAGTCTAAATCTCCACTAACCAAAACCGTTGAATTAACAAAAACGATTGGTAAAAACCATATTGTTTTACCAACTTCAACGGTAGTGCTTAACAATAATAAAATGCCTAAGTGTGGGGAAGATGAAGTAAAACCTAATGATGACCTGATAACAAAGAACCCCGTTGTTGATACGAAATTAAATGACCCCGTTATTAATAGTTCAATGAAGAAACTTATTAAACGGATTCGCTATGCCAGAACCAAGGGGAACTTTAAGTTATATAACCGGTTAGTATCCAATCTATCGCCTAAAGAAAAGGCAAAACTAGTTGAATTTGTGGATATCACACAGGAATCCGACCAATGGCTTAAAGCAAAAGTCACAGATATGCAAGTTGATTATGGTCCAAAAGAAATTGACGATGAAGTTAATCACAATTTTGACAATACAGCTACCTAAGTGTGGGGAGATTCAAATGTTCTAAAAAGAAAATACTGTCTAGAGTTAGTTGTTCTGTTCTCGTGTAGTTCCGAGAATAGAATCCGATTGGTCTTTTTCGCTAGCAGACACTAAAGAACTAGTTTTCTCCCCCCATTCTGAATTTTTGTTTTTTAGGTTTTGTATGAAATTAATATGCATTTTTAAATTTATGTTTTGTGTGAAAAAAAACAAAAATTACTTTATTTCATTAAGTTTAAAAAATGATTTTTAAAATTCATCGTAAGTTGAAGACTAGGTCATGGAACCGAAATTGCTTTACCCGAGGGCGGGGCGAAAAATTTTATTATCATTATTTTTTAATTTTATTGATCTAAAGTATACTAAAAAAATTAAAAAACCCAAAAATCTTTGCTTTTAAAACAATAGCTTTGAAAACGACAAATTTTAAATTTTGTCGACGGACGGACTAGGTAAACATACCGAAACTACCTAAAATAAAAGGAAACAAAATTTTAAAAAATTATTCATTTAAATTGTTTTAATAAATAAAGGTTTTATAATATATATATATATATATATATATATATATATATATATATATATATATATATATATATATATATATATATATATATATATATATATATATATGTTTGTAGTTTATCTTATGTACAAAACAGGATAAAACAAAGCACTTTCAAAGACTGACATTAAGTTCAGCAAAAGCTACTAATTTTAACGACAAGACGTAAAATATTAAATGTGATATAAAACAATATGTTTGCAAACTCAGTATTTTTAATCACTTTTCTACACTAATCACCCTCATGAATTTATAATTATAGTTTAATTTCATGCAAATGAGGGCATTGCATGATCTCAAGTGTGGGGAAGGGTTATAAATTCTCTCGGGTTTACACTTAGTTTAATTGCCAAATTTTGTGAAAATTTGAAAAAATTTCAACTAAATGAATTCAAAATCATGTTTATACATATTTATGAACGATAAAACTAGGTGTTAATGCCGAAATTATTGTTACCTCTGAGAGAACATAAATGGAGAAACAACCCAAAACGTAAGAATTCATTTAAAATGGAATAAAGGAGAATAAAAAGGCAAAGAAAGAAATAAGATAAAAGCTAAGTGTGGAAAGAATTTACCAATTTCTTTAAAACACATATCAAATATTTGGTACAGATTATTGCAGGTACTTTTGCTTTGGACTAAACTAATCAGTTTTACCCGATTTAATGTATCATATAGAGGTCAAGTACCTCGCGATGTAATCATATGTTATTGTATTCGTCCTTATGGATTAGGACGGGTCACGACATGTGGTATTAGAGCTGGTATAACCGTGTCTATGTGTGGCGGGTTAGTCGTAAAGGAGGTTCTCACAGTGTGACCTGTAGCGAAGCATTGGCTCTTACTCCTTGCGATCCCTTACGAGAGTTGGCAGTAGCCGAGAGGCAGGCCCTAAAATCAGTATCTGAGGTACACTCAGTGGTCACCATGCGGTTAGCTGGGAAGGCACTGGGTGGGATGGTGGTTGTTCCCACTGTATTTACATGTGGTATCGGAGCGGTGGTCTTAGCGAACCAGGTCTTGCATTAGTGTGTCTAACTGATAGTTGTTTAGATGCATTAGTGAGTCTGGACTTCGACCGTGTCTGCATGTCAAAAGTTTTGCTTATCATTTCATGTCGAAAATCATCTATTTATCATCCTTAGGAAATTACATGCTTATCATTCTTAGTCTAGACACTTCTTATTGCATTGATTGCATGAATAGTTTAAAGACAAAATTCATATTTTAGCGTGTCTGCTAATCCATATCTTAGCGTATATTTTACTGTAGACTTTGTCTGACACGTTTCCTTAATTTCCTCCGTAATCTATGGGATCTTCTGTACTATACATAGAATATTATCCGATATCCGAAAATCATTTCATAAAATCCTTTACCTAACCGTGCAAGATGAATTCCGCAACCAATTCAAGTTCGTCGGATTACGATAACTATTCCGATATGGATTTTCACTCAAGCTCCGAAAGAAGTGTGACCGGAATGGATCAACCAATCAGTCATCACCTATTCTGGATAAATTGGGGATGGGTTCATAGCCTCCTCAATTATTGGAGACAAGAATAAGGCAATCCTTTCCATCCACCACATTGTTCTCTTGACGAAGAACCTGAAACCCTTACCGGCGAACCTGTCCGAAACACCATTTTCTCTCTCATTTCCAGAGTATCTCGTCACGATTATATATTACATCAAATTCTAGATCTTATTTATCCACTCGTCCGAACCGACAATCACCCAGGTGTAATAGAAGAAGTCAACGAGCTTCGCGCCCGGGTAGTAGTTTTGAAGAATATGGTGCAAAAGTTACAAGCACCAGCAACAACACCAACAGTACCATCACCACCACTAACGGCAACATCCGCATCTCACACATCGACATCACAATCTGTATCTCGAGCATCAACATCGTACTTACTATAGATACCAAGGAGTACTAATAAGAATCAACGATGAAGTATTGATTCATAACTTCATTGGAGAACTATTAGGTGATGATTATGTAATCTCTAAAGTCTTAGAGATTACTTATTTTAGCTCAAACCAAAAAGTAAATGAGATTAATATCATATTAACTCATAAATCCATGATTACATCTGAAGAAAATATATATGTATATATGTTTTCATAAAGATTGTAATTAAAAATTCTTTTGTACAAGTTGTTAATGGTGAAAATATTTTAACGGGTAGGTAATACCTGAGGAATATTTAAATTTCACATTAATCAGTTACACGGTACATTCTGCGAATCTGATTCAACAGTCATTCACTATCCTACTTGCAACCACCGATATACGTATCCGTTCACTGCAGAATAACCATTTTCATCCAATTTCATATTTGGATTTTGATTTACCAGAATCCAACAAGTGGCATAATGAAGAAAACATTGGACAAAATAAAACTTGTTAGAAACAAACAAATTAACTATGAGAAATTTTGTTAAGAATCCACGCTAACTGTTCCTAGCTAACTGTTCCTAGCTAACTGATTACATTTTATTTATCACAATTTATATTCTCGCAATTTTATTTATCGTCATTTAATTTCTGTTATTTATTTTACGTACTTTAAATATCGGGACACGTATACAAGGTTTTGACATATCATATCGACGCATCTATATATATTATTTGGAATAATCATAGACACTCTATATGCAGTAATGATCGAGTTAGCTATACAGGGTTGAGATTGATTCTATAATAATATATATACTTTGAGTTGTGATCGAGTCTGAGACATGTACACGGATCACGATACGTATTAATTAATTCGAATATTATATATTAAACTATATATGAATTATTGGACTGTTAATTGTGGACTATCGACTGTGGACTAATAACATTGGACAATAAAAATGAATTAAAATATTGATTATAACATATGAAACTAAAAAATTCATCAAGTTTGCCACTTGATTTCATCTTAAACCTCATTTGTATATTGACGATTCAAATCTGCGTTCAAACTTTTCATGATTCTTGAAAACACCTCAATCGAGAGGATGAAACCACCGCACTCCATCTACGGAAGGAAAGATTTATGCATATAGTTATGCACCTAAAAAAAAATAAAAAAGACTCGGAACCTGAGTAAACATTTAACACGTATCTGTACTAACTCCTTTGGCATTGTTATTACCGAAAATAACATTGCAATTCTTTTTCAAATTAAACAATTTTTCCACAGCTTCAGTAAATCAACTTCGACTTTTCATTCGAAACAACCTTATTAGGACCTTGATATATACGCTGTCTCTTCGCCTTCATTACCAGGGAACCGTTTATATTCCACCACATTAGCAGTAAACTCACCAGCAACTTCATTACTCATTGGTTTAAATCTTTCCGAAGAACCATTATATTTGTTCATTAAAACCCTATCATGAACTCATCGGCTTCTTGTAACAATAATTACCATACCAAATACCGGGAGGCATCAATCGATAATCTCGAATTTTTCCGCGATTCTACGACAACAATTTTATATATAAAAATAAATAAATATATATATATATATATATATATATATATATATATATATATATATATATATATATATATATATATATATATAACTTCTATCTCCTGGATTTACGAACTTTAATTCTGAATTTCTGAAAAGCGCTTTAACTTATGAATCAGTTCCTTGAGTTTTTGAAAAAGCTAATGAAGCAGTGAAAACTGAAGACTGTCTTAATAGTCAAAAGTTTGATGATAAAGAATGGAGTGTTGAAAAAGCTCAAAGATTTTGATACTGAAAAATGAATTGAGCAAATCATGAAAAAGACTCTGAACAAGGACTAAACTTATACATAAAAGAATCCTGATGATTCTATTTCTGATGAAATCTTTAACGAATACCTTGCTCCTTAATCGCTCTAAATCATCGTGAATGAATTTCTTCATCACAATTTGATTCAAAAACTCTAAGATATTATCGTATCTTTCATTATTAATATCCTCAATATTTCTGAAGATACCTTCATAAATATTCTCGTCCAATATTAATTATCTCACCGAGCTATCTGTGTTATATCATAAAAGGAAACTGTTTTTGTTTCTCTATTCTGTAAACCTTCGAGTTTAAAATAAGAATGCTTTTGAAGTAGTGTTGGGAACTGAAGCATGAGTTAGTATAATATAATGACACTTGATCAACGTGATTATATTACAGTAAGTCATGCTGAGTGTCTAATGAAATGTGATGATTCACAGATCCTACCGTCATCATGTGCCATGTTACATGACTCTTGTATTCTATTTAACTTCCAAAGATATCAAGAAAATATTTTATTGATGATTCGGTCTTTTTTGGATATTCTGGTAATTTGACAAATCAGGACCGTGCCATTAGAATTTCCTTCTTAGAACATTAACTAGGTTTATTTCGAAATCACATACCTATGAATTCTAGACCATTATTTGTTGTACTTAGAGTTGAGAAGAAAATAAAAAGGCAAAGAGCTCCAAAATATAAGAGAAAATATAAAGCCCAATAACAACACGGACGTTACAAACCGTGGATATTAATACGAGTAGCAATATAAAGACATGGTATAATTAAGAATAGTATCACCACGAGGTTATATTAAAAGTAAACAGACTTTATGGTAGAAGATTGAAAAGAAGGATGACATAAATGATAATTAGGAAAATATCAGGGATTAGAACTGGATTAAGCATTCTCACAATCTTTTGGATGTATGAACTAAGAAAGAAAGTATAGGAATGGTGAGAATAATGAAACAGGAGAGCTTAATTTATAATGGAAATATCAGACAGAGTAATCGAGGCAGATCACCGTATTTAATTATAGAGATCTTAATTTCCTTAATTCGCCGAAGAATCAAATCTTTTAAATTTCGAAGATTTTCTTTAAATCCCTTGAATAGTCACTGGTTAAATCAAATCGGCAATTACTCATTTTCACTCTTTTGTGATAGTTTCACTCGTACTCTTCAAGTAATCAAATCATATTATCCATATTACTCAATGATGATAAAACTCTACTTATCAACTCATATTCGTCATGAAAACATTTTTATTGTTAGCCATGACTACCTCACTCAAATTTCGGGACGAAATTTCTTTAACAGGTAGGTACTGTGACGACCCGGGAATTTTCGACCAAATTTGAACCTTATTCTTTATATGATTTCGACACGATAAGCAAAGTCTGTAAAGCTGAGTCACAAAATTTTGGAACAGTTTACATTAATGCATTTGTCCATTGACTATTCCTGACGATTCATGAACAACTAATTTGTAAATAGATATATAATTTTATTTGAAATATTATTTGAAATAATATATGATTTAATTGTTGGAAATAAATATATTAAATAATATCCGTATATTTAATATTATTAATTTAATATATAATATATAGATAAAGCTGTTAAATTTATTTGTTTAAAAATATGTAATTAACATATTTAAGTATGTAGAAAAACATGCTAAGTAATAATTATATATAGTAATTTAGAATATATAAATATACATTTTAAAAAAAGAAAAACTTAGAATACCTTATGTTTTATTTTCTTAATGAATTTAATAACGGATATTTATATATTAACAATTATAGAGTAATATATGTAATACATATATAGTTTCTATACATAATTAATTGTATGAATATCGTAATTTATAAATACTTATAATATTTCATTATATGTAAATAAATGGAGTATTAACATTAAATTATTATTATTAACATTATTAATAATAATTATTATTATCATTATTAGTAATATTATAATTATTATGATAATTATTACAATTAATATTAAATATAATAAATATATATAAAAAAAGAAAGAAAAAAAAGAGAAGAAAACAAAAACAGATATAAACGCGTATACCTATCTGCTATATTTATTTATCTTTCTGTCTTTTTCGTTCTTCCTTCTGTATACCCGTGCCTGAAATTGATTCAACCCTACTTATCAAATTGAATGTTCCTTGATTTGAGCAGCAATTATTCAAAATCAACCTTTATATTTCTCTCATGCTACTACCCTTGCTGTGATTCGAAAAATAAAAGAAAAATATAAAGAAAAATACAACCCGATTTCTCTGTTCGTGATAAAATCTTTATCCATAACTCAATTCCAAAGCAATTGACAAAATCTAAGAATACAGAAGCATTAGGAATCACGTATATAAGCTATCTGTAAGTTTCTAGTTTTCAATTCGTTCTATTTATTCTGAATTTTGAAGTCGAATTATAAAAAGAAAAAGTCAAATGTATGAACATAAATCAAATTCGAGCAATCTGTGATGTTATGAGGTACAATTTCGTTTGTAAAATATTAGAAAATTGATTTAGAGAATCTTTCATGAAGAAACCGATTAATGAAACACTCTAGAATTTTAAATCAATTTTCAAACTCCATTTTTTGTTCATACGAAGCTGCTGTTACATTTAATTTTTTTATTTTCTTCATTCTGTAAATTGAATATCCCACAGTCTGATTTCTTTATCAATTGAAATTTCTAAAGTCCATTTATTATTTTATTTTGCTGCAATAGTGATGTTGTCACAGCCTGCATATCACGATGAAGAAGTAGAAACAGAAATGGTATTAAAATAATTAAATCACGTTATAAAAACAGAAAGGTGACCGGTAGTGCATTGGTTACGAGTGTTGCGGGTGAGCGAGAGGTCGGGGGTTCGAGCCTAGTATGAGGCAGTATTTTTTTGAAAGGCTTAATTCATGAAGGTAGTCTCATAAATATTAGTATTATCATTTTATTATCATTTTTATTATTATTATTATTATTATTATTATTATTATTATTATTATTATTATTATTATTATTATTATTATTATTTTAATTATTATTGTCATTGTTATTTTTGGTATTGTTATTATTACTATTATTATGATCATAATTAAAATTATAATTAATGTTAATATTATTAACATCATTAAAACTATAATTTTATCATTTTGTTATTATTAGAATAAGTAATATTAACATTATTAGGATTATGATTATGATTAGGATTATTATTATTATTGTTATTATAAAAATAATACAATTTATTATTATTTTTCACTAATATTAGTATTAATATTATTTTTGTAATTATTAGTTTTACTATTATTGTATTTAACATAAGTATCAATTTTAACAATATTGTTATTAGTATTAGTATTATTGATATTAAGAAAGTTATTATTATTAGTAAATCATTATTATCAAAACTATTATTTTGTTACAAATAGCTATTTTGTAACTAAATTATACTTAACACATATATTATAATTATATTAATAGATTATATACCTACATATCAAACATAATAATAATATTTATATAAATACCTATATATAACAAACTAATGATATTTTTTTATATAATACTAACCAGATATATATATATATATATATATATATATATATATATATATATATATATATATATATATATATATATATATATATATATATATATATATATATATATATAGATATTAAACATTTTGAAGATATACACAAACTAAATAAGTATAATATATAATTTAAGATAATATATAAACTTGTTCGATTACGAATATACATTTTAATTTATATACAAATGATATAGGTTCGTGAATCCGAGGCCAACCCTGCATTGTTCAATATAGTTGTATGTATTTTTACTACAAAATACAGTATGGTGAGTTTCATTTGCTCTTTTTTTAAATGCTTTTGCAATATATATTTTGGGGACTGAGAATACCTGCGCTGCTTTTATAATTGTTTTACGAAATAGACACAAGTACTTAAAACTACATTGTATGGTCGGATTATTAAACCGAATATCGCCCTTTCAAGTCTGGTAGCCTAAGAATTAGGGAAATGGCCCCTAATTGACGCGAATCCTAAAGATAGATCTATGGGCCTACAAACCCCATTCTGAAATTTGGAATGCTTTAGAACTTCGATTTAAATGGTGCTTGCGATTGCCAATATTTATGGCATACTTGCGAGTATGCAGGGGATATTCTATATGCAATATGTTAATTTCGGTTACCAGGTGTTCATCATACGAATGGATTTATGAGAAATGAAAATCTTGTGGTCTATTATATTATTGGAAATGATTGACTATGATAAACTAATGAACTCACCAACCTTTTGGTTGACACTTGAAAGCATGTTTATTCTCAGGTATGAAAGAAATCTTCCGCTGTGCATTTGCTTATTTTAGAGATATTACTTGGAGTCATTCATGGCATATTTCAAACGACGTTGCATTCGAGTTGTCGAGTTCATCAAGATTATTATTAAGTCAATTATAGTTGGATATATTTTACGAAATGGTATGCATGCCGTCAACGTTCGATGTAATGAAAGTTTGTCTTTGAAAAACGAATGCAATGTTTGTAAAATGTATCATATAGAGGTCAAGTACCTCGCGATGTAATCATATGTTATTGTATTCATCCTTATGGATTAGGACGGGTCACGACATAATTTATATAACTTATTTTCAGATCATCGTTTATTTTAAAATCACATAAGTTCGAATTAACTTCTCTAAATAATAATCGAAACGTCCAACGAGTATAACAATCATTTAAAATTTATTTATAATATACTTTTATGTATATATAGATATGTTTTAAATAATAATTATTATAAATTCATACTTCATAACAATATTCAATATATCAAATTATACTTTCAATTATTATTTATATATATACACACATATCTATTTACAAATAGTTGTTCGTGAATCGTCGGGGTTAGTTGAAGTCAAATGAATGTATGAGAAAGCAGTTCAAAAATTTTGAGACTCAGGATAACAGACTTTGCTTATCTTGTTGAAATCATATTAAGATTAAGTTTAAATTTGGTCGGAAATTTCCGGGTCGTCACAGCATCTTGACAATATACACAAACCATAATATTATTTCGGCATTATAACTCACTATATCATAACATATACTAAAGATAACTACTCGCTATACATGGCAAAAACATCACAAGGCATAATGATGAAAGACATTAAATAAAAATACAAAGGATAGAAGTACCAGTAGATTAAACGAGTTTCGAATACAAAAGTGACAACTTCAAACTCCAGACTGCTCCTAATACAATCTTCAGAGTTCTTCTCCTGGTACTAGGTTTCCCGCACGGAGTCGAAGACCTTGAAAGTGTGACTAATATTGTAGAAAGAGAGAGAGAGCGAGAGAGAGAGAGAGAGAGAGAGAGAGAGAGAGAGAGAGAGAACTGAATTGATGTGTGTGTAAAAATGGATGACAAAAGCTCCTTAAATAGACTTGATTTTTGCCTGCATACGGCTGGCAGGCCGTATGGAAGGTCGTATGGGCTGGCAAGCTGTTTTTCATGCCCGTTTGCTGACGCCATATGGTAGGCCATTTTTCACACTGGCAGGCCATATGGCAAGCTGTATGGAAAGCCGTATGGCCTGTCCTGGTCAGCTGTTTTCACTGGATCGTAAGTTGATTTTCTTGATCGTAGCTTGGTTTCTCGTCTTTCACCGCTTTCGCTCTAGAATCTTCGTTTTAGCTCCGATTCTCTTGATCCTTTTTGCACCGTCTTCGTAATCACTTGATCTTTAATTTTAATTGACAAAGCGAGTATTTTGGCGATAAAGCTTGGAACTTTATTGTTTTTGGGCCTCAATATCGGGGTTAAAACGTGACTTTTTAGCCGATATGTTGACACGATGATAATGCTCCAAATGAACATAAATTTAGGCACAATATCCTTCCAATATGTAAAGCTTTTAGTTGTAATTGTTCTATTTTTATGTAATATTCATTTAAATAAATAAGTGCGAAGACAAAAGAAGAAAACGAAGATTTGAAGACGCAAATGACCAAAAAGCTCAAATATACAAGATATAATTCAAGTGGTTCAATTTAATGATGAGAAACGTCTCAAAATTACAAGAGTACGAGCCATAAAACGCAAAATACAAGATATTAAATTGTACGCAAGGACGTTCGAAAATTCGGAATCGGGACATGAACCAACTATCAACGCGCGACGTAACGGAGCTAAAATTACAAGATAACTATGCACATAAATATAATATAATATATAAATAATTCTTAAAATTATATATATATATTATATAATAAAACATCGGCAAAACTAGAAAACAAAAGTAGGTGGCCTGATCCAGCTGGCCATGCGATCGCATGGCCAGGAAGACTATTTTTAATGCGATCACATGAAGCCAGAAACCTGGCCAGGTCCTATAAATTCAGCATTTTTCGACGAGTAAAAGATACCTTTTTCTTTTCCTTTCTATGTAACGTAAATATATATATATATATATATATATATATATATATATATATATATATATATATATATATATATATATATATATATATATATATATATATATATATATATATATATATATATATAATATAATTTTAATTTTAAGTTAATAATAATAAGGTTATTTTAAGAATGTTTTACGGGTTTTAAGCCAAAATTCTGTCCGTACAACGCTACGCGATTAATCACCACTGTAAGCTATGTTCTTCCATTTTAAATTAATGTCTCGTAATTACGTTATTATTATGCTTAATTAAGCCAAAGTAATCATGATGTTAAATTAAATATTAAGATGGGGTTATTAGATTTTTTACCATAATTAAGGTTTGGACAAAAGACCGACACTTGTGGACATTGGAATATGACTATTAATAGATATGGGGTATTGTCTAATTGAGCAACAACTCATTGGAACCTGTTGAACCTATCTTCAAATTAGTTAATCTAATAATTATTAAAATGATTATGTATGTCCTATTTAGTGACGTTTATACGACATCTTTTACGATCATTTAATTAATTATTTGGGTTGGGTAATTGATTATTCATTTTGATCAAGTGGGTAAATTAATATTCATATCTCATTAAAACAGGGGTGGATTAAATACAAGGATAATTGGGGTAATTGTTAACAAAGTATTAAAACCTTGGATTACGCGCAGTCGATAACCTGGTGTAATTATTAACAAAGTATTAAAACCTTGTTATAGTTCGAATCCCTAATTAGTTGGAATATTTGACTTCGGGAATAAGGTTAATTTGACGAGCATTTTATAATTATGACCGATGGACTATTATGGACAAAAACTAGATAGGCATCAAATAAACCAGGACAAAGGACAATTAACCCGGGTAACAATTAATTAAAATCAAAACGTCAAACATCATGATTACTGAAGTTTAAATAAGCATAATACTTTTATTTCATATTTCATCGTACCTTTATTTACTGTCATTTTAATTACTGCAATTTACTTTATCGCAATTTAAATTCTGTCATTTATATTATCGTCATTTATCTTTACGCTTAAAATATAAAATCGACAAACCGGTCATTAAACGGTAAAAACCCCCTTTTATAATAATATTACTATGTATAATTATATATATTTTATATAAATATAATTATTAAAAATATAGCGTTAAACTCAGCTAGCTCCCTGTGGAATGAACCGGACTTACTAAAAACTACACTACTCTACGATTAGGTACACTGCCTATAAGTGTTGTAGCAAGGTTTAGGTATATCTCATCCGTAAATTAATAAAACTTGTGTAATTTGTATCGTATTTTGCAATAAAAATATAACTATTTCGTACCCCTCTGCTTTAACATCAAGTATTTTTGGCGCCGCTGCCGGGGACCCGAAAGTGAAACGCTATAAAAAAAATTTTTTATTAAGCTTTAATTCATTTTTATAAAAAAACGTTTTATATAATACAATCAAAAATATAAAAAGAAAAACAAAATATATATGTTTTTAAGAGTTGTTAAAAATATATAAAATTATAAAGTATTTTTATTTCTATTTTAGTTTTTAAATATAAGTTTTATTTAATTTATATAAATATTTTATACAAATATAAAAACAGAAAAAAGAAAAAAGAAAAAAAAAGAGTAAAAGTAATCGGGCCCAACTATAGCAGCCCAACATAAGGCCTGGATCCGAGGGTCATGCAACCGCATGGATTTGACAGGCCTGGTACATCAGCTAAATCGAATTAGGGTTTGATTAATATATAATTATTATTAATTAATTTAGATTAGGGTTTTGTTTTAATATTAATTACTTTTAGTTTTATTTAATTTGTATTTTTAAGTTATAATTAGTTTTATTAAATATATAAACTTAATACTTTTATAAAATAATAATATAAAAATAATATTTTTAAAAAAATTGTATTTTTACAACTTTAAGTTTTATTTTTATATTTTATATCTTTTTATTCGTAATATTTGTATTTTTATCGTTCGTAATTAGTTTTTAATCTAGTATTTTGCCGTAGTATTTTATATTTCTAGATTTTTAGGCTTTGCCGTAAAATCCCTTATGTACTTTTTCTTTAGACTAAGATTTAGGTGTTTTAGAATTTTGCGACACCGTTTTAAGATTTTAGTACTTTTTAAGTTATTGCCGTTTTGGATTTAGAATTCCTTTAGGCTTTAATACCTTTAGACGTAAGTTTTAATTTTTAGTTTTTAGACTTTTAAGTTCCGACGCTCTACTTTCTTATTATTGTTTTTTGACTCTTTATTTTTTGACGTTTTTCGACGCACTCTTTTTCTTTCTTATTTCTCGACGCTCTAGTTTTTAGGACATAGATTTTATCTTCAAAATTTCGACGAAAAATTATTTTAAGCGGTTAAATTGATAGACATCCAAAATTTTCTGGTTCGTAGTAATAGTTGGATTTTTTAGTGGCGAGTTGTGGGCTTCCGATTTAAAGGGTTCTAGCTACCTGCTGCATCTATTGGCTATTCGAAACGTGAGCAAAATCAGAAAAGTCTATTAATTTGATAACTTCTATAATTTTTATATTTATAACTAATAGGATATTTAGTGAATGCACCGAGCAAAACGTTCACCAGCTTTCATACGTTCACCACCTGTAACTCGATCAAGTCATCTAGCCAATATTATCGCCGTTGATTTTTCTTTAGAATCATCATCTAGTCAAACAAGTACTCCAACTCAAAATCCCGATAATCCATTTTTTGAACCCGACTTCAAAATTGAAAACCCGAAGGATATTCAAGGACAATTCCAAGATCCAGAACCACTAATCATTCCTCCTGAACCACAAACCGTTAAATCAGAATCCTCTAGTGATTCGTATTCAACAATTTCAATTATGGAAGTAACGGAACCTCTAAGTATGGAAGATCGAATGAGAGCCACATACACTGGCCAAGGTCACGCCATTATTAAACCAGACATTAATGCGACAGATTATGAAATCAAAGGACAAATCCTACACATGGTAACTAATCAATGCCAATATAGTGGTACGCCAAAAGAAGATCCAAATGAACATCTTCGAACCTTTAATAGGATTTGTACTCTATTCAAAATAAGAGAAGTTGAGGATGAACAGATCTATCTGGTGTTATTTCCCCGGACTTTAAAGGGAGAAGCCAAAGATTGGTTAGAATCGTTACCTGAAGGGGAGATTGATACATGGGATGTCTTAGTTGAAAAATTTCTTAAACAATTCTTTCCGGCATCTAAAGCTGTGAGACTTCAAGGAGAAATTGTTACGTTCACGCAAAAGCCAAATGAAACTCTATATGAGACGTGGACAAGATTTAGAAAGTTGTTGAGAGGATATCCTCAACATGGTTTAGACTCTTATCAAATAGTATAAATATTCTACCAAGGATGCAATATTACTACACGAAAAGATATCGACATAGCAGCTGGTGGTTCCATTGAAGCTCACAAGATAATTGATAACACAGCCTCCCACTCACATGAGTGGCATCAGGAAAAAGATATTTTTTGTTCATCTAAAGCGGCTAGAGCCGATTCTAGCCATGACTTTGATTCTGTTTCCGCAAAAATAGATGCTTTCGAGAGACGAATGGAAAAGATGACTAAAGATATTCACGCAATACGAATTAGTTGTGAGCAATACGGTGGACCACACTTAACGAAAGATTGTCACATTGAGCAAACGATGGAACAGCGTGAGAATATTTTCAACATGAACCAAAGGTCGGGAAATAATTATCAAAATAATTATCAACCACCAAGGCCAAACTTCAATCGAAATCAAAACATTCTTTACAATCCAAATGGGCTAAACAATAACTCGTATAACCAACAAGGTCTGAATAATCAACCAACTCAAAACAACACTTTCAATCAACAAAAATCTATCTTGTATAAACCACCACAACAAACCGAAGAAAAAAAATTAAATCTGGAAGAAATGATGGCAAAGCTAATGGAATCTCAAACACAATTTATTACATCTCAAACCCAAACGAATGAGAGGTTTGATCAGTCATTAAGAACTCAACAAGCTTCCATTTTGAATCTAGAAAAACACGTAGGTACTCTTGCTAGCATGATGAGTGAGAGAGAACAAGGAAATCTACCGAGTAATACTGAAGTAAATCCTCTGAATGAGAATGTTAACATGGTTTCAACAAATTCTGAAAAACCAACACCAGAAGATGGGAAGGTTTTAGATGTGAGTAACAATGAAGAAGTTACAACACCACCACCACCCGAGTATGTAAAGCCAGTGGTGGCACCATACAGACCACCCATCCCGTTTCCAAGTAAAGGAGTTGAGTATGAGCAAGTAATATGTAATAAAGTTTGTGATACATCTGGAAAGAAGAAGAAGAATAAGAAAGTGCAAGAAATAAAAACCGTAAAAATAAACCCGGTGAAGACAATTCTACCAAAAGTTCCACCCAGGTTGGGTGATCCGGGTGAATTTATTGTTCCTTGTCTTCTTAGTGATTGTGTCATGTATGATGCATTAGCAGATTTAGGTGCGAGTGTGAGTGTTATGCCTCTTTCATTATATAAGTGATTAGGAGTAGGTGAGTTAAGTCCAATGGAAATTAGTGTTCGACTCTTTGATCAAACCATTAAGCACCCAGTTGGAATTGCTGACGACCTACCCGTTCAAGTGAGTAATTTAACCTTTTTAATCGAATTTATTGTCATTGACATAGAAGAGGACCCAAACATTCCTCTAATTTTAGGTCGACCATTGTTAGCGTCCACCGGAGCGTTATTTGATGTAAGAAAAGGTAGAATGACACTTAGTAATAATGAAAAATCGATCACCTTTGTGATTCGAAAGTCTAAATCTCCACTAACCAAAACCGTTGAATCAACAAAAATGATTGGTAAAAACCATATTTTTTTACCAACTCCAACGGTAGTGCTTAACAATAATAAAACGCCTAAGTGTGGGGAAGATGAAGTAAAACCTAATGATGACCTGATAACAAAGAACCCCGTTGTTGATACGAAATTAAATGACCCCGTTATTAATAGTTCAATGAAGAAACTTATTAAACGGATTCGCTATGCCAGAACCAAGGGGAACTTTAAGTTATGTAACCGATAGTATCCAATCTATCGCCTAAAGAAAAGGCAAAACTAGTTGAATTTGTGGATATCACACAGGAATTCGACCAATGGCTTAAAGCAAAAGTCACATATATGCAAGTTGAATATGGTCCAAAAGAAATTGACGATGAAGTTAATCACAATTTCGACACCACATCTACCTAAGTGTGGGGAGATTCAAATGTTCTAAAAAGAAAATACTGTCTAGAGTTAGTTGTTCTGTTCTCGTGTAGTTCCGAGAATGGAATCCGGTTGGTCTTTTCCATTAGCAGACACTAAAGAACTTGTTTTCTTCCCCCATTCTGAATTTTTATTTTTTAGGTTTTGTATGAAATTAATATGCATTTTTAAATTTATGTTTTGTGTGAAAAAAAAAACAAAAATTACTTTATTTCATTAAATTTAAAAAATGATTTCTAAAATTCATCGTAAGTTGAAGACTAGGTCATGGAACCGAAATTGCTTTACCCGAGGGCGGGACGAAAAATTTTGTTATCATTATTTTTTAATTTTATTGATCTAAAGTATACCAAAAAAATTAAAAAACCTAAAAATCTTTGCTTTTAAAACAATCGCTTTAAAAATGACAAATTTTAAATTTTGTCGAGGGACGGACTAGGTAAACATACCGAAACTACCTAAAGTAAAAGGAAACAAAATTTTAAAAAATTATTCATTTTAATTATTTTAATAAATAAAGGTTTTATAATATATATATATATATATATATATATATATATATATATATATATATATATATATATATATATATATATATATATATATATATATATATATATATATATATATATATATATATATATATATATATATATATATATATATATATATATATATATGTTTGTAGTTTATCTTATGTCCAAAACAGGGTAAAACAAAGCACTTTCAAAGACTGACATTAAGTTCAGCAAAAGCTACTAATTTTAACGACAAGACGTAAAATATAAAATGTGATATAAAACAATATGTTTGCAAACTCGGTATTTTTAATCACTTTTCTACACTAATCACCCTCATGAATTTATAATTATAGTCTAATTTCATGCAAATGAGGGCATTGCATGATCTCAAGTGTGGGGAAGGGTTATAAATTCTCTCGGGTTTACACTTAGTTTAATTGCCAAATTTTGTGAAAATTTGAAAAAATTTCAACTAAATGAATTCAAAATCATGTTTATACATATTTATGAACGATAAAACTAGGTGTTAATGCCGAAATTATTGTTACCTCGGAGAGAACATAAATGGAGAAACAACCCAAAACGTTAGAATTCATTTAAAATGGAATAAAGGAGAATAAAAAGGCAAAGAAAGAAATAATATAAAAGCTAAGTGTGGGAAGAATTTACCAATTTCTTTAAAACTCATATCAAATATTTGGTACAGATTATTGCAGGTACTTTTGCTTTGGACTAAACTAATCAGTTTTACCCGATTTACTGTAATATATTTTAAAGAAAGATGGATCTACACGATGAATCAATTCCATCATTAAAAGGAAGTAAAGTCTTTCGAAAAAGACACGCGCTTCTTGATTTAGGTCAGGAAGTTGTCGTCCAGACCAGCTGTAGGTTGACGAAAAATCTAGAAAAGTCATCTTTAAAATCAGCAGAAAATCCACGGACCTTAACATCAAACAGGGTCGCCAAGTGGTCAGACTTATTCTAACCATGAGAGGATCTATCTCTTAAAATGGGGAGGGCGTCGTGCAAATTAGCTTGATAAGACTAATGAATCAGACCCCCAGAACGGATAATCTCCTTAAAGATTAAAAATCAGCTTCTAAGCCTGATATTACTCAATCCTTGAGATTGACATTAAAGATCGAGAATTACAAACTCATGGAATTCAATGATATCTAAACTCGAGCTTGAACGAGAAAATATTTTGATCAAAATTAAAACCGATTTGTTTTCTGAAAACCTATTTTCAATGCGTTCATTACCATTGAACGTAAAATCCTAGGAATTCACCTGGAATTCATTAGGTCACCTGAACCAAATCGGGTGTCAACTGAAATGTCCCGTTCTTATTGATTAAAAACTTTCCATATTAATTGATTTCGTTGCGAGGTTTTGACCTCTATATGAGACGTTTTTTCAAAGACTGCATTCATTTTTAAAACAAACCATAACCTTTATTTCGTCAATAAAGGTTTAAAAAGCTTTACGTAGATTATCAAATAATGATAATCTAAAATATCATGTTTACACACGACCATTACATAACGGTTTACAATACAAATATGTTACATCGAAATACGTTTCTTAAATGCAGTTTTTATACAATATCATACAAGCATGGACTCCAAATCTAGTCCTTATTTTAGTATGCAACATCGGAAGCTCTTAGTATTCACCTGAGAATAAACATGCTTTAAACGTCAACAAAAATGTTGGTGAGTTATAGGTTTAACCTATGTATATCAAATCGTAACAATAGACCACAAGATTTCATATTTCAATACACATCCCATACATAGAGATAAAAATCATTCATATGGTGAAAACCTGGTAACCGACATTAACAAGATGCATATATAAGAATATCCCCATCATTCCGGGACACTCTTCGGATATGATATAAATTTCGAAGTACTAAAGCATCCGGTACTTTGGATGGGGTTTGTTAGGCCCAATAGATCTATCTTTAGGATTCGCGTCAATTAGGGTGTCTGTTCCCTAATTCTTAGATTACCAGACTTAATAAAAAGGGGCATATTCGATTTCGATAATTCAACCATAGAATGTAGTTTCACGTACTTGTGTCTATTTTGTAAATCATTTATAAAACCTGCATGTATTCTCATCCCAAAAATATTAGATTTTAAAAGTGGGACTATAACTCACTTTCACAGATTTTTACTTCGTCGGGAAGTAAGACTTGGCCACTGGTTGATTCACGAACCTATAACAATATATACATATATATTAAAGTAAGTTCAAAATATATTTACAATACTTTTAATACATTTTGAGGTTTTAAGTTTATTAAGTCAGCTGTCCTCGTTAGTAACCTACAACTAGTTGTCCACAGTTAGATGTACATAAATAAATCGATAAATATTATCTTGAATCAATCCACGACCCAGTGTATACGTATCTCAGTATTGATCATAACTCAAACTATATATATATTTTGGAATCAACCTCAACCCTGTATAGCTAACTCCAACATTCACATATAGAGTGTCTATGGTTGTTCTGCAATATATATATAGATGGGTCGACATGATAGGTTGAAACATTGTATACGTGTCTATGGTGTCTCAAGATTACATAATATACAATATAAGTTGATTATGTTATGGTTGGAATAGATTTATTACTAACTTTCACGTAGGTAAAATGAGTAGTTTTTATCAATCTTGTTTTACTCGCCATTTCTTCGTTTCTAATCCATTTTGAGTGATTCCAGTGGCCACGGTTTCTTATTGAACTTAAATTTATGAATATAAATAGAAAAAGTATAAGTTTATAGTCGGAAATACAAGTTACAAGTCGTTTTTGAAAGAGGTAGTCATTTCCATCGAAAGAACAACATCATGATGACCATTTTGAAAAACATACTTTCACTTTGAGTTTAACCATGATTTTTGGATATAGTTTCATGTTCATAAGAAAAATCATTTTTCCAGAAGTATAGCTTTTAAATCAAAGTTCTTCTTAGCTTTTAATTATCCCAACCAAAACAGCCCCCGGTTTTACTACGAGGCGTATATCCAGTTTTATGGTGTTTATCGTGTTTCCGGGTTTTAAATCATTAAGTTAGCATATCATATAGATATAGAACATGTGTTTAGTTGATTTTAAAAGTCTAGTTAGAAGGATTAACTTTATTTGCGAACAAGTTTAGAATTAACTAAACTATGTTATAGTGATTACAAGTTTATAACGTTGAATAAGACAGCTTTTTATGTATGAATTGAATGATGTTATGAACATCATTACTACCTCAAGTTCCTTGGATAAACCTACTGGAAATGAGAAAAATGGATCTAGCTTCAAAAGATCCTTGGATGGTTTGAAAGTTCTTGAAGCAGAATCATGACACGAAAACAATTTCAAGTAAGATTTCCACTCGAAATAAGATTGTTATAGTTATAGAAATTGAATTAAAGTTTGAATATGATTATTACCTTGTATTAGAAAGATAACCTACTGTAAGTATCAAACGTTTCTTGATCTTGGATGATTACTTGGAATGGATTTAGAAAACTTGGAAGTAAACTTGCAATCTTGGAAGTATTCTTTATTTTATGAAACTAGAACTTTTGGAATTTATGAAGAACACTTAGAACTTGAAGATAGAACTTGAGAGAGATCAATTAGATGAAGAAAATTGAAGAATGAAAGTGTTTTAGGTGTTTTTGGTCGTTGGTTTATGGATTAGATATAAAGGATATGTAATTTTGTTTTCATGTAAATAAGTCATGAATGATTACTCATATTTTTGTAATTTTATGAGATATTTCATGCTAGTTGCCAAATGATGGTTCCCACATGTGTTAGGTGACTCACATGGGCTACTAAGAGCTGATAATTGGAGTGTATATACCAATAGCACATACATCTAAAAGCTGTGTATTGTACGAGTACGAATACGGGTACATACGAGTAGATTTGTTGATGAAACTGAACGAGGATGTAATTGTAAGCATTTTTTTTAAGTAGAAGTATTTTGATAAGTGTCTTGAAGTCTTTCAAAAGTGTATGAATACATATTAAAATACTACATGTATATACATTTTAACTGAATCGTTAAGTCATCGTTAGTCGTTACATGTAAATGTTGTTTTGAAACCTTTAGGTTAACGATCTTGTTAAATGTTGTTAACCCAATGTTTATAATATCAAATGAGATTTTAAATTATTATATTATCATGATATTATGATGTACTAATATCTCTTAATATGATCTATATACATTAAATGTCGTTACAACGATAATCGTTACATATATGTCTCGTTTCAAAATCATTAAGTTAGTAGTCTTATTTTTACATATGTAGTTCATTGTTAATATACTTAATGATATATTTACTTATCATTTAACATAATTAACCAAGTGTATCAATATCTTAATATGATTCATATGTACCTAGTAAGACGTTATAACGATAATCGTTATATATATCGTTTTCGAGTTTCTTAATTTAATAGTCTCATTTTTATGTATATAACTCATTGTTAAAATACCTAATGAGATACATACTTATAATAAAATCATGTTAGCTATATATATAACCATATATATGTCATCGTATAGTTTTTACAAGTTTTAACGTTCGTGAATCACCGGTCAATTTGGGTGGTCATTTGTCTATATGAAACCTATTCCAATTAATCAAGTCTTAATAAGTTTGATTGCTTAACATGTTGGAAACACTTAATCATGTAAATATCAATTTTATTTAATATATATAAACATGGAAAAGTTCGGGTCACTACATCAACCGTAAGAACGGTGGTTGCATAGCGTGGTCGAAGACAAGACCTTGTGCCAGACCGAAAAACTATAGGGTGATCTTTACTATTGCTCCTACAAAGGATAGTAATTGCATCCAACACGTTATAGACCATAATCAAAAGCATGTCACGGGACATTGCCTTAACAGTTGCTTGTTCAACTCTTTCCTTTACAACTGGACGGTAGTTTACTGAAAGGTAATATACGGAGCAAGTATGCTGGACGTGTGCTTTCCTAATACAAGGATTAGCAAGTGGGTGACACAAAACCATAAGTTTGTGAGCTAAAATTTTCAAAACTGAAACCCACAAAACCCACAAAAATAATTTGCAAACACCAGTGAAGTGTTATTCCGGAAAACTTATCTAGGGTAAAATCTAGCTTGAAATTTTCAAAAGATCAAATGTTTTCATAAAGATCCAATTTTCTTAAGGATCTAAATTTTTATAGTCATGTGGGACTGTAAACCACATCGTTACTATCATTGTTTATACCACTGTATCAAAATCACTGATGTATAAAGTGTGAGAATAAAAAAAAGTGATTCGAGTGAAGTGTGATTTTATTTTAAGTTCTGTATTGCTTGAGGACAAGCAACGCTCAAGTGTGGGGATATTTGATAGTGCTCCAAATGAACATATATTTAGGCACAATATCCTTTCAATATGTAAAGCTTTTAGTTGTAATTGTTCTATTTTTATGTAATATTCGTTTAAATAAATAAGTGCGAAGACAAAAGAAGAAAACGACGATTTGAAGACGTAAATGACCAAAAAGCTCAAATATACAAGATATAATTCAAGTGGTTCAATTTATTAATGAGAAACATCTCAAAATTACAAGAGTACGAGCCGCAAAACGCAAAATACAAGATATTAAATTGTACGCAAGGACGTTCGAAAATCCGGAACCGGGACATGAACCAACTATCAACGCGCGACGCAATGGAGCTAAAATTACAAGTCAACTATGCACATAAATATAATATAATATATAAATAATTTTTAAAATTATATATATATATATATATATATATATATATATATATATATATATATTATATAATAAAAAGTCGGCAAAACTAGAAAACAAAAGTAGGTGGCCTGATCCAGCTGGCCATGCGATCGCATGGCCAGGAAGACCATTTTTCATGGGATCGGCTGAAGCCAGAAACCTGGTCAGGTCCTATAAATTCAGCATTTTTCGACGAGTAAAAGATACCTTTTTCTTTTCCTTTCTATGTAACGTAAATATATATATATATATATATATATATATATATATATATATATATATATATATATATATATATATATATATATATATATATATATATATATATATATATATATATATATATTAATAATATAATTTTAATTTTAAGTTAATAATAATAAGGTTATTTTAAGAATGTTTTACGGGTTTTAAGCCGAAATTTTGTCAGTACAACGCTACGCGATTAATCACCACTGTAAGCTATGTTCTTCCTTTTTAAATTAATGTCTCGTAACTAAGTTATTATTATGCTTATTTGAGCCAAAGTAATCATGATTTTAGACTAAATATTAAGACGGGGTTATTAGATTTTGTACCATAATTAAGGTTTAGACAAAAGACCGACACTTGTGGACATTGGACTATGACTATTAATAGATAGGGGGTATTGTCTAATTGAGCAACAACTCATTGGAACCTGTCGAACCTATCTTCAAATTAGTTAATCTAATAATTATTAAAATGATTATGTATGTCCTATTTAGTGACGTTTATACGACATCTTTTACGATCATTTAATTAATTATTTGGGTTGGGTAATTGATTATTCATTCTGATCAAGTGGGTAAATTAATATTCATATCTCATTAAAACAGGGGTGGATTACATACAAGGATAATTGGTGTAATTGTTAACAAAGTATTAAAACCTTGGATTACGCGCAGTCGATAACCTGGTGTAATTATTAACAAAGTATTAAAACCTTGTTACAGTTCGAATCCCTAATTAGTTGGAATATTTGACTTCGGGAATAAGGTTAATTTGACGAGCATTTTATAATTATGACCGATGGACTATTATGGACAAAAACTAGATAGGTATCAAATAAACCAGGACAAAGGACAATTAACCCGGGTAACAATTAATTAAAATCAAAATGTCAAACATCATGATTACGGAAGTTTAAATAAGCATAATACTTTTATTTCATATTTCATCGTACCTTTATTTACTGTCATTTTAATTACTGCAATTTACTTTATCGCAATTTAAATTCTGTCATTTATATTATCGTCATTTATCTTTACGCTTAAAATATAAAATCGACAAACCGGTCATTAAACGGTAAAAACCCCCTTTTATAATAATATTACTATATATAATTATATATATATATTATATAAATATAATTGTTAAAAATATAGCGTTAAACTCAGCTAGCTCCCTGTGGAACGAACCGAACTTACTAAAAACTACACTACTCTACGATTAGGTACACTGCCTATAAGTGTTGTAGCAATGTTTAGGTATATCCCATCCGTAAATTAATAAAACTTGTGTAATTTGTATCGTATTTCGCAATAAAAATATAACTATTTCGTACCCCTCTGCTTTAACATCACACGACAAGCCTTATATGACATTAAACAACCCGAGTTCATGTAACACCTATTTTTTCATAAAAGTGTTGCCTTGGATGGCATTTAAGTTCATAGATATGAAGTTGATCTTGTAGAAGGTAGACTGACCAAGTTTGGCTGGTGAGGGATCGATAATGGAGAATTACTGTTTCAGGAAGGGATCGCGGTCGCGAGAATGACCATCGCGGTCGCGATAATGTGGCAGAACTTACCAGTTCTGGAATAAGGGTGGATCGCGATCGCGACCCACAGCATCGCGGTCGCGATGCGGGGTCTGGCAGGAGTTGTTTAAACTTAATTTTGGGTTTTAATGAGGGGTATTTCGGTCTTTTCCCTTATGGACGAGTTATAATTTGATGATTTGATCTTGAACTCATTCCTATCTCATTTCTTACACACACAAACACTCTCATCTCTCTTAGAGATAGAACCCCTAGCTTTAGAGAGAGAAAACTTAAATCAAGGAAGAAGGTGGTGATTTCTACCCAAATCGGTTGTACATCTTGGAAGATCTATTACTAGGCTACGAATTGGTGTTGTGGTAAGTCTGAAATCCGAATTTCATTTGTGTAAATTGATATTCAAGTTAGAGTTTGAGCTTTGGGTAGTTAGAACCCCATGGATGACCATGAAGTGGGTTTATTGTATCTAGTAATTGGGTTTTAGACCCATTGTTGGTGGGTTTTGGGTTAGAAAACGAGTTGACCATGTTTGTGTCTAAAGATTTAGTGATAATCACTAGAAAGTGTGTATACTAGTGATTATTTTGATGTTTTAAACTCGTAAGAGTGTGGTTGAAAGCTTGATTTTGAAATGTGTCAAAATTAAGGTTTCTAACTTGATTTTGAGGAAGACAAGTAGCACTTGTTACTTAGTTTAGTTGGCGTCATAGGATAATTTTCACTAGTGTTAGTGATTATTGGTGAGTTTGGACATGGGTTGTGCTTGGAAGTGCAATTGGGTCATAATCGCACTAAGTGTCAATTTGAGTTGGTTTGTAATCCACCCTAATTGTGTTATTTGTTTATGTGATATATGTAATAGGTACATTCCATTGACGGATTAAGGATTAGGTATTGCATGCATCAAGGCGATAAAGTGAGTGTAAATATATTATATGCATATGTATGCGTAGGATGGGTACGGGTGTGGTAGAGTGAGCCTTGTGCGTTCGGGTTCACTTTACATGTGTGTGGGAGAATGGACCCTGTGTGTTTTGTGTCCACTTTGCACGTGTGTGCATTTTAGGTGACCACCCTTGGGGTAGTGAATCGTGTGAGTTTTCGAATTCACATTGGCGTGTGAGTGTTAGGCCAACCCCGTTGATGTTGTTGTTGTGACTGGGAGGTGAATCGCGTGAGTTTTCGGATTCACAATGACTCGTGAGTTTTCAGTCATTCCCATTGTTGTAGATATGGTTTGGGGAAGTGAATCACGTGAGTTTTCGGATTCACTCGTGGTTGTTATGGATTAGGGTAGGGAATCGCATGAGTTTTCGGATTCACTAGGGCGCGTGAGTTTTTTCAGATTCACTAGAACACGTGAGTTTTTGGCCAACCCAGTTGTCGTTGTGATGGAGGTAGTGAATCGCGTGAGTTTTCGGATTCACTAGGGCGCGTGAATTTTCGGCCAACCTTCGCGTGTTTGAGGTTAAGGGTTAACCTTGGTGTATTTGTTTATATGCGCATATATTATATTGTTGTGTATGTAGATAACCTTGTGGAATTGACATGGTGGTATGTACCGTATAGCTTGCTTAGTTATACATGGGCATGGTATGTGTTTAATACTTCTATTTGGAGATTCATATGAACTTTATGCATATGTATGGATATAGTATGTTTACATTCACTAAGCTTTATAGCTTAACCTATCGTTTTTTATATATTTATAGATTTGCAAGGCGGAGGCGGAAAAGGGTAAGTACGGGGACTAGTTGACTACCACATGTTGCTTTAGAAGACTTTACTTTTGGATATGACTTAGGATTGGGTAGTGCAATCCCAATCACCATGCTAGGTCTTTTGTTTGAAATTTAAACGCTTTGGGTCGGAATCATCTTTTGGTCATGTTAAACGGGTCTTGGAAAACCATGGGTCGTTATGCCTATTTCGGCACTTAAACTTATGTATTCGATATATTAATGTTGTTTAAACTTGTTGGGTATTGGAAGTGTTTTGAAAAGATAATTGTGCTGTCATTGTGTATTAATATTATTAATGTTAAGAAGAAAAATTTTGTCGATTTAATGACGAATTGGGTCATTACAATTCATGAACCTACAATTTAATCTAGCAAACGACTACACACACATTCATTAAAATGTCAAAGTGTCAATTTGTCGTTCATCAGGTTTATGCGGCTGATACTACGGTTGAGACGCGGTATCAATTGCAAAACGTCTGATCAAAATTTACCTTCCAAACTTTAATATTCGACTATTGTCTGGTAATTCTAGTGACTTATATTGTGCCTTCTTGATACAATATTAAGTATACAATGATAATTTATGACGTTCTATCATCTTGGTTTATGAATACAGTTATCACTAAACGTCATCATTAAAGGAACATATTTACTAGAGGCATAAGTTTCCATAATTTTACAAATATACAAAAAGTATCTAGACACATTTAGAAAGATCGTTAAGACCCATTAAGAGTTTCTCCCTCCTTAGCCAAATTAATGAGTGTTACTTAAGTATTGTTTGATACTTGATGCTTAAAAATGTGCTAAAAACTATGCATGTGTTTATGATGTATTCCAATGTAAAGATTCTCTTGATTTGTCTTTTTGAATATTCGGTAACAATTAATATTGGGAGTTGATATTTAGGAGTTGTAAAAAATGGTGCATACGTACACTTCCAATGGAAGATGTCTTCCGTAAAGAGAATGAGGAGTCACCATCAACACATATCTCCAAGATGATTCAAACACTTCTGGCATGTCAATTTTGAACCTTTACTCGAACACTTTTATGCGAATAAAAAGCAGTAAAGAAGCCAAAAGTCAAAAGATTCCCGACGACTCTATAATGGCTAGTAACTGGATAAAGGTATTTGAGGTCGACAGGCGGTCGAGTGGTAGTATCGACCCCGACACATTTGTAACTTTATCTCTCTTGCCTTTAAAAGCCAAACCTTAGAGTCACATGAAGAGGTACTTGCACTATTAACTTTCGAAATTACCAACAAACGATTCAAGCTTTCATCTCCTATTAATAGATTAATTTCAAACAAAAGAGATTCTACAAAGTAGAACTAAATTGTAAACTTGTTATTAAATATTGTTGTAAGTTTACTTGTAATCTACTACCTTTGAGTTGTCAAGTTAGTAGATTTGTTCTTATGATAAGAACACTAGCAAAGTTAGGTGGACTTAAATCTTTCAATGAGATCAAAAGATTCACGCTGCTGTAGTTTATTTAAGAACGAGTGGTGTAATCTGCTCTATGTCGAATTTAGAGAATCTATAGTGGAGCTAACTCTCGGTTAGTGAATTAAGAAAATTAGTTAACGTTCTCCCAAACACTATGAATCCATGTATGTGTTCTCTTATTTCTTATATTTAACTTTATTTACTTGCATTATTATAAGCACAACAAGATTTACTACAAGAAGTTCAAATAAAACTTTCTATATATTAAAGAAATCAAAAGATTTTATAAAACCGTGGTTCACATTTGGTCGCATCATTGGCACATATCACTTCTGCCAATTTCAAGAGCCTACTCATTTAGTAATTTGTTAGCATTTTGGTTTTTTTGAAAAAATATCTTCATGATTTTGTAAGAGAGTATACTATTTAATGTAACCATCCTGGCAGATTTTGTTTTGGCTAAATTACCGAATACTATAACAATGAACGATAACCTAAACTGCTATCGACAATCGAGATACAACTAAATAAAAAACAAACAAAATGAAACATCAAAGACTATAGATTGACAATATAATTATACAAATATGTAACTCCCCAAGTTTGTGTATTGTCGTCCTGGGCTCAAAATTAGGTGTTTTAATTGCCCTTTTCATGTTGCAGTTTTGTGTCCAGTGTGCAATACATCAATTGTCGTTTCTTTTGAAAGTGTTACTGGTATAATCTGGTTTGTGGGCCACCTGCAGCTTCTAAAACTCATAGACTATTCCTCTCCTGTTGCTATCGACCTTTTTTTTTCTTAGTTTAATTGTGTATGAGTTGAACCCGATAAATAAACAATTATCTAAGCATGCATTTCCGTTTCCCTTTCATCTTTCATGCATTAGGAAGCACTACAACAAATCGGGTCAAATACGGCGACAAGAAGTCGTCACAATAGACCAGTATGTTGCCACAGTTGACCAATTGCGGCGACAAATGCGTCGCAAACATGTCGTCGCATTAGATGCGCCGGTTTTAATATTTTGCGTCGATTTTTTGCGGCGGCGATGGTGGGACCCACAATCTTCTTAAAGAAAAGGAAAAAGAAAAGCAAAATTCGCATTTGTGACGCCTTTTTGCGGCGACGATGGTGGGACCCACAATCTTCTTTTTTATTTATTTGCAAATCTTAAAAATGCATTTTGTGGCGACTGTTTGCGGCGACAGGTCGCCAAAAATTGTGTACATCTGCTTTTGAAGCTGCTGTTTTCCTGCTTGCCACCCAAAATTGTCGGGTTTTCTTCCAGCATACAAAACCTGTTATAACATGTTTTCTAAGATATTAATCAACAATCAAATCAACTACAAACTAAAGATTTACTAAAAACACACGAATTACGAACATTCAACATCCTAGTCACGAATTACAAACATTCAACATCTAAGTTACGGATTACATCCATGTTCAAAATATCAAATTTTTTAAACCTACGAATTACATACCAAAGTCCAAACACCAAAGTCACGATGATGGACCTGATCCATCATGGTCATCATTTTCCCAATAGTCCTCTTCACCAAAGTCACGCTCTATGTCGTCCTCAGAATCAACATACACATATGGCTCTTTTCCTTTACCTACCGCGTCATAGAGTGTTGAGGTGTACTTGTCATGGTAGTGCTTGATTTGATCCTTCATCTCCTTCCGGAATTTCTTCATATCCGCGGCACGTAAAGCCTCAACCTCATCCGAAGTGTAATATCTTTTGCCCGTTTGGGTTGAGGGTGTCGTGGATGTAGACGATGAGGGTAATGTCATACCAATACCTTTCCTCCAACCACGTCTTGCACCCAAAACCTTCACCATAACAGCTATCTCACTCAAATGGGGCTTTTCTCTCTGAAGGCGTAACATTTCATCCTGCATAATTACAACAAAACAATAATGGATATTACATATCTAATTTGTGACATATTTACACACACACACACGTGTGTGTGTGTGTGTGTAATGTTATTAAGTACAAATAATTACTTACATAAAATACTCCAAATTGTGTTGACGCCATTTCCCATTAGTACGACGGTTTACACGTTCATAAGTTGCCATCGGATTTTCATATACATTGTTTTCTTGATTACGCTGTAGATAAATAAACTTAATTAATATGTCAATAAGTGGGATAAATTGATGCAAGGAAAGCAGCTTCACTCTTTCTTAGTAAGTAGCGTAAATAGAATGGTGTATATATATATATATATATATATATATATATATATATATATATATATATATATATATATATATATATATATATCTATGTAAAACTAATATTATGAACTTACATGTTCGTAACGATTTTGGGCCAACGATTTTCTTCCCGTACGTGCATTAAGAGTTTGTTTCTCACGACATCTTTTGTTAGTCTTTGACCGTTAAATGTTCTTTTTGTCCATATAATACTCAAAATTCTTTCTCCATTCAACTAATTCCAAATTTGAACCCTCCGGAATACTGTCTTTAAGCTCATCGGCTTTCTCTTCACCCCCTCTAGCATACCAGTATTCTGCTTTAAGCTTGTTTTTTTTGTCGCGATAGCTCTTTGCGAACATAAGATCAATTGCCTTCAAAATCTTACTACCATGTGGTCCCTGAATATGATTTTCCAAATCGAAACATTGCTGCAAATCATAACACAACTTTAGATTATTTGTTGGCATATGTAGAAAATAGATTTCTTACTCTAGTTACCCACAACCGTTGGATCACGCTTTCTCTTTTTACCTCCAAAATCAGGATGCTTACCCTTAATACGATCTTTCACTGTTGCCAATTGTGCTAAGATCTCATCTTTGTTTCTACCACGAGGCGAAAGCCTTTTCTCGACATGACCATTAAATGACGTGCTAGTCCTCAATTTATGATTCCTTTTTAAATACATTCGATGGCCAAAATAAATAATTTTTGACAACACGTGTTGAGATGGAGTATCGACATTACACGTAGGACATGCTTTATATCCTTGGCCACTCCAACCGGACAAACTACTACGAGCTGGAAAATCGTTGATGGTCCATAAAAGCATGGCTCGCATTGTGAAGGAAGTTTTTGTGGCGGCATCATTTGTTTTGGCTCCTGTAGACCATAACACTTTCAATTCATCAACCAACGGCCTTAAAAATACATCCATGTCCTTCCCGGGAGATCTGGGCCAGGAATTAAAAACGTCAACATGAATGAAGACTCTTTCATACACATCCAAGGGGGCAAATTGTACGTTGTCAATACAACTGGCCACATACTGTAAGTAGAACCTATATCGCTAAATGGATTGAACCCATCAACAGCCAACCCTAATCTAACATTTCTAGGTTCACTGGCAAAATCTGGATACTTTGCATTGAAATTTTTCCACGCTGTACCGTCTACCGGGTGATGCATCTTATTAGCTTCGGTAGACTGCCCAGAAGCATGCCAAGTCATATGGTTCGCAGTAAACCTCGATTTATAGAGTCGTCGTAATCTTGGAGTCAACGGAAAGTAACGCATCACCTTGTGGGGAACTTTCTTCCCACTTGTGTCTTTATCTTTCCATCTACTCACACCACATACATGACAAGTTTCATCATTTGCGTGTTCCTTCCAGAATAAACAACAATCGTACTTACAAACATGAATCGATTCGTATCCTAACCCAATATTCCTCATTGTCTTCTTAGCTTCATAGTACGACGACGGGATATTAGCATCCGGAAATGCAGCTTTAAGAAAGGAAACCAATTTGTCAAATGATGTATTAGTCCATCTATTAGCGACCTTCAAGTGAGTCAACTTTGCCAAAAAACTAAACGAAGACATCCATGTACAACCAGGGAATAGTTCGGTATTGTCTAGTTTATCTAATTCATCAAATTCATCATACGTAGAACTCGGTGTATGTGTTGTGGTCGTTGGCTCATTTTCACTCGGTGTATGTGTTGTGTCCATTGGCACATCGCAAAGATCGGTGATAAGATCATTTAATTGGTCTACCGCTGGAGGAATACGTACAAAACGTTCAGTTCGCGATGGTAAAACAACTTGTTCACCGTGATACTTCCAATTCTTGTAAAATCGGCTAAAACCATGCATTTGTATGTGACATTTCATTGTATCAAGTGTTTGAAATACAAGGTTGTCACAATCATTACATGGACATCTACATTTATTAGCTGAATTTGCAAAAGCTTTACAACTCTCGATAAATGCATTAAGACCATTCCAAAATTCAGTAGTAGTGCGGTCAACTAAAGTAGTCCAACTCTTATCTAACGTCATTTACTGCATATATAGATTTATAAATTTACACCTAACAATACATATGCATATAAATATCCAAAACATACATAAACATACATATTACGTCGTTGTACATATACTAAATTAATGTGCATGAATATCATATTAATGTAGAAACATAAATCATATAATAACTCATCATAATTAATACTAAGGCTTTCAGTTGGTATGTATAAGGTTGGCTATCCTAAACCCACTTTTTGAATGTATGCCTCATGTATGAATGCGTATATCGATATAGTTTACTATTTAAGAAAATTTCGACAGCATTTTCCTTTAGACCCCAAATATGTGTATGAGACACATATTCGTGGAGCAAAAGGAAAATGTTTACCGAATATTTCTTAAATAGTAAACCAGATCGATTTACGCATTCATGCCCTAAATGAGACAAGACATTCAAAAAGTAGTCCCAAAGTGGGGACAATCCGAAATTAATTTCTAAATTAATTTCGGACTGGTGACCTACGGTTTAAACTGGGAGAGTTATACACATAAAACTAACATGCAAAATACCATACAAATTCTACATATATATAAACATGATATAATATGACTTAACTTCTACATAGCAATACAACTTAAGGCCACTTAATAATGCTCTTAAAAAAGCTAAATAAAGAAAGTTCTAAGTGTTTCTAAACAACAATTGAATTTGGGGAACTTCTAACAATTAAAATCAGTCCTGGCAAGTTAAGAACGAATAGTCATCATCACAAGTGCTCATTAATCAAAAATTTACCAAATATAATAATTTATAAGTTCATAAATTAACAAAAATAAAAATAAATGAAAATATAACACATATATATATATCATGGGTAACATTTAACTACAACAATAATAACCTAAATCATACAACTAAAAACGAAAATCAAAATTTACATATGGTTTTGCTCAAATTCGAATTTTTTAGGAATAATCTTAAAAAAAAATTGAAAGTTTTGAGAAATTAGAGGTTAGATGCTTACCTTATACAAGATTGTGTGGTGAAATCTTGGTTCAATTAACGTTTTAAGTTGAAAACCGCAAAGGGTTTTGATAGGAGAAAGAAAATTGGGGTTAAAAAAAATGAAAGATAAAAGACTGATGTTTACTTTACAGCAGCAACTTTTAGCATTTTGTGGCGACATGTCGCCACAATAAGTCGCCAAAATAGTTATTTTCCCTCCATCACCTAATGAAAAATTCCAATGAAATATAGTTTGTGAAAAATTCCATAAATTGTCTGGCGCGAAACTCTCCCGCCACTTCGTGCACTTTTTGCAGCTTGGAGGGAAACATTTAAGGAAACATTAATTGGAAAGGAAATAATAAATATCAATTGTGGTGACTTTTAGTGGCGATATGTTGCCACAACTAAAATTTTCAAACTTTGACCGTGTTTCTTTTTGAGAAATAGGAAAAGTAAATGGAAAATTACATTTGTGGCGACGTTTATGACGACATGTCGCCACAAATAACAACAACTGACTCAAAAAGTCAAAAAGTGAAAGTTTTTTGGCATTTAGCGGTCCTTTTGCGACGTTATATGTCTCGCCACAAATTGCTTCGTGGCAAAAGGGCAGATTTCTGGTAGTGAAGGTTCCATTGTTTTATTATTAGCACTAAGTTATGGGTAAATTTTGTTTAATTGATGTTGTCGACTTTTATCTTACTGATTTGGGTTTTTATTAGCCGTTGAATCTGCTTTAATTTTTTTTATGTTTCAGGTTGCAGTTGAAGTTGTCTTCTTCATTTGCATTGTCTGTTGTTAGCACTTCGTCGGCATCTAGTTGCAGATATTCACATGTTTCTTGATGTTATTGTTTAATAATAACTATTGCATCTACACTCCCGTTTTATTGTTGCTGTTTGGGTTATTTGTTACTGTTATTCAATTAGCGTTTTTTGTTATAGGTATTTAATGTTAAATGATAATAGCCCAAGTCTAATATGTGGGCTTGAGTCCATCAGAGTTCTATATAGATTCGAGGGTTTGTACAATAGGTATTTTTTTAATTTAGATATTATCAGTATTTGATGTTTTATCAGTTTTAGTTTAAACGAGAACCACAAAAAGGACGAAAACTGTGAAAAATTTTAATTTACGAATATTTTCACATGTGAGTAGATTGAATCACCCATAAATGTTGATGAAGAGTAAGAATGAACATAAAATAATTTTAAAAAAAAACTTATATTTTACCTATATAATCAAATATATAGTTTCTCGTTCAAAAGTGAATATTTGTTTGAGTAACATGTGAACACATCATATAGTTAACAATTTAACATGTAATTTGTGAAATGAACATATGTTTGTTAGTGATATGAGAATTAATTAACATTTGAATTTAATTTGTTGCATTTAAATGCATAAAAACTATGAAATTAAAAAGTTCTCGCAGTTCTCGCCCTTTCTATGGTTCTCGTTTGAACCTGCCCCTTATGTTACTCGTATTTGTTTTGCTTAATTTACTGATAATTATATGATCCGTATCTTGTTTGCAATTGTTGCTGCTATTTGGTTGTTTAATAATTGTGTGTTTTATTGTAATGCTTAATACTAGATAGATGTGTTATGTTATATACTGTTAGTCTATATTGATAGTATGCCTTATAGAAAGAAAAGTAAAATTGGTAGTTGTAGTGGTACTAGGCCTGGTGATCCGTCCGATAGGTTCGGTGTTGGTACCATGTTTCCAGGTGGTCAACTATCGATGTCATGGCTTCAATCAGAGGTAACGATACGTTTTTCTTATTTAGTTACTTTAATGTATAGTATGTGTATTTAGTGGTTTACATAATTTGTATATGTGGTTGTTATTGAAGGTACTGTTGATAATCTGGTATCCATTAATTCTAGCTTGCTTGGAAGTAATGGAATGTTAACAGTTTTTATTTTGATATATGTTGTTTATATTGTTAGTTTTATGAATAATGCTTATATTAGTTTGTAACAGTATGTCTTTTTTGGTGATGTAGGTGTTACAAAATTTTACCACAATCTTGGCGATTGTTGAAAGTTAAGTGTTGTTTTAATAATTCTTGTAATACTAAAGCTCCAACGCCTAATTATGTCCGCTACGAGTGTTGAAAATGGTATAAAACGAAACTTAGGTAGTTTGATCCGTTTGATTATCAATAATATGAACACTGGTCAAAATAATGATTTGAAAATATAAATATATATATAGAACTGTTAAGAAAGAAATGAGTAATCGTCTGAATGTTATATAATTAAAAAGGGCTTGTTCATCCATTTTGACCATTTTACTCATTTTGGTTACATGGTGTTAAATTAAGCATTTGTTGATTTCAATAGGTCCATTATGACTTATTATCAAGTTTTTAAAAATAATTTTTGTCCATTAGTGGTGTTCATACTGAATGGTAATATCAGTTACATTTCTTATGTTTCTTCACATTAGCAACATGAAACATATCAGAAAATTCCATATTTCCAATTTAATAATCGCTCATTCTCTTAACACATTTACTATCGTAACAGCCATCAACGAACCAGAACTATCGAAAAAGGTCTAAGCAGGTCCACACCGCATTATCTTTTGGTTGACCACAACGTACCATCTAAAAAACAATTCTCTTTTGTTGTCCTTTATGTAATTACCCGGCTAAACTGAGTAGATGCACTTTGTATGCAAATGTTGTTTGCATTTGCTTTTGGTGATTTTAGTGTCATCGATTATTTTATGTGACAAGGTGATTTACTTGAGACAAATGGATTTCTAGTTAAGCTTTATAACAAGTTAAGATAGTGTGGAGTACACGTTTGTTTAAGCTAACTAGAGTCATCTAATTGAATGGTTGTGTTTGTTAGTTGGTGTCTTTTTGGCCAAAAGACATAACTAATCATGAAATGATGTAAACCTTAATGAAATAGTGCAATCTTTCGTGGAATGGTGTAACCATTCATGACATCTCTTCATTAAAAGTTACAACTATTCATGGACACATTTTAGCCAAGAGGTGTGACCATTCATGGTACCCATTAGCTAAAAGGTGTAACTTTTCATACTCTATATATAGAGTGTATTTGTCTCCTTTTTCATGATGATGAAAAATTAATCATTCACAATATACAAAAACCTCTAGGTTCTTGACTTTCAATTTTAATTGCCTATATTGGAGTTGTGCCGTTGTCTTATCCTGAATAAAGATTTCGTGTAACCCTAAGGCAATATATGTATAGGGGCGAAATACTTTATCGCGAAAGTGACTACACGATTCAAAGGTTTATCCGGACATTCAAACCCTATTCTCCAATAAAGCGATAAAGTATTTTGGTAATAGATAAACCTTTGATTGTACGTGATCCACTTGTAAAGGCGTACAACTTTGTTAAATGTAATACATAATTTTATGGGCAAATACAAATTGATTCGATGAGATACTGTAAAATAAGAATTGAGGCATAGATGGGCGTAAATTTGGTTTACTGTGTGGATGGAACATGGAGCAATTTGATTATGAATGGCATTCAAGGCTTGATGAAGATTTGTGTTGTGGAAAAATCAACAAAATAAATGACTTCCATGTGATTGGATGGGATTTGATATGGAGGACTGCTCATGTTGATAACTACATTAATGAATAGAACAAGATGAGATATATTCCAGATACGTATTCTATTCATCTTTTATATATTCATTATTTATATTTATTTATATTTGCATGACTATTGGAATAGATAGTAGGATATTATGAATATATGGTGGATTTGTACAAGATGAAGTTTGATATATTTTATGTGGTTCATTTTATTTTTAATCAATAGAAGTAAACTTCAAATAGAAGCTTACTGTACTCTTTTATTGATTATAATGAGTACATGGTTTGTAATGAATTAATCATGAAAAATATCAAACTTTCAGTGCCTTGGTTTGTGTATGATACAATTTGGGATAAATTGGGATCATGGGACTACATATATTATTAATATGTTCCAAAATATTCATTGATGACACGATTTGTGATTTCCCATACCAATATCATGCTGGAACAAAATGAACGGCAAGTATGATGTACAAAAAATATCTTCATGACTTCTTTGTAAATTATAATTTAACAATAATGAATTATTTATCCTACCGAAAGTAAATTTTTGCATCTATGATTGTTTTGGGAATCGGTTCATTTTGTAACTATTGAAAATGGTAGTTACTAGTTATTGAAAATGGTAGTTACTTTTATTTGTTTTCATGGATTAAAAGTCAACCGTTGTGATCTAAGGTACTTCGATGGTACTCGTGACTGTTGGCAATAAAATCAATAGTTGTGCATGGCACATGAAACTGGTTGAACTTTTGCTAAAACGAAAAGTGACAAAGGATGTATAATTTTGACGGCTCCTTAAAACTTACTCTCAAAACATTACTTTCATAATTTTGGAGGACTATATGCTCCAATATCCCAGATGATATCATTGATTAATGATAATCAATAATTTGTGGACCATGGTGTCTGCAAATAGAGGGATGGTTGTATATTGTATTGTATTGATATAATATAATGATGCAATTGAGTGAAATATGTGAATCAGTTTAACGTTCTAAATCTGGTTTACATGTAACCATTGGACAACCAAAAAGTCAAACGTTGTAAGCGTGAATGATGTCGTGTCGGTTACAACATGGGGATTGTATTCTGTTATTTCATCAATGAATTAAAGTATGACTTACATGATGTGTTTGTCCAATTGATGATTTGACACCATTAATTTACTTGTCATTAGTGTACATGTAATAAGAGGTAACATGAAATATCGAGTAAGGGAATCATCTCTAACTTTAAAGGGAATGGAATTAATACATCCACTCAGGTTTTCATGAGGCATATTTTACATGTGTGTTTCGAAAAGTCATTGAAAACATATTGAAGTTCTTATGAACACATGAATCTTGATTTTGTTTTCAATGTATCCACAAGAGGATGTATTGATACAAAATTGTATTATTATTCAAGATAACGATGACATTCACAAGTTGTTGGTTTTACACTTAGGGCCTCTTTACTTTATTTATCATTGAGTTGTATATGGATATAGATGACTTTATGGGTAATAAAAAGATATATGTGTTAAGCCCAATCCCAATCATGACGCCGTCATGGGCATTTCCTCAGCGCCACATCAGCTTTCTCTCTCCTTATTTCTCACCACTTCCTCTCATAACACTCCCATAACACACCATTGCCAACCATGACATACTTCCTCAAATTTTATTATTATTATTATTATTATTATTATTGTTATTATTTTATTATTATTATTATTATTATTATTATTATTATTATTATTATTATTATAATTATTATTATTATATTAAGCAGTGTAATATTAAGCAGTGTCGTAGGAAGATTTGTGATGGCCATTACACCGCTGCAGCTCGTGTTCTTTCTTCATCAGGCGTTGCTCCCTATAATGACGCCACACTGGCGGACTTGCTGTCTAAGCACCCTTCTTCTTGAGATCCATCCTTGCCTGATATGCCGGTTGATCAACTTCACCTCGTTACGACTTCTGCTGTTGTTTTGGGCCAGATTAAAAGTTTTCCTCGAGGCACATCATGTGATAGGGATGGTTTACGTGCACAACACCTTATGAATTTTTTGAGTGGTGCTGCTGTGGCAGTCTCGGATGAGTTGGTTGGCTCTATTACCGGGGTCGTTAATCTCTTTCTAGCTGGAAGGTGCCCTATGGAATTAGGAGAGTATATTGCTAGTGCTCCCCTCACACCGCTTGTCAAGCCCGGCGGTGTTCTTCATTCTATAGCTGTGAGTACTGTTTGGCGACGTCTTGTTTCAAAGGTTGGCGCTGCTATGGTTGGCCAGTCTTTGGGAAGTTACTTCGGTGGTCTTCAATTTGGTGTTGGTGTTTCTTCAGGTGGTGAGGCAATTCTTCATGTTGTGAATCAGTTGATTGAGGATCGTGGCTTTGATGTTGGCCTCTATATGTTATTAGTTGATTTTCAAAATGCATTCAATCTAGTTGATCGTACGGTCATGTTGCGTGAAGTTCGCCGCCTTTGTCCGAGCATTTCTCGGTGGGTTGAATTTTGCTACTCTAATCCAGCCAGATTATATTATGGGAACCACACCTTATGGTCTTCTCAGGGGGTGCAACAGGGTGATCCCCTTGGTCCGCTGCTTTTTGCTTTGGTCTTACAACCCTTGGTTTCTAAAATCAGAGATAATTTTGAGGTTTGTCTTCAGACGTGGTATTTGGATGATGGCACTATTATTGGGGACACTTTGGTGGTGGGAAAGGTTTTGCATTTGATTATGGAGGATGGGCCTCGTTTTGGGCTACATCTCAACGTGGAAAAAACAGAAATTTTCTTGCCTACGGAAGACCCTCGCAGCAGGCAAGTTGGTGTCTTTTGTAGTGACCCGGACTTTTCTATGTTTATATATATTAATTGAGATTGATATTTACAGGATTAAATGTTTCCAACATGTTAAGCAATCAAACTTGTTAAGACTTGATTAATTGAAATATGTTTCATATAGACAATTGACCACCCAAGTTGACCGGTGATTCACGAACGTTAAAACTTGTAAAAACTATATGATGACATATATAGTTAACATGATACTATGATAAGTAAACATATCATTAAGTATATTAACAATGAACTACATATGTAAAAACAAGACTACTAACTTAATGATTTTTAAACGAGACATATATGTAACGATTATCGTTGTAAAGACATTTAATGTATATATATCATATTAAGAGATATTCATACATGATAATATCATGATAATATAATAATTTAAAATCTCATTTGATATTATAAACATTGGGTTAACAACATTTAACAAGATCGTTAACCTAAAGGTTTCAAAACAACACTTACATGTAACGACTAACGATGACTTAACGACTCAGTTAAAATGTATATACATGTAGTGTTTTAATATGTATTTATACACTTTTGAAAGACTTCAATACACTTATCAAAATACTTCTACTTAACAAAAATGCTTACAATTACATCCTCGTTCAGTTTCATCAACAATTCTACTCGTATGCACCCGTATTCGTACTCGTACAATACACAGCTTTTAGATGTATGTACTATTGGTATATACACTCCAATGATCAGCTCTTAGCAGCCCATGTGAGTCACCTAACACATGTAGGAACCATCATTTGGCAACTAGCATGAAATATCTCATAAAATTACAAAAATATGAGTAATCATTCATGACTTATTTACATGAAAACAAAATTACATATCCTTTATATCTAATCCATACACCAACGACCAAAAACACCTACAAACACTTTCATTCTTCAATTTTCTTCATCTAATTGATCTCTCTCAAGTTCTATCTTCAAGTTCTAAGTGTTCTTCATATATTCTACAAGTTCTAGTTACATAAAATCAAGAATACTTTCAAGTTTGCTAGCTCACTTCCAATCTTGTAAGGTAATCATCCAACCTCAAGAAATCTTTGTTTCTTACAGTAGTTTGTCATTCTAATACAAGGTAATAATCATATTCAAACTTTGGTTCAATTTCTATAACTATAACAATCTTATTTCAAGTGATGATCTTACTTGAACTTGTTTTCATGTCATGATTCTGCTTCAAGAACTTCGAGCCATCCAAGGATCCGTTGAAGCTAGATCCATTTTTCTCTTTTCCAGTAGGTTTATCCAAGGAACTTAAGGTAGTAATGATGTTCATAACATCATTCGATTCATACATATAAAGCTATCTTATTCGAAGGTTTAAACTTGTAATCACTAGAACATAGTTTAGTTAATTCTAAACTTGTTCGCAAACAAAAGTTAATCCTTCTAACTTGACTTTTAAAATCAACTAAACACATGTTCTATATCTATATGATATGCTAACTTAATTATTTAAAACATGGAGACACGAAAAACACCGTAAAACCGGATTTACGCCGTCGTAGTAACACCGCGGGCTGTTTTGGGTTAGTTAATTAAAAATTATGATAAACTTTGATTTAAAAGTTGTTATTCTGAGAAAATGATTTTTATTATGAACATGAAACTATATCCAAAAATTATGGTTAAACTCAAAGTGGAAGTATGTTTTCTAAAATGATCATCTAGACGTCGTTCTTTCGACTGAAATGACTACCTTTACAAAAACGACTTGTAACTTATTTTTCCGACAATAAACCTATACTTTTTCTGTTTAGATTCATAAAATAGAGTTCAATATGAAACCATAGCAATTTGATTCACTCAAAACGGATTTAAAATGAAGAAGTTATGGGTAAAACAAGATTGGATAATTTTTCTCATTTTAGCTACGTGAAAATTGGTAACAAATCTATTCCAACCATAACTTAATCAACTTGTATTGTATATTATGTAATCTTGAGATACCATAGACACGTATACAATGTTTTGACCTATCATGTCGACACATCTATATATATTTCGGAACAACCATAGACACTCTATATGTGAATGTTGGAGTTAGCTATACAGGGTTGAGGTTGATTCCAAAATATATATAGTTTGAGTTGTGATCAATACTGAGATACGTATACACTGGGTCGTGGATTGATTCAAGATAATATTTATCGATTTATTTCTGTACATCTAACTGTGGACAACTAGTTGTAGGTTACTAACGAGGACAGCTGACTTAATAAACTTAAAACATCAAAATATATTAAAAGTGTTGTAAATATATTTTGAACATACTTTAATATATATGTATATATTGTTATAGGTTCGTGAATCAACAGTGGCCAAGTCTTACTTCTCGACGAAGTAAAAATCTGTGAAAGTGAGTTATAGTCCCACTTTTAAAACCTAATATTTTGGGATGAGAATACATGCAGGTTTTATAAATGATTTACAAAATAGACACAAGTACGTGAAACTACATTCTATGGTTGAATTATCGAAATCGAATATGCCCCTTTTTATTAAGTCTGGTAATCTAAGAATTAGGGAACAGACACCCTAATTGACGCGAATCCTAAAGATAGATCTATTGGGCCTAACAAACCCCATCCAAAGTACCGGATGCTTTAGTACTTTGAAATTTATATCATATCCGAAGGGTGTCCCGGAATGATGGGGATATTCTTATATATGCATCTTGTTAATGTCGGTTACCAGGTGTTCACCATATGAATGATTTTTATCTCTATGTATGGGATGTGTATTGAAATATGAAATCTTGTGGTCTATTATTATGATTTGATATATATAGGTTAAACCTATAACTCACCAACATTTTTGTTGACGTTTTAAGCATGTTTATTCTCAGGTGATTATTAAGAGCTTCCGCTGTCGCATACTTAAATAAGGACGAGATTTGGAGTCCATGCTTGTATGATATTGTGTAAAAACTGCATTCAAGAAACTTATTTTGTTGTAACATATTTGTATTGTAAACCATTATGTAATGGTCGTGTGTAAACAGGATATTTTAGATTATCATTATTTGATAATCTACGTAACACTTTTTAAACCTTTATTGATGAAATAAAGGTTATGGTTTGTTTTAAAATGAATGCAGTCTTTGAAAAACGTCTCATATAGAGGTCAAAACCTCGCAACGAAATCAATTAATATGGAACATTTTTAATCAATAAGAACGGGACATTTCAGTTGGTATCCGAGCGTTGGTCTTAGAGAACCAGAATTTTTCATTAGTGTGTCTTATCGAGTTTGTTAGGATGCATTAGTGAGTCTGGACTTCGACCGTGTTTACTTGAAAAATGATTGCTTAACAAATTTTGTTGGAAACTATATATTTTTAACATGTGAATATTATGTGATATATTAATCTCTTAACGCGTTTGATATTATGTGATAGATGTCTACCTCTAGAACAAGTCCCATTGACTCACCTAATAATAATGAAGAGTCAAATGTAAATTGGAATAATTCGTGGACTGATTCACAAGTTCCCGAAGAGGAACCGGAAGAAGAGTCGGAACCGGAAGAAGAATCGGAACCGGAAGAAGAATCGGAACCGGATGAAGAAATAGAACCGGTGGGGGAAATAATAAAACGGTTAAGTAAAAGAAAATCCTCAACCAACCGACCAAGGTTAATTATGGTCAATGGTGTTTCCGCCAAGGAAGCAAAATATTGGGAGGATTACCAATTCTCCGATGAATCGGATTCTGACGAGAATTCCGATGATGTTATAGAAATTACCCCAACTGAATTTAAAAAGGCAAAAGAAAATAATAAGGGAAAGGGCATAAAAATAGAGAAATCTAATTCCAACCCCGATGAACTTTATATGTATCGTCAACCCCCGAAGTCCTTAAGTTGTAACAATGACCCGGGAACCTCTAAACCACCAGGTTTTTCTAAACCAATGTGGAAAACGACGGCTCGTATTAGGGGAACAACATATATCCCTAGAAACTTGGCAAAACGAACCCAAACCGAAGAAGAAGAAACAAGCGAGTCGGAATAAGATAGTTGTATTCGTGTGGTGTAATATATGTAATATAGTGTGCTTATGCTTTATGATATATGTAAAAATTGCTTGTATTAATAAGTATTTTTTTTTATGAATCTAACTCTTGTCTATTTTACAGTATAACAACCCAATATTTTAAGAGACCTACCCGGAGACATGATTGATGAAATCTTGTCTAGAGTAGGTCAGAATTCTTCGGCACAACTATTTAAGGCGAGATCAGTTTGTAAGACATTCGAAGAAGGTTCCAAGAATGCCTTGGTTTATAAAAGGCTTTCGTTCGAAAGATGGGGGATATCACATTGGGAAATCCATAAGTTACGACGTGTTTACTTTGACGCATATATTGCGGGGAACCCAAATGCTATTTTACGCAATGGGTTAAGAAATTATTTTGACTCAATATATCCGAATATTGGACTTCGTGATCTAGAAAAAGCGGCTAAATGCAACATAAAGAAGCATGTTATGCTTACGGATTAGTAATGTTCGCTTCTCACCAAAGTGAGAACAAGAACATCGGGCTACAATTATTAAACAAAACGTTCCCACAAGTGACGGAGTCAGTAATTGGGGTAAGAAATGAGATTTTTAGATTGTTACGGGACTGTTGGACATTACGTAACCCTCGTCCCTTTGACGACGTTACAACACGCTGTCTTATCAACGGCCATAACGGTTATGTTCCACAAGACCAAGGATGGGAAGTAATCCTAGTAAAACCAGAATGCATGACTTGTTTCTGGACGTATGAATTACGTGTCTTTATTGCCTTTGCTGAACGACTTGTGTACTAGCTAGAATTATCTTCACAACCATCTTGTATCAAATTTATTGTGTGCTATATTTCATGCTATATGTAAAATAAGCGGTATTGTAAGTTTGTAAAATATTGTGTAAAAGTTTGAACGCGAAATATTATTATAATCAGTTTTTCATATAGAATTGTAGTAGTTGAATTGTATATTAGCTACTAAGTATGAACTTAACGGGTAGGTACTACCCGAATTTAAACTTATAAAACGCTAATATGAAGAAAAAGCTTTTATAAATGAGTTCATATTATGCTACGAAATACAATTAACTACTCTTAATATTCTGTATGATTAACTTGTTCCATTTGACTATTTTGAAGGAAATGGCACCGACTACTCGACACACCGTGAATATGAATGAAGAGGAATTTCGTACTTTTCTAGCTTCAAACATAGCCGCAGTACAAGCTGCGCTACATACCAACAATAACCTTGGATCTAGCAGTACAGAAAATCGTGTAGGATGCACCTACAAAGAATTCACTGCCTGCAAACCTTTGGAATTTGATGGAACCGAAGGACCGATCGGATTGAAACGGTGGACCGAGAAGGTCGAATTGGTGTTTGCCATAAGTAAGTGTACTGAAGAGGACAAAGTGAAGTATGCTACGAATACCTTCACAGGTTCTGCGTTAACATGGTGGAATACCTATCTAGAGCAAGTGGGACAAGACGATGCGTACGCACTACCGTGGTCAGCATTCAAGCACTTGATGAACGAGAAGTACCGTCCCAGAACCGAGGTCAATAAGCTCAAGACAGAACTTAGAGGGTTACGAACCCAAGGATTTGATATTACCACGTACGAAAGACGATTCACAAAATTTTGCCTATTGTGTCCGAGAGCATTCGAAGATGAGGAAGAGAAGATCGACGCGTTTGTGAAAGGATTACCGGAAAGAATCCAAGAAGATATAAGTTCACACGAGCCTGCCTCCATACAACAGGCATGTATAATGGCTCACAAACTAGTGAACCAGATTGAAGAAAGAATTAAAGAACAGACTGCTGAAGAGGCCAATGTGAAGCAAGTCAAAAGAAAGTGGGAGGAAAACGGTGATAAGAATCACCAATACAACAACAACAGCAATTACAACAATAATCGCAACAATTATCCCAACAATCGCAACATCAATCGCAACTACAACAAACGACCCAATAACAAAAACAACAACAACAACAATAGCAACTACAACAATCATCCCAACAACAATAATAACCGCAACAACAACAATAATCAGAAGCAGCTATGCCAAAGGTGTGAAAAGTATCACTCGGGGTTCTGCACCAAATTTTGCAACAAGTGTAAAAGAAATGGTCATAGCACGGCGAAGTGTGAGGTCTACGGACCAGGGGTTAATAGAACGAAAGGAACAAATGGTGTCGAAACGAGTAATGGTGGAGCAAGTAGTGTCGGAGCAAGTTATGCCAATGTAGTTTGTTATAAATGTGGAAAACCGGGCCACATTATTAGAAATTGCCCGAACCAGGAGAACATGAATGGACAAGGCCGCGGAAGAGTTTTCAATATTAATGCGGCAGAGACACAGGAAGACCCGGAGCTTGTTACGGGTAAGTTTCTTATTGACAATAAATCTGCTTACGTTTTATTTGATTCGGGTGCGGATAGAAGCTATATGAGTAGAGATTTTTGTGCTAAATTAAGTTGTCCATTGACGCCTTTGGATAGTAAATTTTTACTCGAATTAGCAAATGGTAAATTAATTTCAGCAGATAATATATGTCGGAATCGAGAAATTAAACTGGTTAGCGAAACATTTAAGATTGATTTGATACCAGTAGAGTTAGGGAGTTTTGATGTGATAATCGGTATAGACTGGTTGAAAGAAGTGAAAGCAAAGATCGTTTGTTACAAAAATGCAATTAGCATTATACGAGAAAAAGGAAAACTGTCATAACCCGTCCTTAACCGTAAGAACGTGTTAGATAACGTATGATTTCATTGCGAGGTATTGACCTCTATATGCGACATTTTTAAAAGAAAAACTGCATATATTATACATTACAAACCATGATTCTTATTTTTGATACAAGCTTTGGACGAAATAAAGATGATTATCGTTTAGCGATAATCTTCGACTTACAAACTTTACAAATGATGATAACAACACGATTTCTAGCATATTTTACAACACAAGTTCTTGGATATGCAGTCTTATTTTTGACACAAATATGCGTACGCAAGATCCTGCTCAAATTCAACATAATGCAGCGGAAACTTCTAATTATCACCTGAGAATAAACATGTTTAAAATGTCAACATAAAGTTGGTGAGATATAGGTTTAGTGCCGGCAGCAATATATATATAGACCACAAGATTTCATATATAAACAGTTTAATAAAAATATTCTAAGTGGTTGAGCACTTGGTAACCATACTTAACATTTAATCACGTCGCATATTCCCTTTATTATGAAATCTTACTACACCGTACCAAGTGTAGTCACGAAACGAAGTACTGTGCAACCGTTGAATACTGGTCGTCCAGTCCGGTTGGGGTTGTCAGGCCCGATAGATCTATCAACAGGATTCGCGTTTACAATACCGCTGTAAATATTAGTTACCAAGCTACAGGGAAGTATGCCAGTGGTACAACTCAACGTAGAATATATTTTTCAGTTACTTGTGTCCATAACGTAAAACATAAAATACATGTATTCTCATCCCGAAATATTTAGAGTTTAAAAGCGGGACTATATACTCACTTTCGTCTTGAAGATATATATATTTTGACTTGGTCTCCCGGTTGATATCACGAACCTATCCATATATAATATATCAATACCTTTTCTTTTTAAACAACGTCACATATATATTCTTGTTATATTTTTAATACTTTTTATAATTCCTTAGTCCGTAGTTAGCAGTTCGTTGTTAGTAATTCAATTTTAATGGTTCATATTTAGATGTTTAATAAACCCCCAACGAAATAAATAAAACCCCCAACGTATATGTATTGGTCGAGATTAATCTTGACCCACGGTACCGGTGTTGTCAAATGACGTGTTGCGTACATAAAGTACCGGTGTTGTCAAATGACGTGTTGCGTACAAACATGGGATCTTATGATTAATCTTCTCGTGTTGTTTACGGGTGATCCTGAACCATATAAAATTGAATTATGAGTACATATATATAAAATATCATGTTATCTTAAAAAGATGTGATTTATTTAATTTTCTCCAATTATTTTCGTAGCCAAACTAGTCTTAGATATCCGATCTCGTTTTGGTCATAGTTTCTTCGTTACAACTCCGTTTTCGTTGATTCAACTTGCCACTTCCTTGGATCGAGTCCCTATTTAAGACTATGAACTGTAAATACCTTAGTTTGTATTCGAAATCACAGGTCATAGGTCAAACTTTAGTGAAACTTATGAAGTTAATCATTTTCCATCATGTAAACAACCTTAAATGATTATTTTTCTAAAAATACTTATACTTTGAGTTAAATCATGAAATTTTTATGTGTTATCATATTCATAGTAAAAATCATTTTTCCAGAAAATAAAACTCCAATTCAAAGTTTAAGATGGTTTTTAATTATCCAACCCAAAACAGCCCCCGGTTGCACTCCGACGTCGTAAAAACAGTTTTTAAGGTGTTCTTTGAAAAACCAAGTTATACCTTGTTAAATTAGCATATTTTTAAGTTATATTACAGGTCTTGAAGTATTTTAAAAGTTAAGTTATAAGAATCTATTTAGTTTGCAAACAAGTTTGAAAACATTCAAACTATGTTCTTGTTGTTAAAATTGTATACCACAAAATATGATAGCTATATATATATGAATCGAATAAGGTTATGAACATAGATACTACCTCAAGTTCCTTGGACAAGGTTTCTGTAAAAGAGGAGTAAGAACCTAGAACCAAAAGGGTGATGGAATTGGATGAAAGATTGGAAGTAAGTTTGTGTTCTTGGAAGGATTTCTTGAAGTGTTTTTGTAAGGTTTTCTTATGAGATTTAAGTGTTGTTTTTGAAGCTAAATGATGGAGAAAATGCTTGTATATGATCAAGTATGAAGTTAAGAGTATTTTGAGAGAGAAATGGAAGTGTAAGTATGAGAAAATGGGGTGAAGAAATGGTGTGCATGCATAAAAACGTTTTTAGGTTATAAAGGAAAAAAAAGATACCTAACTTTGTTTTCTTGCTAAATAATTCATGCTACTTGACAAATGGTTGGTTCCACATGTTTCTTAATCATTTAAGGCTGCTAAGGAGCAGATTTTTATTGGTATATACCAATAGTAAATACATCTAGAAGCTGCGTATGATACGGGTACATATACCCTAGGTATACGTATAGAAATCTTTGAGAAAACGGAACGAGGATTCAAATAGAGCTATCTTTTGTAAATATACTTATATTGTTTTATGTATTTAAGTCTTTAAAAGTGATTAAATACATTACTTATACGATATATGTATAAACATTATAGGTCATAAGTATTTAAGTCAAATAACGTTACGTATGGTTATCGTTTTGAAAACTTAAGTTAGTAGTTTCAAAATATACTTATAACTTATTGTTATTAATACAAAATGAGATATTAAAACATTCTTAGATCATGTTAAATATGTATATATACATATATATACACAAACGTATAATTATCATATATTGTATAGTTCGTGATATCATCGGTCAAACTAGACGGTCAAACGTTGTGTAAAACTCTTTTCGAAAACATAAGTCTCAACAATTTGGATTGCTTATCATGTTGGTAAGGTTTAATTTATATAAATATTAATCTTATAAGTATAGAACGATCGAAAAAGTGCGGGTCATTACAGTACCTACCCGTTAAATAAATTTCGTCCCGAAATTTTAAAATTGTACCTATTTTGCGTCATCGGAAAACAAGTGTGGATATTTTTGTTTCATTTGATCCTCTCGTTCCCAAGTAAACTCGGGACCCCTTCGAGCATTCCAACGAACCTTAACGATCGGTATGTTGCTCTGCTTGAGCCGTTTAACTTCACGATCCATGATTTCGATTGGTTCTTCGATGAATTGTAGTTTCTCGTCGACATGGATTTCTTCAAGAGGAATGGTGAGGTCTTCCTTTGCAAGACACTTCTTAAGGTTTGAGACGTGAAAGGTATTATGTACTCCGGTGAGTTGTTGTGGTAACTCGAGTCGATAAGCTACCGGTCCAATGCGTTCGATAATCTTGAACGGGCCTACATATCTTGGGTTCAGTTTACCCCTTTTTCCGAAGCGTATTACACCTTTCCACGGTGACACCTTTAACATAACCATGTCACCGATCTGAAACTCTAATGGTTTCCTTCGAACATCGGCGTAGCTCTTTTGGCGACTACGGGCTGTTTTCAATCTCTCCTTGATTTGTACTATCTTCTCAGTCGTTTCGTGTATGATCTCGGGACCAGTTAATTGTCGATCTCCTACTTCATTCCAACAAATAGGAGATCTACACTTCCTTCCGTACAATGCTTCGAATGGCGCAGCTTTAATGCTCGCATGATAACTATTATTATACGAGAATTCTGCTAATTGTAGATATTTATCCCATCCGTTTCCAAATTCGATCACACATGCCCTGAGCATGTCTTCAAGAGTCTGAATCGTTCTTTCATTCTGCCCGTCGGTTTGCGGATGATACGCAGTACTCATATCCAAACGAGTTCCTAGGGCCTCCTGTAGTGATTGCCAGAACTTTGATGTAAATCTACTATCACGATCGGATATAATGGAAATAGGTATTCCATGCCTTGAAACAACTTCCTTTATATACAATCGTAATAGTTTCTCCATTCTATCTGTTTCCTTTATAGGCAAGAAGTGTGCAGACTTGGTGAGACGATCAACAATCACCCAAATGGTGTCGTATCCCCAGGCAGTCTTTGGTAACTTCGTGATGAAATCCATGGTAATACCATCCCATTTCCATTCTGGGATTTCTGGTTGTTGAAGTAACCCTGACGGCTTCTGGTGTTCAGCTTTGACTTTGGAACAAGTTAAACATTCCCCAACATATGTTGCAACGTCTGTCTTTAAATTAGGCCACCAATAATGTGTCTTAAGATCTTGGTACATCTTTCCAACTCCAGGATGTATCGAGTATCTTGTCTTATGTGCCTCATTTAATATCAACTTCCTTAATCCACCCAACTTCGGTACCCAAATACGATTTGCAAAATATCGAATTCCATCTTCCCGCATAACGAGTTGCTTCTCATACTTCTTCATTATTTCATTTCCTATATTTTCTTTAGTAAGTGCTTCTCGTTGAACTTCTTTGATTTGTGAGTTGAGATTCATGCGAATTTTTATGTTCATCGCTCGTACTCGAATTGGTTCTCGTTCCTTTCTGCTTAGAGCGTCGGCCACCACGTTCGCTTTCCCGGGATGATAACGAATTTCACAATCATAGTCGTTTATTAACTCGACCCACCTACGTTGTCTCATGTTCAGCTGTTTCTGATCAAAAATATGTTGAAGGCTTTTATGATCAGTAAACACAGTGCATTTAACCCCATACAAGTAGTGTCTCCATATCTTCAATGCAAACACGACTGCTCCCAGTTCTAGATCATGCGTCGTATAATTCCGCTCGTGAATCTTCAATTGTCGGGATGCGTATGCAATAACTTTCTTTCGTTGCATAAGAACGCAACCAAAACCTTGTCGCGAAGCGTCACAATATATTTCAAAATCATCGTTCCCTTCTGGTAACGATAAAATAGGCGCCGTAGTCAACTTCTTTTTCAGTAACTGAAATGCACTCTCCTACTCAGAAGTCCATTCATATTTCTTCCCTTTTTGCATTAACGCTGTCAACGGCTTAGCTATTCGGGAAAAATCTTGAATAAACCTTCTATAATAACCGGCTAAACCCAAAAATTGGTGTATCTGCATTGGTGTCTTAGGAGTCTCCCATTTTTTAATGGCTTCAATTTTTGCTGGATCAACCTGAATTCCTTTGCTACTAACAACGTGGCCAAGAAATTGCACTTCTTTCAACCAGAAAGCACATTTAGAAAATTTAGCATATAGCTGTTCTTTTCTCAACAACTCTAATATCAACCTTAAATGCTGCTCATGCTCTTGCTCACTCTTGGAATAGATAAGAATATCATCAATGAAAACGATAACAAACTTATCTAAATATGGACTACAACTCGATTCATGAGGTCCATGAATACAGCTGGCGCATTTGTCAACCCAAACGGCATGACCAAAAATTCGTAATGACCATAACGTGTCCGAAAAGTAGTTTTCGGAATGTCCTCTTCTTTGACACGTAATTGATGATAGCCCGACCTTAAGTCAATTTTTGAGTACACACATGATCCTTGGAGTTGATCAAATAAGTCGTCAATTCTCGGTAGTGGATACCGATTCTTGATAGTTAACTTATTTAATTCACGATAATCTATACACATCCTAAAAGATCCATCTTTCTTTTTAACAAATAGAATCGGAGCTCCCCACGGTGAAGTACTTGGTCGTATGAATCCATGATCCAGTAATTCTTTTAACTGACTCTGAAGTTCTTTTAACTCGGACGGTGCAAGTCTATATGGAGCACGAGCCACTGGTGCAGCTCCTGGTACTAAATCTATTTGAAATTCTACAGATCTAAATGGAGGTAATCCTGGCAACTTTTCCGGAAAGACTTCAGGAAAATCTCTTGCCACAGGCACGTCATTGATGCTCTTCACTTTTTCCTTTGTTTCGACTTTATTAACATGTGCTAAGATAGCATAGAACCCTTTCTTCAAGCACTTTTGAGCTTTCAAATAACTAATGAGTTTTAGCTTTGAGTTACCCTTCTCTCCATAAATCATTACTGGCGTTTTATCCTTACGAGGAATGCGAATTGCCTTCTTGGCGCACACAACTTCAGCTCCTATTTTGGACATCCAGTCCATGCCGACTATTACATCAAAACTTCCTAATTCTACGGGTATCAAGTCAATTTTAAACGTTTCTCCGGCTAAATTTATTTTACAATCACGGCAAATTTTATCGGCTTTAATTAGTTTACCATTAGCTAACTCAATCATGTACTTAGCATCGAGAGGTAATGATGAACAATTCAATTTAGCGTGAAAGTCTCTACACACGTAACTTCTATCAGCACCAGTATCAAATATAATAGATGCGGATAAGTTATTAATGGTAAACGTACCCGTAACAAGCTCCGGGTCTTCACATGCCTCTTTAGCATTAATAACAAATGCTCTTCCACGTGCAGGTCCGATATTCTTCTCTGGATTCGGGCACTGGCTCTTATAGTGACCTTGTTTTCCACACCCAAAACAAGTAATGGTAGCCAAAGCAGTTCTATTTGCATTGGTGGCAGGAGTCTTGGTACCATTTGTATTTGTAACGAGAGCCCTACAATCTTCAGCAAGATGACCCTTTCGATTACATTTGTTGCATACCACATTACAGTAACCAGAGTGATGTTTGTGGCATCGGTTGCATAAAGGATTTTGTCCTTTATAACCAAAGCTTAAACCACTACCCGTACCTTGCGTGTTTTCTTGTTTCTTAAAAGATTGTTGTTGGTTACCTCGATCATAATTTCCATTCCACTTTCTTTTGTTACCTGATACCTTCACATCAGTATTGGATACTTTCTTATCCATGATGACCTGATCCATTAGCTCGTTTGCCATGGTTATAGCTTCATGAATTGTCTTAGGTTTCGATGCTGTAACATTTGCCTTGACCTTTTTGGGCAAACCATCTTTGTACATTTCAATCTTCCGTTCTTCGGTTGGAACCAATTCAGGACATAGCAAAACTAATTCCATGAATCGCTGATTGTAGTTGGTGATTTCAGTACCAATAACCTTCAGACTTCGTAACTCATCTTCCAACTTCCTAACCTCGTTCCTTGGACAATATTCATTGATTAACATTGTTTCGAATTCTTCCCACGGAGTATCATAAGCTACATCTCCTCCTACAGCCTTCACATAATTTTTCCACCACGTGAGTGCACTATCTTGTAAAGTGCACGATGCGTATTTGGTCATGTCCTTTTCAACACAACCACTGATTTTGAACACAGTTTCCATCTTTTCTATCCACCGGGTTAAACCGATCGGTCCTTCTGTTCCACTGAATGATGAGGGCTTGCAAGCTTGAAAAGTTTTGTAAGTGCACCCCACACGAGGATTTGGGTTAACTGCAGCACCTCTTGCAGCCTCGACCCATAACATTCTGTCGTTCACTCGCTGATTGATGAGTTCCTGGATTTCTTGTTCCGTCATTCGGTTCAATCGCGCCATATTCTTCTATAAGAATGAAAAGAAAATAATTATTCACATGGAATATTATAGATGTAGTGTATATTTACAGTACATTATAGCTTATTAATAATATGAACCAGGTATTATTATAAAAGCCTTTTCTTCTTATTAGCGTTTTATAATTATATCTAGGGTAGTACCTACCCGTTAATGTCCATACTTAATAGCTTAGTACAGAATCAATTACTACCATTTAAATAATACTTAACCATGGAAAATTATTGCATTTCACACTTCACTATTTTTACATATGCTTATCTTACATCGAACATTAAGCAAACCACACTGATAATATTATACAAAACATTATATGATCCCATGGTTTAATACGGCAGCGCATCGTTTGGTCTATTTTCTAGGACGTTTAGGTTCAGAGAATCGCTTAACGCTTATCCTGGCTGTCTGCCTATATTTTGGCTGTGGGACTGAGGAACTGGATGCCGGGATAGAATGAATAGGAATAGCGGGAATAGGGGTGGTAGTGTCTAGTGGAGTTGGTGCCACATCATCCTTATTAAACTCAGGATTTGAATTTTCTAATTCATTAGCCTTTCGTTTCTTTCCTAGTTCGAACTCTTCTTTTGTAATTTCCTGTATTTCTTCCTCGGGTTCACTTTCCTCCTCGGGTTCACTTTCCTCCTCGGGTTCACTTTCCTCCTCGGGTTCACTTTCCGGGTTCTCTATAGTCGGTTCATCCGGAATTTGTGAGTCTTCCCCAAAGATATTATTTTCGTCATCGGATAGGTTAATGACTGGAACACCATCTGAAGATTCTGGTTCGGAGTCGCTGAATGTGATAACAAGTTTTGAGCCCGACATCTATCACACAACAACTAACCCATTAGTACTACATAATATTTACATATAAATTTTAACCAACAATAATAAGCAATGGTTTTTAAATCAGACCCGGTCAAAGTCCAGACTTACTAATGTATCCTAACGACTTATCAGTTAGACACACTAATGCAAACCTGGTTCGCTAAGACCACCGCTCTGATACCACATGTCATAACCCGTCCTTAACCGTAAGAACGTGTTAGATAACGTATGATTTCATTGCGAGGTATTGACCTCTATATGCGACATTTTTAAAAGAAAAACTGCATATATTATACATTACAAACCATGATTCTTATTTTTGATACAAGCTTTGGACGAAATAAAGATGATTATCGTTTAGCGATAATCTTCGACTTACAAACTTTACAAATGATGATAACAACACGATTTCTAGCATATTTTACAACACAAGTTCTTGGATATGCAGTCTTATTTTTGACACAAATATGCGTACGCAAGATCCTGCTCAAATTCAACATAATGCAGCGGAAACTTCTAATTATCACCTGAGAATAAACATGTTTAAAACGTCAACATAAAGTTGGTGAGATATAGGTTTAGTGCCGGCAGCAATATATATATAGACCACAAGATTTCATATATAAATAGTTTAATAAAAATATTCTAAGTGGTTGAGCACTTGGTAACCATACTTAACATTTAATCACGTCGCATATTCCCTTTATTATGAAATCTTACTACACCGTACCAAGTGTAGTCACGAAACGAAGTACTGTGCAACCGTTGAATACTGGTCGTCCAGTCCGGTTGGGGTTGTCAGGCCCGATAGATCTATCAATAGGATTCGCGTTTACAATACCGCTGTAAATATTAGTTACCAAGCTACAGGGAAGTATGCCAGTGGTACAACTCAACGTAGAATATATTTTTCAGTTACTTGTGTCCATAACGTAAAACATAAAATACATGTATTCTCATCCCGAAATATTTAGAGTTTAAAAGTGGGACTATATACTCACTTTCGTCTTGAAGATATATATATTTTGACTTGGTCTCCCGGTTGATATCACGAACCTATCCATATATAATATATCAATACCTTTTCTTTTTAAACAACGTCACATATATATTCTTGTTATACTTTTAATACTTTTTATAATTCCTTAGTCCGTAGTTAGCAGTTCGTTGTTAGTAATTCAATTTTAATGGTTCATATTTAGATGTTTAATAAACCCCCAACGAAATAAATAAAACCCCCAACGTATATGTATTGGTCAAGATTAATCTTGACCCACGGTACCGGTGTTGTCAAATGACGTGTTGCGTACATAAAGTACCGGTGTTGTCAAATGACGTGTTGCGTACAAACATGGGATCTTATGATTAATCTTCTCGTGTTGTTTACGGGTGATCCTGAACCATATAAAATTGAATTATGAGTACATATATATAAAATATCATGTTATCTTAAAAAGATGTGATTTATTTAATTTTCTCCAATTATTTTCGTAGCCAAACTAGTCTTAGATATCCGATCTCGTTTTGGTCATAGTTTCTTCGTTACAACTCCTTTTCGTTGATTCAACTTGCCACTTCCTTGGATCGAGTCCCTCTTTAAGACTATGAACTGTAAATACCTTAGTTTGTATTCGAAATCACAGGTCATAGGTCAAACTTTAGTGAAACTTATGAAGTTAATCATTTTCCATCATGTAAACAACCTTAAATGATTATTTTTCTAAAAATACTTATACTTTGAGTTAAATCATGAAATTTTTATGTGTTATCATATTCATAGTAAAAATCATTTTTCCAGAAAATAAACCTCCAATTCAAAGTTTAAGATGGTTTTTAATTATCCAACCCAAAACAGCCCCCGGTTGCACTCCGACGTCGTAAAAACAGTTTTTAAGGTGTTCTTTGAAAAACCAAGTTATACCTTGTTAAATTAGCATATTTTTAAGTTATATTACAGGTCTTGAAGTATTTTAAAAGTTAAGTTATAAGAATCTATTTAGTTTGCAAACAAGTTTGAAAACATTCAAACTATGTTCTTGTTGTTAAAATTGTATACCACAAAATATGATAGCTATATATATATGAATCGAATAAGGTTATGAACATAGATACTACCTCAAGTTCCTTGGACAAGGTTTCTGTAAAAGAGGAGTAAGAACCTAGAACCAAAATGGTGATGGAATTGGATGAAAGATTGGAAGTAAGTTTGTGTTCTTGGAAGGATTTCTTGAAGTGTTTTTGTAAGGTTTTCTTATGAGATTTAAGTGTTGTTTTTGAAGCTAAATGATGGAGAAAATGCTTGGAGATGATCAAGTATGAAGTTAAGAGTATTTTGAGAGAGAAATGGAAGTGTAAGTATGAGAAAATGGGGTGAAGAAATGGTGTGCATGCATAAAAACGTTTTTAGGTTATAAAGGAAAAAAAAGATACCTAACTTTGTTTTCTTGCTAAATAATTCATGCTACTTGACAAATGGTTGGTTCCACATGTTTCTTAATCATTTAAGGCTGCTAAGGAGCAGATTTTTATTGGTATATACCAATAGTAAATACATCTAGAAGCTGCGTATGATACGGGTACATATACCCTAGGTATACGTATAGAAATCTTTGAGAAAACGGAACGAGGATTCAAATATAGCTATCTTTTGTAAATATACTTATATTGTTTTATGTATTTAAGTCTTTAAAAGTGATTAAATACATTACTTATACGATATATGTATAAACATTATAGGTCATAAGTATTTAAGTCAAATAACGTTACGTATGGTTATCGTTTTGAAAACTTAAGTTAGTAGTTTCAAAATATACTTATAACTTATTGTTATTAATACAAAATGAGATATTAAAACATTCTTAGATCATGTTAAATATGTATATATACATATATATACACAAACGTATAATTATCATATATTGTATAGTTCGTGATATCATCGGTCAAACTAGACGGTCAAACGTTGTGTAAAACTCTTTTCGAAAACATAAGTCTCAACAATTTGGATTGCTTATCATGTTGGTAAGGTTTAATTTATATAAATATTAATCTTATAAGTATAGAACGATCGAAAAAGTGCGGGTCATTACAGTACCTACCCGTTAAATAAATTTCGTCCCGAAATTTTAAAATTGTACCTATTTTGCGTCATCGGAAAACAAGTGTGGATATTTTTGTTTCATTTGATCCTCTAGTTCCCAAGTAAACTCGGGACCCCTTCGAGCATTCCAACAAAACTTAACGATCGGTATGTTGCTCTGCTTGAGCCGTTTAACTTCACGATCCATGATTTCGATTGGTTCTTCGATGAATTGTAGTTTCTCGTCGACATGGATTTATTCAAGAGGAATGGTGAGGTCTTCCTTTGCAAGACACTTCTTAAGGTTTGAGACGTGAAAGGTATTATGTACTCCGGTGAGTTGTTGTGGTAACTCGAGTCGATAAGCTACCGGTCCAATGCGTTCGATAATCTTGAACGGGCCTACATATCTTGGGTTCAGTTTACCCCTTTTTCCGAAGCGTATTACACCTTTCCACGGTGACACCTTTAACATAACCATGTCACCGATCTGAAACTCTAATGGTTTCCTTCGAACATCGGCGTAGCTCTTTTGGCGACTACGGGCTGTTTTCAATCTCTCCTTGATTTGTACTATCTTCTCAGTCGTTTCGTGTATGATCTCGGGACCAGTTAATTGTCGATCTCCTACTTCATTCCAACAAATAGGAGATCTACACTTCCTTCCGTACAATGCTTCGAATGGCGCAGCTTTAATGCTCGCATGATAACTATTATTATACGAGAATTCTGCTAATGGTAGATATTTATCCCATCCGTTTCCAAATTCGATCACACATGCCCTGAGCATGTCTTCAAGAGTCTGAATCGTTCTTTCACTCTGCCCGTCGGTTTGCGGATGATACGCGGTACTCATATCCAAACGAGTTCCTAGGGCCTCCTGTAGTGATTGCCAGAACTTTGATGTAAATCTACTATCACGATCGGATATAATGGAAATAGGTATTCCATGCCTTGAAACAACTTCCTTTATATACAATCGTAATAGTTTCTCCATTCTATCTGTTTCCTTTATAGGCAAGAAGTGTGCAGACTTGGTGAGACGATCAACAATCACCCAAATGGTGTCGTATCCCCAGGCAGTCTTTGGTAACTTCGTGATGAAATCCATGGTAATACCATCCCATTTCCATTCCGGGATTACCCCCACATCGATCCGTTGAATTTCAAATAGATCTTGTACCAGGAGCTGCACCAATAGCTCGTGCTCCTTACAGACTCGCACCCAACGAGATGAAAGAACTGCAAAGCCAATTACAAGAACTTTTAGAGCGTGGTTTCATTCGACCAAGCACATCACCGTGGGGAGCTCCTGTTTTGTTTGTCAAGAAGAAAGATGGTATATTCAGGTTGTCTATCGACTACCGAGAGTTGAACAAACTTACCATCAAGAACCGCTACCCACTACCGAGAATCGACGACTTATTTGATCAACTACAAGGCTCGTCTGTTTATTCAAAGATTGACTTACGTTCCGGGTATCATCAAATGCGGGTGAAAGAAGATGATATTCCAAAGACTGCTTTCAGAACACGTTACGGTCATTACGAGTTTATGGTCATGCCGTTTGGTTTAACTAATGCACCAGCTGTGTTCATGGACCTTATGAACCGAGTGTGTGGACCATACCTTGACAAGTTTGTCATTGTCTTCATTGATGACATACTTATTTACTCAAAGAATGACCAAGAACACGGTGAACATTTGAGAAAGGTGTTAGAAGTATTGAGGAAGGAAGAATTGTACGCTAAGTTTTCAAAGTGTGCATTTTGGTTGGAAGAAGTTTAATTCCTCGGTCACATAGTGAACAAAGAAGGTATTAAGGTGGATCCGGCAAAGATAGAAACTGTTGAAAAGTGGGAAACCCCAAAAACTCTGAAACACATACGCCAGTTTTTAGGACTAGCTGGTTACTACAGAAGGTTCATCCAAGACTTTTCCAGAATAGCAAAACCCTTGACTGCATTAAAGTATAAAGGGAAGAAATTTGAATGGAATGATGAACAAGAGAAAGCGTTTCAGTCATTGAAGAAAAAGCTAACTACGGCACCTATATTGTCATTGCCTGAAGAGAATGATGATTTTGTGATTTATTGTGACGCATCAAAGCAAGGTCTCGGTTGTGTATTAATGCAACGAACGAAGGTGATTGCTTATGCGTCTAGACAATTGAAGATTCACGAACAAAATTATACGACGCATGATTTGGAATTAGGCGCGGTTATTTTTGCATTAAAGACTTGGAGGCACTACTTATATGAGGTCAAAAGTATTATATATACCGACCACAAAAGTCTTCAACACATATTTAATCAGAAAACAACTGAATATGAGGCAGCGTAGGTGGATTGAATTATTGAATGATTACGACTTTGAGATTCGTTACCACCCGGGGAAGGCAAATGTGGTAGCCGATGCCTTGAGCAGAAAGGACAGAGAACTCATTCGAGTAAAATCTATGAATATAATGATTCACACTAACCTTACTACTCAAATAAAGGAGGTGCAACAAGGAGTTTTAAAAGAGGGAAATTTAAAGGATGAAATACCCAAAGGATCGGAGAAGCATCTTAATATTCGGGAAGACGGAACCTGGTATAGGGCTGAAAGGATTTGGGTACCAAAATTTGGAGATATGAGAGAAATGGTACTTAGAGAAGCTCATAAAACCAGATACTCAATACATCCTGGAACGGGAAAGATGTACAAGGATCTCAAGAAACATTTTTGGTGGCCGGGTATGAAAGCCGATGTTGCTAAATACGTAGGAGAATGTTTGACGTGTTCTAAGGTCAAAGCTGAGCATCAGAAACCATCAGGTCTACTTCAACAACCCGAAATCCCGGAATGGAAATGGGAAAATATTACCATGGATTTCATCACTAAATTGCCAAGGACTGCAAGTGGTTTTGATACTATTTGGGTAATAGTTGATCGTCTCACCAAATCAGCACACTTCCTGCCAATAAGAGAAGATGACAAGATGGAGAAGTTAGCACGACTGTATTTAAAGGAAGTCGTCTCCAGACATGGAATACCAATCTCTATTATCTCTGATAGGGATGGCAGATTTATTTCAAGATTCTGGCAGACATTACAGCAAGCATTAGGAACTCGTCTAGACATGAGTACTGCCTATCATCCACAAACTGATGGGCAGAGCGAAAGGACGATACAAACGCTTGAAGACATACTACGAGCTTGTGTTATTGATTTCGAAAACAGTTGGGATCGAAATCTACCGTTAGCAGAATTTTCCTACAACAATAGCTACCATTCAAGCATTGAGATGGCGCCGTTTGAAGCACTTTATGGTAGAAAGTGCAGGTCTCCGATTTGTTGTAGTGAAGTGGGGGATAGACAGATTACGGGTCCAGAGATTATACAAGAAACTACCGAGAAGATCATCCAAATTCAACAACGGTTGAAAACCGCCCAAAGTCGACAAAAGAGCTACGCTGACATTAAAAGAAAAGATATAGAATTTGAAATTGCAGAGATGGTCATGCTTAAAGTTGCACCTTGGAAATGCGTTGTTCGATTTGGTAAACGAGGGAAATTAAATCCAAGGTATATTGGACCATTCAAGATTATTGATCGTGTCGGACCAGTAGCTTACCGACTTGAGTTACCTCAACAACTCGCGGCTGTACATAACACTTTCCACGTCTTGAATTTGAAGAAATGTTTTGCTAAAGAAGATCTCACTATTCCGTTAGATGAAATCTAAATCAACGAAAAACTTCAATTCATCGAAGAACCCGTCGAAATAATGGATCGTGAGGTTAAAAGACTTAAGCAAAAACAAGATACCAATTGTTAAGGTTCGATGGAATGCTCGTAGAGGACCCGAGTTCACCTGGGAGCGTGAAGATCAGATGAAGAAGAAATACCCGCATCTATTTCCATAAGATTCGTCAACACCTTCAACAGCTTAAAATTTCGGGACGAAATTTATTTAACGGGTAGGTACTGTAGTTACCCGAACTTTTCCATGTTTATATATATTAATTGAGATTGATATTTACATGATTAAATGTTTCCAACATGTTAAGCAATCAAACTTGTTAAGACTTGATTAATTGAAATATGTTTCATATAGACAATTGACCACCCAAGTTGACCGGTGATTCACGAACGTTAAAACTTGTAAAAACTATATGATGACATATCTATGGATATATATATAGTTAACATGATACTATGATAAGTAAACATATCATTAAGTATATTAACAATGAACTACATATGTAAAAACAAGACTACTAACTTAATGATTTTCAAACGAGACATATATGTAACGATTATCGTTGTAAAGACATTTAATGTATATATATCATATTAAGAGATATTCATACATGATAATATCATGATAATATAATAATTTAAAATCTCATTTGATATTATAAACATTGGGTTAACAACATTTAACAAGATCGTTAACCTAAAGGTTTCAAAACAACACTTACATGTAACGACTAACGATGACTTAACGACTCAGTTAAAATGTATATACATGTAGTGTTTTAATATGTATTTATACACTTTTGAAAGACTTTAATACAATTATCAAAATACTTCTACTTAACAAAAATGCTTACAATTACATCCTCGTTCAGTTTCATCAACAATTCTACTCGTATGCACTCATATTCGTACTCGTACAATACACAGCTTTTAGATGTATGTACTATTGGTATATATACTCCAATGATCAGCTCTTAGCAGCCCATGTGAGTCACCTAACACATGTGGGAACCATCATTTGGCAACTATCATGAAATATCTCATAAAATTACAAAAATATGAGTAATCATTCATGACTTATTTACATGAAAACAAAATTACATATCCTTTATATCTAATCCATACACCAACGACCAAAAACACCTACAAACACTTTCATTCTTCAATTTTCTTCATCTAATTGATCTCTCTCAAGTTCTATCTTCAAGTTCTAAGTGTTCTTCATATATTCTACAAGTTCTAGTTACATAAAATCAAGAATACTTTCAAGTTTGCTAGCTCACTTCCAATCTTGTAAGGTGATCATCCAACCTCAAGAAATCCTTATTTCTTACAGTAGGTTGTCATTCTAATACAAGGTAATAATCATATTCAAACTTTGGTTCAATTTCTATAACTATAACAATCTTATTTCAAGTGATGATCTTACTTGAACTTGTTTTCGTGTCATGATTCTGCTTCAAGAACTTCGAGCCATCCAAGGATCCGTTGAAGCTAGATCCATTTTTCCCTTTTCCAGTAGGTTTATCCAAGGAACTTAAGGTAGTAATGATGTTCATAACATCATTCGATTCATACATATAAAGCTATCTTATTCGAAGGTTTAAACTTGTAATCACTAGAACATAGTTTAGTTAATTCTAAACTTGTTCGCAAACAAAAGTTAATCCTTCTAACTTGACTTTTAAAATCAACTAAACACATGTTCTATATCTATATGATATGCTAACTTAATGATTTAAAACCTGGAGACACGAAAAACACCGTAAAACCGGATTTACGCCGTCGTAGTAACACCGCGGGCTGTTTTGGGTTAGTTAATTAAAACCTATGATAAACTTTGATTTAAAAGTTGTTATTCTGAGAAAATGATTTTTATTATGAACATGAAACTATATCCAAAAATTATGGTTAAACTCAAAGTGGAAGTATGTTTTCTAAAATGGTCATCTAGACGTCGTTCTTTCGACTGAAATGACTACCTTTACAAAAACGACTTATAACTTATTTTTCCGACTATAAACCTATACTTTTTCTGTTTAGATTCATAAAATAGAGTTCAATATGAAACCATAGCAATTTGATTCACTCAAAACGGATTTAAAATGAAGAAGTTATGGGTAAAACAAGATTGGATAATTTTTCTCATTTTAGCTACGTGAAAATTGGTAACAAATCTATTCCAACCATAACTTAATCAACTTGTATTGTATATTATGTAATCTTGAGATACCATAGACATGTATACAATGTTTCGACCTATCATTTCGACACATCTATATATATTTCGGAACAACATAGACACTCTATATGTGAATGTTGGAGTTAGCTATACAGGGTTGAGGTTGATTCCAAAATATATATAGTTTGAGTTGTGATCAATACTGAGATACGTATACACTGGGTCGTGGATTGATTCAAGATAATATTTATCGATTTATTTCTGTACATCTAACTGTGGACAACTAGTTGTAGGTTACTAACGAGGACAGCTGACTTAATAAACTTAAAACATCAAAATTTATTAAAAGTGTTGTAAATATATTTTAAACATACTTTAATATATATGTATATATTGTTATAGGTTCGTGAATCAACAGTGGCCAAGTCTTACTTCTCGACGAAGTAAAAATCTGTGAAAGTGAGTTATAGTCCCACTTTTAAAATCTAATATTTTGGGATGAGAATACATGCAGGTTTTATAAATGATTTACAAAATAGACACAAGTACGTGAAACTACATTCTATGGTTGAATTATCGAAATCGAATATGCCCCTTTTTATTAAGTATGGTAATCTAAGAATTAGGGAACAGACACCCTAATTGACGTGAATCCTAAAGATAGATCTATTGGGCCTAACAAACCCCATCCAAAGTACCGGATGCTTTAGTACTTCGAAATTTATATCATATCCGAAGGGTGTCCCGGAATGATGGGGATATTCTTATATATGCATCTTGTTAATGTCGGTTACCAGGTGTTCACCATATGAATGATTTTTATCTCTATGTATGGGATGTGTATTGAAATATGAAATCTTGTGGTCTATTATTATGATTTGATATATATAGGTTAAACCTATAACTCACCAACATTTTTGTTGACGTTTTAAGCATGTTTATTCTCAGGTGATTATTAAGAGCTTCCGCTGTCGCATACTTAAATAAGGACGAGATTTGGAGTCCATGCTTTGTATGATATTGTGTAAAAACTGCATTCAAGAAACTTATTTTGTTGTAACATATTTGTATTGTAAACCATTATGTAATGGTCGTGTGTAAACAGGATATTTTAGATTATCATTATTTGATAATCTACGTAACGCTTTTTAAACCTTTATTGATGAAATAAAGGTTATGGTTTGTTTTAAAATGAATGCAGTCTTTGAAAAACGTCTCATATAGAGGTCAAAACCTCGCAACGAAATCAATTAATATGGAACGTTTTTAATCAATAAGAACGGGACATTTCATCTTTTCTCCTAATATTGCTCGACCTTTAAATGGTGTTAAGTTGCTTGGGGCCCCCGCAAGTTCCGATCCTGGTTTTAGTAGTGAACTGGTGATGCAAAGGGTGACCAAGTCCATTGCGCTTATGGATAAGGTTGCTAAGCCTGATGATCCTCAGTGTGAGTTATTGTTGCTTAGGGCATGTACGGGAGTTTCTAAACTCTACTTTACCTTGCGTACTTGTCCTCCTAGTATATTTGAGGCGGCTCAACGCGCTTTCGATGGAGCACTTCGATCTTCCTTGGAGCGTATTGTTACTGCTTCCGGGCCTGGGTTTGGTGATTGGCAGTGGCGGCTTGCCACCTTGCCATTTGCATTTGGAGGGCTTGGTGTTTATTCTGCGGGAGATGTTCGTCATTATCCTTTTGTGGCTTCACGATTACAGTCTGCTGGGTTGCAGACCAAGCTCCTACGTCATGCGGGTATTGTTGGTCTTGGTCGTGCTTTTGAAGAGGAATTGGGTCTGTTTAATAAAATGGTTGGGTTTGATATTTTAGGTAATCCGAGTGAGGTCGCTGCCCCAATACTCATGAAGAAATTAGCAGATGTTTATTTCACAAAGGTTACCGCTTCTGCAGAATCCACTTTTTCGTTATCTCCCCGACAATCGGCCTTATGGAAATCACAGCAGGGTGATCACAACTCTGCTTGGCTAAGGGCAGTCCCTATTTTGGGGTTGGGTCAGACGATGAACGCAAAGACTTACCGATGTGTGTTGTGCTACCGGTTGGGTGTTCCATTGTTCTCTATCTCGACGTCATGCTCTGCCTGTTCAAGGGTTTTTACTGGGGATATTTTCGGGGATCACGCGGTGTCTTGTGCTGGTATGGTGGGTATTAAGCATCGACATAATGATGTTCGGGATTCCCTTGTTGATGTTTGTTATCGATCTGGGATTTCAGCGAGAAAGGAGGTTGACATTGGGTTGTCTGGAGGGAACGGCAGGGCCCTCAGACCTGCAGATGTGTTAATTTATTCCTGGGAGTGTGGTCGCGATGTTTGTGTTGACTTGACAGGGTCTTCTCCTTTGACACAGTCTGGGCTTTCTGACTTTGTCCCTGGACGTGCTGTGATTGATGCGGCTCGTCGAAAGCGGGCCAAGTACGAATCTAGCTGTCATGCGATTGGTTATGGTTTCATTCCTTTCTCATTTTCTTTTCTTGAGGAATTAGAGAAGGAGGCTATTTCTTTGCTAAAGCGGGTGCAAAAGAGTTCGATGGCGCAAGATATTGGTGCCGGTGCTGCTGCTCATATTTTTACTATGATAGGTTTTGCTATTGCTAGAGGTGTGGGGGCCCAGATTGTCTTTAGGCTTCCCACTAATTTTTTGTAAGTTTTAAAACTTTTAAGTTTTTTATTATTATTATTATTATTATTATTATTATTATTATTATTATTATTATTATTATTATTATTATTATTATTATTATTATTATTATTATTATTATTATTATTATTTCCATTATTATTATTATTATTATTATTATTATTATTATTATTATTTCCAATATTATTATTATTATATATAATATTTAATATTTAATTTAATAAATATGAAAAACGAATAGGCATCTTTATCTCTCCTTTACCTACACCACACATTAGCTTTCTTCTTTATCCATCTGCACATTCAAAAAACATAAACACCATACTTTTCAGAAACTTTTATAACAAAATTAAATCAAAATAAACACATGTATAGATTGTATACAACAAAATAAGAGAGAGGTTCCACAAATTTATCAAAAACCCCATGCTCCCGTCCTAGAATATGCTTATCCATGAAAATTTTCAGGGCGATGGTGACGAGGGCGGAGGAGGGCGGCCGAGGGCGGCACCATTGCCATCGGCGCCCTCAGGTGACGGGTTTGATGACCCCCTCTATAACGTACCGATGAGAATGGTCTAAGAAGTAAATGAAAATTGTTGTTTACTTTTCATGCTTAATAGATTGACCGAATGATAGTGAATGACTATTTTAACCCTAATTGTTAAAATTTTATATTTTTTTACATTTATAATATCAATTTACCCTAAAACAGTGTATCAAATTTTAACAAATGAAAATACAAACCAAAGCGAAAGAAAAATCCAAAATCAAATCAAAAATAAAACCAATCCAACTGGGTATTTATAAATGTGAAATTCTAAATAAATATCTCTAGCTATTTATTTATCTTATATACTAAATGAAAAGCCAAAACATGTCGTTTAGGCCTCCACAGGTTGATCAAACGACAAACTCAAACACATCCCTAAGCTTTCAAATTTCACCCCTCATCCAGGGTCCAAACTGTAAATTACTCAGTTTCTATATACTAAATGGAGAGAGCCAAAACATGTCGTTTAGGCCTTCCCAAGTTGATCAAACCACAAACTCAAACACACCCCTAAACTTTCAAATTTCACCCCTTATCCAGTGTTCAAACTGTAAATTCCAGAGCTTCTCGGGGTATAAAACGTAAAGTTGTTATTTTTATTAAAAAACAAAAACTAACACCACCTAAATTTTTAATAGCCCAAATCTTCTTGCTCGCCGCGAATTAAATTTTGACAAAATTATACAGATATTCCGTGAAGTTTGCAGGAAAACACATGGATAGTCCAAACTTGATTTTTTTAACTGAATAGTCCAGAAGTATGCACGTTTTCCACAGATAGTCCAATTTTGTGACAGACGTTAAATTGTTGCCGTTCAACTCGAAATAATTTTACGAACATAACGCAACTTCCTATACGCGAAACAGACGTTTTTTGAAAAAAAACTAAATATTTCGCGCTATCTTCCGTATACAACGCACCCGCAGTAACGTGTTTTGAATTCTGTAAATATATAACGTCACGTTAAACATGAGTATACAATATGAAAGGCCCCGCAGCAATGCGCGGGCCGAATATTTTTCTAGTTAAATCTATAGAATTCGCTGGTACCCAACAACAAAAATTATCTTACATTCATCACAAGATCCTAACAATATTACTCGGTATAAGTTATAACTATAGATAGATAATATTAAAAGGAACTCAAATCTGAGTGTGCTTGAAGATACAGAGTATTTCTGTAAAAGAAGATATTCAAGAAAAAGACAAAAGTCAATTTTACATTTTATGTTTGAAAAATTGGAAACCAAAAGTAACAATTAGTATAACTTCCAATTTAAGGTAATGCATTCAACTGTTTTGCTTGTGCTAAAGTTTCAGAGGAAGAGCAATTGAAATAGGAAGGAGAAGATGAAATTTTGGTTGGTGAGATTTAAGGCCATTTTGGGAAAATTAGTGTTAAAAAACATATGTATGTAGAGGACATCACTTTCTTGACTGACCAATAATCTCCAAATGCATACATCCGTGAGCCAAAAAGTCTAAAAGGAACACATAGGATGGGTGACCGAATAATACTTCCAGGACATACAGCCCATTAAGGCTTTAATAAACAGGCCCTTAGTATAGATGATCTATCTTGGATCAAAAGGATTGAAGTTGAGATTATTGACACTATAAACTTGTGGTCATTTCTTCTTGGTTTAGATGTGGATTGACAAAGGTATGTTTATACTTATAATCTCACTATCCAATGTAATGGGAATAATTGTGTGCATAATGATAATAAGTATTATCAAGTGTGTGCACATTAATGGTTTACATTGGTGAGTCCGTGAAAAGTGGACATACACACTAACTGATCAATCAATTAATTTTAAGTACGTACGGGTTTCTTATGGTCATATAATAATTTAGTAAGTCCTTGGATATTGTGACGACCCGACAAAATCGCCATTGAAGGCACCGTCAACTTAGGTCCCGTTACGTGGTCATAGTTCCAAAATGAGACGCGTTTGACCAAAATAATGTCGCATTTGTTTGAAACGTGTATGACTTGCAAAGTTTTAAGTTACCAAACGGTTCAACAACAAGTTTAAGTTTACAAAAGTTGTAAAGTAAAATTGAAATAACTTGCGACATAATATAAGTTGAAATTCACGAATGCTATCAATAGCGTATGCAAGTAAACATTAAGTTTGAGTCTAAAGGTGCTATCACTAGCGTATGCATGTATGCTTGACCCTAAGCAAGTAATCAAAGTGTGCGGAAGCATGTATCAAGTAGCCAAGTATGAACTTGAGAAACATATAGAAAAATGTCAACGAAAAACGTTGGTGAAATCATAGGTGTATTTGTAAACGTTGTTTTTGAACCACAAGATTTAGTATGAAGTTGATTATCCAAATCGTTTGTGTGACAACCCAGAAATTTTCGACCAAATCTAAACTTGATCTTTATATATTTCCGACACGATAAGAAAAGTCTGTAATGTGGAATCTCAAAAAATTTAAACTATGTTCATACATTCATTTAACCTCGACCAAATTCTGAAGATTCACGAACAATTATGTATAAATAAATATGCATGAATATATATATATATATATATATATATATATATATATATATATATATATATATATATATATATATATATATATATATATATATATATATATATATATGTGTGTGTGTGTGTGTGTGTGTGTGTGTGTGTGTGTGTCTGTGTGTATGTGTGTGTGTGTGTCTGTGTGTGTGTGTGTGAATATCAAATTCGGAAATATTAATGAAACATTAAACGGTTTGATTAATATGAAAATAAGTTGCGAAGTCTATTATATGACTTGAGAACGTTAACAAAGTATTTGATGAATAATACTTCATGAACGTATTTGTTTCAATATGTTTATCGATGGAATTAGAAGATAATATCAAATGATTTATTTATCAGATACATTGTATGACTGCGAGTCTCTTTTAAGAGGTCCACTTGGATTTAAGAAACCTTTCTTTTTAGCGGTATTCGGAAAATGATAAAGTGATTTTCATATAAGAACAATATGTCACTTAACGAAAATTAGACAAAAGTTAGTGGAAGACTAAATTACATAATAATCAATTGATTTAATTTCAAATGTACAAAAATGTTTTTTGATATAATAGAACTAGATTATTATTGTCTTTGTTTAACAATGTGAGTTGGAATATTAATTGTTAGATATATATGAATAACTTGCAACGTGTATTTAAAACGTGTTTACGTATATTAGATATATTTTCATTTCAAATTAATTAAGCAAACGATTGTAACGCTCGCTTATTGATTCGATTGATATTTAGATTTGTCAATTAGGACATTAAGAGGTTAAAATAACGCTAGTACATAAATGAACTATACTTAGTTAAGTTTTAAAATGAAAACGACATATAATAACTCCTATTATGTAAACGATCTTAAGTTACACTTTGAAATATAATTAGTATTTGAAAAACTAAATATTATATTAGTAAATACATATTTCTAATATTTAAACTTATGAATATATATATATATATATATATATATATATATATATATATATATATACACCAAATAATAAAATATAATTTTACTATAAAACGTTTGATTTAAAATAACATATTTTGATAACCAGCGAGACATTGATTTATAGAAGCAAATGACCAAAACAGTTGAATGATTAGGCTACACTTGGAGTGATATAGTTATGGGTGAGTTAAGTCTCCATTTTTTTGTTAAAGGTACACACCACGAAACGTAAAGTGCTAGTTTTCTCAGCGTACGAGTTAGCGTTCGAGGAACCGGAACCAGGACATTAGTCGAGTGGCAACGTACGACTCAGCAGAACTAAATTTACAAGTTAACGATGCAAATAAATATAATATACTACTTATATAATTATATAAATTAAATATATTTATATATAATAATAATAAAAAGTGTCGGCAAGAAAATTTAAAGATCATGAGCTGAAAAGAGTAGCCATGCGATCGTATGGCCATTCCTCCTCTAAACCATGCGATCACATGGTCTGGGTAGGTGGGTGCAATCTCTTTAAATATCGGACGAGTCTGTGTAAGTCATTTCATTCTTCACTTCGCAGAGAAATAAACATACATATATTATTATTATTATTATTATTATTATTATTATTATTATTATTATTATTATTATTATTATTATTATTATTATTATTATTATTATTATTATTATTATTATTATTATTATTATTATTATTAATATTAAGATTATTAATATTAATTTTATTATTGGTATTAGTATTATTAAGTAGCATTATTATTAGTAGTGTTATTATTAGTAGTATACATAAAATACTACGACGAGGTCATGAGCGAGCTATTTCAAAACTGGTTTTATGAGAGGGATATAGCTAAGGAAATTATGAGTTATATCTATGAAGGTTATGGGTAATGTTCGGGGGCATGCTCATGAGGTCAATCTAGTGTTTAATATCTCCGTCGCGTCTACATACTTTCCTGCAATATTGAATCTCAATATTGATATGTAAGCACTCATAACTTAACTTTTATATATTAATAGTATACCCCTAACTAGTGCTCGAGTATATAGGATTATGCATGCTTGTACATTTGATATTGTCGTTAGATAGGTTATGTTGAATCCTGAATTAGATACATATGCTACTGAGATAAAGTATATGATATGCATGTCATTGGAAAGCTGGCGACAAATTAATAACTTTTCCTTTAGATATTGAATTGTTTAGATGAACGGATTAGAAGTTATAGTCAACTGAATTTTATGTATTATTGTTAAAATGAATATTATTATTACTATCGTCGTTATTATCGTCGTGATTATTATTAACTAATTATTATTATTATTATTATTATTATTATTATTATTATTATTATTATTATTATTATTATTATTATTATTATTATCATTATTATCATTATTATTATTATTATTATTATTATTATTATTATTATTATTATTATTATTATTATCATTAAGGTAGTTATTAGTAATATCATTATAATATTTATTATTATTAGAATTAATATTAGTAACATTTAATTATTATGACTAATATTGTTATCATTATGAATGTTATTTAAAAGAAGACTAAAAGCTATTAAACGAATCGATTAGGAAATAACTGTGACGACCCAGAAATTTCCGACCAAATTTAAACTTAATTTTTATATGATTTTGACACGATAAGCAAAGTCTGTAATGTTGAATATTAAAAATTTGTATATATATATAAATGTAACTGTATATAATAATTTGAAATAAAATAAAAAATGTATAATTTAAATCTTAAGATTTAATATGTAAAATAAAATACAAATTAATCAATTGAGTTGAATATGTAAAGTAGTATATAAAATAATGAAGTTGCTATTAAAATAAATAAATATATATATATATATATATATATATATATATATATATATATATATATATATATATATATATATATATATATATATATATATATATATGTGTGTGTGTGAATCTATACATAATTAATGTTGTATGTATATTATAATATATATAAAATGTATAAATATTAAATATTCTATATATGTTATTATATCGTATTAATAATAAAGACTAAGTACAAGTTAAAATATTAAAGTTATATTACTAACCTTACTTTCATTATAAATGTTAATATTTGTATTATTAATATTACTATATAAAATATATAGAATTTGATATGCATAAGTTATCATGATTAAAAGTTATTATTGTTAGTATTATGATTATTATTGTTATTATTTGTATCAAAATTATTATCATTATACCTATAAAGTATTATAGGAATTATTATCATTAGTATTACTATTATTTATAATATTAAGAGTAATATTGTTATAGTCATATTAATTAACAAGATAAATTATAATTTATAAATACAATTATATAAGTAAAAGAGATATACAAATTTGGATATAAATACAGATACATGAATATTGAAATATAGACAGATTATAATTAATTGTATAAGCCTAAACAAAAAATACAGATATATTTAGAGATAAAAATAAGGATATATATATATATATATATATATATATATATATATATATATATATATATATATATATATATATATATATATAAAATTATATACACATATAAATACATGATATATAATACTGATATTACGCCAAAAATTCTTGTTACAGGTCTCTATCTTTCTTTATCTTTTTGTTATTTGTTCTTTATCTTTTTGTTATTTGTCTGCTACATTTTTGCTGTGCTGCTCGTGATAACAAGTCAGGATTCAGCAACCCTACAAAGACTTTGATCGATTTTATTTTGGACTCAATCGTTCAAATCACTTCATGTATACACTCCTAATATTGAACAAGAAAAAGGGTTCTTCATATATTTTTTTTTTCTTCTTTTTCTTCTTTCTGTCTCATAAACGAACCCATTTAATCATTATTTTGATTCGAGTCAAATTGAAGAAAAGTAAAATTATAGATTTTATCTCCTTCTGGTCGTGTAGGTGTGTGTACAATTTCATACATCAATTCGATTTAACGAAGATGAATTTTCGAGTCAAACTTTTGTTTCAAAAAGTCAAATGAATCGTTCATCGCAAAATTTGAATCCGTTTTGTTGTTTCCAGTCCAATTGATGATGCCAATAGTTTCTATATACGATTTACCAACTATTTCATGTTGAGAGTTTGGTCTAAAACAATCGCAAAATTTAACTTAATTTTTTTTCTTCATTAACGTCGAGCAGCAAGAAGAGCACTCTGTGCAAAAAAAATTTTATTTCTTTTATTTTGTTGAATTAAGTCAACTAGAGGATCGTTCTGTTTAATTGGCTAATCCTAAAATTATATAAGAAACTAATTATGAGTTAGATTTGATCCATGGTTGACTTGTAAATTGATGAAGAAGATGAGCACGAGTAAAACGGGTTATAAGATTTTTAGTTGGGATTAAAACAGATAATAAGCAGATGGGTCATTGGTTTAGGGTGTTTGCGGGTTAGCAAGGGATCTCGAGTTCAACCCTAGGCTGGAACATATTTTTTTTACAAAGCTCTTTAAGGTAGTCTCTTTATTTGTTTTAATATTATTATTATTATTATTATTATTATTATTATTATTATTATTATTATTATTATTATTATTATTATTATTATTATTATTATTATTATTATTATTATTATTATTATTATTATTATTATTATTATTAATTATTAATATTATTATTATTATTATTATTATTATTGGTAATGTTGTTAATATTAATTATTATTATTATTAGTGATCTTGATATGATAAGTATTATTATTATTATTAGCATTTTAGGAATGTTATTATTATTACTATTAGTATTATTAAGCATTATAGATAATATTGTTATTAAGGTCATCATTAGTATAATTACCGGTACTGTTATTATTAGTGATATAATTATTAGTATTATTACTACTAAAATTATTATCATTAGTATTAAAATTATAGATAAAAGCATTGTTTTTATTACTAACAATAGTATTGGAATTAACAGTTTTATTTTCCTTAACACTAGTATTAATATCATTGATATAGTTATTAAGATTGTCATGATTAGTATTTACAAATGTATCATTATTAACAATATCATTATTTTTATTAATATTATCATTGTTAATAAAGTCATTATTATTATTATTAGTAAATCATTAATAACTATCATAAATAGTAAAATTAATATTTTTACAAGTATTATTATTAATATCATTGTTATTATCACTAATAGGGTTATTATTAACATATGTATATTATTAATGTTATTATCATTATTTTTATTAATATTAACTTAGTATAATAGAACTATACTGTTTTGATAAACAAATGAAATACAAATATAAATATATATATTTAACACATATAACATAACAAAATTTAATATTTGTATATACAAAGCAACATATAAAACATATATATATATATATATATATATATATATATATATATATATATATATTATTAATATAAAAATGATATAACTAATACATTTATGTATATATGTGTTCAATTACAACCATGAATATTAATAAATATACAAATGATATAGGTTCCTGAATTCGAGGTCAACCCTGCATTGTTCAGTTTCGTCATATATATTTTTACTACAAAATACAGTATTGTGAGTTCATTTGATTCCCTTTTACTCTTTATATTTTTGGGACTGAGAATACATGCGCTATTTTTATAACTGCTTTATTAAATGTGTTTGAAATATATTTTGAACTGCGAATACATGAAATACTTTTATAAATGTTTGACGAGATAGACACAAGCAAAACATTCCTCGAATGAATTATTATGCAAACAGAAGTTCTGTGGATTATGATTGAATTAGTTGGACGTTATAATTGCCACTAATTGTTGTGAATATTTCCCCTGATTATTATTGCTTCGTAACCTAAGAATTAGAATCGGGTATGGCCCTAATTCACGGAAATACTAAAGGTAGCTACCGGGTTTAACACCTGATTTTATGCGAGGTGTATATGAAATAGCTTATATTTTAATAGGAAAAACTATTAAATATGATACAATTTTACACAAGATATTTATTTATTTATAGAACGGATATAACTAAACCTTGCTACAACACTTATAGGCAGTGTACCTAATCGTACAGTAGTGTAGGTTTTAGTAAGTGCGGTTCGTTCCACAGGGAATCTTTTAAACAAAGCTTAACGCTATATTAGTTTTAATTTATAAAAATACAAATATATATAAGTAATATTATTATTATAAAGGGGGGTTTTTACCGTTTAATGACCGGTTTGTCGATTTTTAAAACTTTAGTCGCAGTTAAAACCTAATGTAAAATATTAAATAAATAAAAGACTTAATTTAAAGCGTAAAATAAATAACGATAATGAAATTGCAATAAATAAAAGTGCAATAAAATAAAATTGCGATAATTAAAGAGAACGATAATTAAAAGTGCAATTAAATAAAATGACAATAAATAAAAGTGCGATAATTAAAAATGCAATTAAATATGAAAATAAAGGAATTATGCTTATTTAAACTTCCGTAATCATGATGTTTGACGTGTTGATTTTAGTTTTATGCCCATGGGTTAATTGTCCTTTGTCCTGGATTATTTAATATGTCCGTCTGGTTTTTGTCCATAACAGTCCATCAGTCATAAATATAAAGTGCGAGTATCCTCGTCAAATTATCCTTATATCCGAAGTCAAATATTCCAACTAATTGGGGACTTAAACTGTAACAAGGCCTTAATACTTTGTTTAATAATTACACCAGGATATCGACTGCGTGTAACCCAAGGTTTTAATACTTTTTTTTCAATTATGCCAAGTGTCCTTGTACATAATTTCACCCCTGTTTTAATAATTCTAGTGACTATTAATCCATTCCCGTGTCCGGTTAAATGAACGATTATTCGTACATATAAATATCCCGCCCATCGTGTCCGATCGAGTGTATATGGTTATTTATAGGGACGTCCAATTGTAAATCTTTATATTAAAATTAACAAACTATCATTTAGTTAAACAAATATAAAGCCCATTAATAACCCATAGTCTAATTTCCACAAGTGTCGTTCTTTTGTCCAAACCCCAATTATGGTACAAAGCCTAATTACCCAATTTTAGTAATTAGCCCAACATCATGATTACTTCATTTTAAATAAGCATAATAATAACTTAGCTACGAGACATTAAATTAAAAAGGTTGAACATAACTTACAATGATTAAGAATAGCGTAGCGTTACACGGACAGAATTTCGAATTACACCCTTACAATATGCGCTAACATACCCTTATTATTAGGATTAAAATTAAAATATAAATATATATATATAAGTTTACGTATGACTGAAGAGAAAAAGATGTATGGATTCAGAAAAATGCGTTGCCTTTTATAGGCCCACACTGAAATTTGGGACTCCGCGAGTCGCGGTCAATTTCCCCATCAAACTTCACGAGTCGCGGAGTTTGAATTTCCAGCTCACTCCAATTTGGATCTTTACTTGCCGACGGATTTTAATAATATAAATATATAATTTATATAATTAATTATATATTATATTATATTTATATACATAATTAATTTGTAACTTTCGTTCCGTTGCGTCGAGCGTTGAGAGTTGACTCATGTCCCGGTTCCGGATTTTCGAACGTCCTTGCGTGCAATTTAATATCTTGTACTTTGCATTTTGAATCTTGTACTCTTGTAATTTCGAGACGTTTCTTATCAATAATAGGAACCTCTTTGATTGTATTTTGTACTTTTGAGCTTTTTGGTCGTTTGCGTCTTCAATTCGTCGAATCTGTCTTTTTTCTTCACCTTTTATTTTTTAAACGAATATCACTTGTAAATAGAACAATTGCAACTAAAAGCTTGTCTTTCTTGAGGGATAATGCTATGAAATGTATGTTCGTTTTTAGCATTATCAAATATTCCCACACTTAAGCGTTGCTTGTCCTCAAGCAATATAGTCTTGAAATAAAAATACTTGACTCACTTCTTTATTCTTCACACTTTGTACATCAGTGATTTCAATACGGCGGTATGAACAATGATAGTAACGATGTGGTTTACAGTCTCACATGACTATAAAAATTTAGATCCATTAAGGACATTGGATCTTTATGAAAACATTTGATCTCTTGAAAATTCAATCTAGCTTTTACCCTAGATAAGTTTTCCGGAATAACCCTTCACCGATGTTTGCAAAATATTTTTGTGGGTTTGGTGGGTTTTAGATTTGAAAATTTTAGCTCAAAACTTGTGGTTTTGTGTCACCCACTTGCTAACCTTGTATTGGGAAAGCAACACGTCCAGTATACTTGCTCCGTATATTACCTTTCGATAAACTACCGTTCTGTTGTAAAGGAAAGCGTTGAACAAGCAACTGTTAAGGCAATGTCCCCTGACATGCTTTTAATTATGGTCTATAACGTGTCGGATGCAATTACTATCCTTGGTATGAGCAATAGTAAAGCTCACCCTTATAATTTTCCGGTCTGGCACAAGGTCCTGTTTTTGACCATGCTACGCAACCACCGTTCTTACGGTTGACACCCGATTTGGTTCAGGTGACCTAAAGAATTCCAGGTGAATTCCTAGGATTTTACGTTCAATGGTAATGAACGCATTGAAAATGGGTTTTCAGAAAACAAATCGGTTTGTAATTTTGATCAAAATATTTTCTCGTTCAAGCTCGAGTTTAGATATCATCGAATTCCATGAGTTTGTAATTCTCAATCTTTAAAGTCAATCTCTAGGATTGAGTAATATCAGTCTTAAAAGCTGATTTTTGATCTTTAAAGGAGATTATCCTTTCTGGGGATCTGATTCATTAGTCTTATCCAGCTAATTTGCACGGCGTCCTCCCCATTTTACAAGACAGATCCTCTCATGGTTAGGATAAATCTGACCACTTGGCGACCCTGTTTGATGCTGAGGTCCGTGGATTTCCTGCTGATTTTAGTGATGACTTTTCTAGATTTTTCGTCAACCTACAGCTGGTTTGAACGACAACTTCTTGACCTAAATCAAGAAGCGCGTTTCTTTTTCGGAAGACTTTATTTCCTTTAAATGATGGAATTGATTCATCGTGTAGATCCATCTTTTTTTTTTTACAGTAAATCGGGTAAAACTGTTTAGTTTAGTCCAAAGCAAAAGTATCTTCAATTATTTGTTACAGAAATATGTGACATATGTTTAAAATAACTTAGTAAATTTTCCCACACTTGGCTTTTATTTTCTTTTATTTGCCTTTTTATTGTCCTCTATTCCATTTTAAATGAATTCTAACATTTTGGTTTGCTTCTCAATTTATGTCCTTTCCGAGGTAACAATAATTTCGGTGTTAATACGTAGTTTTATCGTTCATAAATATGTATAAACATGATTTTGAGTTCATTTAATTGAAAATTTTGAAAATTTTTACTAGAATTGGGTAGTCAGTATATAAGACTAGGGCTGTTCTTTGTTATCAGAGAGCACTAGATTCTAATACAACTACTGCGTTACTAGTATTTTTAATGGTAACCAAGTGTTTAAATAAAATTTTTTTTAAAATCCGAAAGATTTTAACCCCTTTCCACACTTAAGATCTTGCAATGCCCTCATTTGCAAGAAATCAGTAACAATTCAAATTATTGAGGGTGATTAGCGTAGAAAAATGATTAAATTTTACCAAAGTTTCCAAACATATTGTTCTTTGTGTTGAATGATAAATGGTGCACATCATTTGTTCATTCCGTCTTGTTGTTATTTCACATATATTTTGCATCTTGTCGTCAAAATTAGTTGCTTTTGCTGAACTTAATGCCAGTCTTTGAAAATGCGTTGTTTTACCCTGTTGTGTACATAAGATAAACTGCAAACATATATACATATTTTTGAAGTTTGGTATATTACCCCACATTCAAAAATTATTAAAATCTAATAATAAAAGTTAGAAAATTATAAAAACTATTATAATATCAACATAAGTGTTAAATGTAGTAACATTACAAAAATAAAATAAATAAAACTAAATAAACTAGGGTTGATACTGATACCAGTAGGGGTTCCATGCATAACCGTATGTGTTATAGAATGCTTCAGCTGGGTTATAAGTAGGATACTGATAAGGCTAAAAAGGAACATATATTTCATAGCAAAATCCCCCAAGAAAGACAAGATTTTAGTTGCAATTGTTCCATTTTCAAGTAATATTCGTTTATTTTAAATAAGTGCGAAGACAAAAGGCGAAAACGACGAATTGAAGACACAAAGGTCCAAAAAGCTCAAAAGTACAAGATACAATAAAAAAGGTTCAAATTATTGATGAGGAACGTCTAAAAATGACAAGAGTACAAGTTACAAAACGCAAAGTACAAAATATAAAATTGTACGCAAGGACGTTCGAAAATCCGGAACCGGGACCAGAGTCAACTCTCAACGCTCGACGCAACGGTGTAAAAATTACGAGTCAACTATGCACAAGAATAAAATATAATATTTAAATAATTCATAATAAGAATAATATTAAATAATAAAAAGTTGTTAATTGAGCATAGTTCAGGGGTCATAAGTGAAAATTCAATTTCTAAATTCGCCTATAAAAGGCTTTGTAATCGTAATGTAAAAACACACCTTTTTCCAATCTTATTTCTTTCTTATGTAATTTATATTTATATTTATAATATTAAGTTTAATTTAAGATTAATAATAATTGGGTTATTGTAAGAAATGTTTTACGGGTTTTAAAGTAGGAACTCTGTCCGTGTAACGCTACGCGATTAATCACCACTGTAAGCTATGTTCTTCCTTTTTAAATTAATGTCTAGTAGCTAAGTCATTATTATGCTTATTTAAGCCGAAGTAATCGTGATGTTTGACTAAATATTAAGACGGGGTTATTGGATTTTGTACCATAATTAAGGTTTGGGCAAAAGACCGACACTTGTGGAAATTGGACTATTGACTATTAATAGATGGGGGGTATTGTCTAATTGAGTGACAACTCATTGGAGTCTGTCGAACCTATCTTCAAATTAATTATCCTAATAATTAATAATGATTATGGTTGTCCTATTTAGTGACGTTCATATGGAATCTATTATAATCATTTAATTAATTATTCGGGTTGGGTAATTGATTATTCAAACTGATCAAGTGGGTAAATTAATATTCATATCTAATCAAAACAGGGGTAGATTACATACAGTGATAACTGGTGTAATTGTTGACAGAAGTGATAACTGCGTCACAGTTTAAATCCTTAATTAGTTGGAATATTTGACTTCGGGTATAAGGGTAATTTGACGAGGACACTCGCACTTTATATTTATGACCGATGGACTATTATGGATAAAAACCAGATAGGTATCAAATAAACCATGACAAAGGACAATTAACCCGAGTAACAATTAATTAAAATCAAAACGTTAAACATCATGATTACGGAAGTTTAAATAAGCATAATTATTTTATTGTATTTTTCATCGCACTTTTATTTTCTGTCATTTTATTTTCTGTCATTTTATTTATCGCAATTTATTTTACGCACTTTAATTTTTGTCATTTATTTTTACGCTTAAAATCGACAAACTGGTCATTAAACGGTAAAACCCCCATTTTATAATAATACTACTACTTATTTATATATATATTTTACAAATAAACTTAATAATATAGCGTTAACTTCACCAGCTCCCTGTGAAACGAACCGGACTTACTAAAAACTACACTACTCTACGATTAGGTACACTGCCTATAAGTGTTGTAGCAAGGTTTAGGTATATCCACTCGATAAATAAATAAATAAAACTTGTGTAATATTTCGTCGCATTTTGTAGTAAAAATTAATACTATTTAGTACACCCCGCTGCACACATCAAGTTTTTGGCGCCGCTGCCGGGGAGCGCTAAAACGCTATATTTTTAATTATAATAATAATTTAATAAATATAATAATATAATAATATTGAAATAAAATATAATAATATAATAATATTGAAATAGAATATAATAATATAATAATATTGAAATAGAATATAATAATATAATAATATTTTAGAATATATTTTGAATGTAAAAGTTTTAAAAAGTCGTATTTATTAAATACTTCAGGGGTATATTATGTAACTTGTAATTAATAATTTCTATCATGTCGCTTTCATGTGAATAGTAAATTAATTAATTTCTTTTCATTTACTATTCATGAATAGTAAATGAATTAAAAAAAAAAGTTTTGAAAAAAAAATAATAATTATAAAAAAAGTATTAATTTGTAAAAAAAAATTTGTTTTTTTTAAAAAAAAAAAAATTGTAAAAAAAACGTTTTTTTTTTAAGAAAAAAAAAATTCGTTTTTAAAAAAAAAAATAAAAAATAAAAATTAAAAAAAAAAAAATAAAAATTGTAAAAAAAAAAACGTTTTTTTTTTTAAGAAAAAAAAAATTCGTTTTTAAAAAAAAAAAAAAAAAAAAAAATTTAAAAAAAATTTTAAAAAAAAAAAAAATTTTTTTTTAAAAATATAATAAATTATAATTTTTTTTTAAGTTTTATTACCTTTATATTTTTAGACTATAGTTACAATTTTTAGTATTAAATTTAGTTTTGCCATAGTTATTTTTATTTCTAGAATTTTTAGGCTTTGCCGTAAAATCCCTTAAGTGCTTATTCCTTAGACTAAGATTTAGGTGCTTTAGAATTTTACGACGCCGTATTTCGCACTACTTTCTTATTTTTATTTTTCGACGCCTATTTTTCGACCTTTTTATTTTTCGACCTTTTTCGACGCGCAATCTTTTTCTTTCTTATTTCTCGCCATTCTAGTTTTTAGGACTTAGATTTTTTTCTACTTCTTCTCTAAATTTCTTAAAATTACGAAAATTTATTTTAAGTGGTTAAATTGATAGACATCAAAATTTTCTGGTTCGTAGTAATAGTTGGATTTGTACGTGGACCGGGTTATTGGAGCCAAACAGTACTCAATTATATTGAGACCAAACGAATCCTGCCCCTCTGCTGCATCTTTTGGCTATTCGAAACGTGGGCAAAATCAGAAAAGTCTATTGATTGGACAACTTATATAAGTTTTTCTTATTTTTATAACTAATAGGATATTCTGTGAATGCACCGAGCAAAACGTTCACCACCTTTCATACGTTCACCACCTGTAACTCGATCAAGACATCTAGCAAATATTGTCGCCGTTGATTTTTCTTTAGAATCGTCATCTAGTCGAACAAGAACTCCAACTCAAATTTCCGATAATCCATCTTTTGAACCCGACTTCACAATTAAGAACCCGGAGCATATTCAAGGACAATTCCAAGATCTTGAACCACTAATTATTCCTCCTGAGCCACAAACCATTAAATCAGAATCCTCTAGTGATTCGTATTCAACAAATTCAATTATGGAAGTAACGGAACCTCTAAGTATGGAAGATCGAATGAGAGCCACACGCACGGGCCAAGGTCACGCCATTATTAAGCCAGAAGTTAATGCGCCAGATTATGAAATCAAAGGACAAATTCTACACATGGTAACTAACCAATGCCAATTCAGTGGTGCACCGAATGAAGATCCTAACGAACACCTTCGTACGTTTAAAAGAATTTGTACACTATTCAAAATCCGAGAAGTGGAAGATGAGCAGATCTATCTCATGTTGTTTCCCTGGACTTTAAAGGGAGAAGCCAAAGATTGGTTAGAATCGTTACCTGAAGGGGCGATTGATACATGGGATGTTTTAGTAGAAAAATTTCTTAAACAATTCTTTCCGGCATCCAAAGCCGTGAGACTTCAAGGAGAAATTGTTACATTCGCGCAAAAGCCAAATGAAACATTATATGAGGCGTGGACAAGATTCGGAAGGATGTTGAGAGGATGTCCTCAACACGGTCTAGATACTTTTCAAATAGTGCAAATCTTCTATAAAGGCGTAGACATCGCTACAAGAAAAGACATCGACATAACAGCTGGTGGTTCCATCATGAAGAAAACCGCAACTGAAGCTTACAAAATTATTGATAATACAGCCTCCCACTCTCATGAGTGGCACCAAGAAAAAGATATTTTTCGTTCATCTAAAGTGGCTAGAGCCGATTCTAGCCATGACTTTGATTCCGTTTCAGCAAAAATAGATGCTTTCGAAAGACAAATGGAAAAGATGAATAAAGATATTCACGCAATACGAATCAGTTGTGAGCTATGCGGTGGACCACACTTATTGAAAGATTGTCACATTGAACCAACATTGGAACAACGAGAGAATGTTTCCTATATGAACCAAAGGCCTGGAAATAATTATCAAAATAATTATCAACCGCCAAAGCTAAACTTCAATCGAAATCAAAACATTCTTTACAATCCAAAAGGACCCGAAAATAACTGGTATAACCAACAAGGTCCGAATAACCAACCAACTCAAAACAACACTTTCAATCAACAAAGACCTGGCTTATATAAACCACAACAACAAACCGAAGAGAAAAAGTCAAATATGGAAGACGTGGTATTCAAGCTAGTTGAATCTCAAACACAATTTATTGAAACTCAAACCCAAACGAACGAGAGATTTGATCAGTCATTAAGAACTCAACAAGCTTCCATTTTGAATCTAGAAAAACACGTAGGTACTCTTGCTAGCATGATGAGTGAGAGGGAACAAGGAAAGCTACCGAGTAATACTGAAGTAAATCCTCGGAATGAGAATGTTAATATGGTTTCAACGAATTCTGAAAAACCAGCACCAGAAGATGGGAAGGTTTTAGATGAGAGTAACAATGAAGAAGTTACACCACCACCACCCGAGTATGTAAAACCAGTGGTGGCACCATACAAACCACCCATCCCGTTTCCAAGAAAAGGAGTTGAGTATGAGCAAGTGATAGGTAATAAAGTTGGTGATACCATTGGAAAGAAGAAGAAGAAGAAGAATAAGAAAGTGCAAGAAACAAAAGCCGTAGAAGTAAACCCGGTGAAGACAGTTCCACCAAAACCTCCTCCTAGGATAGGTGATCCGGGTGAATTTATTGTTCCTTGTCTACTTAGTGATTGTGTCATGTATGATGCACTAGCAGATTTAGGTGCGAGTGTAAGTGTTATGCCTCTTTCCTTATATAAGAGATTAGGTGTAGGTAAGTTAAGTCCAACGGATATGAGTGTTCGACTCTTTGATCAAACCATTAAGCACCCAGTTGGAATTGCTGACAACCTACCCGTTCAAGTAGGCAATTTAACCTTTCTAGTCGAATTTATTGTCATTGACATAGAAGAGGACCCAAACATTCCTCTAATTTTAGGTCGGCCATTCTTAGCGTCCACCAAGGCGTTATTTGATGTAGGAAATGGAAGAATGACACTTAAAAGTGGTGACAAATCGATCACCTTTATGATTCGAAAGACTAAATCTCCACCAACCAAAACCGTTGAACCAGCAAAAACGATTGGTAAGAACCATGTGCTTTTACCAACTCCAACGGTAATACTTAGCAATAATGAAACGCCTAAGTGTGGGGAAAATGAAGTAACACCTAATGATGACATGATAACAAAGAACCCCGTTGTTGATACGAAATTAAATGATCCCGTTATTAATAGTTCAATGAAGAAACTTGTTAAACGGATTCGCGATGCTAGAACCAAGGGGAACTTTAAGTTATGTAACCAGTTAGTATCCAATCTGTCACCTAAAGAAAAGGCGAAACTAGTTGAAATTGTGGATATTACTGGAGAAGCTAGTCAATGGCTTAAAGAAAAAGTCACAGATATGCAAGTTGATTATGGACCAAGAGAAATTGAAGATGAAGTTAATCACAATTACGACACCACAGCTACCTAAGTGTGGGGAGATTCAAATGTTCTAAAAGAAAATGTTATTTAGAATTAGTTGTTCTGTTCTCGTGTAGTTCCGAGAATGGAATCCGATTGGTCTTTTCCGCTAGCAGACACTAAAGAACTAGTTTTCTCCCTCCATTCTGAATTTTTGTTTTGTAGGTTTTTTTATGAAATTAATATGCATTTTAATTTAAGTTTTTAAAAACAAAATTTACTTTATTTCATTAAGTTTAAAAAATTGATTTCTAAAATTCGTCGTAAGTTGAAGACTAGGTCGTTGAACCGAAATTGCTTTACCCAAGGACGGGGCGATAAATTTTGTTATCATTATTTTTTTAATTTTATTGATCTAAAGTATGCAAAATATATATATATATATATATATATATATATATATATATATATATATATATATATATATATATATATATATATATATATATATATATATATATATATATATATTATATTTTATAAATTTTTAAACGTGGGATAATATATCAAACTTTAAAAATATGTATATATATGTTTGTATTTTATGTTATGTACAAAACAGGGTAAAACAGCGCACTTTCAAAGACTAGCATTAAGTTCAGCAAAAGCTACTAATTTTGACGACAAGACGCAAAATATCAAATGTGATATGACAACAACATGTTTGCAAACTCGGCATTTTTAATCACTTTTCTACACTAATCACCCTCGTGAATTTATAATTAGAGTCTGATTTCATGCAAATGAGGGCATTGCATGATCTCAAGTGTGGGGAAGGGTTATAAATTCTCTCGGGTTTATACTTGGCTTATTTTCTAAATATTATGAAAATTTTAAAATTTTTTAACTAAATGAATTCAAAATCATGTTTATACATATTTATGAACGATAAAACTAGGTGTTAATGCCGAAATTATCGTTACCTCGGAAAGGACATAAATTGAGAAACACCCTAAAACGATTGAATTCATTTAAAATGGAATAAAGGAGAATAAAAAGGCAAAGAAAGAAACTAAGTGTGGGGAGAATATACTAAGTTATTCAATTAAAAACTATCTATCACATGTTTGTGTAAAGTTTATTGCAGGTGCTTTTGTTTTGGACTAAATTAACTGTTTTACCCGATTTATTGTAATACATTTGAAAGAAAGATGGATCTACACGATGAATCAATTCCATCATTAAAAGGAAGTAAAGTCTTCCGAAAAAGACACGCGCTTCTTGATTTAGGTCATGAAGTTGTCGTCCAGACCAGCTGTAGGTTGACGAAAAATCTAGAAAAGTCATCACTAAAATCAGCAGGAAATCCACGGACCTCAGCATCAAACAGGGTCGCCAAGTGGTCAGATTTATCCTAACCATGAGAAGGATTTATCTCGTACAATGGGGAGGCACCGTGCAAATTAGCTTGATAAGACTAATGAATCAGATCCCCAGAAAAGGATAATCTCCTTAAAGATTAAAAATCAGCTTTTAAGACTGATAATACTCAATCCTAGAGATTGACCTTAAAGATTGAGAATTCAAACTCATGGAATTCGATGATATCTAAACTCGAGCATGAACGAGAAAATATTTTGATCAAAAATACAAACCGATTTGTTTTCTGAAAAACCATTTTCAATGCGTTCATTACCATTGAACGTAAAATCCTAAGAAATTCACCTGGAATTCATTAGGTCACCTGAACCAAATCGGGTGTCAACCGTAAGAACGGTGGTTGCATAGCATGGTCGGAGACAGGACCTTGTGCCAGACCGAAAAATTATAGGATGATCTTTACTATCGCTCCTACCAAGGATAGTTCTAGCATCCGACACGTTAATAAGACCATAATCATCTGCATGTCACGGGACATTGCCTTAACAGTTTCTTGTTCATCGCTTTCCTTTACAACCGGACGGTAGTTTACCGAAAGGTAATATACGGAACAAGTAAACTGGATGTGTGCTTTCCGATACCGGGATAGCAGTGGATTACACGAACCTAAAAGTTTTAGCCAAAATATTGATCCACAAATATATTTTGCAACACCGATGATGGATCAAATCAGAAAACTTATCTAGGGTAAAAGCTAGAATGAATTTTCAAAAGATCAAATGTTTTCATAAAGATCCAATTTCCTTAATGGATCTAAATTTTTATAGTCATGTGGGACTGTAAACCATATCGTTACTATCATTGTTTATACCGCTCTATCAAAATCACTGATGTACAAAGTGTGAAGAATAAAGAAGTGATTCGTGTGATTTGTATTATATTATTTCAAGACTGTATTGCTTGAGGACAAGCAACGCTCAAGTGTGGGGATATTGATAAGGCTAAAAAGGAACATATATTTCATAGCAAAATCCCCCAAGAAAGACAAGATTTTAGTTGCAATTGTTCCATTTTCAAGTAATATTCGTTTATTTTAAATAAGTGCGAAGACAAAAGGCGAAAACGACGAATTGAAGACACAAAGGTCCAAAAAGCTCAAAAGTACAAGATACAATCAAAAAGGTTCAAATTATTGATGAGGAACGTCTAAAAATGACAAGAGTACAAGTTACAAAACGCAAAGTACAAAATATAAAATTGTACGCAAGGACGTTCGAAAATCCGGAACCGGGACCAGAGTCAACTCTCAACGCTCGACGCAACGGTGTAAAAATTACGAGTCAACTATGCACAAGAATAAAATATAATATTTAAATAATTCATAATAAGAATAATATTAAATAATAAAAAGTTGTTAATTGAGCATAGTTCAGGGGTCATAAGTGAAAATTCAATTTCTAAATTCGCCTATAAAAGGCTTTGTAATCGTAATGTAAAAACACACCTTTTTCCAATCTTATTTCTTTCTTATGTAATTTATATTTATATTTATAATATTAAGTTTAATTTAAGATTAATAATAATTGGGTTATTGTAAGAAATGTTTTACGGGTTTTAAAGTAGGAACTCTGTCCGTGTAACGCTACGCGATTAATCACCACTGTAAGCTATGTTCTTCCTTTTTAAATTAATGTCTAGTAGCTAAGTCATTATTATGCTTATTTAAGCCGAAGTAATCGTGATGTTTGACTAAATATTAAGACGGGGTTATTGGATTTTGTACCATAATTAAGGTTTGGGCAAAAGACCGACACTTGTGGAAATTGGACTATTGACTATTAATAGATGGGGGGTATTGTCTAATTGAGTGACAACTCATTGGAGTCTGTCGAACCTATCTTCAAATTAATTATCCTAATAATTAATAATGATTATGGTTGTCCTATTTAGTGACGTTCATATGGAATCTATTATAATCATTTAATTAATTATTCGGGTTGGGTAATTGATTATTCAAACTGATCAAGTGGGTGAATTAATATTCATATCTAATCAAAACAGGGGTAGATTACATACAGTGATAACTGGTGTAATTGTTGACAGAAGTGATAACTGCGTCACAGTTTAAATCCTTAATTAGGTGGAATATTTGACTTCGGGTATAAGGGTAATTTGACGAGGACACTCGCACTTTATATTTATGACCGATGGACTATTATGGATAAAAACCAGATAGGTATCAAATAAACCATGACAAAGGACAATTAACCCGAGTAACAATTAATTAAAATCAAAACGTTAAATATCATGATTACGGAAGTTTAAATAAGCATAATTATTTTATTGTATTTTTCATCGCACTTTTATTTTCTGTCATTTTATTTTCTGTCATTTTATTTATCGCAATTTATTTTACGCACTTTAATTTTTGTCATTTATTTTTACGCTTAAAATCGACAAACTGGTCATTAAACGGTAAAACCCCCATTTTATATTAATACTACTACTTATTTATATATATATTTTTACAAATAAACTTAATAATATAGCGTTAACTTCACCAGCTCCCTGTGGAACGAACCGGACTTACTAAAAACTACACTACTCTACGATTAGGTACACTGCCTATAAGTGTTGTAGCAAGGTTTAGGTATATCCACTCGATAAATAAATAAATAAAACTTGTGTAATATTTCGTCGCATTTTGTAGTAAAAATTAATACTATTTAGTATACCCCGCTGCACACATCAGATACGGTGGTTGAATCTCTATAGACCAGGGAGGAAATACGGGCTTTGGAGTAGGAATATAGTTTCTACCTACATGTTGGCAATGAGCTATGATGTGGTTTTGATAAACTGGCCAATCTTCAAATGCTCGATGTCTAGCATTTTCATACTCTTGTGAAGCTATAAACCTTTGCATTTATGTCATTTCATTTCCCCCTCCCACATTACCTGGCTGTTGATTTCTTTCAACCTGTTTATGTCTTCCATTATATTGTACTGCGGCGTTATTTCGCCTCTTCAAAACCTTAGCACCATGATATACATTTAAACCAATTGTATTGTGGGGTTCTGGTTCTTCGATTAATAATCCCCCTCGACTTATATCCACATCGAGATACTCAGCAATTAATGTAATAAATATACCACCTTCTATTATACTGTGCGATCTCATCCCCCTAACCATAGCCGATAAATAATAACCCACACAATAAGGTATACTTACAGCACTTTGTGGGTCTCGAATACACATGTGGTAAAATAAATCTTGCTCATTTACCGTTTCCTTATTTTTACCTCGCTGTGTAATCGAGTTCGCTAGAAACCTGTGAATTACTCTTAACTCAGCTCTATCTATATCCGTATAAGAGTAATTTCCCCCTTTAAATCGGTGATGGCTAGTCATTTGACTCCATACACCATGCGTATCAAAATTTTCATCAATCTTCCTACCATTTAATATCAACCCTTGACAATCGGCAGATGCTAGCTCCTCAGCCGTATATATACGTATGGCCTGAGACATGTCTAGTAGAGACATGTGGCGCATCGAACCTCCTAACAAAAATCTAATAAAAGTTCGATCGGTTAAAGTAGCTACCCGATCATTTATTTCTATACTACACAATAATTCTTCACACCATACTTTATATACAGGTCTACGCATGTTGAATAATCGTACCCAATCGTTAAAAGTAGAATTACCATACCTCTGTGTAAGTAATTCTCTAATCCATTCGCCCAATCCTATGGCTTCTAACGGTTCCCATTCTATTACCCTAGGTACTTCAACAGCTTTAGAATGAAGAGTGTGCAAGCTCCTTTGGTATTTTGGATAATCTATCCAACGTCTGTCTAATCTCAAGTTCGGGTGCAAATCTTCCACGTGCATATCTGAAAATATCATAACTGGATGAGGTATATCTTGTTTGTAATAGTTATCAACATCCTGTTGTTCCGCATTCTCAGGAGGAGCAATGCGAGCTTGAGATGAAGATTCACCCCTTTCAGTCTGCAAAACACATCAAACACAATTTTTGTGCATCCAAATATGCATTAGTGTCAGCAAAATCATCAATCAAAATAATTACAATGACATGTTCAATTTATATCAAACTTATGCTCATTTTCATATTTGTATCAAATCTACACTTTTTCAAATAAGCATATACGAAAATGTTCGCCAAGTTCATAAGCATTCAACTCAAATAACATGTCAAAATAATCATTATTAGCAATTAAACAAGTTTCAAATGGTATTATCTCTCAAAAATCAAGTTCATGAATTTTAGACTTGAAAAAGTCCACTTTAATTCTCAAAAATCATGTTTAAGCTCAAAGTTTGGATCATTTAACTACCTAAACATGTTACACTACTTAATTTAGCAATAATTCATGACAAAAATCGGCCATAACCTGTTTATATCAAAAAGCCCCAAATTGCTCAAGAACACAAACCCTAGATTACTCAAAATTTGAAGTTTAAGGCTTCTAATCATGTTAAATAGCATCAATCTAGGTTATACAAGCATAATACATAAACAATTTAAGCATAATTACACTAAAAAGCATCAAAATTGAATTGGGTATAAATTTGTTCAAGAACACTAATTTTCAGATTAAATGGGTGTTTTGATAAAGAAATTACCGTTTTCCTTGAGTAATTCCTTGATAGCATCCTTCTCAACATGATTTTGTGAAAGATTTGATGAAAAATGGTGAAAAAAATTCGGATTTGTGTGTGTTTTAGGGTTTATTTTCGCAGTATTTTGGGGTGTGGTTGTGTGCAAACTGATCTGATCTTGCATTTTATTTTTTTCTGGATTTTTCATCCTCCGCGAGTTACGGTATTTACTCATTACAAACTCCGCGAGTCGCGGTGTCTTTTTTTATTTATTTTTTTTTATAAAAACCTTAACTTATAAAATAATTAATTAATTAATTTTAAAATTTTGTTTCCCTTGTTATTTAGGACGAGGTCGTTTCGGAGCGATGTCCTAGTCCGTCCCTCGACAAAATTTTAAAATTTGTCAATTTAAACTGCGGTTTTAAAAGCAAAGATTTTTGGGTTTTTTTTAATGTTTTTGGCATACTTTAATTCAATAAGATTAAAAATAATGATAATAAAAGTTCTCGTCCCTCCCTCGGGTAACGCAATTTCGGTTCAACGACCTAGTCTTCAACTTACGACGAATTTTTAAAAATCATATTTTTAACTTAGCAAACTTAAATTTAAAATGCATAAAATTAAAAATTCATATTATTAAAAATTCACACCAAACTTAAATTTAATTTTGTTTTTATACATACAAACTTATATTAAAAATATTAATTTTTAAAATATTTACAATTTTAAATATATTGATTTAAAAAGTTTACAATATCAATATAAGATTTATATATTAATTTTAAAAACATGGTAAAAATAAAATTAAAAATCTTTTTGGCTTTTATCCCACTTTAATCAATCAAATATTATCAAAAATATACGCCCCTCTTTTCGGTAAAGTAATTTCGGTTCCATGACCTAATTTAACTCATGACGAATTTTTGAAATATTTTGGGTTGATTGATTAAAGATATTTATACCTTAAGAATAAACGTTAAATTTCGCAGTGATGTAATAAATTTTTATATGATATCAATAATTTCGGTCGCAAGAACTAATTTTATCGAATACCAATTTAATACTTTATAGCGAACAAATTATCGTTTATTATCAAAAGGTTAAAAAAAATAAAAATAAAAATAAAAACTGTACAGACTTACCTGTGAGATAGTATTTCTTAGTGATATGCTCTAGCCCACTCATAAGATAGTCGGACTAATTGATTTTCCATGGCTACATAGGCGTAACCTCGAGCATTTAATGTTTTTTCTTCTAAACATATGAACGGTCCATCTCTACATAAAGTAACAAATTCGGTGTTTGAATAGGTTTGATTATTTGAACATTTACCTTCGTGTAACCATTTTCCGCATTTGTGACATTTTTCAAGGTGTCGTGCTCTTCTTTTCGCTGCGAATTTTGATTTTCCTTTACCAAATTGTAACTTATTATCTTGGCATCTGGATTCTTTTCTTACTCCGTCCAATTTTTCTCTAATTACTGATACCAGTTTACTCGGAAGTGTCTCATTATTACGTTTAGTAATCAAAGCGTGTAGCATTAGACCATGGTTTAGTTCACAGGAAGTCTTTAGTTCGTAAAAACCTAAAAAAAATTAAAAATTCAGAATGGGGGGAGAAGACTAGTTCTTTAGGGTCTGCTAGGGAAAGACCATCCGGGTTCCATTTTCGAGAACTACACAAAAACAAAAAATCTAACTCTAATAGAAATACATATTATCCTTTAAAGACTTGATTCTCCCCACACTTAGTTAGCTGTGGTATCGAAATTGTGATTAACTTCGTTGTCGACTTCCATCGGACTATCTATGTAATGTTTAACTCTGTGACCATTAACCTTAAATTCAATCCCATTTGAATTTATCAATTTTATCATTCCGTATGGGAAAACTCTTTTGACTATGAATGGTCCAGACCATCTTGATTTCAATTTTCCAGGAAATAGCTTGAATCGTGAATTGAAAAGAAGAACTCTGTCTCCTTCTTTAAATTCTTTTGAACTTCTGATTCTTTTATCATGCCATTTCTTCGTTCTTTCTTTATAGATTAACGAATTTTCGTATGCTTCATGTCTTAATTCTTCTAATTCGTTTAGTTGACTTAACCGTAGACGTTCAGTTTCATGTAAATCAAGATTACATGTCTTCAAAGCCCAAAATGCTTTGTGTTTAATTTCTACTGGAAGATGACATGCTTTTCCGTAAACGAGTCTAAAAGGTGTGGTTCCAATTGGAGTTTTTTAGGCTGTTCTAAAAGCCCAGAGTGCATCCTCCAATTTAATGGACCATTCCTTCGGATTTGATCCTACGGTTTTCTCTAGAATACGTTTCAAAGCTCGGTTAGTATTTTCAACTTGTCCACTTGTCTGTGGATGATAAGCGGTGGAGATTTTATGAGTTACTCCATATCTTTTAAGAACTTTCTCAAGTTGATTATTACAAAAATGAGTTCCCCGATCACTTATTAAAGCTTTCGGTGTTCCAAACCTTGCAAAAAGATGTTTTAAAAAGTTGTCTACAACTCGTGCATCGTTAGTTGGGAGAGCTTGTGCTTCCGCCCATTTAGATACATAATCAATGGCTACGAGAATGTAGAGATTATTATGAGATTTTGGAAATGGACCCATAAAGTCAATACCCCAAATGTCAAATACTTCACATACTTGAATGACATTTTGTGGCATTTCATCACGTTGACTTATTTTTCCGGCCCTTTGACATGCATCACAGGATTTGCAAAGAAGGTGTGCGTCTTTGTAAATTGTAGGCCAATAGAATCCAGCATCATAAACTTTTCTTGCTGTTAGTTGAGGCCCATAATGCCCTCCTGTTGGTCCTGTATGACAATGGTTTAAAATTTTACTAGCTTCATCTCCGAATACACATCGGCGTATTATTCCATCGAGACAACTTTTAAACAAATATGGATCTTCTCAGAAATAGTGTTTTATATCACTAAAGAATTTATTTCGTGTTTGGTACGACAATCATTTTTCAAGGAATCCACATACTAAGTAGTTTGCATAGTCTGCAAACCATGGAATTTCATTATGATCTATCTTCAATAGATATTCATCAGGAAAGTTGTTTTGTATGGCCGATTCATTTAGAACTTCTAATTCAGGATTTTCAAGACGAGAAAGATGATCAGCGGCGAGATTTTCTGCTCCTCTTTTATCTCGGATTTTAATATCAAACTCTTGTAATAGTAAGATCCAACGGTTTAATCGTGGTTTGGCATCTTGTTTCGAAAATAGGTATCTAAGAGCAGAATGGTCTGTATAGACCATCGTTTTAGCTAGAACGAGATATGAACGAAATTTGTCAAAAGCAAAGACAATAGCAAGGAGTTCTTTTTCAGTAGTTGTGTAATTCGTTTGTGCTCCTTGTAACGTCTTACTAGCATAATATATAGGTTGAAATCGTTTTTCAATCCTTTATCCTAAAACGGCTCCCATTGCAAAATCACTTGCATCGCACATAAGTTCAAACAGTAAATTCCAATTTGGAGTTATCATGATTGGCGCATTAGTGAGTTTTTCTTTAAGAATATTAAAATATTTGATGCATTCATCTGAAAAGATGAATGGAGCATCCTTTTCTAGGAGTTTATTCATAGGAGTGGCAATTTTAGAAAAATCTTTTATGAAACGTCGGTAAAAACCGGCATGCCCTAGAAAACTCCTAACTCCTCTAACATTGGTGGGATGTGGAAGTTTAGCAATTACACCTACTTTAGCTCTATCCACTTCAATTCCTTCTTTTGAAATTTTATGTCCAAGAACGATGCCTTCTTTAACCATGAAATGGCATTTCTCCCAATTAAGAACTAGATTTGATTGTTCACATCTAATAAGAATTCGTTCAAGATTAACAAGACATGATTCAAATGTATCACCGAAGACTGAAAAGTCATCCATGAAAACTTCCATGCATTCTTCTATCATGTCGTGAAAAATGGCCATCATGCACCTTTGAAAGGTTGCAGGGGCGTTGCAAATCCAAATGGCATGCTGTAAGACCCGAATATTTTATTGTACTTATGTGTGTATAAGTTATTCAAGTTGTGAGGTTTAGGTGGTATTTAATTAAAAGGCAAAATAAGCTGAACTGGGCATTTGGCGCGCCGCGCGGCCTTATGGCGCGCCGCGCCATTACGGGCTGACAGCTCACTTTGTTTTTAATTAGATATTTTGAGGGCAATTGGGTAAATTCACTTGAGGGCCGACCTTAAGGCCCTAGATCAGTTTTGGGGAGCCTCATAACTCCATTTTCATCTACTTCACTTCTTCCAATTTAGTTTCTAGAGAGAGAGAGATTCTTAGTGAGGGAAAGCTTGAATCAAGGAAGAAGGAGGCGATTTCGGATCAAAGTGTGGGTATTAAAGTTGTTCATCTTTCCTCTAGCTACGTTTTGATCATAGTGGTATGCTCTAATCTTGATTTCCTTGTTTAATTTGTGAAAGGGTTAGAGTTAGGGTTAATGATGAACTTAAAACCCATTTGTGGGTGAATGGGGTGTTTTTGGATGAATTTGGGTCATGAAGACTCAAAGATGACTAACTAGGGTTTTCAAGTGTTAGATTGATGATTATGAACTTAATTGGTTAGTTAAAGTACCAGAACACTTTAATGATATGTAAATGGGTGTTATTGGGTATGGATGACCCAAATGGGTGTGTTGACTTTGAAATGGGTCAAATGAGTCTTTAATGACCTAAGCGGCCTAGCAAGTATGAAAATGAGTTAGCCTTGTGACCTAAGTGTGTTTTAAACCCATCTTGACGAATGATTAGGGTTTTGGTGTGTGTTGACCCAATTTAGGGTTAAGGGTGCAAATGAGTTGAAATTGCACCTTGGGTCAAAATGGCTTAGAATGGTGAAAGGGTTTGGTTGACCGACTTGAGTTTGCGTTTGATTATATGTATAAGGTGATAGGTACGTTACTTTGAGGTTTCGCAAGCTCGGGTATCTTTTCACAAGACTTTGAGGTGAGTGGAATAATTATATGCGTATGTATATAATGTATCTATTTGTTGTAGCCTGAAATGTGTAGTGTCGAGGTGCTAAGACACCATGTTTCACGTGAAGAGTGTAGCATCGAGGTGTTAAGATGCCACTCGGCTGTAGCATCGAGGTGTTAAGATGCCACCTAGGAGTGTAGTGTCGAGGTGTTAAGACAACACTCCGTAAATTAATGAGTGATGCATCGAGGTGTTAAGATGCCACTCGGGGTGATGTGCCGAGGTGTTAAGGTGCCACCCTAGGGGTTAGTGGTGCGAGGTGTTAATTGTCCTAACGGATATTGTGAACACCGATGGCGTTTTCGCGAGCGCCGTTCCCTTGTACTATTGGTTAACCATGGTTATTTGTGTGGTAAGCATATTATATTATTCGAGTTATATTTATATGCGGTTGTTATGCTAGCTTGTAGTATTGGAGGTTTATAGCTTGTTATTGCGACGATAAGCTAATTGTGTTTGTTAGCATGTTTACGGTTTGTGTAAGTGTATGCAAGTAGGTATAATTATATATGTATTCGTATAATTATTGCATTCACTAAGCTTTGCTTACCCTCTCGTTGTTTACTATTTTTATAGGTTCGGTTGTGGACAAAGGTAAGGGCATTATCATGGATTAGAGATACCGCTTGTTGATTAGGGGACGCTTTTTGGAAGTGTTAGTTCTTGGAGTTTGACCGAGACTTGGGTAGTTTAATCCCAAACGCCATGCTCGTAGTGTAGTTTGGTACTTAAACTTTTTGTCGGTCGAAACTCATATTTTGTATTAAACTCGTAAAACGGCCGAAGTGGGCCCCGCTTTGTAAAACTTATTTTACGTTTGAATTGTGTTAGTTTTACATATTTGAATGTGTGGTTAAAAGCGTGTCGTCTAAAAATGTCGGGAACTGGTCGATCTTTTTCGCATTTTGAAACTTTTCGGACAGGCCCGAATGGCGCGCCGCGCGGCCATCCTGGCGCGCCGCGCCACTTCTCTGTACAGCAAATTTTTTTTTTATTTTGTATTCTGGTCGCGGTTTGGTTTGGGTTGTTACAAGTGGTATCAGAGCATGGTCTAAGGGATTTAGGCGACTTGAGATAGGTGCCTAGACTTAGACTTTAATGTGTATGCGCTTTTTGCGGGACTTGTAGGAGACGGGTCGGACCGGGGATTTGGTTAGTGCTTAGGTCTATGTGAACTAACCTTGCACTAATCGTTTTGTGTTGTTTTAGCAATCTTCAAGCGAGATAGACGTTGTACTAGCAAGTTAATGCGACGTGCTCGCGTAACAATGATTAGCTACCATTGTTACGGGTTCAAGACGTGTCAAACAAGCAATGTACGACGAGTATCAACCAAGATGGGGCGGTGTGGTATATGTATGTCGTTCCTTTTCGTTTCGTTGTTTAATCTATATGCATTCTTTAGAATGAAGACGGAAGATGGAACCGGAACGGACGCGCCTATTCATGAGGGGAAGGATGAGTTAACATTAAAGATTGAGGCGGAGTTCGAACGCTATATCTTGATTTTCGCCAACAAGGTTAAGCAAGTTCTCCAAGAGTCGTTCGAGGGTATAGTGACCGAGATGGTTCGAGACCGAGTGCCTAAGGTCGTGAAGGAAGAGTTAGAAAAGAGGTTTCCTAAACCTCAAGGTGACGGTGACGAAGGAGCAACTATGGGGATTGAATCTCATGCTTCAAAATTTGCTGATCACTCTTTGGGTAAGAGAAAGTTAGAATCAAGAGGTGCTCCTAGTAAAAGGGCGAGAAGTACGCCCGGAGGTGTTGAAAAAGTGAAGAAGAGGAGTAAGACAGGTTATGGGCCTACGTACTTTCGGTGTGGAGGACGAGGTCATTTTGCACGGAATTGTACGAGTGTACCTTTAAGCACGATCAAGTGCTTTATTTGCCAAAAGAAGGGACACCGTAAGTCAGAGTGTTCCGAATCATTTGTAGATCGGGTTAGGAGGTTTGAGCGTGACTATCTGATGATCAGTGGAGCGCAAGGGTCCAACGATGATGTTTCAGGTATTTTCGTCTTTGGTACAAATATGCCTTATTATTGTTTATTTGTGCCGATGGATTCGTGTATGTATTAGGGACTTAAACTTTACTTCGAGATCTATTTAGACTCAAGTGAACTCGGTGAAGATTCGGTTTGTTGATGATTTTGATGATAGTGCAGCAGGGTAGCGCCTGAGTCGTTGACTCGTGGAAACACGCCCTGGGGACGAATGCATAGTGGTAATACGTAGTATTTATGCGGGTGACATTCCTAATGGAAACACCTTATGATGACATTTGTATTGACGGACGAGGGCGTAAGACTTGGTGCAACCAAGCATTTCTTAGTGATAGGGTAAATGAATCCACTAAGCCATGAGAACGAACTTTGGCGTTAGGTTGTGAGCGCGTGTTCGCGTTTGTAGTGAAGTGGGTGAAACCCTTGAGAGCATGTGTGTATCGTTGACCGGATGCTTTCGTAGTGGTAACGGGTAGAAAGGATTTGATAGTTGGAAAAGTCTACCTTGCGGGTAGCGGTAATTTCGTTCTAAAAGGATACGTGTTATGTTAACATTGTGTCATCACTTTAGTGGCGCAATCGGGTGATGGTAGACGTTAGTATTTATTATTATCGAATTGAGCTCTCGAGAATTCAGGAAGAGGGACCGACGCCAAGTATGGTCGTGTACGACGGTAAATGGCGAAATCGTTTGACTTTGTAATCTTGACGATTTGATTTAGGAACGAGGTTCTACGTTGGGAAGTTGGTAGTGTTACATCAAAGAAATTGTGTCGACTTTATTAGGATTTATATGCCTACCGAGGAAGCGTAATGGGATTTGAGAAAGGGTACGATGCCTCATTATCGTATACTTTGGATAGTAGTTACAAAATAGCCATTTTGTGTACTACGAGGAAATTAGATATATGTGTTTATTTGGGGTCATCTCTCTGTTGACCGCGTTTGACTTGTGATAGGTGATGAGGGATATCCGGAAGGATTAACTCTTCGTTACCACCCTTGGTTGTGATGGATGGCAAGCGGCTCTCGGGAAGAACCGTTACTTGTATATTTACGATTTTAATTGCCCGTAGGAATTGTGCACATAGCCGTTTTGTGCACATGGTTGTGAGTAATAGTCGGTTTTACTTACACATTGGTATTAATAGTACGGTAGCCGTGTTTCACTCACATATTGTTGGTAGTGTTGCAATAGCTGTTTTTGCGCACTACGGATATATCACGATAGCCGTTTTTGTACACCTTGAGTTTTGTATTGAATAACCTTCTTATTGTTAGTATTGAAAACTACTGGTTGTATACGCCGGTGGTTCGGTCATGAGGACCATGTTGTGTGACTAGTGATGCAATAGCCGTGTTCTGATCAAATACTTGTGGTAGATGCGTATTAGCCGTGTATGCGTACTAAGAGGGGTGTTAGGTGGAAGGTGTTATCCGTAAGGATTCATTTTTACTTGGCCTTCATCTTTTGGGTTGTTGACATTAGGTTGAGACTTGGTGGTTTTTAGCATTGTACTTGGTAAGGGTACGCTAGGGGATTGATATCTTGGCACGAGATCGGTTAAGTTCTTCCCGATATAAGGGATTGAGCAAACTTTGTGCTCGAAATTGTGGACTTTAGTAAATTGCGGGTGACAATTTGGTTATTAATGTTGACTCTTAGAGAATGATTTCCTAGAGAAGTTGGAAGAATACGTGACGACTTCGCGTATTCTAAGTGATCATTATAGACTTCGGATGTTGTGTGTATTGCACGTTTCGGAATGCGTGCAAGTGTGTATTTAGTTATTGGAATAATCTTCGAATTAATGATTAATTGAAGATTCGATTTCAATGGCGGTTTTGTGATTGTCTGGCGAGTGTTGTACGCTCTTGACGGCCACTCTTTTCTTTTATGATTTTGGGGGTGTACGCGGTGTGCCGTTCTAGAGGCATTTCCGTTAATCGCGTTCGTGTGCGAGTAGAGTCTTGGTGGTTAACTATCCTTATGTATGTAGGTAACCGGGTTAATGGTTAGGACCAAGTTGGAAAGGTGTAAGCCTTGGTGTTCCAAGCGCCTCCTTAGTGTTGAGATGGAATATAAGTAGACTAGCTATGCGGCCTAGGTGGATAGTGAAATGTCCCGTTCTTATTGACTAAAAACGTACCATAGTAATTGATTTCGTTGCGAGGTTTTGACCTCTATATGAGATGTTTTTCAAAGACTGCATTCATTTTTAAAACAAACCATAACCTTTATTTCATAAATAAAGGTTTAAAAAGCTTTACGTAGATTATCAAATAATGATAATCTAAAATATCATGTTTACACACGACCATTACATAATGGTTTACAATACAAATATGTTACATCAAAATCAGTTTCTTGAATGCAGTTTTTACACAATATCATACAAACATGGACTCCAAATCTTATCCTTATTTTAGTATGCAACAGCGAAAGCTGTTAGTATTCACCTGAGAATAAACATGCTTTAAACGTCAACAAAAATGTTGGTGAGTTATAGGTTTAACCTATATATATCAAATCGTAACAATAGACCACAAGATTTCATATTTCAATACACATCCCATACATAGAGATAAAAATCATTCATATGGTGAACACCTGGTAACTGACATTAACAAGATGCATATATAAGAATATCCCCATCATTCCGGGACACCCTTCGGATATGATATAAATTTCGAAGTACTAAAGCATCCGGTACTTTGGATGGGGTTTGTTAGGCCCAATAGATCTATCTTTAGGATTCGCGTCAATTAGGGTGTCTGTTCCCTAATTCTTAGATTGCCAGACTTAATAAAAAGGGGCATATTCGATTTCGATAATTCAACCATAGAATGTAGTTTCACGTACTTGTGTCTATTTTGTAAATCATTTATAAAACCAGCATGTATTCTCATCCCAAAAATATTAGATTTTAAAAGTGGGACTATAACTCACTTTCACAGATTTTTACTTCGTCGGGAAGTAAGACTTGGCCACTGGTTGATTCACGAACCTATAACAATATATACATATATATCAAAGTATGTTCAAAATATATTTACAACACTTTTAATATATTTTGATGTTTTAAGTTTATTAAGTCAGCTGTCCTCGTTAGTAACCTACAACTAGTTGTCCACAGTTAGATGTACAGAAATAAATCGATAAATATTATCTTGAATCAATCCACGACCCAGTGTATACGTATCTCAGTATTGATCACAACTCAAACTATATATATTTTGGAATCAACCTCAACCCTGTATAGCTAACTCCAACATTCACATATAGAGTGTCTATGGTTGTTCCGAAATATATATAGATGTGTCGACATGATAGGTCGAAACATTGTATACGTGTCTATGGTATCTCAAGATTACATAATATACAATACAAGTTGATTAAGTTATGGTTGGAATAGATTTGTTACCAATTTTCACGTAGCTAAAATGAGAAAAATTATCCAATCTTGTTTTACCCATAACTTCTTCATTTTAAATCCGTTTTGAGTGAATCAAATTGCTATGGTTTCATATTGAACTCTATTTTATGAATCTAAACAGAAAAAGTATAGGTTTATAGTCAGAAAAATAAGTTACAAGTCATTTTTGTAAAGGTAGTCATTTCAGTCGAAAGAACAACGTCTAGATGACCATTTTAGAAAACATACTTCCACTTTGAGTTTAACCATAATTTTTGGATATAGTTTCATGTTCATAATAAAAATCATTTTCTCAGAATAACAACTTTTAAATCAAAGTTTATCATAGTTTTTAATTAACTAACCCAAAACAGCCCGCGGTGTTACTACGACGGCGTAAATCCGGTTTTACGGTGTTTTTCGTGTTTCCAGGTTTAAAATCATTAAGTTATCATATCATATAGATATATAACATGTGTTTAGTTGATTTTAAAAGTCAAGTTCGAAGGATTAACTTTTATTTGCGAACAAGTTTAGAATTAACTAAACTATGTTCTAGTGATTACAAGTTTAAACCTTCGAATAAGATAGCTTTATATGTATGAATCGAATGATCTTATGAACATCATTACTACCTCAAGTTCCTTGGATAAACCTACTAGAAATGAGAAAAATAGATCTAGCTTCAAAGGATCCTTGGATGGCTTGAAAGTTCTTGAAGCAGAATCATGACACGAAAACAATTTCAAGTAAGATTTCCACTCGAAATAAGATTGTTATAGTTATAGAAATTGAATTAAAGTTTGAATATGATTATTACCTTGTATTAGAAAGATAACCTACTGTAAGTAACAAAGGTTTCTTGATCTTGGATGATTACTTGGAATGGATTTAGAAAACTTGGAAGTAAACTTGCAATCTTGGAAGTATTCTTGATTTTATGAAACTAGAACTTTTGGAATTTATGAAGAACACTTAGAACTTGAAGATAGAACTTGAGAGAGATCAATTAGATGAAGAAAATTGAAGAATGAAAGTGTTTGTAGGTGTTTTTGGTCGTTGGTGTATGGATTAGATATAAAGGATATGTAATTTTGTTTTCATGTAAATAAGTCATGAATGATTACTCATATTTTTGTAATTTTATGAGATATTTCATGCTAGTTGCCAAATGATGGTTCCCACATGTGTTAGGTGACTCACATGTGCTGCTAAGAGCTGATCATTGGAGTGTATATACCAATAGTACATACATCTAAAAGCTGTGTAATGTACGAGTACGAATACGGGTGCATACGAGTAGAATTGTTGATGAAACTGAACGAGGATGTAATTGTAAGAATTTTTGTTAAGTAGAAGTATTTTGATAAGTGTCTTGAAGTCTTTCGAAAGTGTATGAATACATATTAAAACACTACATGTATATACATTTTAACTGAGTCGTTAAGTCATCGTTAGTCGTTACACGTAAATGTTGTTTTGAAACCTTTAGGTTAACGATCATGTTGAATGTTGTTAACCCATTGTTTATTATAACAAATGAGATGTTAAATTGTTATATTATAATGATATTATGATATATAATATATCTTAGTATGATGTATATACAGTTAAATGTCGTTACAACGATAATCGTTACATATATGTCTCGTTTCAAAATCATTAAGTTAGTAGTCTTATTTTTACATATGTATTTCATTGTTAATACACTTAATAATATATTTACTTATCATTTAACATAATTAACCAAGTGTATCAATATCTTAATATGATTCATATGTACCTAGTAAGACGTTGTTATAACGATAATCGTTATATATATCGTTTTCGAGTTTCTTAAATTAATAGTCTCATTTTTATGTATATAACTCATTGTTAAAATACCTAATGAGATACATACTTATAATAAAATCATGTTAACTATATATATATAACCATATATATGTCATCGTATAGTTTTTACAAGTTTTAACGTTCGTGAATCACCGGTCAACTTGGGTGGTCAATTGTCTATATAAAACCTATTTCAATTAATCAAGTCTTAACAAGTTTGATTGCTTAACATGTTGGAAACACTTAATCATGTAAATAACAATTTCATTTAATATATATATAAACATGGAAAAGTTCGGGTCACTACAGTACCTACCCGTTAAATAAATTTCGTCCCGAAATTTTAAGCAGTTGGAGGTGTTGACGTATCTTCTGGAAATAAATGCGGGTATTTCTTCTTCATCTGATCTTCTCGTTCCCAGGTGAACTCGGGTCCTCTACGAGCATTCCATCTAACCTTAACAATTGGTATCTTGTTTTGCTTAAGTCTTTGAACCTCACGATCCATTATTTCTACGGGTTCTTCGATAAATTGAAGTTTTTTGTTGATTTGGATTTCATCTAACGGAATAGTGAGATCTTCTTTAGCAAAACATTTCTTCAAATTCGAGACGTGAAAAGTGTTATGTACAGCCGCGAGTTGTTGAGGTAACTCAAGTCGGTAAGCTACTGGTCCGACACGATCAATAATCTTGAATGGTCCAATATACCTTGGATTTAATTTCCCTTGTTTACCAAATCGAACAACGCCTTTCCAAGGTGCAACTTTAAGCATGACCATCTCTCCAATTTCAAATTCTATATCTTTTCTTTTAATGTCAGCGTAGCTCTTTTGTTGACTTTGGGCGATTTTCAACCGTTGTTGAATTTGGATGATCTTCTTGGTAGTTTCTTGTATTATCTCCGAACCCGTAATCTGTCTATCCCCCACTTCACTCCAAAAAATTGGAGACCTGCACTTTCTACCATAAAGTGCTTCAAACGGCGCCATCTCAATGCTTGAATGGTAGCTGTTGTTGTAGGAAAATTCTGCTAACGGTAAATGTCGATCCCAACTGTTTTCGAAATCAATAACACATGCTCGTAGCATGTCTTCAAGCGTTTGTATCGTCCTTTCGCTCTGCCCATCAGTTTGTGGATGATAGGCAGTACTCATGTCTAGACGAGTTCCTAATGCTTGCTGTAATGTCTGCCAGAATCTTGAAATAAATCTGCCATCCCTATCAGAGATAATAGAGATTGGTATTCCATGTGTAACGACCCTACTTTTTCCGTTATCTTTTGCCGTTAATTATTTAACGACAGTTAACTATTATTCGTGCCACGTCATTTCTATGACCTATATTATTATTTTTGTAATAATATATATATTTATTTATTATGAGTTATGTGAATATTTGTATTCATATTTTAAGTTACACGTTTCTACGTGTCGCGGATTTCTATCCGGCGAATCTTTTCGGTTTTCAAACCAATGGTCGAGCTTTTGAAATTTTTAATTCCTAAATATTTTAAATATGATATTTTAAGATCATATTATTATATATAGTATTTATATTTATTTTTCGTCGCGTATTTGTTATCTCTCCGAATTTTCAATCGCGTAGTCGTGTTTTCGCATTTCGGGTTTCGTTCGGGCGTTCGGGCCACTAGGATTTTATCATTTATCAACTTGGGCCACTATGGGGCCCACCCCATTCAGTTCTTGGCCGAATTATTCAAGGGGGAGGGGGTATATCCACATTTTGCTTCATTTTGGAATAATACTTACACATTTCAATTTTCCTTAACCTATCTCATTTAATTTTTAATTTTCTCCATCTCCCTCTTTCTCCCTACCCTAGCCGTCACCCTAGCACACTAAAATCACCATCATCTTCATCAATAAAGCTTGGATCATCCTATTGTTTGTATAAACGCGTTCCTCTCTTCGATCTCTACACGTTGATATTAATCAATTCTTGATTAGGGTATAAACCCTAACCCTAACTTTTTCAATTTTCTTTAATTTTACTGTTTTTATATGTTATATTGATAGTATGATGATTACATGTTATTGTATTGATGATTGTATGCATAGAATTGCTCGTTAATTCATGTTTTCGGTTTGATTGATTTGGGACAGCGGTTTGTTTTATTGTTTCTGTAAACACAACTGATATAAAAGTGAAATTAAAGTGTCTAGATGAGTTCCTCTCATCAAGACATTAATTTTAGACTCCGGATTCATGTTATTTCGATTCCCGGAACATAAGTTATGATCAAAATGTTGTTTAATTGAAATTAAAATATGAAAACGAATTGGTACAGGTATGGTCTGACTTTGTGACCATTTTTAGAGTCTTTAGGGTGTACTAGTGTGTTAGGATTGATGATTGGATGAACATTCATGTTCGGGTCATCGAAATCCGAGCCACGGATCACCCGTTACGACTAAAACATGTTTTTAAACGAATTAAAGATCCAAATTGAGTAATGGCTGTAAGTCATGACTTGGTGACTGTTTTTGAGATGTTCTTGAGCACACTAAGGTGTCGGGTGGGTTGGTTAGGCGAATATATATATAAGACTCGCCGAAAACTGATTCCCGGGGCTCAAGTTATGACCCGATGAACTTTTAATTAAAACTTATGGTTATGAAATAAGACTTATGATATGAATAATGATTTTCATTATTAATAAATTACTTATGATATAAAAGTAATTATTTTAATTTAAGACTTATGATATACATATTTATTATATCATTTATTAATTAATTATGATTAATGAAACTTTAATTAAACTTATGATTAATAATACTTTTATTATTAATGAAAAGTACTTATGGTAAGTATTAAACTTATATTATGAGGTGATTATAATAAGACTTATAATAAGAATTAATTGATTATTTAATTATTATAAGATTTAATTATTATTTAATTATAATTTAATTATTAAATACTTATGATTTAATGATTATAATTAGAAACCTATGATATGATTAATAATTCATTATTAATTAATAATACTTATGATATGATTTAAAACCTATTATTAATTAATAATACTTATATTGTCATAACCCGTCCTTAACCATAAGAACGTGTTAGATAACGTATGATTTCATTGCGAGGTATTGACCTCTATATGCGACATTTTTAAAAAGGAAAACTGCATATATTATACATTACAAACCAAACCATTATTTTTGTTACAAGCTTTAGACAATAAAAAGATGATTATCGTTTAACGATAATCTTCGACTTACAAACTTTACAAATGATAATAACAACACGATTTCTAGCATATTTTACAACACACGTCCTCGGATATGCAGTTTTATTTTTGACACAAATATGAGTACGCATGATCCTGCTTAGATTCAACATAATGCAGCGGAAGCTTTAATTATCACCTGAGAATAAACATGTTTAAAAACGCCAACATAAAGTTGGTGAGATATAGGTTTAGTGCGCAGCAATATATATATATAGACCACAAGATTTCGTATATAAACATTTCAATAAAAATATTCTAAGTGGTTGAGCACTTGGTAACCATACTTAACATTTTCACGTCGCATATTCCCTTTAATATGAAATCTTACTACACCGTACCAAGTGTAGTCTCAAAACGAAGTACTGTGCAACCGTTGAATACTGGTCGTCCAGTCCGATTGGGGTTGTCAGGCCCGATAGATCTATCAACAGGATTCGCGTTTACAATACCGCTGTAAATATTAGTTACCAAGCTACAGGGAAGTATGCCAGTGGTACAACTCAACGTAGAATATATTTTTCAGTTACTTGTGTCCATAATGTAAAACATAAAATACATGTATTCTCATCCCGAAATATTTAGAGTTTAAAAGTGGGACTATATACTCACACTTGTCTTGATGATATATATAATTTGACTCGGTCTTCCGGTTGATATCACGAACCTATCCATATATAATATATCAATATGTTTTCATTTTTAAACAAACGTTATAAATATATACTTGTTATACTTTTAATACTTTGAATATTTCCTTAGTCCGAAGTTAGCTGTCCGAGGTTAGCAATTCAATTTTAATGGTTCATTTTTAGATGTTTAATATACCCGCAATGAAATAAATAAAACCCCCAACGAAATCAATAAAACCCCATCGTATATGTATTGGTCGAGATTAATCTTGACCCATGGTACCGGTGTTGTCAAATGACGTGTTGCGTACATAAAGTACCGGTGTTGTCAAATGACGTGTTGCGTACAATCATGGGATCTTATGATTAATCTTCTCGTGTTATTTACGGGTGATCCTGAACCATATAAAATTGAATTATAAGTACATATATATAAAATATCATGTTATCTTAGAAGTATGTGATTTTATGTAAATTTTTCCAATGAATCCCGAAGTTGAAAATGTCTAGGATAGCCAATTTTGTATCGGTCATAGTTTCTTCGTTACAAGTCCGTTTTCGTTGATTCAAATTGCCATCTTCTTGGATCGAGTTCTTCTTTAAGACTATGAACTGTAAATACCTTGGTTTGTATTCAAAATCATACGGCATAAGTGATAGTTTAGTGAAACATATGAAGTTAAACATTTTGTTACAACAAAATCATTTAATGACCATTTTTCCAAAAATACTTATACTTTGAAAAAAACAAGTTTTACCTTGTTAAATTAACATATAAATAAGTTATGTTACATGTCTTGAAGTATTTTAAAAGTTAAGTTAGAAGGATCTATTTAGTTTGCAAACAAGTTTGAAAACATTCAAACTATGTTCTTGTTGTTAAACTTGTATACCACAAAATATGATAGCTATATATATATGAATCGAATAAGGTTATGAACATAGATTCTACCTCAAGTTCCTTGGATGAAGTTGCTGTAAAAGAGAAGTAAGAAGCTAGAATCAAAAGGGTGATAGAAGTGGATGAAAGATTGGAAGTAAGTTGGTGTTCTTGGAGGGTTTTCTTGAAATGTTTTTGTATGGTTTTCTTATGGTGTTTTAGTATGGTTTTTGAAGCTAGATCTTCTTGGAACTTTGCTGAATTGTTGAAGGTGTTTAAGGGTTATAAGTGTGTGTGTTTTAGCTAGGAGATTGAAGTAGTAAATGAATCAAAAATGATGATACATATATACTAAAAAAAACGTGAATGATGATGATGATGGACAAGTTCACATGTTGTATTTTTGTGTAATAATTCATGCATGCATCCAAATTCCAATTACCTTGCTCTAAGGGCAGTAACAAGGGTGGGTTAGGTGGTGATTTGATGTGTATTTACTATTAGTAAATACGTATAGAAGCTTGGTATGATACGAGTACAAATACTCTAGGTATACGTATAGAAATTTTGTGAAAAATGGAATGAGGATTCAAATATAACTATCTTTTGTGAATACACTTATATGGTTTTATGTATTTAAGTTCTTTAAAAGTAATTAAATACATTACTTATACAATATATGTATAACATTATAAATCTTAAGTATATATGTCAAATAACGTTACGTATTGTTATCGTTTTGAAAACTTAAGTTAGTAGTTTCAAAATACACATATAACTTGTTGTTATTAATATAAAATGAGATATTAAAACATTCATTAATCATGTTAAATATGTATATATACATATATATACACAACGTATAATTATCATATATTGTATAGTTCGTGATATCATCGGTCAAACTAGACGGTCAAACGTTGTGTAAAACTCTTTTCGGAAATATAAATCTCGACAATTTGGATTGCTTATCATGTTGGCAAGGTTTAATTTATGTAAATATTAATCTTATAAGTATAGTATGATCGAAAAAGTGCGGGTCGTTACATTACCTCCCCGTTAAATAAATTTCGTCCCGAAATTTTAAAATTGTACCTATTTTGCGTCATCGAGAAACAAATGCGGATACTTTCGTTTCATCTGATCCTCTTGTTCCCAAGTAAACTCGGGACCTCTTCTAGCATTCCAACGAACCTTAACAATCGGTATATTACTCTGTTTGAGCTGTTTAACTTCACGGTCCATGATTTCGATTGGTTCTTCGACGAATTGTAGTTTCTCGTCGACATGAATTTCTTCAAGAGGAATGGTGAGGTCTTCCTTTGCAAGACACTTCTTAAGGTTTGAGACGTGAAAGGTATTATGTACTCCGGCGAGTTGTTGTGGTAACTCGAGTCGATAAGCTACCGGTCCAATGCGTTCGATGATCTTGAACGGGCCTACGTACCTTGGGTTCAGTTTACCCCTTTTGCCGAAACGTATTACACCTTTCCAAGGTGACACCTTTAGCATAACCATGTCCCCGACCTGAAACTCTAATGGTTTCCTTCGAACATCGGCGTAGCTCTTTTGGCGACTACGGGCTGTTTTCAATCTCTCCTTGATTTGCACTATCTTCTCAGTCGTTTCATGTATGATCTCGGGACCAGTTAAATGTCGATCTCCTACTTCATTCCAACAGATAGGAGATCTACACTTCCTTCCGTACAATGCTTCGAATGGCGCAGCTCCAATGCTCGCATGATAACTATTATTATACGAGAATTCTGCTAACGGTAGGTATTTATCCCATCCGTTTCCAAAATCGATCACACATGCCCTGAGCATGTCTTCGAGAGTCTGAATCGTTCTCTCACTCTGTCCATCGGTTTGTGGATGATATGCGGTACTCATATCCAACCGAGTTCCTAGTGCCTCCTGTAGTGATTGCCAGAATTTTGAGGTAAATCTACTATCACGATCGGATATAATGGAAATAGGTATTCCATGCCTTGAAACAACTTCCTTTATATACAATCGTAATAGTTTCTCCATTCTATCCGTTTCCTTTATAGGCAAGAAATGTGCAGACTTGGTGAGACGATCCACAATCACCCAAATGGTGTCGTATCCCCAGGCAGTCTTTGGTAACTTCGTGATGAAATCCATGGTAATACCGTCCCATTTCCATTCTGGAATTTCTGGTTGTTGAAGTAACCCTGACGGCTTCTGGTGTTCTGCTTTAACCTTGGAACAAGTTAAACACTCCCCAACATATGTTGCAACGTCTGTTTTTAAATTAGGCCACCAATAATGCGTCTTAAGATCTTGGTACATCTTTCCAACTCCAGGATGTATCGAATATCTTGTCTTATGTGCCTCGTTCAATATCAACTTCCTTAATCCACCCAACTTCGGTACCCAAATACGATTTGCAAAATATCGAATTCCATCTTCCCGCATAACGAGTTGCTTCTCATACTTCTTCATTATTTCATTTCCTATATTTTCTTTAGTAAGTGCTTCTCGTTGAACTTCTTTGATTTGTGAGTTGAGATTTATGCGAATTTTTATGTTCATCGCTCGTACTCGAATTGGTTCTCGTTCCTTTCTGCTTAGTGCGTCAGCCACCACATTCGCTTTCCCGGGATGATAACGAATTTCACAATCATAGTCATTTATTAACTCGACCCACCTACGTTGCCTCATGTTCAATTGTTTCTGATCAAAAATATGTTGAAGGCTTTTATGATCAGTAAACACAGTGAATTTAACCCCATACAAGTAGTGTCTCCACATCTTCAATGCAAACACGACTGCTCCCAATTCTAGATCATGCGTCGTATAATTTCGCTCGTGAATCTTCAATTGTCGGGATGCAAATGCAATTACTTTCTTTCGTTGCATAAGAACACAACCAAAACCTTGTCGCGAAGCGTCACAATATATTTCAAAATCATCGTTCCCTTCAGGTAACGATAAAATAGGCGCCGTAGTTAACTTCTTCTTCAATAATTGAAATGCGTTCTCCTGCTCCGAGGTCCATTCGTATTTCTTCCCTTTTTGTGTTAATGCTGTCAACGGCTTAGCTATTCGAGAAAAATCTTGAATAAACCTTCTATAATAACCGGCTAAACCCAAAAATTGGCGTATCTGCATTGGTGTCTTAGGAGTCTCCCATTTTTCAATGGCTTCAATTTTTGCTGGATCAACCTGAATTCCTTTGCTACTAACAACGTGGCCAAGAAATTGTACTTCTTTCAACCAGAAAGCACACTTAGAAAATTTAGCATATAGCTGTTCTTTTCTCAACAACTCTAATATCAACCTTAAATGCTGCTCATGCTCTTGCTCACTCTTGGAATAGATAAGAATATCATCAATGAAAACGATAACAAACTTATCTAAATACGGACTACAAACTCGATTCATGAGGTCCATGAATACAGCTGGCGCATTCGTCAATCCAAACGGCATAACCAAAAATTCGTAATGACCATAACGTGTCCGAAAAGCAGTTTTCGGAATATCCTCTTCTTTGACGCGTAGTTGATGATAGCCCGATCTTAAGTCGATTTTTGAATAAACACATGATCCTTGCAATTGATCAAATAAGTCATCAATTCTCGGTAGTGGATACCGATTCTTGATAGTTAACTTATTTAATTCACGATAGTCTATACACATCCTAAAAGATCCATCTTTCTTCTTAACAAACAAAATTGGAGCTCCCCACGGTGAAGTACTCGGTCGTATGAATCCACGGTCCAGTAATTCTTTTAACTGACTTTGAAGTTCTTTTAACTCGGACGGTGCAAGTCTATATGGAGCACGAGCCACTGGTGCAGCTCCTGGTACTAAATCTATTTGAAATTCTACCGATCTAAATGGAGGTAATCCCGGCAATTCTTCCGGAAAAACTTCAGGAAAATCTCTTGCCACAGGCACGTCGTTGATGCACTTTTCTTTCTTTTCGACTTTATTAACATGTGCTAAAATAGCGTAACATCCCTTTTCTAAACACTTCTTGGCTTTCAAACAGCTAATGAGTTTTAGCTTTGAATCACCCTTCTCTCCGTAAATCATCACCGGCATTTTATCCTTACCAGGAATACGAATTGCCTTCTTGGCACAAACAACTTCCGCTCCTATTTTGGACATCCAGTCCATGCCAACTATTACATCAAAACCTCCTAATTCTACGGGTATTAAGTCGATTTTAAACGTTTCTCCGGCTAGATTTATTTCACAATCACGACAAATTTTATCGGCTTTAATTAGCTTACCATTAGCTAACTCAATCAAGTACTTAGCATCTAGAGGTAATGATGAACAATTCAATTTAGTGTAAAAATTTATACACACGTAACTTCTATCGGCGCCAGTATCAAATAAAATAGATGCTGATAAGTTATTAATGGTAAACGTACCCGTAACAAGTTCCGGGTCTTCTCGTGCCTCTCTAGCATTAATAACAAACGCTCTTCCACGTGCAGGTCCGCCATTCTGATTCGGGCACTGGCTCTTATAATGACCTTGTTTTCCACACCCAAAACAAGTAATGTTAGCCAAAGCAGTTCTATTTGCGTTGGTGGCAGGAGTCTTGTTACCATTTGCATTTGTAACGAGATCCTTACAATCTTCAGCAAGATGTCCCTGTCTATTGCATTTAGTGCACAACACACTACAGTAACCAAAATGATGTTTGTGACAACGGTTGCATAAAGGACTTTGTCCTTTGTAACCAAAGCCTGAACCGCTACCCGCACCTTTCGTGGTTTCTTGTTTCTTATAAGGTTGTTGTTGGTTACCTTGATCATAACCTCCATTCCACTTTTTCTTGTTCCCCAATACCTTCACCTCAGTATTGAATGCTTTCTTGTCCAAAATGACCTGATCCATTAGCTCGTTTGCCATGGTTATAGCTTCATGAATTGTCTTAGGTTTCGATGCTGTAACGTTTGCCTTGACCTTTTTGGGCAAACCACCTTTGTACATTTCAATCTTCCGTGCTTCGGTTGGAACCAATTCAGGACATAGCAAAACTAATTCCATGAATCGCTGGTTGTAGTTGGTGATTTCAGTACCAACCACCTTCAAACTTCGTAACTCATCTTCTAACTTAATAACCTCATTCCTTGGACAATACTCGGTGATTATCATTGCTTTGAATTCTTCCCATGGAGTATCATAAGCTACATCTCCTCCTACCGCCTTCACATAATTCTTCCACCATGTGAGTGCACTATCTTGTAAAGTGCACGATGCAAACTTGGTCATGTCTTTTTCATCACAACCGCTGATTTTGAACACCGTCTCCATCTTTTCTATCCATCGGGTTAAACCGATAGGTCCTTCCGTTCCACTGAATGATGATGGCTTGCAAGCTTGAAACGTCTTGTAGGAGCATCCTACACGAGGATTTGGATTAACTGCAGCAGCTCTTGCAGCCTCAACCCATAACATTCTGTCGTTCACTCGCTGGTTGATGAAGTCCTCGACTTCTTGTTCCGTCATTCGATTCAATCGCGCCATTTCCTAATGAAAGAAAATAATTATTCACATGGATTATTATAGATGTAGTGTGTATTTATAGTACATTATAGCTTATTAATAATATGAACTAGGTATTATTATAAAAGCCTTTTCTTCTTATTAGCGTTTTATAATTATATCTTGGGTAGTACCTACCCGTTAATGTTCATACTTAATAGCTTAGTACAGAATCAATTACTACAATCTAAATAATACTTAACCATGGAAAATTATTGCATTTCATACTTCAATATTTTACATATGCTTATCTTACATCGAACATTAAGCAAACCACACTATTAATATTATACAAAACATTATTCGGTTCCATGGTTTGACACAGCAGCGCATCGTTTGATCTATTTTCTAGGACGTTTAGACACAAAGATTTGCTTAACGCTTATCCTAACTGTCTGCCTATATTTTGGCTGTGGGACTGAAGAACTGGATGCCGGGACAGAACGAATAGGAATAGCGGGGATAGGGGTGGTAGTGTTGAGTGGAATTGGTGCCACATCATTCCCATTAAACTCGGGATTTGGATTTTCTAATTCATTAGCCTTTCGTTTCTTTCCTAGTTCGAACTCGTCTTTTGTAATTTCCTGTATTTCTTCCTCGGGTTCACTTTCCTCCTCGGGTTCACTTTCCTCCTCGGGTTCACTTTCCTCCTCGGGTTCACTTTCCTCCTCGGGTTCACTTTCCGATATTTCTATAGTTGGTTCATCCGGAAATTGTGAGTCTTCCCCAAGGATATCATTTTCGTCATCGGACAGGTTAATGACTGGAACGCCATCTGAAGATTCTGATTCGGAGTCGTTGATTGTGATAACAATTTTTGAGCTCGACATCTATCACACAACAACTAACCCATTAGTACTTATATAATATTTACATATAAATTTTAACCAACAGTGATAAGCAATGGTTTTTTTTTTAAATCAGACCCGGTCAAAGTCCAGACTTACTAATGTATCCTAACGGCTTCTCGGTTAGACACACTAATGCAGACCTGGTTCGCTAAGACCAACGCTCTGATACCACATGTCATAACCCGTCCTTAACCATAAGAACGTGTTAGATAACGTATGATTTCATTGCGAGGTATTGACCTCTATATGCGACATTTTTAAAAAGGAAAACTGCATATATTATACATTACAAACCAAACCATTATTTTTGTTACAAGCTTTAGACAATAAAAAGATGATTATCGTTTAACGATAATCTTCGACTTACAAACTTTACAAATGATAATAACAACACGATTTCTAGCATATTTTACAACACACGTCCTCGGATATGCAGTTTTATTTTTGACACAAATATGAGTACGCATGATCCTGCTTAGATTCAACATAATGCAGCGGAAGCTTTAATTATCACCTGAGAATAAACATGTTTAAAAACGCCAACATAAAGTTGGTGAGATATAGGTTTAGTGCGCAGCAATATATATATATAGACCACAAGATTTCGTATATAAACATTTCAATAAAAATATTCTAAGTGGTTGAGCACTTGGTAACCATACTTAACATTTTCACGTCGCATATTCCCTTTAATATGAAATCTTACTACACCGTACCAAGTGTAGTCTCAAAACGAAGTACTGTGCAACCGTTGAATACTGGTCGTCCAGTCCGATTGGGGTTGTCAGGCCCGATAGATCTATCAACAGGATTCGCGTTTACAATACCGCTGTAAATATTAGTTACCAAGCTACAGGGAAGTATGCCAGTGGTACAACTCAACGTAGAATATATTTTTCAGTTACTTGTGTCCATAATGTAAAACATAAAATACATGTATTCTCATCCCGAAATATTTAGAGTTTAAAAGTGGGACTATATACTCACACTTGTCTTGATGATATATATAATTTGACTCGGTCTTCCGGTTGATATCACGAACCTATCCATATATAATATATCAATATGTTTTCATTTTTAAACAAACGTTATAAATATATACTTGTTATACTTTTAATACTTTGAATATTTCCTTAGTCCGAAGTTAGCTGTCCGAGGTTAGCAATTCAATTTTAATGGTTCATTTTTAGATGTTTAATATACCCGCAATGAAATAAATAAAACCCCCAACGAAATCAATAAAACCCCATCGTATATGTATTGGTCGAGATTAATCTTGACCCATGGTACCGGTGTTGTCAAATGACGTGTTGCGTACATAAAGTACCGGTGTTGTCAAATGACGTGTTGCGTACAATCATGGGATCTTATGATTAATCTTCTCGTGTTATTTACGGGTGATCCTGAACCATATAAAATTGAATTATAAGTACATATATATAAAATATCATGTTATCTTAGAAGTATGTGATTTTATGTAAATTTTTCCAATGAATCCCGAAGTTGAAAATGTCTAGGATAGCCAATTTTGTATCGGTCATAGTTTCTTCGTTACAAGTCCGTTTTCGTTGATTCAAATTGCCATCTTCTTGGATCGAGTTCTTCTTTAAGACTATGAACTGTAAATACCTTGGTTTGTATTCAAAATCATACGGCATAAGTGATAGTTTAGTGAAACATATGAAGTTAAACATTTTGTTACAACAAAATCATTTAATGACCATTTTTCCAAAAATACTTATACTTTGAAAAAAACAAGTTTTACCTTGTTAAATTAACATATAAATAAGTTATGTTACATGTCTTGAAGTATTTTAAAAGTTAAGTTAGAAGGATCTATTTAGTTTGCAAACAAGTTTGAAAACATTCAAACTATGTTCTTGTTGTTAAACTTGTATACCACAAAATATGATAGCTATATATATATGAATCGAATAAGGTTATGAACATAGATTCTACCTCAAGTTCCTTGGATGAAGTTGCTGTAAAAGAGAAGTAAGAAGCTAGAATCAAAAGGGTGATAGAAGTGGATGAAAGATTGGAAGTAAGTTGGTGTTCTTGGAGGGTTTTCTTGAAATGTTTTTGTATGGTTTTCTTATGGTGTTTTAGTATGGTTTTTGAAGCTAGATCTTCTTGGAACTTTGCTGAATTGTTGAAGGTGTTTAAGGGTTATAAGTGTGTGTGTTTTAGCTAGGAGATTGAAGTAGTAAATGAATCAAAAATGATGATACATATATACTAAAAAAAACGTGAATGATGATGATGATGGACAAGTTCACATGTTGTATTTTTGTGTAATAATTCATGCATGCATCCAAATTCCAATTACCTTGCTCTAAGGGCAGTAACAAGGGTGGGTTAGGTGGTGATTTGATGTGTATTTACTATTAGTAAATACGTATAGAAGCTTGGTATGATACGAGTACAAATACTCTAGGTATACGTATAGAAATTTTGTGAAAAATGGAATGAGGATTCAAATATAACTATCTTTTGTGAATACACTTATATGGTTTTATGTATTTAAGTTCTTTAAAAGTAATTAAATACATTACTTATACAATATATGTATAACATTATAAATCTTAAGTATATATGTCAAATAACGTTACGTATTGTTATCGTTTTGAAAACTTAAGTTAGTAGTTTCAAAATACACATATAACTTGTTGTTATTAATATAAAATGAGATATTAAAACATTCATTAATCATGTTAAATATGTATATATACATATATATACACAACGTATAATTATCATATATTGTATAGTTCGTGATATCATCGGTCAAACTAGACGGTCAAACGTTGTGTAAAACTCTTTTCGGAAATATAAATCTCGACAATTTGGATTGCTTATCATGTTGGCAAGGTTTAATTTATGTAAATATTAATCTTATAAGTATAGTATGATCGAAAAAGTGCGGGTCGTTACATATATTATGATTAATATTTAATTAATTAATTAAATACTTATGTTATATTAATTATAACATTTAAACTTATGTTAACTTTAAAAATTCATTTTAATTTAATTAAACTTATGTTATGATATAATTATACATATTTAACTTTAATTAACATTATAACTTATGGTATTATTACAACTTACACTTTTAAAATTAATGTTGACTATGTTTGACCAAGGTTGACTTTTGAGTTGACTATCGGTTGACTTTGACTTTAAGTTGATTTCTGTTGACTTTCTAAATAAGGAAACTTTCCTAACTTCAAAACTTTCTAAAAATAGAACTTTCTAAATTTGGAAACTTTCCAAAAATAGAAACTTTCCAAAAATAGAAACTTTCCTAAAATAGAAACTTTCCAAAAATAGAAACTTTCCTAAAATAGAAACTTTCCAAAAATAGAAACTTTCCTAAAATAGAAACTTTCCAAAAATAGAAACTTTCTAAAAATAGAAAGTGTGTGTCCGTACGCTATTCCGATCAAACCGATGCATGTTGAGTATTGTTCTATGTCTACTTGCAGCATGTACAATAGCTATCATACTAAGACTTGACCTAAGTTAGTTATTTATATCGACCTGCTTTATTTATAGGTCGGCGTTGTGATCATTCATGATCACTTTACTTCATTTGCTGTTCGCATAATTGTGTGGTTACTTCGTTTGCTAATAAGGTGAGTTATAGTCCCATTTTTCTATTTTAAAGCTTTTGGGATGAGAATACATGCAATTTATTTTATATTTTTGGACATGTGGAAGTTGGTTTAAATTATTCATTGTGAGTTGAACAAAAATATTCCCTAGTCTGGTAACTGTAATCACTGGTTTCTACTGGTGAACGCGAATCCTATGGATAGATCTATCGGGTTTGACAACCCCATTTCGAGCTAGTCGCGCTAGCAATTTATAATCGGAATGTTTAGTACTTCGTATTTTGTTGTAGATACACTTGTTCAGTGTATATTATTTATTGTGTTTGGCAAGGGTAAATAAAGGGTTAAGTGGTTACCAGGTGGCTCACGGAAAATGGAATAATGTTTTATTATATGTTTTCTAGCATATAATTTGGTGGTTTAAAAAGGACTTTTATGTTTTCAAACATAAATTTTTATTGTTTAAATTAAATATTGTTTGCAATATTAAACCTATAATTCACTCAACATTTTTGTTGACAGTTACTCGCATGTTTTATTCTCAGGTTCATGATTGATTACTTCCGCTGTGCTTAGAGAGTCTGCATATTTATGATGGCAGCTTTTGTTAAACATTAACTTGCATTCTATTTTGTTACATTAAATAGTGTTTGTTTGTTGACTTTGTTTTGGTCAACTTTTGGTTAAAGTATTATTGTATAGTTTTTCTAAACTTATACATTTTAGTAGATTTCCTTTATAGGAAATCATTTTTAAATAAAGAATGCAAGGTTGTTTTATTAAATTCATATAGAGTTTCGATCAAGCTGTGGGACCAAGTGACGGAGCCGTTAAGTGTTTTAACGGAGTCGTCACAGTTGGTATCAGAGCCAGGTTGTAGGGAATTAGGCTGCATTGATGTCGTTACCCGAGTCAATAGGGTGCATTAGTGAGTCTAGTCTACAGCCCGACCTATTATATATTATTATATGTGATTATTTGTATCGTATTGGTATGTATATGGTTAGCATACATACATTTCTATTATGTTCTGAATCCGGGAGGAACTCCCATTCCAATTTAAACGTATTCTCCGACTCATGCGAGTTCATCTTTTATAGGAACACCTCGGTTAGTGAAACCGAGGGGGGGGGGGTGTCATTCTTGACATCTGAAATTCTCAACATTTCTATGTCATAATTTGTGTTTATTGATATAACGTTTGAACACATTTTGTGTTCTAGAATTCTCGGCATTTCTATGTCATCTATTAGGGTTATGTATATAACGTTTGAGTTATATTACGCGAGATGTCATTCTTGACTTCTAAATGCTCGGCATTTCAATGTCAGCTATTATGTTTAGGTATATAACATTCTTGTTATATTACGTGCCTTTGTGCCGTTGTGCCTATGTGCCTATGTGCTTTAGTCCTGAACCGGAAGACGTCATTCTTGACTTTTAGAGATTTTTGGTACTTCAAAGACATTTCTATGTCATCGTTACTCCTATTCATTACTTTCGATGTCTTTGTCTCTTGTGCTATCCTTAGCACATTGTTAAGAAATTGTTTTAGGGAAATTGTGTTGAAATTCGAGGTTGACTACGTGTCCTGACCTTATGTAGTGATATTGGAATGGAACTATGAGTTTGTGAAATATAATGGCGTCAGGCCAACGTGATTATATTACGTTAATTCATAAAAAGTCCCAATATTGTGACATGAGGAATAGAAAGCGAGTCGAAGAAAATTTGTACACCACTCATTCGGAAATTCTAACATTGTTACATGAGTAAAGAAGATACTCATTATCTTATTTGTTGATATACGAGAGACTCATCTTAACTGGACTACTCACCCCAGGTTTTATCATTCATAACTCGCTTGTTAGTGACAGCTTCGCACGTGAATAGTTTTGACCCAAGGACTCGTGTCCTGATAGAAGTCAAAACAATAATTAACTCATTGGTTTTCATGACCTCGTAGCATTTATTGACTAGATGTCGCAAGACGATTCAAGTCCTTCACTCGAGCTTCAACGATCTTACTTCAACTCGTAACCTCTGTAATGCGGATACCCTGCTTTTCATTAAAATTTTTACACATTTGTGTAATTGGGCGGTTCTCATGAGATTTATGGGCGAATAGAAGTAATGAAATATTTTGTCATGTATACTATTTATAAAATCATATATGTACGTATGAATTCAAATGGACAAATTTACCCTTACCTATTTTGGCTAGTATACACTAAATTATACCTTTAAAATTATTTTAAAAAAAAACCACTCTTGTTGAGTTGTCTAGTTAACTCAAATTGTTTTACGTAAAATGGTACACGTTGTACATACTTCTAAATTTACTAAGAGCTTCGTTCCATTTATGGGGTTACATCAGATGTTTAAAGCTTTTTCAAAACTTCTTTGATTGAGTACATTAGAATTTTCGCATTACTCTACAGAGTGCTTGGATAACAGTTCTTCTCATCCTCCGTTTAAGGATGAAATTTACCATTAAGTTCATTGATAGAAATTCTTACACCAGTTTGGATCCGGTTTTATAAAATTTGTTGGAAAGTCTTTGCGCCCATAGAATTTTCCCTCTTATGGTTGGACATGGCCGAAACGCAGACCGATAAATCAAGTTTCTGGGGTACACTCGATGGTCACCCTATTGTAGAAAAGGCGCTAGGTGGGTTTCTACCCCAACTGTTGTTATAGCGGGTATCATGGATATATATTACACTAGACCGTTTGAGGAGTTTCTACTCTCAATATTCGCTGTCAACCGCAACATCGATCCTAGGATTCAATACTTTGAGGTACACGAAATTAATTTTGGAGATTCATCTCACCTGGAGTCGACCATTCTTTATAACCCATGATTCGCGTTCTTTTCATCCGCACATAAATTTAAGAATATGGATGAACCCTAGATTTCCTCGCTCATTGTACAAGGAAGTTCACTCTCGTTGAGATATCACACCTTTCGTACGTCTTCCTTTCAGAAATGTAATAAAAATTTACTTTGAAGTCCATGATCTTCGTTATTTCCTTTGAGAGAATTGCCTTAAATATCTATGCCACTGATGTGACTACTCCATATATTTCTTCCTTCATTGTTGCAACTATATTTCATTCGTCCCAGTTCGTCCCCTTGGGGGAGCTCCTGTTTGATTGTTAAGAAGGAAGGTGGTTCGTTCCGATTGTGTATTGATTATCGCGAGTTGAACGAGCTTACTGTTAAGAATCGTTATCCTCTTTCGAGAATTGATGATCTGTTCGATCAGCTTCAAGGTTCGTCCATTTATTCTAAGATTGATGTTCGTTTCGGTTATCACCAACCGCTGGCTGATATTCTGAAGACCGCTTTTCGTACCCGTTATGGTCACTACGAATTTCTTGTTATGCCGTTCGGATTGACTAACACACCTGTAGTGTTCATGGATCACATGAACCGTGTGTGTAGCCAATATCTGGATAAATTCGTTATCGTTTTCATCGATGATATCCTTATCTGTTCCAAGAGTGATGAAGAGCACGAAGAACATTTGAAGTTAGTGCTTGATCTATTGGGAAAGGAAGAATTGTACGCTAAGTTCTCTAAGTGTGCTTTCTGGTTAAGAGAAGTTCAATTCCTTAGACATATTGTTAGTAAACAGGGAATACAAGTTGATCCTGCTAAGATTGAGGCGATTGAAAAGTGGGAAATTTCCGAAAACCCCCACTCAGATTCGTCAGTTTCTAGAGTTGGCAGGTTACTAAAGAATGTTCATTCAAGATTTCTCTCGTATAGCGGAACCTCTGACTGCTTTAACACACAAGGGGAAGAAGCATGAGTGGAAGGATGAACAAGTGACTGCTTTTCAAATTTTGAAGAAGAAGTTGACTACCGCTCCAATATTATCACTACCTGAGGGTAATGATGATTTTGTTGTTTATTGTGATACTTCGCGTCAAGGCTTTGGGTGTGTTTTGATGCAATGAAAGAAGGTTATTGCATATGCGTCATGTCAGTTGAAGATCCACGAGCAGAATTATACAACCCATGATTTAGAATTGGGAGTTGTTATATTCGCACTTAAGAATTGGAGACATTACTTATATGGGGTCAAATGTACAGTGTACACTGATCACAAAAGTCTTCAACATATTCTTGATCAAAAACAGCTAGATATGAGACAGCGAAGATGGGTTGAGACGTTAAACGATTATGATTTTGAACTTCTATATCATCCTGGAAAGGCCAATGTTGTAGCCGATGCTTTGAGTCGAAAAGAGAGAGTTGAACCTCGTAAGTTTAGGGCCTTGAATATGACCATACGAACAAACCTCGCAAGGCAGATTCTTGCAGCTCAACAAGAAGCCTTGAAGGAGGAAAATTTCATAACGGGAAGGTCAAAGGCCTAAGTAGACAGTTTGAGGTACGAACCGATGGCACTCGGTATTTTTGCGGGATGCCTTTGGGTTCCGAAATTTGGTGGTTTGCGACAACTTGTTTTAGATGAAGCTCATAAGTCTGGGTACTCTATTCATCCTGGTTCAGGAAAAATGTATCATGATCTTAAGGGGCTGTATTGGTGGCCTAATTTGAAAGCTGATGTCACTACGTATGTGGCTAAGTGTTTGATCTGTGCTAAGGTTAAAGCTTAACATCAGAAACCGTCTGGACTTTTGGTGCAACCTGAAATTCCCGAGTGGAAGTGGGAAGATATTACGATGGACTTCATTACGAAGTTACTGAGAGTTGTGGGTGGTTATGATACCATTTGGGTGATTGTTGACCGACTCACACAATCAGCTCATTTCTTACCGATTAAGGAAACAGATTCGAAGGAGAAGCTCACTCGTTTGTATTTGCAGGAGATTGTTTCTAGACATGGTGTTCCCGTATCTATTATTTCGGACCGAGACAGTCGATTTACATCGAGGTTTTGGTAGTCCTTACAAGATGCTTTGGGGACTAAATTGGATATGAGCACCGCTTATCACCCACAGTCGGATGGTCAGAATGAAAGGACCATCCAAACGTTGAAAGGCCTGTTGAGGGCATGCGAAATTGATTTTGGTAATGGTTGGGATAGATACTTACCGTTGGCTAAATTTTCTTATAATAACAAGTTATCATGCAAGTATTAAAGCCGCACTGTTTGAAGCTCTGTATGGTAGGAAGTGTAGGTCTCCTGTCTATTGGAATGAGGTTGGGGATGCTCAACTCACAGGTCCAGAAATTATTCATGAGACTACCGAGGAGATTGTACAGATTAAGGAGAGATTGAAAACCGCCAGGAGTCGGCAAAAGAGTTACGCCGATGTTAGAAGGAACGATATTGAATTTCAGGTTGGTGATCGTGTTATGTTGAGGGTATCATCTTGAAAGGGGGTAATACGTTTTAGTAAAAGGGGAAAGTGAATCCTCATTTTGTTGGACCGTTTGAGATTATTGAGAGAGTTGGACCCGTGGCTTATCATTTGAAATTGCCACAAGAACTCAGTACTGTTTATTACGTTTTTCATGTATCGAATTTGAAGAAGTGTTTGGCCGAGGCCGATGAAACTATTCCCCTGGAGGAACTTCAAGTTGAGAAGCGACTTCATTTTATTTAGGACCCTGTTGAAATTATGGGTCGAGAGGTTAAGACTCTTAAGCAGAGTAGAATTCCTATTGTTTGAGTTAGATGGAACACCAGACGCGGTCCCAAGTTCACTTGGGAGCATGAAGACCAGATGAGGCAGAAGTACCCGCATTTGTTCTCAGATGGCGAGTCAACCCCTGCACCTGCTTAAATTTCGGGACGAAATTTCCGTAACGGGAAGGTACTGTAACGACCCTACTTTTTCCGTTATCTTTTGCCGTTAATTATTTAATGACAGTTAACTATTATTCGTGCCACGTCATTTCTATGACCTATATTATTATTTTTGTAATAATATATATATATTTATTTATTATGAGTTATGTGAATATTTGTATTCATATTTTAAGTTACACGTTTCTACGTGTCGCGGATTTCTATCCGGCGAATCTTTTCGGTTTTCAAACCAATGGTCGAGCTTTTGAAATTTTTAATTCCTAAATATTTTAAATATGATATTTTAAGATCATATTATTATATATAGTATTTATATTTATTTTTCGTCGCGTATTTGTTATCTCTCCGAATTTTCAATCGCGTAGTCGTGTTTTCGCATTTCGGGTTTCGTTCGGGCGTTCGGGCCACTAGGATTTTATCATTTATCAACTTGGGCCACTATGGGGCCCACCCCATTCAGTTCTTGGCCGAATTATTCAAGGGGGAGGGGGTATATCCACATTTTGCTTCATTTTGGAATAATACTTACACATTTCAATTTTCCTTAACCTATCTCATTTAATTTTTAATTTTCTCCATCTCCCTCTTTCTCCCTACCCTAGCCGTCACCCTAGCACACTAAAATCACCATCATCTTCATCAATAAAGCTTGGATCATCCTATTGTTTGTATAAACGCGTTCCTCTCTTCGATCTCTACACGTTGATATTAATCAATTCTTGATTAGGGTATAAACCCTAACCCTAACTTTTTCAATTTTCTTTAATTTTACTGTTTTTATATGTTATATTGATAGTATGATGATTACATGTTATTGTATTGATGATTGTATGCATAGAATTGCTCGTTAATTCATGTTTTCGGTTTGATTGATTTGGGACAGCGGTTTGTTTTATTGTTTCTGTAAACACAACTGATATAAAAGTGAAATTAAAGTGTCTAGATGAGTTCCTCTCATCAAGACATTAATTTTAGACTCCGGATTCATGTTATTTCGATTCCCGGAACATAAGTTATGATCAAAATGTTGTTTAATTGAAATTAAAATATGAAAACGAATTGGTACAGGTATGGTCTGACTTTGTGACCATTTTTAGAGTCTTTAGGGTGTACTAGTGTGTTAGGATTGATGATTGGATGAACATTCATGTTCGGGTCATCGAAATCCGAGCCACGGATCACCCGTTACGACTAAAACATGTTTTTAAACGAATTAAAGATCCAAATTGAGTAATGGCTGTAAGTCATGACTTGGTGACTGTTTTTGAGATGTTCTTGAGCACACTAAGGTGTCGGGTGGGTTGGTTAGGCGAATATATATATATAAGACTCGCCGAAAACTGATTCCCGGGGCTCAAGTTATGACCCGATGAACTTTTAATTAAAACTTATGGTTATGAAATAAGACTTATGATATGAATAATGATTTTCATTATTAATAAATTACTTATGATATAAAAGTAATTATTTTAATTTAAGACTTATGATATACATATTTATTATATCATTTATTAATTAATTATGATTAATGAAACTTTAATTAAACTTATGATTAATAATACTTTTATTATTAATGAAAAGTACTTATGGTAAGTATTAAACTTATATTATGAGGTGATTATAATAAGACTTATAATAAGAATTAATTGATTATTTAATTATTATAAGATTTAATTATTATTTAATTATAATTTAATTATTAAATACTTATGATTTAATGATTATAATTAGAAACCTATGATATGATTAATAATTCATTATTAATTAATAATACTTATGATATGATTTAAAACCTATTATTAATTAATAATACTTATATTATGATTAATATTTAATTAATTAATTAAATACTTATGTTATATTAATTATAACATTTAAACTTATGTTAACTTTAAAAATTCATTTTAATTTAATTAAACTTATGTTATGATATAATTATACATATTTAACTTTAATTAACATTATAACTTATGGTATTATTACAACTTACACTTTTAAAATTAATGTTGACTATGTTTGACCAAGGTTGACTTTTGAGTTGACTATCGGTTGACTTTGACTTTAAGTTGATTTCTGTTGACTTTCTAAATAAGGAAACTTTCCTAACTTCAAAACTTTCTAAAAATAGAACTTTCTAAATTTGGAAACTTTCCAAAAATAGAAACTTTCCAAAAATAGAAACTTTCCTAAAATAGAAACTTTCCAAAAATAGAAACTTTCCTAAAATAGAAACTTTCCAAAAATAGAAACTTTCCTAAAATAGAAACTTTCCAAAAATAGAAACTTTCTAAAAATAGAAAGTGTGTGTCCGTACGCTGTTCCGATCAAACCGATGCATGTTGAGTATTGTTCTATGTCTACTTGCAGCATGTACAATAGCTATCATACTAAGACTTGACCTAAGTTAGTTATTTATATCGACCTGCTTTATTTATAGGTCGGCGTTGTGATCATTCATGATCACTTTACTTCATTTGCTGTTCGCATAATTGTGTGGTTACTTCGTTTGCTAATAAGGTGAGTTATAGTCCCATTTTTCTATTTTAAAGCTTTTGGGATGAGAATACATGCAATTTATTTTATATTTTTGGACATGTGGAAGTTGGTTTAAATTATTCATTGTGAGTTGAACAAAAATATTCCCTAGTCTGGTAACTGTAATCACTGGTTTCTACTGGTGAACGCGAATCCTATGGATAGATCTATCGGGTTTGACAACCCCATTTCGAGCTAGTCGCGCTAGCAATTTATAATCGGAATGTTTAGTACTTCGTATTTTGTTGTAGATACACTTGTTCAGTGTATATTATTTATTGTGTTTGGCAAGGGTAAATAAAGGGTTAAGTGGTTACCAGGTGGCTCACGGAAAATGGAATAATGTTTTATTATATGTTTTCTAGCATATAATTTGGTGGTTTAAAAAGGACTTTTATGTTTTCAAACATAAATTTTTATTGTTTAAATTAAATATTGTTTGCAATATTAAACCTATAATTCACTCAACATTTTTGTTGACAGTTACTCGCATGTTTTATTCTCAGGTTCATGATTGATTACTTCCGCTGTGCTTAGAGAGTCTGCATATTTATGATGGCAGCTTTTGTTAAACATTAACTTGCATTCTATTTTGTTACATTAAATAGTGTTTGTTTGTTGACTTTGTTTTGGTCAACTTTTGGTTAAAGTATTATTGTATAGTTTTTCTAAACTTATACATTTTAGTAGATTTCCTTTATAGGAAATCATTTTTAAATAAAGAATGCAAGGTTGTTTTATTAAATTCATATAGAGTTTCGATCAAGCTGTGGGACCAAGTGACGGAGCCGTTAAGTGTTTTGACGGAGTCGTCACACCATGTCTGGAGACGACTTCCTTCAAATACAGTCGTGCTAACTTCTCCATCTTGTCATCTTCTCTTATTGGCAGGAAGTGTGCTGATTTGGTGAGACGATCAACTATTACCCAAATAGTATCAAAACCACTTGCAGTCCTTTGCAATTTAGTGATGAAATCCATGGTAATGTTTTCCCATTTCCATTCCGGGATTTCGGGTGGTTGAAGTAGACCTGATGGTTTCTGATGCTCAGCTTTGACCTTAGAATACGTCAAACATTCTCCTACGTATTTAGCAACATCGGCTTTCATACCTGGCCACCAAAAATGTTTCTTGAGATCCTTGTACATCTTCCCCGTTCCAGGATGTATTGAGTATCTGGTTTTATGAGCTTCTCTAAGTACCATTTCTCTCATATCTCCAAATTTTGGTACCCAAATCCTTTCAGCCCTATACCGGGTTCCGTCTTCCCGAATATTAAGATGCTTCTCCGATCCTTTGGGTATTTCATCCTTTAAATTTCCCTCTTTTAAAACTCCTTGTTGCGCCTCCTTTATTTGAGTAGTAAGGTTATTGTGAATCATTATATTCATAGATTTTACTCGAATGGGTTCTCTGTCCTTCCTGCTCAAGGCGTCGGCTACCACATTTGCCTTCCCCGGGTGGTAACGAATCTCAAAGTCGTAATCATTCAACAATTCAATCCACCTACGCTGCCTCATATTCAGTTGTTTCTGATTAAATATGTGTTGAAAACTTTTGTGGTCGGTATATATAATACTTTTGACCCCATATAAGTAGTGCCTCCAAGTCTTTAATGCAAAAACAACCGCACCTAATTCCAAATCATGCGTCGTATAATTTTGCTCGTGAATCTTCAATTGTCTAGACGCATAAGCAATCACCTTCGTTCGTTGCATTAATACACAACCGAGACCTTATCACAATAAATCACAAAATCATCATTCCCTTCAGGCAATGACAATATAGGTGCCGTAGTTAGCTTTTTCTTCAATAACTGAAACGCTTTCTCTTGTTCATCCTTCCATTCAAATTTCTTCCCTTTATGCGTTAATGCAGTCAAGGGTTTTGCTATTCTGGAAAAGTCTTGGATGAATCTTCTGTAGTAACCAGCTAGTCCTAAAAACTGGCGTATGTGTTTCGGAGTTTTCGGGGTTTTCCACTTTTCAACAGTTTCTATCTTTGCCGGATCCACCTTAATACCTTTTTTGTTCACTATGTGACCGAGGAATTGAACTTCTTCCAACCAAAATGCACACTTTGAAAATTTAGCGTACAATTCTTTCTTCATCAATACTTCTAACACCTTTCTCAAATGTTCACCGTGTTCTTGGTCATTCTTTGAGTAAATAAGTATGTCATCAATGAAAACAATGACAAACTTGTCAAGGTATGGTCCACACACTCGGTTCATAAGGTCCATGAACACAGCTGGTGCATTAGTTAAACCAAACAGCATGACCATAAACTCGTAATGACCGTAACGTGTTCTGAAAGCAGTCTTTGGAATATCATCTTCTTTCACCCACATTTGATGATACCTGGAACGTAAGTCAATCTTTGAATAAACACACGAGCCTTGTAGTTGATCAAATAAGTCGTCGATTCTCGGTAGTGGGTAGCGGTTCTTGATGGTAAGTTTGTTCAACTCTCGGTAGTCGATACACAACCTGAATGTACCATCTTTCTTCTTGACAAACAAAACAGGAGCTCCCCACGGTGATGTGCTTGGTCGAATGAAACCACGCTCTAAAAGTTCTTGTAATTGGCTTTGCAGTTCTTTCATCTCGTTGGGTGCGAGTCTGTAAGGAGCACGAGCTATTGGTGCAGCTCCTGGTACAAGATCTATTTGAAATTCAACGGATCGATGTGGGGGTAATCCCGGTAATTCTTTCGGAAATACATCGGGAAATTCTTTTGCGACGGGAACATCATTGATGCTCTTTTCTTCAGTTTGTACTTTCTCGATGTGTGCTAGAACAGCATAGCAACCTTTTCTTATTAGTTTTTGTGCCTTCAAATTACTAATAATATGTAGCTTCGTGTTGCCTTTTTCTCCGTACACCATTAAAGGTTTTCCTTTTTCTCGTATAATGCGAATTGCATTTTTGTAACAAACGATCTCTGCTTTCACTTCTTTCAACCAGTCCATACCGATTATCACATCAAAACTCCCTAACTCTACTGGTATCAAGTCAATCTTAAATGTTTCGCTAACCAGTTTAATTTCTCGATTCCGACATATATTATCTGCTAAAATTAATTTATCATTTGATAATTCGAGTAAAAATTTACTATCCAACGGCGTCAATGGACAACTTAATTTAGCACAAAAATCTCTACTCATATAGCTTCTATCCGCACCCGAATCAAATAAAACGTAAGCAGATTTATTGTCAATAAGAAACGTACCCGTAACAAGCTCCGGGTCTTCCTGTGCCTCTGCGGCATTAATATTGAAAACTCTTCCGCGGCCTTGTCCATTCGTGTTCTCCTGGTTCGGGTAATTTCTAATAATGTGGCCCGGTTTTCCACATTTATAACAAACTACATTGGCATAACTTGCTCCGACACTACTTGCTCCGCCATTACTCGTTCTGACACCATTTGTTCCTTTCGTTCTGTTAACCCCTGGTCCGTAGACCTCACACTTCGCCGCGCTATGACCATTTCTTTTACACTTGTTGCAAAATTTGGTGCAGAACCCCGAGTGATACTTTTCACACCTTTGGCATAGCTGCTTCTGATTGTTGTTGTTGTTGCGATTGTTATTGTTGTTGGGATGATTGTTGTAGTTGCTGTTGTTGTTGTTGTTGTTGTTGTTGTTGTTGTTGTTGTTGTTGTTGTTGTTGTTGTTGTTGTTGTTGTTGGGCCGTTTGTTGTAGTTGCGATTGATGTTGCGATTGTTGGGATAATTGTTGCGATTCTTATTGTAATTGCTGTTGTTGTTGTATTGGTGATTCTTATCACCGTTTTCCTCCCACTTTCTTTTGACTTGCTTCACATTGGCCTCTTCAGCCGTCTGTTCTTTGATTCTTTCCTCAATCTGGTTCACTAGTTTGTGAGCCATTCTACATGCCTGTTGTATGGAGGCGGGCTCGTGTGAACTTATATCTTCTTGGATTCTTTCCGGTAATCCTTTCACAAACGCGTCGATCTTCTCTTCCTCATCTTCGAACGCTCCCGGACACAATAGGCACAATTCTGTGAATCGTCTTTCGTACGTGGTAATATCAAATCCTTGGGTTCGTAACCCTCTAAGTTCTGTCTTGAGCTTATTGACCTCGGTTCTGGGACGGTACTTCTCGTTCATCAAGTGCTTGAATGCTGACCACGGTAGTGCGTAAGCATCATCTTGTCCCACTTGCTCTAGATAGGTATTCCACCATGTTAACGCAGAACCTGTGAAGGTATGCGTAGCGTACTTCACTTTGTCCTCTTCAGTACACTTACTTATGGCAAACACCGATTCAACCTTCTCAGTCCACCGTTTCAATCCGATCGGTCCTTCGGTTCCATCAAATTCCAAAGGTTTGCAGGCAGTGAATTCTTTGTAGGTGCATCCTACACGATTTCCTGTACTGCTAGATCCAAGGTTATTATTGGTATGTAGCGCAGCCTGTACTGCGGCTATGTTTGAAGCTAGAAAAGTACGGAATTCCTCTTCATTCATATTCACGGTGTGTCGAGTAGTCGGTGCCATTTCCTTCAAAATAGTCAAATGGAACAAGTTAATCATACAGAATATTAAGAGTAGTTAATAGTATTTCGTAGCATGATATGAACTCATTTATAAAAGCTTTTTCTTCATATTAGCGTTTTATAAGTTTAAATTCGGGTAGTACCTACCCGTTAAGTTCATACTTAGTAGCTAATATACAATTCAACTACTACAATTCTATATGAAAAACTGATTATAATAATATTTCGCTTTCAAACTTTTATACAATATTTTACAAACTTACAATACTGCTTATTTTACATAAAGCATGAAATATAGCACACAATAACTTTGATACAAGATAGTTGTGAAGATAATTCTAGCTAGTACACAAGTCGTTCAGCAAAGGCAATAAAGACACGTAATTCATACGTCCAGAAACAACTCATGCATTCTGGTTTTACTAGGACTACTTCCCATCCTTGGTCTTGTGGGACATAACCGTTATGGCTGTTGATAAGACAGCGTGTTGTAGCGTCGTCAAAGGGACGAGGGTTACGTAATGACCAACAGTCTCGTAATAACCTAAAAACCTCATTTCTTACCCCAATTACCGACTCCGTCACTTGTGGGAACGTTTTGTTTAATAGCTGTAGCCCGATGTTCTTTTTCTCACTTTGGTGAGAAGCGAACATTACTAACCCGTAAGCATAGCATGCTTCTTTATGTTGCATGTTCGCCGCTTTTTCTAAATCATGAAGTCCTATATTCGGATACATTGAGTCAAAATAATTTCTTAACCCGTTGCGTAAACTAGCATTTGGGTTCCCCGCAATATATGCGTCAAAGTAAACACATCGTAACTTATGGGTTTCCCAATATGATATCCCCCATCTTTCAAACGAAAGTCTCTTATAAACCAAGACATTCTTGGAAAGTTCTTCGAATGTCTTACAAACTGATCTCGCCTTAAATAGTTGTGCCGAGGAATTCTGACCGACTCTAGACAAGATTTCATCAATCATGTCTCCGGGTAGGTCTCTTAAAATATTGGGTTGTCTATCCATTTTGTGTTTTTAAACTGTAAAATAGATAAGAGTTAGATTCATAAAAAAATACTTATTAATACAAGCAATTTTTACATATATCATAAAGCATAAGCACACTATATTATATATATTACACCACACGAATACAACTATCTTATTCCGACTCGCTCGTTTCTTCTTCTTCGGTTTTGGTTCATTTTGCCAAGTTTCTAGGGATATATGATGTTCCCCTAATACTAGCTGTCGTTTTCCACAACGGTTTAGAAAAACCTGGTGGTTTAGAGGTTCCCGGGTCATTGTTACAACTTAAGGACTTCGGGGGTTGACGATACATATAAAGTTCATCGGGGTTGGAATTATATTTCTCTATTTTATGCCCTTTCCCTTATTATTTTCTTTTGCTTTTTTAAATTCAGTTGGGGTAATTTCTATAACATCATCGGAATTCTCGTCAGAATCTGATTCATCGGAGAATTGGTAATCCTCCCAATATTTTGCTTCCTTAGCGGAAACACCATTGACCATAATTAACCTTGGTCGGTTGGTTGAGGATTTTCTTTTACTTAACCGTTTTATTATTTCCCCCACCGGTTCTATTTCCTCCTCCGGTTCCTCCTCTTCCGGTTCTGATTCTTCTTCCGGTTCTGATTCTTCTTCCGGTTCCTCTTCGGGAACTTGTGAATCAGTCCAATATATATTCGAATCTTCGTTATTATTAGGTGAGTCAATGGGATTTGTGCTAGAGGTAGACATCTATCACACAATATCAAACATGTTAAGAAATTAATATATCACATAATATATACATGTTAATAATATATAGTTTCCAACAAAAATGTTAAGCAATCATTTTTAAAGAAAACACGGTCAAAGTCCAGACTCACTAATGCATCCTAACAAACTCGATAAGACACACTAATATAAATTTTCTGGTTCTCTAAGACCAACGCTCGGATACCAACTGAAATGTCCCGTTCTTATTGATTAAAAACATTCCATATTAATTGATTTCGTTGCGAGGTTTTGACCTCAATATGAGACGTTTTTCAAAGACTGCATTCATTTTTAAAACAAACCATAACCTTTATTTCATAAATAAAGTTTTAAAAAGCTTTACGTAGATTATCAAATAATGATAATCTAAAATATCCTGTTTACACACGACCATTACATAATGGTTTACAATACAAATATGTTACATCGAAATCAGTTTCTTGAATGCAGTTTTTACACAATATCATACAAACATGGACTCCAAATCTTGTCCTTATTTTAGTATGCAACAGCGGAAGCTCTTAGTATTCACCTGAGAATAAACATGCTTTAAACGTCAACAAAAATGTTGGTGAGTTATAGGTTTAACCTATATATATCAAATCGTAACAATAGACCACAAGATTTCATATTTCAATACACATCCCATACATAGAGATAAAGATCATTCATATGGTGAACACCTGGTAACCGACATTAACAAGATGCATATATAAGAGTATCCCCATCATTCCGGGACACCCTTCAGATATGATATAAATTTCGAAGTACTAAAGCATCCGGTACTTTGGATGGGGTTTGTTAGGCCCAATAGATCTATCTTTAGGATTCGCGTCAATTAGGGTGTCTGTTCCCTAATTCTTAGATTACCAGACTTAATAAAAAGGGGCATATTCGATTTCGATAATTCAACCATAGAATGTAGTTTCACGTACTTGTGTCTATTTTGTAAATCATTTATAAAACCTGCATGTATTCTCATCCCAAAAATATTAGATTTTAAAAGTGGGACTATAACTCACTTTCACAGATTTTTACTTCGTCGGGAAGTAAGACTTGGCCACAGGTTGATTCACGAACCTATAACAATATATACATATATATCAAAGTATGTTCAAAATAGATTTACAACACTTTTAATATATTTTGATGTTTTAAGTTTATTAAGTCAGCTGTCCTCGTTAGTAACCTACAACTAGTTGTCCACAGTTAGATGTACAGAAATAAATCGATAAATATTATCTTGAATCAATCCACGACCCAGTGTATACGTATCTTAGTATTGATCACAACTCAAACTATATATATTTTGGAATCAACCTCAACCCTGTATAGCTAACTCCAACATTCACATATAGAGTGTCTATGGTTGTTCCGAAATATATATAGATGTGTCGACATGATAGGTCGATACATTGTATACGTGTCTATGGTATCTCAAGATTACATAATATACAATACAAGTTGATTAAGTTATGGTTGGAATAGATTTGTTACCAATTTTCACGTAGCTAAAATAAGAAAAATTATCCAATCTTGTTTTACCCATAACTTCTTCATTTTAAATCCGTTTTGAGTGAATCAAATTACTATGGTTTCATATTGAACTCTATTTTATGAATATAAACAGAAAAAGTATAGGTTTAAAGTCGTAAAAATAAGTTACAAGTCGTTTTTGTAAAGGTAGTCATTTCAGTCGAAAGAACGACGTCTAGATGACCATTTTAGAAAACATACTTCCACTTTGAGTTTAACCATAATTTTTGGATATAGTTTCATGTTCATAATAAAAATCATTTTCTCAGAATAACAACTTTTAAATCAAAGTTTATCATAGTTTTTAATTAACTAACCCAAAACAGCCCGCGGTGTTACTACGACGGCGTAAATCCGGTTTTACGGTGTTTTTCGTGTTTCCAGGTTTTAAATCATTAAGTTAGCATATAATATAGATATAGAACATGTGTTTAGTTGATTTTAAAAGTCAAGTTAAAAGGATTAACTTTTATTTGTGAACAAGTTTAGAATTAACTAAACTATGTTCTAGTGATTACAAGTTTAAACCTTCGAATAAGATAGCTTTATATGTATGAATCGAATGATGTTTTGAACATCATTACTACCTCAAGTTCCTTGGATAAACCTACTGGAAATGAAAAAAATAGATCTAGCTTCAAAGGATCCTTGGATGGCATGAAAGTTCTTGAAGCAGAAACATGACACGAAAACAATTTCAAGTAAGATTTCCACCCGAAATAAGATTGTTATAGCTATAGAAATTGAATTAAAGTTTGAATATGATTATTACCTTGTATTAGAAAAATAACCTACTGTAAGTAACAAAGGTTTCTTGACTTTGGATGATTACTTGGAATGGATTTAGAAAACTTGGAAGTAAACTTGCAATCTTGGAAGTATTCTTGATTTTATGAAACTAGAACTTTTGGAATTTATGAAGAACACTTAGAACTTGAAGATAGAACTTGAGAGAGATCAATTAGATGAAGAAAATTGAAGAATGAAAGTGTTTGTAGGTGTTTTTGGTCGTTGGTGTATGGATTAGATATAAAGGATATGTAATTTTGTTTTCATGTAAATAAGTCATGAATGATTACTCATATTTTTGTAATTTTATGAGATATTTCATGCTAGTTGCCAAATGATGGTTCCCACATGTGTTAGGTGACTCACATGGGCTGCTAAGAGCTGATCATTGGAGTGTATATACCAATAGTACATACATCTAAAAGCTGTGTATTGTACGAGTACGAATACGGGTGCATACGAGTAGAATTGTTGATGAAACTGAACGAGGATGTAATTGTAAGTATTTTTGTTAAGTAGAAGTATTTTGATAAGTGTCTTGAAGTCTTTCAAAAGTGTATGAATACATATTATAACACTACATGTATATACATTTTAACTGAGTCGTTAAGTCATCGTTAGTCGTTACACGTAAATGTTGTTTTGAAACCTTTAGGTTAACGATCTTGTTGAATGTTGTAAACCCATTGTTTATTATAACAAATGAGATGTTAAATTGTTATATTATCATGATATTATGATATATAATATATAATATATCTTAGTATGATGTATATACAGTTAAATGTCGTTACAACGATAATCGTTACATATATGTCTCGTTTCGAAATCATTAAGTTAGTAGTCTTATTTTTACATATGTATTTCATTGTTAATACACTTAATAATATATTTACTTATCATTTAACATAATTAACCAAGTGTATTAATATCTTAATATGATTCATATGTACCTAGTAAGACGTTGTTATAACGATAATCGTTATATATATCATTTTCGAGTTTCTTAAATTAATAGTCTCATTTTTATGTATATAACTCATTGTTAAAATACCTAATGAGATACATACTTATAATAAAATCATGTTAACTATATATATAACCATATATATGTCATCGTATAGTTTTTACAAGTTTTAACGTTCGTGAATCACCGGTCAACTTGGGTGGTCAATTGTCTATATGAAACCTATTTCAATTAATCAAGTCTTAACAAGTTTGATTGCTTAACATGTTGGAAACACTTAATCATGTAAATAACAATTTCATTTAATATATATATAAACATGGAAAAGTTCGGGTCACTACAGATAGTGACTAGAAGGTGCCGCTAGGAAGTCATGGGTGTCGAGCCGTAAGGTTCGTTAGATTTGTGTGACCGCGTGTAGTTAGGTGACATGTGACATCAAGAGTAGACCCCGTAAGGGTCGAGTATGGGAGACTCGGTGTTAGTAATCGGAGTTGGATAACACAACGTCAGGTGCCTCCTTATACCTACTAGTGTAACTTTTGACCCCGATGATGTGATTGCTTTGATTTTTGGTACCGGTGAGAAACTCGAATTTACAACGGTGGTATAGTGTGATGTTTAGCGAGCGTTGACACTCAAATGATTTGAAAGACCGAGGTTCGAATATCTTATAGCGAGTACTTGGAAGGATTATTTAGTATGACCAACGCCGGAGAATGCGGAAAAGTTCCTATCTAGTAGACATGATGAGTGAACGGGTGTCGCTCATTTAGGAAAGGAAAGCTTCGATGGTCTTCGAAAAAGTCCCAAGTTGGACTTTGGAGTTAATTGCAAAGGTAGTTAGCGACGTGAGACGGTGTGGCGAAGTTCCCGATAGAGGGATACGAGAGATTTTCGAAAAGTGTCGGGATGATTCCCGAATATTCCACGATTGATAGGCGTGATGACAATGATTGTCGGTGGATTGTACTACTTTTAGGACGATTGTGGAGTGTAGGGTACGAGTTTGGATACTCGGCGTAAGAGCAAACGGTTGTAGTTATTGGGTCTCGTGGGTTGATTACCCGATATCGTGAAATGATGGAGTGCTATGGCTTTTGGAAAGATATATTATGATGTTTTCACGGTGTATTTCCGAGTGAGTGGTGAGAATTTTGATCGAATGGAAGTGTGAAGTACGGTTGTTGTATTATGATGCGTTAGTGTACGAAGTGAAAACCTGGATGAGTGATTGCTACAAGTGTAATTCCGCATTGGAGACGGAAATGTTCAAGGTAGAGTGCTTAACTTCTAGTATTTGGTGCGGATCACGAGGACGTGATCCAATCTAAGTGGGGGGGAGTTGTAAGACCCGAATATTTTATTGTACTTATGTGTGTATAAGTTATTCAAGTTGTGGGGTTTAGGTTGTATTTAATTAAAAGGCAAAAGAAGCTGAACTGGGCATTTGGCGCGCCGCGCGGCCTTATGGCGCGCCGCGCCATTACGGGCTGACAGCTCACTTTGTTTTTAATTAGATATTTTGAGGGCAATTGGGTAAATTCACTTGAGGGCCGACCTTAAGGCCCTAGATCAGTTTTGGGGAGCCTCATAACTCCATTTTCATCTACTTCAGTTCTTCCAATCTAGTTTCTAGAGAGAGAGAGAGATTCTTAGTGAGGGAAAGCTTGAATCAAGGAAGAAGGAGGCGATTTCGGATCAAAGTGCGGGTATTAAAGTTGTTCATCTTTCCTCTAGCTACGTTTTGATCATAGTGGTATGCTCTAATCTTGATTTCCTTATTTAATTTGTGAAAGGGTTAGAGTTAGGGTTAATGATGAACTTAAAACCCATTTATGGGTGAATGGGGTGTTTTTGGATGAATTTGGGTCATGAAGACTCAAAGATGACTAACTAGGGTTTTCAAGTGTTAGATTGATGATTATGAACTTAATTGGTTAGTTAAAGTACTAGAACACTTTAATGATATGTAAATGGGTGTTATTGGGTATGGATGACCCAAATGGGTGTGTTGACTTTGAAATGGGTCAAATGAGTCTTTAATGACCTAAGCAGCCTGTCAAGTATGAAAACGAGTTAGCCTTGTGACCTAAGTGTGTTTTAAACCCATCTTGACGAATGATTAGGGTTTTGGTGTGTGTTGACCCAATTTAGGGTTAAGGGTGCAAATGGGTTGAAATTGCACCTTGGGTCAAAGTGGCTTAGAATGGTGAAAGGGTTTGGTTGACCGACTTGAGTTTGCGTTTGATTATATGTATAATGTGATAGGTACGTTACTTTGAGGTTTCGCAAGCTCGGGTATCTTTTCACAAGACTTTGAGGTGAGTGGAATAATTATATGCGTATGTATATAATGTATCTATTTGTTGTAGCGTGAAATGTGTAGTGTCGAGGTGCTAAGACACCATGTTTCACGTGAAGAGTGTAGCATCGAGGTGTTAAGATGCCACTCGAGTGTAGCATCGAGGGGTTAAGTAACCGCCTAGAAGTGTAGTGTCGAGGTGTTAAGACACCACTCTGTAAATTAATGAGTGATGCATCGAGGTGTTAAGATCCCACTCGGAGTGATGTGCCGAGGTGTTAAGGTGCCACCCTAGGGGTTAGTGGTGCGAGGTGTTAAGTGCCCTAACGGATGTTGTGAACACCGATGGCGTTTTTGCGAGCGCCGTTCTCTTGTACTATTGGTTAACCATGGTTATTTGTATGGTAAGCATATTATATTATTTGAGTTATATTTATATGCGGTTGTTATGCTAGCTTGTGGTATTGGAGGTTTATAGCTTGTTATTGCGACGATAAGCTAATTGTGTTTGTTAGCATGTTTGCGGTTTGTGTAAGTGTATGCAAGTAGGTATAATTATATATGTATTCGTATAATTATTGCATTCACTAAGCTTTGCTTACCCTCTCGTTGTTTACTATTTTTATAGGTTCGGTTGTGGACAAGGGTAAGGGCATTATGATGGATTAGAGATCCCGCTTGTTGATTAGGGGACGCTTTTTGGAAGTGTTAGTTCTTGGAGTTTGACCGAGACTTGGGTAGTTTAATCCCAAACGCCATGCTCGTAGTGTAGTTTGGTACTAAAACTTTTTGGCGGTCGAAACTCATATTTTGTATTAAACTCATAAAACGGCCGAAATGGGCCCCGCTTTGTAAAACTTATTTTACGTTTGAATTGTGTTAGTTTTACATATTTGAATGTGTGGTTAAAAGCGTGTTGTCTAAAAATGTCGGGAACTGGTCGATCTTTTTCGCATTTTGAAACTTTCCGGACAGGCCCGAATGGCACGCCGCGCGGCCATCCTGGCGCGCCGCGCCACTTCTCTGTAGAACAATTTTTTTTTATTTTGTATTCTGGTCGCGGTTTGGTTTGGGTTGTTACACATGCGTTTGTAAGCAAAAGTACCATAAGGGCACGTGAACGTGGTTTTTTCTTGGTCCTCGGGTGCTATTGGAATTTGAAAATATCCGAAAAAACCATCAAGAAAACAATAGTAACTATTTCCGGCTAATATTTCCAACATTTGATCAATGAAAGGTAAGGGAAAGTGATCTTTTCTGGTGGCATCATTTAATTTTCTATAATCAATACACACACGCCATCCTGTTACAGTCCTAGTAGGAATAAGCTCATTTTTCTCATTTGTAATGACAGTCATGCCACCCTTCTTAGGCACGCATTGAACTGGGCTTACCTATGGACTATCAGAAATTGGATAAATTAAACCTGCATCTAGCAGTTTAATAATTTCTTTCTTAACAACATCTTGCATATTCGGATTTAGTCTTCGTTGGCGTTGCACATACGTTTTATGACCTTCTTCCATAAGGATTTTATGTGTGCAATACGAAGGACTTATTCCTTTAATATCATGAATTTTAAATGCAATAGCTGGTTTATGAGCTTTTAACACAGAAATGAGTTGTGATTTCTCATTTTCAGTAAGAGAAGACGATATTATTACAGGTAATTCAGATTCACCATGTAAATAAGCGTATTCCAAATGATTTGGAAGTGGCTTTAACTCTAATGTCGGAGGTTCTTCTATCGATGATTTATATCGATATCTGTCTTCTTCTTTTAGCATTTGAATTTCTTCTGTTGTTGGTTCATATCCATTAGCTATTAGTGTAGCTAACATTTCAGTTTCATCAATTGGTTCAGTTCCTTTTCTAAAGAACATTCTCCTGTTCCTTGTAATTCTGGAAATTCTTCTAACAGTTCTGCATGTGAATCTATAGTTTGAATATAATAACATGTATCATCTGCAGATTGTGGTTGTTGCATAGCTCTATCAACTGAAAAGGTAACACTCTTGTCCTCTATACTTAGGGTCAGTTTCTTACCAAACACGTCTATCATTGCTTTAGCCGTGTTTAAGAATGGTCTTCCTAATATGAGAGGAACTTGAGAATCTTCTTCCATGTCTAGAACAACAAAATCTACTTGAAATACTAAAGTACCAACTTTAACTAGCATGTTCTCCATTATCCCTCTAGGATATTTTATTGATCTATCGGCTAGTTGTATGCTTATTCTTGTTGGTTTCAATTCTCCAAGGTCTAGTTTAGTGTATAGTGAATACGGCATTAAATTTATACTAGCACCTAAGTCTGCCAATGCTTCTATTGAACTAAGACTACCCAGAAAACATGGAATTGTGAAACTTCCTGGATCTGATAGTTTTTCTGGTATCTTATTCAACAGCACTGCTGAACAATTAGCATTCATAGTAACAGCCGAGAGTTCTTCCATTTTCTTTCTATTCGAGATTAGATCTTTCAGAAATTTAGCATATCTAGGCATTCCTGAAATCACATCAATGAAAGGAAGATTTACATTTACCTGTTTAAACATATCCAAGAATTTGGATTGCTCGGCTTCAAGTTTCTCTTTTTTCATTTTACTCGGGTAAGGAAGTGGTGGTTGGTATGGTTTAACATAAGGTTTAGCCTTAACTGTGTTATCTTCATTAACCTTTTCAACTACCGGTTCTTTTTCCTTATCTTGATCAGGTTGTGGTTCTTGTGGAGTAGGAATAGCTTCATCAGAAATTACAGGTATTTCAGGTGGTTTAAGTGTAATACCACTTCTTGTGGTAATAGCTTTAGCTGTTTTATTCTGGGGGTTAGCATTTGTATCACTAGGTAAACTTTCCGGTTTTCTTTCACCTATTAACCTTGCTAGGTTACTTACTTCTTGTTCCAGATTTTGAATAGAAGCTTGTTGATTTCTAAATGCTTGAGCATTTTGTTCATTCGTTTGTTTCTGAGATGTGAAAAACTGCGTTTGAGTTTCAACTAGCTTCGTCATCATATCTTCTAAATTCGGCTTTTTATCATCGGTTTGTGGTTGTTTGTTTTGAAAATTAGGTCTTTGCTGGTTGTAAGTATTATTGGATACTTGTTGATTACTTGGCCCTTGTTGGTTGTTGTATGGAACATTTCGATTATAATTCTGGTTTTGATTGTAAATCGGTCTTGACGGTTGATAATTATTCTGATAATTATTTCCAGGCCTTTGGTTTATGTATGAAATATTCTCTCTTTGTTCCATTGTTAGTTCAATACTGAGACAATCTTTTGTCAAATGTGGTCCTCCACACTGCTCACAAATAATTCGTATAGAGTGTATATCCTTAGTCATCTTTTCCATTCCTCTCTCGACATCATCTATCTTTGCGGAAATGGAATCTAAGTCATGGCTAGAATCGGCTCTAGCTGCTTTAGATGATCTAACGATATCTTTTTCTTGGTGCCACTCATGTGAGTGGGAAGCAGTGTTATCAATAATTTTATAAGCATCAGTTTCGGTTTTCTTCATAATGGAACCACCAGCTGCTATATCTATGTCTTTCCTTGTAGTGATGTCGCATCCTTGGTAGAATATTTGTACTATTTGACAAGTGTCTAAACCATGTTGTGGACATCCTCTTAGTAACTTTCCAAATCTGGTCCATGCCTCATATAGAGTTTCATTTGGTTTCTGTGTGAATGTAACAATTTCTCCTTGAAGTCTTACGGCTTTAGATGCTGGAAAGAATTGTTTAAGAAATTTTTCAACTAAAACGTCCCATGTATTAATCGCCCCTTCTGGTAACGATTACAACCAATCTTTGGCTTCTCCCTTTAAAGTCCAGGGAAATAACATGAGATATATCTGTTCATCTTCAACTTCTCTTATTTTAAATAGTGTGCAGATCCTATTAAATGTATGAAGATGTTCATTTGGATCTTCCTTCGTCGCACCACTAAATTGGCATTGATTAGTCACCATATGTAGAATTTGTCCTTTGATTTCATAATATGGTGCATTAATGTCAGGATGAGTAATTGCGTGACCTTGGCCAGTGCGTTTAGCTCTCATTCGGTCTTCCATACTTAAAGGTTCCAGATTTTCCATGATTGAATTTGGTGAATCTGAATCACTAGAGGATTCTGATTTAATGGTTCATTCCTCAATAATCTCTGTTTGAATGATTGGTGGTTCCAGAGGAAAAATTAATGGTTCAGGATCTATGAATCGTCCCTGAATATTCTCCGGATTCTCAATTGTGAGGTCGGGTTCAAAAAATGGATTATTGGAAATTTGAATTGGAGTACTTGGTCGACTGGATGACGATTCTAAAGAAAAATCAACGACGACAATCTTAGCTAGATGTCTTGATCTGGTTACAGGTGATGAACGTTTTGCTCGGTGCATTCACTGAATATCCTATTAGTTTTTTAAAAAGAAAGAAAAATTATATAAGTTATCCAATTAATAGACTTTTCTGATTTTGCCCACGTTTCGAATAGCCAAAAGATGCAGCAGAGGGGCAGGATTCGTTTGGTCTCAATATAATTAAGTTATCCAATAACCCGGTCCACGTACAAATCCAACTATTACTACGAACCAGAAAATTTTGATGTCTATCAATTTAATCACTTAAAATAAATTTTCGTAATTTAAAGAAATATTAGATAAGAAATAGAGAAAATTCTAAGTCCTAAAAACTATAATGGCGAAAAATAAGAAAGAAAAAGAGCGCGTCGATATTAAAATTGGAGAAATAAGAAAGAAAAAGAATGACTTATAAAACTTTAAAACACTCGACTAACCCAACCTTATTATTATCACTAACTTAAAATTAAAATTGCAAATTGAGATTACAAATTGGAGTGATAATTGATACATAGGTAAAAGGCGTCGAAAAATAAAAATAAGAAAGTAGCGCGTTAAAACTTAAAAAAGAACTAAAAACTAAGAATTAAAAGTTGCGTCTAAAAATATTAAAGCTTACAAGTAAAACTATATCCCAAATGGCAATAACTTAAAAAAATACTAAAACTTAGATAGGCGTCGCAAAATTCTAAAGCACCTAAATCTTAGTCTAAAGAGAAAGCTCTTAAGGGATTTTACGGCAAAGCCTAAAAATCTAGAAGTAAAAATAACTATGGCAAAAATTATGACTTAAAACTAAATACGAATGATAAAAATACAAAAATTACGAATAAACGATTTAAAAAAAAAATACAAGAATAAAAATAAGATTAAAATTGATAAAATTATTTAATTTTATAAAAATATTATTTTTATATATTTATATTATAAAACTATTAATTTTTATATATAAATAAAATAATTATAATTAATTATTACTAATTAAATTGAAACTTAAATTAAATATTAAACTAATTAACCCTAATTAATAATAATAATAATAATAAATACTCCGTAATTAATGCTTACTAGGGTTTCTGTGTGACCTGTCTGGGCGGCTCAGCGAGTCGCGGTGAACCCAGTTCAAAACCCCCGCAAGTCGCGGAGATTGCAGGTTCAACGTGTACCAGGTTCAAATTTGACAGGTTCAGTTTTTATTATATTTTTTTTTTATTTTTTTGTTTTATATTTTCTGTTTTAATAATTAAATTAAATATTTATATAAATTAAATAAAAACTTATGTTTTAAAAACTAAAATAGAAATAGAAATACAGAAATTTTATAAAACTTAAATACTTAACAAACTCTTAAAAATATTTATATTTTTGTTTTCCTTTTTATATTTTCGAATATTTAAAACGTATTTTTACAAAAACGTATTTTTATAAAAGTAAAATAAAAATAAAAATCTTTTTTTTTTATATTAGCGTTGTGCTTCCGGCTTTTAAGCTAGATTTTGTTCCCCGGCAGCGGCGCCAAACATACTTGATGTTATGCGAGGTGTATATGAAATAGCTTATATTTTACTAGGAAAAACTATTAAATATGATACAATTTTACACAAGATATTTATTTATTTATAGAACGGATATAACTAAACCTTGCTACAACACTTATAGGCAGTGTACCTAATCGTATAGTAGTGTAGTTTTTAGTAAGTCCGGTTCGTTCCACAGGGAATCTTTTAAACAAAGCTTAACGCTATATTAGTTTTAATTTATAAAAATACAAATATATATAAGTAATATTATTATTATAAAGGGGGTTTTTACCGTTTAATGACCGGTTTGTCGATTTTTAAAACTTTAGTCGCAGTTAAAACCTAATGTAAAATATTAAATAAATAAAAGACTTAATTTAAAGCGTAAAATAAATAACGATAATGAAATTGCAATAAATAAAAGTGCGATAAAATAAAATTGCGATAATTAAAGAGAACGATAATTAAAAGTGCAATTAAATAAAATGACAATAAATAAAAGTGTGATAATTAAAAATGCAATTAAATATGAAAATAAAGGAATTATGCTTATTTAAATTTCCGTAATCATGATGTTTGACGTGTTGATTTTAGTTTTATGCCCATGGGTTAATTGTCCTTTGTCCTGGATTATTTAATATGTCCTTCTGGTTTTTGTCCATAACAGTCCATCAGTCATAAATATAAAGTGCGAGTATTGAAATGTCCCGTTCTTATTGATTAAAAACGTTCCATATTAATTGATTTCGTTGCGAGGTTTTGACCTCTATATGAGACGTTTTTCAAAGACTGCATTCATTTTTAAACAAACCATAACCTTTATTTCATCAATAAAGGTTTAAAAAGCTTTACGTAGATTATCAAATAATGATAATCTAAAATATCCTGTTTACACACGACCATTACATAATGGTTTACAATACAAATATGTTACAACAAAATAAGTTTCTTGAATGCAGTTTTTACACAATATCATACAAGCATGGACTCCAAATCTTGTCCTTATTTAAGTATGCGACAGCGGAAGTTCTTAATAATCACCTGAGAATAAACATGCTTAAAACGTCAACAAAAATGTTGGTGAGTTATAGGTTTAACCTATATATATCAAATCGTAACAATAGACCACAAGATTTCATATTTCAATACACATCCCATACATAGAGATAAAAATCATTCATATGGTGAACACCTGGTAACCGACAATAACAAGATGCATATATAAGAATATCCCCATCATTCCGGGACACCCTTCGGATATGATATAAATTTCGAAGTACTAAAGCATCCGGTACTTTGGATGGGGTTTGTTAGGCCCAATAGATCTATCTTTAGGATTCGCGTCAATTAGGGTGTCTGTTCCCTAATTCTTAGATTACCAGACTTAATAAAAAGGGGCATATTCGATTTTGATAATTCAACCATAGAATGTAGTTTCACGTACTTGTGTCTATTTTGTAAATCATTTATAAAACCTGCATGTATTCTCATCCCAAAAATATTAGATTTTAAAAGTGGGACTATAACTCACTTTCACAGATTTTTACTTCGTCGGGAAGTAAGACTTGGCCACTGGTTGATTCACGAACCTATAACAATATATACATATATATCAAAGTATGTTCAAAATATATTTACAACACTTTTAATATATTTTGATGTTTTAAGTTTATTAAGTCAGCTGTCCTCGTTAGTAACCTACAACTAGTTGTCCACAGTTAGATGTACAGAAATAAATCGATAAATATTATCTTGAATCAATCCACGACCCAGTGTATACGTATCTCAGTATTGATCACAACTCAAACTATATATATTTTGGAATCAACCTCAACCCTGTATAGCTAACTCCAACATTCACATATAGAGTGTCTATGGTTGTTCCGAAATATATATAGATGTGTCGACATGATAGGTCGAAACATTGTATACGTGTCTATGGTATCTCAAGATTACATAATATATAATACAAGTTGATTAAGTTATGGTTGGAATAGATTTGTTACCAATTTTCACGTAGCTAAAATGAGAAAAATTATCCAATCTTGTTTTACCCATAACTTCTTCATTTTAAATCCGTTTTGAGTGAATCAAATTGCTATGGTTTCATATTGAACTCTATTTTATGAATCTAAACAAAAAAAAGTATAGGTTTCTAGTCAGAAAAATAAGTTACAAGTCGTTTTTGTAAAGGTAGTCATTTCAGTCGAAAGAACGACGTCTAGATGACCATTTTAGAAAACATACTTCCACTTTGAGTTTAACCATAATTTTTGGATATAGTTTCATGTTCATAATAAAAATCATTTTCTCAGAATAACAACTTTTAAATCAAAGTTTATCATAGTTTTTAATTAACTAACCCAAAACAGCCCGCGGTGTTACTACGACGGCGTAAATCCGGTTTTACGGTGTTTTTCGTGTTTCCAGGTTTTAAATCATTAAGTTAGCATATCATATAGATATAGAACATGTGTTTAGTTGATTTTAAAAGTCAAGTTAGAAGGATTAACTTTTGTTTGCGAACAAGTTTAGAATTAACTAAACTATGTTCTAGTGATTACAAGTTTAAACCTTCGAATAAGATAGCTTTACATGTATGAATCGAATGATGTTATGAACATCATTACTACCTTAAGTTCCTTGGATGAACCTACTGGAAAAGAGAAAAATGGATCTAGCTTCAATGGATCCTTGGATGGCTCAAAGTTCTTGAAGCAAAATCATGACACGAAAACAAGTTCAAGTAAGATCATCACTTGAAATAAGATTGTTATAGTTATAGAAATTGAACCAAAGTTTGAATATGATTATTACCTTGTATTAGAATGATAACCTACTGTAAGAAACAAAGATTTCTTGAGGTTGGATGATCACCTTACAAGATTGGAAGTGAGCTAGCAAACTTGAAAGTATTCTTGATTTTATGAAACTAGAACTTTTGGAATTTATGAAGAACACTTAGAACTTGAAGATAGAACTTGAGAGAGTTCAATTAGATGAAGAAAATTGAAGAATGAAAGTGTTTGTAGGTGTTTTTGGTCGTTGGTGTATGGATTAGATATAAAGGATATGTAATTTTGTTTTCATGTAAATAAGTCATGAATGATTACTCATATTTTTGTAATCTTATGAGATATTTCATGCTAGTTGCCAAATGATGGTTCCCACATGTGTTAGGTGACTCACATGGGCTGCTAAGAGCTGATCATTGGAGTGTATATACTAATAGTACATACATCTAAAAGCTGTGTATTGTACGAGTACGAATACGGGTGCATACGAGTAGAATTGTTGATGAAACTGAACGAGAATGTAATTGTAAGCATTTTTGTTAAGTAGAAGTATTTTGATAAGTGTATTGAAGTCTTTCAAAAGTGTATAAATACATATTAAAACACTACATGTATATACCTTTTAACTGAGTCGTTAAGTCATCGTTAGTCGTTACATGTAAGTGTTGTTTTGAAACCTTTAGGTTAACGATCTTGTTAAATGTTGTTAACCCAATGTTTATAATATCAAAAGAGATTTTAAATTATTATATTATCATGATATTATGATGTACGAATATCTCTTAATATGATATATATACATTAAATGTCGTTACAACGATAAACGTTACATATATGTCTCGTTTCAAAATCATTAAGTTAGTAGTCTTGTTTTTACATATGTAGTTCATTGTTAATATAATTAATGATATGTTTACTTATCATAATATCATGTTAACTATATATATAACCATATATATGTCATCATATAGTTTTTTACAAGTTTTAACGTTCGTGAATCACCGGTCAACTTGGGTGGTCAATTGTCTATATGAAACCTATTTCAATTAATCAAGTCTTAACAAGTTTGATTGCTTAACATGTTGGAAACATTTAATCATGTAAACATCAATCTCAATTAATATATATAAACATGGAAAAGTTCGGGTCACTACAGTACCTACCCGTTAAATAAATTTCGTCCCGAAATTTTAAGCTGTTGAAGGTGTTGACGAATCTTCTGGAAATAGATGCGGGTATTTCTTCTTCATCTGATCTTCACGCTCCCAGGTGAACTCGGGTCCTCTACGAGCATTCCATCGAACCTTAACAATTGGTATCTTGTTTTGCTTAAGTCTTTTAACCTCACGATCCATTATTTCGACGGGTTCTTCGATGAATTGGAGTTTTTCGTTGATTTGGATTTCATCTAACGGAATAGTGAGATCTTCTTTAGCAAAACATTTCTTCAAATTCGAGACGTGGAAAGTGTTATGTACAGCCGCGAGTTGTTGAGGTAACTCAAGTCGGTAAGCTACTGGTCCGACACGATCAATAATCTTGAATGGTCCAATATACCTTGGATTTAATTTCCCTCGTTTACCAAATCGAACAACGCCTTTCCAAGGTGAAACTTTAAGCATGACCATCTCTCCAATTTCAAATTCTATATCTTTTCTTTTAATGTCAGCGTAGCTCTTTTGTCGACTTTGGGCGGTTTTCAACCGTTGTTGAATTTGGATGATCTTCTCGGTAGTTTCTTGTATAATCTCCGGACCCGTAATCTGTCTATCCCCCACCTCACTCCAACAAATCGGAGACCTGCACTTTCTACCATAAAGTGCTTCAAACGGTGCCATCTCAATGCTTGAATGGTAGCTGTTGTTGTAGGAAAATTCTGCTAACGGTAGATGTCGATCCCAACTGTTTCCGAAATCAATAACACATGCTCGTAGCATGTCTTCAAGCGTTTGTATCGTCCTTTCGCTCTGCCCATCAGTTTGTGGATGATAGGCAGTACTCATGTCTAGACGAGTTCCTAATGCTTGCTGTAATGTCTGCCAGAATCTTGAAATAAATCTGCCATCCCTATCAGAGATAATAGAGATTGGTATTCCATGTCTAGAGACGACTTCCTTCAAATACAGTCGTGCTAACTTCTCCATCTTGTCATCTTCTCTTATTGGTAGGAAGTGTGCTGATTTGGTGAGACGATCAACTATTACCCAAATAGTATCAAAACCACTTGCAGTCCTTGGCAATTTAGTGATGAAATCCATGGTAATGTTTTCCCATTTCCATTCCGGGATTTCGGGTTGTTGAAGTAGACCTGATGGTTTCTGATGCTCAGCTTTGACCTTAGAACACGTCAAACATTCTCCTACGTATTTAGCAACATCGGCTTTCATACCCGGCCACCAAAAATGTTTCTTGAGATCCTTGTACATCTTCCCCGTTCCAGGATGTATTGAGTATCTGGTTTTATGAGCTTCTCTAAGTACCATTTCTCTCATATCTCCAAATTTTGGTACCCAAATCCTTTCAGCCCTATACCGGGTTCCGTCTTCCCGAATATTAAGATGCTTCTCCGATCCTTTGGGTATTTCATCCTTTAAATTTCCCTCTTTTAAAACTCCTTGTTGCGCCTCCTTTATTTGAGTAGTAATGTTATTATGAATCATTATATTCATAGATTTTACTCGAATGGGTTCTCTATCCTTCCTGCTCAAGGCATCGGCTACCACATTTGCCTTCCCCGGGTGGTAACGAATCTCAAAATCGTAATCATTCAATAATTCAATCCACCTACGCTGCCTCATATTCAGTTGTTTCTGATTAAATATGTGTTGAAGACTTTTGTGGTCGGTATATATAATACTTTTGACCCCATATAAGTAGTGCCTCCAAGTCTTTAATGCAAAAACAACCGCGCCTAATTCCAAATCATGCGTCGTATAATTTTGTTCGTGAATCTTCAATTGTCTAGACGCATAAGCAATCACCTTCGTTCGTTGCATTAATACACAACCGAGACCTTGCTTTGATGCGTCACAATAAATCACAAAATCATCATTCCCTTCAGGCAATGACAATATAGGTGCCGTAGTTAGCTTTTTCTTCAATAACTGAAACGCTTTCTCTTGTTCATCATTCCATTCAAATTTCTTCCCTTTATGCGTTAATGCAGTCAAGGGTTTTGCTATTCTGGAAAAGTCTTGGATGAACCTTCTGTAGTAACCAGCTAGTCCTAAAAACTGGCGTATGTGTTTCGGAGTTTTCGGGGTTTCCCACTTTTCAACAGTTTCTATCTTTGCCGGATCCACCTTAATACCTTCTTTGTTCACTATGTGACCGAGGAATTGAACTTCTTCCAACCAAAATGCACACTTTGAAAACTTAGCGTACAATTCTTCCTTCCTCAATACTTCTAACACCTTTCTCAAATGTTCACCGTGTTCTTGGTCATTCTTTGAGTAAATAAGTATGTCATCAATGAAAACAATGACAAACTTGTCAAGGTATGGTCCACACACTCGGTTCATAAGGTCCATGAACACAGCTGGTGCATTAGTTAAACCAAACGGCATGACCATAAACTCGTAATGACCGTAACGTGTTCTGAAAGCAGTCTTTGGAATATCATCTTCTTTCACCCGCATTTGATGATACCCGGAACGTAAGTCAATCTTTGAATAAACAGACGAGCCTTGTAGTTGATCAAATAAGTCGTCGATTCTCGGTAGTGGGTAGCGGTTCTTGATGGTAAGTTTGTTCAACTCTCGGTAGTCGATACACAACCTGAATGTACCATCTTTCTTCTTGACAAACAAAACAGGAGCTCCCCACGGTGATGTGCTTGGTCGAATGAAACCACGCTCTAAAAGTTCTTGTAATTGGCTTTGCAGTTCTTTCATCTCGCTGGGTGCGAGTCTGTAAGGAGCACGAGCTATTGGTGCAGCTCCTGGTACAAGATCTATTTGAAATTCAACGGATCGATGTGGGGGTAATCCCGGTAATTCTTTCGGAAATACATCGGGAAATTCTTTTGCAATGGGAACATCATTGATGCTCTTTTCTTCAGTTTGTACTTTCTCGACGTGTGCTAGAACAGCATAGCAACCTTTTCTTATTAGTTTTTGTGCCTTCAAATTACTAATAAGATGTAGCTTCGTGTTGCCCTTTTATCCGTACACCATTAAGGGTTTTCCTTTTTCTCGTATAATGCGAATTGAATTTTTGTAACAAACGATCTCTGCTTTCACTTCTTTCAACCAGTCCATACCGATTATCACATCAAAACTCCCTAACTCTACCGGTATCAAGTCAATCTTAAATGTTTCGCTAACCAGTTTAATTTCTCGATTCCGACATATATTATCTGCTGAAATTAATTTACCATTTGCTAATTCGAGTAAAAATTTACTATCCAAAGGCGTCAATGGACAACTTAATTTAGCACAAAAATCTCTACTCATATAGCTTCTATCCGCACCCGAATCAAATAAAACGTAAGCAGATTTATTGTCAATAAGAAACGTACCCGTAACAAGCTCCGGGTCTTCCTGTGCCTCTACCGCATTAATATTGAAAACTCTTCCACGGCCTTGTCCATTCGTGTTCTCCTGGTTCGGGCAATTTCTAATAATGTGGCCTGGTTTTCCACATTTATAACAAACTACATTGGCATAACTTGCTCCGACACTACTTGCTCCGCCATTAGTCGTTCCGACACCATTTGTTCCTTTCGTTCTATTAACCCCTGGTCCGTAGACCTCACACTTCGCCGCGCTATGACCATTTCTTTTACACTTGTTGCAAAATTTGGTGCAGAACCCCGAGTGATTCTTTTCACACCTTTGGCATAGTTGCTTCTGATTGTTGTTGTTGTTGCGGTTATTATTGTTGTTGGGATGATTGTTGTAGTTGCTGTTGTTGTTGTTGTTATTGTTGTTGTTGTTGGGCCGTTTGTTGTAGTTGCGATTGATGTTGCGATTGTTGGGATAATTGTTGCGATTATTGTTGTAATTGCTGTTGTTGTTGTATTGGTGATTCTTATCACCGTTTTCCTCCCACTTTCTTTTGACTTGCTTCACATTGGCCTCTTCAGCAGTCTGTTCTTTAATTCTTTCTTCAATCTGGTTCACTAGTTTGTGAGCCATTCTACATGCCTGTTGTATGGAGGCAGGCTCGTGTGAACTTATATCTTCTTGGATTCTTTCCGGTAATCCTTTCACAAACGCGTCGATCTTCTCTTCCTCATCTTCGAATGCTCCCGGACACAATAGGCACAATTCTGTGAATCGTCTTTCGTACGTGGTAATATCAAATCCTTGGGTTCGTAACCCTCTAAGTTCTGTCTTGAGCTTATTGACCTCGGTTCTGGGACGGTACTTCTCGTTCATCAAGTGCTTGAATGCTGACCACGGTAGTGCGTACGCATCATCTTGTCCCACTTGCTCTAGATAGGTATTCCACCATGTTAACGCAGAACCTGTGAAGGTATGCGTAGCGTACTTCACTTTGTCCTCTTCAGTACACTTACTTATGGCAAACACCGATTCAACCTTCTCGGTCCACCGTTTCAATCCGATCGGTCCTTCGGTTCCATCAAATTCCAAAGGTTTGCAGGCAGTGAATTCTTTGTAGGTGCATCCTACACGATTTCCTGTACTGCTAGATCCAAGGTTATTGTTGGTATGTAGCGCAGCCTGTACTGCGGCTATGTTTGAAGCTAGAAAAGTACGGAATTCCTCTTCATTCATATTCACGGTGTGTCGAGTAGTCGGTGCCATTTCCTTCAAAATAGTTAAATGGAACAAGTTAATCATACAGAATATTAAGAGTAGTTAATAGTATTTCGTAGCATAATATGAACTCATTTATAAAAGCTTTTTCTTCATATTAGCATTTTATAAGTTTAAATTCGGGTAGTACCTACCCGTTAAGTTCATACTTAGTAGCTAATATACAATTCAACTACTACAATTCTATATGAAAAACTGATTATAATAATATTTCGCGTTCAAACTTTTATACAATATTTTACAAACTTACAATACCGCTTATTTTACATAAAGCATGAAATATAGCACACAATAACTTTGATACAAGATAGTTGTGAAGACAATTCTAGCTAGTACACAAGTCGTTCAGCAAAGGCAATAAAGACACGTAATTCATACGTCCAGAAACAAGTCATGCATTCTGGTTTTACTAGGACTACTTCCCATCCTTGGTCTTGTGCAACATAACCGTTATGGCCGTTGATAAGACAGCGTGTTGTAATGTCATCAAAGGGACGAGGGTTACGTAATGTCCAACAGTCCCGTAATAATCTAAAAACCTCATTTCTTACCCCAATTACCGACTCCGTCACTTGTGGAAACGTTTTGTTTAATAGTTGTAGCCCGATGTTCTTGTTCTCACTTTGGTGAGAAGCGAACATTACTAATCCGTAAGCATAACATGCTTCTTTATGTTGCATGTTAGCCGCTTTTTCTAAATCACGAAGTCCAATATTCGGATATATTGAGTCAAAATAATTTCTTAACCCGTTGCGTAAAATAGCATTTGGGTTCCCCGCAATATATGCGTCAAAGTAAACACATCGTAACTTATGGGTTTCCCAATGTGATATCCCCCATCTTTCAAACGAAAGTCTCTTATAAACCAAGACATTCTTGGAACGTTCTTCGAATGTCTTACAAACTGATCTCGCCTTAAATAGTTGTGCCGAAGAATTCTGGCCGACTCTAGACAAGATTTCATCAATCATGTCTCCGGGTAGGTCTCTTAAAATATTGGGTTGTCTATCCATTTTGTGTTTTTAAACTGTAAAATAGACAAGAGTTAGATTCATAAAAAAAATACTTATTAATACAAGCAATTTTTACATATATCATAAAGCATAAGAACACTATATTCCATATATTACACCACACAAATACAACTATCTTATTCTGACTCGCTCGTTTCTTCTTCTTCGGTTTTGGTTCGTTTTGCCAAGTTTCTAGGGATATATGATGTTCCCCTAATACGAGCCGTCGTTGTCCACATTGGTTTAGAAAAACCTGGTGGTTTAGAGGTTCCCGGGTCATTGTTACAACTTAAGGACTTCGGGGGTTGACGATACATATAAAGTTCATCGGGGTTGGAATTAGATTTCTCTATTTTTATGCCCTTTACCTTATTATTTTCTTTTGCCTTTTTAAATTCAGTTGGGGTAATTTCTATAACATCATCGGAATTCTCGTCGGAATCCGATTCATCGGAGAATTGGTAATCCTCCCAATATTTTGCTTCCTTGGCGGAAACACCATTGACCATAATTAACTTTGGTCGGTTGGTTGAGGATTTTCTTTTACTTAACCGTTTTATTATTTCCCCCACCGGTTCTATTTCTTCATCCGGTTCCGATTCTTCTTCCGGTTCCGATTCTTCTTCCGGTTCCGACTCTTCTTCCGGTTCCTCTTCGGGAACTTGTGAATCAGTCCACAAATCATTCCAATTTACATTTGACTCTTCATTATTATTAGGTGAGTCAATGGGACTTGTTCTAGAGGTAGACATCTATCACATAATATCAAACACGTTAAGAGATTAATATATCACATAATATTCATATGTTAAAAATATATAGTTTCCAACAAAAATGTTAAGCAATCATTTTTAAAGAAAACACGGTCGAAGTCCAGACTCACTAATGCATCCTAACAAACTCGATAAGACACACTAATGCAAATTTTCTGGTTCTCTAAGACCAACGCTCGGATACCAACTGAAATGTCCCGTTCTTATTGATTAAAAACGTTCCATATTAATTGATTTCGTTGCGAGGTTTTGACCTCTATATGAGACGTTTTTCAAAGACTGCATTCATTTTTAAACAAACCATAACCTTTATTTCATCAATAAAGGTTTAAAAAGCTTTACGTAGATTATCAAATAATGATAATCTAAAATATCCTGTTTACACACGACCATTACATAATGGTTTACAATACAAATATGTTACAACAAAATAAGTTTCTTGAATGCAGTTTTTACACAATATCATACAAGCATGGACTCCAAATCTTGTCCTTATTTAAGTATGCGACAGCGGAAGTTCTTAATAATCACCTGAGAATAAACATGCTTAAAACGTCAACAAAAATGTTGGTGAGTTATAGGTTTAACCTATATATATCAAATCGTAACAATAGACCACAAGATTTCATATTTCAATACACATCCCATACATAGAGATAAAAATCATTCATATGGTGAACACCTGGTAACCGACAATAACAAGATGCATATATAAGAATATCCCCATCATTCCGGGACACCCTTCGGATATGATATAAATTTCGAAGTACTAAAGCATCCGGTACTTTGGATGGGGTTTGTTAGGCCCAATAGATCTATCTTTAGGATTCGCGTCAATTAGGGTGTCTGTTCCCTAATTCTTAGATTACCAGACTTAATAAAAAGGGGCATATTCGATTTTGATAATTCAACCATAGAATGTAGTTTCACGTACTTGTGTCTATTTTGTAAATCATTTATAAAACCTGCATGTATTCTCATCCCAAAAATATTAGATTTTAAAAGTGGGACTATAACTCACTTTCACAGATTTTTACTTCGTCGGGAAGTAAGACTTGGCCACTGGTTGATTCACGAACCTATAACAATATATACATATATATCAAAGTATGTTCAAAATATATTTACAACACTTTTAATATATTTTGATGTTTTAAGTTTATTAAGTCAGCTGTCCTCGTTAGTAACCTACAACTAGTTGTCCACAGTTAGATGTACAGAAATAAATCGATAAATATTATCTTGAATCAATCCACGACCCAGTGTATACGTATCTCAGTATTGATCACAACTCAAACTATATATATTTTGGAATCAACCTCAACCCTGTATAGCTAACTCCAACATTCACATATAGAGTGTCTATGGTTGTTCCGAAATATATATAGATGTGTCGACATGATAGGTCGAAACATTGTATACGTGTCTATGGTATCTCAAGATTACATAATATATAATACAAGTTGATTAAGTTATGGTTGGAATAGATTTGTTACCAATTTTCACGTAGCTAAAATGAGAAAAATTATCCAATCTTGTTTTACCCATAACTTCTTCATTTTAAATCCGTTTTGAGTGAATCAAATTGCTATGGTTTCATATTGAACTCTATTTTATGAATCTAAACAAAAAAAGTATAGGTTTCTAGTCAGAAAAATAAGTTACAAGTCGTTTTTGTAAAGGTAGTCATTTCAGTCGAAAGAACGACGTCTAGATGACCATTTTAGAAAACATACTTCCACTTTGAGTTTAACCATAATTTTTGGATATAGTTTCATGTTCATAATAAAAATCATTTTCTCAGAATAACAACTTTTAAATCAAAGTTTATCATAGTTTTTAATTAACTAACCCAAAACAGCCCGCGGTGTTACTACGACGGCGTAAATCCGGTTTTACGGTGTTTTTCGTGTTTCCAGGTTTTAAATCATTAAGTTAGCATATCATATAGATATAGAACATGTGTTTAGTTGATTTTAAAAGTCAAGTTAGAAGGATTAACTTTTGTTTGCGAACAAGTTTAGAATTAACTAAACTATGTTCTAGTGATTACAAGTTTAAACCTTCGAATAAGATAGCTTTACATGTATGAATCGAATGATGTTATGAACATCATTACTACCTTAAGTTCCTTGGATGAACCTACTGGAAAAGAGAAAAATGGATCTAGCTTCAATGGATCCTTGGATGGCTCAAAGTTCTTGAAGCAAAATCATGACACGAAAACAAGTTCAAGTAAGATCATCACTTGAAATAAGATTGTTATAGTTATAGAAATTGAACCAAAGTTTGAATATGATTATTACCTTGTATTAGAATGATAACCTACTGTAAGAAACAAAGATTTCTTGAGGTTGGATGATCACCTTACAAGATTGGAAGTGAGCTAGCAAACTTGAAAGTATTCTTGATTTTATGAAACTAGAACTTTTGGAATTTATGAAGAACACTTAGAACTTGAAGATAGAACTTGAGAGAGTTCAATTAGATGAAGAAAATTGAAGAATGAAAGTGTTTGTAGGTGTTTTTGGTCGTTGGTGTATGGATTAGATATAAAGGATATGTAATTTTGTTTTCATGTAAATAAGTCATGAATGATTACTCATATTTTTGTAATCTTATGAGATATTTCATGCTAGTTGCCAAATGATGGTTCCCACATGTGTTAGGTGACTCACATGGGCTGCTAAGAGCTGATCATTGGAGTGTATATACTAATAGTACATACATCTAAAAGCTGTGTATTGTACGAGTACGAATACGGGTGCATACGAGTAGAATTGTTGATGAAACTGAACGAGAATGTAATTGTAAGCATTTTTGTTAAGTAGAAGTATTTTGATAAGTGTATTGAAGTCTTTCAAAAGTGTATAAATACATATTAAAACACTACATGTATATACCTTTTAACTGAGTCGTTAAGTCATCGTTAGTCGTTACATGTAAGTGTTGTTTTGAAACCTTTAGGTTAACGATCTTGTTAAATGTTGTTAACCCAATGTTTATAATATCAAAAGAGATTTTAAATTATTATATTATCATGATATTATGATGTACGAATATCTCTTAATATGATATATATACATTAAATGTCGTTACAACGATAAACGTTACATATATGTCTCGTTTCAAAATCATTAAGTTAGTAGTCTTGTTTTTACATATGTAGTTCATTGTTAATATAATTAATGATATGTTTACTTATCATAATATCATGTTAACTATATATATAACCATATATATGTCATCATATAGTTTTTTACAAGTTTTAACGTTCGTGAATCACCGGTCAACTTGGGTGGTCAATTGTCTATATGAAACCTATTTCAATTAATCAAGTCTTAACAAGTTTGATTGCTTAACATGTTGGAAACATTTAATCATGTAAACATCAATCTCAATTAATATATATAAACATGGAAAAGTTCGGGTCACTACAAGTATCCTCGTCAAATTATCCTTATATCCGAAGTCAAATATTCCAACTATTTGGGGACTTAAACTGTAACAAGGCCTTAATACTTTGTTTAATAATTACACCAGGATATCGACTACGTGTAACCCAAGGTTTTAATACTTTGTTATCAATTATGCCAAGTGTCCTTGTACATAGTTTCACCCCTGTTTTAATAATTCTAGTGACTATTAATCCATTCCCGTGTTCGGTTAAATGAACGATTATTCGTACATATAAATATCCCGCCCATCGTGTCCGATCGAGTGTATATGGTTATTTATAGGGACGTCCAATTGTAAATCTTTATATTAAAATTAACAAACTATCATTTAGTTAAACAAATATAAAGCCCATTAATAGCCCATAGTCTAATTTCCACAAGTGTCGTTCTTTTGTCCAAACCCCAATTATGGTACAAAGCCTAATTACCCAATTTTAGTAATTAGCCCAACATCATGATTACTTTGTTTTAAATAAGCATAATAATAACTTAGCTACGAGACATTAAATTAAAAAGGTTGAACATAACTTACAATGATTAAAAATAGCGTAGCGTTACACGGACAGAATTTCGACTTACACCCTTACAATATGCGCTAACATACCCTTATTATTAGGATTAAAATTAAAATTAAAATTAAAATATAAATATATATATATATATATATATAAGTTTACGTATGAGTGAAGAGAAAAAGATGTATGGATTCAGAAAAATGCGTTGCCTTTTATAGGCCCACACTGAAATTTGGGGCTCCGCGAGTCGCGGTCAATTTCCCCTTCAAACTCCGCGAGTCGCGGAGTTTGAATTTCCAGCTCACTCCAATTTGGATCTTTACTTGCCGACGGATTTTAATAATATAAATATATAATTTATATAATTAATTATATATTATATTATATTTATATACATAATTAATTTGTAACTTTCGGTCCGTTGCGTCGAGCGTTGAGAGTTGACTCATGTCCCAGTTCCGGATTTTCGAACGTCCTTGCGTACAATTTAATATCTTGTACTTTGCGTTTTGAATCTTGTACTCTTGTAATTTCGAGACGTTTCTTATCAATAATTGGAACCTCTTTGATTGTATTTTGTACTTTTGAGCTTTTTGGTCATTTGCGTCTTCAATTCGTCGAATCTGTCTTTTGTCTTCACCTTTTATTTTTTAAACGAATATCACTTGTAAATAGAACAATTGCAACTAAAAGCATGTCTTTCTTGAGGGATAATGCTATGAAATATATGTTCGTTTTTACCATTATCAACACCCCCACCCAGAATGTTCACTAGACGGAAGAGCTAGTGGGCGTGGTGTTTAATACTTCGAAGTTTATATATTATACAGACGGGATGTTCTATTTTTGGGAATATTATTGATGCGCATTATATGTTAAGGTCGGTTACCAAGCCAAGCAATGAATGAAAAGTGAATGTTATGTATCGAGAGAATGATTTTATACACATGTTATATGTATGATATTTTTGTACACGAGATATGTGTACGGTTACTAAGATTTATGAAGATGGTTTCGTACACGAGATAGGTGTACTGTATTTAAATCTTGTGGTCTATAAAAATGATGAATTTTATTGTTTTATGAAAAACCTATGAACTCATCAACCTTTTGGTTGACACTTGAAAACATGTTTATTCTCAGGTATGAAAGAAATCTTCCGCTGTGCATTAGCTCATTTTAAGGATATTACTTGGAGTCATTCATGACACATTTCAAAAGACGTTGCATTCGAGTCGTCGAGTTCATCAAGATTATTATTAAGTCAATTATAGTTGTATATATTATGAAATGGTATGCATGCCGCCAATTTTTAAAGAAATGAATGTTTGTCTATTAAAAACGAATGCAATGTTTGTAAAATGTATCATATAGAGGTCAAGTACCTCACGATGTAACCAAATGTAATGTATTCGTTCAAATGGATTATGACGGGTCACTACATGTGGTATCAGAATGGTGGTCTTAGTGAACCAGGTCTTGCATTAGTGTGTCTAACTGATAGTTGTTTAGATGCATTAGTGGGTCTGGACTTCGACCGTGTCTGCATGTCAAAAGTTTTGCTTATCATTTCATGTCGAAAATTATCTGCTTATCATTCTTAGGGAATCACTTGCTTATCATCTTAAGTCTAGACACGTCTTACTGCATTTAGTGCATCGATAGTGTATAGACAAAATTCATATCTGAGCGTATTTGTTACTATAGACTTTTCCTGACAGATTCCGTATATTCCTCCGTAACTTATGGGATTTTAGTATTATATATGCATATGTAAATTATCTATTGCAGGATAATAATCTACATCCTATAATATAATTCATATCGAAAATCCTCTATCTGATCGTACGAGATGGATCCTTCAACCAGTTCGAGTCCCTCGGATTCTGACAGCTATTCCGATATGGATTTCTATTCGAACTCCGGAAGTAATGTAACCGGAATGGATCCACCAATCAGCCATCATCAATTCATCTGATGAGTTCGTAGTCGACTTACTCAATGGAGACGCGAAAAAGGCGATCCTTTTCACCAACCGAATTTACCTCTTGGCGATGAACCTGAAGCACTTATCAGCGAACCAGTCCGAAAAACAATTTTCACCCTCATTTCCCGAATATCTCACCACGATTATATTCTATCTAAAATTCTAAACCTTATTCATCCGCTCGTCCCGACCGATAATCATCCCGAAATAATGGAAGAAGTCAACGAGCTTCGCGCCCGAGTAATCAATTTGGAAAAACGTGGTGAAAAATATACCAGCTTCAACAACACCACCGGCACCAACAGTACCACCAACAACCCAAGTTTCAACATCACATGCCTCAACATCGCAATATATACCTCGAGCATAATTTTCGTTCTACATTTTGTTCTACATCGGTTATCTTCATTCTTCATGATGATTATGTAATCTCTAATATTTTAGAGATTATATATTAATGTTCTAACGGTAAATCAAATGAGTTTAATATCATATTAGCTCATTAAATCTATATTACATCTGAAGAAAATATATATATATAAGTATATTTTCATAAAGATTGTAATTAAAAATTCTTTTGTACAACTGTTAATGGTGAAAATATTTTAACGGGTAGGTAATACTCTAGAAATATTTAGATTTCACATTAATAAGTTACACTGTACATTCTTCGAATCTGATTCAATAGTCATATACTATCCTACTTACAACCACATAAGTATGAATCCGTTCATCACAGAATAACCATTTTCATTCAATTTCATATTTGGATTTTGACCTATCAGAATCCAACAAGTGGCATAATGAAGAAAACATTGGACAAAATAAAATTTGTTAGAAACAAACAAATTAACTATGAGAAAATTTTTGTTAAGAATCCACGCTAACTGTTCCTAGCTAACTGATTACATTTTATTTATCTCAATTTATTTATCGCAATTTATATTCTCACAATTTTATTTATCGTCATTTAATTTCTGTTATTTATTTTAAGCACTTTAAATATCGGGACACGTATACAAAGTTTTGACATATCATATCGACGCATCTATATATATTATTTGGAATAACCATAGACACTCTATATGCAGTAATGATCGAGTTAGCTATACAAGGTTGAAGTTGATTCTACAATAATATATATACTTTGAGTTATGATCGAGTCTGAGACATGTATACGGGTCACGATACGTATTAATTAATTCGAATATTATATATTAAACTATATATGAATTATTGAACTGTTAACTGTGGACTATCGAATGTGAACTAATAACATTGGACAATTAAAATGAATTAAAATATTGATTATAACATATGAAACTAAACATTTCTTCACATTTACCACTTGATTTCATCTTAAACCTCATTTGTATCTTGACGATTACAATCTGTGTTCAAACTTTTCTTGATTCTTGAAAACACCTCAATCGAGAGGATGAACCAACCGCACTTCATCTACGGAAAAAAAGATTGATGCATATAGTTATACACCTGAAACACTCGGAACCTGAGTAAACGTTTAACACGTATATGTACTATCTCCTTTGGCATTATTATTACCGAAAATAACATTGCAATTCTTTTTCAAATTAGCCAATTTTGTCACAGCTCCAGCAAATCAGCTTCAATTTTTCATTTGAATAATCCTTATTATATAGATTACCTCTTCATCATCGTTACCGGAGAACCGTTTATATTCCACCACAATAGCAATAAACTTACCATAACTTCATTGATCTTTGACTTTCTGAAAAGTTATTATATTCATTAAAACCCAATCACCTACTCATCTGCATCTTGTAATGATAGTTGTCATACCAAATACCGAGAAGCATTAATCATTAATTCTCAAATGTCGCAGCGTTCCTACGTCAATAGTTACACATCTATATATAACGTATATCTTCTGGACTGATGAATTTCAATTCGGAATCTCTGAATTTCTGAAAAGAACTCTAGCTTACGAATTAGATCTCCAAATTCTGAAAAAGCTGATGAAGCAGCGAAAACTGAAGACTGCCTTTACAGTCAAAAGTTTGATGATAAAGAATGGAGTGTTGAAAAAGCTCAAAAGTTTTGATACTGAAAAACGAATTGAGCAAACCATGAAGGAGGGTATGGACAAATCACAAAGTCTAAACCTGCCTTCAAAGAATCCTGATGATTCTGATTCTGATGAAATCTTTAGCGAATACCTTATTCTTTAATCGCTCTAAATCATCGTGAATGAATTTCTTCATCACATTTTGATTGTAGAACTATAAGATATTATTGTATCTTTCATTATAAATATCCTCAATATTTCTGAAGATATCTTCATAAATATTTTCGTCCGATATTAATTATCTCTTTGCGCTATCTGTGTTATATCATAAAAGAAAACTGTTTTAGTTTCTATATTCTGTAAACCTTCGAATTTAAATTATGAATGATTTTGAAGTAGTGTTGGAAATTGATGCATGAGTTAGTATAATATAATGACACTTGATCAACGTGATTATATTACAGTAAGTCATGATGAGTTTCTAAATGGAACGTGATGATTCACAGAATATAACGTCATCATGTGCCATGTTACACGACTCTTACATTCTATCAAATATCTAAACATATCGAGAACATATCTTCCTGATAGTTCTATCTTTTCTCTGGAATCCTGGTAATTTAACCAATGAAGATCGTGCTATTACGATCTCTCTTTTAGAACATTAGTCATGTTCATTCGAAACTTCATACCTATGAATTCTGGACCATTATTCTTTTGACTTAAAGTCGGGAAGAGAAAACAAAAGGATGGAACTCCAAAATATAAAGGAAATGAAGAGGATGGATTTATAGTAAAATTTCAGACAAAATAATCGAGACAGATTATTGCATTTAATCACAGAAGATCCTAATATCCTTAATTATCGAAGAACTAAATCATATTACGAAGATTTCCTCTAAATCCCTTGAATTCCGAAAATCCACCGTGACTACATCAAAAGTTAAATCTCTATCTCAATCTTTTGTGACAGCTTCACTCGTACGCTTCAAATAATCGAATTGTTTTTATCTATATTACCCTATAATGATAAAACTCTTGTTATCAACTCATATTCGTCATAAAAACTTGCTTATAGTTAAATATGACAACTCCACTCAAATTTTGGGACAAAATTTCTTTAACGGTTAGGTATTGTGACGACCAGGAAATTTTTGACCAAATTTAAACTTAATTTTTATATGATTTCGACACGATAAGCAAAGTCTGTATTGTTGAATATTAAAAATTTAAAAACTAATTTCATGTAACCATTTACCTTTGGACCATTCCCGACGATTCACGAACGATTGTTTGTAAATAAACATGTATATATATATATATATATATATATATATATATATATATATATATATATATATATATATATATATATATATATATATATATATATATAAATGTAATTGTATATAATAATTTGAAATAAAAAAATGTATAATTTAAATCTTAAGATTTAATATGTAAAATAAAATACAAATTAATCAATTGAGTTGAATATGTAAAGTAGTATATAAAATAATGAAGTTGCTATTAAAATAAATAGCTATATATATATATATATATATGTGTGAATCTATACATAATTAATGTTGTATGTATATTATAATATATATAAAATGCATAAATATTAAATATTCTATATATGTTATTATATCGTATTAATAATAAAGACTAAGTACAAGTTAAAATATAAAAGTTATATTACTAACCTTACTTTCATTATAAATGTTAATATTTGTATTATTAATATTACTATATAAAATATATAGAATTTGATATGCATAAGTTATCATGATTAAAAGTTATTATTGTTAGTATTATGATTATTATTGTTATTATTTGTATCAAAATTATTATCATTATACCTATAAAGTATTATAGGAATTATTATCATTAGTATTACTATTATTTATAATATTAAGAGTAATATTATTATAGTCATATTTATTAACAAGATAAATTATAATTTATAAATACAATTATATAAGTAAAAGAGATATACAAATTTGGATATAAATACAGATACATGAATATTGAAATATAGACAGATTATAATTAATTGTATAAGCCTAAGCAAAAAATACATATATATTTAGAGATACAAATAAGGATATATACATATATAAATATAATTATAAACACATATTGTGACGACTCAGGAATTTCCGACCAAATTTAAACTTAAGCTGTATATGAAATCGACACGATAAGCAAAGTCTGTAATGTTAAATCTCAAGTATTTTGAAGTGTTTTCATTTATGCAATTACCCTTTGACTGTGCTCGATGATTCACGAACAATTAATTGTAAATAGAGTTGCATATATTTAAATATATATGTATGTACATATATGTATATAATAATATGAATTATTATAAATTGTAATTGCTAGAATTAATGGTGTAAAATAAAATGTAGTATTACAATGAATCTATATATAAATATATGATTTCTATACATGATTATTATTATTATATGTATATATTAATATTATGATATATATAAAATGTGGAAATATTCAAATATATATTGTATACAATTATAATACATTACATAATTGATAAATTGTAATATTGATATACCAAAAGTGAATACAAGTTAAAATATGGTTATTATGTTAATATTATTATTATTAATATAACTATTAATATTAATATCAGTATTAGGAATGTTATTATATAATATTTAAGCACAAGTTAAAATATTAAAGTTATATCACTTTCATTATTATTATTAATACTAGTAATAATATTAGCATTAATGTTATTATTCTCAATATATAATATATAGATATAAAGTTGGTACATATAATTTGTTAATATTATTTTTATAATTATTATTACTATTATCATTAAAAATCATTATTTTTGTTATTATAATAATTATTATTTTTGTTATTATTTTCATTTAAAATGATCATTTTCATGACTCTTATTATCTTTATCATTATCATTATTATTAAAATTAATAGTATAATTTTATAAATGTTAATATTATAAATTTTACTAAAGTTATTAAAAGTATTATTATTATTATTTAGATAATTATGTTTAATAATTATTAATATCAATTATATATTATATATATATAAAATCAAAATACTCGTACGAATTTAGTCGGGTGTCTTTCTCAATCTGTAGTAAAACTTTGTTTCTGTCCCTAATCAGTTGAACGTCGATTTCAAATCCTTAGAAACAGCCAAAATCTGTTGAATGTCACGATTCACCTTTTATTTGTTTAATTATTTTTTTCTCTGAATTATTCTTGTTGTCGAGGAGTTTTGATATAAAACTCGATTAAATCCTGCTGTAAACGAAATCATAACAACGCACATTATCAACTACCAATTCCCAAAAACTCTTAATAGCTTTTATTTGGTCAAATTTAATTAAAAGAACTAGTGAAACAGACGTGAACCCTGTTCTTGGTTCCATTTTTCAAATAGCTCGATTTCTCAATGAATTTCAAAAGTTAAAAGTGCAGAATTGTTGTAAATCATATGTCCAAACTATCTGAAAAGCTTCAAATCTTAATTTTTCATAACCAATTCGAATTTGAAGTCAAAGGTAATTTTCTAAAAGTCAAACAAATTGTTCATCACAAAATTTGAATCCGTTTTAGTGTTTTAAGTTGAAATGATAATTCAAATAGTTTATAAGGAGGATCTGCAACCTTTTTCATTTAGGATTCATTGTCTAAAACTTCCTAAATTTTCGAAATTGATATTGTGTTCTTGAAAAGCTTGAACGAACTGTTACAGAATTTTATTTTTTTTATTTTTTTTGTTTTAATTAATTTAATTAAACTCTAATCATTTCTGTTTATACTTTAAATCATAAAACTAATAAATTAACTCATTGATAATTGGTTTTGATATCTGGTCGATTCAATTTTCAAAGAAGAAGAAGAAAAAGGAAACAGAAGTTATAATGGTTAAATAAAATTTTGTGTGGGTTTTAATCAGAAAATTAGCATCAACTTAGTTGGTTAAGGTGTGTTTGGGTGTTCGAGAGGTCACGAGTTCAAGCTTGTCTTGTGGCATAGTTTTTTTTACGGTTGATATGAGGTAGCCCTTATTTTTTTTTCTTATTATTATTATTATTATTATTATTATTATTATTATTATTATTATTATTATTATTATTATTATTATTATTATTATTATTATTATTATTATTATTATTATTATTATTATTATTATTATTATTATTATTATTATTATTATTATTATTGTCATTATTAAGATTGTTAATGTTATTATTATTAGAAATATAGTTACTAGTATTATTACCATTATTATTATTTTTACTAACAATAGAATATATTTAGTATTATTATTAGTGATATTATCCCTAAGTATTAATATTAAGTATTGTTAGTTTTAATATTACTATCATAATGAAATATAATATATCTATTATTAATGTTAGTAGTATCATCACAATTGTAATTATTATTATCATTATTATTATAAGTATTATAAGTATTACTGATGTTATTATTATTAATGATTGTTATTGTTATTAGTACAAGTATTAAACTTATTATTATTATTATTATTATTATTATTATTATTATTATTATTATTATTATTATTATTATTATTATTATTATTATTATTATTATTATTATTATTATTATTATTATTATTATCATCACTAAAATAAGAATTAGTTACCACTTATTATTAATTTTATTATCATTTTCGTAAATATTAGTATTAGTATTTTTTTATATAAATAATAGAATTGTTAATGATAACACAAGTATTATTATGGGTATTAACATGAATATTATTATTATGTAATTACTAAAATCAATATCATAACCATCATTAAATTTTTTTTATATTTTTACAATTATAATTATTAATATCATTATTATTATCAGTAATAGAATTATTAACATTATTATCTTATTAGTAATATTAAGTATCATAATTATTATCATTTTTACCAATATTAATATTATTTTGACTACTATCATTATTAATATACAAATAATATATATATACATTAAAATTTATTTAGTACATATAACATAACAAGATTAATATTTTTATATAACAAAATGAACATAAGAAACATATATATTATTAATATAAAAAGGATACAATCAATAAATTTATATATATTTGTTCGATTACAACTATGTATATTAATAAATATACAAATGATATAGGTTCGTGAATCTGAGGCCAACCCTGCATTGTTCAATGTCGTCATATGTATTAAATGATAAATGATTAGAAGTGTTACTAGCATCACTAGCTTCAATTTGGTATGTAGGTTGACAAGGAAAAGCTTCATAATCATAATTGTTAAATTTGTGATTTTGAATTAGGGTTTGATAGAAGTAAAATGGACTTTTAATGCATTAAATGCTTTGCAATGTTATTTGTAAGTGTTTGATAGTATTGTATGCGTGATTACTTAAATGCCCCGTCCTAATCCATCTGGACGAAGTCTTCAACAGTTGGTCCCATTGCGAGGTTCTGACCTCTATATGCCATAAACGACTCCATGTAATATGAGCAAATGCACAGCGGAAGATTTCTTTCATACCTGAGAATAAACATGCTTTAAAGTGTCAACCAAAAGGTTGGTGAGTTCATAGGTTTATCATAAAACAATAAAATTCATCATTTTGATAGACCACAAGGTTTAAATCCTGCATGGTACAAATGGGCCCGAGTCCTATACCCACCTGTAATATACATGCGATATCTTTTAAATACAGTACACCTTTCTTGTGTACGAAATCATTTTTCATAAATCTTAGTAACCGTACACATATCTTGTGCACAAAAATAATATACACATAGCCTGTGTATAAAATCATTCTCTCGATACATAACATTCACTTCAATTGGTGGCAATTATCATGTCCACATAATTCAATGGTGGAAATTATCATGTCCACATAATTCAATCGTGGCAATTATCATATCCACATAATTCAATCGTGACAATTATCATGTCCACATAATTCAATAATAATCCGCAGAACTTCTGTCTGCATAATAATCCATTCGAGGAATGTTTTGCTTATGTCTATCTCGTCAAACATTTATAAAAGCAATTCATGTATTCGCAGTTCAAAATATATTTCAAAAGCATTTAATAAAGCAGTTATAATAATAGCGCATGTATTCCCAGTCCCAAAAATGTAAAGAGTAAAAGGGAGCAAATGAACTCACCCTACTGTATTTTGTAGTAAAAATACATATGACGTTATTGGACAATGCAGGGTTGGCCTCGGATTCACGAACCTATATCAATTATATATATTAAAACATATAATCGTAATCGAACAAGTTTATATATATTTTATTATGTATTAAGATTAAGATTAATATTCTTATATATAATTTTATGTAATATTTATGGTAGTTGTAATACTTTTATATAGAAAATATATTTTTTTAATAATAATATTGTTAATATAAAAGTAATAATAATAATGATAATAACAATAATAATATTGCTAATAATAATAATCTTAATGATAATTTTAATAAAAATGTTAATTTTGATATACATGATAATAATATAATAATAATAATAATAATAATAATAATAATAATAATAATAATAATAATAATAATAATAATAATAATAACATTAATAATGGAAATAATTGATTATACCATCACTATGCTTAGGTTTGTAGGCAGTACTTGGCCCCTTTTTTCTTTCTATATAAAGTTCAATAAATGAACGATGATGATCACATGATCATCCATCATATTATAGATCATTTTCATTTAATATAACTTCAAATTCATATCTCGGATTACAAAATCAGCATAGCATGCTTATAAGAAGAAGCATAACATAAGCTTATTAGTACATTTAAGTTTTTAATTTAATCGGTCCTCAGTATGAACAAATACTAATTTCCTGAATATACACAAAGTAGTTGAATACAAAATTATAACTTTTTGAAAAGTGTACTAAATTTAAAAATGCAGGGAGATCAAAGTTGCTCTCAATTTTACCAAATTCAAAGTCGACACTCACCAACTGAGGGGCCCTGCATAGGACACGTATCATCATCATTTTCCTTCCATCAACAATTCGTTACTATTTTTTTTATAAAAATCATTTCTTATTAGTAGCGGTTATAAACTTTTGATTAATTGGTTTTGACTATTTTTTATTTATTTAATTGATTCCATAATTTTATATTTAGTTGATTACATATATGTATCATGTATCGATATAATTTGTTTAAAAAGAATCGTAGAGTTGTTGTTACTTTAACTAATGGCAGACCGAAAGTTTTATTATATCCAACAATATATTAAAAGTTTCATTCACTAGCGGATAAAAAAAATAATATTAATAAAACTACACCTGTGAACTGTAAAACACGCGGGTTTCTTGTAGGCAATCGATTTGATTATGGTCCCTCCATTATTCGGTACCCCACCAATTTAAAGTGAAAGACAATATGTCGATTGTAGTTGCAGTATCCTTTTTTTTTTTTTTTGTGAAAATTGGTGTGGGCCGACACATCACTTTAATCATGTATTAAATTTACATGTTTCCAATTACCATCAACTTTATTATAATAACAATCACACAAATGAATGCATCGGTAGTTTGATGGTTTTGGTTTTGAGAGGTTTTGTTCATCCATAAAACAAAACTAATCGGGAATGAATAATAGTAACGAAGGGAAGCAGCAACATAGTAGTTTGGTGGGGTGTTTCGGGTTGAGATGATGATGATAGTGTTCGTGGCCGTAAAGCAGAAACAAGTAAATTCGTTTAGCAGGTGGGTTCTTCAAGTGAACTAGAAACATGATTCGAAAGGAATTTGCAGTAGTTTCTTCGTGGGTTATAAAGATAATGAGTAGTAGCAACAATGGTTTTCTTTATTGGGTTTTTCATGGGTTTTTGTTGTGTTTCTATGGTGATGGTCCTTGGTGATCACGAAGATTAATTGTGGTACAACAATTGTGGCTCGTTATGATGGCGTGTGAGTTAGAGTGAAGGTGATGGCTTCGGGTTTGAGAGGAAGAATAAGAAGATTGAGTTTGTGGTGTTTGGTGATTAGTTAGCAAACAGAAGTTAGTAGCATAAAAAAAATAATCGAATAATGGTACTAGTGTATCTTTAAAGTTGCTTGTAATCTATATATTTGTTTGTGAATGATAAAGGGTCGACATAATTCATACCTCAGGTACCAAAAATAATAGAAAGTTTAAAGGGGAAAAGGATGGTAAACTAATTTTGTAATTTTGCTTGTGTTTTATCCTTTGATTGGTATAATTTTTAAGTCATGAATCAATTACATACATCATGAAAATGATGGAAACTGATTACAACATTCTGTGTTAGCATATGGTGTGTGTACACACACACACACACACACACACACACACATATATATATATATATATATATATATATATATATATATATATATATATATATATATATATATATATATATATATATATATATATATATATATATATATATATATATATATATATATATATATATATATATATATATATATATGTATGTATGTATTTATACATCTGTATATATGTATACGTATATATATCTGTATTTGATATATGTGTAAGTATTTAATTATAATTTGTATGTATTCTTTCATATATCTGTTATTATATTCGTATTTATATTTATAGATTATAATTGACTTTATTCATATACATAAATATAATGATATACTTAATAATAGAAATACAAATTATAATAATGTAATAGTAATGATAATATTATTACTAATGATGATTATAATAGTTACTATAAAATGTAAAACAATTATATTCATGTACATATATATGAATCAATTTACAAATAGTTGTTCGTGAATAGTTGGGAACAATTAAAGGACTATTGAATAAATAAACATAGTTTCAAAATTTTCGAGTCTCAACATTACAGACTTTGCTTATCGCGTCGAAGTTAAATAAGAATTAAGTTTAAATTTGGTCGGAAATTCCCTGGTCGTCACAGTACCTACCCGTTAAAGAAATTTCGTCCCGAAATTTGAGTGAGGTTGTCATGGTTAACAATGAAAATGTTTTTCATGATGAATATGAGTTGATAAATAAAGTTTTATCATCATTTAGTAATATGGATAAAACAATTCAATTATTCGAAAAGTACGAATGAAGCTATTACAAAAAGATTGAAATGGATAAATGCAGATTTGTCTTAACCGGTGACGTAGTAATGGTTGATTTCCGTAATTCAAAGAATTCAAAAGAAAATCTTGGAAATCTATAAGATCTGATTCTTCGGCGAATAAGGAGAGTAAGATTTCTATAATTAAATACGGTGATCTGCCTCGACTACTCCATCTGATATTTCTATTATAAATTTACCTTTTTCGTTCCATTAGTTTTCACCACTTCAATACCTTCTTTCATAATTCCAAGAATTGTGAAAATGCTTAATCCAGTTCTGATCCTTGTTCTTTTTCTGACTATCACCATGATTGTCCTTCTTTTCCAACTTCCCCCAGAAGAATCGGTTAACTTCTACTATTACCTTGGGGTTATAGTGTTTTTCATCTCTCATGTATTTACGTTGTTATCCGTATTGATATACATGATTTGTGAAGTCGGTGTTGTTGTTAGATTTTATATCTTCCCTTATGTTTCAGAGCTCTTTACCTTTTTATTCTCTTCTCGACCACTAGTAAAGCGAGTAACGGTCCAGAATTCGTAGGTATGTGTAATAACCCGTCCTTATCCACCTGGACGAAATCATCAACATCTGGTCCAATTGTGATGATCGACTCCAAGTAATGTCCTTAAAATGAGCAAATGCACATCGGAAGACTTAATTCGTACCTGAGAATAAACATGCTTAAAAGTGTCAACCAAAAGGTTGGTGAGTTCATAGGTTTATCATATCAATCATTCCAATATATCAATAGACCACAAGATTTCCGTTTATAAATATATGTACACTCGCAAATGTATAAAAGTATTCTATAAGCCGTAGGCACCCGGTAACAAGCCTTAACGTTCATGTTTTACCCTCTGAAGTACACCAGATCAGGTGTGTTTAAAATAACCTCAAAGTACTAAAGCATCCCATAGTCAGGATGGGGTTTGTCAGGCCCAATAGATCTATCTTTAGGATTCGCACCTACCGTACATAGACAAGTAGTTTAATGTTACCAAGCTAAGGGTATATTTCTGGTTTAAACCCACGTAGAATTAGTTTTAGTACTTGTGTCTATTTCTTAAAACATTTATAAAACAGCGCATGTATTCTCAGCCCAAAAATATATATTGCAAAAGCAATTAAAAAGGGAGCAAATGAAACTCACATACTGTATTTTGTAGTAAAAATACATATGAAGTCATTGAACAAGTGTAAGGTTGGCCTCGGATTCACGAATCTATATCATGTATATATATATTAACACACATAATTTTAATCAAACAAATTCATATATATAATGATTTATTAGTTATATCATTTTTATACTAATAACTTATATATTTCATATATTTATTTTATATATTTAAATAAATAAAAATATTAATTTTGTTATGTTATACGTATTTAATACATTTTTGTATATATATATATATATATATATATATATATATATATATATATGTATATATATGTCTTTTGTTTGTTAAAATTTTATTATTACTAAAATAATATTAGAAATGATAAAAATAATAATAATGATAATAGAGTTAAAAATGATAATTTTAATATTAATAATAAAATGATGACTTTAATAAAAATAATACTTTTAATAAAAAATAAAAAAAATGTTAATTTTAATAATAATGTGTACTAATAATAATAATTCTAAAAGTAATGATTTACTAATAATAATAATAATAATAATAATAATAATAATAATAATAATAATACTATTATTTATATTAATAACTACAATGATAATAATACTACTAATAATAATACTAATACTTATGATAATAATAACAATAATAGTAATAATAATAATAATAATAATAATAATAATAATAATAATAATAATAATAATAATAATAATAATAATAATAATAATAATCCTAATTTTAATATTTTGTGTTAGTTAAATAATAATAATAATAATAATAATAATAATAATAATAATAATAATAATAATAATAATAATAATAATAATAATAATAATAATAATAATAATAATAATAATAATAATAATAATAATAATAATACCTTAAAAGCTTTTTCCAAAAACAATGCCTTAGTCAAGACTCGAACCCATGACTTCTCGAATACACAAAACTCCTCTTAACCAACCAATCCATTCTGTTTTTCTAATAATAAATGAAACCCGTTTATAATTAACTATTCTTTTCGGCCCAACTATATTTTTCAGCCCATTGGAAAGTTAATAGATCTCGGCCTAGTTTAGAAAATGCAAAACATAAACCCAACAATCCACTAACGGCCCAACCTAAAAAGGAAGCAACCCTAGCTCGTTAAACTCATCCAAAAAGTCCAACCAATATCATAAGACCCAACATAATTTGTAGTTTTGTTCCTCAGTTAAATCGATTAATCAGAAACAATATTACAGTATATGTTGAGCAGCAAAATCGATGGTTATAGATTGAGTTGGTGATGGTGTTTTCATCAGGAAATAGCGAACAACACAGAACGAATGAGTAAAAGAAAAGATGGAGAGCAACAGTAACCTTGTACTGTTCATATTCTTCCCCATTTATCCCATCACTGTAGCAAAAAAAGTAGCGGTTTGATCATGGTTTGCAGGAGGTTTCTTTGAGTTGTGGTTTGAAATAAAATAGAAATAAAGAAAGAAACGTATTCACAGATAGTAGTGAAATGTGCTGCATAGTAACAACGATCATGGTGGTTTTCAATGGTGGTTTGGAGGTGGCGAGTTGTGATGAGTTCAGCTGTTACAGCAGTAGTTTTAATGAGGTGCTTTGGCTTCGGTTTCTGTAGCAAAACTGAAACAATAACAATAGTAGAAGTAGCGGTATAGGGGGTTGCTTTGGTTTGGTTGTCAATAACAATAGTGAAAGAAAAGAAAATATGGTGCTCGAATAAAATAGAAAAGCAGTAGCAGCTGATGGTCAGAACAGTAAACAACAAGTAACCGGAAGTGATGATGTTGTTGCTAGAGTCTCCGGCAAATCAGTCATCATGGTTTCGACTATGGTTCTTCGTCTAGCATCAATATTAACAGAGTGTATAACTGTTGCAACTGCTCAAATTCGTAATATTTGTGAGTTTTGTTGAGGGGTTCACGACAGAATTTAAAAAGAACAAGTAGTGCTTGGTGATTGTACAAACAATTGTAGAAACAGTTTGATATTAAATAGAAAACGAAAACTAGGAATATCAATAGTTTAAACGCGAGTTGCAGGTAGGTGTTTTGCTACGGTAGAAGATGAGGAAGTGGTGGTGTGTGGTAAATTCAAAGTGGTGAGTGATGGTGGTAAAGGTGATGGGTTTACGGTTTGAAGATGGTGACCGTTTGGGTTGTTCAAAACAGAAAACATAAACAACGTACAGCTGGTTATTGGTTCGATGGTGTAGGGTTTCGTGACTCACGACAGTAACAAGCAAAATAAATGGTTAAGGTTCGGTTGGTTTGAGCATGGTGAGGTTTCGGTTGGATGTAATAGAAGGTAGTGATTCAAACGAGTTTTCGGTTACAAAAGTGAAGGGTGGAGATGATGAAGATTTGGTTGATCTTGGTTGTGGGTGGTGTAGTTAATGGTGGTAGGAGGTTGTGGCGATTATTTAAGGTGGTCTAGTGGCTGTGAAGGTGACCGGAGATGATCTCAAAGATGAAGAGGGTGTGTGATCGAAGTTGATGATATGGTGGTTGTTTGCGTCGTCAGAAAAAAAGAAAGGAACAGGAAATGAGTAAGGTTTTGAGTAGTAGTGTGTGTCCATCTATCACTCTGCCTACTTTTATATATAATATAATTTTAATATTAATAATTATTACTTTAATCTCAATCTCAATCATAAACGTGCAGAAGAAACAGGATTTTTAAATAGTATAACAGCCTACATTTTGTTGTTTCTACCGACGATTTATCCCGAATGACTATATCGTGTTCATTGCTAAACGGTTAACGTATAAAAGTGTTCCTAAAAATCCCAAACTTTTAGATTAAATATTTTTAATTATTTCACTCATTAACTGTTTGAAACCTGATCAAAAAGGTTCGGTAATTATTTATTTTCTGTACCAAATAATACGTACGGAGTACTAAAATCTAAACTTAAAAAAAATGTAAAAATATTTTTGACAATTCTAAAATCTTCATAATTAATTTACAGTTCAACCTTTATTTCAATCCTACATGAACATGTACAATATCTATATTAAAACTAACAAAATATCAACCGAGTGTTATTGACTTTTACTAATTAAGCTCGAAATCATTTGTTTTCCATATACTATATGTATATATAAATACATTTTAATATCAAGTTTTATTATATAACAAAATATATATATATTTTCAAATAAATATATTTACAATTAACATTCATGTATATATATATATATATATATATATATATATATATATATATATATATCTATTTTCAAATAGTTGTTCGTGAATCGTCGAGAACAGTCGAAGTTTAATGAATCCATATAAATAGTTCAAAATTTTTGAGACTCAACCTAACAGACTTTGATTATCGTGTCAAAATATTAAATCGTATCGAGAGTTTGGTTCAAAATTAGTCGAAATTTTCCGAGTCGTGATAGTACCTACCCGTTAAAGAAATTTCGTCCCCGAAATTTGAGTGAGGTCGTCATAGCTAACAATAAAAATGTTTTCATGACGAATATGAGTTGATAATTAGAGTTTTATCATTATTGATTAATATAGATAAAACGATTCGATTATGTGAAGCGTACGAGTGAAGCTGTCACAAAAGATTGAGATAGAGATTTAACTTTTAACATAGTCACGGTGGATTTCCGAAATTCAAGGATTTTAAAGAAATCTTCTAATCAGAAAAAAAATATAATCGCACAATTTATTAGCAAACTGTTGGAATTACGGAAGAACAGGAATATCAAGGAAATATTTCCGTGATATGCTTAGAGATTAAGTATAATGAAAGAGATATGTAACATGGCACATGATGAGGGTAAGATTTGTGAATCATCATCACGTTCCATTAGAAATTTAGCATGACTTACTGTAATATAATCACGTTGGCCTGACGTCATTATATTATACTAACTCATGCTTCAATTCCCAACACTTCTCTAGGAAATCATTCATAATTTAACTTGAATTTTAAAGAATATAGGAACTAAAACAGTTTCTTTTAGGATGTAACACAGATAGCACGAAGAGATAGATAATTTCAGACAAGAATATTTATGAATATATCTTCAGAAATATCGAAGATATTTATGACGATATTTTGGAATTTCTAAGATCGAAGGTTGATGAAGAAAATCCTTCCGCAAGGATATAGATTAAGTAGGAGCAAGATATTCATTTAAAGGTTTCAGCAGATACTGAATCATCTGGATTCATTAAGTACAGGCTTAGTCTTTGTGATTTGTCCATCGTCTCCTTCATGGTTTTCTTAATCCGTTTTTCAGTACCAATTTTCTATCGAGCGTTCCCAATACTTCCTTCTTTATCATAAACTTTTGGCCATTAAGACCATCTACAACATGCTGCTTCGTTAGCATTTTCAAAGTTTACTGATCTGGGTCATCGGTTATCAAACTGAGGTGGTTTCAGGAGAATTGTGCTTTTAGATGGTTAAACGTTGATGGTAATATCGTGGAATATAAAAGGTTCCCCAGTAACAATAAAGGGTACACATATATATCAAGGTTATAATAAGGTTGTTTCAAACGAAAAGTCAAAGTTGACTTGCTGGAGCTGTGACAATTTTGGCTACTTTGGAAAAGGATTGCAAAGTGATTTTTGGTAGTAACATTGCTAAAGGAGCTAGCGCAGATACGTGTTAAACCTTTACTCACACTCCAAGAGTTTCTCAGGTGCAATACTGTATGCATAAATCTTTTCTTCCATAGATGAAGTGCGGTTGGTTCATCCTCTCGATCGAGGTATTTTCAAGAATCATGAAAAATTTGAACCTGGAATGGAATTGTCAAGATTCAAATGAGGTTTAAGATGAAATCAAGTGGCAAACTTGAAGAATTGTTTAGTTTCATATGTTATAATCAATATTTTAATTCATTTTAATTTAGCAGTCCAATAGTCCAATTGTCCAACGATTCATATACAGTTATATATATAACATTCGAATTAATTAATACGTATCGTGACCCGTGTACCGGTCTCAGTATTGATCATAACTCAAACCATATATATATATATATATATATATATATATATATTGGAATCAACCTCAACCCTGTATAGCCAACTCCAACATTCACATATAGAGTGTCTATGGTTGTTCTGAAATATATATATAGATGGGTCGATATGATAGGTCAAAACCTTGTATACGTGTCCCGTTATTTAAAGTGCGTAAAATAAATAAATATGTATCATGACCCGTGTACAACGTATTGTCTCAGACTTAATCCGACGTATTGTGTACATGTGTCCCGATTTAAAGTGCGTAAAAGTAAATAACATAATTTAAATGACGATAAATAAAATTGTATGAATATAAATTACGATAATTAAATTGCGATAAATAAAATGTAATCAGTTAGCTAGGAACAGTTACCTGGAACAGTTAGCGTGGATTTCTAATAAAATTTCAATTAGTTAATTCGTTTGTTTCTAACAAATTTTATTTTATCCAATGTTTTCTTCATTATGCCACTTGTTGGATTCTGAGAAGTCAAAATCCAATATGAAATTGAATGAAAATGGTCATTCTGTGATGAACGGATTCGTATATCCGTGGATGTAAACATGATAGTAAATGATCGTTGAATCAGATTCAAAGAATGTACAGTGTAACTTATTAATGTGAAATCTAAATATTCCTAGGGTATTGCCTACCCGTTAAAATATTTTCATCATTAACAGTTTGTACGAAAGAATTTTTAATTACAATCTTTATGAAAATATACTTACATATATATTTTCTTCAGATGTAATCATGGATTTAATGAGTTAATAAGATATTAAACTCATTGATTCATCGTTAGTACAAGATTACATAATCTCTAAAACTTTTAGAAATTACATAACTGCCATATCGAGCGAAGATAATCGGTGTAGAACGATATGTTGAACGAAGATAAAGTAGATAGAACGATACGTAGAATGATGATTATGCTCGAGGTACAGAATGAGATGTTGAGGCATGTGATGTTGAAACTTGGGTGTTGGTGGTACTATTGGTGCCAGTGATGTTGCTGAAGCTGGTACGGTTTGCACCATATTTTTCAAGGCTACAACTTGGGTGTGAAGCTTGTTGACTTATTACTCCGAGATGATTGTCGGTAGGAACGGGTGAGTGAATAAGGTTTTGAATTGTGGATAGAATATAATCGTGGCGGGATATTCGGGCAACGTGAGTGAAAATGGTGTTTCGAACAGGTTCGCCGGTAAGTGATTCAGGTTCTTCGCCAAAAGGTGAATTCGGTTGGTGGAAGAGATCGCCTTCTTCTCGTCTCCATTGGTTAAGTCGACTACGAATCCATCAGATGAATTGGGGATGGCTGATTGATTGATTCATTCTGGTGACGCTGCTTTCAGAGCTGGAGTGGGACTCCATATCGGAATCCGAGAGACTTGATCTAATGGTGAGTTCCATTGCGTACGATTGAATAAAGGATTTTTTGATATGAAATGATTTTCGGATATCGGATGGTATTCTAATTATATAGAATACCTATACATAGTACAGAAGATTCCGTAGATTACGAAGGGATTTAAGGAAACGTGTCAGATAAAGTCTACAGTAACAGATACGCTAAGATATGAATTTATCTATACACTATCTATCAAATAAGTGCAGAAAGTCGTGTCTAAACTTAGGAATGATAAGCAGGTAATTTTCCACTAGGAATGATAAACAATACTTATAATATGCAGCTAAGGTCGAAGTCCAGACTCGCTAATGCATCCTAACAACTATCAGTTAGACACACTAATGCAAGGCCTGGTTCGCTAGGACCAACGCTCTGATACCACATGTAATAACAGTGGGGACGCATCCCACTCAGTGCCTTCCCAGCTAACCGCCTGGTGACCACTGAGCGTACCTCAGACACTGATTTTACAGCCCGCCTCTCGGCAGTACAGCCAACCCTAATAGGGACCGCGAGGAGTAAGAGCCAATGCTTCGTCACAGGTAACACTGTGAGAACCCCCTCTACGATTAACCCGATAATAAACGGCATTAAACCAGCTCTGATACCACATGTAATAACCCGTCCTTATCCACCAGGAAGAAATTATCAACATCTGGTCCCATTGCGATGATCGACTCCAAGTAATGTCCTTAAAATGAGCAAATGCACAGCGGAAGACTTAATTCGTACATGAGAATAAACATGCTTAAAAGTGTCAACCAAAAGGTTGGTGAGTTCATAGGTTTATCATATCAATCATTCCAATATATCAATAGACCACAAGATTTTCGTTTATAAATATATGTACACTCGCAAGTGTATAAAAGTATTCTATAAGCTGTAGGCACCCGGTAACAAGCCTTAACGTTCATGTTTTACCCTCTGAAGTACACCAGATCAGGTGTGTTTAAAATAACCTCAAAGTACTAAAGCATCCCATAGTCAGGATGGGGTTTGTCAGGCACAATAGATCTATCTTTAGGATTCGCGCCTACCGTACATAGACAAGTAGTTTAATGTTACCAAGCTAAGGGTATATTTCTGGTTTAAACCCACGTAGAATTAGTTTTAGTACTTGTGTCTATTTCGTAAAACATTTATAAAACAGCGCATGTATTCTCAGCCCAAAAATATATATTGCAAAAGCAATTAAAAAGGGAGCAAATGAAACTCACATACGGTATTTTGTAGTAAAAATACATATGACGTCATTGAACAAGTGTAAGGTTGGCCTCGGATTCACGAATCTATATCATGTATATATATATTAACACACGTAATTGTAATCAAACAAATTCATATATATAATAATTTATTAGTTATATCATTTTTATACTAATAACTTATATATTTCATATATTTATTTTATATATTTAAATAAATAAAAATATTAATTTTGTTATGTTATACGTATTTAATACATGATTGTGTATATATATATATATATATATATATATATATATATATATATATATATATATATATATATATATATATATATATATATGTCTTTTGTTTGTTAAAATTTTATTAATACTAAAATAATATTAGAAATGATAAAAATAATAATAATGATAATAGAGTTAAAAATGATACTTTTAATATTAATAATAAAATGATGACTTTAATAAAAATAATACTTTTAATAAAAAATAAAAAATGTTAATTTTAATAATAATTTGTACTAATAATAATAATTCTAAAAGTAATGATTTGCTAATAATAATAATAATAATACTATTATTTATATTAATAACTACAATGGTAATAATACTACTAATAATAATACTAATACTTATGATAATATAATAATAATAATAGTAATAATAATAATAATAATAATAATAATAATAATAATAATAATAATAATAATAATAATAATAATAATAATAATAATAATAATAATAATAATCATAATTTTAATATTTTGTGTTAGTTAAATAATAATAATAATAATAATAATAATTATAATAATAATAATAATAATAATAATAATAATAATAATAATAATAATAATAATAATAATAATAATAATAATAATAATAATAATAATAATAATAATAATAATAATAATAATAATAATAATAATAATAATAATAATAATAATAATAATAATAATAATAATAATAATAATAATAATATCTTAAAAGCTTTTTCCAAAAACAATGCCTTAGTCAAGACTCGAACCCATGACTTCTCGAATACACAAAACTCCTCTTAACCAAACAATCCATTCTGTTTTTCTAATAATAAATGAAACCCGTTTATAATTAACTATTCTTTTCGGCCCAACTATATTTTTCAGCCCATTGGAAAGTTAATAGATCTCAGCCCAGTTTAGAAAATGCAAAACATAAACCCAACAATCCACTAACGGCCCAACCTAAAAAGGAAGCAACCCTAGCTCGTTAAACTCATCCAAAAAGTCCAACCAATATCATAAGACCCAACATAATTTGTAGTTTTGTTCCCCAGTTAAATCGATTAATCAGAAACAATATTACAGTATATGTTGAGCAGCAAAATCGATGGTTATAGATTGAGTTGGTGATGGTGTTTTCATCAGGAAATAGCGAACAACACAGAACGAATGAGTAAAAGAAAAGACGGAGAGCAACAGTAACCTTGTACTGTTCATCGTCTTCCCCATTTATCCCGTCACTGTAGCAAAAATAGTAGCGGTTTGATCATGGTGTGCAGGAGGTTTCTATGAGTTGTGGTTTGTAATAAAATGGAAATAAAGAAAGAAACGTATTCACAGATAGTAGTGAAATGTGCTGCACAGTAACAACGATCATGGTGGTTTTCAATGGTGGTGTGGAGGTGGCGAGTTGTGATGAGTTCAGCTGTTACAGTAGTAGTTTTAATGAGGTGCTTTGGCTTCGGTTTCTGTAGCGAAACTGAAACAATAACAATAGTAGAAGTAGCGGTATAGGGGGTTGCTTTGGTTTGGTTATCAATAACAATAGTGAAAGAAAAGAAAATATGGTGCTCGAATAAAATAGAAAAGCAGTAGCAGCTGATGGTCGGAACAGTAAACAACAAGTAATCGAAAGTGATGATGTTGTTGCTAGAGTCTCCGGCAAATCAGTCATCATGGTTTCGACTATGGTTCTTCGTCTAGCATCAATATTAACAGAGTGTATAACAGTTGCAACAGCTCAAATTCGTAATATTTGTGAGTTTTGTTTAGGGGTTCACGACAGAATTTAAAAAGAACAAGTAGTGCTTGGTGATTGTACAAACAATTGTAGAAACTGTTTGATATTAAATAGAAAACGAAAACTAGGAATATCAATAGTTTAAACGCGAGTTGCAGGTAGGTGTTTTGCTACGGTAGAAGATGAGGAAGTGGTGGTGTGTGGTGAATTCAAAGTGGTGAGTGATGGTGGTAAAGGTGATGGGTTTACGGTTTGAAGATGGTGACCGTTTGGGTTGTTCAAAACAGAAAACATAAACAACGTACAGCTGGTTATTGGTTCGATGGTGTAGGGTTTCGTGACTCTCGACAGTAACAAGCAAAATAAATGGTTAAGGTTCGGTTGGTTTGAGCATGGTGAGGTTTCGGTTGGATGTAATAGAAGGTAGTGATTCAAACGAGTTTTCGGTTACAAAAGTGAAGGGTGGAGATGATGAAGATTTGGTTGATCTTGGTTGTGGGTGGTGTAGTTCATGGTGGTAGGAGGTTGTGGCGATTATTTAAGGTGGTCTAGTGGCTATGAAGGTGACCGGAGATAATCTCAAAGATGAAGAGGGTGTGTGATCGAAGTTAATGATATGGTGGTTGTTTGCGTCGTCAGAAAAAAAGAAAGGAACAGGAAATGAGTAAGGTTTTGAGTAGTAGTGTGTGTCCATCTATCACTCTGCCTACTTTTATATGTAATATAATTTTAATATTAATAATTATTACTTAAATCTCAATCTCAATCATAAACGTGCAGAAGAAATAGGATTTTTAAATAGTATAACAGCCTACATTTTGTTGTTTCTACCGACGATTTATCCCGAATGACTATATCGTGTTCATTGCTAAACGGTTAACGTATAAAAGTTTTCCTAAAAATCCCAAACTTTTAGATTAAATATTTTTAATTATTTCACTCATTAACTGTTTGAAACCTGATCAAAAAGGTTCGGTAATTATTTATTTTATGTACCAAATAATACGTACGGAGTACTAAAATCTAAACTTAAAAAAAATGTAAAAATATTTTTGACAATTCTAAAATCTTCATAATTAATTTACAGTTCAACCTTTATTTCAATCCTACATGAACATGTACAATATCTATATTAAAACTAACAAAATATCAACCGAGTGTTATTGACGTTTACTAATTAAGCTCGAAATAATTTGTTTTCCATATACTATATGTATATATAAATACATTTTAATATCAAGTTTTATTATATAACAAAATATATATATATATTTTCAAATAAATATATTTACAATTAACATTCATGTATATATATATATATATATATATATATATATATATATATATATATATATATATATATATATATATATATATATATATATATATATATATATATATATATATATATATGTATCTATTTACAAATAGTTGTTCGTGAATCGTCGAGAACAGTCGAAGTTTAATGAATCCATATAAATAGTTCAAAATTTTTGAGACTCAACCTAACAGACTTTGATTATCGTGTCAAAATATTAAATCGTATCGAGAGTTTGTTTTAAAATTAGTCGAAATTTTTCGAGTCGTGACAGTATGAAGTTTCGAATGAACACGACTAATGTTCTAAGAGAGAGATTGTAACAGCACGATCTTGATTGGTTAAATTATCAGAATTCAAGATAAAAGATAGAACTATCAGGAAGATATGTTCTCGATATGTTTAGAGATTAGATAGAATGTAAGAGTCGTGTAACATGGTACATGATGACGTTATAGTCTGTGAATCATCACGTTTCACTAGAAACTCAGCATGACTTACTGTAATATAATCACGTTGATCAAGTGTCACTATATTATATTAACTCATGCATCAGTTCCCAACATTACTTCAATAACATTCATATTTTAAGCTCGAAAGTTTACAGAATATAGAAACTAACAGTTTCTATATGATGTAACACTGATAGCACGAAGAGATTAACGATTTCAGATAAGAATAGTTATAAAAATATCTTCAGAAATATGGAGGATATTTATAATGAAAGATACGATGATATCTTGGAATTTCTAATATCGAAGGATGGTAAAGCAAATTTGTCCGCAAGAGTTTGGAGTCAGAAGCAAGGTATTCGCTAAAGATTTCATCATAAACAAAATCATCAGGATTCTTAATATAAAAGTTTTGTCCTGGTGATTTGTTCACAGTCTCCTTTATAGTTTGCTCAATCCATTTTCCAATTCCAACCTTTCTAAGCTTTACCAACATACTGTTCTTTATCGTCAAACTTTTTACGAATGTCTGCAGTTTCTGCTGCTTCCTTCAGCTTTTTCAATATTCAGTGTATTGATTCGTAGACTGGGTGCTTTTCAGAATTTCAGAATAGAAGATCATAATTCTAAGAGATAAATGTTATATGTATACCTATAACTGTTGATGTAGATATGCTGCGAGATTTCAAAATACTGATTGCTGGTTTCTGATAATTGGTATGGCAGTTCTCGTTACACGATGCGGATGAGTATATGATAGGGTTTCAATGAATGTAATAACTATTAAGAAAGTCAAAGATCAATGAAGTTGCTGGTAAGTTTACTGCTAATGTGGTGGAATATAAACGGATCTCCGGTAACGATGACGAAAGGGCAACGTATATATCGAGGTGGTAATAAGGCTAGTCCGATTGAAAAGTTGAAGTTGACTTGCTGAAGCTGTGACAAAATTGGCTATTTTGAAAAGGGATTATCAAGTTATTTTCGGTAATACTAACGTTAAAGGAATTTGTACAGCTACGTGTCAAACGTTTACTCAGTTTTCGAAAGTTTTCAGGTGCATAACTATACGCATCAATCTTTTCTTCCGTAGATGAAGTGCGGTTGGTTCATCTTCTCGACCGAGGTGTTTTCAAGAAAAATGAAAGGTTTGAATGCAGATTGTAATCATAAAGATACAAATGAGGTTTTAAGATGAAATCAAGTGGCAAACTTGAAGAATTGTTTAGTTTCATATGTTATAATCAATATTTTAATTCATTTTAATTGTCCAATGTTATTAGTCTACAGTCGATAGTCCACAGTTAACAGTCCAATAATTTGTATATAAATTAATATATAATATTCGAATTAATTAATACGTATCGTGACCCGTGTACATGTCTCAGACTCGATCACAACTCAAACTATATATATTATTGTAGAATCAACCTCAACCCTCTATAGAGAACTCGATCATTACTGCATATAGTGTGTCTATGGTTATTCCAAATGATATATATAGATGCGTCGATATGATATGTCAAAACCTTGTATACATGTCCCGATATTTAAAGTGAGTAAAACTAAATAACAGAAATTTAAATGACGATAAATAAAGTGCGTAAAGTAAATAACATAAATTAAATGATGATAAATAAAATTGCGAGAATGTAAATAGGGATAATTAAATTGCGATAAATAAAATGTATTCAGTTAGCTAAGAACAATTAGCTAGGAACAGTTAGCATGGATTCTTAACAAAATTTCTCATAGTTAATTTGTTCGTTTCTAACAAATTTTATTTTGTCAACTGTTTTCTTCATTATGCCACTTGTTGGATTCTGATAAATCAAAATCCCAATATGAAATTGGATGAATATGGTTATTCTGTGGTGAACGGATTTGTATATCGGTGGATGTAAGTAGGATAGTAAACGACTGTTGAATCAGCTTCGAAGAATGTACAGTGTAACTTATTAATGTGAAATCTGAATATTCCGCGGGTATTACCTACCCGTTAAAATATTTTCACCATTAACGGTTTGTACAAATGAATTTTTAATTACCATCTTTATGAAAATATACTTACATATATATTTTCTTCAGATGTAATCATGAATTTAATGAGTCAATATGATATTAGACTCATTTGATTTACTGTTAGAATAAGAATATATAATCTCTAAAACATTAAAGATTATATAATCGCCATGTCGAACGAAGATAAATAATGTAGAATGATTCGTAGAACAATGATTATGCTCGAGGTACAGAATGAGATATTGGGGCATGTGATGTTGAAACTTGTGTTGTTGGTGGTACTGTTGATGACGGTGATGTTGTTGAAGCTGGTACATTTTGCACCATATTCTCCAAATTGATTACTCGAGCTTGAAGTTCGTTGACTTCTTGTATTACTCCGGGATGATTGTCAGTCGGAACGAGCAGATGAATAAGGTTTAGAATTTTAGATAGAATATAATCGTGGCGAGATATTCGGGAAATGAGTGAGAAAATAGTATCTCAAACAGGTTCGCCGGTAAGTGCTTCAGGTTCACTGCCAAGAGGTGAATTTGGTTGATGGAAAGGATCACCTTCTTTTAGTCTCCAATGATTAAGTCAACTACGAACCCATCAGATGAATTGGGAATGACTGATTGGTTGATCTATTCCGGTCACACTGCTTTTGGAGCTCGAGTGAAACTCCATATCGGAATCAGAGGGACTTGAACTAGTGGCGAATTCCATTTTGTACGATTGAATAAAGGATTTTTCGATATGAAATAATTTTTGAATATTGGATGAGATTCTAACTACATAGAATATCTATATATATAGTTCTAAAGATTTCGTAGACTACGGAGGAATTTACGGCATATGTCAGGCAAATCTACAGTAACAAATGTGCTAAGATATGAATTATCAGATACGCTAAGATATGAATTTTTGTCTATACACTATTTATGCAGTCGATGCAGTAAAATGTGTCTAGACTAAGAATGATAAGCAGGTAATTTCCTAAGGATGATAAGCAGATGATTTCCGACATGAAATGATAAGCAAAACTTTGACATGCAGACATGGTCGAAGTCCAGACTCACTAATGCATCCTAACGACTATCAGTTAGACATACTAATGCAAGACCTAGTTCGCTAAGACCACCGCTCTGATACCAACTGAAATGCCCCGTCCTAATCCATCTGGATGAAGTCTTCAACAGTTGGTCCCATTGCGAGGTTCTGACCTCTATATGCCATAAACGACTCCATGTAATATGAGCAAATGCACAGCGGAAGATTTCTTTCATATCTGAGAATAAATATGTTTTAAAGTGTCAACTAAAAGGTTGGTGAGTTCATAGGTTTATCATAAAACAATAAAATTCATCATTTTGATAGACCACAAGATTTAAATCCTGCATGGTACAAATGGGCCCGAATCCTATACCCACCTGTAATGTACATGCGATATCTTTTAAATACAGTACACCTTTCTCGTGTATGAAATCATTTTTCATAAATCTTAGTAACCGTACACATATCTTGTGCACAAAAATAACATACACAACACCTGTGTATAAAATCATTCTCTCGATACATAACATTCACTTCAATTGGTGGCAATTATCATGTCCACATAATTCAATGGTGGCAATTATCATGTCCACATAATTCAATCGTGGCAATTATCATATCCACATAATTCAATCGTGGCAATTATCATATCCACATAATTCAATAATAATCCGCAGAACTTCTGTCTGCATAATAATTCATTCGAGGAATGTTTTGCTTGTGTCTATCTCGTCAAACATTTATAAAAGCATTTCATGTATTAGCAGTTCAAAATATATTTTAAAAGCATTTAATAAAGCAGTTATAAAAACAGCGCATGTATTCTCAGTCCTAATAATGTTAAGAGTAAAAGGGAGCAAATGAACTCACCCTACTGTATTTTGTAGTAAAAATACATATGACGATATTGAATAATGCAGGGTTGACCTCGGATTCACGAACCTATATCAATTATATATATTAAAACATATAATCGTAATCGAACAAGTTTATATATATTTTATTATGTATTAAGATTAATATTCTTATATATAATTTTATGTAATATTTATGGTAGTTGTAATACTTTTATATAGAAAATATATATATTTTTTTAATAATAATATTGTTAATATAAAAGTAATAATAATAATAATGATAATAACAATAATAATATTACTAATAATAATAATCTTAATGATAATTTTAATAAAAATGTTAATTTTGATATACATGATAATAATATAATAATAATAATAATAATAATAATAATAATAATAATAATAATAATAATAATAATAATAATAATAATAACATTAATAATGGAAATAATTGATTATACCATCACTATGCTTAGGTTTGTAGGCAGTACTTGGCCCCTTTTTTCTTTCTATATAAAGTTCAATAAATGAACGATGATGATCACATGATCATCCATCATATTATAGATCATTTTCATTTAATATAACTTCAAATTCATATCTCGGATTACAAAATCAGCATAGCATGCATATAAGAAGAAGCATAACATAAGCTTATTAGTACATTTAAGTTTTTAATTTAATCGGTCCTCAGTATGATCAAATGCTAATTTCCTGAATATACACAAAGTAGTTGAATACAAAATTATAACTTTTTGAAAATTGTACTAAATTTATAAATGCAGGGAGATCAAAGTTGCTCTCAATTTTACCAAATTCAAAGTCGAAACTCACCAACTGTGGGGCCCTGCATAGGACACGTATCATCATCATTTTCCTTCCATCAACATTTCGTTACTATTTTTTATAAAAATCATTTCTTATTAGTAGCGGTTATAAACCTTTGATTAATTGGTTTTGATAATTTTTTTTATTTAATTGATTCCATAATTTTATATTTAGTTGATTACATATATGTATCATGTATCGATATAATTTGTTTAAAAAGAATCGTAGAGTTGTTGTCACTTTAACTAATGGCAGACTGAAAGTTTTATTATATCCAACAATATATTAAAAGTTTCATTCACTAGCGGATAAAAAAAAATAATATTAATAAAACTACACCTGTGAACTGTAAAACACGCGGGTTTCTTGTAGGCAATCGATTTGATTATGGTCCCTCCATTATTCGGCACCCCACCAATTTAAAGTGAAAGACAATATGTCGATTGTAGTTGTAGTATCCTTTTTTTTGTTTTGTTTTTGTTTTTGTGAAAATTGGTGTGGGCCGACACATCACTTTAATCATGTATTAAATTTACACGTTTCCAATTACCATCAACTTTATTATAATAACTATCACACAAATGAATGCATCGGTAGTTTGATGGTTTTGGTTTTGAGAGGTTTTGTTCGTCCAGAAAACAGAACTAATCGGGAATGAATAATAGTAACGAAGGGAAGCAGCAACATAGTAGTTTGGTGTGGTGTTTCGGGTTGAGGTGATGATGATAGTGTTCGTGGCTGTAAAATAGAAACAAGTAAATTCGTTTAGCAGGTGGGTTCTTCAAGTGAACTAGAAAACATGATTCGAAAGGAATTTGCAGTAGTTTCTTCATGGGTTATAAAGATAATGAGTAGTAGCAACAATGGTTTTCTTTATTGGGTTTTTCATGGGTGTTTGTTGTGTTTCTATGGTGATGGTCCTTGGTGATCACGAAGATTAATTGTGGAACAACAATTGTGGCTCGTTATGATGGCGTGTGAGTTAGAGTGAAGGTGATGGCTTCGGGCTTGAGAGGAAGAATAAGAAGATTGAGTTTGTGGTGTTTGGTGATTAGTTAGCAAACAGAAGTTAGTAGCATAAAAAAAATAATCGAATAATGGTACTAGTGTATCTTTAAAGTTGTTTGTAATCTATATATTTGTTTGTGAATGATAAAGGGTCGACAGAATTCATACCTCAGGTACCAAAAATAAAAGAAAGTTTAAAGGGGAAAAGGATGGTAAACTAATTTTGTAATTTTGCTTGTGTTTTATCCTTTGATTGGTATAATTTTTAAGTCAGGAATCAATTACATACATCATGAAAATGATGGAAACTGATTACAACATTCTGTGTTAGCATATGGTGTATATATATATATGTATTTATACATCTGTATATATGTATACGTATATATATCTGTATTTGATATATGTGTAAGTATTTAATTACAATTTGTATGTATTCTTTCATATATCTGTTATTATATTCGTATTGATATTTATAGATTATAATTGACTTTATTCATATACATAAATATAATGATATACTTAATAATAAAAATATAAATTATAATAATGTAATAGTAATGATAATATTATTACTAATGATGATTATAATTGTTACTATAAAATGTAAAACAATTATATTCATGTACATATATATATATATATATATATATATATATATATATATATATATATATATATATATATATATATATATATACATATATATATATATATATATATATATATATATATATATATATATATATATATATATATATATATATATATATATATATATATATAATCAATTTACAAATAGTTGTTCGTGAATCGTTGGGAACAATTAAAGGTCAATTGAATAAATAAACATAGTTTCAAAATTTTCGAGTCTCAACATTACAGACTTTGCTTATCGCATCGAAGTTAAATAAGAATTAAGTTTAAATTTCATCAAAAATTCCCGGGTCGTCACAGTACCTACCCGTTAAAGAAATTTCGTCCCGAAATTTGAGTGAGGTTGTCATGGTTAACAATGAAAATGTTTTTCATGACGAATATGAGTTGATAAATAAAGTTTTATCATCATTGAGTAATATGGATAAAACAATTCAATTATTCGAAAAGTACGAATGAAGCTATTACAAAAAGATTGAGATGGATAAATGCAGATTTGTCTTAACCGGTGACGTAGTAATGGTTGATTTCCGGAATTCAAAGAATTCAAAAGAAAATCTTGGAAATCTATAAGATCTGATTCTTCGGCGAATAAGGAGAGTAAGATTTCTATAATTAAATACGGTGATCTGCCTCGACTACTTCGTCTGATATTTCTATTATAAATTTACCTTTTTCGTTCCATTAGTTTTCACCACTTCAATACCTTCTTTCATAATTCCAAGAATTGTGAAAATGCTTAATCCAGTTCTGATCCTTGTTCTTTTTCTGACTATCACCATGATTGTCCTTCTTTTCCAACTTCCCCCAGAAGAATCGGTTAACTTCTACTATTACCTTGGGGTTATGGTGTTTTTCATCTCTCATGTATTTACGTTGTTATCCGTATTGATATACATGATTTGTGAAGTCGGTGTTGTTGTTGGATTTTATATCTTCCCTTATGTTTCAGAGCTCTTTGCCTTTTTATTTTCTTCTCGATCTATAGTAAAGCGAGTAACGGTCCAGAATTCGTAGGTATGAAGTTTCGAATGAACACGACTAATGTTCTAAGAGAGAGATTGTAACAGCACGATCTTGATTGGTTAAATTATCAGAATTCAAGATAAAAGATAGAACTATCAGGAAGATATGTTCTCGATATGTTTAGAGATTAGATAGAATGTAAGAGTCGTGTAACATGGTACATGATGACGTTATAGTCTGTGAATCATCACGTTTCACTAGAAACTCAGCATGACTTACTGTAATATAATCACATTGATCAAGTGTCACTATATTATATTAACTCATGCATCAGTTCCCAATATTACTTCAATAACATTCATATTTTAAGCTCGAAAGTTTACAGAATATAGAAACTAACAGTTTCTATATGATGTAACACTGATAGCACGAAGAGATTAATGATTTCAGATAAGAATAGTTATAAAAATATCTTCAGAAATATGGAGGATATTTATAATGAAAGATACGATGATATCTTGGAATTTCTAATATCTAAGGATGGTGAAGAAAATTTGTTCGCAAGAGTTTGGAGTCAGAAGCAAGGTATTCGCTAAAGATTTCATCAGAAACAAAATCATCAGGATTCTTAATGTAAAAATTTAGTCCTTGTGATTTGTTCACAGTCTCTTTTATAGGTTGCTCAATCCATTTTCCAATTCCAACCTTTCTAAGCTTTACCTACATACTGTTCTTTATCGTCAAACTTTTTACGAATGTCTGCAGTTTCTGCTGCTTCCTTCAGCTTTTTCAACATTCAGTGTATTGATTCGTAGACTGGGTGCTTTTCAGAATTTCGGAATAGAAGATCATAATTCTAAGAGATAAATGTTATATGTATACCTATAACTGTTGATGTAGATATGCTGCGAGATTTCAAAATACTGATTGCTGGTTTATGATAATTGGTATGGCAGTTCTCGTTACACGATCCGGATGAGTATATGATAGGGTTTCTGTCATAACCCGACCTTAACCATAAGGACGAGTACAATAACATATGATTTCATCGCGAGGTTTTGACCTCTATATGCGACATTTTTCAAAAACTGCATTCGTTGTTACAAAACAAACCATAGCTTTTATTACAAATACAAGGTTTAAAAAACTTAATAATGATTATCGTTTAGCGATAATCTTAGACTTACAAACTTTACATGTGATAATAACAATACGACCTCTAACATATTTTACATTACAAAACCTCCGATATACAGTTTTATTTTTGATACAAATATGCATACTCAAGATCTTGCTTAAATTCAACATGTTGCAGCGGAAGCTTTTAGTTATCACCTGAGAATAAACATGCTTAAAATGTCAACATAAAGTTGGTGAGATATAGGTTTAATGCCGGCAGCGTTATGAATATAGACCACAAGATTTCATATATAAACGTTTTAATAAAAATATTCTAAGTTGTTGAGCACTTGATAACCATACTTAACATTTAATCAACGTCGCATATTCCCTTTATTATGAAATCTTACTACACCGTACCAAGTGTAGTCACCGAAACGAAGTACTGTGCAACCGTTGAATACTGGTCGTCCAGTTCGGTTGGGGTTGTCAGGCCCGATAGATCTATCAATAGGATTCGCGTTTACAATACCTCATGTAAATAGTAGTTACCAAGTTACAAGGAAGTATGCCAGTGGTACAACTCAACGTAGAATATATATTTTTAATCACTTGTGTCCATAACGTAAATCATAAAATGCATGTATTCTCATCCCGAAATATTTAGAGTTTAAAAGTGGGACTATATACTCACTTTTGTCTTGAAGGTATTTAACTCGACTTGGTCTCCGATAGATATCACGAACCTAACCATATATATAATATATCAACATATTTTCTTTTCAAGTAATCGTTACATATATATATATATATATATATATATATATATATATATATATATATATATATATATATATATATATATATATATATATACTTTTAATATTTTCTTAGTCCGTAGTTAGCAGTCCGATGTTAGTGGTCCACAATTAGTTGCTTAAATAAAATAAATAAAGACCCCATCGTATTCGTATTGATCAGAATTAATCTTGACCCATGGTACCATGTTGTCAAATGACGTGTTGCGTACATAAAGTACCGTGTTGTCAAATGACGTGTTGCGTACAATCATGAGGTCTTATGATTAATCTTCTCGTGTTGTTTACGGGTGGTCCTGAAATATATAAAATCAAATCATAAGTAAATATATATTAAATATTATGTTAATTAGCCAAGATATGATTAATCCGATTTTGTCATAATATGATATATTACAGGTCTTGAAGTGTCTTTAAAAATCAAATTAGAAGGATCTATTTAGTTTGCGAACAAGTTTGAAATCACTCAAACTATGTTCTTGTTGTTAAAATTTTATAACACAAAATAAGATAGCTATATAAATATGAATCGAATAAGGTTATGAATAAGGTTACTACCTCAAGTTACTTGGATAAAGCTACTGGAAAAGGTAAGAAAAATCTTGTAATCAAAAGAGTGGTGGAGTGGGATTGAAAGATTGGAAGTAATCTCCTTGAAATCGGATGACTATATTGATACGTTCTTGAGTAGGTAAATGAAGAGAGATTGGGGAGTGAATTAACTTGAAAGAAAATTGGAAATGAAATTGTATGTGTGTGTGTGCAAAATAGCATGATTATGGGATGGATATATAGGAGATTTAGTTTGTTTTCTTGCACAAAAGTCACACATGAGGTTAAATGGCTGGTTCCCACATGTAACATCATGTCTAGTGGCTGATCATTGAAGTTTATTGTTGGTATATAACAATAGTAAATACGTATAGAAGCTGGGTATGATACGGTTACATATACCCTAGATATACTTGTAGAAATTTTGAGGAATCGGAACGAGAATTCAAATTTGGACGGGTTTATAACTATAAAATAGGCTCAAAATATGGACGGGTTGCCACCCCTTGGACCCCGCTTATCGGGGGCGCTGCCCCCGAACCCCCGTCATAATCAAGATAAGTTCAAACAAGTGTGCACTCCACACTTCCCCAAACTTGTTCGATATTTATCAAGATTATTTTGGTTACAAATTAATCCCATTACACTTAAATCATATTGGTGACATAGATCACCAACACATTATATATTGTAAGTATATATGTCAAAGAATGTTACATATAGTTATCGTTTTGAAAACTTAAGTTAGTGGTCTCAAAGTATACTTATAACTCATTGTTGTTAGTTCACAATGAAATGTTAAACCATCCTTAAATCATGTTAAATATGTATAGATATGTACATATACATAATCGTATAATTATCGTGTGTTATATAGTTCGTGATATCATCGGTCAAATTGGACGGTCAAACGTTGTGTGAAACTCTTTTCAAAAACATAAGTCTCAACAGTTTGGATTGCTTATCATATTGGTAAGGTTTATTTTATGTAAATATTAATCTCATAAGTATAAAACGATCGGAAAAATCCGGGTCGTTACAGTACCTACCCGTTAAATAAATTTCGTCCCAAAATTTTAAAGTTGTACCTATTTTGCGTTGTCCGGAAACAAATGTGGATACTTTTGTTTCATCTAATCCTCTCGTTCCCAAGTAAACTCGGGACCCCTTCGAGCATTTCAACGAACCTTAACGATTGGTATGTTGCTCTGCTTGAGCCGTTTAACTTCACGGTCCATGATTTCGACTTGTTCTTCTATGAATTGTAGTTTCTCATCGACTTGGATTTCTTCAAGAGGAATGGTGAGATCTTCCTTTGCAAGACATTTCTTGAGGTTTGAGATGTGAAATGAATTATGTACCCCGGTGAGTTGTTGTGGTAACTCGAGTCGATAAGCTACCGGTCCGATGCGTTCGATGATCTTGAACGGGCCTACATACCTTGGGTTCAGTTTACCCCTTTTTCCAAAACGTATTACACCTTTCCAAGGTGACACCTTTAGCATAACCATGTCACCGATCTGAAATTCTAATGGTTTCCTTCGGACATCGGCGTAGCTCTTTTGGCGACTACGGGCTGTTTTCAATCTCTCCTTGATTTGCACTATCTTCTCAGTAGTTTCATGGATGATCTCGGGACCAGTTAATTGTCGATCTCCTACTTCATTCCAACAGATAAGGGATCTACACTTCCTTCCATACAGTGCTCCGAATGGTGCAGCTTTAATGCTCGCATGATAACTATTATTATACGAGAATTCTGCTAATGGTAGATATTTATCCCATCCATTTCCAAAATCGATCACACATGCCCTGAGCATGTCTTCAAGAGTCTGAATTGTTCTTTCACTCTGCCCGTCAGTTTGCGGATGGTATGCGGTGCTCATATCCAAACGGGTTCCCAGGGCCTCCTGTAGTGATTGCCAAAACTTTGATGTAAATCTACTATCACGATCGGATATAATGGAAATAGGTATTCCATGCATTGAAACAATTTCCTTTATGTATAATCGTAATAGTTTCTCCATTCTATCCGTTTCCTTTATAGGCAAGAAATGTGCAGATTTGGTGAGACGATCAACTATTACCCAAATGGTGTCATAACCCCAGGCAGTCTTAGGTAACTTTGTGATGAAATCCATGGTAATACCATCCCATTTCCATTCTGGGATTTCTGGTTGTTGAAGTAACCCTGACGGCTTCTGATGTTCTGCTTTGACTTTGGAACAAGTTAAACATTCCCCAACATATGTTGCAACATCTGTCTTTAAATTAGGCCACCAATAATGTGTCTAAAGATCTTGATACATCTTTCCAACTCCAGGATGTATCGAGTATCTTGTCTTATGTGCCTCATTCAATATCAACTTCCTTAATCCACCCAACTTCGGTACCAAAATACGGCTTGCAAAATATCGAATTCCGTCTTCCCGCATAACGAGTTGCTTCTCATACTTCTTCATTATTTCATTTCCTTTGTTTTCTTTAGTAAGAGCTTCTCGTTGAGCCTCTTTGATTTGTGAGTTGAGATTCATGCGAATTTTTATGTTCATTGCTCGTACTCGAATTGGTTCCCGTTTCTTTCTGCTTAGAGCGTCGGCTACTACATTCGCTTTCCCGGGATGATAGCGAATCTCACAATCATAGTCGTTTATTAGCTCGACCCACCTACGTTGCCTCATGTTCAGCTGTTTCTGATCGAAAATATGTTGAAGGCTTTTATGATCAGTAAACACAGTGCATTTAACTCCATATAAATAGTGTCTCCATATCTTCAATGCAAACACTACTGCCCCCAATTCTAGATCATGCGTCGTATAATTCCGCTCGTGAATCTTCAATTGTCGAGATGCGTATGCAATAACTTTCTTTCGTTACATAAGGACGCAACCAAAACCTTGTCGCGAAGCGTCACAATATATCTCAAAATCATCGTTCCCTTCAGGTAACGATAAAATAGGTGCCGTGGTCAACTTATTCTTGAGTAATTGAAATGCAATCTCCTGCTCAACGGTCCATTAGTACTTCTTCCTTTTTTGTGTTAACGCTATCAATGGTTTAGCTATTCGGGAAAAATCTTGAATAAACCTTCTATAATAACCGGCTAAACCCAAAAATTGGCGTATCTGCGTTGGTGTCTTAGGAGTCTCCCATTTTTCAATGGCCTCAATTTTAGCTGGATCAACCTGAATTCCTTTGCTACTAACAACGTGGCCAAGAAATTGCACTTCTTTCAACCAAAATGCACACTTAGAAAATTTGGCGTATAACTGTTCTTTTCTTAACAATTCTAATACCAACCTTAAATACTGCTCATGCTCTTGCTCACTCTTGGAATAGATAAGAATATCGTCAATGAAAACGATAATAAACCTATCTAAATACGGACTACAAACTCGATTCATGAGGTCCATGAATACAGCTGGCGCATTAGTCAACCCAAATGGCATGACCAAAAATTCATAATGACTGTAGTGTGTCCGAAAGGCAGTTTTCGGAATATCCTCTTCTTTGACACGTAATTGATGATAACCCGATCTTAAGTCGATTTTCGAGTACACACATGGTCCTTGCAATTGATCAAATAAGTCATCAATTCTCGGTAGTGGATACCGATTCTTGATAGTTAACTTATTTAATTTACGATAATCTATACACATTCGGAAAGATCCATCTTTCTTCTTGATGAATAAAATCGGAGCTCCCCACGGTGAAGTGCTCGGTCGTATGAAACCACGGTCCAGTAATTCTTGTAACTGGCTTTGTAACTCTTTCATCTCAGATGGTGTAAGTCTATATGGAGCACGAGCCACTGGTGCAGCTCCTGGTACTAGATCTATTTGAAATTCTACAGATCTAAATGGAGGTAATCCCGGCAACTCTTTCGGAAATACTTCAGGAAAATCTCTTGCCACAGGCACGTCGTTGATGCTCTTCACTTTTTCCTTTGTTTCAACTTTATTAACATGTGCTAGGATAGCATAGCACCCTTTTTTCAAGAACTTTTGAGCTTTCAAACAACTAATGAGTTTTAGCTTTGAGTTACCCTTCTCTCCATAAATCATTAATGGCGTTCTATCCTTACGAGGAATGCGAATTGCCTTCTTGGCGCACACAACTTCAGCTCCTATTTTGGACATCCAGTCCATGCCGACTATTACATCAAAACTTCCTAATTCTACGGGTATCAAATCAATCTTAAATTTTTCTCCGGCTAAATTTATTTTACAATCACGGCAAATTTTATCGGCTTTAATTAGTTTACCATTAGCTAACTCAATCATGTACTTAGCATCTAGAGGTAATGATGAACAATTCAATTTAGCATTAAAGTCTCTACACACGTAACTTCTATCGGCACCAGTATTAAATATAATAGATGCGGATAAGTTATTAATGGTAAACGTACCCGTAACAAGCTCTGGGTCTTCATACGCCTCTCTAGCATTAATAACAAATGCTCTTCCACGTGCAGATCCGTTATTCTTCTCTGGATTCGGGCACTGACTCTTATAATGACCCTGTTTTCCACACCCATAACAAGTAACAGTGGCCAAGGCAGTTCTATTTGCATTGGTGGCAGGAGTCTTGGTACCATTTGTATTTGTAGCGGGTACCCTACAATCTTCAGCAAGATGACCTTTTCGATTACAATTGTTACACACCACATTACAATAACCAGAGTGATGTTTGTGGCATCTGTTACATAAAGGATTTCTTCCCTTGTAACCTGAGTTCGAACCGCTACCCGCACCTTGTGTGGTTTCTTGTTTCTTGTTGGATTGTTGATGATAACCTTCCCACTTTCTTTTGTTTCCCGATGTCTTGACATCAGTGTTCTTATCCATAATAATATGGTCCATCAACTCGTTCGCCATGGTGATAGCTTCATGAATAGTCTTGGGTTTGGATGCTGTAACATTTGCCTTGACCTTTTTAGGCAAACCGTCTTTGTACAGTTCAATCTTCCGTTCTTCGGTTGGTACCAATTCGGGACATAGCAAAGCTAATTCCATGAATCGCTAATTGTAGGTGGTGAGTTCAGTACCAACAGCTTTCAGGCTTCGTAATTCAGCTTCCAACTTCCTAACCTCGTTCCTTGGACAATATTCGTTGATTAGCATTGTTTTGAATTCTTCCCAAGGAGTATCATAAGCTACATCTCCTCCTACGGCGTTCACATAGTTTTTCCACCACGTGAGTGCACTATCTTGTAGGGTGCACGATGCATACTTGGTCATGTCCTTCTCAATACAACCACTAATTTTAAACACATACTCAATCTTTTCGATCCATCGGGTTAAACCAACCGGTCCTTCTGTTCCACTGAATGATGAGGGCTTGCAACCTTGAAAAGTTTTGTAAGTGCACTCCACATGAGGATTTGGGGTAACTGTAGCACCTCTTGCAGCCTCGACCCATAACATTCTGTCGTTCACTCGCTGATTGATGAGTTCCTGGATTTCTTGTTCCGTCATTCGGTTCAATCGCGCCATAATCTTCAACAAAAATGAAAAAAAATAATTATTCACATGGAATATTATAGATGTAGTATGTATTTACAGTACATCATAGCTTATTAATAATATGAACCAGTTATTATTATAAAAGCCTTTTCTTCTTATTAGCGTTTTATAATTATATCTAGGGTAGTACCTACCCGTTAAAGTTCATACTTTATAGCTTCATACGAAAATCAATTACTACCACCCAAATAATACTTAACCATGGAAAATTATTGCATTTCACACTTCACTATTTTACATATGCTTATCTTACATCAAACATTAAGCAAACCACACTAGTAATATTATACAAAATATTATATGATCCCATGGTTTAAAACAACAGCGTATCATTTAACCCAAAGCGTTTGTGTTCAAAGAAATCTCTTAAAGGTTATCCTGGTTGTCTCCCTGCGTTTTGGCTGAGGAACCAAAGAACTGGATGTCGGGATAGAACTAATAGGAATAGCGGGAATAGGTGTGGAAGTATCTGCTGGAGTTGGTGCCACAACATCCTCTCTAGACTCGGGATTTAGATTTTCCATTTCAGTAGCCTTTCATTTCTTTCCTCGTTCGAACTTGTCTTTCGTAATTTCCTGTATTTCTTCCTCCTCAGGATCACTTTCCGGTTCCTCTTCAATTGATTCATTCGGAACTTGTGAGTCTTCCCCATAGGTATCGTTTTCATCATCAGATAGATTAATGACTGGAACACCATTTGAAGAGTCTGGTTCGGAGTCGCTGAATGTGATAATAAGTTCTAAGCCAGACATCTATCACATAACAACTAGCACGTTAATACTACATAATATTTACATATAATTTTTAACCAACAAGGATAAGCAATAGTTTTTGAAATCAAACACGGTCAAAGTCCAGACTCACTAATGCATCCTAACAAACTCGATAAGACACACTAATGCAAATTCTCTGGTTCTCTAAGACCAACGCTCTGATACCACATGTCATAACCCGACCTTAACCATAAGGACGAATACAATAACATATGATTTCATCACGAGGTTTTGACCTCTATATGCGACATTTTTCAAAAACTGCATTCGTTTTTACAATACAAACCATAGCTTTTTTTACAAATACAAGGTTTAAACAACTTAATAATGATTATCGTTTAGCGATAATCTTAGACTTACAAACTTTACATGTGATAATAACAATACGACCTCTAACATATTTTACATTACAAATCCTCCAATATGCAGTTTTATTTTTGACACAAATATGCATACTCAAGATCTTGCTTAAATTCAACATGTTGCAGCGGAAGCTTTTAGTTATCACCTGAGAATAAACATGCTTAAAACGTCAACATAAAGTTGGTGAGATATAGGTTTAATGCCGGCAGCGTTATGAATATAGACCACAAGATTTCATATATAAACGTTTTAATAAAAATATTCTAAGTTGTTGAGCACTTGATAACCATACTTAACATTTAATCAACGTCGCATATTCCCTTTATTATGAAATCTTACTACACCGTACCAAGTGTAGTCACCGAAACGAAGTACTGTGCAACCGTTAAATACTGGTCGTCCAGTCCGGTTGGGGTTGTCAGGCTCGATAGATCTATCAACAGGATTCGCGTTTACAATACCTCATGTAAATAGTAGTTACCAAGTTACAGGGAAGTATGCCAGTGGTACAACTCAACATAGAATATATATTTTTAATCAGTTGTGTCCATAACGTAAATCATAAAATGCATGTATTCTCATCCCGAAATATTTAGAGTTTAAAAGTGGGACTATATACTCACTTTTGTCTTGAAGGTATTTAACTCGACTTGGTCTCCGATAGATATCACAAACCTAACCATATATATAATATATCAACATATTTTCTTTTCAAGTAATCATTATATATATATATATATGTATATATATATATATATATATATATATATATACTTTTAATACTTTTAATATTTTCTTAGTCCGTAGTTAGCAGTTCGATGTTAGTGGTCCACAATTAGTTGCTTAAATAAAATAAATAAAGACCCCATCGTATTCGTATTGATCAGAATTAATCTTGACCCATGGTACCATGTTGTCAAATGACGTGTTGCGTACATAAAGTACCGTGTTGTCAAATGACGTGTTGCGTACAATCATGAGGTCTTATGATTAATCTTCTCGTGTTGTTTACGGGTGGTCCTGAAATATATAAAATCAAATCATAAGTAAATATATATTAAATATTATGTTAATTAGCTAAGATATGATTAATCCGATTTTGTCATAATATGATATATTACAGGTCTTGAAGTGTTTTTAAAAATCAAATTAGAAGGATCTATTTAGTTTGCGAGCAAGTTTGAAATCACTCAAACTATGTTCTTGTTGTTAAAATTTTATAACACAAAATAAGATAGCTATATAAATTTGAATCGAATAAGGTTATGAATAAGGTTACTACCTCAAGTTATTTGGACAAAGCTACTGGAAAAGGTAAGAAAAATCTTGGAATCAAAAGAGTGGTGGAGTGGGATTGAAAGATTGGAAGTAATCTCCTTGAAATCGGATGACTATATTGATACGTTCTTGAGTAGGTAAATGAAGAGAGATTGGGGAGATAATTAACTTGAAAGAAAATTGGAAATGAAATTGTATGTGTGTGTGTGCAAAATAGCATGATTATGGGATGGATATATAGGAGATTTAGTTTGTTTTCTTGCACAAAAGTCACACATGAGGTTAAATGGCTGGTTCCCACATGTAACATCATGTCTAGTGGCTGATCATTGAAGTTTATTGTTGGTATATACCAATAGTAAATATGTATAGAAGCTGGGTATGATACGGTTACATATACCCTAGATATACTTGTAGAAATTTTGAGGAATCGGAACGAGAATTCAAATATGGACGGGTTTATAACTGTAAAAGAGGCTCAAAACTGGGCTTTTATTTTTGGGTCAAACCGGGCCAAAATAAAATTTTAAGACATTTTTAATAAAGCAATGTTAGCCCAACCCCAGCCAGGGGCTCTGCCCCTTGGACCCCGCCAGGGGTTGCCACCCCTTGGACCCCGCTTATCGGGGGTGCTGCCCCCGAACCCCCGTCATAATCAAGATAAGTTCAAACAAGTGTGCACTCCACACTTCCCCAAACTTGTTCGATATTTATCAAGATTATTTTGGTTACAAATTAATCCCATTACACTTAAATCATATTGGTGACATAGATCACCAACACATTATATATTGTAAGTATATATGTCAAAGAATGTTACATATAGTTATCGTTTTGAAAACTTAAGTTAGTGGTCTCAAAGTATACTTATAACTCATTGTTGTTAGTTCACAATGAAATGTTAAACCATCCTTAAATCATGTTAAATATGTATAGATATGTACATATACATAATCGTATAATTATCGTGTGTTATATAGTTCGTGATATCATCGGTCAAATTGGACGGTCAAACGTTGTGTGAAACTCTTTTCAAAAACATAAATCTCAACAGTTTGGATTGCTTATCATGTTGGTAAGGTTTATTTTATGTAAATATTAATCTCATAAGTATAAAACGATCGGAAAAATCCGGGTCGTTACAGTTTCAATGAATGTAATAACTTTTAAGAAAGTCAAAGATCAATGAAGTTGCTGGTAAGTTTACTGCTAATGTGGTGGAATATAAACGGATCTCCGGTAACGATGACGAAAGGGCAACGTATATATCGAGGTGGTAATAAGGCTAGTCCGACTGAAAAGTTGAAGTTGACTTGCTGAAGCTGTGACAAAATTGGCTATTTTGAAAAGGGATTATCAAGTTATTTTCGGTAATACTAACGTTAAAGGAATTTGTACAGCTACGTGTCAAACGTTTACTCAGTTTCTGAGAGTTTTCAGGTGCATAACTATACGCATCAATCTTTTCTTCCGTAGATGAAGTGCGGTTGGTTCATCTTCTCGACCGAGGTGTTTTCAAGAAAAATGAAAGGTTTGAATGCAGATTGTAATCATAAAGATACAAATGAGGTTTTAAGATGAAATCAAGTGGCAAACTTGAAGAATTGTTTAGTTTCATATGTTATAATCAATATTTTAATTCATTTTAATTGTCCAATGTTATTAGTCCACAGTCGATAGTCCACAGTTAACAGTCCAATAATTTGTATATAAATTAATATATAATATTCGAATTAATTAATACGTATCGTGACCCGTGTACATGTCTCAGACTCGATCACAACTCAAACTATATATATTATTGTAGAATCAACCTCAACCCTGTATAGAGAACTCGATCATTACTTCATATAGTGTGTCTATGGTTATTCCAAATGATATATATAGATGCGTCGATATGATATGTCAAAACCTTGTATACATGTCCCGATATTTAAAGTGCGTAAAAATAAATAACAGAAATTTAAATGACGATAAATAAAGTGCATAAAGTAAATAACAGAAATTAAATGATGATAAATAAAATTGCGAGAATGTAAATAGGGATAATTAAATTGCGATAAATAAAATGTATTCAGTTAGCTAAGAACAATTAGCTGGGAACAGTTAGCGTGGATTCTTAACAAAATTTCTCATAGTTAATTTGTTCGTTTCTAACAAATTTTATTTTGTCAACTGTTTTCTTCATTATGCCACTTGTTGGATTCTGATAAATCAAAATCCCAATATGAAATTAGATGAATATGGTTATTCTGTGGTGAACGGATTTGTATATCGGTGGATGTAAGTAGGATAGTAAACGACTGTTGAATCAACTTCGAAGAATGTACAGTGTAACTTATTAATGTGAAATCTGAATATTCCGCGGGTATTACCTACCCGTTAAAATATTTTCACCATTAACGGTTTGTACAAATGAATTTTTAATTACCATCTTTATGAAAATATACTTACATATATATTTTCTTCAGATGTAATCATGAATTTAATGAGTCAATATGATATTAGACTCATTTGATTTACTGTTAGAATAAGAATATATAATCTCTAAAACATTAAAGATTATATAATCGCCATGTCGAAAGAAGATAAATAATGTAGAATGATTCGTAGAACAATGATTATGCTCGAGGTACCGAATGAGATATTGGGGCATGTGATGTTGAAACTTGTGTTGTTGGTGGAACTGTTGATGACGATGATGTTGTTGAAGCTGGTACATTTTGCACCATATTCTCCAAATTGAGTACTCGAGCGCGAAGTTCGTTGACTTCTTGTATTACTCCGGGATGATTGTCGGTCGAAATGAGTAGATGAATAAGGTTTAGAATTTTAGATAGAATATAATCGTGGCGAGATATTCGGGAAATGAGTGAGAAAATAGTATCTCAAACAGGTTCGCCGGTAAGTGCTTCAGGTTCACCGCCAAGAGGTGAATTTGGTTGATGGAAAAGATCACCTTCTTTTTGTCTCCAATGATTAAGTCAACTACGAATCCATCAGATGAATTGGGAATGACTGATTAGTTGATCTATTCCGGTCACACTGCTTTCGGAGCTCGAGTGAAACTCCATATCGGAATCAGAGGGACTTGAACTAGTGGCGAATTCCATTTCGTACGATTGAATAAAGAATTTTTCGATATGAAATGATTTTTGAATATTGGATGAAATTCTAACTACATAGAATATCTATATATATAGTTCTAAAGATTTCGTAGACTACAAAGGAATTTATGGCATATGTCAGGCAAATCTACAGTAACAGATGCGCTAAGATATGAATTATCAGATACGCTAAAATATGAATTTTTGTCTATACACAATTTATGCAGTCAATGCAGTAAAACGTGTCTAGACTAAGAATGATAAGTAGGTAATTTCCTAAGGATGATAAGCAGATGATTTTCGACACGAAATGATAAGCAAAACTTTTGACATGCAGACACAGTCGAAGTCCAGACTCACTAATGCATCCTAACGACTATCAGTTAGACATACTAATGCAAGACCTGGTTCGCTAAGACCACCGCTTTGATACCAACTGAAATGCCCCGTCCTAATCCATCTGGATGAAGTCTTCAACAGTTGGTCCCATTGCGAGGTTCTGACCTCTATATGCCATAAACGGCTCCATGTAATATGAGCAAATGCACAGCGGAAGATTTCTTTCATATCTGAGAATAAACATGATTTAAAGTGTCAACCAAAAGGTTGGTGAGTTCATAGGTTTATCATAAAACAATAAAATTCATCATTTTGATAGACCACAAGATTTAAATCCTGCATGGTACAAATGGGCCCAAATCCTATACCCACCTGTAATGTACATGCGATATCTTTTAAATACAGTACACCTTTCTCGTGTACGAAATCATTTTTCATAAATCTTAGTAACCGTACACATATCTTGTGCACAAAAATAACATACACATAACCTGTGTATAAAATCATTCTCTCGATACATAACATTCACTTCAATTGGTGGCAATTATCATGTTCACATAATTCAACGGTGGCAATTATCATGTCCACATAATTCAATCGTGGCAATTATCTTCAATCGTGGCAATTATCATATCCACATAATTCAATAATAATCCGCAGAACTTCTGTCTGCATAATAATTCATTCGAGGAATGTTTTGCTTGTGTCTATCTCGTCAAACATTTATAAAAGCATTTCATGTATTTGCAGTTCAAAATATATTTCAAAAGCATTTAATAAAGCAGTTATAAAAACAGCGCATGTATTCTCAGTCCTAAAAATGTAAAGAGTAAAAGGGAGCAAATGAACTCACCCTACTGTATTTTGTAGTAAAAATACATATGACGATATTGAATAATGCAGGGTTGGCCTCGGATTCACGAACCTATATCAATTATATATATTAAAACATATAATCATAATCGAACAAGTTTATATATATTTTATTATGTATTAAGATTAATATTCTTATATATAATTTTATGTAATATTTATGGTAGTTGTAATACTTTTATATAGAAAATATATATTTTTTTTAATAATAATATTGTTAATATAAAAGTAGTAATAATAATGATAATAACAATAATAATATTGCTAATAATAATAATCTTAATGATAATTTTAATAAAAATGTTAATTTTGATATACATGATAATAATATAATAATAATAATAATAATAATAATAATAATAATAATAATAATAATAATAATAATAATAATAATAATAATAATAATAATAATTACATTAATAATGGAAATAATTGATTATACCATCACTATGCTTAGGTTTGTAGGCAGTACTTGGCCCCTTTTTTCTTTCTATATAAAGTTCAATAAATGAACGATGATGATCACATGATCATCCATCATATTATAGATCATTTTCATTTAATATAACTTCAAATTCATATCTCGGATTACAAAATCAGCATAGCATGCTTATAAGAAGAAGCATAACATAAGCTTATTAGTACATTTAAGTTTTTAATTTAATCGGTCCTCAGTATGAACAAATACTAATTTCCTGAATATACACAAAGTAGTTGAATACAAAATTATAACTTTTTGAAAAGTGTAATAAATTTATAAATGCAGGGAGATCAAAGTTGCTCTCAATTTTACCAAATTCAAAGTCGACACTCACCAACTGTGGGGCCCTTCATAGGACACGTATCATCATCATTTTCCTTCCATCAACATTTCGTTACTATTTTTTTTATAAAAATCATTTCTTATTAGTAGCGGTTATAAACTTTTGATTAATTGGTTTTGACTATTTTTTTTTATTTAATTGATTCCATAATTTTATATTTAGTTGATTACATAGATGTATCATGTATCGATATAATTTTTTTAAAAAGAATCGTAGAGTTGTTGTCACTTTAACTAATGGCAGACCGAAAGTTTTATTATATCCAACAATATATTAAAAGTTTCATTCACTAGCGGATAAAAAAAAATAATATTAATAAAACTAAACCTGTGAACTGTAAAACATGCGGGTTTCTTGTAGGCAATCGATTTGATTATGGTCCCTCCATTATTCGGCACCCCACCAATTTAAAGTGAAAGGCAATATGTCGATTGTAGTTGCAATATCCTTTTTTTTTGTGAAAATTGGTGTGGGCCGACACATCACTTTAATCATGTATTAAATTTACATGTTTCCAATTACCATCAAATTTATTATAATAACTATCACACAAATGAATGCATCGGTAGTTTGATGGTTTTGGTTTTGAGAGGTTTTGTTCATCCAGAATACAGAACTAATCGGGAATGAATAATAGTAACGAAGGGAAGCAGCAACATAGTAGTTTGGTGGGGTGTTTCGAGTTGAGGTGATGATGATAGTGTTCGTGGCCATAAAACAGAAACAAGTAAATTCGTTTAGCAGGTGGGTTCTTCAAGTGAACTAGAAACATGATTCGAAAGGAATTTGCAGTAGTTTCTTCGTGGGTTATAAAGATAATGAGTAGTAGCAACAATGGTTTTCTTTATTGGGTTTTTCATGGGTGTTTGTTGTGTTTCTATGGTGATGGACCTTGGTGATCACGAAGATTAATTGTGGAACAACAATTGTGGCTCGTTATGATGGCGTGTGAGTTAGAGTGAAGGTGATGGCTTCGGGTTTGAGAGGAAGAAGAAGAAGATTGAGTTTGGTGTGTTTGGTGATTAGTTAGCAAACAGAAGTTAGTAGCATAAAAATAATCGAATAATGGTACTAGTGTATCTTTAAAGTTGTTTGTAATCTATATATTTGTTTGTGAATGATAAAGGGTCGACAGAATTCATACCTCAGGTACTAAAAATAATAGAAAGTTTAAAGGGGAAAAGGATGGTAAACTAATTTTGTAATTTTGCTTGTGTTTTATCCTTTGATTGGTATAATTTTTAAGTCAGGAATCAATTACATACATCATGAAAATGATGGAAACTGATTACAACATTCTGTGTTAGCATATGGTGTATATATATATGTATTATACATCTGTATATATGTATACGTATATATATCTGTATTTGATATATGTGTAAGTATTTAATTATAATTTGTATGTATTCTTTCATATATCTGTTATTATATTCGTATTTATATTTATAGATTATAATTGACTTTATTGATATACATAAATATAATGATATACTTAATAATAGAAATACAAATTATAATAATGTAATAGTAATGATAATATTATTACTAATGATGATTATAATAGTTACTATAAAATGTAAAACAATAATATTCATGTACATATATATATATATATATATATATATATATATATATATATATATATATATATATATATATATATATATATATATATACATACTTAAATATATATGAATCCATTTACAAATAGTTGTTCGTGAATCGTTGGGAACAGTTAAAGGTCAATTGAATAAATAAACACAGTTTCAAAATATTCGAGTCTCAACATTACAAACTTTGCTTATCGCGTCGAAGTTAAATAAGAATTAATTTTAAATTTGGTCAGAAATTCCCGGGTCGTCACAATCACCTACGAAACGGCGTATTATATGTGTGTAGTAAGTTCCCGAATCATATTATGCGTTTTACGAACTTGAAACCTTGATAACGAGCTTTAAATGATCAATCGACGAGAATTCGATTATTATAAATGATGTTTTTGTTTGATGAAAAGTGTTTAGTTGTATTCCTTGTTAAATTACCATTCTAACAATATAGGATACGTATTTTGAGTGTTTTCGGTTCTTGATTTATGTTTGAAAGAAGTTTGGCTTGACACTTGGAAAATTCAGCATTTCAGCACCTGGAGGACCCAAATTGCGGCCGTAACCCAAGCCATTGCGGCCGTAACCCACGCCATTGCGACCGTAACCCACGCCATTGCGACCGTAACATTTTGGTATGTCCAAAATTGATATTTTTCGTTTAACATGAAACTTGTTCTAACATGCTCATATATGATTATTAGACTTAGAAAAATAGTTCGGGACCCGACCCGTACGTGTTGACTATTTCGTTGACTTTGACTTGACCAAATTTGACTTTTGCCCAAACTTAACCAAATACTTATGCAATCATTCAAACATGCTTTTATCTTAATATCTTGCATGAAACTTGACAAGTTGACTCACATGCTATATTTATCGAGTCATAACGAGCCATAGGACTAATTGAGCACTTTGACCAATCATGTTTACCGTTATTGATACAACCTACTTGTTTAGGTCAAGACTATCAATTGTCCTTGCACACGTTTACTTGTGAAGTACTTTATTACTCGTGCACTCAAGGTGAGATCATAGTCCCACTTTTACCCTTTTAAACTTACATTTGGGATGAGAAAACATAAACGTTTCATTTTACAAAGTGAACACAAGTATGAAAACAAACATTCTACATACGTGTTATAACAAAATCCTCAATTCGATTATCATTAGTTACACTTGCCAGGTGTAAGCGAGAACTTATGTTGTATGGCCATATGGGTTTGAAAAACCCTCATTCGGACGGTTTGCTACCATTACTTCGGATAAAATATATTTTCGAGAAATAGTGTATGTTCTAACACTATTGTGATGGGGTTCTATGGAAAGAAAGTTACGCCTTGATAATTGGGTGCTCGTGATAACAATTTTTGGAATGGTTTACTATTATTGAAATGTTATAAATCTTGTGGTTCATTTTACTTACTCACTTACTTACTTAAACCTATGATTTTACCAACGTTTTCATTGACAGATTTCTATGTTTTTCTCAGGTCTTTGAACGATATGTGATATATGCTTCCGCTCATTATTTTGATACTTGCATGGGATGTCGAGTATATATGCATTTATGGAGCGTCTTTTGGCTACTTTTAAATTGTGTCTCATAGGTTTCATTGATACTTATAACGTAACTTGTGGTTGAACTATTCTTGTAAACTTTGAAACAATCTTTACATTTAAAATGAATGCGACATACTTTTGGTCAAACGTTGTTTTAAAGACTTATGACCACGTAACGGGACCTAAGTAGACGGCGCCGTAAATGACATTTTTGTCGGGTCGCTACAGATGTCGTTCATGCGGTTGTTCAATCATCAGGTTTGTCATTTGGTACGTGGCAGTTTTGGTAGGGTGGTTGAGGTGATGGTACCATGGTGTTTGGTTTGATTTGAAAATAGAAAACAAGGTGGTGGTTCAAAGTGTCTGCCGTTTGAAGGTGATCAAATTTAGTCGAGCATGTAAGGTGTATCTATATATGCATACATATAAGTTTATATGTAGACTTTACAATATCATATATTATATATCATTATCACATAATGTTAATAAGGAAATAGTATTAGTGCAGAGACAATGATATGAAACTGATTCGTATGCTTATTAGATATTTATTTCTGACAAATTTTGTTATTTAGCTTGGAAGCAATCGACCAGAAGAATCAATCAAGAAGAAAAAGAATAGAAAGTAGAAAGTGATGGCTAACAGATTCGTACTACATTTGATATCAATATCTCACAATTTTGTATCTGTTTGTTTTGTAGTGTTTAATTGAGATCGATGAAGAATCTTGAGCAGGAGAAGGAAATAAGAAAACAGAAATAGATAGAGACTTGCAACGAATTCGTACGCTTTAACTGTTATTGACAGCTAACAATTTTGATCTTGATTGTTTTGTAGCGAGGAAGGTGGTCGACAAAGAATCAATTTGAGTCAGAAGAAGAAGAATAAAATATATACAGATTGCTCAAGTTCCATTACTTTGTACGATTAAATGAATGTGATTGAAGATTCAATCAGACAAAAAAAATGTAATTTCCTAAAATTTGATTGTGAAAGGAAACAGATTCTTGTATCTATCTGTATGAGTTTTTATATTAATTATAATTTAATAGTTATAATTGTATTACTAATAATCAAAATACTAATAATAATATTTATAATAGGATTAATAATAACAATATTAATAATGATATAAAAAAATAATACCTAATAATAATAATAAGTATAATGATAAGAGTAAAATGGTAATAATAATTTTAAATAACATGATGATTTTTAGTAATAATAATTATAATAATAATTAAGATTATAGTTTTAATTATTTTTACAATAACCTTTATATTTAGAAATATTTATTTTGATAACCCTAAAATTATCAGAATTTCATTAATAACAGTAATAATAATAATTTAAATAATACTAACATTGACATTAGTATTAATAATAATAATGACAGTAGTAATTATTTTATTACAACAACTTATTATTTACCTTGTACTTAATTTAATACAATGATATTATGTTTTATTCATAATGTAAATTTGTAATGATTATATATTATATATTATGTAATAACTTTTATTCAGCATTAAATTTTTATACATTTATATATATTACAACATATGATATTACAATTTAGAATTTTAATTATCATATATATATATATATATATATATATATATATATATATGCACACATGTGTATTTACAATTAAGTGTTCGTGAATCGTCGGGAACGGTTGAAAGTTAATTGAACAGTTCAATATTTTTGAGACTTAACCTAAAAGACTTTGCTTAAAATATTAAATCATAACGAGAGTTTGGTTTAAAATTTATCGAAAATTCCCGAATCATTACAGTACCTACCCGTTAAAGAAATTTCGTCCTGAAATTTTAGTAGTGATAGTTGGAATTGAAATCGGGAATGTGTCTGTACCAGATTTGAACTCAGATTCTTAATAGACAATTTTTAGTTGTCCAAGAATGTTTCATCACAGAATAATGATAAGATTAAAGATTTCTTCGAGGTTGATACGCAGATATTTTTATGAATGCCCTACTCAAGTCGAGTCCAGTTTCAGGATAAATTTGAATAAAGTAATATGGTTCGTGATGAATACAAGTCAAGTAACACGGTTCGTGGTGATGGTAAGGTTGATCAAGCATTACCATCATCACAATCCATTAGAACTTCTGCATGACTTATCATAATATAATTACATTGATCAAGTGTCATTATATTACATTAACTCATGCTTTCATTCCAATATTACTCAAGAATATCCAAGGATTTAAAAGTTCTAGGGTTTCACTAGAATTTAGAATTCAAAGTAGTTTTCGATATGATATATCAAGGATAGAATGACGGTGAAGGTAATTTACGAATGCGAATGATATAAGGATTCCTTCACGATGTTGCGGATATTGTAATTAGGGAAGATATAACGATATCAACTATATGAGAAATGAGGAAAGAAGATTTAAATATTTTTCCGAGCTTTTCCAACGTAGCATTCTTTTGTTATCAAACTCCTGTCTTCTAAGACTTTCAGCCATTTTATACTGCTTCATCAGTATTCTCATATCTGAATTGTTGGTTATCAATCCGAGGTATTTTCAGGAATTCTGAAGGGTTTGAACGCAGATTGTAATCGTCAAGATATATATGATGTTTTAGAATTTTGAATGATACGAATATTTTTCTGAGTTTATGAATAGAAGTGATGTTCTAGCACATTTTTGAAGTCAAAGTATTGCTTTGAAAGATATAGGGATCTAAGAGTGGTTTCACCTGTTAAATCTTGACTTGAATTCTGATCGGTCAAAATCCGAATATGAAATTTAATTTGAATGAAAATAGTTGTTCTTTGGTGAACAAATACATATATGTGCAGATTTGAGCAGTATTGTTAATGACTGTTGAATCTGGATTGAAGAATGTACAGTGTAACTTACTAATGTGAAACTAAATATTCCCCGGGTATTACCTACCCGTTAAAATATTTTCATCATTAATAGTTTGTACAAGAGAACTTTTAATTACAATATTTATGAAAATATATATACATATATATTTTCTTTAGATGTAATCATGAATTTAATGAGTAAATATAATATTAAACTCATTTGATTTACCGTTAGAACTAGAATACATAATCTCTAAAACATTAGAGATTACATAATCGCCACGAAGAATGAAGATGAATGATGTAGAACGATATGTAGAATGAAAACAATCGATGTAGAGCAAGATTATGCTTGAGGTACAGATTGTGAGGTTGAGGCTTATAATGCGGATGTTGAGGCATGTGATGTTGAAACTTGGGTTGTTGTTGGTACTGGTGTTGATGTTGGTGGTACTGTTGGTGCCGGTGTTGTTACTGAAGTTGGTAAGTTTTGCACCATATTTTCCAGAGACACTACTCGAGCGCGAAGCTCGTTGACTTCTTCCATTATTCTGGGATGATTGTTGGTTGGAACGAGCGGATAAATAAGGTTTCTCAGAAATGAGGCTGAAAATGGTGTTTCGGATAGGTTCGCCGGTAAGTGCTTCAGGTTCCTCGCCAAGAGGTGAATTCGGTTGGTGGAAAGGATCGCCTCCTTCTTGTTTCCATTGATTAAGTAGACTACGAACCCATCCTCAATTCATCCAGAATTGATGATGGCTGATTGGTTGATTCATTTCGGTGACGCTGTTTTCGGTGCTCACATGGATATCCATATCGGAATAGCTGTCGGAATCCGAGGAACTTGAACTAGTGGCGAGTTCCATTTCGTACGAGTGAATAAAGGATTTTTTGATATGAAATGATTTTTGAATATTGGATGATATTCTAACTACATAGAATATCTATATATATAGTACTAAAGATTTCGTAGACTACAGAGGAATTTACGGCATATGTCAGGAAAGTTTACAGTAACAGATATGCTAAGATATGAATTATCAGATACGCTAAGATATGAATTTTGTCTATACACTATTCATGCAGTCAATGAAGTAAAACGTGTCTAGACTAAGAATGATAAGTAGGTAATTTTCTACAGATGATAAGTAGATGATTTCCGACTAGAAATGATAAGCAAAACTTTTGACATGCAGACACGGTTGAAGTCCAGACTCACTAATGCATCTAAACAACTATCAGTTAGACACACTAATGCAAGACCTGGTTCGCTAAGACCACCGCTCTGATACCAACTAAAAGGACCCGTTCATATACATTATAAACGATTCACAATAGTTGATTACATCGGGAGGTATTTGACCTCTATATGATACATTTTACAAACATTGCATTCGTTTTTAAAAGACAAGTTTTCTTTACATTGAAAGTTGACAGCATGCATACCATTTCATAATACATCCAACTATAATTGACTTAATAAAAATTTTGATGTACTCAACGACTCGAATGCAACGTCTTTCGAAATATTCCATGAATGACTCCAAGTAATATCCTTAAAATGAGCTAATGCACAGCAGAAGATTTCCTTAATACCTGAGAATAAACATGCTTTAAAGTGTCAACCAAAAGGTTGGTAAGTTCATAGGTTTATCATAAGCAGTAAAATTCATTATTTTGATAGACCACAAGATTTAAAAACAGTACACCTATCTCGTATACAAAACCATTTTTCATAATGCTTGGCAGAGTATGTTCGTATCCTTTTCTCCCCTTTAGGTTGCCTCGCGAATTTTTAATAACCGTACACATATCTCGTGCACAAAATATAATACACATAACCTGTGTATAAAAATCATTCTCTCGATAAATAACATTCACTTTGCATTCATTGCTTGGCTTGGTAACCGACCTTAACATATAATGCGCATCAATAATATCCCAAAAACAGAACATCTCGTTTGTATAAATATATAAACTTCGAAGTACTAAACACCACATCCACTAGCTCTTTCGTCTAGTGAATATTCTGGGTGGGGGTGTTAAACCCGGTAGTTACCTTTAGGATTCGCGTGAATTAGGGCCATACCCGTTTTCTAATTCTTAGGTTACTAAGCAATAATAATCAAGGGGAAATATTCACATCAATTAGTGGCAATTATCACGTCCAACTAATTCAATAATAATCAACAGAACCTCTGTCTGTATAATAATTCATTCGAGGAATGTTTTGCTTGTGTCTATCTCGCCAAACATTTATAAAAGCATTTCATGTATTCTAAGTTCAAAATATATTTCAAAAGCATTTAATAAAGCAGTTATAAAATTAGCGCATGTATACTCAGTCCCAAAAATGTAAAGAGTAAAAGGGAATCAAATGAACTCACTATCCAATATTTTGTAGTAAAAATATTCATACGACGAAACTGAACAATGCAGAGTTGGCCTTGGATTCACGAACCTATATCAATTATATATATTAAAACCAAGGTTGTAAAACTCGCAACTCGGGGAGTACTCGGCCGGAGGTTTTTGAGGAGTAATTGGCGACTCGGGGAGAACTCGGAGGAGTACTCGGATGTTGACTTTTGTTGACTTTTCTAATATAAATAAATATTTTAATATATTATAGATATATAATATATATATTAGCTATAACCATGTATTTTATATATATATATGTTAAATATATAAAGTTTAGTTACATCTAAATATTTGTTTTAATTGAAAGGGTTAGAGTTGTATTTATTTGATAATGAAATTGAAAGAAAAACTGAACTTAGAACTCTTAAAGTGTTGAAATCTATAACAACTAAAGTTTAGGGGGTTTAAATGTAAATTAAAAATAATAATATACTCCTTCTAGATGTCAAGAGAGATAGATACACGCTCCATTTCTCTTTTCTGAAAGTTTCTAGATTTAAAAGCAAGCCTATCTCTCTCCTCCCTTCAAAAGAAAGAAGATAAACAAGTTTCATTTGGTTTTTAAATCGTTCAGATCTACAAGGGTCTGGTTTCAAATCATTCAGATCGACACGAGCTACTGGAATCGTTCAGATCGACGTTAACAACACAAATCTGGAGTTCGAAGATTCCGATGGGCAACAACGATTCGCCGGTTTTGAAACCATACAAATCCGTAGTCGCCTCCTGTTTTCCTTCCTCATCTTTTCACGTTTCAGGCAAGATCTTAGTTTTTCGACGCCGTTGACCACTGTTTGACCGGCGTTGACCGGCGTTGACCGAGTAATTGGACGAGTTAGACACCGATTACTCGTTTTGTTCTTCCAACTGAGTAATCGCCAATTACTCGGCCGAGTTGGCCGAGTTTTACAACCATGATTAAAACATATAATCGTAATCGAGCAAGTTTATATATTTTATTATTAATAATATACTTGTTATATTACCTGTTATTTAGATAAATTCAATATTTTTAACTTATATATTTTATTTAACTATTATTTCTCATTCATTATAACATATTAATAATAAAAATTTATATTAAGTTTTATATATGATAAAAATATATATTTATATATTAATTGATATATTTTATACATAGCCTAAAAAAATATGGTGATATGTAATATAAATTTTATTGTAATGTATTTTTATATAAAAATATCTATTTATAATAATCCTAAATGATGAGAATGATAATAATAATAATGATAGTAATGCTAGTAATAATAATAATAATAAAAATGTTAATTTTAAAAAAAATGATAATGTTAATTTTAATAAAAATGATAGTTTTAATAACAATGATAATTTACTTTAATAATATAATGATAAATATAATATTAATAACAGTGTTAATAATACTAATAATCAGATTTATCATAAGCTTCGTGTTTAATTTCTAAACTTATGGCTACAGATTCTATAATTTAAATTCATAATCGTATTCGTAATTGTACCTATATTCATATAATTTTAACCATTTTCCATAATTTTTTATCATATCGCTTTTATTATAAATTTCGTAACATGAATGTTGTTAACATGTTCATAATCATATTAACGATGATAACCATAATATTACAATAATACTACTACTAATAATAATAATGTTAGTCATGATAATACTAATAATAATAATGATAATGATAATAATATAAATTATATTAATGTTAATAATAAATTTCATGGTATTAGTATTAGTAATAATAATAAGTATTCTAAAATAATAATAGCAATAACAACAACAACAACAACAACAAAAACAACAACAATAATAATAATAATAATAATAATAATAATAATAATAATAATAATAATAATAATAATAATAATAATAATAATAATAATAATAATAATAATAATAATAAGATATATTACTACTTTAAAAGCTTTTCCAAAAATGAATGCCCCAAATCAAGCTTGAACCCGAGACCTCTCGTTAACCACACACACGCCCAAACCACTTAAGTACTCATGATTTCTTGTTATAAATCGTAATGTTTATTTATTTAATACGTAACAACGCTGGTTATCATTTTCATTTAACCCATCATCATCATCATTCGTAAATCATAATCATCACCACCATTACATTGTTCATCATCATTGTTGTTGCTGTAACAGTAAACAGAATTAGGCATATCGGCTGCAGCAATGAACATGAAGAAAAATATGGTAGTTTCGATGGTGAGATTGGATGTTTTTTAAACGGTAGTAAAACAGAAATACAGGAACAGTTGTAGCCAGAGAATAACAGAAACATTATCATCATGAGGTTATTACTATCATCATATCATGACAGTCATCATCCTAATATCAATTCCAATTGTTATCATCGCCATATTTGCGTCACCATCACCATGCTTCTTCGTTGGTTACAATAGCAACAGTAACAGAGAAAATAAAAAAAAAAACATTGTAGGCTCCAAACATGTTGGGCTCTCGAGAGTTGGGCTTGAGATTTTATGGGACAAGTTGAAGCCCGATTGTATTGAAAAAATTATTGCTTGAAGAACTGGTCCCTTGATTGAAAATAATGCATTTAAAATAGGTAGTGGTAGGTTGTTAAAATCATACGTGTAGTGTGCTAGTCAAGCAAGTGGGTCCAATTCATGCATGATCAACACTTTTGTAATATATGTTACCACAAGTCCAAATGGTGGGCATCATAGTGTAGTTAGTGGGTAATTATGAGTGGATGGTTTGCTTAAATTTTGTCTGCCAAAAAAGAAAAGGGAATACGCTAAAGTAGCTTTTGAAGGATTCGGAGATTGAAATTCTAAATATATAAACAGTGTTGTGTGAGTATTTACATAATTATAGTGGTTTTATTTGATGGTTAAAGGTTCTTGTCCAAATATCAATAGATGTTCATAGTAGCGGATGTGAGAGTTCGAAGAAGGAGGTTTGGGGTGATGGTGATCAAAGAAGATAATGAATAATGAGGTGGTGGATTTATGATGACAGAAGTAGAAGATAGAGAAGAAAATAAGGTGGTTGTCGATGTGGGGTTTGGGTTTGTTAATTGTTTACGAATACAATGATAGAATCTCACGAGTTGCAGCAATAAAAAATATAGAGAGTGAGGAAGTAACGGTCGTTCATGCGGTTGCTCAATCAACATGTTTGTCATTTGGTCCGTGGCAGTTTTAGTAGGGTGGTCGAGGTGATGGTACCATGGTGGTTGGTTTGATTTGAAAATAGAAAACAAGATGGTGGTTCAAAGTGTCTCCCGTTTGAAGGTGATCAAATTTAGTCGAGCATGTAAGGTGTATCTATATATGCATACATATAAGTTTATATATAGACTTTACAATATCATATATTATATATCATTATCACATAATGTTAATAAGAAAATAGTACTAGTGCAGAGACAATGATATGAAACTGATTCGTACGCTTATTAGATATTTATTTTTGACAAATTTTGTTATATAGCTTGGAAGCAATCGACCAGAAGAATCAATCAAGAAGAAAAAGAATAGAAAGTAGAAAGTGATGGCTAACAGATTCGTACTACATTTGATATCAATATCTCACAATTTTGTATCTGTTTATTTTGTAGTGTTTAATTGAGATCGATTGCAGGAGAAGGAAATAAGAAAACAGAGATAGATAGAGACTTGTAACGAATTCGTACGCTTTAACTGTTATTGACAGCTAACAATTTTGATCTTGATTGTTTTGTACCGAGGAAGGTGGTCGACAAAGAATCAATTTGAGTCAGAAGAAGAAGAATAAAATATATACAGATTGCTTAAGTTCCATGAATTTGTACGATTAAATGAATGTGATTAAACATTCAATCAGACAAAAAAATGTAATTTCCTAAAATTTGATTGTGAAAGGAAACTGATTCTTGTATCTATCTGTATGAGTTTTTATATTAATTAATATTTAATAGTTATAATTATATTACTAATAATCAAAATACTAATAATAATATTTATAATAGGATTAATAATAACAATATTAATAATGATATAAAAAAATAATACCTAATAATAATAATAATAAGTATAATGATAAGAGTAAAATGGTAATAATAATTTTAAATAACATGATGATTTTTAGTAATAATAATTATAATAATAATTAAGATTATAGTTTTAATTATTTTTACAATAACCTTTATATTTATATATCTTTATTTTGATAACACTAAAATTATCAGAATTTCATTAATAACAGTAATAATAATAATTTAAATAATACTAACATTGATATTAGTATTAATAATAATAATGATAGTAGTAATTATTTTATTACAACAACTTATTATTTACCTTGTACTTAATTTAATACATTGATATTATGTTTTATTCATCATGTAAATTTGTAATGATTATATATTATATATATATTATATAATAACTTTTATTCAGCATTAAATTTTTATACATTTAATATATATTACAACATATGATATTACAAATTAGAATTTTAATTACCATGTATATATATACACACATGTCTATTTACAATTAAATGTTCGTGAATCGTCGGGAACGGTCGAAAGTCAATTGAACAGTTCAATATTTTTGAGACTCAACCTAACAGACTTTGCTTAAAGTATTAAATCATAACGAGAGTTTGGCTTAAAATTTATCGGAAATTCTCGGGTCATTACAACAGTGGTCTACAGTTTCTGTTGCTTCATTCAGCTTTTTCAGAACTCAGAGAGTTGATTCGTAGACTGGGTGCTTTTCAGGATTTCAGAATGGAAGATCATAATTCCAAGAGATAAATGTTATATGTATGCATATATCTGTTGATGTAGACATGCTGCGAGATTCGAAATACTGATTGCTAATTCTCAGTAATTGTTATGGCAATTATCGTTACAAGATGCGGATAGAGTTTTGATAAAAATAATGATTTTTTTTCCGGAAAGTCAATGATCAACGAAGTTGTTGGTAAGTTTACTGCTAATTTGGTGAGTTATAAACGGTTCCCCGGTAACGATGACGAAAGGAAAATCGTATACATCAAGGTTATAATAAGACTAGTATGATTGAAAAGTCGAAGTTGACTTGTTGGAGCTGTGACAAAATTGGCTAATTTGAAAAGGAATTACAATGTTATTTTTGGTAATAACAATGCCAAAGGAGCTAGCACAGATACGTGTTAAACGTTTACTCAGGTTCCGAGTGTTTTCAAGTGCATAACTATATGCATCAATCTTTTCTTCCGTAGATGAAATGCAGTTGGTTCATCCTCTCGATTGAGGTGTTTTCAAGAATCATGAAAGTTTTGAACGCATATTGTAATCGTCAAGATACAAATGAGGTTTAAGATGAACTCAAGTGGCAACTTGAAGGAATGTTTAGTTTCATGTGTTATATTCAATATTTTAATTCATTTTAATTATCCAATGTTAGTAGTCCACAGTTAGTAGTCCACAGTTAGTAGTTCAATAATTCATATATAGTTTAATATATAGTATTCGAATTAATTAATACATGTCGTGACCCATTGTATACAAGTCTCAGACTCGATCACAACTCAAAGTATATATATTATTTGAGAATCAACTGCAACCCTGTATAGCTAACTCGAGCATTACTGCATATAGAGTGTCTATGGTTATTCCAAATAATATATATAGATGACGTCAATATGATATGTCAAAACATTGTATACGTGTCTCGATATTTAAAATGCGTAAAATAAATAACATAAATTAAATGACGATAAATAAAATTGCGAGAATTAAAATTGCGATAAATAAATTGCGATAATTAAAATGTAACAGGGAATTAGGAACAGTTAGCTAAGAATAGTTGGCGTGGATTTTTAACAGAATTTCTCATAGTTAATTTGTTTGTTTCTAACAAATTTTATTTTGTCAAATAGTTTCTTCATCATACCACTTGTTGGATTCTGATAGATAAAAATCCAATATGAAATTGAATGAAAATGGTTATTCTGCGGTGAACGGATACGTATATCGGTGGATGTAAGTAGGATAGTAAATGACTGTTGAATCAGATTCGAAGAATGTATAGTGTAACTTATTAATGTGAAATCTAAATATTCCTCGGGTATTACCTACCCGTTAAAATATTTTTACCATTAACAGTTTGTACAAAAGAATTTTTAATTACAATCTTTATGAAAACATATATACATATATATGTTATTCAGATGTAATCATGGATTTAATGAGTTAATATGATATTAAATTCATTTGATTTATCGTTAGAATAAGAATATATAATCTCTAAAATATTAGAGATCACATACTCGCCATGTCGAACGAAGATAAATGATGTAGAAGGATTCGTAGAACGATGATTATGCTCGAGGTACATAATGAGATGTTGAGGCATGTGATGTTGAAACTTGGGTTGTTGGTGGTACTGGTGTTGATGTTGGTGGTACTGTTGGTGCTGGTGATGTTGCTGAAGCTGGTAATTTTTGCACCATATTCTCCAAATTGATTACTCGAGCGCGAAGCTCATTGACTTCTTCCCTTATTCCGGGATGATTGTCAGTCCTGACGATTGGATGAATAAGATCTAGAATCTGAGATAGTATATAATAGTGACGAGATACTCTGGAAATGAGAGAGAAAATGGTGTTTCGAATAGGTTCGCCGGTAAGTGCTTCAGGTTCATCGTCAAGAGGGAAAGTCGGTGGATGGGAAGGATCGCTTTCTTCTTGTCTCCATTGGTTTAGTCGACTACGAACCCATCCCCATTTCATCTAAAATAGGTGATGTCTAATTGGTTGATCCATTCCGGTTATACTGCTTTCGGAGCTTAGGTGAATATCCATATCGGAATAGTGGTCGGAATAACTATCGGAATAGCTTATCAGAATCCGAGGGACTCGAACTGGTTGAGGGATCCATCTTGTACGATCAGGGAATTGATTTTTGATATGAAATAGATTATAGGTAGTTTCCTGCAATACATAATTTACATATGCATATATAATACTAAAATTCCATAAGTTACGGAGGAATCTACGGAAGCTGTCAGGCAAAGTCTATAGTAACAGATATGCTAAGATATGAATTTTTGTCTATACACTATCGATACAATAACTGCAGTAAGACGTGTCTATACTAAGAATGATAAGCAGGTAATTTTCGATAAGAAATGATAAGCAAAACTTTTGACATGCAGACACGGTCGAAGTCCAGACTCACTAATGCATCTTAACAACTACATTAAAATGAGAACGCGCAGCGAAGCACGGAACAGACTAACTTCTAATTGTGCATAATCCCCTCATTTTTCACTCGTGTGGCGTATCTTTTAGCTACAAATTGATTATTTTTTCTATAGAAAAGTTATCTGACACCTAAGTTCATGATAATAGATATTTGTCGTAAATGCTTATTTTATTTCTTCAGTCTTCAATTGTTGCTTATCGATGGATGTGCTGGAAGAAGATGCATATAAGACCTTCATGGGTGGCATTCCAGCTCAGCTTCAAGACTACTATCTCGATTTTGTCATACATTATGTGAAATTAGTATCTTTCAGTTCTCAGTTGGAATGAAATTCAATATAATATTAAGATCATTCTTTGAATGTTCTTATAAATGGATATGATACTCTATCAGTATGTTTGATGATATGGTGTAATTGTAATGGAGTCGAACCTTGCTGTCCAAAATTGTTGGTGGTCTTGAAATTGGTAGTCTATACACAATAAATTTAGGCTTATTATGCAAATGGTGGTGGCGATTTAAGATAGAGGAAGATGCCCCTTGGAGGAAAATAATTAGGTCGATAGACGGTACTGATGGGGGTTCGATATACGGTCTTAATGGTAAAAACAGAATCTGCTAGACAACTTGGTCTTCGATATGAAAATGTGGTAAGGAGGTGAAAGCTTTAGGAGTACCTCTGATATCATCTTTTAGGTTCAATATCTTTCTGGTAAGAATTATGGATTCCTAATATCACTTCAAATCTCAGCACATTCTTTCGCAGACTACATGTAGCTGAAACTAATAAAGAAGCTAGAGTAAGTGATCGAGTTGTGAATGGTTTGGTTGGGGTTATGGGGTCATGGATTTCGAGAGCTACTGTACGTGGAAGGGCATTAAATGAGTTAGGTGAGATGGAAGAATTATTACTCCGTGTTACAGATTTATCAGAAACACTTGATGTGTGGTCATGGACATTATATTTGAATGGCACATTCAAAGTAAAAAAAAATATTGTTTTCTTTGATTGAAGGTTGTTCCTCAAACAAAACTAACATTTAATTTGGAGGTTCAAATTGGATCGGTTACCCACATGGCCAAACCATAGCAAGCGTGGAATTTTGGTTTCATCAAAAATATACCCCTTCCGCAAAGCATGCCCGGAGAGTTTAGATAACATTTTCCTATCACGCAGGTATATCTCTTCTCTTTGGCGTGGATTTAAATGTTGGTGGAACACTCCGAACTGATCTCCTCCGAATGTGGAGAGTATTCTTTGTCAATCAAGCTGCAACTTTGGTTCACATGATCATAACATGATTCACAAGGCTACAAGATATGTTCTTATATGGCCAGTTTGAAAGTGGAGGAATAATTTGGTCCATGGATCATTGGAAAGGTGAAGGGAAATTTTAAATGAGGATATTCTTCAATGGCGAGTCCACCTTTGGGGTTGTGGGGTCACATGAACCCATTAAATTGAAATTTTGTTAAACTATTTATACGTCAAATTTTATATGACACCACTAAATTTAACTATAATGATGCGTAATTATGACTTTAAAAACGCAATTTAGAACAAGCTTTCTTCACCCAACAAATATGAACACCAAACCCACAATTTGTAATAGCAACACCTCAAAACAGAGTATATGTCATACCCCGTCCAAAATCTTCCTGAACGAATACAATAACATATGGTACCATTGCGATGAACGGACCTCTAAGTGCCATGAATGACTCCATGTAGTATCTTTAAAATGAGCAATTGCACAGTGGAAGATTTCTTTCAGACCTGAGAATAAACATGTTTGAAAAGTGTCAACCAAAAGGTTGGTGAGTTCATAGGTTTATCGTAAACAATAAAATTCTTCATTTTGATAGACCACAAGATTTAAATCCTGCATGGTACAAATGAGCCCGAATCCTATACCCACCTGTAATGTACATGCGATATCTTTTAAATACAGTACACCTTTCTCGTGTACGAAATCATCTTTCATAAATCTTAGTAACCGCACACATATCTTGTGCACAAAAATAATATACACATAACCTGTGTATAAAAATCATTCTCTCGATACATAACATTCATATCAATTTGGTGGCAATTATCATGTCCACATAATTCAATGGTGGCAATTATCATGTCCACATAATTCAACGGTGGCAATTATCATGTCCACATAATTCAATAATAATCCGCAGAACTTCTGTCTGCATAATAATTCATTCGAGGAATGTTTTGCGTGTGTCTATCTCGTCAAACATTTATAAAAGCATTTCATGTATTCGCAGTTCAAAACATATTTCAAAAGCATTTAATAAAGCAGTTATAAAAACAGCGCATGTATTCTCAGTCCCAAAAATGTAAAGAGTAAAAGGGAATCAAATGAACTCACAATACGATATTTTGTAGTAAAAATATGCATACGACGGAACTGAACAATGCAGGGTTGGCCTCGGATTCACGAACCTACACTTGAAGTCCACTAAATTCTCAAAATGTGCTAGTCCATTTCCAATCCTAATTAACCCATTAGCAGCCCAATCAAATTTTCAAGTAATCAGCCCAATCAAGCCCATCTATCAAGACAGCTTAAAAAAAATAATTTGTAGCTGCCTAGATTCGAACTCAGGATCCCTTGTCTCCCAACACTCACTTAACCACTGAACCGTCACTTTATTCTTGTAATGATCTGGACAGTTAATTGTTTTAACCTATAAGAATCTGTTGTGCATTATCCTCATCACAACTTCATCAACATCATCATCCTAATCTTTTTTCTCATCATCTTTGTAGCATCATAATCATAATCTTAACATAATAATGATTATAAATATATTCATAATTATAACATCATCCTCTTCGATCATTATTATCATAATCATCTTCATCATTTATGCATCATCATCATAGCTTCTACATCATAAAATCACATTCATCATCAACGTTTAAACCATCATCAAAATCATGATCATAACCTAATCATCTAAACCTTACCATCATTATCTAATCATCATCATCTTTGTGTGATCTATTCGTTACCCTTAGTTAATATCACTAAAAAAACATAATCGTTTTCATCATTTCCCCTACTCCCGTCAATGTTGCTGCTTCATATTACCTTGTTCGAGTATTAGCCTCATCCCAACAGAAAGCCTGGGTTGGATCACGGCCCAATTAGCTAACCCAACATGGCCACGGCCCAACTGATGAATCTTATAATTCTTAATAATAATCTAATCGTATGAGCAATAATGGAACAACAAGGTATACACAGGCAGTCCACGGTGACTATTAGTGTTAACATAATATACACATCATCATCGTTATAATTTATTATATCTCTTTGGTAAATCTCTCATCAAGCCGCACCCGAATTTCCTTTGGTACACCATTCCTCTACACGTCATTACCAACAACATTCTATCATCATTGTCTGCCCACTGTAACCCAAGAAACAAGAAAAAAATATCACGCATGCTAATATCATTATCCTGTCATCATTTAGGAGATCCATTTGGTGGAACATAAAGTTCTATAATGCTCCACTAAAAAAAACGTGGTAGTGGTAGGATATTTGACAAACTCTTGTGATTGTGTTCTAATCATTTTGGCCCACCATGGAAAAGTAGTATAAAACCTCAAGTAGATATATATGGATTCTGTATATATATAAAACCTCAAATGGATATAAATCCTCAAGTTTTGGCCATTGAAGTAATTAAATGAAAAAAAACACGCCACTTGTTTTTAAAATAGCGTGATTTGTAGTTTACAACAATTTGACTTTTATCACTTTTGTATTGTGTATCACTTTCTTATAAAACAGAATTCCAACGCAACTGCAGCTGTAGCAGCAAATCAGAAAGAACACGCAGCAGAATTATAAAGGTGTTGGGTGGCGGTTTTTAATTAAAGAAGATAGGAACGGATACGAGTAGCGAGATCACGTGGTTTGTGATGGTTCGTGGGTTTGGGTTGTATTTGAAATAAAAGACAGGAAACAATAAAGTTTATAATGTATGTTATATAGTTACACAAATAAAATGGGTTTAGCTTGGTTTAAACATCGAACACAAACAGAAATATACAGCAGAAGTCGAGTAAGGATTTGCGTTCGGTGTCGTCTTGAATCAAGACAGAAACTTTGGTTTGCAGGTGGCTCTTGGGTTGTGATCGATGGTGTTTACAAAGGTGAGGGAGTGAGTTGTGTTTCGCGAATAATATAGGGTGGTAATTGAGAGATGATAGAAGGTGTCGTGCAAGAAAGAAATGAGGAAACAACAATAGTTTTAACGAGTAAGTTGTAATTCGATGGTTTGATTCTGTTAATATTGATTAGAAATAGAAACTTAGTAGTGAGTAGTAGTAGTAACAACGGGTGATTTCCCTATCTCTCCCTTCCATGTAACATATATGTATATCCATAAATAAGGAGAAAGTTGGTGTTGTCGACCGAAATATTCGAGCCAGGAAGAAGAAAACAAGAAAAATATAAAGCAGATAGTGAAGTGTAACAGATTCGTACGATTATCTACAGCACAAGATTTGATTACAGTTTGTCTCGTAGCTTCAATTGGATCGACAGAAGAATCAATCGGGTACAGATAAAAATATATACAAGTTGAATATACCTGGTAACAATTTGATTGTTTGTTTTCGATATATAACAAAATTTTGTTTTGTAATGTGAATTTGTCTCGACGTGTAACAAATTCGTACACTTATTTGATATTGATTGGGATTTGATTTGTACGGTTGATATCATTTCAAGATTTTGAAAATTTGAAGAATAATAGAGGTACGAGCTGTGTATTATTTTATTTCCCTTTTAAGATTTGATTTGTATGATTGATACAATTTCAAGATCTTGTAAATTTGAAGAATAAACAGATGTACGAGTTGTGTAATATTTTATTTCCTTTTTAAGATTTTCACAATGCATTTGTGTAAGATGTAAATTGAACTGATTAATTGAAATAGAATACTAATTCTTCATGGATTTGTTTGTATTGAAAAGTGATATGGACATGTAACAAGAAGGAGACAGGAAGAATCACTCAGGAAATAAAAGGATTAAACAGAAAAATATCTATAACTGATTCGTATAATTTTTGGACTTTTAGATTTATTTTTACTTAATATTCATAATTAATAAATATATTAATAATAATAATATTGATAATTTTATTAATAATAATAAAAATACTAATAACAATAAAAGAAAATAATAATGATAATAATTTCATAACATCTTATACATAACAAATTTCATATATTTTATGTTAGAATATTAATATTAATAATTCAAATATTAATATTAATATTAACATTTAATAATAATGAATGTAATGATATTAATATTATTAATATAACAATTATATTCAAACTTGTAATTAGATGTAATATATATTGCAATTTATTACAATTTACCAATTATGTAATATATTGAATCTTTAATATTAATTACTTATATATATATATATATATATATATATATATATATATATATATATTAAAATATATAATATTATAATTCCAAATACCATGTATATACATACACACATATATATTTACAATTAATTGTTCGTGAATCGTCGGGAATGGTCGAAGGGTAATTGCATACGTGAAACAGTTCAAAATATTTGAGACTCAACCTAACAGACTTTGCTTATCGTGTCAAAAATCTAATATCGTAACGAGAGTTTGGTTTAAAATTAGTCGAAAATTTCCGGGTCACTACAGTACCTACCCGTTAAAGAAATTTCGTCCCGAAATTTGATCGAGATCGTCATGGCTAACAATAAAAATGTTTTCATGACAATATAAGCTGATGAATAGAGTTTTATCACCATTGAGTAATATAAACAAGACAATTGGATTACTCGAAGAGTACGAATGAAGCTATCACTAAATAGTGAAATGAGAAAGACAAGTTTCATCATAACTTTTGACGTAGATAGGATTGATTTCCGGAGTTCAAGAGATTTGGAGAAAATCTTCGTAATAAGATTTGATTCTTCGGTAATCAAGGGAATTAGGATCCATTTTGATTAAATGCGATAATCTGTTTTGATTGCTCTGTCGGATATTTTACTATATATCCACCCCACTCGTTTCCTTATTTCTACCACTCACACCTTCTATTCCTTCTCTTTTACTTCATACTTTAAAGCATTTGTCAATATTCTCCATCCCATTCTGATCCTTGATATCTTCTTAACTTTCATAACTGTCATTTTTCTCTTTCATCTACCACCGGAGGATTTTATTTACTTCTACTATTATCTTGGGGTTATAGTATTAGTAATTTTCCTGTGTCTTTACGTTGCAATCCGTATTGATATACACGGTTTGTAGTTTCTGGGTTGTTGTTGGGTTTTATATCTTCCCTTATATTTCGAATCTCTTTGCCTTTTTATTCTCTTCTCGATCTCCAGTAAAGCGAGTAATGGTCCAGAATTCGTAAGTACGAATTTTGAAATAAACATAGTTAATATTCTAAGAAAAGAATCGTAATGGCACAATCTTGATTTGTCAAATTACCAGAATATCCGAAAAGATAGAACTATCAATAAGATATGTTCTTAATATGTTTAGAGATTGAGTAGAATGCAAGAGTCGTGCAAATGGCACATGATGACGGTATGTTATGTGAATCATCACGTTCCATTAGAAATTCAGCATGAATTACTGTAATATAATCACGTTGATCAAGTGTCATTATATTATACTAACTCATGCTTCAGTTCCCAACACTACTTCAAAAACATTCATATTCGAATTTTTTCAGAATTTAGAAACTAGCACAGTTTCTTTTACGTTGCAGATATTTCGGCGAGATAAATGATTTCAGATAAGAATAGATATGAAAATATCTTCAGAAATATCGAAGATATTTATGATGATATTTTAGAATTTCTAAGTTCGAAGGTTAATGAAGAAAATTTTTTCCGTAAGATTTTAACATGACTTCGGAGCAAGATATTCTCTAAAGATTTCATCGGATCCAGAATTACCAGGATTCTTTAAATATAGGGTTTGGTCCTTGTATCTGTCCTTGGTTTCCTTCACGGTTATCTCAATCCGTTTTTCAATACCAATTTTTCTATCGAGCGTTCCTAACACTCCATTCCTTATCATCAAACTCTTGGCCATTTAGGCCATCTACAATTTTACTGTTTCCTCTGCATTTAATGCTACCATAACTGAATTGTCGGTTGTCAATCCAAGGTGGTTTCAAATGAATTGTGTTTTTAGATGATTAAATGCTGATGGTAATATGGTGGAATATAAAAGGTTCCCCGGTAACAATAAAGGAGCATACACATAAATCCAGGTGATAATAAGGTTGTTTCAAACAAAAAGTTAAAGTTGCCTTGCTGGAGCTGTTACAAAATTGGCTAATTTGAAAAAGAATGGAAATGTTATTTTGGGTAATAATAACACTAAGGAATTAGCACAGCTACGTGTTAAACGTTTACTCAGTTTCCGAGAGTTTTTCAGGTGCATAACTATATGTATCAATCTTTTCTTCCGTAGATGAAGTGCGGTTGATTCATTCTCCCGATTGAGGTGTTTTCAAGAATTACGAAAGGTTTGAACGCAGATTGTAATCGTCAATATACAAATGAGGTTTAAGATGAAATCAAGTGGCAAACTTGAAGAATTGTTTAGTTTCATATGTCTTAATCAATATTTTAAATCATTTTAATTGTCCATTGCTGATAGTCCTTAGTTGATTTAGTCTACAGTTAGCTAGGATTTTGTTAGCGTGAATTCTTAACAAAATTTCTCATAGTTAATTTGTTTGTTTCTAACAAATTTTATTCCGTCAAATGTTTTCTTCATTATGCCACTTGTCAAATCTTGACTTGAATTCTGATCGGTCAAAATCCGAATATGAAATTGAACTTGGATGAAAATAGTTGTTCTTTGGTGAACGGATACGTATACGTGTGAATTTGAGCAGTGTTGTTAGTGACTGCTGAGTCTGAATTGAAGAATGTACAGTGTAACTTATTAATGTGAAATATAGATATTCCTCGGGTATTACCTACCCGTTAAAATATTTTCACCATTAACAGTTTGTACGAAAGAATTTTTAATTACAATCTTTATGAATATATACCTAGATGTATATTTTCCTTAGACGTAATCAGGGATTTAATGAGTCAATATAATATTAGACTTATTTGATTTTCGATTTGAGCTAGAATAAGTAATCCTTAAAACTATTAGGATCCACATATTCTTTGCAGAATATTGATGAAGTTATGGATCAATATTTCATTGTTAATTGCTGTTGATACTCCTTGGTATCTATGGTGCGTATGATGTTGATGTTCGTGGTTCAGATTGTGATGTTAACGTGTGGGATGTAGATGTTTCTGTTGGTGATGGTGGTACTGTTGATGTTGCTGAAGCTGGTAAGTTTTGCACCATATTCTCCACATTGATTACTCGAGCGCGAAGTTCGTTGACTTCTTATATTATTCCGGGATGATTTTCGGTCGTAACAAACGAATGAATAAGGTTTAAAATTTTGATAGAATCTAATCGTGGTGAGGTATTCGGTTAATGAGAGTGAAAATGGTGTTTCGGATTGGTTCGCCGGTGAGTGCTTCAGATTCTTCGCCAAGAGGTGAATTTGGTTGGTGGAAAGGATCGCCTTCTTCTTGTCTTCAATAATTGAATAGACTACGAACCCATCAAATGAATTGGGGATCACAGATTGATTGATTCCTTCTGGTGACGCTGCTTTCAGAGCTGGAGTGGGACTCTATATCGGAATCCGAAGGACTTGAACTAATGGTGATTTCCATTGCGTAAGATTGAATAAAGAATTTTTCTTTCGATATGAAATGATTTTCGAATATCGAATGATATTCTAATTACGTAGGATATCTATATATATAGAACAAAAGATTTTGTAGATTATGGAGGAATTTACGAAATATATCAGGCATAGTTTATGGTAACAGATACGCTAAGATATTGATTAGCAGATACGCTAAGATATGAATTAGCAGATACGCTAAGATATGAATTTTGTCTATACACTATTCATGCAATCAATGCAGTAAGATGTGTCTAGATTAAGAATGATAAGCAGGTAATTTTCGACAATTGGTGGTAAGCAAAAACTTTTGACATGCAGACCAGGTTCAAGTCCAGACTTATTAATATCACCTAACAACTACTAGGTCGAAGTCCAGACTTCACTAATGCATCCTAACAACTAACTGTTACACACACTAATGCAGACTTGGTTCGCTAAGACCACCGCTCAGATACCACATGTCATACCCCGTCCAAAATCTTCCTGAACGAATATAATAACATATGGTACCATTGCGATGAACAGACCTCTAAGTGCCATGAATGACTCCATGTAATATCTTTAAAATGAGCAAATGCACAGCGGAAGATTTCTTTCAGACCTGAGAATAAACATGTTTGAAAAGTGTCAACCAAAAGGTTGGTGAGTTCATAGGTTTATCGTAAATAATTAAATTCTTCATTTTGATAGACCACAAGATTTAAATTTTGCATGGTACAAATGAGCCCGAATCCTATACCCACCTGTAATGTACATGCGATATCTTTTAAATACAGTACACCTTTCTCGTGTACGAAATCATCTTTCATAAATCTTAGTAACCGCACACATATCTTGTGCACAAAAATAATATACACATAACCTGTGTATAAAAATCATTCTCTCGATACATAACATTCATATCAATTGGTGGCAATTATCATGTCCACATAATTCAATGGTGGCAATTATCATGTCCACATAATTCAACGGTGGCAATTATCATGTCCACATAATTCAATAATAATCCGCAGAACTTCTGTCTGCATAATAATTCATTCGAGGAATGTTTTGCTTGTGTCTATCTCGTCAAACATTTATAAAAGCATTTCATGTATTCGCAGTTCATAACATATTTCAAAAGCATTTAATAAAGCAGTTATAAAAACAGCGCATGTATTCTCAGTCCCAAAAATGTAAAGAGTAAAAGGGAATCAAATGAACTCACAATACGATATTTTGTAGTAAAAATATGTATACGACGGAACTGAACAATGCAGGGTTGGCCTCGGATTCACGAACCTACACTTGAAGTCCACTAAATTCTCAAAATGTGCTAGTCCATTTCCAATCCTAATTAACCCATTAGCAGCCCAATCAAATTTTCAAGTAATCAGCCCAATCAAGCCCATCTATCAAGACAGCTTAAAAAAAATAATTTATAGCTGCCTAGATTAGAACTCAGGATCCCTTGTCTCCCAACACTCACTTAACCACTGAACCGTCACTTTATTCTTGTAATGATCTGGACAGTTAATTGTTTTAACCTATAAGAATCTGTTGTGCATTATCCTCATCACAACTTCATCACCATCATCATCCTAATCTTTTATCTCATCATCTTCGTAGCATCATAATCATAATCTTAACATAATAATGATTATAAATATATTCATAATTATAACATCATCCTCTTCGATCATTATTATCATAATCATCTTCATCATTTATGCATCATCATCATAGCTTCTACATCATAAAATCACATTCATCATCAACGTTTAAACCATCATCAAAATCATGATCATAACCTAATCATCTAAACCTTACCATCGTTATCTAATCATCATCATCTTTATGTAATCTATTCGTTACCCTGAGTTAATATCACTAAAAAAACATAATCGTTTTCATCATTTCCCCTACTCCCGTCAATGTTGCTGCTTCATATTACCTTGTTCGAGTATTAGCCTCATCCCAACAGAAAGCCTGGGTTGGGTCACGGCCCAATTAGCTAACCCAACATGGCCACGGCCCAACTGATGAATCTTATAATTCTTAATAATAATCTAATCGTATGAGCAATAATGGAACAAGAAGGTATACACAGGCAGTCCACGGTGACTATTAGTGTTAGCATAATATACACATCATCATCGTTATAATTTATTATATCTCTTTGGTAAATCTCTCAAAAGCCCCACCCGAATTTCCTTTGGTACACCATTCCTCTACACGTCATTACCAACAACATTCTATCATCATTGTCTGCCCACTGTAACCCAAGAAACAAGAAAAAAATATCACGCAAGCTAATATCATTATCCTGTCATCATTTAGGAGACCCATTTGGTGGACCATAAAGTTCTATAATGCTCCACTAAAAAAAAACGTGGTAGTGGTAGGATATTTGACAAACTCTTGTGATTGTGTTCTAATCATTTTGGCCCACCATGGAAAAGTAGTATAAAACCTCAAGTAGATATATATGGCTTCTGTATATATATAAAACCTCAAATGGATATAAATCCTCAAGTGTTGGCCATTGAAGTAATTAAATGAAAAAAAACACGCCACTTGTTTTTAAAATAGCGTGATTTGTAGTTTACAACAATTTGACTTTTATCACTTTTGTATTGTGTATCACTTTCTTATAAAACAGAATTCTAACGCAACTGCAGCTGTAGCAGCAAAGCAGAAAGAACACGCAGCAGAATTATAAAGGTGTTGGGTGGCGGTTTTTAATTAAAGAAGATAGGAACGGATACGAGTAGCGAGATCACGTGGTTTGTGATGGTTCGTGGGTTTGGGTTGTATTTGAAATAAAAGACAGGAAACAATAAATTTTATAATGTATGTTATATAGTTACACAAATAAAATGGGTTTAGCTTGGTTTAAACATCGAACACAAACAGAAATATACAGCAGAAGTCGAGTAAGGATTTGCGTTCGGTGTCGTCTTGAATCAAGACAGAAACTTTGGTTTGTAGGTGGCTCTTGGGTTGTGATCGATGGTGTTTACAAAGGTGAGGGAGTGAGTTGTGTTTCGCGAATAATATAGGGTGGTAATTGAGAGATGATAGAAGGTGTCGTGCAAGAAAGAAATGAGGAAACAACAATAGTTTTAACGAGTAAGTTGTAATTCGATGGTTTGATTCTGTTAATATTGATTAGAAATAGAAACTTAGTAGTGAGTAGTAGTAGTAACAACGGGTGATTTCCCTATCTCTCCCTTCCATGTAACATATATGTATATCCATAAATAAGGAGAAAGTTGGTGTTGTCGACCGAAATATTCGAGCCAGGAAGAAGAAAACAAGAAAAATATAAAGCAGATAGTGAAGTGTAACAGATTCGTACGATTATCTACAGCACAAGATTTGATTACAGTTTGTCTCGTAGCTTCAATTGGATCGACAGAAGAATCAATTGGGTACAGATAAAAATATATACAAGTTGAATATACCTGGTAACAATTTGATTGTTTGTTTTCGATATATAACAAAATTTTGTTTTGTAATGTGAATTTGTCTCGACGTGTAACAAATTCGTACACTTATTTGATATTGATTGGGATTTGATTTGTACGATTGATATCATTTCACGATTTTGAAAATTTGAAGAATAATAGAGGTACGAGCTGTATATTATTTTATTTCCCTTTTAAGATTTGATTTGTATGATTGATACAATTTCAAGATCTTGTAAATTTGAAGAATAAACAGATGTACCAGTTGTGTAATATTTTATTTCCTTTTTAAGATTTTCACAATGCATTTGTGTAAGATGTAAATTGAACTGATTAATTGAAATAGAATACTAATTATTCATGGATTTGTTCGTATTGAAAAGTGATATGGACGTGTAACAAGAAGGAGACAGGAAGAATCACTCAGGAAATAAAAGGATTAAACAGAAAAATATCTATAACAGATTCGTATAATTTTTGGACTTTTAGATTTATTTTTACTTAATATTCATAATTAATAAATATATTAATAATAATAATATTGATAATTTTATTAATAATAATAAAAATACTAATAACAACAAAAGAAAATAATAATGATAATAATTTCATAACATCTTATACATAACAAATTTCATATATTTTATGTTAGAATATTAATATTAATAATTCAAATATTAATATTAATATTAACATTTAATAATAATGAATGTAATGATATTAATATTATTAATATAACAATTATATTCAAACTTGTAATTAGATGTAATATATTACAATTTACCAATTATGTAATATATTGAATCTTTAATATTAATTACTTATATATATATATATATATATATATATATATATATATATATATATATATATATATATATATATATATATATATATATATTACAATATATAATATTATAATTCCAAATACCATGTATATACATACACACATATATATTTACAATTAATTGTTCGTGAATCGTCGGGAATGGTCGAAGGGTAATTGCATACGTGAAACAGTTCAAAATTTTTAAGACTAAACCTAACAGACTTTGCTTATCGTGTCAAAAATCTAATATCATAACGAGAGTTTGGTTTAAAATTAGTCGAAAATTTCCGGGTCACTACAGTATAAAACTCTAAAAATAAGAACAGAAAAGATAAAGAAACTAAACCCCAAATTGATAAAGATACCACCACAATCAAAGATCTAGAAACACTCCAAACCTTTAACTACAGCTAATAAAGGTTCCACTACAACTATAATATCAGATATGAAGATTTGGATTTCACCACAATGTTTGATAAAGTAACACTACAAACACTAATAAAGAAACCACTCTTAGCCACCAGAATCAAAGATTCGTAAAGACATAGAGATTTTTGTAAATAGATAAGTTATATCAAAGTTTCATTCATTCATCAACCCAGTTTTACAATTACAAGAGCTCTCTATTTATAGGAGAAGCATAACAGCTATTTCTAGATAAGACAAAAACATAAAAAGGAAATGGAGACAAAAGGACAAACAATTACAAATTAGCCAATAAGAAAAAAGGATATAATCTGCAAAAACCTGCCATTTGGTAGTGCTCCTCACATGATAAAAATCAGCCAATGATAGATGTAATAACCCGCCTTTTTCCATTAATTTATTTTAACGCTCATCTTTTTTTTATAGATAATAACTTTCGTTATCTAAATTCATACCTTCCATTAATTAGCAATTTTAATAAGTCCGTTATTTAATTATAACATCTCTCGTTTACTCTAGCGTATTTAAAATAATTCGTTTGGTTAATTCACGCACCCGCTTTCAAACTCGAGGGACTAATATTGTCAAGTGGGCAAACTACTAACTAGTCAACTAGTCAATCCCCCACCACCACCACTCATTCATTCACCTCCTAACTTTTTGATACTTCCATTATTCTCTCAAACCTACTCATCAAAGATTCATCATCTAAATTCGATCTAGCAAGCTTACTACAAAATAAATTACATATTTGGAATCCTTGCATCTTCCTCTACAATTTGATACCAATTTTATCTCTAGTGAGTAACTTTCTAAAAACTCTAGATTTCTTGTTCTTGGTGTTCTTGACTAATAAAAGTGTTAGTTAGTGTCTGTGGCTCAAGTCTAACATGAATATGTGATTTATTTTCTCGATCTTGTCATTTTGGTGTAACTTGCATGAATTTGAAAAGTGACTAGTTTAATCTTGAGTTTTGGTTGATTAAATGTTGTTATATGTTAAAGTTCATGTATTAAATGTGTTACTAGCATCGTTAGCTTCAATTTGATGTGTAGGTTGACTTGAAAAACTTCACTATCATGATTATTGATTTTATGATTTTTGGTTAGGGTTTGGTAGCCTTAAATATGAACTTTGATGCATTAAATGCTTTACAATGTTGTTAATACTTGTTTATTTGTAATTTATGCGTAATTACCTTCGAAACAGTGTATTATATGTGTGTGTTAAGTTCCCAAATCATCGTTTGCATTTATGAGCTTGAAACATTAAATGGTGAGTATTAATTGATCATTCGACGAGGATTTAATCATTTTAAATGATGGATTTGATTGATGATATGTGTTTAGTTGTATTACTCATTAAAATACCTTTTCAACTATGTATGGTATGTGTTCTAAGTGTTTTTAGTTCAAAAATTGTGTTTGAATGAAGTTTGTTTCGAGTTGAACACTTGAAAACAGCCCAGAATTTCTGCCAGGCATACAGAGCGGAGCGCCGATTCCCTGAGCGGAGCGCCGAATGCCTATAAAGTGGCACCGAGACTTTGCCTTGAAACGGAGCGGCACGCCACGAATCTGAGCGGCGCGCTATTTGCACGCTGTCCAAAAAGTCTCATTTTTGTTAAATTCTAACTATGCTACGCACCTTTGATTAACATGCAACTTGTTCTAACATGCTTATATATGATTATATAACTCAAAAAAATTTTCCGAGACCCGACCCGAACGTGTTGACTTTTTCGTTGACTTTGACTTGGACCAAAGTTGACCTTTAGTCAAACTTAACAAATACTTTGTTTAATCGTTATAACCTCTCTCTTGTAATTATATCTTGCATGAAACTTGAAAACTTGCCTCACATGCTATGTAATCGAGTCGTAACGAGCCATAGGACTAATTGAACAACTTTGACCGACCATATTTTACCGGTATTGATACAACCTACTTGTTTAGGTCAAGACTAGCATTCGTTCATGCATACGTTTAAAATGAAGTACTTTGGCATGCAACTACGGTGAGATCATAGTCCCACCTTTTCAACAACTTTTATTTTTTAAATCATGGGATGAGAAACATATACGGTTTATACTTTTATACTTTAAACACAAGTACGAAAATAAACATTTCACGTACGAGTTAGAACAAAAATTCTCAAGTTAAATTATCATTAGTTATACTTGCAGGGTGTAAGTGTAAGCGATGTTGTGTGGATCCATATGGGCTTGACGAGCCCTCATTCAGTTAAGCCTTGATAATTGGGTGCTCGGTAAACAAACAATATCTTTGGAATGCAAACGATTTGGATAATCAACTTATACTAGATCTTGTGGTTCAAAAACAACATTTACAAATACACCTATGATTTCACCAACGTTTTTCATTGACAGTTTTCTATATGTTTCTCAGGTTCTTGACTATGTGTTAAGTGCTAAATGCTAAAGTACTTACTTAATATGTATATGTATGTACCTTGTCTTGCTATGTGTTACAAGTTGGGATTCCACCAGCTAGTATTTGGACTACTTCAATATATGCTTATGCTACTTGGATAATGCTTAATATGTCATAATCTTGTACTCTTAAAAGAAAATGAATCATTAACACACATAGGTTTGCTTAAGTCTAAAATTAAGTTTATGAATGGTTTAAACCTGATTTAACTTGCTTAAATTGATATTACTTGCTTAAATTGTCAAGACATTATTAACACACTTAATTAATTACAAACAAGTTTAAATTTGAATACTAGCATGTTTTGTGATTGAAGTGGGTTGTTGTCATCATTGACATGTTGACCAACCAATAGGGATTTGCAAATGTGTTAATTACAAATAAAGGATTATGACAAAACTGAGATTGACTTAATGCATATAGTACTTGTATCGGATGTTGGGTATCTTTTGCAGATGTTAAATGAAGTAAATAGTCCAAAGATTAATGTTCAAAACTGATTCAAACGGCTATACAACAGATAAGTATTTTGGACTGGACCGCGTGTGGTCGACCAACGGTCGAGCGTGGTCCCAGCGCATCAACGGCTACTTTTTTTATCTATCCGTATAAATAGCAAGGCTTGGTGAAGTTGACATCTTGCATGCTACTGCTCAAAATCATCAGAAAATCAGAAGAACATAACACTCATACATATGTTTGTGATTAGCAAGAGAAGTTCTATAATCTCATAGATTATAGAAGGGGTTGTATGTAGTGACTCGAACTTTTCCATGTTTATATATATTAATTGAGATTGATATTTACATGATTAAATGTTTCCAACATGTTAAGCAAACAAACTTGTTAAGACTTGATTAATTGAAATATGTTTCATATAGACAATTGACCACCCAAGTTGACCGGCGATTCACGAACGTTAAAACTTGTAAAAACGACATGACGATATATATATGGATATACAAATGGTTAACATGAGATTATGATAATTAAGTATCTCTATAAGTATATTAACAATGAGTTATATACATATAAACAAGACTACTAACTTAAGGATTTCGAAACGAGACATATATGTAACGATTATCGTTGTAACGACATTTAAATGTATATATATCATATTAAGATATATTAATATATCATAATATCATGATAATATAATAATTTAACATCTCATTAGATATAATAAACAATGGGTTAACAACATTAATTGAGATCGTTAACTTAAAGGTTTCAAAACAACACTTACATGTAACGACTAACGATGACTTAACGACTCAGTTAAAATGTATATACATGTAGTGTATTTAGATGTATTAAAATACTTTTGGAAGACTTCAAGACATATATCAAAACACTCATACTTAACGAAAATGGTTACAGTTACTTTCCCATTCTTTTCTTTCATCAAGAATTCTAGTCGTATTCTTACCCGTATTATACACAGCTTCAAAATGTACTTACTATGGGTATATACAAATAGGAACTAGCATGGGATTCCACTTTTGATTATGTCATTTATGACTAATCAATTTTAACTTCTACCATGAGCTAGTCAACTAACTAAAACTCCTTTTAACCCCACTCACCACTCACCAATTACCACTCATCATTCACTCCATTTCACTTCCAACTCTCTTTCTAATTCTCTCTCAACACACACACACTATTATGTATGTATTTTTCCAGTAGTTAATCATCATCTTCATCAAAAATCACTTCAAGAATCAAGCTATAATCATCATAGGAAGCACACTTCAAGAACACTTCAAAAATCCCTTCAAGTTTACTAATTTACTTCCAAGCTTTTTAATCTATTCCAAGTAATCATCTAAGATCAAGAAACCTTTGTTATATACAGTAGGTTATCTTTCTTATTCAAGGTAATATTCATATTCAAACTTTGATTCAATTTCTATAACTATAAACTATCTTAATTCGAGTAAAAATCTTACTTGAACTTGTTTTTGTGTCATGATCCTACTTCAAGAACTTTCAAGCCATCCAAGATCCTTTGAAGCTAGATCATTTCTTGTCACTTCCAGTAGGTTTAACTACTAAACTTGAGGTAGTAATGATGTTCATAACATCATTCGATTCATATATATAAAACTATCTTATTCGAAGGTTTAAACTCGTAATCACTAGAACATAGTTTAGTTAATTCTAAACTTGTTCGTAAACAAAAGTTAATCCTTCTAACTTGACTTTTAAAATTAACTATACACATGTTCTATATCTATATGATATGCTAACTTAATGATTTAAAACCTGGAAACACGAAAAACACCGTAAAACCGGATTTACGCCGTCGTAGTAACACCGCGGGCTGTTTTGGGTTAGTTAATTAAAAACTATGATAAACTTTGATTTAAAAGTTCTTATCCTGAGAAAATGATTTTTATTATTAACATGAAACTATATCCAAAAATTATGGTTAAACTCAAAGTGGAAGTATGTTTTCTAAAATGGTCATCTAGACGTCGTTCTTTCGACTGAAATGACTACCCTTACAAAAACGACTTGTAACTTATTTTTATGACTATAAACCTATACTTTTTCTATTTAGATTCATAAAATAGAGTTCAATATGAAACCATAGCAATTTGATTCACTCAAAACGGATTTAAAATGAAGAAGTTATGGGTAAAACAAGATTGGATAATTTTTGTCATTTTAGCTACGTGAAAATTGGTAACAAATCTATTACAACCATAACTTAATCAACTTGAATTGTATATTATGTAATCTTGAGATACCATAGACACGTATACAATGTTTCGACCTATCATGTCGACACATCTATATATATTTCGGAACAACCATAGACACTCTATGTGTGAATGTTGGAGTTAGCTATACAGGGTTGAGGTTGATTCCAAAATATATATAGTTTGAGTTGTGATCAATACTGAGATACGTATACACTGGGTCGTGGATTGATTCAAGATAATATTTATCGATTTATTTCTGTACATCTAACTGTGGACAACTAGTTGTAGGTTACTAACGAGGACAGCTGACTTAATAAACTTAAAATATCAAAATATATTAAAAGCGTTGTAAATATATTTTGAACATACTTTAATATATATGTATATATTGTTATAGGTTCGTGAATCAACAGTGGCCAAGTTTTACTTCTCGACGAAGTAAAAATCTGTGAAAGTGAGTTATACTCCCACTTTTAAAATCTAATATTTTTGGGATGAGAATACATGCAGGTTTTATAAATGATTTACAAAATAGACACAAGTACGTGAAACTACATTCTATGGTTGAATTATCGAAATCGAATATGCCCCTTTTTATTAAGTCTGGTAATCTAAGAATTAGGGAACAGACACCCTAATTGACGCGAATCCTAAAGATAGATCTATTGGGCCTAACAAACCCCATCCAAAGTACCGGATGCTTTAGTACTTCGAAATTTATATCATATCCGAAGGGTGTCCCGGAATGATGGGGATATTCTTATATATGCATCTTGTTAATGTCGGTTACCAGGTGTTCACCATATGAATGATTTTTATCTCTATGTATGGGATGTGTATTGAAATATGAAATCTTGTGGTCTATTATTATGATTTGATATATATAGGTTAAACCTATAACTCACCAACATTTTTGTTGATGTTTTAAGCATGTTTATTCTCAGGTGATTATTAAGAGCTTCCGCTGTCACATACTTAAATAAGGACGAGATTTGGAGTCCATGCTTGTATGATATTGTGTAAAAACTGCATTCAAGAAACTTATTTTGTTGTAACATATTTGTATTGTAAACCATTATGTAATGGTCGTGTGTAAACAGGATATTTTAGATTATCATTATTTGATAATCTACATAAAGCTTTTTAAACCTTTATTGATGAAATAAAGGTTATGGTTTGTTTTAAAATGAATGCAGTCTTTGAAAAACGTCTCATATAGAGGTCAAAACCTCGCAACGAAATCAATTAATATGAAACGTTTTTAATCAATAAGAACGGGACATTTCATTGTAAACTTACTTTTAAATTATTATCTTTGTGAGTTTACATAGTGTTGTAATAATCTTTAGAATTGTCTTACGATTTCTATCACTAGAAAAGAGTGAGTCTTTGTACATTGTAATTAGAAGCATATGCTAGATTGGCTATCATCTTCCTTAAAGGGAACTAGAGAGTTGATTAATCTCATTGAAGATTAATACTTGTCCAAGGTGAAGACAAGTTGATCTAAGTTGGAGGTAATCTTTCAAAGGAATAGAAGGATTAGGTTTGTTGTCTAAGGAGAACTACAAGGCTTGTAAATCGGATCTCCACCGGATTTGGAAAAAGGTGCTTAGTGAAGCAAAAATTCCGATTAGTGAATCGGGGAGTGGATTAAGGTGGATTAGTTAACATCCATCCGAACCACTATAAATCCTTGTGTTTATGTTTTTTACTTTACATTCTTCATTATAACAAACATAATCACATCACATATTCGTTTGAGTTGATTAAAGTGATTAAGGATTGTTCAAATCTTGTTGATCATCCAAAAAGTTTTTAAATCGTATTAAGTAACTATTCACCCCCTCTAGTTACTTACAACAGTTATTCCTCCGAAATCTGTAGTACGTATAGTGGGGGATCAAACTCAAAGTATGGCTGCTAAGATGAAGTCCACCCGAGTTGGCCAAGGTAATTCGATCACTCAACTGGTGGTGATAGCTGAATTTGAGATTAAGGGGCTGATTTTGGAAATGATAAATATAAATAGCCAGTTTCACGGTAAGCCTAGTGGGGATGCTAATGAGCATATCCGAATTTTTAAGGAATTTTTGGTTTGTTTAAAATCAAGAATGTTCTTGATGAGGTGGTTTATTTAAGGCTTTTTCCATGCACGCTAATGGGATAGGCGAGTGCATGGTTAGATGGGTTACCCGAGGGAACGATCGACTCTTGGAATATGTTGCAGGAGAAATTTTTGGGTAAATACGTTCCAGCTTCAAAAGCTGCAAGGCTTCAACAGGAAATTACTCAGTTTTTCCAGAACCCAAATGAGACATTGTATGATTCGTGGCTTGGGTTAGTAGAATGTTGCGTGCTTGCCTACAACACGGGTTGGAAACTTTTCACAAAGTTCAAATTTTTTACAAGGGGTGTGATGTTCCTACTCGTGTTAAGATTGATCAAGCAGCTGTTGATCGCTTATGGATAAAATAGAGCAAGAAGCATATGAGTTTATTGAGAAACAAGCAGAATATTCCCACGAGTGGCACTAAGATAATGATTTTATTCATCCTACTTCTTCAGTCGTAAGCGCCGGTGCTTATGACGATTTAGGGTAAATTAGTGCAAAGTTGGATGGTATCTCACAGAATATGGAAAGAATTAATAAGGAAATACATGCTATTAAAGTAGGATGTGAGTATTGTGGTGGTCCACACTTGGGTATGAATTGTGATGCTGGTTTGACTATGGCTCAAAAGGAGCAAGTGGCTTACGTGACTCAACAAAATAACAACCAGTTTCAAGGAAGAGCTAAATTTAATAGAAACTTCAACAATCAATATATCTTGCAAGGTAGAGGTCAGAATGCTAATTTCGGGGGTTCTAGTGGTGGTTTCCAACAACGCACCCCGAGATATTATGAAAAGCCTAATGTGGAAGAAAAGAAGTCAAGTTTGGAATCTACGATGGAGACATTGGTGGCATCTCAAACACATCTTGTTACAAGTGTTAATTAATGAGAAAAATGAGCAAATGTTTCGGAACCAACATGCTGCTATACAGAATTTGGAAATTCAAATAGGTAGTCTTGCTAGGTAATATGAATGACAAGAAACAGGGTGAGTTTCTTAGAGATGCGAAGATCAACTCGAGAGGTGAAAATTTACATGTGATTGTGTATTCGTTGGTAGAGAAGTCGGGTGATGAGAAGGGTACATTAAAAGTAAAAGAGGTTGAAGATGTTCCACCAGTTGTTAAGAATGAGAAGCCGATGGTTAAACCGTATAGACCACTGATTCCCTTCCCGAGAAAGGTGTGACGACCCGGAAATTTTCGATCAAATTTAAACTTAATCTTTATATGTTTCCGACAAGACAAGCAATGTCTAATTTATTGAATCTCAAAAACTGTGAACTGTGTTCATATATTCATTTAACCCGTGACTATTTTCAAACGATTCACGAACCTATAATTGTAAACAGAAATGTAAAAATAAATAATTACATAAGAAAATAATTATATTAAATATATCAATAAACCATTATGTAAGAGATATTTTTTTTAAATAACTAAAACATGTTACTTTAAATAGATAGGGCATATCGGATATAAATGGTTTCAAACAAAATTTGTCAATGTTATCAATGTATTAAAAGAGTAATATTATATTTTGAGTTTAAATTTTTAAATGTATATAACTAATTATCTAATTAATATTTAAAAACATAAATTGTATAAAGATATATATATGAAGATATATATATATGAATTCTATTCATAAGTGTTATTAAATTGTAATATATACATATTAAACGTTTAATAAATGTTGTCGAATAATGTATGATATGATAATATTACATAAGTAATAAAATGTAATATATTAAATGTAATAACAAATAAAACGTATAATACTAATATTAGTATTACTTCCATTACTATTAATAATATCAATATTAAAATCAATGTTAGTCATATTATTATTTTCAATAGATAATATAGGAAAATTGATACACATAAATTGTTACGATATTATTGTTATCATTATGTTTATTACTCTTATTATTGTACTTATTATTAATACTAAGTATTATTTTAATATAGTTATCATTAATATAATTATTATCTCTATTATTATTATTAGTAATATTTTTGATTAATAATATCATTATTATTATTATTTCAATTGTTATAATTATCAGTATTTTTATTTTTATTAAGTATGATAATATTAATATTATTAATATTATTATTAATATATTTATATATACTAATTTTTGATTAATAACAATCTATAGAAAAAAATCAGAAAATGGAATGTGGATTCATTGGAAAAGTACCCATCATACTTTAATCTATTTTTGTCCCAAATCCAGTGATGCAAACGAATATGAGTACAGATAAAATCCAAAATATTGTTAGCCATCTCAATCTTATTATCTTTTATTTTTCTGATTAAGATTTTTTGTGTCCTTGTTGTCGGAAATGGTTACCAGTCGACCTCAACGAAAGTTATACAATAAGCTTGATTAATTATAAGTGGTAACATTCGTTCATTTAATCAGCGATACCTATTACTCATTTAAATTAGAAAAGGAAATAGAAAAATGAAGAACACGCCTCTGTTCTTGCATCTTTTATGCAATCCTTCGATTCTTAAACAATTCCCAAAATGTATAAATACAGTTCTGATAGGAATTCCATTTTTAAAACTATCCTCAAAGTTTCAATCTTCAATTCTTCTTAACAAGTACGAATTTTTCGAGTCAAAGTTCATGTCAAAAAGTCAAACGATTTTTCAAGGATTAAATTGAGGATTTTTAAGTTGTGTCTGTTGAAATTTACGAATCCTAAAGTTTCTTTTAATCATTTAAAACACTTTTCATATTGTAACTATCTTCCTAACATGGCTAGATTTCAAAATCAAAGTTTGGGTATTTGAAGTTCATCGTGGGACTGCAGCAGCATTTTTCTGTTTTTAATTTTATTCAGTGAATATAAGTATTCAATATAGAGGGTTTACAATTCATATATATTCAAATCCTAAATCAAAGCATTTATTCGATATTAAAGAGGTTTAACCCGTGTTCGATTATGTAACCCGCTGAAGAAGAAGAGGAGTCTTTTAAGTTACGTGGTAAATAGAATTACGGTCTGTATTATTTCGGATAAAGGGCGACAGCCCAACTGGTTCGAGGTATTGACGGGTATTCACTAGGTCGGGGGTTCGAGCCCGGCTATTGGCTTTTTTTTAAAAAGGCTTTTAAAGGTAGTTTGTTTAATATTATTATCATTATCATGTTTATTATTATTATTATTATTATTATTATTATTATTATTATTATTATTATTATTATTATTATTATTATTATTAATTTCAAGTTTATTATTATTAGTTAAATAAATAACCATGTTTAAAATAACTATTATTATAAATATTACTATTATTATTGTTAATAGAAATATTAGTATTACTATTATTATTATTGTTATAAGTATTAATATTGTAATTGTAATTATCATTAAAAATTTATATTTAGATTATTATTACTATTATGAACACTATTAGTAGTATCAATTAGTTTATTATTAGTAGTGACATTATGATTAAAACCATTACCATTAATATTAAAATTATTATAGTTATTATTATTATTAGCATTATTATCAAAACTATTAATATTACCATCATTACTGAATCTAACTATTTTTAGTATTATTATTTTTATTATAAAAAGATACAGATTTTTTTTATTGACATTATTTTAATAAATAACTATATAAGATTATATTTAATACATTCATATAACAACACTAATATTTTCATAATGAGTATTAATTTATTTTCTAAGGTATATAAAATAAAAATAGATACATTAATTAACAAAGAAAAACATACAAGTTACTAAAATAACCATTAATAATAAGACATAAACTTATTCGATTACGATTATGTGTATTAATAAATATGCAAATGATATAGGTTCGTTAATCCGAGTCCAACCCTATACTTGTTCAATGTCGTTATATGTATTTTACTACAAAATATAGTATGGTGAGTTTCATTTGCCTTTTTACCCTTTATATTTTTGGGCTGAGAATACATGCGCTGCTTTTATAACTGTTTTACGAAATAGACACGAGTAAATGAAACTACATTCTATGGCTGGATTATTAAACCAAATATGCCCCTTTTTAGTCTGGTAATCTAAGAATTAGGGAACAGACACCCTAATTGACGTGAATCCTAAAGATAGATCTATCGGGCACAACAAGCCCCATCCAAAGTACCAGATGCTTTAGCACTTCGAAATTTATATCATGTCCGAAGGAGGATCCCGGAATGATGGGGATATTCTAATATGCATATTGTGAATGTTGGTTACCAGGTGTTCACCATATGAATGATTTTTGTCTCTATGCATGGGACGTATGTTTATGAGAAATAGAAATATGAAATCTTGTGGTCTATTAAAAATTATGAAATGATTATTTATGTTAAACTAATGAACTCACCAACCTTTTGGTTGACACTTTAAAGCATGTTTATTCTCAGGTATGAAAGAAATCTTCCGCTGTGCATTTGCTCATTTTCAAGATATTACTTGGAGTCATTCATGACATATTTCAAAAGACGTTGCATTCGAGTCATTGAGTTCATCAAGATTATTATTTAGTCAATTATAGTTAGATATATTATGAAATGGTATGCATATCGTTAACTTTCGATGAAATGAAAGATTGCCTTTTCCAAAAATGAATGCAATGTTGGTAAAATGTATTATATAGAGGTCAAGTACCTCACGATGTAATCAACTATTGTGAATCGTTTATAATCTATATGGACTTCGTCCGGATGGATTAGGATGGGTCACTACAAAAGGGGTCGTATACGAGGTGGTGGAGAGAGCTTCTAACCTTACTAATGTTTGTTTTGATAGCTATTTTTTACAGGTAATTTCAAGATGCAAAAATAAATGCGAAAGAGGCTAGGAAAGAAAAGAAAATAGAGGAACTTGAAGCAAATTTCAAGGCAAAGCAAGAAATTAAGGCTGCTGATAACTCCTAAATTATACAGAATTTTGATAACATTTTAAGGAGTTATCTTAGTATTTTTAAAGTCTTTTTAATCCTAAAACACACTAAAATGGGTAAAATGGGGAAAAGGGTAAATCTGATGATTTTATTGAAGTTATGTATAAAACAGAAATCAATAACAAGTAAAAACTGTATAAATTAAGATGAAGCTGCCGGCCTGGCACCCTGAAGCCGTCGGCTTAGTGTCAAAATTCCAGACAGTTCCAGAACTCTGCAGAAAATGCCAGAATCATTAAAAGCAACCGGCTTGTAAATGAAGCTGCCGGCCTAAAACTGTTTCATGTACTTAAAGCCCAAGAAAAAGCTAAAACTGGAAACAAAATAAAAAAGATTATAGGATCTGTGAAGCTGTCGGCTTGGCCCTGAAGCCGTCGGCCTGACTTAAGACGGTTACGTGTGTATCAACTTGCTGGCTACGTTAAACTTGCAAAAGAAGTCACCAACCAACTGAACCCGCCGGCTTCCCACTGAAGCCACCGGCCTGGACACCGAATCTGAAAACTATAAATTGAGGCATTCTAGTTCAGTTTTCAATGTACTTTTCATTTTTCATCTAGGGTTTTCACCAAAATACGAAAACTCTTAGATTAGGGTTTTATTTCAAGTTGTAACTAAAGTTATCAAGTTATCCATAAAGTTTTCTTTTCATCTACCTTTTCGAGGTACATGTGTCATAACCCGGAATTTTCCATGATTATATATTATATGAGATTAATATTTACATGAATAAATGTTTTCAAAATGTTAAGCAATCAAACTTGTCAAGACTTGATTAATTGAAACGGTTTTTATGTAAACGTTTGACCACCCAGTTTGTCCGATGATTCACGAACGTTATAACTTGTATATGACATGATAATATATATGGACTTATGTATATGTTTAACATGATGAAATGATATTTAAGTATCTCATTATGTATATTAACAAAAAACTATATACATAAAACAAGACTACTAACTTAAGAAATTCAAAACGATATCTATATGTAACGATTATCGTTGTAATAACGTCTTAATATTTATATATCATATTAAGATATATTAACACACTATGTTATCATGATAACATAACAATTTAACATCTCATTAGATATAATAACAATGGGATTAATTACATTTAACGAGATCGTTAACTTAAGGTTTCAAAACAACGCGTGCATGTAACGACTAACGTTGATTTAACGACTTAATTAAAATCTATATATATGTAGTGTATTAGGATGTATTAATACACATTTGAAGGACTTCAAGAGATATATCAAAACACTCATACTTAACAAAAATGGTTACAATTACATTTCCATTCGTTTTCATCAACAATTCTACTCGTATTCATTCAGTGTTCGTACTCGTATGATACCCAGCTTCTAAATGTATATACTATTGGTATATACACTTCAATGATCAGCTCTTAGCAGCCTTAATGGGTCACTTAAACATGTGGGAACCATCATTTAACATCTAGCATGAAATATCTAACAAAATTACAAACTTATGGAGCCTATATCTTGACTCCATATTCACGTGAACTTACACCAACTATAAACACATTTTGATTCCAACTTTCATGCATCAAACACATCTCTCTCAAGTTTTCTCTTGATGTTCTAAGTGTTCTTCATCATCTTCATCAAAACCTACATTAATCTAGCTCATAAATTCAACCTTTAATCATCATACAAAACATCTACTCAAGAACACATCAAGAACACTTTCAAGTTTACTAGATTATTTCTTAGCTTTCTAATCCATTCCAATTAATCATCTAAGATTAATAAACCTTTTTTATTTACAGTAGGTTATCTTTCTAATTCAAGGTAATATTCATATCCAAACTTTGATTCAATTTCTATAATCATAACTATCTTAATTCAAGTAGTAATCTTACTTGAACTTGTTTTCGTGTCATGATTCTACTTCAAGAACTTCCAAGCCATCAAAGATCCTTTGAAGCTCAAGTTATTTTTTCATCATTTCCAGTAGATTTATCTACTATACTTGAGGTAGTAACTATGTTCATAGCATCATTCGATTCATATATATATATATAACTATATTTTTCGAAGAATATAACTTGTAATCACTAGAACATAGCTTAGTTAATTCTAAACTTGTTCGCAAACAAAATTAATCCTTCTAACTTGAAATATAAAAACAACTTAAAATATGTGTTATATCTATATGATATGCTAACTTAATGATTTAAAACTTGGAAACACGAAGAACATCGTAAAATTGGAAATACGCCGTCGTAGTAAAACCGGGGGCAGTTTTGGCTTGGATAATCAAAAACTATGAAAATCTTCGATTTAAAAGTTGTTCTTCTAATAAAATGATATTTCATATGAACATGAAACTATATCCAAAAATCTTGGTTAAACTCAAAGTAGAAGTATGTTTTTCAAAATGGTTATCAATACGTCATTCTTTCGACTGAAATGACTATCTCTTTCAAAAACGACTTGTAACCTGTAACTCCGACTATAAACCATCACTTTTTCTGTTTATTTTAATAAATTTTAGTTCAATACAAAACCATAGCAATTTGATTCACTCAAAACGGATTTATAACGAAGAAATTATGGGTAAAACAAAATTGGATAGAATTACTAGTTTTAGCTACGGAAATTTTTATAACAAATCTATACTAACTATATCTTAGCGAACTTTATTGTATTATACATGTCTTGATAGACCATAGACACGTATACAATGTTTTGACATATCATATTGACATCATCTATATATATTATTTTGAATAACCCATAAGACGCTATATGCGGTAATGCTCGAGTTAGCATATAATGGGTCGAGGTAAATTCTAAAATAATATATATACCATGGGTTGTGATCGAGTCTGAGACATGTATACAATGGGTCGTGGATTGATTCGAGATAATATGTTTAATATGGGTCTTTAAAATATTAAGACAATATACTATATCGATTTATTTATGTACTACTAACAGTGGACTACTAATTGTGGACTACTAACGTTGGACTGCTAACTTAACAACTAAAATCGTCAACACATAATAAAAATATTGTGAATACATTTCGATCATACTTTGATATGTATGTATTTAATTGTTATAGGTTCGTGAATCGACCCGTGGTCAAGTCTTTTTCCGACGAAGTAAAAATATGTGAAAGTGAGTTATAGTCCCATTTTTTTTACGATCTAATATTTTTGGGATAAGAATACATGCATTTTAATAAATGTTTTTCAAAATAGACACAAGTAATTGAAACTACATTCTATGTTGAATTACTATACCGGATATCACCCTTTTTGAACTTGGTAACCTAAGAATTAGTGTTTATTATAATTGCCACTAATTGACGCGAATCCTAAAGTTAGATCTATGGGCTTTAATACTTCAATTTTTCTCTACAGATGAGTGGTTCTATGTTGGGGATATTCTAGATGCATTCTGTTAATGTCGGTTACCAGGTGTTCAATCATATGAATGATTTTTATGGCTATTTGTGAAAAATGAAATCTTGTGGTCTATTATTAATTTAATATATAGGTTAAACCTATAACTCACCAACATTTTGGTTGACGTTTTAAGCATGTTCATTCTCAGGTGATTATTAAGAGCTTCCGCTGTCGCATGCTAATTAAAGACAAGATTTGGAGTCTGCATGCTTGTATAATATTGTTTAAAACTGCATTCGAGAACTTATGTTGTTGTAACATATTATTATTGTAAACCATTATGTAATGGTCGTGTGTAAACGTTATAATTTTAGATTATCATTATTTGATAATCTATGTTATGTCTTCAAAACATTTGGCGATAAAATAAAGGTTATGGTGTGTTTTAAAAACGAATGCAGTCTTTGGAAAACGTCTCATATAGAGGTCAAAACCTCGCAATGAAACCAATTAATATGAAACGTTTATAATCGATATGAACTGGGCATTTCATTTGGTATCAGAGCGTTGGTCTTAGAGAACCAGAAATTTGCATTTGTGTGTCTAACCGAGTTTGTTAGGATGCATTAGTGAGTCTAGACTTCGACCGTGTTTGTTTTAAAAACGATTGCTTAACACTTTTGTTTGAAACTATATATTCTTAACATGTAAATATTATGTGATATATTAATCTCTTAATGTGCTTGCTATTGTGTGATAGATGTCTACTTTAGTACAAATTCCATCGACTCACCTAATAACAATGATGAATCAAATACATTTTTGGGAAGATTCACAAATTCCAGAAGAAGAGGAACCGGAAGAAGAAGAACCGGAAGAAGAAAAACCGGAAAAAGAAGAAGAAGAACCGGAAGAAGAAGATTCGAAGGAGGAAATGTTAAAAACCACAGAAAAATAGTTAAATAAAAGAAAATCCTCAACCAATGGACCAAAGTTAAAAATGGTCGATGGTGTCTCCGCTGAGGAGGAAAAATATTGGGAAAATTATCAATTTTCTGATGAATCGGGTCCCGATGAGGATTCTGATGAAGTAATAGAAATTACCGTGGTGCAATTTAATAAATAAAAAGAAAACAACAAAGGAAAAGCTATCAAAATAGAGAAACCTGACCCCAAACCCGATGAACTATATGTTAACATGAAATACCCTGACAGAATATACCGTAAACACCCGTATTTCTTAAACTTTAACTATAGCCCAGGAACATCTAAGGGACTAGATTTTTCTAAACCATTTGAGAAAAGGACTCCTCGTATGAGTACTGGCCCGTTTATCCCTAGGAAATTAGCAAAATGAACCAAGTCCGAGGAAGATGAAGCTAACAAGTCTGAATAAAAGAGTTGAAGTCATTTACTCTTACCATGTCTTGTAATATATGTATGATAACGTGCTTGTACTTTTATGCTATATGAAAAATAGCTGTAACGATCCGACTTTTTCGACTTGCTTTTGTGCCTTGTATTTTAAAGAAACTGCATTTTTGTGCATACTACGTTACTTTATTACTCCGGAACCCTGGCACACGTGTTTTATATTCATATATACTTAAAAACGTGCCCTGGAGTATGTAGAATTCTTAACTTGTCCATTGGATGCTTTATAACCGTTTGTGTTACTTGCCGTTACGAATAAACCGCGGACTGCGCGCACGTTTGACTCTTGTCGGAACCGAAACTTTTGGACTGCGAAATATTAATTATTATTTTCTAATAATAATTACCTGGACTTTTGGATGCTTAAGCCCAATAGTTAGTCTTGTTGGACTTTCTACCTTGTTGGTCTCAAGCCCACCCTACTCTAGCTAGTGACCCAATTAATTAGGCCAAGTATTATTACTAGTGGCCAATAATAATAAATAAATAATAAATTAATTAATTAATGAGTCATACTAGCATAATGGATAAGATTTATCTAAATGTTACATAAGATTCTAGCAAAAGGACACACTTTAGACACCATTAGCCAAAAAGCAAGTTTTTGTCTCCCCCTCCCCCCCTCTAATGCCGTCCACCACCACCACCACCACCATGGTCTTGGCCACCTCATCAATCCATGTGATCTTCATTTGCCTATAAATACTAGCCTTTAGTCCCTCAATTCAACACTTGATCATTTTGGCTTTTCACACACTTATTCTTTCTTTCTTTCCCAGCTTGTAAGTTTTTCTTTTCCTTCCTCTTTTCTTCTTAAATTCGTGTACATCATCATCATTATGTGGAAGATCAAGTTCCTTCTAGCTTTGATCTTACTTATATCTTGTTGATTCAAGCATGAATCTTTCAAGAACATGGAAGATTCAAGCTTTTTAGCTTGAATCTTCATATCTTTTGTAGATCTACTTCTTTTATACTTTAATCTTTCTATTTTATGATAAAGATTCAAACTTTTGTTTGTAATCTTCATGCATCTTCAAGATCTTCAAGAACAAACAAGATGCAAGCTTTCTAGCTTGGATCTTCATATCTTTTTGTTAGATCTAAGTTCTTTTTTCTTTGATCATGTTGTTTTGTGAAAAAGATTCAAACTTGTGTTTGTTATCTTCATATATCTTAAAGATCCAAGCTTTATGCTTCAAGATCTTCAAGAACACTTAAACGTTCAAGCTTTCTAGCTTTGCAACCTTGTAACTTGTGTGAAATGGATCCAAGCTCTCTAGCTTAGGGTTCCATCACCTCATTTGACTTAGATTGTTCTATTACTTGTTGAATTAATGTAAAGTTTGTAACTTTAGTTGTTATTGTGAATTGAAATTGTGTTAAGACTAAGGATATGATGTAACCTTGGTTCATCATCCATCTAAGACTCATGAATGAGTTGTGTTCTTACTTGGTCTTAACATATAGTGTATTGATGGTGAATCTTGGTCAAAAGTTATGCTAAACCATCAACGAGTTGTACACTTGAAGCTACAAGCATCAAGGATGAGAACCGTGATGAGCATCAAGCACCAAGAACCCCACCGGAGCACTTGTCCACTGATTTTCGTATCTGATCATACCACCTGGGCAACTGGAAAGTTGATTTTCAGTTAGCTCGGTTTGAGTAGATGATTTTCCGTTTAGGCCTCGTCTTAATCCGAGTTACGGTTTAGGATTTATGGCCCTCCGATAGTCACTACACCCTATTAACGTTGTGCTGAAATTTCTGACCTACTCGCACTTAAACCGTCGCCACAGTCAAACGAAGACGATTTAGGTTCTGAAAACGGGTCAGCTGTTAGGGGACTGATATTCGGAGCCATAACCACTGACCATGCATCTTTTTGATTTACGTAGAGGTCGTAGCAGCTGACCGAATTCAGCCTATTGTTTCGATCTCTATTGTTTCGACACTTAAACTTATTTTATGCACTATTAGAATTTATAAAGACAACCTACTGACCTAGTAACATTTGATTTAGGTTGATGACCTTTCGGACCGACTTACAACTTGTGTACTTTCATTACCGACTTTACCGCATTTATCACTGTGAGTTATATAATCCCTTATTACTACTTTTACTATTTTTGGGACTGAGAATACATGCGCTTTTTATGATTTATGTGTTAGGCACGAGTACTTAACTTTATATGTGTGTGGGTTATATAACGGCATAAACATTCCCTTTAGGACGGTAACGTTTAGTCACTGGTCTTTGAACCGGTGAACGCGAATCTTAGATATGGATCCATAGAGTTTGACATCCCCATTCGGGCTAGTCGCGCTAGCATTTAACGAGTGTTTAATACTTCGTGAATATACGCACTCGCCAAGTGTACTTTCAGGGGGTTATAAACGTTAAGTCTAGTTACCGGATGCCCACGGTTATGCACATACTTTTCATACTGTTTGATACGCTGTTGCAGCATTGAAATCTCGTGGCCTATCTTACGTTACTATTACAACTGAAACTATAGCTCACCAACATTCGTGTTGACTTTTTAAGCGTGTATTTCTCAGGTGCCTAGAGGTTTATTGATTCCGCTGTTAGACTTGATGTCATGCTGTTTCACTTGTTGTCATGCTGTTATTGAATTGCTGTTATGGACCTACTGTACTATTTATCCGCTGCATTGCTAGAGATGTCTCAAATTATGAAACTTATGTTTTGCATTCGTAAACTTATGTTATTTTGGAATAATGGTTTGTAATAAGCCTTACAACATGTTATCTTTGTAAAACGTTATCTTTTTAATGAATGCAAATCGGTTTTCAAACAGCATATAGTGTTTGACCCTGTGATGATCCTGTTGTTGATGATCCGTACACGATGGTTTTGTACGGGGCGTCACATTTGGTATCAGAGCATTGGTTGTAGGGAATAAGGTTACATTAGTGAGTCTAGACTGACCCGAGTAGGATTCACTAATAGGACTAATCTACAACTTGCTAGTTTACTTGTTTCTGCGAAACTTACTGCATGCTTTTGTCTACATTTTTAGCTGTATGATCTTACTGCATGATATTTCTTATCTTCACTGCCATACGAACTTGTTGTATGCTTATTTCCGCTATTGCATGATTACTATCTGCTTTCATATGTTATTTCTGTTTAGCACTGTTATTATTACTGCCATGCTAGGATGCTGTAGTGCCAAATACGTGCTTGCTTTATGACTTACTGACATAGAAAAGTTATTTTTTTTCCTTGTTCAGATGTCGGATATTCCACCTGTCATCATTTTGGGCAGCGATTCAGACTCCTCAGCCACTTCACCTGCCACTGTTGCCGATCTTCCGATCCTATCGGCGACACCCACCAGTGACCCCGGTGCTTCATCCTCCGGAACCAGCAGCCATACGCCTGCCCCATTGGTTACCTCAGACGGAGCACAGGACCCCCCGAAGATTCCAGCTCTACTTTCCCCAGGACCCTCGGAGCCACAACCCCGCTCCGGTGGTGTTGTGATTCCCGGGGAATACGGGGACGTCCCGTTCCGTAATGAGCATAACCGTTGGTGCCGACGCCTTCCTGATGGACGTGTCATACCGATCCCACCTTTGAGGAACCGGATCATGACTACCGGTCACCGATCGCCGCCACCCCCAACTGATTCATCATCCGACGACTCATCCACAGACGAAACTAGTGACGACGACTCCGACGAGGAGAACCTTGATGATACACCTGTGCAGCCACCCTCCACCCCGCCGAAGAAGCGGTACCATTTTGATGGCACCGTTATTCTGGGGATCAACGGAGGTCGAGCGTTCACTAACGCACATGGTCAGCGTCGAAGGTTTACCACCCGTAAGTGGGTCGTGCCTTACCCGGCTGATCCGTTCGTGCGTAAGCCTTACCGCCATGCAGGATCTACCTCTGGAGCCGGACCATCTGCACCACCAGCACCTACTACACCAGCAGCACCGCCTACTCTGCCAGCCCCTCCCTCTGTCGAGGAACTGGCGAGGGAGGTGGAGATTCTCCGTGCTCGGGTGACTGAGCTCGAGGAGCAAATGTCCCTTGTGCTGGACATCCTTTACCCACCGTTACCATAGAGCTTTGTAGTAGGTTTCATTTTGTAATCTAGTTGCAGTTCCATGTTTTCCTTATGTAATGTACGAACTTATGTATGTAACTCTTTATTAATGGAACTTTGTATTGTTAAATTATTGCACAGTGTTCTATTTACATTACTGTATGTTGGTTTTGCGATATTTGTGCCTGGTTGTGTTACTTAATTGGCATGCGTTATGTTGTTTCCCTATTTACTATATACTATATTATATATATTAAATGCTGGATTTTGACTTAAGTCAAAATTTCTGTTTCGAAGGGCAATGGCAAACACACGAACAACACCCACAGCAGCTCAAATCGAAGAGATGATTAATGAATGAGTCACCGCAGCCTTGGAAAAAATGAACCCTCAAGCTGAACCACCGCCGGTTATCCAACCCGGTTCAAAAAGAGTGCACCTACAAGGAATTCCAGAGCTGTAAGCCACATAACTTCAGCGGAACTAAGGGGCCTGTTGTTCTCACAAGATGGTTTGAAAAGCTTGAATCAGTATTCCGAGTCAGCAACTGTTCCGAGTCTAACAAAACCAAATTTGCTTCCTGCACGCTATCTGATGGCGCCCGCACGTGGTGAAACACCATGGCTCAGGCACAAGGTATTGATGAGGCGTATGCTACGCCATGGGAGGATTTTAAAGCGGGTATGATTGATGAGTATTGTCCGAGAACCGAGATACAAAAGATGGAAATAGAGTTTATGCAATTGAAAGATATTGGCAACGATCTCGATGGTTACTATCGGAGGTTTCTTGAGTTAGCTCTTATGTGTCCTACCATGGTCACCCCGGAATTCAAGCGTATGGAGAGATACTTTTGGGGACTCCCTAAGTCCATCAAGGGTAATGTCACCTCGTAAGCCACCGAATGTTCCCGAAGCAATGCGCATGGCGCATACACTCATGAATCAGATTCTCATCGATGAACCGGAGAAGTCCAAGTTTGAAGCGGGTAGTAGTGACAAGCGAAAGTGGGATAACAGTAAGGGGAGGACCTATGATCAAACCCCCGTTAAGAGACACAACAACGGTGGAAACCATAACTCCAGCACAAGCTCCAACCCGAACTACAAAGGTACCCTACCGCAATGCAAGAGGTGTTACAAACATCACACTGGGTATTGTAATGTGGTCTGTGAAAAGTGCAACAGGATCGGACATGTTGGTAAGAACTGCAAGATTCCCGTCCCAGCTGCAAGGACAAACCCAAATGGGCCAAGGAAATGCTACGAGTGTGGACAACAGGGCCACTTTAGGAATGATTGTCCCAATAAGAATAAGGACGGCGGACCACCGCGTGGTAGAGCTTTCAATGTTAATGCAAGGGATGCGCATGTGAACCCCGACTTGGTGACATGTATATTCACTATCAACAATATTTTAGCTTCTGTCCTATTTGATACTGGTGCCGATAGAAGCTATGTATGTAGACACTTTTGTGATAAGATAAATTGGTCATTAGTTCCTTTAAAAGAAAGTATGCTAGTCGAGGTAGCCAATGGGAAACTTGAGAAAGTTGACCAAATTGGCTGAGGAGCTATTATTAACATAGCTGGCGTGGATTTCGAAATTGACTTGATACCCATCAAATTGGGGAGTTTTGACATGATTGTCGGTATGAACTGGTTGACCAAAGTAAAGGCCTACATTATCTGTGGAGACAAAGCTCTTCGTATACCACAAGGAGATAGTGAGCCACTGACTATTTACAGAGAAAGATATAACTCGAAGCTGAACCTCATTAGCTGTATGAAAGCGCAGAAGATCATGAAGAAAGGACGACTTGCTATTTTAGCACACGTGAAGGCTTTAGAATCAGAGGAGAAGAGTGTGAATGACATGCGAATCGTGAATGAATTCCCTGACGTCTTTCCGGAAGAGTTGCCTGGATTACCGCCACCAAGAGCAGTGGAGTTCCAGATCGATATAGTGCCTGGAGCTGCACCCATAGCTCGCGCACCTTATCGACTAGCACCTTTCGAACTGCAAGAGTTGCAGAGTCAATTGTAGGAATTGCTCGACCGAGGGTTTATCCAACCGAGCTCGTCGCCTTGGAGCGCACCCATTTTATTTGTGAAGAAGAAGGACGGATCCTTCCGCATGTGTATCGACTACCGCGAACTCAACAAATTGACGATCAAGAATCGATATCCTCTTCCCCGAATTGACGATCATTTTGATCAGCTGTAAGGATCAAGCGTTTATTCTAAGATCGATTTGCGATCAGGTTATCAGCAATTGAGGGTGAAGGAAAGTGATGTGATGAAGACTGCATTTAGAATCCGCTATGGTCATTATGAGTTTCTCGTGAAGCCATTCGGTTTAACCAACGCACCCGCTGTATTCATGGACCTCATGATCGTGTCTGCAAGCCTTATCTGGATAAGTTCGTTATCGTTTTCATAGATGATATCCTCATCTATTCCCGAAGCGAAGAAAAACATGAGCAACATCTTCGGTTAGTGCTCGAACTCTTGAGACAAGAGCAGCTTTATGCCAAATTCTCCAAGTGTGAATTTTGGCTGAAGGAAGTACAATTTCTGGGTCATATTGTGAGTGATCAATGTATCAAAGTTGATCCCGCCAAGATTAAGGCTATCAGCATGTGAGAAACCCCCACTACTCCGACTCACATCCGCCAATTTCTAGGTCTTGCCGGTTATTACCGAAGGTTCATTGAAGGTTTCTCTTTGATTTCGCGTCCTTTGACTGCGTTAACTCATAAAGGGAAGAAGTTTGATTGGGAAAAAGAACAAGAAGCAGCATTTCAAACCCTGAAGCAGAAGTTAACCACCGCACCTATCTTATCTCTTCCCGAAGGTAGTGACGACTTCGTTATGTACTGCGATGCTTCGAGGAATGGTTTTGGTCGTGTGTTGATGCAAAGAACGAATGTCATTGCTTATGCTTCTCGTCAACTGAAGATACACGAGCAAAACTACACTACCCATGATCTTGAACTTGGAGACGTTGTCTTCGCATTGAAGCTGTGGAGACACTATCTCTATGGAACATAGAGTACCATATTCACCGATCACAAAAGCCTCCAGCACATCTTTGATCAGAAGCAGCTGAACATGAGAAAACGATGATGGATTGAGATGCTGAACGACTATAATTGTGAACTTCGTTACCATCCTGGTAAGGGGAATGTTGTAGCCGATGCTCTGAGTCAAAAGGAGAGAACGGTACCTCTTCGTGTGCGGGCTCTGAACATCACCATCCATTCGAACCTCCATAGCCAGATCCGAGTAGCCTAAGAAGAGGCTCTCAAGGAGGAGAACATACCTCGTGAATACTTGAACATTCTCGTCTCTAAATTCGAGATTAAGGAGTCTGGACTCTGATGTTATGCTGGAAGAATTTGGGTACCTCATTATGGAGATTTATGAAGCCTTTTACTTGATGAAGCCCACAAGTTGAGATATTCAATTCATCTAGGAGCCGGAAAAATGTACCACGATCTCAAGGAACAGTATTGGTGGTACATTTTTGAAGCCTTTTACTTGATGAAGCCCACAAGTTGAGATATTCGATTCATCCAGGAGCCGGAAAAATGTACCACGATCTCAAGGAACAGTATTGGTGGCCAAATCTTAAGAAGGATGTTGCAACTTATGTTGGAAGATGTTTGACTTGTTCGAAGGTTAAAGCTGAATATCAGAGGCCATCTGGATTACTCCAACAACTAGAAATCCTATAATGGAAATGGGAAGCAATTACGATGGATTTCATCACGAAGCTACCAAAGACGATGGGCGGATATGATACAATCTGGGTTATCGTTGACCGTCTTACCAAATCTGCTCATTTCTTAGCAATGAAAGAAATAGATACAATGGAGAGACTTGCTCAACTATACATCAAAGAGGTTGTATCTCGTCATGGTGTGCCCTTATCAATCATCTCAGATCGCGATCCCCGTTTTGCTTCCAGATTCTGGCGTTCTTTGCAAGAATCCTTGGGAACCCGTCTCGATATGAGTACTGCATATCACCCGCAAACCGACGGTCAGAGTGAACGAACGATTCAGACATTAGAGGAAATGTTGCGCGCCTGTGTTATTGACTTCGGAAAGTCTTGGGAAAGACATCTGCCGCTAGCCGAATTCTCTTACAACAATAGTTATCATTCGAGTATTAAAGCTGCGCCTTTTGAAGCGTTGTATGGCCGCAAGTGTCGATCTCCTATTTGTTGGGCCGAGTTAGGCAAAGTGCAAATCACCGGACCCGAGATAGTCCATGAAACGACGGAGAAGATTTATCAGATTCAGGCAAGACTTAAGACGGCCCGCGATCGCCAAAAGAGTTATGCCGATCTTAAACGTAAAGACTTCGAATTCAACGTGGGTGACCGAGTAATGTTGAAGGTCGCACCTTGGAAAGGTGTAATTCGTTTTGGAAAGCGCAGAAAGTTAAACCCGCGATATATTGGTCCTTTTAAAATTTTGGAACGTGTTGGACCCGTTGCTTACCGTTTGGATCTTCTGACTTAGTTGAGTGCCGTTCATCCTACCTTTCATGTATCAAATTTGAAGAAATGTCTTGCTCTACCGGAACTTATCATACCATTGAAAGAACTTACCATTGATGACCAACTCCACCACGTGGAAGAACCTGTCGAAATTATGGACCGTGAGGTCAAAACCTTGAAACGCAATAAGATTCCAATTGTCCAAGTTCGATGGAATGCCAAGCGTGGACCTGAGTTTACCTGGGAGCGAGAGGATCAAATGAAGTAGAAGTATCCTCACCTTTTTCCGACTCCATCACCATCAGCTTAAATTTCGGGACAAAATTTCCAATAACAGGTGGGTAATGTAACGATCCGACTTTTTCGACTTGCTTTTGTGCCTTGTATTTTAACGAAACTTCGTTTTTGTGCGTACTACGTTACTTTATTACTCTGGAACCCTGGCACACGTCTTTTATATTCATATATACTTAAAAAAGTGCCCTGGGGTATGTAGAATGCTTAACTTGTCCATTGGATGATTTATAACCGTTTGTGTTACTTGCCGTTACGAATAAACCGCGAACTGCACGCACGTTTGACTCTTGTCGGAACCGGAACTTTTGGACTGCGAAATATTAATTATTATTTTCTAATAATAATTACCTGGGCTTTTGGATGCTTAATTTTATTTATTTAATTGCTAAAGCCCAATAGTTAGTCTTGTTGGACTTTCTACCTTGTTGGGCTCAAGCCCACCCTACTCTAGCTAGTGACCCAATTAATTAGCCCAAGTATTATTACTAGTGGCCCATAATAATAAATAAATAATAAATTAATTAATTAATGAGTCATACTAGCATAATGGATAAGGTTTATCTAAATATTACATAAGATTCTAGCAAAAGGACACACTTTAGACACCATTAGCCAAAAAGCAAGTTTTTGTCTCCCCCTCCCCCCTCTAATGCTGTCCACCACCACCACCATGGTCTTGGCCACCTCATCAATCCATGTGATCTTCATTTGCCTATAAATACTAGCCTTTAGTCCCTCATTCCAACACTTGATCATTTTGGCTTTTCACACACTTATTCTTTCTTTCTTTCCTAGCTTGTAAGTTTTTCTTTTCCTTCATCTTTTCTTCTTAAATTCGTGTACATCATCATCATTATGTGGAAGATTAAGTTCCTTGTAGCTTTGATCTTACTTATATCTTGTTGATTAAAGCATGAATCTTTTAAGAACATGGAAGATTCAAGCTTTTTAGCTTGAATCTTCATATCTTTTGTAGATCTACTTCTTTTATACTTTAATCTTTCTATTTTATGATAAAGATTCAAACTTTTGTTTGTAATCTTCATGCATCTTCAAGATCCAAGCTTTATGCTTCAAGATCTTCAAGAACAAACAAGATGCAAGCTTTCTAGCTTGGATCTTCATATCTTTTTGTTATATCTAAGTTCTTTTTGCTTTGATCATGTTGTTTTGTGAAAAAGATTCAAACTTGTGTTTGTTATCTTCATATATCTTAAAGATCCAAGCTTTATGCTTCAAGATCTTCAAGAACACTTAAAGGTTCAAGCTTTCTAGCTTTGCAACCTTGTAATTTGTGTGAAATGGATCCAAGCTCTCTAGCTTAGGGTTCCATCACCTCATTTAACATAGATTGTGCTATTACTTTTTGAATTAATGTAAAGTTTGTAAATTTAGTTGTTATTGTGAATTGAAATTGTGTTAAGACTAAGGATATGATGTAACCTTGGTTCATCATCCATCTAAGACTCATGAATGAGTTGTGTTCTTAATTGGTCTTAACATATTGTGTATTGATGGTAAATCTTGGTCAAAAGTGATGCTAAACCATCAACGAGTTGTACACTTGAAGCTACAAGCATCAAGGATGAGAACCGTGATGAGCATCAAGCACCAAGAACCCCACCGGAGCATTTGTCCACTGATTTTTGTATCTGATCAGACCACCTGGGCTACTGGAAAGTTGATTTTCAGTTAGTTCAGTTCGAGTAGATAATTTTCCCTTTAGGCCTCGTCTTAATCCGAGTTACGGTTTAGGATTTATGGCCCTCCGATAGTCACTACACCCTTTTAACGTTGTGCTGAAATTTCTGACCTACTCTCACTTAAACCATCACCACAGTCAAACGAAGACGAGTTAGGTTCTGAAAATTGGTCAGCTGTTAGGGGACTCATATACGGAGCCATAGCCACTAACCATGCATCTTTTTTATTTACGTAGAGGTCGTACCAGCTGACCGAATTCAACCTATTGTTTCGATCTCTATTCTCGTCAAACTTATTTAGCTTTTATGATTATGAATGATGATGATGATGATACTTAAACTTATTTTATGCACTATTAGAATTTATTAAGACAACCTACTGACCTAGTAACATTTGATTTAGGTTGATGACCTTTCGGACCAACTTACTACTTGTGTACTTTCATTACCGACTTTACCGCTTTTATCATTGTGAGTTATAGCATCCCTTATTACTACTTTTACTATTTTTGGGACTGAGAATACATGCGCTTTTTACGATTTACGTGTTAGGCACGAGTACTTAACTTTATATGTGTGTGGGTTATATAACGGCATAAACATTCCCTTTAGCACGGTAACGTTTAGTCATTGGTCTTTGAACCGGTGAACGCGAATCATAGATATGGATCCATAGGGTTTGACATCCCCACTCGGGCTAGTCGCGCTAGCATTTAACGGGTGTTTAATACTTCGTGAACATACACACTCGCCAAGTGTACTTTCAGGGGGTTATAAACGTTAAGTCTAGTTACCGGGTACCCACGGTTATGCACATACTTTTCATATTTTTTTGATACGCTGTTACAGCACTGAAATCTCGTGGCCTATCTTACGTTATTATTACAACTTAAACTATAGCTCACCAACATTCGTGTTGACTTTTTAAGCGTGTATTTCTCAGGTTCCTAGAGGTTTATTACTTCCGCTGTTAGACTTGATGTCATGCTGTTTCACTTGCTGTCATGCTGTTATTGAATTGCTGTTATGAACCTACTGTACTAGTTATCCGCTGCATTGCTAGAGATGTCTCAAATTATGAAACTTATGTTTTGAATTCGTAAACTTATGTTATTTTGTAACAATGGTTTGTAATAAGCCTTATGACATGTTATCTTTGTAAAACGTTATTTTTTTAATGAATGCAAATCGGTTTTCAAATAGCATATAGTGTTTGACCCTGTGATGATCTTATTGTTGTTGATGATCCATACACGATGGTTTTGTACGGGGCGTCACAATAGCGGTATGGTATGATTGTAAAATATTGTATCGAAAGTTTAATCGTGAAATGATAATGAATTAAAGTTTTTCATGATAGAATATTATTTTGATAGTAGTAGTAAATTTTTGAACTAGCTATTAAGTATGAACTTTAACGGGTAGGTATCACCCGAATTAAAATTATAAAATGCTAATATGAAGAAAAGGCTTTTATAATAAGTTCATATTATGCTACAAAATACTACTCTTAATATTCTATATGATTAACTTAATTCTTTTGGCTATTTTTGAAGGAAATGGTACCGACTACCAGGCAGAACTTAAATATGAGCGAGGAAGATTTCCGTACATTCCTTGCTGCAAACATAGCTGCAGTACAGGTTGCAATGCAACAACAATAACTCAGGGTATAGCAGTGGAACTAACTCCACAGGAAACTATGTAGGATGCTCCTACAAGGCTTTCACTGCTTGTAAACCTCTTGAGTTCGATGGAACCTAAGGACCAGTGAAACGACCCGACCCAATCCATAGGGATGAATACAATAACATATGATTACATCGCGAGGCATTTGACCTCTATATGATACGTTTTATAAACATTGCATTCTTTTGAAAAGATATACCATAAATGAATATTTAAAATTCAATGTTTTCGACATCTGATGATTTCTACATATAGACAATCACCGTAAATAACAGTTTACAAGAATACTTCCGTTGACAATGCAGTCAAAATAAATACATGGTGATGATTTTGTGAATGCAATGCTTCCTCGAATAAAACATGTATGACTCCATGCACATGGTTTCTCTAACATATATTCAAACAGCGGAAGACTTCTAGGAACCTGAGAATAAACATGCTTTAAACGTCAACATAAAGTTGGTAAGATATAGGTTTAATGCTAGCAGCGTTATAAATATAGACCACAAGATTTCATATACATAAACGTTTTAATAAAAATATTCTAAGTGGTTGAGCACTTGATAACCATACTTAACATTTAATCAACGTCGCATATTCCCTTTATTATGAAATCTCACTACACTGTACCAAGTGTAGTCACCAAAACGAAGTACTGTGCAACCGTTGAATACTGGTCGTCCAGTCCGGTTGGGGTTGTCAGGCCCGATAGATCTATCAACAGGATTCGCGTTTACAATACCACATGTAAATAGTAGTTACCAAGCTACAGGCAAGTATGCCAGTGGTACAACTCAACGTAGAATATATATTTTTAATCATTTGTGTCCATAACGTAAATCATAAAATGCATGTATTCTCATCCCGAAATATTTAGAGTTTAAAAGTGGGACTATATACTCACTTTTGCCTTGAAGGTATTTAACTCGACTTGGTCTCCGATAGATATCACGAACCTAACCATATATATAATATATCAACATATTTTCTTTTCAATTAATCGTTACATATATACTTATAATACTTTTAATATTTTCTTAGTCCGTAGTTAGCAGTCCGATATTAGTGGTCTACAATTAGTTGCTCAATAAAATAAATAAATAAAGACCCCATCGTATTCGTATTGATCAGAATTAATCTCGACCCATGGTACCATGTTGTCAAATGACGTGTTGCCTACATAAAATACCGTGTTGTTAAATTACGTGTTGCGTACAATCATGAGGTCTTATGATTAATCTTCTCGTGTAGTTTACGGGTGGTCCTGAAATATGTAAAATCAAATCATAAGTAATTATATATAAAATATCATATTAATTAGAAAAGATATGATTAATTTACTTTATCTCCAAATATTTTCGTAGCTAAACTAGCTTCGGATATCCAATCTTGTTTTAGTCGTAGTTTCTTCATTACAACTCCGTTTTTGTTGGTTCAACTTGCTACTTCCTTGGATCGAGTCAAAATTGAAGAATATGAACTGAAAATATCTTAGTTTGTATTCAAAATCACAGGTTATAGGTCAAACTTTGATAAAACTTATGAAAGTGATCATTTCCGTTGTAAAAACAACATCTAGATGATCATTTTTACAAAAATACTTACACTTTGAGTTACACCATGAGATTTTTATATATTAACATATTCATAAGAAATATCATTTTTCCAGAATATAAACTTCCAATTCAAAGTTCAAGATGGTTTTTAATTATCCAACCCAAAACAGCCCCCGGTTGCACTCCGACGATGTAGATTCAGTTTTTAAGGTGTTCTTTGTAAAACCAAGTTATATCTTGTTAAGTTAGCATATCATTATGATATATTAAAGGTCTTGAAGTGTTTTAAAAGTTAAGTTAGAAGGATCTATTTAGTTTGCAAACAAGTTTGAAATCATTCAAACTATGTTCTTGTTGTTAAAATTTTACAACATAAAATAAGATAGCTATATAATTATGATTCAAACAAGATTATGAACAAGGTTACTACCTCAAGTTACTTGGACAAAGTTACTGTAAGAGATAAGAAAAAATCTTGGAATCAAAGAGTGGCGGAGTTAGATCAAAAGGTTGGAAGTATACTTCTTCAAATGGGTGGTTATTTTGATATGTTCTTGAAAGAGTTTTCTTATGGTGTTTAAGGCTTGTAATTGAAGCTAAATGATGGGGAAAATGCTTGGAGATGATCAAGTATGAAGTTAGGAGTATTTTGAGAGAGAAATGAGGGTGTAGGTATGAGAAAATGGAGTGAAGAAATGGTGTTCATTCATAAAAACGTTTTTAGTTTATAAAGAAAGAAAAGGATTCCTAATTTTGTTTTCTTACTAATAATTCATGCTACTTGATAAATCTTAGTTACCTCATATCTAGGGCAGTAATAATGTTGATTAGGATGTTGATTTGATGTGTATATACCAATAGTAAATACATATAGAAGCTGGGTATGATACGGGTACATATACCCTAGATATACGTATAGAAATCTTGAGGAAATGGAATGAGAATTCAAATATAGCTATCTTTTGTGAATATACTTATATTGTTTTATGTATTTAAGTCCTTAAAAAGTGATTAAATACATTATATATACAATACATGTATAAGCATTATAGGTTATAAGTATATATATCAAAGAATGTTACGTATAGTTATCGTTTTGAAAACTTAAGTTAGTAGTTTCAAAATATACTTATAACTCATTGTCATTAGTACACAATGAGATGTTAAACCATCCTTAGATCATGTTAAATATATATATATATATATATATATATATATATATATATATATATATATATATATATATATATATATATATATATACACAAACGTATAATTATCGTATGTTATATACTTCGTGATATCATCGGTCAAATTGGACGGTCAAACGTTGTGTAAAACTCTTTTCAAAAACACAAGTCTCAACAATTTGGATTGCTTATCATGTTGGTAAGGTTTAATTTATGTAAATATTAATCTCATAAGTATAAAACAATTGGAAAAATCCGAGTCGTTACAACCAGTCAGATTAAAACGGTGGACTGAGAAAGTCGAATCTATGTTTGCTATAAGCATATGTACTGAGGAAGACACGGTAAAGTACGCCACGCATACTTTCACAGGTACTGCGTTAACATGGCGGAACACCTATCTCGAACAGGTGGGACAAGATGCTGCTTGTGCACTACCGTGGTCAGCATTCAAACATTTGATGAATGAGCAGTATCGTCCCAGAAATGAAATCAACAAGCTCAAAACAGAGCTTAGAGAATTACGAACGCAAGGATTCGATATTACTACATACGAATGATTATTCACCGAGTTGTGCTTATTGTGACCAAGAGTGTTCAAAGATGAACAAGAGTAGATCGATGCATTTGTGAAAGGGTTACCAGAGAGGATTCAGGAGGATGTGAGTTCAAGCGCGCCCACCTCAATGCAAAAGGCAAGTCAAATGGCTCACAAACTCATAAACCAGATTGAGGGAAGGATTAAAGAGCAGGCGGCCGAGGAGGCCAAAATGAAACAAGTCAAGAGAAAGTGGGAAGAAAACACTGACAAGGGTCACCAATATAACAACAACAACATTCACAACCATAATCGCAACAACAATCGCAACAACCGCAATATCAATCGCAACAACAACAATCGTAACCCCAACAACAACTACAATAACAACCACCACAACTACAACAACCGTCTCAACAACAATAATAACCAAAAAAACAATAATCTCAGCAACAACAACAATAACAACAATGATAACAAGAGGCAGAAAATTCCATACAAAAGGTGTGAAGGATACCATCCGGATAAGTTCTGTACGGTAATATGTACCAAGTGTAATAGAAACGGTCATAGTGCAACGAAGTGTGATGTCTATGGACCGACGACCAATAAAAATAACAGAACAAATAATTCTATTATTTGTTACGAATGCGGAAAACCGGGCCATTTCAGCAGAGCATGCCCAAACCAAGGAAATACTAATGGGCAAGGCCGTGGAAGAGTCTTCAACATCAATATGACTGAAGCACAGGAAGACCCAGAGCTTGTTACGGGTACGTTTCTTATTGATGAAAACCCTGTTTATGTTTTATTTGATTCGGGTACGGATAGAAGCTATATGAGTGGAGATTTTTGTGCCAAGTTAAGTTGTCCTTTAACGCCTTTGGATAAAAAGTTTTTACTCGAATTAGCGAATGGTAAATTAATTAAAGCTGATAATATATGCCGAAATCGAAAAATTAAACTGGTCGGCGAAACGTTTAAGATCAACTTAATACCAATAGAGTTAGGGAGTTTTGAGGTGATAATCGGCTTGGACTGGTTGAAAAAGGAGAGAGCAGAGGTCGTTTGTTACAAAAATGCGAATCGTATTCTACGCGAAAAGGGAAAACCCTTAATGGTGTACGGAGAAAAGAGCAACGCGAAGTTAAATCTTATTAGTATCTTGAAGGTGCAAAAGCTAATAAGAAAAGGTTGCTATGCTATTCTTGCACACGTCGAGAATATCATTTCCGAAGAAAAGAACATCAATGATGTTCCTGTCGCAAAAGAATTTACCGATGTATTTTCGAAAGAATTACCGGGACTACCTCCACACCGATCCGTCGAATTTCAAATACACCTTGTACCCGAAGCTGCACCGATAGCTCGTGCTCCTCACAAACTTGAACCTAGAGAAATGAAAGAATTATAGAGCCAATTACAAGAGCTTTTGGAGCGTGGTTTCATTCGACCAAGCACGTCACCATGAGGAGCTCCAGTTTTGTTTGTCAAGAAGAAGGATGGTACATTCAGGTTGTGTATCGACTATCGCGAGTTGAAAAAAGTTACCATCAAGAACCGTTATCAACTACCAAGAATCGATGACTTATTTGATCAATTGCAAGGTTCGTTGGTTTATTCGAAGATTGATTTACGTTCTGGGTATCATCAAATGCGGGTGAAGGAGGATGATATTCCAAAGACTGCTTTTAGAACACGTTACGGTCATTATGAGTTTATGGTTATGCCGTTTGATTTAACTAACGCACCAGCCGTGTTCATGGATCTCATGAACTGAGTGTGTGGACCATATCTTGACAAGTTTGTCATTGTTTTCATTAATGACATACTTATTTACTCTAAGAATGACCAAGAGCACGGAGAACATTTAAGAATGGTTCTAGAATTATTGAGGAAGGAAAAACTGTACGCTAAGTTTTCAAAGTGTGCATTTTGGTTGAAATAAGTTCAATTCCTCAGTCACATAGTGAGCAAAGAAGGTATTCAGGTTAATCCGGCAAAGATTGAAACCGTTGAAAAGTGGAAAACCCCAAAAACTCAGATGCAGATTCGCCAATTTTTAGAATTGGCTGGTTACTACAGAAGATTCATCCAAGATTTTTCCAAAATAGAAAACCCTTGACTGCATTAACGAATAAAGGGAAGAAATTTGAATGGAAGAATGAGCAAGAGAAAGCATTTCAATTGTTGAAGAAAAAATTAACTACGGCACCTATATTATCATTGCCTGAAGGGAATGATGATTTTGTGATTTATTGTGACGCTTCAAAGCAAGGTCTCGGTTGTGTATTAATGCAACGAAAGAAGGTAATTGCTTATGCGTCTAGACAATTGAAGATTCACAAACAGAATTATACGACTCCTGATTTGGAATTGGGCGCTGTTGTTTTTGCATGAAAGATGTGGAGGCACTACTTATATGGGGTCAAATCTATCATATATACCGATCACAAAAGTTTCCAACATATATTTAATTAAAAATAACTGAACATGAGGCAACGTAGGTGGATTGAGCTGTTAAATGATTATGACTTTGAGATTCGTTACCACCCGGGGAAGGCAAATGTGGTAGCCGATGCTTTAAGTATAAAGGACAGGGAACCTATTCGAGTAAAAGCTAGGAATATAATTATTCATACTAACCTTACTACTCGAATAAAAGAGGCACAATAGGGTGTTTTAAAAGAAGGAAATTTGAAGAATGAAATACCCAATGGATCGGAGAAACAACTTAATATTTGGGAAGACGGAACCCAGTACATGGCTGAAAGAATTTAGGTACCAAAGTTAGGATATGTGAGGGAAATGGTACTTAGGGAAGCACATAAAGCCAGATATTCAATACATCCCGTAGCGGGAAAGATGTATCAAGATCTCAACAAACAGTTTTGGTGGCCGGGTATGAAAGCCGATATTACTACATACGTAGGAGAATGTTTGACTTGTTCTAAAGTCAAAGCTGAAAATCAGAAACCATCAGATCTACTTCAACAACCTGAAATCTCGAAATGGAAATGGGAAAACATTACCATGGATTTCATTACTAAATTGCCGAGAACTGCAAGTGGTTATGATACAATTTGGGTAATAGTCGATTGTCTTACCAAATTAGCACACTTTCTACCAATGAGAGAAGATGATAAAATGGAGAAGTTGGCATGACTATACTTGAAAGAAGTCATCTCCAGACATGGAATACCAATCTCTATTATCTCTGATAGGGATGTCAGATTCGTTTCAAGATTTTGGCATTCGTTACACCAAGCATTGGGGACTCGTCTAGACATGAGTACTGCCTATCATCCACAAACTTATGGGCAGAGTGAAAGGATGATACAGACGCTTAAAGACATGCTACGATCATGTGTTATTGATTTTGGAAATGGTTAGGATCGACATCTACCATTAGCAGAGTTTTACTACAACAACAGTTACCATTCGAGTATTAATGCGGCACCATTCGAAGCACTTTAATGTAGAAAATACAGGTCTCCGATTTTTTTGAACGAGGTGGGGGATAGACAAATTACGGGTCCGGAGATAATCCAAGAAACTATTGAGAAAATCATTCAAATTCAACAAAGATTGAAAACTGCCCAGAGTCGACAAAAGAGCTACGTAGACGTTAGAAGAAAAGATCTAGACTTTGAGATTGGTGACATGGTCATGCTTAAGGTATCACCTTGGAAGGGAGTCGTTCGCTTTGGTACACGGGGAAACTAAACCTGAGATACATTGGTCCATTCAAGATTATTGATCGTGTTGGACCGGTAGCTTACCGACTTGAATTACCGCAACAACTCGCTAGTGTACATAATACCTTCCACATCTTGAATTTGAAGAAATTCTTAGCTAAAGAAGATCTCACTATCCCTTTAGACGAAATTAAGATCAACGAAAAACTACAATTCATTGGAGAACCCGTCGAAATAATGGATTGTGAGGTTAAAGGACTTAAGCAAAATAAAATTCCAATCATTAAGGTTCGATGGAATGCTCGTAGAGGACCTGAGTTCACCTGAGAGCGTGAAGATCAGATGAAGTAGATATACCCACACTTATTTCCAGAAGATGAGACAACACCTACAACAGCTTAAAATTTCGGGACGAAATTTATTTAACGGGTAGGTACTCTCAAAACCCGGAATTTCCCATGATTATATATTATATGAGATTAATATTTACATGAATAAGTGTTTCCAACATGTTAAGCAATCAAAATTGTCAAGACTTGATTAATTGAAACGGTTTTTATGTAAACTTTTGACCACTCAGTTTGTCCGATGATTCACGAACTTTATAACGTGTATATGACATGATAATATATATATATGGACTTATGTATATGTTTCCCATGATGAAATGATATTTAAGTATCTCATTATGTATATTAACAACAAACTATATACATAAAATAATACTACTAACTTAAGGAATTCAAAACGATATCTATATGTAACGATTATCGTTGTAATAATGTCTTAATATTTATATATCATATTAAGATATATTAACACACTATGTTATCATGATAACATAACAATATAACATCTCATTAGATATAATAACAATTGGATTAATTACATTTAATGAGATCATTAACTTAAGGTTTCAAAACAATGCGTGCATGTAACGACTAACGTTGATTTAACGACTTAATTAAAATGTATATATATGTAGTGTATTAGGATGTATTAATACACATTTGAAGGACTTCAAGACATATATAAAAACACTCATACTTAACAAAAATGGTTACAATTACATTTCCATTCGTTTTCATCAACAATTCTACTCGTATTCATTCAGTGTTCAAACTCGTATGATACTCAGCTTCTAAATGTATATACTATTGGTATATACACTTTAATGATCAGCTCTTAGCAGACTTAATGAGTCACCTAAACATTTGGGAACCATCATTTAACATCTAGCATGAAATATCTAACAAAATTACAAACTTATGGAGCCTATATCTTGACTCCATATTCACGTGAACTTACACCAACCATAAACACATTTTGATTCCAACTTTCATGCATCAAACACATCTCTCTCAAATTTTCTCTTGATATTCTAAGTGTTCTTCATCATCTTCATCAAAACCTACATCAATATAGCTCATAAAGTCAACCTTTAATCATCATAAAAAACAACTACTTAAGAACACATCAAGAACACTTTCAAGTTAACTAGATTACTTCCAAGCTTTCTAATCCATTCCAAGTAATCATCTAAGATCAAGAAACCTTTGATATTTACAGTAGGTTATCTTTCTAATTTAAGGTAATATTCATATCCAAACTTTGATTCAATTTCTATAATCATAGCTATCTTAATTCAAGTAGTAATCTTACTTGAACTTGTTTTCGTGTCATGATTCTACTTCAAGAACTTTCAAGCCATCAAAGATCCCTTGAAGCTCAAGTTATTTTTTCATCATTTCCAGTAGATTTATCTACTATACTTGAGGTAGTAACGATGTTCATAACATCATTCGATTCATATATATATATATATATATATATATATATATATATATAACTATATTATTCGAAGAATATAACTTGTAATCACTAGAACATAGTTTAGTTAATTCTAAACTTGTTCGCAAACAAAGTTAATCCTTCTAACTTGAATTATAAAAATAACTTAACACATGTGTTATATGTATATGATATTCTAACTTAATGATTTAAAACTTGAAAACACGAAGAACACCGTAAAACCGGACATACGCCGTCGTAGTAAAATCGGGGGCTTTTTTGGGTTGGATAATCAAAAACTATGAAAATATTTGATTTGAAATTTGTTCTTCTGGGAAAATGATATTTCATATGAACATGAAACAATATCCAAAAATCTTGGTTAAACTCGAAGTAGAAGTATGTTTTTCAAAATGGTCATCAAGACGTCGTTCTTTCGACTGAAATGACTATCTCTTTAAAAAATGACTTGTAACCTATAATTTTGACTATAAACCATCACTTTTTTGTTTAGTTTCATAAATTTTAGTTCGATACAAAACCATAGTAATTTGATTCACTCAAAACGGATTTATAACGAAGAAATTATGGGTAAAACAAAATTGGATAGAATTATTAGTTTTAGCTACGGAAATTTTTATACAAAATTTATACTAACTATATCTTAGCTAACTTTCTTGTATTATACATGTCTTGATAGACCATAGACACGTATACAATGTTTTAACATATCATATTGACATCATCTATATATATTATTTTGAATAACCCATAAGACACTATATGCGGTAATGCTCGAGTTAGCATATAATGGGTCGAGGTTAATTCTAAAATAATATATATACCATGGGTTGTGATAGAGTCTGAGACATGTATACAATGGGTCGTGGATTGATTTGAGATAATATGTATAATATGGGTCTTGAAAATATTAAGACAATATACTATATCGATTTATTTATGTACTACTAACTATGGACTACTAATTGTGGACTACTAATGTTAGACTGCTAACTTAACAACTTAAATCATTAACACGTAATAAAAATGTTGTGATTATATTTCGATCATACTTTGATATGTATGTATATAATTGTTATAGGTTCGTGAATCGACCCGTGGCCAAGTCTTTTTCCGACGAAGTAAAAATCTGTGAAAGTGAGTTATAGTCCCATTTTTTTTACGATCTAATATTTTTGGGATGAAAATAAATGCAGTTATATAAATGTTTTTCAAAATAGACACAAGTAATTGAAACTACATTCTATGTTGAATTACTATACCAGATATCACCCTTTTTGAACTTAGTAACCTAAGAATTTGTGTTTATTATAATAAACACTAATTGATGCGAATCCTAAAGATTGATCTATGGGCTTTGACACGCCCCAGTCAGAGAATTTGAACTGCTCTAGTACTTCAATTTTTCTCTACAGACGAGTGGTTCTGTGTTGGGGATATTCTAGATGCATTTTGTTAATGTCGGTTACCAGGTGTTCAATCATATGAATGATTTTTATGGCTATTTATGAAAAATGAAATCGTGTGGTCTATTATTAATTTGATATATAGGTTAAACCTATAACTCACCAACATTTTTGTTGACGTTTTAAGCATGTTCATTCTCAGGTGATTATTAAGAGCTTCCGCTGTCGTATGCTAATTAAAGACAAGATTTGGAGTCTGCATGCTTGTATAATATTGTTTAAAAACTGCATTCGAGAACTTATATTGTTGTAACATATTATTATTGTAAACCATTATGTAATGATCGTGTGTAAACGTTATAATTTTAGATTATCATTATTTGATAATCTATGTTATCTCTTCAAAACCTTTGGCGATAAAATAAAGGTTATGGTGTGTTTTAAAAACGAATGCAGTCTTTAAAAAACGTCTCATATAGAGGTCAAAACCTCGTATTGAAACCAATTAATATGAAACGTTTATAATCGATATGAACGGGGCATTTCAACATGACTTTATCTTTATACTCTTGTTTATCGCGTTTTATTTACTTTTTCTGTTTATGCTCATCTCCAACTATGAACCACCGGATTCTTCTGTCCAAGCCACCGACTTGACTGAACCAAAGCCGTCGGTATTGTGCTATAATCTGTGCAGTTTCTAGTTTTCTAGACCAGTACAACTTGAGTTTCTGTGATGATTATTTAAACTATTTTGAATCTGCTATGTTTTAATATGCTTGTTTGCCATGCTTAATGAGTAAATGCTAGATTATAGGATTGATTAGCACTTAATCTAACGATCTATTATTCGATTCATGCTACTTGTGTAGATCCAGTCCATCATCTTATTAAATTGGATTGCATGCAACTAAGTTAAACACCATAATTAGTGATAAGTCTGTTGAATTTGAGTTACGCTTATATAATAAAGTTCGATTTTGTTAGGCTTAGTCGAAGATCCTCTGTTTAGATGTGTTTGATTAATGATTGCATGAAAACCAAGTAATAATTGACTTTCAGCTAGTAACTTGAGTTGATCTACTTTATATTTAATAGCTTATATAATTTTTCAGTCTATTTGCACGTTGATCCGCATCATAAGGTTAATATGTATCATTTAATTGAATTGAATGCTAAGAATTGAGATGTTAGCCATGCACATAACGTGTCTAGCATATGATTTAAGTCCTGCCTATTGAATGTTATGCAACACTTAGCTTAACCTGCTTAGGGATAATAATTGGTCTATGATTATTATTTTTCCCTATGTTAATATAAGTCATGAAACTTGCCTAATATAATTCCCGTATGAGTTATTCGTTCATGTAATTGCTTTTATTTATAATTGTTTAATTCTAATCTTTACTTATTTGCTTTATTATTTTGTTTACCTTAAATCATCTCTTTCATAAGGGATAAGAATCTATACTCTTAAAATACATAAAAATTTATCTTTAGTTCTTTAATAAGAGCTAAACTATCCGATAAAACCAACTTAAAATGCATCTACGCTCTCTTGGGACGATAACCTAAAAAACTACATCTGATCGGGTTTTGTTGCTCGTTAGGGTGTTAAAAGTAAAATAAAGGTTTTATAAATATAAAAGTTGAAAGGAAAATTAAGCACTAATGCACACACTTTTGACACATCAGCTGCACGGGCAGTTCCAATGAAAGTTGAACATTCGGTATTTCCACCTAAGTTGGGAGATCTGGGTGAATTTATAATTTCTTGTTTACTTAGAGACTTTGTTATGTATAATGGGTTGGCGGATTCAGGGGCTATTTTAAATGTTATTCCCTTAGTTTTGTATAAACGATCAGGTTTTCCTGACTTAGCACCCACTACCATTAGTATAAGTTTATATGACCAAGCCATGAAATGCCCTGTGGGAATGGCGAAAGATGTGCATGTTCGGATTGGTGACAAGAATTTCTTGGCGGATTTTGTGGTTATGGATGTGGAGGAGGACACAGATGTCCCTCTCATTTCGGAAGACCTTTTCTCTTTACCACTCGTATGTTAGTTGATGAGGAAGCGAGTAAGATCACATTGAGACAATGTGACATATCAGTCGCTTTCATGAGAAAGAAACGTAGAAACCTACCGACTAAGGTCATGGGATATTTAGGAACGGTTGTGACTGTTAAAAATAATTATGATCCTTTATATACCTTGGTAGAAAAAGACAAGGGTAAAGGTTTTAAACCTCTGCCAATTGATAACCCACACCACATTGACCCTTTAGTTGAGAAGTTGGTAGACGAACTTGTTGTTGACCATAGTATGAGAAAATTGTACAAATGAGTTCGTGAGGCTAGAAGAAAGGGGGACTATAAAGTGTGTAACCGGCTTGTATCGAATATATCTCCTATCGAAAAGGCGAAACTTGTTGAACTTGTGCAGGTTATTAAAGAAGCCGACGAATGGCTCATGTCAAAGGCAGAAGTGGATGATATTGGAGTAGGTTCCCGAAAATTGTCGCATGATGGAACCTACAATTCCGGAACTGGCTAATTACGAGATTTTGAATTGTTGTAGAGTTTGTAAACGATGTTTTTAAAATCTTTTAAAAAAAATCCTAAAAATATGAAAAACCCTTAAAAACACAAAAATATTTTCTTTTCTTTTTGTATTGGTTTGTTTGTTGTGCAGGATCATTTGGACTTTTGGTTTGCTGCACGTTAGTGATGGAAAAGTTTCTGCCATATTGTTCTGTATTTTGATGTCCGATCACTACAAAGACACATGAACATGATCATGTAAAGTTTTGTAAGTTATATTTTGTAACAATTCAAAATTTCAAGGAAAGATACTAGGAGCGCTGGTCCTAGGTTCAGGAGCACCGCTCCTAGATTCAGGAGCGCCGCTCCTGGACGAGGAAAAGTTTGGGTCTTTTGTTAAATTGTGAAATAAAAGAAGGGGGCTTTTTGTAAATTATGAGGTCGGTCCTAAATGAGCAGATTCTAACTCTAATCTCTCATTCTTCACTCTCCTAAACACAAACTAGGGTGAGAAAGTTCTAGTGCGAGAGATCTTGGCTTGGAGAGAAAGAAGGTTGAATCTCACCAAAGTGCAAGTGTTAATCTTGCTTCTAGCTATGTGGTGATACTAGTGGTAAGTCCTAACTCTGATTTTCATTCAATTTGAGGTTAGAGTTTGGAGTTGCATGTTCTTGATTTAGCTCATCTAGCTCACACATTGGTTTTTGAAGCTAGTATGGGTGTTAATTGACCCTTGTTGGTGGGTTTTGGGTTGGAAAGTGTGATGACCCGGGAATTTCCGACCAAATTTAAACTAAATTCTTATATAATTTCGACACGATAAGCAAAGTCTGTAATGTTGAGTCTCAAAATTTTGAACTGTGTTCATGTATTCAATTACCCTTTGACTATTCTCGACGATTCACGAACAATTATTTGTAAATAATTAAATGTATATAAACGTGTATATGTATATGTATATATATTTTGTAATATATAAAACTGATAAATAGTAAACATTCAAGATATGTTATTACATAATATATAATTAGTAAAGATGATTAACAAGTTGTAGTATTATGATATTAAATATAATTATGAGTTAAAAATATAGTGTTAAAGTAATATTATTATTACTTTCATTAACATTAATATTAATATTTGTATTATTACTATTATTATATGAAGTGTGATAGTTACTAATATTATTATCATTAAAAAAAATATTAGTATTATTATTATCATAATTATAATTGTAATAAATTTTATAATTATCAATATCATTAATAATGATATCATTATTACTATAGTTATAAATATTTTTTTTAATTAATTATTATGTATAAATATAGGTACATACATAAATTATATAAATATTGATATACATATATACATAAACACAGACATATACATACAAATATACTAATATATAGATAAAATCAGTATTTATATTGCATTAGTAATTAATAATAAAATTATATGTATTTTTTACAGCTAGTGAGTCCAATTTCAGTTTTACATCCTTATCAACTTTATCAAAGTTTTGTTTTTGTGCCTGTAATCTGTTTCTAACCTATATCAATTTATGAATCAAACAAACTCAGGTTAGAAAGTCCTACCCACTCGTTTTTTTTATTTTTCTTCTTTATTTTTCTGTTATTAAACGTTGTCAATAAATTACACTATAAATCAGTCGAATAGTTCTGGGTTATCAGTTAATTCACTCAATTCACACTTTACCATTATCATGTATCAAATAAGAGTCTCTGTATCAAATTAATTTTTAAACATAAAAAAAAAATTAAACAAGAACAGACGTATCCCTGCTCTTGATACATTTTCACAAAATTTTGATTTCGTAATTAATTTAAAAATATATAAATGTAGTTTTGTTAGAAATCGTTTACTTTAACTACCTGCAAAGATTCAATTTTCCAATTCCTCTTAATGAATTCAAATTTTCGAGTCAAACCTTGTTTTCAAAAAGTCAAAGGATTCGTTCTTCATAAAATTCGAACTCCAGTGGAAGTTTTTGATGCAATTGACAATTGAGAAAGTTTCTAGGAGTGTTTTGAAATATAATTCGTGTTATAATTTTTGTCTAATATTTCCTAAAATTTGAAATTTAGATTTGAGTTCTTCAAATATTTTTACGAGCAAAACATTGGCTGTTCTTCATTTTTTTTTTTCGTGTCTGTTAACTGATATCACAAGTAGTGGTTGTATACGTTTTTTTTCATCCCAAATCCTAAATCAAAATATTAACTAGCTGTTGAAGTGGTTTGGATTATCTGATCGTTCATGGTTGAAGAAGAGGGGGGATAACAGAAAACGTTTAAATAAAAATGAATGAACAATAAATCAGGAAAAGTATGAATGGTAGATTGGTTAAGGATTGTGTTAAAGAACGAGAGGTCTCGGGTTCAATCCCGGCTTTGGGCAGTTTTCTCTTTTTAGAGAATTTCTCAAGGTAGTTTTATTTATAAATTTTGTTATTGTTATTATTATTATTATTATTATTATTATTATTATTATTATTATTATTATTATTATTATTATTATTATTATTATTATTATTATTATTATCGTTATTATTATTATTATTATTATTATTATTATTATTGATGTTATTATGATTATAATGGTTTTTATCAAGATTGTTATTATTATTGTTATTTTTTTTAATATTATAAGTATTACTAATGTATTTATTATTAGTAATTTTATTATTTAGTATTATTATCATTATTGTGATTAAGATTAAGATGATTATTATTAATGAGAAAGTAATACGATTTACTATCAATTTCATAAATATTAGTATTAATATCATTTATATAATTATTAGTATTAACATTATGTATTCCTAATATTAGTATCATTATTATTAAGGATAATAGATTATTATAAGTATTATTATTAAAAATTTATGAGTATCGTTATTATTATCATTAAAACTATTATCCTAACTATTATTAACAATAAAATTACCATAATTACTATCGTTATCAATATTTTTATTTTTAATAGTATTATGATCAAATACAACTTTTAATTACCGTTATTAATATATTTACTAAATAAATATTATGTATATAAAAATATATTTATAGGTAATATTATATAAAAGTATGTATTAATCATATTAACGAATGTTATGCAAATATTCATATATAACAAATCAAGTATATTTTTTTTTATAAAACTAACTGAAAATATATATTGATAAAACTATCTAAACACTAATCACTTTTGTACACAAATTTGAATATAAATAATATGTAACATAAGTTATAATATATGAATTTGTTCAATTGCGATTATATATATTAATAAATATACAAATGATATAGGTTCGTGAATCCAAGGTCAACCCTCCATTGTCCAGTTTCATTATATGTATTTTTACTACAAAATACATTAGGTGAGTTTCATTTGCTCCCTTTTTACTCATTACATTTTTAGGCTGAGAATACATGCAAATGCTTTATTAACTATTTTACAATATTTATATGCGTGAGTTTCATTATTCCCTTTTTAAATGCTTTCGCAATATATATTTTCGGGACTGAGAATACATGCGCTGTTTTTTTTTTTATATAAATGTTTTACGAAATAGACACAAGTAATTGAAACTACATTATATGATTGAATGATCGAAATCGAATATGCCCCTTTTTATTAAGTCTGGTAATCTAAGAATTAGGGAACAGACACCCTAATTGACGCGAACTCTAAAGATAGATCTATCGGGCTCAACAAGCCCCATCCAAAGTACCGGATGCTTTAGTACTTCGAAATTTATATCATGTCCGAAGGAGGATCCCGGAATGATGGGGATATTCTTATATGCATATTGTTAATGTCGGTTACCAGGTGTTCAATCCATATGAATGATATTTTTGTCTCTATGCACGGGACGTGTGTTTATGAGAAATGGAAGTATGAAATCTTGTGGTCTATTAAAATTATGAAATGATTATTTATGTTAAACTAATGAACTCACCAACCTTTTGGTTGACACTTTAAAGCATGTTTATTCTCAGGTACGAAAGAAATCTTCCTCTGTGCATTTGATCATTTTAAAGATATTACTTGGAGTCATTCATGACATATTTCAAAAGACGTTGCATTCGAGTCGTTAAGTTTATCTAGATCATTATTAATTCAATTATAGTTGGATATATTATGAAATGGTATCCATGTCTGTCAACTTTAGATGTAATGAAAGATTGTCTTTTCAAAACGAATGCAATGTTTGTAAAATGTATCATATAGAGGTCAAGTACCTCGCGATGTAATCAACTGTTGTGAATCATTTATAATCGATATGGACTTCGTCCGGATGGATTAGGACGGGTCCCTTCAGTTAGTATCAGAGCGGTGGTCTTAGCGAACCAGGTCTGCATTAGTGTGTATAACTGATAAGTCGTTAAGATACATTAGTGAGTCTGGACTTCGACCGTGTCTGCATGTCAAAAGTTTTACTTATCATTAGTGTCGAAAATTATTTGCTTATCATCCTTAATGTCTAGACACGTCTTACTGCCTCTATTGCATAGACAGTGTATAGATAAATTCATATCTTAGGGTATCTGTTATTGTTACCATTGCCTGACAGCTTCCGTAGATTCCTCCGTAACTTATAGGATTTTAGTATTATATATGCATATGTAAATTATGTATTGCATGGTACTAATCTACATCCTATAATCTATTTCTTATCAAAAATCCTTCATCTGATCGTACGAGATGAATCCTTCAACCAGTTCGAGTCCCTCAGATTTCGATAGCTATTCCGATAGTTATTCCGACAGCTATTCCGATATGGAGTTTCATCTAAACTCTGAAAGCAGTGTCACCAGAATGAATCAACCAAATTCATTTGATGGGTCCGTAGCCTACTTAACCGATGGAGACGAGAAAAAGGCGATCCTTTTCACCCACCAACTTGCACTCTTGTCAAAGAACCTGAAGCACTTACCGGCGCACCCATTCGAAACACCATTTTCACACTCATTTCCAGATTATCTCTCCACGATTACATTCTATCTAAAATTCTAAACCTTATTTATCCGTTCGTTCTGACCGACAATCATCCCGAGATAATAGAAGAAGTCAACGAGCTTCGCGCTCAAGTAATCAATTTAGAAAACATGGTGCAAAACTTACCAGCTTCAACAACATCACCTGCACCAATAGTACCATCAACAACCCAAGTCTCAACATCACATGTCTCAACATCTCATTCTGTACTTCAAGTATAATCATCGTTCTACATGACATTCTACATCATTTATCTTCGTTCGACATGGCGATTATGTAATCTCTAATGTTTTAGAGATTATATATATTCCGGTTCTAACGGTAAATCAAATGAGATTAATATCATATTAACTCATTAAATCCATAATTACATCTGAAGAAAATATATATGCAAGTATATGTTCATAAAGATTGTAATTAAAAATTCTTTTGTATAAACTGTTAATGGTGAAAACATTTTAACGGGTAGGTAATACCCAAAGAATATTTAGATTTCACATTAATAAATTACACTGTACATTCTTCGAATCAGATTCAATAGTCATTTACTATCCTACTTACATCCACCGATATACAAATCCGTTCACCACGAAGTAACCATTTTCATTCAATTTCATATTTGGATTTTGATCTATCAGAATCCAACAAGTGGCATAATGAAGAAAACATTGGAAAAATAAAATTTGTTAGAAACAAACAATTTAACTATGAAAAGAATTTTTGTTAAGAATCCACGCTAACTGTTCCTAACTAACTGGTTACATTTTATTTATTGCAATTTAATTATCGCAATTTACATTCTCACAATTTACATTATCGCAATTTTATTTATAGTCATTTAATTTCTGTATTTATTTTACGCACTTTAAATATCGAGACACGTATACAAGGTTTTGACATATCATATCGACGCATCTATATATATTATTTGGAATCACCATAGACACTCTATATGCAGTAATGATCGAGTTCTCGATACAGGGTTGAGGTTGATTCTACAATAATATATATACTTTGAGTTGTGATCGAGTCTGAGACATGTATACGGGTCACGATACATATTAATTAATTCGAATATTATATATTAAACTATATATGAATTATTGGACTGTTATTGTGGACTATCGACTGTGGACTAATAACATTGGACAATTAAAATGAATTAAAATATTGATTATAACATATGAAACTAAACATTTCTTCAAGTTTGCCACTTGATTTCATCTTAAACCTCATTTGTATCTTGACGATTACAACCTGCGTTCAAACATTTCATGATTCTTGAAAACACCTCAATCGAGAGGATGAACCAACCGCACTTCATCTACGTAAGAAGAGATTGATGCATATAGTTATGCACTTGAAAACTCTTGGAACCTGAGTAAACGTTTAACATGTATCTGTGCTAATTCCTTTAGTATTATTATTACCAAAAATAACTTGGTAATTCCTTTTAAAGTAGCAAATTTTGTCACAGCTCCAGCAAGTCAACTTCGACTTTTCGTTCGAAACAACCTTAGTATCACCTTGATTTATATGCGTGCTCTTTTATTGTTACCGGGAAAGCTTTCATACTCCACCATATTACCAGCAGATGTACCAGCAATCTCGTCGCTCTTTGGTTTAAATCTCTCCGACAAATCACTAAATTTATCTATTGAAGTCTCATCATGTACTCATCCGCATCTTGTAACAAGAATTGCCATACCAATTACAGGGAATCAGCAAATCTGTATTGTGAGTCTCGAAACGTTTCCACATCAAAAGTTATATGTATACATATAACATTTACCTCTTAGAATTATGATCTTCCATTCTGAAATTTTGAAAAGCACCCAGTCTGCGAATTAATACTCTGAATGTTGAAAAAGCTAAATGAAGCAGCAGAAACTGTAGACAACCATAAACGACCTTAATCATCGGAAGTTTAATGATAAAGAATAGTATGTTGGAGAAGCTCAGAAAAGTTGGAACTGAAAAACGGATTGAGCTAACCATGAAGGAGACCAAGGACAAATACAAGGACCATACCTGATATTCAAAGAATCCAGAAAATTCTGGATCCGTTGAAATCTTTAAAGAATATCTTGCTCCGAAGTCATGTTAAAATCTTGCGGAAAATCTTTCTCCATCAATCATCGAACTTAGAAATTTCAAAATATCATCATCAATATCTTCGATATTTCTGAGGATATTTTCATAAATATTTTCGTCCGAGATTATATACTTCTTCGTGCTATCTGTATTACATCATATTGAAAACTGTTTTAGTTTTCAATATTATGTAACATCTAAGTATAAATTATGAATGAATTTTGAAGTAATGTTGGAAATTGATGCATGAGTTAGTATAATATAATGACATTTGATCAACGTAATTATATTATAGTAAGTCATGCTGAGTTTCTAATGGGACGTGATAATTCACAGATCATAATGTCATCATGTGCCATGTTACAGAACTATTTCATTCTGCTTAACTTCTGAACATATCAAGAAGGTACATTCTTGATAGTTCTATTCTCAGTGAATCTGGTAAATTGACAAATCAAATCATGCTAATACATTCCTTTCTGCTTGGAATACTATGATCATACGAAATTTCATACCTATGAATTCTGGACCGTTACACGCTTTAATAGAGGTCGAGAAGATAGTAAAAGGGCAAAGAGCTCTAAAATATAAGAGAAAATATAAAGCCCAATAACAACACGGAAATTACAAACCGTGTATATCAATATTTATCGCAACATAAAGACATGGGAGAATTAAAAACATTATAATCCCAAGAGCATAGTAGAAGTAGACAGATTCCTCCGGTGGTAGATGAAAAAGGAGAATGATCAATATGAGAGTCAGGAATATATCCAGAATTAAAACTGGATGAAGCATATTGATTGATGATTTGGAAGAATGAATTAAAATATAGAAATTGGATGTGATGGGAAGTAATGAAAAGGAAGAAGTTCATTTATAGTAAAAATACAGACAGAGCAATCGAGACAGATGATCGCATTTAATTATAGAGATCTTATTTCCCATAAATCCCGAAGAATCAGATCTTATAGATTTCCAAGATTTTCTTTTAAATCCCTTGAATTCCGAAATTCAACCAAGGCAACGCCAAAAGTTAAAACGAAGCTTCATTTATTCATTTCACTCTTTTGTGATAACTTTATTCGTGCTCTTCGAATAATCGAATTATTTTGTTTGTATTACTCAATAATGATAAAACTCTATTTATCAGCTCATATTCGTCAGGAAAACATATTTATTGTTAGCCATGACGACCTCACTCAAATTTCGGGACGAAATTTCTTTAACGGGTAGGTACTGTGATGACCCGGGAATTTCCGACCAAATTTAAACTAAATTCTTATATAATTTCGACACGATAAGCAAAGTCAGTAATGTTGAGGCTCAAAATTTTGAACTGTGTTCATGTATTCAATTACCCTTTGACTATTCTCGACGATTCACGAACAATTGTTTGTAAAGAATTAAATGTATATAAACGTGTATATGTATATGTATATATATTTTGTAATATATAAAACTGATAAATAGTAAACATTCAAGATATGTTATTACATAATATATAATTAGTAAAGATGATTAACAAGTTGTAGTATTATGATATTAAATATAATTATGAGTTAAAAATATAGTGTTAAAGTAATATTATTATTACTTTCATTAACATTAACATTAATATTTGTATTATTACTATTATTATATAAAGTGTGATAGTTACTAATATTATTATCATTAAAAAAAATATTAGTATTATTATTATCATAATTATAATTGTAATAAATTTTATCATTATCAATATCATTAATAATGATATCATTATTACTATAATTATAAATATTTTTTTTAATTAATTATTATGTATAAATATAGGTACATACATAAATTATATAAATATTGATATACATATATACATAAAGACAGACATATACATACAAATATACTAATATATACATAAAATCAGTATTTATATTGCATTAGTAATTAATAATAAAATTATATGTTTTTTTACAGCTAATGAGTCCAATTTCAGTTTTACATCCTTATCAACTTTATCAAAGTTTTGTTTTTGTGCCTGTAATCTATTTCCAATCTATATCAATTTATGAATCAAACAAACTCAGGTTAGAAAGTCCTACCCACTCGTTTTTTTTTCTTCTTTATTTTTCTGTTATTAAACGTTGTCAATCAATTACACTATAAATCAGTCGAATAGTTCTGGGTTATCAGTTAATTCACTCAATTCACACTTTACCATTATCATGTATCAAATAAGAGTCTCTGTATCAAATTAATTTTTAAACATAAAAAAAAAAAAATTAACAAGAACAGACGTATCCCTGCTCTTGATACATTTTCACAAAATTTTGATTTCGCAATTAATTTAAAAATATATAAATGTAGTTTTGTTAGAAATCGTTTACTTTAACTACCTGCAAAGATTCAATTTCCAATTCCTCTTAATGAATTCAAATTTTCTAGTCAAACCTTGTTTTCAAAAAGTCAAAGGATTCGTTCTTAATAAAATTCGAACTCCCGTGGAAGTTTTTGATGCAATTGACGACTGAGAAAGTTTCTAGGAGTGTTTTGAAATATAATTCGTGTTATAATTTTTGTCTAATATTTCCTAAAATTTGAAATTTAGATTTGAGTTCTTCAAATATTTTTACGAGCAAAACAATGGATGTTCTTCATTTTTTATTTTTTTTCGTGTCTGTTAACTGATATCACAAGTAGTAGTTGTATACATTTTTTTTTTCATCCCAAATCCTAAATCAAAATATTAACTAGCTGTTGAAGTGGTTTGGATTATCTGATCGTTCATGGTTGAAGAAGAGGGAGGATAACAGAAAACGTTTAAATAAAAATGAATGAACAATAAATCAGGAAAAGTGTGAATGGTAGATTGGTTAAGGATTGTGTTAAAGAACGAGAGGTCTCGGGTTCAATCCCGGCTTTGGGAAGTTTTCTCTTTTTAGAGAATTTCTCAAGGTAGTTTTATTTATAAATTTTGTTATTGTTGTTGTTGTTATTATTATTATTATTATTATTATTATTATTATTATTATTATTATTATTATTATTATTATTATTATTATTATTATTATTATTATTATTATTATTATTATTATTATTATTATTATTATTATTATTATTATTATTATTATTATCGTTATTATTATTATTATTGATGTTATTATGATTATAATGGTTTTTATCAAGATTGTTGTTATTATTGTCATTTTTTTTTAATATTATAAGTATTACTAATGTATTTATTATTAGTAATTTTATTATTTAGTATTATTATCATTATTGTGATTAAGATTAAGATGATTATTATTAATGAGAAAGTAATATTATTTACTATCAATTTCATAAATATTAGTATTAATATCATTTATATAATTATTAGTATTAACATTATGTATTCCTAATATTAGTATCATTATTATTAAGGATAATAGATTATTATAAGTATTATTATTAAAAATTTATGAGTATCGTTATTATTATCATTAAAACTATTATCCTAACTATTATTAAAAATAAAATTACCATAATTACTATCGTTATCAATATTGTTATTTTTAATAGTATTATGATCAAATACAACTTTTAATTACCGTTATTAATATATTTACTAAATAAATATTATGTATATAAAAATATATTTATAGGTAATATTATATAAAAGTATGTATTAATCATATTAACGAATGTTATGCAAATATTCATATATAACAAATCAAGTATATTTTTTTTATAAAACTAACTGAAAATATATATTGATAAAACTATCTAAACACTAATCACTTTTGTACACAAGTTTGAATATAAATAATATGTAACATAAGTTATAATATATGAATTTGTTCAATTGCGATTATATATATTAATAAATATACAAATGATATAGGTTCGTTAATCCAAGGTCAACCCTGTATTGTCCAGTTTCATTATATGTATTTTTACTACAAAATACATTAGGTGGGTTTCATTTGCTCCCTTTTTACTCATTACATTTTTGGGCTGAGAATACATGCAAATGCTTTATTAACTATTTTACAATATTTATATGCGTGAGTTTCATTATTCCCTTTTTAAATGCTTTCGCAATATATATTTTCGGGACTGAGAATACATGCGCTGTTTTTTTTATATATAAATATTTTACGAAATAGACACAAGTAATTGAAACTACATTATATTATTGAATGATCGAAATCGAATATGCCCCTTTTATTAAGTCTGGTAATCTAAGAATTAGGGAACAGGCACCCTAATTGACGCGAACTCTAAAGATAGATCTATCGGGCCCAACAAGCCCCATCCAAAGTACCGGATGCTTTAGTACTTCGAAATTTATATCATGTCCGAAGAAGGATCCCGGAATGATGGGGATATTCTTATATGCATATTGTTAATGTCGGTTACCAGGTGTTCAATCCATATGAATGATATTTTTGTCTCTATGCTCGGGACGTATGTTTATGAGAAATGGAAGTATGAAATCTTGTGGTCTATTAAAATTATGAAATGATTATTTATGTTAAACTAATGAACTCACCAACCTTTTGGTTGACACTTTAAAGCATGTTTATTCTCAGGTACGAAAGAAATCTTCCTCTGTGCATTTGATCATTTTAAAGATATTACTTGGAGTTATTCATAACATATTTCAAAAGACGTTGCATTCGAGTCGTTAAGTTTATCAAGATCATTATTAATTCAATTATAGTTGGATATATTATGAAATGGTATGCATGTCTGTCAACTTTAGATGTAATGAAAGATTGTCTTTTCAAAACGAATGAAATGTTTGTAAAATGTATCATATAGAGGTCAAGTACCTCGCGATGTAATCAACTATTGTGAATCGTTTTATAATCGATATGGACTTCGTCCGGATGGATTAGGACGGGTCCCTTCAGAAAGTGTTTTGGTCATGTGTAAACTTTCAACTTAGGCATAATCACAAGTATTAGTGATTTTGTTGGTGAATGGAACCCAAATGGGTGTTCTTGGTAGTTGATTTTTGGGTGTAAACCCTAATTGGGTCAAAAAGGGTCATTTGTTCAATTTGGGTCATGAAGTGCTCCTAGAACTTGACCATAAGATGTATTGGGATGATTTGTGACCAAATCACTAGCTATTAGTGATTTGGGGGTATTTGGGTCTTGTTTAACCTAGTTGGTAGTTTGGGTGCAATTTGGGTCAAATTGGCACTTGGGTGATTTATCGGTCAAGCTACTAGTGTTATAGCTTAATATTGTGAATTATGGAAGGTAACTCGCTTTTGGAGCAATCTTGAAGTCCTAGCTTGGTTATTGACCTATCTAGTGGTTCAAGGTGAGTGGAATATTTATGCATCTATGTATATAATTTACTTGCTTGAGTTTGTTGTGGTTTAGTGTTACCGCATGTGTCGAGGTGCACTAGAGTGCTACCACGTGTGTTGGGGTTTCATTCAAGTTCGTGTGACAACACCACATAGGTCTTATGTTGAAACGTGTGCCGTGACACCGCGAAGTTAGTGCAAAATTGAGTCGTGACACTAACGATTGTTGTGTATGATCGGTGGTGTGCTCCCTAGTGGAAATGGTTAACCATGATTGTGTTGGAATTTTGTGCGTGTTGCGTTTAGTAGGCTATTTGGATTAATTGTGCTAGGTGATTGTGGTGCTTAGTGTTTATGCATATAATTGATGGTTGTGCGGAAAGTCAAGTTAGTAAGTTGTATGCATATTTGTATACTTGTTCTTCTCACTAAGCTTTGCTTACTCTCGTTGTTTTTAAATTTTTATAGATTCTAGAACCTCGAAGGACAAGGGTAAGAGTTTGGCCTAGCTTGCTTGTGGTGGATTTTGGAAGGCACTTTCCGTAATGGTCCCGACGGTCATGCTCATTAAAGGGTCATTTTAGTTAAAACAATTGGTTAAACTTATGGGTCGTGTTGTTGCAATTAATGAATTTTTATGGTTGTGTAAGACTTAAATGTGGATACAAATGTATTTTGGGTCTTATTGAACTTGTGTTCGGGATCTTGAAGTGTGAACTTGTGTTTGAGTATTTGAGTTGTTATTGACACTTAGTCAAATTTTGAAACTGCAGTTCCCAGGTACAGGAGCGCTGCTTTTGGGGGCAAAAGCGCCGCTTTTAGGGGCAAAAGCGCCGCTCCTGGTAAGCATTTAGTGGTCTTTTTGATCTGACAGTAAAAGTGCCGCTCCTGTTGGAGGTGCGCCGCTCCTGTGTAAAAAAAAACTTTTGTCGGTTTTTAATTAAACGGTTTGGAGTCGTTTCATATTTCATTTTATTTCTAAGAATCATAACTCACCTTATACTAATGTCTTCTTAAATTCATACTCATTTTTCGTTTTAACGTAATGAGGACATTACTTAAACTTAAGTGTGAGGTGGGTGTATGAATTCTTGTGGGTATTTTAAACCAGGTTTCGTTTATTTTGAACTTTAAAAAGAGTGAAATGTAACGACCCGACTTTTTCGACTTGCTTTTGTGCCTTGTATTTTAGCGAAACTGCGTATCTGTGCTGTGCGTACTGTGTTACTTTATTACTCCGGAACCTTAGCACACATGTTTTATATTCATATATGCTTAAAAACATGCCTTGGTGTATGTGTAATGCTTAACTTGTCCATTGGATGCTTTATAACCGTTAGTGTTACTTGCCGTTACGAATAAACCGCGGACTGCGCGCACGTTTGACTTTTGTCGGAACCGGAACTTTTGGACTGCGAAATATTAATTATTATTTTATAATAATAATTACCTGGGCTTTTGGATGCTTAATTTTATTTAATTAATTGCTAAAGCCCAATAGTTAGTCTTGTTGGACTTTCTACCTTGTTGGGCTCAAGCCCACCCTACTCTAGCTAGTGACCCAATTAATTAACCCAAGTATTATTACTAGTGGCCCATAATAATAAATAAATAATTAATTATGAGTCATACTAGCATAATGGATAAGGATTATCTAATTGTCACATGAGATTCTAGCAAAAGGACACACTTTAGACAACCATGATTCATAAAGCAAAGTTTTGTCTCCCCCTCCCCTCCCTCAAAATTTCGGCCACCAAAGAGGCCTCATGGCCACCTCATCAATCCATGTGAATCTTTAATGCTTATAAATACTAGCCTTTAGTCTCTCATTCCAACACTTGATCATTTTGGTTTTTCACACACTTGTTCTTTCTTTCTTTCCATACTTGTAAGTTTTCTTTTTCTTCCTCTTTTCCTTCAATATTTTCGTGTATCATCATCATTCATCTATGGAGATCAAGTTCGTTTTAGCTTGATCTTACTTATATCTTGTTGATTCAAGCTTGAATCTTTCAAGAACAACAAATATTCAAGCTTTCTAGCTTGAATCTTCATATCTTTTGTAGATCTACTTCTTTTATACTTTAATCTTTCTATTTTATGATAAAGATTCAAACTTTTGTTTGTAATCTTCATGCATCTTCAAGATCCAAGCTTTATGCTTCAAGATTTTCAAGAACAAACAAGATGCAAGCTTTCTAGCTTGGATCTTCATATCTTTTTGTTAGATCTAAGTTCTTTTTGCTTTGATCATGTTGTTTTGTGAAAAAGATTCAAACTTGTGTTTGTTATCTTCATATATCTTAACGATCCAAGCTTTATGCTTCAAGATCTTCAAGAACACTTAAAGGTTCAAGCTTTCTAGCTTTGCAACCTTGTAACTTGTGTGAAATGGATCCAAACTCTCTAGCTTAGGGTTCCATCACCTCATTTGACGTAGATTGTGCTATTACTTGTTGAATTAATGTAAAGTTTGTAACTTTAGTTGTTATTGTGAATTGAAATTGTGTTAAGACTAAGGATTTGATGTAACCTTGGTTCATCATCCATCTAAGACTCGTGAATGAGTTGTGTTCTTACTTGGTCTTAACATATTGTGTATTGATGGTGAATCTTGGTCAAAAGTGATGCTAAACCATCAACGAGTTGTACACTTGAAGCTAAAAGCATCAAGGATGAGAACTGTGATGAGCATCAAGCACCAAGAACCCCACCGGAGCACTTGTCCACTGATTTTCGTATCTGATCAGACAACCTGGGCTACTGGAAAGTTGATTTTCAGTTAGTTCGGTTCAATTAGATGATTTTCCGTTTAGGCCTCGTCTTAATCCGAGTTACGGTTTAGGATTTATGGCCCTCCGATAGTCACTACACCCTATTAACGTTGTGCTGAAATTTCTGACCTACTCGCACTTAAACCATCGTCACGGTCAAACAAAGACGAGTTAGGTTATGAAAATTGGTCAGCTGTTAGGGGACTCATATACGGGGCCATAGCCACTGACCATACATCTTTTCGATTTACGTAGAGGTCGTAGAAGCTGACCGAATTCAGCCTATTGTTTCGATCTCTATTCTCGTCAACTTACTTAGCTTTTATGATGATGAATGATGATGATGATGACACTTAAACTTATTTTATGCACTATTGGAATATATAAAGACAACCTACTGACCTAGTAACCTTTGATTTAGGTTGACGACCTTTCGGACCGACTTACTACTTGCGTACTTTCATTACCGACTTTACCGCTTTTATCACTGTGAGTTATAGCATCTCTTTTTACTTTAACTATTTTGGGACTGAGAATACATGCGCATTTACGTTTTACATACTAGGCATGAGTACTTAAACTTTATATGTGTGTGGGTTATATAACGGCATAAACATTCCCTTTAGCACGGTAACGTTTAGTCATTGGTTTTTGAACCGGTGAACGCGAATCTTAGATATGGATCCATAGGGTTTGACATCCCCACTCGGGGTAGCCGCGCTAGCATTTAATGGGTGTTTAATACTTCGTGAACATACGCACTCGCCAAGTGTACTTTCTGGGGGTTATAAACATTAAGTCTAGTTACCGGGTGCCCACGGTTATACATATACTTTTCATACTGTTTTGATACGCTGTTGCAGCACTGAAATCTCGTGGCCTATCTTAAGTTGCTATTACAACTTAAACTATAGCTCACCAACATTCGTGTTGAATTTTTAAGCGTGTACTTCTCAGGTGCCTAGAGGTTTATTGCTTCCGCTGTTAGACTTGATGTCATGCTGTTAGATTTGCTGTCTTGCTGTTAAGGACCTGCTGTTTTAGTTATCCGCTGCATTACTAGAGATGTCTCAAATTATGAAACTTATGTTTTGCATTCGTAAACTTATGTTATTTTGGAGCAATGGTTTGTAATAAGTCTTATAACATGTTATCTTTGTAAAACATTATATTTTAATGAATGCAAATGGGTTTTCATACAGCATATAGTGTTTGACCTTGCGATGATCCTGTTGTTGATGATCCGTACATGATGGTTTTTACGGGGTGTCACAGTTGGTATCAGAGCATTGGTTTTAGGGAATTAGGTTGCATTAGTGAGTCTAGACTGGACCCAAGTAGGATTAACTAATAGGACTAATCTACAACTTGCTAGTTTACTTGTTTCTACAAAACTTACTGCATGCTTTCACCTACTTCCTGCTGTATGATCTTACTGCATGCTATTGCTTATCTTTACTGCCATACGAACTTGCTGTATGCTTACTTCCGCTATTGCATGATTGCTATCTGCTTTCACATGTTATTTTTGTTTAGCACTGTTGTTATTGCCATGCTAGGTTGCTATAGTGCCTAATACATGCTTGCTTATGACTTACTGATATGGAAAAGTTATTTTCCTTGTTCAGATGTCGGATATTCCACCTGTCATCATTTTGGACAGCGATTCAGACTCGTCAGCCACCTTACCTACTGCTGCTACTGACACACAGATCCCATTAACCAGTGACCCCGACGCTTCATCCTCCGGAACCAGCAGCCATACACCTGTACCAGTGGTTACCCCAGTCGGAGCCTAGGACCCTCCGGAGATTCCAGCTCCAGTTGCCCCGGTACCTCAGGAGCCACAGCCCCACCCCAGTGGTGTTGTGATTCCCGGGGAATACGGAGACGTTCCATTCCGTAATGAGCATAACCATTGGTGCCGACGCCTTCCTGATGGACGTGTCATACCGATCCCACCTTTCAGATACCGGATCATGACTACCGGTCGCCGATCATCGCCACCCCCAGCTGATTCATCATCCGACGACTCATCCACAGACGACTCTAGTGATGATGACTCCGACGAGGAGGAACTTGATGATGAACCTGTGCAGCCACCCTCCACCCCGCTGAAGAAGCGGTACCGTTTCGATGGCACCGTTATTCTAGGGATCAACGGAGGACGAGCATTCACTGACGCACGTGGCCAGCGTTGTAGGGTTACCGCCCGTAAGCGGGGTGTGCCTTACCCGGCTAATCCGTTCGTGCATAAGCCTTACCGCCGTGCAGCATCTACCTCCGGAGCCGGACCATCTGCACCACCAGCACCACCTGCACCAGCAGCATCGCCTGCTCTGCCAGCCCCTCCCTCTGTCGAGGAACTGGGAAGGGAGGTGGAGATCCTCCGTGCTCGGGTAACTGAGCTCGAGGAGCAGATGTCCCATGTGATGGACATCCTTTACCCACCGTCACCAAAGAGCTTTGTAGTAGGTTTCATTTTGTAATCTCGTTTGTAGTTCCATGTTTTCCTTATGTAATGTGCGAACTTATGCGAATGTATGCAACTCTTTATTAATGAATGGAACTTTGTATTGTTAAATTCTTGCACAGTGTTCTATCTACATTACTGTATGTTGGTTTTGCGGTATTTGTACCTAGTTGCGTTACTATATTGGCATGCGTTGTGTTGTTTCCCTGTTTACTATATACTGTATTATTGTATGTTGTATGCTGGATTTTGACTTAAGTCCAAATTTTTGTTTCGAAGGGCAATGGCAAACACACGAACAACACCCACAGCAGCTCAAATCGAAGAGATGATTAATGAACGAGTCGTCGCAGCCTTGGCGGAAATGAACCCTCAAGGTGAACCACCGCCGGTTATCCAACCCGTTCGAAAAGAGTGCACCTACAAGGAATTCCAGAGCTGTAAGCCACATAACTTCGGCGGAACTGAGGGGCCTGTTGGTCTCACAAGATGGTTTGAAAAGATTGAATCAGTATTCCGAGTCAGCAACTGTTCCGAGTCCAACAAAAACAAATTTGCTTCCTGTACGCTATCTGATGGCGCCCTCACGTGGTGGAACACCATGGCTCAGGCGCAAGGTATTGATGAGGCGTATGCTACGCTATGGGAGGAGTTCAAAGCGGCTATGATTGATGAGTATTGTCCGAGAACCGAGATACAAAAGATGGAAATGGAGTTTATGCAATTGAAAGCTGTTGGCAACGATCTCGATGGTTACAATCGGAGATTTCTTGAGTTAGCCCTGATGTGTCCGACCATGGTCACCCAGAATTTAATCGTATGGAGAGATACTTTTGGGGACTCCCTAAGTCCATCAAGGGTAATGTCACCTCGTCCAAGCCACCGAATGTTCCCGAAGCAATGCGCATGGCACATACACTCATGAATCAGATTCTCATCGATGAACCGGAGAAGTCCAAGCCTGAAGCGGGTAGTAGTGACAAGCGAAAGTGGGATAACAGTAAGGGGAGGACCTATGATCAAACCCCTGTTAAGAGACACAACAACGGTGGAAACCCTAACCCCGGCACAAGCTCCAACCCGAACTACAAAGGTACCCTACCGCAATGCAAGAGGTGTTACAAACACCACACTGGGTATTGTAATGTGGTATGAGAAAAGTGCAACAGGATCGGACATGTTGGTAAGAATTGCAAGATTCCCGTCCCAGCTGCAAGAACAAACCCAAATGGGCCAAGGAAATGATATGAGTGTGGACAGCAGGGCCACTTTAGGAATGATTGCCCCAATAAGAAGAAGGACGGCGGACCACCTCGTAGTAGAGCTTTTAATGTTAATTCAAGGTATGCACGTGAGAACGCCGACTTGGTTACAGGTATATTCACTATCAACAATCTTTTAGCTTATGTCCTATTTGATACTGGTGCCGATAGAAGATACGTATGTAGACACTTTTGCGATAAGATAAATTGGTCATTTGTTCCTTTAAAAGAAAGTATGCTTGTCGAGGTAGCCAACGGTAATCTTGAAAAGGTTGACCAAATTGGTCAAGGAGCTATTATTGACATAACTGGCATGGATTTCGAAATTGACTTGATACCCATCAAATTGGGAAGCTTTGACATGATTTTCGGCATGGACTGGTTGACTAAAGTAAGGGCCGATGTTATCTGTGAAGATAAAGCTCTTCTTATACCACAAGAAGATGGTGAGCTACTGGTTATATACGGAGAGAGATGTAGTTTGAAACTGAACCTCATTAGTTGTATGAAAGCGCAGAAGATCATGAAGAAAGGACGTCTTGCTGTTTTAGCACACGCGAAGGCTTTAGAATTAGAGGAGAAGAGTGTGAATGATGTGCGAATCGTGAATGAATTCCCTGACGTCTTTCCCGAAGAGTTGCCTGGATTACCGCCACCAAGAGCAGTGGAGTTCCAGATCGATCTAGTACCGGGAGCTGCACCCGTGCGCCGTATCATCTGGCACCTTCAGAACTGCAAGAGTTGCAGAGTCAACTGCAGGAATTGCTCGACCGAGGGTTTATCCAACCGAGCTTGTCGCCTTGGGGCGCACCTGTTTTATTCGTGAAGAAGAAGGATGGATCCTTCCGCATGTGCATCGACTACGATGAACTCAACAAATTAATGATCAAGAATCGATATCCTCTTCCCCGAATTGACGATCTTTTTGATCAACTACAAGGATCGATCATGTACTCAAAGATCGATTTGCGATCCGGTTATCACCAGTTGAGGGTGAAAGAGAGTGATGTGATGAAGACTGCGTTTAGAACCCGCTATGGTCATTACGAGTTTCTCGTGATGCCGTTCGGATTAACCAATGCACCAGCCGTATTCCTGGACCTCATGAATCGTGTCTGCACGCCTTATCTGGATAAATTCGTTATCGTCTTCATAGATGATATCTCATCTACTCCAAGTGCGAAGAAGAACATGAGTAACATCTTCGGTTAGTGCTCGAACTCTTGAGACAAGAGCAGCTTTATGCCAAATTCTCGAAGTGTGAATTTTGGCTGAAGGAAGTCCAATTTCTGGGTCATATTGTGAGTGATCAAGGTATCAAAGTTGATTCTGCCAAGATCAAGGCTATCAGCATGTGGGAAACCCCCACTACTCTGACCCACATCCGCCAATTTCTTGGTCTTGCCGGTTATTACCGAAGGTTCATTGAAGGTTTCTCTTTGATTTCGCGTTCTTTGACTGCGTTAACTCATAAAGGAAAGAAGTTTGTTTGGGAAAAAGAACAAAAAGTGGCATTTCAAACCCTGAAGTAGAAGTTAACCACCGCACCTATCTTATCTCTTCCTGAAGGCAGTGACGACTTTGTTGTGTACTGCGATGCTTCGAAGAATGGCTTTGGTTGTGTGTTGATGTAAAGAATGAAGGTTATTGCCTATGCATCTCATCAACTGAAGGTCCACGAGCGAAACTACACTACTTACGATCTCGAACATGGAGCCGTTGTCTTCGCTTTGAAGTTGTGGAGACACTATCTTTATGGGACAAATAGTACCATATTCACCGATCACAAAAGCCTCCAACACATCTTCGATCAGAAGCAACTGAACATGAGACAGCGTCGATGGATTGAAACGCTAAATGACTACAATTGTGAACTTCGCTACCATCCAGGCAAGGCCAATGTTGTAGCTGACGCCTTAAGTCGAAAGGAGAGGACGATACCTCTTCACATTCGGGCTCTGAACATCACCATCCATTCGAACCTCCAAAGTCAGATTCGAGTAGTCCAAGAAGAGGCTCTCAAGGAGGAGAATATATCTCGCGAATACCTGAACATTCTCGTCTCTAAATTCGAGGTTAAGGAGTCTGGACTCCGATGCTATGCTGGAAGAATTTGGGTACCTCGTTATGGAGATCTACGAAACCTTATACTTGATGAAGCCCACAAGTCGAGATATTCGATTCATCCAGAAGTTGGCAAAATGTACCACGATCTTAAGGAACAGTATTGGTGGCCAAATCTTAAGAAGGATGTTGCAACTTATGTTGGAAGGTGTTTAACTTGTTTGAAGGTTAAGGCTGAACATCAGAGGCCATCTCGATTACTTCAGCAACCAGAAATCCCACAATGGAAATGGGAAGCAATTACAATGGATTTCATCATGAAGCTACCAAAGACGGTGGGCGGATACGATACAATCTGGGTTATCGTTGACCGTCTTACCAAATCTACTCATTTCCTAGCGATGAAAGAAATAGACACAATGGAGAAACTTGCTCAAATATACATCAAAGAGGTTGTATCTCGTCATGGCGTGCCACTGTCAATTATCTCTGATCGCGAGCCCCGTTTTGCTTCCAGTTTCTGGCGTTCCTTGCAAGAAGCCTTGGGAACTCATCTCGACATGAGCACCGCGTATCACCTCCAGACCGATGGTCAGAGTGAACGAACGATTCAGACATTGGAGGACATGTTGCGTGCCTGTGTTATTGACTTCAGAAAGTCTTGGGAAAGGCATCTGCCGCTAGCCGAATTATCTTACAACAACAGTTATCATTCGAGTATTAAAGCCGCGCCTTTTGAAGGGTTGTATGGCCGCAAGTGCCGTTCTCCCATTTGTTGGGCTGAGTTAGGCGAAGTGCAAATCCCGGACCCGAGATAGTCCATGAAACGACGGAGAAGATTTCTCAGATTCAGGTAAGACTTAAGACGGCCCGCGATCGCCAAAAGACTTATGCTGATCTTAAACGTAAAGACTTCGAATTCAACGTGGGTGACCGAGTAATGTTGAAGGTCGCACCTTAGAAGGGTGTAATCCATTTTGGAAAGCGAGGAAAGTTAAACCCGTGATATATTGGTCCTTTTGAAATTTTGGAACATGTTGGACCCTTTGCTTACCGTTTGGATCTTCCGACTCAGTTGAGTGCTGTTCATCCTACCTTCCATGTATCGAATTTGAAGAAGTGCCTTGCTCTACCGGAACTTGTCATACCATTGGCAGAACTTACCATTGATGACCAACTCCACTTCGTGGAAGAACCTGTCGAAATTATGGACCGTGAGGTCAAAACCTTGAAACGTGATAGGTTAGATCATGTTGAGATTGAGAGAAATGATAAGATAAAGAGAGATTAGGTAGATAGGAATGAGACTCGGTATTAGAGAGAATCGGTACAATTACATTCCACAGCTTCTAGAACTCGGTTACAATGCAATGGCTATCTAATTAGGACTACTTAGGTTCCTTATATAGCCCTCTTCTAAGGAACCTTCATTTAAGCTTATTTTCACATTAACACTATATAACTTCGGGGTCCTAACAATCTCCCCCTTAGTGTTAAATGTGAACTTTACAACATAATCCTATTTAAAAACATCTAAAGGAACTTTGTTCCTCTGAAGTGAACTTTAGATTTGAATCCCTTGAGATTCTCATATCTTACGCTATTCACTCTTGTTTTGAGATGACTTTTTAATCTTGTGAGAATGTATTTGACAATCGCAATGTCTTCAGTTGAATAGCAGTTATTGATCAATCTCCATCTCATGTACTTGAAAGCATACATCAACGTTCCATCTGAGTATCTTCTGAAATCTGAGACTCTGATGAAGATCTTTGTATAGTGAGAATTGACAAATACAAACCCATATGGACAGTCGCTCACTTTAAGTAAGGACATGTATCTTAGCTCTTCAATCACTTGATTTGGTGGTTTGATTCCGAGCTTTTTGTGTCCAGATTCCAATCCCAACTGAAAATCATGAACTGACATCCATCTCATCGAATCAAGAATAAACCTGTAGACTGCCTTCATTGCAGTAGCATGATAAATCATTGTAGATTCATTCAAGTTAATCAGATAGTTATAAATGAAAATAATGTCATCCATCTTCAGTTTATCAAAATCCGCTTCTGAGAATTGGTAATCCTCATCATCCATTCTTGTAACTTGAAACAATGGCATCTTCACTCCATCCTTATTAATCATCAAAATCTTATTTATGCTTTTAATCTCTGAACTCCGCTGAATTTGAAGTTTCTCTTCATTCTTCAATTTGAATTTGTCACGAACACTTAGATAAGCTTTGAGAAATTCTGGTTTCTTATGATATTTCCAAGCACCCAGAACACTCATTGATGCAGAAAGGACGAGATCAGAATCTCCATAAATTCTATATGCTTGTTGTTCAATGAATGGAGAACAAAGAATACTTTTCTCTTCATCCTCACTCAGTTGGTAATTTGCATCACGTTCAAGAACAATCTCTACAATTTGAAAAGAACATTCAAATCGGGAGGAGTCGTGGTATCTTCTTTACCATTAGAGAAAATCTCCTTTTTGAAGTGTATTCCAAATTCGTCAGTTGGAGATATCAAATTAACAAATTGATGATCATTGAATTCATTGGCGATAATCGATGACCCCTTTAAAATATCTTCAATGTTGTCAAAGTTTTGATTGTCCTCTTGAGTTAACTCTTTCTCTGATTGATCAGCTGAATCCATAATCATTAACATTCCTGAGTCACCCTCTCTCTGACTTTCCGATTCATCTAGAAAACTTTCACACTGAATTTCTTCAATTTCGTCACTAGAATCAGATATATTAATAACATCTTTATCCTTCTGTTGACTAGATGTACCAGCTTCATAAGTTGATCTTTGAAAAACACTGGACCGATAACCACCTTGTCTATTCTCCCCCTCATGAAGATTGTCGGGATCGAAATCATCATGATCAGGCATGTGAATTGGTCCAGGTGACTTGCATGGAGAAAAAGGATACACTATCCTTGCTTGCTCAAGATAAATCATCATAGTTTCACGAACTTCATCAAGATCAATTCGTTTAGCAAACTCAGCAAGATAGAGCTCCTCCACCTTATTGTCAGAGAGATACTGTAAACCATATCTATTTGAACTTTGAGAAGTTGACTCAGTTGGTGAAACAACAGTGTAACCATGAACAAAAGCAGCATCAGCAGCAACTGTTGAAGGCGATGTTGGTGGAAGTGTTTGAGTTGCCGTGAGGGCAGGTAAGGATGATTGTGCGGTGTTATTTTTATATGTAGGGCTGTACGTACTACTAGTCAAATTCATGTTATCCCCTTCTTATGGAGGTTGGGTAACAACCGGAGTTATCACTGGCGAAGTTTCTTTCGAAGCATCCGCCTCCATGACTTTGGTCTCATGGGACTCTAACAAAGTATTAGAACTACCCGTCTGTTTAGTTCTCGCAGAGATATTGCTATCCTCGACTCCTGAAATCATTGATATACCATGAGGTGGCACATCTCTTTCAGTTAAAGACTCTTTCTCCAGACCCTGAGATTCAGAATCCGGAAGAGAGGTGGTTTGAACCAATGGATCACTTTCATGAACCAAGGGAACAGTCTACTGGAAGTCTGATAAATATCCCGAAGGATTGTCATGTTGACTCGTTTCCATGGGATGCGGCAGATCTTCCTCATCAAGATAAGCCGGACCTCGAGACCCTGTTGTATGTTGAGGTACAGGAGGATTTCCAGCAGATACGTAGGGTGCCTTTTCAAGATTTTTCGGCTCCCCTTCGGCCGTTCTGGACTTCAATGATTGAGATTCCTCAATCGATTGAGTCAACGCAGACTTTACTGTAGAGGAAGACTTTACTTCCTTAGATGCCGAAGCACCTTGCTTTGTAGGATTTATTATTAAGTCCTGTTTAGATTGGATGGGCTTAGTGGTCGTTTTACCATCCGTGCATTTAGATCTCTTGCCTACCGAAGCTTGCGCTTCATTTAGCGTAGGGCTTACTGTTATTCTTGAATATGATACGGAGATGGGTGAGGGTGACCTAATTGGTTGTAGGTCTTGGTCCGTATCACCACTGGTTGGAGTAACTGTTTGGTGGACGATGGGTGTCGAAGTCCTAGATCTAGTTACTCGTTGGGTTGGTGGAGTCTGAATCATCTCATCAGGCATGTATCGAGTTCTCTTAGGAGAATGTTCAGGAGATGATTCAGATGCTGTTGCTGAAGTGTCACTGCTTACTTCGGGTGTTGTGGAAAAGGTTGGTTCAATCCTAGTTGGACTAGGTTCCCTGATCCTCACGGGTTGAGCTTGGTGTGCTACCCTAGATCGTTTGAGGTTTACCCTAAGTGGAGGATTAGCTGGCCCGGGTGGTTGAACTACAGGTTCCTCTACAACCTCTGGGGCTGGAACCACGGCAGGTTCAACTTGTTCTTGTTGTACCGGGTTCAGAAGAGGTATTCCTACAGCCTGAAAATAAGAACGCATACGAGCGTCTTGGGGTTCAGCTAGCCTCACTAGCCAATTTGGAATTGGCGCAGTGAATTGATTATCAGACACCATAGGGGTGTTCATCTTCAGCTCTCCAAACCTTTTCATCTGTAATCCATGTGTACCTGGTACAAAGATATTTGCATTTCTGCAAGCATTGATAGCATCATGGATAAAGATACAGAAAAACCTTTCGCAAGGGATGTATGAACCCCTTGGCTTTTCAACCTGTGCCTGAACCAAATCCCATATAAGTTCTGCATAATCAGGATTCTCTACTCTTGTGAATGAGTATAAAAGTTTGAGCATCGGCACAGTTAAGCTATCAGATCCACTTCTTGTTATCAACAAGCATCTGTTGATGATTGAGAAGATCACATACCACCTTGAATGCAGATATTTCTTCTGAAACTTAGCTGGTGGAACATTGGTAGCTCCAACATAACCAAGATCAAAGACAGAAGTCATCATTTGCTGAGTAGCAGGAAAAGCAGGAGCATTCTGTACAAGAGGAAGTCTGAATATCCTCCTGAAGTCAGCTTTTGTGAAACTCCTGAATCCTTGTACTCCCCTCAGCCTAAATTCAAATCTGGCTGGTTCGCCCTGTGGATTAGTAGCATTTGGTTGTGTGGCCTCCACAAATCTGATTGATCTGTTAAGAATATCCAAGTCTGTTTCTGGCACACTAACTGTGGAGCTCAGAGCAGGCCATAAAGTATGTCTCTCTAGAATTGCTGTCCAATATTTGCAGAGAATATTAGTTTCAGAGTTGATAAAGTGATTGTTCGCCATTTAGCTGTATAAATAAGAAATAGAAGACCACAAGATATTTAACAAAAAGCATATATCTCTATTCTTATTTGTCTTTGAAATCCTTTTTATATTTTTAAATTTTAAGATTTTTATGATTTTTCAAAAATATAAAAGACTTTTATTCTCAAATATGAACAAATAATTGACAACCATGACATTCATATGATATTCATCTTAGTACAAAATTATCATGCAAAGTCAATTATATAACACAAGGAATCAGAACAACACTTAGTCAATTTCAGCACAATTCAAGCAGATTCGGTAGTTATGAAAACTTTAGATTCTGTAATAAATAAGCTTGAGTTTTCATATCAAAAATATATAGAATAAACATGTTAAGTGTTTGAAGATAAAAATCAGAAACTTTCAAGGTACCAAGTTTCAGACTCGGTATCAAGAAGGAAAACCAGATTCGGTATCTTCAACAATTAACAGAAAGTCACTCAAACATGCATATTCTATCACATATCACGTAATTTCACAACCATGATCAATCAACCATTCAATTATAAGCATATTAACATGTTAATTGTATGAACAAATTTGGTATCAGGATAAGAACACATTCGGTAGATACATAATCCATCAAATAAGCAATTAAACATGTAATCAGGCTCGGTCAAATGATAGATCAGTCAATTTAACTCAGATTAGACAAGATTTCATGTTGATTTTCCAAACCAATTGAGTTTAATCAAAGATTAATTGAACTCGACTCAGACTCGGTATAATCAACAAGATTTCAAAAATTAAAGGTCATAATCCAGTTATTTTGAACTTTTCTGGTTGATAAAAACATAATTATCTCAGATCTACAATTATATATCTTAAACATTGATTAAAATGAACAATTACCAAGAATTTGAAGAAACAGAATGACGGACTCAGTAGAATTAGGCAGATTCGGTATAATCAACAGACTCGGTAGGTAATTAATAACAGTAAGAGTAATGTTTGACTTTGACTCTCCTTTTATAGATACCGAAGGTAAAATACCGAATGGGCTTTACAGAATGGGCCTAATATACCGAATTCAGTCCAATTTTTCAAAACATTAACAATTTAACTCCAAATCTTGACAAATTGATTTTTCCTCTTGAAATCCATTTTAATCTTTTCATGAAAAACAATTCTAAGACAATTTTTGAAAACTTTGAAATTACCGAATCTGTGCAGTTGGTTATCAGACTCGGTAAAATGCTAAAAATAGCATTTATTCAGTAAAATTTAAATATTTTTGGATTTTATCTTTTCCAATTTTTATGAATTTTTCAAAATAAAATTTGTACTCAAAAGAACTTTGAATTTTATACAAAGTACAAATCTTCAGTGATACCAATTGTTAACACGGGTTGCATACTGAGATGTATACAAGCCATAGTGAATTATTTCAGATAAAAATAAAGAAATTTTTAATTCACTTTTTGAAAAAACAATATTTTTGAATAATTTTCTCATTTTCTCCCTTTTTCTCCCCCTCAAAATGTGATATACAAGAAAGTAAATCAGCATTTTGATTATGTTCTCAAGAAAATGAATTAACTCCCCCTTGAAATAGGATATCAATGAGTTACCTTCCCCTTGCGTAACCATTGAACAAATGTACCTAGGAAGTTATCATTAATCTAAAGGCAGTCCCTTAAAGAAAAATTATCTAAAGCACTGAAACTTAGTTGCTCCCCCTAGAAAGTATCTACTCCCCCTAAACACAAGATCCCAAAAATAAGTCCCAACAGATCTAAGGAATATCAAGCACTATACTCTACCATGCCAATCTCTTTGATCAAGAATTTTAGCCTAAAGCTAATTGCACTTTAGTAGGCAAAAAGTATAATTCTACATCCCCTTTCTCTACATGGTCCCTAATGAAATGATAACGAATATCTATGTGTTTAGTTTTAGAATGCTGAACCGGGTTGCTTGTTATTGCAATAGCACTTTGTGAATCACAATAGATCGGGGTCTGAGAAATCTTAAAGCCATAGTCCAAGAGTTGAGTTTGCATCCACAAAACTTGTGAACAACAGTGAGCTGCAGCAATGTACTCAGACTCAGCTGTTGATAAAGACACACAGTTCTGCTTTTTGGATGACCAACCAACTAGCCTATTCCCCAACATCTGAATTGATCCAGATGTGCTTTTTCTATCAACATGGCAACCACCATGATCCACATCAGTATAAGCAGTGAGATTGAAATCGGATCCATGAGGATACCAGATCCCAAGATTAGGTGTACATTTAAGGTATTGAAAAATCCTAACAACCGCTTTGGAGTGAGATTTCTTTGGGTTGGACTGAAAGCGAGCACAGACAGTTACGGCAAGTGTAATGTCTGGTCGACTTGCAGTCAGATACATTAAAGAACCAACCATGCTTCGATAAAGCGTAATATCAAAGGGTTCCCCATTAGTATCAGCATCCAGTAAAGTTCTCATTAGGGTTGACATTGGTTTTAAAGCAGTTATTTTAAAACGCTTTAGCATATCATTGATATACTTAGTTTGACAGATAAAAAACCCATTTGGTAATTGTTTTACTTGTAACCCCAAGAAGAAAGTTAATTGGTCAAGCATGCTCATTTCGAATTTGCTGGCCATAAGGTCACCAAATTCTTTGCATAAGGCCGGGGACGTGGAACCAAAAATAATATCATCAACGTAAATTTGAACCAAGAGAATGTGACCGTGGTTTTTACGGATGAATAGCGTTGTATCAATTGTTCCACGAGAGAAGCCATTATCCAGCAAATACTTTGTTAAGGTCTCATACCATGTACGCGGTGCTTGCTTCAGACCGTATAAAGCTTTCTCCAAGTAGTAGACGTGGTTTGGATGAATGGGATCGACAAAGCCCTCTGGTTGATCAACATAGACTTCCTCTTGAAGATAACCATTCAGAAAAGTAGTTTTGACATCCATTTGAAACACCGTGAACTTCATATGAGAAGCAAATGCGAGGAAAAGACGAATTGCCTCAATCCTAGCAACCGGAGCAAACGTTTCATCATAATTAATGCCTTCTTGTTGTCGATATCCTTTGGCCACAAGACGTACCTTATTTCGAACCACAATTCCATCAGAATCTTTCTTGTTCTTGAAAATCCACTTTACCCCTATTGGTCGTTGACCCGTTGTTCTTGGAACTAACCGCCATACTTTCAATCGTTCAAATTGATTGATCTCGTCTTGCATTGCAACTACCCAGTATGGATCTAGTAAAGCTTGAGCAACCGTTGTTGGTTCAATTTTACTAAGAAAGGCTTTGAATAAACACATATCCTGAGTAGCCCTTCGAGTTGACACTGGAGCAGATGCGTCACCAATAATAAGATCTATTGGATGAATTTTAGTCCATCGGGTGTGTGGAAGAAGTTGTACATCAGTGGTATCCATTGAAACATCAACCGTTGTTGACGTTGAGCCTTGATCCGCTTGATCTGATGTAACATTATCTAATGGATTCAATAGAGTATCTGGAGAAACAGCTGGAGTTGTATCAACTGATGAATCTTGAATTGGTTCAAGATTATCAGTAACATGAGGTTGGAGGGAGGATGAAGAAGCAACAGGTGAATCAGTTGGTGTTGAATCTTCAACAAAAAGACTTTGAAGAGTCTCCACAGTAGTTGACTGTGATGGTGTAACCGGTACGGCTTGAACATTTGAATCCCGTTGAGGAGTATAAAGACTATCAAACAAGATATCCAGTTCCTCTGATGTAACCGTAGGAACATCCTTCTTCGAGGAAATTGAGTTTTGCGCGGAAGAAGTAGTAGCCAGGTTAGGATCAGGTTTTGAACTGAGTTGTTCAAAAGCCATTCCCGAAAATTCATCGAACTTGACGTTAATGCTCTCTTTAATCATCTTTGTTCGCTTATGAAAAACACGATAAGCAACTTTGTTCGAGGAATAACCAAGAAATATGGCCTGATCGCCATGAGGATCAAAATTTCCGAGGCTGTCAAAGTCGTTAAGCACATAGCATATACAACCAAAAACACGGAAATATTTGACATTCGGGCGTCTACCATATAATAACTCATATGGAGTTTTATCAAAATGTTTGTTTACAATACAACGATTTTGGGTATAGCATGCAGTTGAAATGGCCTCCCCCCACATTTTTGGAGGTAATTTGGAGTAGGCAAGCATCGTTCGTGCTGCTTCGCACAACGTACGATTACGTCGTTCGACTACTCCATTTTGTTGGGGGTCCGAGCAGCAGAGAACTGATGTTCAATGCCTTGGTCTTTCAAATAACTATCAAGCGGGTCATTCTTAAATTCCGTCCCATTATTAGTTCTGATGCTCTTAACATGTTTGTTAAAAGAGTGTTGAATCTTTTTAATGAATTCAATGATAATGGCGGGGGTTTCTGACTTAGATCGCAAAAGAAAAATCCATGTAAACCGGGTATAGTCATCAACAATGACAAGCACATGTTTCTTGCCACCGAGGCTAGAAATACGCATGGGTCCACATAAGTCCATATGCAATAATTGCAAAGACGATGAAGTACTGAGGTTTTGCTTAAGCGGATGATTAGTCCGTTTCAGCTTACCCATCGCACATGATGAACACACATGATGCTTATCATATTGAAAGGTTGGAATACCATCAACTAAATCTTTAGAGACTAGTCGATTGATACCCTTGTAATTCAGGTGTGACATCCGATGATGCCATAACCATGAATTTTCTTTGGTAGAACGAGTGGCCAAACACATAGTTGCATGTGATGGTGCATCATTGAGGTTAATAGTATATAGTGAAGCACAACGTTTACCAACAAGAAGATCATTCCCTTCGGTGGATTGCACCGAGCATTGTCGACGTTCAAACAGAACTTGAAGATCTCCATCGCAGAATTGGCTCACACTAAATAAACTGCACCCCAAACCCTCAACATATGAAACCCGTTTGATTGTTATGCCATTTTTCACAAAATCTCCGTAACCCGTTATTGTTGCAATATCATCGTTTCCGAATGTAACCGTTCCTAGGAATTTGTCAATGAAGTTGACAAGCATGGATTTATCGCCCGTCATGTGTCGAGAACAACCGGAATCGATATACCAAATACAGACGTCGAAACCCTGTAAATGTGAATTTCCTAGAGTTTAGGTACCCAAAGTTTTTTGGGTCCTTTGCGGTTAGTACCAACAATAAACTTTGGATTAACAACAAACTTTGGATTAATGATGAAATAATCACGTAAAGCATCATGCAGTTTAGACAATAAAACATCATTTAAAACCACATTACATGAAGCATCATACGCAATATCAATCTTTACATCGTTATCAGAAGTCTTAACACACAATTTATTCCAAGTAGATGTTTTGTTCACAGACGAAAATTGAAAAACATGAGAGGATTTCCTAGGCCAACTAGCAGTTTGCTTTGGTTTGGTTGCTACTTTCTTAGTCGTGGACTTAGGAACCCATACAGATTTGTAATTCAAGTTTGAATTATGACCTGTGACACGAAAAACACCGTTGTTAGTTAGACATCCAAACTTTTTAGTTGACACATGAGATGACTGATTTTGCAAAATTTCCAATTTGATTGTACGTTCTTTTGCATCATACTCACTTAAATCAGGTTTAGAACTTGTGTGTGTTGTGGACTTAACTGATTTCTTTAAAAGACTCTCTTTTGAAGTTTTTGACATAGGAATCATAGGAATCCTTTCAGCTAACACAGAACCATTTGGAGAATGAACCTTTTTAACAAAATATTGAATTGTAGAAACAACTTTCGAACCATGATTGCCAAATTGAGAACGTAGAGGATTTTTAAGAATAGTAATGGGTTTTACATCCTTAGATGTTGTTTTTCCCTTCCCCTTCTTAGTAATCCCATCAGTACATTCAAGCACATTGGTTGCAACATTAGACGTTTGCTTAAGTGTGTTAGCCTGTTTCATTTGAATTATCTTTTGTTTTAAGATTTTAATCTCAAGACATAATTCTTCAGCAGAAACTATCACTTCACCCTCCTTAAAAGCATAAGTACATTCTTTCTTAGGCAGTGAAGGCAATTTATCACACAAAGCAAGCATTTGTTCTAATGATTGGCACTTAAGTTGCAAGTCAATATTCTTCTGTTCAAGTTGAGCTACTATACGATTCAAATTACCTACAGCAGGCAAATGCAAGTAATAATCATGCAAAGGATGAAGTTGACTTTCAAAATCTATCAAAGGTTCAATGTTCGGTTCATCCTGAGGTTCTACTTTTTCATCTAAAGAATTTTGACCTAGAGAATCTGTCTCAAAGAAGACAGTTAGTTCATGTGCTAGGTCTTCACGGAAAACATCATCTGGACATGCAGGTAAAGTTTGTAGAATTGGTTTCACATCAAAAATTGGTTCATCAAACACCTCATCTATTGCAGTAATGCTAGAACTAGGTTTGTTAAACACTTCATTCTCAAGCATTAAAATGTATTTCTCTAGCATGAGTGTTGGGATATAAACCAGTCTACGCTTAGGCACATAATCTTCACGTTGCATGTTCTTTTCAGTTTCAACAAGATTTTTCAAGAAATCAGGATTCGATTTACCTATCGTAGCATTGATTTTTTCATACATTAAGCTAATTTGATGGTATTTCCTAGATTTACGATGTTCAATAATATCATCAAAATCAGCATCAGAAGCATGTACAAAATGCGAAGGTAAACCAGCTTGAAAATAATCAGAATGATATAATCCTGGAATCTTTTTGGAAGCATTTTCCAAAATTTTCGGATCTTCATAACCCAACCCCCACTTTTCACCATGAATCGTTTTTGGTCTATTCATGAAAATCGTTTGTTTTGAAAGTTCCATATCCATGATAGCTTTGGATTGCTCTGTTCGATAGAGTTTTTCCTCATATTGAGCAAGTTGTGCTTTCATTTGAAAAGATTCTTTTGACAATAAAGAAATTTCAGTGTTCTTTTCAATTATGGTGTTTTCCAATTGAACGATTTTCTTGTTTAGTTTTGAAAGTGTGGGTTCATGTTGGTTTTTCAAATCAGAAATATTTTTTTCTAAAAATTGAACTTTTTCTGCAAGTCGTTCCGATTTTAAACGATAATCAGTTCTTTCAACTTTAATTGGATGAATTGTCTTTTTCAGATCTTCCAACTCAGTTTCTGTAGAGTTGAGTTGGAGAGTCAATTGTTGCACATCCGTTTGCAATTTAGATGAGGAAGGTCTGGTCTAATTCATTTTGATTTTATCTTTTAAAACCTTGTTTTCAGATTTTAAGCCTTTGACTTCTTTTGACATTGTGTATGTGGAATGCTTAACTTATCCATTGGATGCTTTATAACCGTTAGTGTTACTTGCCGTTACGAATAAACCGCGGACTGCGCGTACGTTTGACTTTTTCAGAACCGGAACTTTTGGACTGCGAAATATTAATTATTATTTTATAATAATAATTACCTGGGCTTTTGGATGCTTAATTTTATTTATTTAATTGCTAAAGCCCAATAGTTAGTCTTGTTGGACTTTCTACCTTATTGGGCTCAAGCCTACCCTACTCTAGCTAGTGACCCAATTAATTAGCCCAAGTATTATTACTAGTGGCCCATAATAATAAATAAATAATAAATAATTAATTATGAGTCATACTAGCATAATGGATAAGGATTATCTAATTGTCACATGGAATTCTAGCAAAAGGACACACTTTAGACAACCATGATCCATAAAGCAAAGTTTTGTCTCCCCCTCCCCTCCCTCAAAATTTCAGCCACCAAAGAGGCCTCATGGCCACCTCATCAATCCATGTGAATCTCTAATGCTTATAAATACTAGCCTTTAGTCTCTCATTCCAACACTTGATCATTTTGGTTTTTCACACACTTGTTCTTTCTTTCTTTCCATACTTGTAAGTTTTCTTTTTCTTCCTCTTTTCCTTCAATATTTTCGTGTATCATCATCATTCATCTATGGAGATCAAGTTCCTTTTAGCTTGATCTTACTTATATCTTGTTGATTCAAGCATGAATCTTTCAAGAACAACAAAGATTCAAGCTTTCTAGCTTGAATCTTCATATCTTTTGTAGATCTACTTCTTTTATACTTTAATCTTTCTATTTTATTATAAAGATTCAAACTTTTGTTTGTAATCTTCATACATCTTCAAGATCCAAGCTTTATGCCTCAAGATCTTCAAGAACAAACAAGATGCAAGCTTTCTAGCTTGGATCTTCATATCTTTTTGTTAGATCTAAGTTCTTTTTGCTTTGATCATGTTGTTTTGTGAAAAAGATTCAAACTTGTGTTTGTTATCTTCTTATATCTTAAAGATCCAAGCTTTATGCTTCAAGATCTTCAAGAACACTTAAAGGTTCAAGCTTTCTAGCTTTGCAACCTTGTAACTTGTGTGAAATGGATCCAAGCACTCTAGCTTAGGGTTCCATCACCTCATTTGACTTAGATTGTGCTATTACTTGTTGAATTAATGTAAAGTTTGTAACTTTAGTTGTTATTGTGAATTGAAATTGTGTTAAGACTAAGGATATGATGTAACCTTGGTTCATCATCCATCTAAGACTCATGAATGAGTTGTGTTCTTACTTGGTCTTAAAATATTGTGTATTGATGGTGAATCTTGATCAAAAGTGATGCTAAACCATCAACGAGTTGTACACTTGAAGCTACAAGCATCAAGGATGAGAACCGTGATGAGCATCAAGCACCAAGAACCCCACCGGAGCACTTGTCCACTGATTTTCGTATCTGATCAGACCACCTGGGCTACTGGAAAGTTGATTTTCAGTTAGTTCGGTTCGAGAATATGATTTTACGTTTAGTCCTCTGATGTTTCGCGAGGTGTATATAAAATAGCTATTAATTTTAGCAGGAAATACTATTAAATACGATACAATTTTACACAAGATATTTATTTATTTAGAGAATGGATATACTTAAACCTTGCTACAACACTTATAGGCAGTGTACCTAATCGTACAGTAGTGTAGTTTTTAGTAAGTCCGGTTCGTTCCACAGGGAAAATCTTTAAACAAAGCTTAACGCTATATTAGTTTACTTTTATAAAAATACAAATATATATATAAGTAATATTATTATTATAAAGGGGGGTTTTTTACCGTTTAATGACTGGTTTGTCGATTTTAAAACTTTAGTCGCAGTTAAAACCAAATGTAAAATATTAAAAATAAATACAAGACTTAAATTAAAGCGTAAAGTAAATAACGATAATGAAATTGCGAATAATAAAAGTGCGATAAAATAAACTTGCGATAATTAAAAAGTACGATAATTAAAAGTGCAATTAAATACAATAACACTAAAAATGCGATAATTAGAAGTGCAATTAAATATAAAATAAAGGAAATTAAATATAAAATAAAAGAATTATGCTTATTTAAACTTCCGTAATCATGATGTTTGACGTGTTGATTTTAGTTTTATGCCCATGGGTTAATTGTCCTTTGTCCTGGATTATTTAATATGTCCGTCTGGTTTTTGTCCATAACAGTCCATCAGTCATAAATATAAAATGCGAGTGCCCTCGTCAAATTATTATTATACCCGAAGTTAAATATTCCAACTAATTGGGGATTCGAATTGTAACAAGGTTTTAATACTTTGTTTAATGAATACACCAGGTTATCGACTGCGTGTAAACCAAGGTTTTACTACTTTGTTAACAATTACACCAATTACCCTTGAATGTAATTTCACCCCTATTTTAATTATTCTAGTGGCTATTAATCCATTCCCGTGTCCGGTTAAATGAACGATTATTCGTACATATAAATACCCCGCCCATCGTGTCCGATCGAGTGTATATGGTAATTTATAGGGACGCCCAATTGTAAATCTTTATATTAACATTAACAAACTATCATTTAGTTAAACAAATATAAAGCCCATTAATAGCCCACAGTCTAATTTCCACAAGTGTCATTCTTTTGGCCAAACCCCAATTATGGTACAAAGCCCAATTACCCAATTTTAGTAATTAGCCCCACATCATGAGTACTTCGTTTTAAATAAGCATAATAATAACTTAGCTACGAGACATTAATATAAAAAGGTTGAACATAACTTACAATAATTAAAAATAGCGTAGCGTTACACGGACAGAATTTTGACTTACACCCTTACAACATTTGCTAACATACCCTTATTATTAGAATTATAATTAAAATTAAAATATAAATTATAAATATATATATATATATATATATATATATATATATATATATATATATATATATATATATATATATATATATATATATATATATTACGATATAGATAGAGAGATGGATGGATATATGTTATTTTTGCGATCAGGATTCGTTTGCTTTTATAGGGAGTTTCAAACTTTGGGGCTCCGCGACTCGCGGCATTTTTTGCCTTCAAACTCCGCGAGTCGCGGAGTTTGAAAATACAGCTCACATTCTTTGGAGTCTTTCTTGCTGACGATTTATTTATAAATATAATATATATATAATTAATATAATTAATTATATATTATATTATATTTATATACATAGTTAACTTGTAATTTTTAGTCCGTTGCGTCGAGTGTTGAGAGTTGACTCTGGTCCTGGTTCCGGATTTTCGAACGTCCTTGCGTACAATTTTATATTTTGAATCTTGTACTCTTGTAATTTCGAGACGTTTCTTATCAATAATTGGAACCTCTTTGATTGTATTTTGTACTTTTGAGCTTTTTGGTCGTTTGCGTCTTCAATTTGTCGAATCTGTCTTTTGTCTTCACCTTTTATTATTTAAACGAATATCACTTGTAAATAGAACAATTGCAACTAAAAGCTTGTCTTTCTTGAGGAATAATGCTATGAAATATATGTTCGTTTTTAGCATTATCAAATATTCCCACACTTGAGCGTTGCTTGTCCTCAAGCAATATCGTCTTGAAATACTAGAATCACTTCTGCAATATCGTCTTGAAATACTAGAATCACTTCTTTATTCTTCACACTTTGTACATCAGTGATTTCTGTACGGTGGTATAAACAATGATAGTAACGATATGGTTTACAGTCCCACATGACTATAAAAATTTAGATCCATTAAGGAAATTAGATCTTTATGAAAACATTTGATCTTTTGAAAATTAAATATAGTTTTTACCCTAGATAAGTTTTCCGGAATAACCCTTCACCGGTGTTTGCAAAATATTTTTGTGGGTTTGGTGGGTTTCAGATTTGAAAATTTTAGCTCAAAACTTGCGGTTTTGTGTCACCCACTTGCTAACCTTGTATTTGGAAAGCAACACATCCAGTTTACTTGTCCCGTATAATACCTTTTGGTAAACTACCGTCCGGTTGTAAAGGAAAGCGTTGAACAAGTAACTGTTAAGGCAATGTCCCCTGACATGCTTTTAATTATGGTCTATAACGTGTCAGACGCAATTACTATCCTTGGTAGGAGCAATAGTAAAGCTCACCCTTATGATTTTTCAGTCTGGCACAAGGTCCTGTCTTTGACCATGCTATGCAACCACCGTTCTTACGGTTGACACCCGATTTAGTTCAGGTGACCTAATGAATTCCAGGTGAATTCCTAGGATTTTATGTTCAATGGTAATGAACGCATTGAAAATAAGGTTTTCAGAAAACAAATCGGTTTTATTTTTGATCAAAATATTTTCTCGTTCAAGCTCGAGTTTAGATATCATTGAATTCCATGAGTTTGAATTCTCAATCTTTAAGGTCAATCTCAAAGATTGAGTAATATCAGTCTTAAAAGCTGATTTTTGATCTTTTAAGGAGATTATCCTTTCTGGGGATCTGATTCATTAGTCTTATCCAGCTAATTTGCATGGTGCCCCCCATTTTACGAGATAAATCCTTCTCATGGTTAGGATAAATCTGACCACTTGGCGACCCTGTTTAATGCTGAGGTCCGTGGATTTCCTGCTGATTTTAGTGATGACTTTCCTAGATTTTTCGTCAACCTGCAGCTGGTCTGGACGACAACTTCTTGACCTAAATCAAGAAGCGCGTGTCTTTTTCGGAAGACTTTACTTCCTTTTAATGATGGAATTGATTCATCGTGTAGATCCATCTCTCTTACAGTAAATCAGGTAAAACTTTTTAGTTTAGTCCAAAGCAAAAGTATTTTCAGTTATTTGTACAAAAATATGTGATATATGTTTTGAATAACTTGGAGAATTTTTTCCCACACTTGGCTTTTATTTTCCTTTTTATCGTCCTCTATTCCATTTTAAATGAATTTTAACATTTTGGTTTGTTTCTCAATTTATGTCCTTTCTGAGGTAACAATAATTTCGGTGTTAAAACCTAGTTTTATCGTTCATAAATATGTATCAACATGATTTTGAATTCATTCAATTGAAAATTTTGAAAATTTTTACTAGAATTGGGTAGTCAGTATATAAGACTAGGGCTGTTCTTTATTATCAGAGAGCACTAGATTCTAATACAACTACTACTTTACTAGTATTTCTAATGGTAACCAAGTGTATAAAGTAAAAATTTTAAAATCCGAAAGAATTTAACCCCTTCCCACACTTAAGATCTTGCAATGCCCTCATTTGCAAGAAATCAGTAACAATTTAAATTATTGAGGGTGATTTGTGTGAAAATGATTAAATTTTACCAAAGTTTCCAAACATATTGGCGTTTGTTTGCTGAATGATAAATGGTGCATATCATTTGTTCATTCCGTCTTGTTGTTATTTCACATATATTTTGCATCTTGTCGTCAAAATTAGTTGCTTTTGCTGAACTTAATGCCAGTCTTTGAAAATGCGTTATTTTACCCTGTTGTGTACATAAGATAAACTGCAAACATATATACATATTTTTGAAGTTTGGTATATTAACCCACATTCAAAAATTATTAAAATCTAAGAATAAAAGTTAGAAAATTATAAAAACTATTACAATATTAACATAAGTATTAAACGTATCAACATTACAAATTACAAAATAAATAAAACTAAGTAGACTAGGGATGATACTGGTACCAATAGGGGTTCCATGCATAACCATAGGTGCTATAGAATGCTTCGGCTGGGTTATACGTAGGATATGGAGGTTGCATCTCTATAGACCAGGGAGGGAATATGGGTTTTGGAGTAGGAATATAGTTTCTACCTATATGTTGGCAATGAGCTATGATTTGGTTTTGATGAACTTGCCAATCTTCAAATGCTCTCTGTCTACCATTTTCGTACTCCTGTGAAGCTATAAAGCTTTGCATTTCTTGCATTTCATTTCCCCCTCCTACATTACCTTGCTGTTGGTTTCTCTCAACCTGTGGATGTCTACCATGGTATTGTACTGCGGCGTTATTTCGCCTCTTCAAAACTTTCGCACCATGGTATACATTTAAACCTATAGTATCGCGGGGTTCTGGTTCTTCTACTAATAATCCCCCCCGACTTATATCCACACCGAGATATTCAGCAATCAAAGTAATAAAAATACCACCTCCTATTATGCTATGCGGTCTCATCCCCCTAACCATAGCTGATAAATAATAACCCACACAATAAGGTATAATTACAGCGCTTTGTGGGTCTCGAATACACATATGGTAAAACAAATCCTGTTCATTTACCTTTTCCTTGTTCTTACCTCTTTGTGTAATCGAATTAGCTAAAAACCTATGAATTACTCTTAATTCAGCTCTATCTATATCCAAATAAGAGTAATTTCCCCCTTTGAATCGGTGATGGCTTGTCATTTGACTCCATACACCATGTGTATCAAAATTTTCATCTATCTTTCTACCATTTAGTATCAACCCTCTACAATCGGAAGATGCTAACTCCTCAGGCGTATATATACGTAAAGCCTGAGCCATGTCTAGTAAAGACATGTGGCGCATCGAACCTCCTAACAAAAATCTAATAAAAGATCGATCGGTTAAACTAGCTACCTGATCATTTAATTCTATACTACACAACAATTCTTCACACCATACTTTATATACAGGTCTACGCATGGTGAATAAACGTACCCAGTCATTAAAAGTAGAATTACCATACCTCTGTGCAAGTAATTCCCTAATTGGCCCGGCCAATTCTACAGCTTCTAATGGTCTCCATTCTATGACCCTAGGTACCTCAACAACTTCAGAATGAAGAGTATGCAAACCCCTTTGGTATTTTGGATAATCTATCCAAAGTCTGTCAAATCTCAGGTTCGGGTGCAAATCTTCCAAGTGCATATCAGAAAATGTCATGACTGGATGAGGTATATCTTGCTTGTAGTAGTTATCCACCTCCTGTTGTTCCGCATTCTCAGCAGGAGCATTGCGAGCTTGGGATGAAGATTCACCCCTTTCAGTCTGCAAAACACATCAAACACAATTTTTGTGCATCCAAATATGCATTAGTGTCAGCAAAATCATCAATCAAATAATTACAATGACATGATCAATTTATATCAAACTTAAGCTCATTTTCATATTTTCATCAAATCTACACTTTTTCAAATAAGCATATACGAAAATGTTCGCCAAGTTCATAAGCATTCAACTCAAATAACATGTCAAAATAATCATTACTAGCAATTAAACAAGTGTCAAATGGCATTATCTTTCAAAAATCAAGTTCATGAATTTTAGACTTGAAAAAGTCCACTTTAATTCTCAAAATCATGTTTAGGCTCAAAGTTTGGATCATTTAACTACCTAAACATGTTACACTACTTAATGTAGCAACAATTCATGACAAAAATCGGCCATAACCTGTTTATATCAAAAAGTCCCAAATTTGCTCAAGAACACAAACCCTAGATTACTCAAAATTTGAAGTTTAAGGCTTCTAATCATGTTAAATAGTATCAATCTAGGTTATACAAGCATAATACATAAACAATTTAAGCATAATTACACTAAAAAGCATCAAAATCGAATTGGGGAAAAAATTGCTCAAGAACACTAATTTTCGGATTAAATGGTGTTTAGGTGTAGAAATTTACCGTTTTTCTTGAGTAATTCCTTGATAGCATCCTTCTCAACATGATTTTAGTAAAAGATTTGATGATTAACGGTTAAAAATTGTGATTTTGGGGGTGTTTTTGCGTGTTTTTTCGAGGGTTATTTTCGCAGTTTTTTTTTCTGTGGGTTGGGACTGATCAGTTCGATCAGTATATATTTTTTTCAGGTTTTTTCATCCTCCGCGAGTCGCGGTGGATTTCCCTTTCATACTCAGCGACTCGCGGAGTTTTTTTTTTTTTTATATATATATCTTATTTATCTTATACTAATTAAAACAATTAAGTAATTAATTTTAAAATTTTGTTTCCCTTGTTATTTAGGACGAGGTCGTTTCGGATCGATGTCCTAGTCCGTCCTTCGACAAAATTTTAAAATTTGTCTTTTTGTAGCGATTGTTTTAAAAGCTAAGATTTTTGGTTTTTTTAATGTTTTTGGCATACTTTAATTCAATAAGATTAAAAATAATGATAATAAAAGTTCTCGTCCCTCCATTGGGTAAAGCAATTTCGGTTCAAAGACCTAGTCTTCAACTTACGACGAATTTTAAAAATCATATTTTTAACTTAATGAGATAAAGTAAATTTTTGTTTTTAAATTCACACAATTTAAATATAAAATTCAAAATTAATATTAAAAATTCACACCAAACTTTAAAATTTGAAATGCATAAAATTAAAAATTCATATTTTAAAAATTAAAAATTCACACCAAACTTAATTTAAAAATTCATATTATAAATTCACACCAAACTTATATTAATTTTTCAAATATTTACAATTTTAAATATATTGTTTTTACAAAGTTTACAATATTAATTTAAGATTTATATATTAATTTTAAAACATGGTAAAAATAAAATTAAAAATCTTTTTGGCTTTTTATCCCACTTTAATCAATCAAATATTATCAAAAATATGCGCCCCTCTTTTCGGTAAAGTAATTTCGGTTCCAAGACCTAATTTAACTCATGACGAATTTTTGAAATATTTTGGGTTGATTGATTAAAGATATTTATACCTTAAGAATAAACGTTAAATTTCGCAGTGATGTAATAAATTTTTGAATGATATCAATAATTTCGGTAACCAAACCTAATTTTATTCAATACCAATTTAATACTTTATAGCGAACAGATTAGCGTTTATTATCAAAAGGTTAAAAATAAAAATAAAAAAAAATAAAAACTGTACAGACTTACCTGTAAGATAGTATTCTTAGTTATATGATCTATCCCATTCATAAGATAGTCGGTTTAATTGGTTTTCCATGGCTACATAGGCGTAACCTCGAGCATTCAGTGTCTTTTCTTCTAAACATATGAACGGTCCGTCTCTGCATAAAGTAACAAATTCGGTATTTGAATAGGTTTGATTATTTGAACATTTACCTCCATGTGACCATTTTCCGCATTTGTGACATCTTTCTAGGTGTCGTGCTCTTCTTTTCGCTGCGGATTTTGATTTTCCTTTACCAAATTGTAACTTATTATCTTCGCATCTGGATTCTTTTCTAACTCCGTCCAATCTTTCTCTGATTACTGATACTATTTCACTCGGTAGTGTGTCATTATTACGTTTAGTGATCAAAGCGTGTAGCATTAGACCATGGTTTAGTTCACAGGCAGTCTTCATTTTGTAAAAACCTAAAAAAAAAAAAAAATTCAGAATGGGGGGAGAAGACTAGTTCTTTAGGGTCTGCTAGGGAAAGACCATTCGGGTTCCATTTTCGAGAACTACACGAAAACAGATAATCTAACTCTAACAGAAATACATATTATCCTTTAAAGACTTGATTCTCCCCACACTTAGTTAGCTGTGGTGTCGAAATTGTGATTAACTTCGTTGTCAACTTCCATCGGACTATCTATGTAGTGTTTAACTCTGTGACCATTAACTTTAAATTCAATCCCATTTGAATTTATTAATTCTATCGTTCCGTATGGGAAAACTCTTTTGACTATGAATGGTCCAGACCATCTTGATTTCAATTTTCCAGGAAATAGCTTGAATCGTGAATTGAAAAGAAGAACTCTGTCTCCTTCTTTAAATTCTTTTGAACTTCTGATTCTTTTATCATGCCATTTCTTCGTTCTTTCTTTATAGATTAATGAATTATCGTATGCTTCATGTCTTAATTTTTCTAATTCATTTAGTTGACTTAATCGTAGACGTCCGGCTTCATGTAAATCAAGATTACATGTCTTCAAAGCCCAAAATGCTTTGTGTTCAAATTCTACTGGAAGATGACATGCTTTTTCATAAACAAGTCTAAAAGGTGTGGTTCCAATTGGAGTTTTGTAGGCTGTTCTAAAAGCCCAGAGTGCATCCTCCAATTTAATGGACCATTCCTTCGGATTTGATCCTACGATTTTCTCTAGAATACGTTTTAAAGCTCGGTTGGTATTTTCAACTTGTCCACTTGTTTGTGGATGATATGCGGTGGAGATTTTATGAGTTACTCCATATCTTTTAAGAACTTTCTCAAGTTGATTATTACAGAAATGAGTACCCCGATCACTTATTAAAGCTTTCGGTGTTCCAAACCTTGCAAAAAGATGTTTTAAAAAGTTGACTACAACTCGTGCATCGTTAGTTGCGAGATCTTGTGCTTCCGTCCATTTAGATACATAATCAATGGCTACGAGTATATATAGATTTTTATGAGATTTTAGAAATGGACCCATAAAGTCAATACCCCAAATGTCAAATACTTCACATACTTGTATGACATTTTGTGGCATTTCATCACGTTGACTTATTTTTCCGGCCCTTTGACAAGCATCACAGGATTTGCAAAGAAGGTGTGCGTCTTTGTAAATTGTAGGCCAATAGAATCCAGCATCATAAACTTTTCTTGCTGTTAGTTGAGGCCCATAATGCCCTCCTGTTGGTCCTGTGTGACAATGGTTTAAAATTTTACTAGCTTCATCTCCAAATACACATCGGCGTATTATTCCATCGGGACAACTTTTAAACAGATGTGGATCTTCCCAGAAATAATGTTTTATATCACTGAAGAATTTCTTTCGTCTTTGGTACGATAATCCTTTTTCAAGGAATCCACAAACTAAGTAGTTTGCATAGTCTGCAAACCATGGAATTTCTTTATAATCTATCTTCAATAGATATTCATCAGGAAAGTTGTCTTGTATGGCCGATTCATTTAGAACTTCTAATTCGGGATTTTCAAGACGAGAAAGATGATCAGCGGCGAGATTTTCTGCTCCTCTTTTATCTCGGATTTCAATATCAAACTCTTGTAAGAGTAAGATCCAACGGATTAATCTTGGTTTAGCATCTTGTTTCGAAAATAGGTATCTAAGAGCAGAATGGTCGGTATAGACCACCGTTTTTGCTAGAACGAGATATGATCGAAATTTGTCAAAAGCAAAGACAATAGCAAGGAGTTCTTTTTCAGTAGTTGTATAGTTCGTTTATGCTCCTTGTAACGTCTTACTAGCATAATATATAGGTTGAAATCGTTTTTCAATCCTTTGTCCTAAAACGGCTCCCATTGCAAAATCACTTGCATCGCACATTAGTTCAAATGGTAGATTCCAATTTGGTGTTATCATGATCGGAGCATTAGTGAGTTTCTCTTTAAGAATATTAAAAGATTTGATACACTCATCTGAAAAGATGAATGGAGCATCCTTTTCTAGGAGTTTATTCATAGGAGTGGCAATTCTAGAAAAATCTTTTATGAAACGTCGGTAAAAACCGGCATGCCCTAGAAAACTCCTAACTCCTCTAACATTGGTGGGATGTGGAAGTTTAGCAATTACATCTACTTTAGCTCTATCCACTTCAATTCCTTCTTTTGAAATTTTATGTCCAAGAACAATACCTTCTTTAACCATAAAATGGCATTTCTCCCAATTAAGTACTAGATTTGATTGTTCGCATCTAATAAGCATTCGTTCCAGATTAACTAGACATAATTCAAATGTTTCATCGAAGACTGAAAAGTCATCCATGAAAACTTCCATGCATTCTTCTATCATGTCGTGAAAAATCGCCATCATACACCCTTGAAAGTTTGCAGGGGCGTTGCAAAGTCCTAATGGCATGCGTTTGTAAGCAACAGTACCATAAGGGCACGTGAATGTGGTTTTCTCTTGATCTTCAGGTGCTATTGGAATTTGAAAATATCCGGAAAATCTATCTAGAAAACAATAGTAACTATTTCCGGCTAATCTTTCCAACATTTGATCTATGAAAGGTAAGGGAAAGTGATCTTTTTTGGTGGCGTCATTTAATTTTCTATAATCAATACACACACGCCATCCTGTTACAGTCCTAGTAGGAATAAGCTCATTTTTCTCATTTGTAATGACAGTCATGCCACCCTTCTTAGGCACGCATTGAACTGGGCATACCCATGGACTATCAGAAATTGGATAAATTAAACCTGCATCTAGCAGTTTAATAATCTCTTTCTTAACTACATCTTGCATATTAGGATTTAGTCTTCGTTGGCGTTGCACATACGTTTTATGACCTTCTTCCATAAGGATTTTATGTGTGCAATACGAAGGACTTATTCCTTTAATATCATGAATCTTCCATGCAATGGCTGGTTTATGAGCTTTCAACACAGAAATGAGTTGTGATTTCTCATTTTCAGTAAGAGAAGACGATATTATTACAGGTAATTCAGATTCACCATGTAAATAAGCGTATTCCAAATGGTTTGGAAGTGGCTTTAACTCTAATTTCGGAGGTTCTTCTATCGATGATTTATATCGATATCTGTCTTCTTCTTTTAGCATTTGAATTTCTTCTGTTGTTGGTTCATATCCATTAGCTATAAGTGTAGCTACCATTTTAGCTTCATCAATTGGTTCATTACCTTCTCCTAAAGAACATTCTCCTGTTCCTTGTAATTCTGGAAATTCTTCTAACAATTCTGCATGTGCATCTATAGTTTGAATATAATAACATGTATCATCTGCAGATTGTGGTTATTGCATTGCTCTATCAACTAAAAAGGTAACACTCTCATCCTCTATACTTAGGGTCAATTTCTTACCGAACACGTCTATCATTGCTTTAGCCGTGTTTAAGAATGGTTTTCCTAATATGAGAGGAACTTGAGAATCTTCTTCCATGTCCAGAACAACAAAATCTACTGGAAATACTAAAGTACCAACTTTAACTAGCATGTTCTCCATTATCCCTCTAGGATATTTTATAGATCTATCGGCTAGTTATATGCTTATTCTGGTTGGTTTCAATTCTCCAAGGTCTAGTTTAGCGTATAGTGAATACGGCATTAGATTTATACTAGCACCTAAGTCTGCCAATGCTTCTATTGAACTAAGACTACCCAGAAAACATGGAATTGTGAAACTTCCTGGATCAGATAGTTTTTCTGGTATCTTATTCAACAGCACTGCTGAATAATTAGCATTCATGGTAACAACCGACAGTTCTTCCATTTTCTTTCTATTTGAGATTAGATCTTTCAAGAATTTAGCATATCTAGGCATTCCTGAAATCACATCAATGAAAGGAAGATTTACATTTATCTATTTAAACATATCCAAGAATTTGGATTGCTCGGCTTCAAGTTTCTCTTTCTTCCTTATCTTGATCAGTTTGTGGTTCTTGTGGAGTAGGAATAGCTTCATCAGAAGTTACAGGTATTTCAGGTGGTTTAAGTGTTGTACCACTTCTTGTGGTAATGGCTTTAGCTGTTTCATTCCAGGGGTTAGCATTTGTATCACTAGGTAGACTTCCCGGTTTTCTTTCACCTATTAATCTTGCTAGTTACTTACTTCTTGTTCCAGATTTTGAATAGAAGCTTGTTGATTTCTAAATGCTTGAGCATTTTGTTCATTAGTTTGTTTCTGAGATGTGAAAAACTGCGTTTGAGTTTCAACTAGCTTCGTCATCATATCTTCTAAATTTGGCTTTTTATCATCGGTTTGTTGTGGTGGTTTGTTTTGAAAATTAGGTCTTTGCTGGTTGTAAGTATTATTGGATACTTGTTGATTGCTAGGACCTTGTTGGTTGTTGTATGGAATATTTCTGTTATAATTCTGGTTTTGATTGTAAATCGGTCTTGGCAGTTGATAATTACTCTGATAATTATTTTCAGACCTTTGGTTTATGTATGAAATATTCTCTCTTTGTTCCATTGTTAATTCAATACTGAGACAATCTTTTGTCAAATGTGGTCCTCCACACTGCTCACAACTAATTCGTATTGAGTGAATATCTATAGTCATCTTTTCCATTCGTCTCTCGACAGCATCTATCTTTGCGGAAATGGAATCTAAGTCATGGCTAGAATCGGCTCTAGCTGCTTTAGATGATCTAACGATATCTTTTTCTTGGTGCCACTCATGTGAGTGGGAAGCAGTGTTATCAATAATTTTGTAAGCATCAGTTTTGGTTTTCTTCATAATGGAACCACCAGCTGCTATATCTATGTCTTTCCTTGTAGTGATGTCGCATCCTTGGTAGAATATTTGTACTATTTGACAGGTGTCTAAACCATGTTGCGGACATCCTCTCAACAACTTTCCAAATCTTGTCCACGCCTCATATAGAGTTTCATTTGGTTTCTGTGTGAACATAACAATTTCTCCTTGAAGTCTTACGGCTTTAGATGCAGGAAAGAATTGTTTAAGAAATTTTTCAACTAAAACATCCCATGTATCGATCGCCCCTTCAGGTAACGATTCCAACCAATCTTTGGCTTCTCCCTTTAAAGTCCAGGGAAATAACATGAGATATATCTGTTCATCCTCAACTTCTCGGATTTTAAATAGTGTGCAGATCCTATTAAAGGTACGTAGATGTTCATTTGGATCTTCCTTCGGCGCACCACTAAATTGGCATTGATTAGTCACCATGTGTAGAATTTGTCCTTTGATTTCATAATCTGGCGCATTAATGTCTGGATCAGTAATTGCATGACCTTGGCCAGTGCGTTTAGCTCTCATTCAGTCTTCCATACTTAAAGGTTCCAGATTCTCCATAATTGAATTTGTTGAATCGGAATCACTAGAGGATTCTGATTTAATGGTTCGTTCCTCAACAATCTCTGTTTGAATGATTGGTGGTTCCGGAGGAAAATTTAATGGTTCAGGATCTACGAATCGTTCCTGAATATTCTCCGGATTCTCAATTGTGAGGTCGGGTTCAAAAAATGGATTATCGGAAATTTGAACTGGAGTACTTGGTCGACTGGATGACGATTCTAAAGAAAAATCAACGGCAGTAATATTTGATAAATGTCTTGATCTAGTTACAGGTGGTGAACGTATAAAAGGTGGTGAACGTCTTGCTCGGTGCATTCACTGAATATCCTATTAGTTTTTAAAAGGAAAGAAAAATTATAATAAGTTATCCAATCAATAGACTTTTCTGATTTTGCCCACGTTTCGAATAGCCAAAAGATGCAGCAGAGGGGCAGGATTTGTTTGGTCTCAATATAATTGAGGACTGTTTGGCTCCAATAACCCGGTCCACGTACAAATCCAACTATTACTACGAACCAGAAAATTTTGATGTCTATCAATTTAACCACTTAAAATAAATTTTCGTAATTTTAAGAAAATTAGATAAGAAGTAGAATAAAAATCTATTTCCTAAAACTAGAATAGCGAGAAATAAGAAAGAAAAAGAGTTCATCGAAAAAGGTCGAAAAAGAAAAATGGTTGAAAAATAAAAGGTGACGGAAAAATAAAAGAAACTTATAAAACTTAAAAATACTTGACTAACCTAACCTTATTACTACAACTAACTTAAAATTATAATCGCAAATTGAGATTATTAATTGGAATGATAATTGATACATAGGAAAAAGTCGTCTAAAAATATTAAAGCTTACAGGAAAAACTATATCCCAATTGGAAATAACTTAAAAAGAAACTAAAACTTAAAAAGGCGTCGCAAAATTCTAAAGTACCTAAATCTTAGTCTACAGAAAAAGCACTTAAGGAATTCTACGGCAAAGCCTAAAAATCTAGAAGTAAAAATAACTATGGCAAAAACTAAGTTTAAAACTAAATATGAGCTAAAAATACAAATATTACGCTAAAACGATTAAAAAGGGACAAAATATAAAAATATACAAAAGTTGTAAAAAGTACAATTTTTATAAAAATATTATTTTTATATTATTTATTTAATAAAACTATTAATTTTACAATTTAAATAAACTAATTAAACTAATTATATAAATTAAGTAAAAAGTAAAATAATTATAATAATAATAATTAATTAGGGTTAATAATAATAATTAATAATTACCCGTAATAAATGCTAAATTAGGGTTCTGTCGGTGTCAGAGTGCCTCAGCGAGTTACGGTGCCCGAAGCAGAAAACTCCGCGAGTCGCGGGGTTCCAGAATTCAACTCAGGTACAGTTTTTTATTCGACGTGTTTTTTTTTTTTTCTATTTTATATTTTTCTGTTTTAAAATCTAAATATTTATATAATAAAAACTTATATTTAAAAACTAAAATAAAAATAGAACTACTTTATAATTTTATAAATAAAAATCATAAAAGCTAGATTTATATATATATTTTATTTTTTTTTCGGTTTTTTTTTAATATATTTATAAAATAAATTAAATAAAACTTATATTTTTACAAACTAAAGAAACTTTATAAAACTTAAATATTTATCAAATTCCTAAAAATATTTATATTTTTGTTTTTCTTTTAATATTTTTGAATATTTAAAATGTATTTTTATAAAAACGAATTTTAATAAAAGTAAACTAAAAATCTTTTTTTTTTAATTAGCGTTGCGCTTCCGGCTTTTAAGCTAAATTAATCCCCGGCAGCGGCGCCAAAAATAACTTGATGTTTCGCGAGGTGTATATAAAATAGCTATTAATTTTAGCAGGAAATACTATTAAATACGATACAATTTTACACAAGATATTTATTTATTTAGAGAATGGATATACTTAAACCTTGCTACAACACTTATAGGCAGTGTACCTAATCGTACAGTAGTGTAGTTTTTAGTAAGTCCGGTTCGTTCCACAGGGAAAATCTTTAAACAAAGCTTAACGCTATATTAGTTTACTTTTATAAAAATACAAATATATATATAAGTAATATTATTATTATAAAGGGGGGTTTTTTACCGTTTAATGACCGGTTTGTCGATTTTAAAACTTTAGTCGCAGTTAAAACCAAATGTAAAATATTAAAAATAAATACAAGACTTAAATTAAAGCGTAAAGTAAATAACGATAATGAAATTGCGAATAATTAAAGTGCGATAAAATAAACTTGCGATAATTAAAAAGTACGATAATTAAAAGTGAAATTAAATACAATAACACTAAAAATGCGATAATTAGAAGTGCAATTAAATATAAAATAAAGGAAATTAAATATGAAATAAAAGAATTATGCTTATTTAAACTTCCGTAATCATGATGTTTGACGTGTTGATTTTAGTTTTATGCCCATGGGTTAATTGTCCTTTGTCCTGGATTATTTAATATGTCCGTCTGGTTTTTGTCCATAACAGTCCATCAGTCATAAATATAAAGTGCGAGTGTCCTCGTCAAATTATTCTTATACCCGAAGTTAAATATTCCAACTAATTGGGGACTTAAACTGTAACAAGATTTTAATACTTTGTTTAATAATTACACCAGGATGTCTACTGAGTGTAACCCAAGGTTTTAATATTTTGTTATCAATTATACCAAGTGTCCTTGTACATAATTTCACCCCTGTTTTAATTATTCTAGTGGCTATTAATCCATTCCCGTGTCCGGTTAAATGAACGATTATTCGTACATATAAATACCCCGCCCATCGTGTCCGATCGAGTGTATATGGTAATTTATAGGGACGCCCAATTGTAAATTTTTATATTAACATTAACAAACTATCATTTAGTTAAACAAATATAAAGCCCATTAATAGCCCATAGTCTAATTTCCACAAGTGTCGTTCTTTTGTCCAAACCCCAATTATGGTACAAAGCCCAATTACCCAATTTTAGTAATTAGCCCAACATCATGATTACTTCGTTTTAAATAAGCATAATAATAACTTAGCTACGAGACATTAATATAAAAAGGTTGAACATAACTTACAATGATTAAAAATAGAGTAGCGTTACACGGACAGAATTTCGACTTACACCCTTACAACATATGCTAACATACCCTTATTATTAGAATTATAATTAAAATTAAAATATAAATTATAAATATATATACATATATTACGATATAGATAGAGAGATGGATGGATATATGTTATTTTTGCGATCAGAATTCGTTTGCTTTTATAGGGAGTTTCAAACTTTGGGGCTCTGCGACTCGCGGCATTTTTTGCCTTCAAACTCCGCGAGTCGCGGAGTTTGAAAATACAGCTCACATTCTTTGGAGTCTTTCTTGCCGACGATTTATTTATAAATATAATATATATATAATTAATATAATTAATTATATATTATATTATATTTATATACATAGTTAACTTGTAATTTTTAGTCCGTTGCGTCGAGCGTTGAGAGTTGACTCTGGTCCCGGTTCCAGATTTTCGAACGTCCTTGCGTACAATTTTATATTTTGTACTTTGTGTTTTGAATCTTGTACTCTTGTAATTTCGAGACGTTTCTTATCAATAATTGGAACCTTTTTGATTGTATTTTGTACTTTTGAGCTTTTTGGTCGTTTGCGTCTTCAATTTGTCGAATCTGTCTTTTGTCTTCACCTTTTATTATTTAAACGAATATCACTTGTAAATAGAACAATTGCAACTAAAAGCTTGTCTTTCTTGAGGAATAATGCTATGAAATATATGTTCGTATTTAGTATTATCAGCCTCATCTTAATCCGAGTTACGGTTTAGGATTTGTGGCCCTCCGATAGTCACTACACCCTATTAACGTTGTGCTGAAATTTCTGACCTACTCGCCCTTAAACCGTCGCCACGGTCAAACGAAGACGAGTTAGGTTCTAAAAATTGGTCAGATGTTAGGGGACTCATATACGGGGCCATAGCCACTGTCCGTGCGTCTTTTCGATTTATGTAGAGGTCGTAGCAGCTGACCGAAGTCAGCCTATTGTTTCGATCTCTATTCTCGTCAACTTACTTAGCTTTTATGATGATGAATGATGATGATGATGACACTTAAACTTATTTTATGCACTATTGAAATATATAAAGACAACCTACTAACCTAGTAACCTTTGATTTAGGTTGACGACCTTTCGGACCGACTTACTACTTGCGTACTTTCATTACCGACTTTACCGCTTTTATCACTGTGAGTTATAGCATCCCTTTTTACTTTAATTATTTTGGGACTGAGAATACATGCGCATTTACGTTTTACATACTAGGCACGAGTACTTAAACTTTATATGTGTGTGGGTTATATAATGACATAAACATTCCCTTTAGCACGGTAACGTTTAGTCATTGGTTTTTGAACCGGTGAACGCGAATCTTAGATATGGATCCATAGGGTTTGACATCCCCACTCGTGCTAGTCGCGCTAGCATTTAATGGGTGTTTAATACTTCTTGAACATACGCACTCGCCAAGTGTACTTTCAGGGGGTTATAAACGTTAAGTCTAGTTACCGGGTGCCCACGGTTATACATATACTTTTCATACTGTTTTGATACGCTGTTGCAGCACTGAAATCTCGTGGCCTATCTTAAGTTGCTATTACAACTTAAACTATAGCTCACCAACATTCGTGTTGAATTTTTAAGCGTGTACTTCTCAGGTGCCTAGAGGTTTATTGCTTCCGCTGTTAGACTTGATGTCATGCTGTTAGATTTGCTGTCTTGCTGTTAAGGACCTGCTGTTTTAGTTATCCGCTGCATTACTAGAGATGTCTCAAATTATGAAACTTATGTTTTGCATTCGTAAACTTATGTTATTTTGGAGCAATGGTTTGTAATAAGTCTTATGACATGTTATCTTTGTAAAACGTTATCTTTTAATGAATGCAAATTGGTTTTCAAACAGAATATAGTGTTTGACCTTGTGATGATCCTGTTGTTGATGATCCGTACATGATGGTTTTGTACGGGGCGTCACATGAAACATCATGTTTTAGGCCATTTTTGGGAATTTTTAAAATATTTATGGTTTAATTCGTGATTTCAAAGAAGCCAAAATCTTAAGCTGTGAACCTATGAATTGACGAGTACAAAAAAAATTTACTAAATCTTTTCCGCCCTACTCCAAAACCGGGTTTAGTTGGCTCGAAAATTATATTTGTTTCGTGTCATTTTCCAAATCCCAGGAAATTGTGGGTGACACTAGCCTTAAACCAAAACACGTTCATTACCATTGAATGTGAAATCCTACGAGTTCTTTAGAATTTAATAGTAAGTCACCTGCACCAAGGCGGGTGTCAACCGTATGAAGGGTGATCAGATCGCATGGTCAAAATTGGGCCATGCGCTAGATCGGAACATTTTTAATAGGGTGATCCTTATTGTTTCTCCTAACAAGGAGAATGTTGCGTCCGACAACTTTTATAACACATAGGATGTTTCCATTCCATCCTTAAGGAAGTCAAGTCTTTCTAATGACACACTTGCTGATGTATTTCAGAAGATGTAGTCCAGACCAGTTGTATGGTGACGAAAAATCTTGAAAAGTCATTGCAAACATCGACTAGAAATCTACCAGGCCTCATCATCAAACAGGGAAACTTTTAATCAGACTTATCTCGATGAGGGAGATCTATCTCGTCAAATGGGGAGCGCACCATGATATACAAAATGTCAGTGATTGATCAGATCCCAAGTTGGATAACCTCCAGAAAGGTAAGATATAAGCTTTTAAGACTGATGAACCTCAAGCTTCATGATTGGTGCGATGGTATTTTACGAAGACCGCGGTGCGGTTGTGTGATGGCGCGGCGCGCAAGTTCGCTTGGCGGGGTTTAATCAGAAAAAATTAGTAGTTTTAATAATATGAGTTTTACCCTAATTGCTCATAGTAACATCAGCCTTTTGGGATCAAAAAGGGACGATTTTGGGTGGTAAAAGGAGAACTACAACAACACTCAATCATTTTAATCATTACAAGATCAAGGATCAATCTCTATACTATTCAAGATCATTATTAGGTTGATTTCTTTGCAATTAACAATGAATTCTACTTTAATTTTGATTTTGGTTTCGTTTATTGTTAAGATTGTTGGCTAAATCTTTTATGTCTACTTAGGCCAAGTGCTATGTTGAATGCTATTTTGATTGATTGATTGATACACATATGATGTTTTAATGTTTTGAGTAAGTTGATTTCTTATTGATGTTATTGGTTTAAGTTGACTGATATATACAATTGTCCTGACAAAGTGAACACTAGATGGATTCTGTTGTGTATGTTTTCAATAACTTAATCTATTACTAGTGAAATTGGTTGTGATTGTCTGGTTTGGTGACGCGGATATAGAGTCTGTTACAACTGATTAAGGTGGTAATTTGGGCTAGGTGATTTGGGCAATTACTGGACCAAGGGGTTGAATTAATTATCCATTAATTGAAATAAGTATTGGTTGTTTGTTGCTAAAAGAGAACTCTAGGTAATAACTCTTAACCTTAATTCAGTAAATTTACATAACCACAAACAAAGGGGTCTTTGGTGAAAGGGAAGCCTAAGCCAATAAATCCTAGTATGAAAAGTTGCTAAAAGAGAACTCTGGGTGCACAGGTAGAGTAAATTGCATGTGTGTTGATATTTAATCAGGACTTAATCTTAATGCATCCAGCATAGTGAATAGAGCCTAGGTTGACATACTTCCCATTATCTGATTCAAATCTATCTTATTTCGTTTTATTAATATAAAACACCAAAAATATTGTTTTTACTTTCTCACTTCTCTTGATTTGGCTAATCGTTAAATAGCCACCAACAATTATTCGTATCTTCCTTTATTTCATTTTCTGTTTAGTAAATTACATTTAGTAATTTAATCTTGAATTGCGCTAAATACTATCCTTGGAACGATACTTGGATTTACCAAAATATATACTGCTATACGATCGGGTACACTGCTCGTTAGTGTGAATGTTAATAAACGATATTTTCCTAATATAAACAATAGACGCGATTTTACACATCACCCGCGGATATGCTTATCATTAATAAATAAATAAGATGAAGATGAACATGCGATAAACAACTTTAAGAATCGTGAAAAAATTGATTAAACAAAAATTGCATACATGTACTGTCTATAAAAAAATAGAAAAAATTCCTGTAAAATTCGTCTAAATAAAGGTTTAAAAAAACCAACTAAGCTTCGGAGGTCGTCTTCTTTTTTCCCTTTTTATTTTGTTTATTGATCGCCTCTTCATCTCACTAATTTTTACAATTTATGAAAATATATATTAATACATATATATTAAATATATATTATTTGTGTTTAAAGAATGTCCGTTTAGCTAATTTTACATGTTAAGTTATTAAATAATACTACAAGATAACGGTTATCTTAGGACACCCATAAGTGTCCTAAAATGGCCATTCTTATGATCTTTGGCCTGAAAGGACCCTCTGAAGGGTGGCCTTATCTAAGGCCGTCCTATTAATCAAAAAGTGTCGTAAAGCCATATATGCTTATAAGACATTTATTTGAGTCTTATAAACAACATTGAAAGGGTCCTTATTGAGTGATATATTTGGACACGTTATAATATTTTGAGACGCATAAAAGAGTATTTAAAACAGTATATGACACTAGAATTGTATTGTTAGACCATATTAGGACTCCAAAAAAGTGTTCTAATATAAAAATAAACTATGTTAGTACCAATAAAAAAGTCTTAAAATAATTATAAACTATTTAAGTACCAAAAAGGGTCTTATTATAAACATATAGTAGGTTAGTACTAAGGAAAAAGAGTCCTACTATAAAGTTAACTTACTTTAATACCAATAAGAGGGTCATAAAATACCGATGTCCTACTTACGACCACAAAAAAGGTCTCAATATAACTAGATGTTAATTTAGTACCACAAAACGGGTCCTAATATAAGTAGATGTTAATTTAGTACCACAAAATTGGTCTCAACATAAGTAGATGTTAATTTAGTACCACAAAAAAGGTCATAATATAAGTAGATGTTAATTTAGTACCACAAAAAGGTCTGAATATAAGTAGATGTTAATTTAGTACTACAAAAACACGTCCTAACAAGTCATAGGACTTTCGAATATCCGGTTCTTTGGGTCCATTTCGGGTTTTGGGCCAGGTTATGGTAATTAGGCCTTTCGAGCCCAGTTCAGATAATTGGGCCTTTTAGGTCCGGTTATGCTAATTGGGCCTGTCAGCCCGTTTTTGATTATTGGGCCTTTGGGAGCATTGTGCTATTTGGGACTCACGGGCCTGCTTCAGCTATTTGGGAATTTCGGGTCTGCTTCAGCTATTTGGGCCTTTTGAGCCCATTTCAGATCAAATTTTCTTTTGCATCAATTTATTATTCATTAAAATTATAATAATTTTGTACTTTTAATTTACAATAACAAATATTAAATATAAAACATTATATTGTTTCAATCCAAATAACATCAACACAAATATGTTTAGCATCAACATAAACATCTCAAGCATACAAACTCATAAAATATTCATAATTGAACATTCATAATCAAACCAACATTAAAAAAACACCCAAAGTCTTCAACCCTCCACCATCTATCTTGATCAATCATCATGTACCACCTACAATTAAACCATCCATGTATAAGCATAAAGGTGCATATTATAAAAATTAATCTTAATATTACAAATTTAATAAGGACATACCTCGATTAACGTAGTAGGCCAAAAAATAGACATACCAATGACGTCATGAATGTACCTTAATTAATCATATGGCCTAAACAAACCTCTATGTTTTTTAATGGCCACTTGAACCTCTACCTCACACCAATCAGGTGCAATTTCTGACCCAAAAACAACCGTAGTTGGATCCATGCTCTTCAACCTTCCCCTTGCTACCTTCTCGTTGTTTGTAATGCTATTTATATAAACTTCGTCTCTGACCTAAAATTTATTTAAAAAAAAAACATTTATGAATGCTAAAAGGGTAGAAAAACAGTAAGCTATTAAATTGAAACATACCTTTAAACGTTGAACACCTAAACCATTATCATGAACACCCGAACCATTATTCTTCCCTGCCAACTCGACTTTAAACCTTGCATTTTCATCAACAAGTTCTGCTTTTTCAGATTTTAGTTGAGCATTCTCTTTACGAACAACTGATCGACCAGGTAATACACCCCTCAAATCTTTAGATCGAACACCCAGTCCATATGTTTTCGTAGAACCATATTTATCTTGACCTATTACCTTGGAAAAAACATCTTATGTGATCGAGACTTTCCTTTACAAGTTGAGATTGCCGATGGTAGGTTCTCGGTGGCTAGTGGGGTGTATAAAAATTGGGTTATTGATTTTGGAACCGAGTAGTTTTATATTGACTTGGTTCCAATTACTTTGGGTGAATTTAACGTCGTGGTGGGTATAGATTGGCTCGATCATAATAGAGCTAATCTTGATTGTCATGGGAAATTTGTAAGGGTAAGAACCCCAAGTGGGGGAGAGCTGATCGTGTATGATGAAGCTCAAAGACGTACTGTGCCTATTTGTACTTATGCTCGAGCGCGTCGACTCGTGTCTAGTGGAGGTATGACTTATCTAGCCCATGTGGTTGATACTCTAGATGAGCAACCTTTCATTAAATATATCCCGATTGTTAATGAATTTGAGGATGTTTTTCCCGACGACTTACTAGGTGTTCCGCCGGTAAGACAAGTGGAATTTCGCATCGATTTGGTTACGGGGGTGAATCCCATTACCAAAACTCCCTATTGTTTGGCACCAAACGAGATGCATGAATTGTTGAACTAAAACCAAGAGTTGATAGAAAAGGCTTTCATTCAACCGAGTAGCTCGCCATGGGGTGGTCCGGTCTTGTTTGTGAAGAAGAAGGACGGTAGTATGTGTATGTGCATTGATTACTGAGAGCTTAATAAGGTGTCGATCAAGAATCGTTATACGTTGCCTAGGATTGATGATTTTTTTGATCAACTTCAAGTTGCATGTCATTTCTCTAAGATTGATTGTGATTCGGTTATCATCAAATGCGGATTCACGATGAAGATATTGAGATGACCGCATTTCAGACGCGATATGGGGATTTTGAGTTCGTTGTGGTGCCTTTTGGTCTTACGAATGCGCTTGCGTCATTCATGAACCTTAGGAACCGAGTGTGCCAACCTATGTTGGACAAGTCGGTAATTGTGTTCATTGACGACATACTCATTTATTCAAAGAGTATGAAGGAACATGAACATCATTTGTGTGAATTGTTGAAGACGTTGCGTAAGGAGAAGTTGTATGTGAAATTCCCTAAGTGTGAATTTTGGTTAAGGGAAGTACAATTCCTTGGCCATATAGTGAATCACGAGGGAATTAAGGTGGATCCGGGGAAGATTGAGGCGGTTAAGTGTTGGGAACGGCCGACTACACCTACAAAAGTCCGAAGTTTTCTTGAATTTGCCGGTTATTATCATCGGTTCCTTCAAGATTTTTCCAAGATTGCTTCATCCTTAACGAAGCTAACTCAGAAAAATGTGAAGTTTGAATGGGGTGATGTGCAAGAGAATTCTTTTCAACTATTGAAGAGCAAATTGTGCCAAGCTCCGGTGTTAGTGTTATCGGAAGGGGTGGTTCATGCGTTGAAAATTTGGAGTTGGCGGCGGTGGTTCATGCGTTGAAAATTTGGCGCCATTATCTTTATGGTGTTAAGTGTACGGTTTATTCGGATCATAAGATTTTAAAATACTTCATTGATCAATGCGATTTAAACAACCGTCAATGGCGATGGTTAGATTTTTTGAAGTTTAATGACCTCAAGATACTTTACCACCCGGTTAAGGTTAATGTGGTCGCAGATGCGTTAAGCCGGAAGAACCAAGTTCCGAGTTTGCAAGTAAAATCGTTGCGAACGATTCTTTCAATGATTTTCTCAAGAAACTAAGTGAGGTTCAAATTGAGGTGATTGTTAATCATAAGTGTGAAGAGCGAATCCAAGGACAAACGGAGTCGATCGTCCTAGGCACACATGAGTTGTTGTGTTTTCAAGGGCGAGTTTGGGGGCCAAAATTGGGTGGCCACCGCACGGTGCTAATCGATGAGGTGCACAAATTGAAGTATTCTATTCATCCGGGTGCTACAAAGAAGTATCTTGACTTGAAGAAAGAGTATTGGTGGCCCGGTATGAAGCGTGATGTGGTTAAGTATGTTGAGCAATGTGCTATTTGATTGCAAGTTAAGGCCGAGCATCAAAAGCCTTAAGGTATGGTGCAACCGTTAGAGATCCCAAAGTGGAATTGGGAGCATCTTACCATGGATTTTATCACTGAGTTGCCAAAAATGGCGAGAACCCAATATGATACAATTTAGGTAATCGTTGATCGGTTGACGAAAAGAGCTTTGTTCCTTCCTATACGCGAGGCGATTTTGTCAGAGATATTGGCAAGGTTGTTGATTAAAGAGGTGATTTCGAGACACGGGGTACCGTTTTCTATTGTTTCGGATCGAGATATGCGGGGGTTAAGTTTCATACCGAAATGGGTACACAAGTGAAATTGAGCATCACTTTTCATCCTCAAACGGACGGTCAAAGCGAAAGGACCATCCAAACCTTGGAGGATATGCTTCGGGCATGTGTGATTGAATTTAATGGAAGTTGGGATGAGAATTCACCATCGTACAATAATAGATACTATTCTAGTATTAGAATGCCACCGTATGAGATGCTTTATGGGCGACGATGCCGAATTCCGATTTGTTGGAGCGAGGTGGTCAAAAGGAAGTTGGTGGTACCGAAGTGGTTCTTGAGACCAACCAAAAGATTGATGTGATTCGTGCTTGCCTCAAGGGGGCACAAGACTGACAAAAGTCGTATGCGGATAAGCGTAGGCGACCTATTGAATTTAATGAAGGTGGCATGGTGATGCTTAAGGTGTCTCCATGGAAGGGTGTATTTAGGTTCCGAAAGCAGGGAAAACTTGCTCCTCGATTTATTGGACATTTCAAAGTGTTGACACGAGTTGGTGAAGTTGCTTACTATTTGGAGTTATCCGAAGAGCTTGTGAGAATCCATAACACATTCCATGTTTCCTATCTTCGCAAGTGTCTTGCGGATGACTCGATGTGGGTATCGATGAACGAGATTACTCTAAACAACAAACTAGAGTATGTGGAAAAGCCTGTTGCTATTCTTGATGAAAAGGTTAAAGTGATTCAATATAAGAGAATTCGGACTTACAAGGTGCAATGGCGTCACCGAAAGGGGTCCGAATGTACTTGGGAGTCCGAGGAATTTGTGATGGAGTTTTTACCTTCTTTACATGCGGCGTGGATCTCGGGGACGCGATCCGATTCAAGTGAGGGAGACTTGTAACGTGCTCCTAGGTTCAGGAGCGCCACTCCTGGACGAGGAAAAGTTTGGGTCTTTTGTTAAATTGTGAAATAAAAGAAGGGGGCTTTTTGTAAATTGTGAGGTTGGTTTTGGAGGCCTAAATGAGCAGAATCTTACTCTAATCTCTCATTCTTCACTCTCCTAAGCACACACAAACTAGAGTGAGAAAGTTCTTGTGAGAGAGAGCATGGTTTGGAGAGAAACAAGGTTGAATCTCACCAAAGTGCAAGTGTTAATCTTGTTAATCTTGCTTCTAGTTAGTGGTGATACTAGTGGGAAGTCCTAACTCCGATTTGCTTTCAATTTGAGGTTAAGGTTTGGAGTTGCATGTTCTTGATTTAGCTCATATAGCTCACAAATGGGTGTTTGAAGCTAGTATGGGTGTTGATTGGCCCTAGTTGGTGGGTTTTGGGTTGTAAAGTGTTTTGGTCATGTGTAAACTTTCAACTTATGCATAATCACAAGTATTAGTAATTTTTTTTGGTAAATGGAAACCAAATGGGTGTTCTTGGTACTTGATTTTTGAGTGTAAACCCTAATTGGGTCAAAATGGGTCATTTAGTCAATTTGGTCATGAAGTGCTCCTAGCACTTGAGAATAAGATGTATTGGGATGAGTTTGGGACCAAATCACTAGCTATTAGTGATTTGGGGGTATTTGGGTGTTGTTTGACCTAGTTGGTAGTTTGGGTGCAATTAGGGTCAAATTGACACTTAGGAGATTTATGAGTCAAGCTACTAGTGTTATAGCTTGATATTGTGAATTATGCAAGGTAACTCGCTTTTGGAGAAATCTTGAAGTCCTAGCTTGGTTAGTGACTCATCTAGTGGTTCAAGGTGAGTGGAATATTTATGCATATATGTGTATAATTTACTTGCTTGAGTTTGTTGTGGTTTAGTGTTACCGCGTGTGTCGGGGTGTACTAGAGTGCTACCACGTATGTCAGGTTTCATTCAAATTCGTGTGTCGACACCACATAGGTCTTATGGTGAAACGTGTGTCGTGACACCGCGGGGTTAGTGCAAAACGTGAGTCGTGACAGTAACGGTTGTTGTGAACGAACGGTGGTTCTTCTAACGAACCACTCCCTAGTGGAAATGGTTAACCATGATTGTGTTGGACTTTTGTGTGTGTTGCGTTTAGCATGGTATTTGTATTAATTGTGCTAGGTGATTGTGGTGCTTAGTGTTTATACATATAATTAATGGTTGTGCGGTAAGTTAAGTTAGTAAGTTGTATGCATACTTGTATACTTATTCTTCTCACTAAGCGTTGCTTACTCTTGATGTTTTTACTATTTTTATAGATTGTGGAACCTCGAAGGACAAGGGTAAGAGTTTGGCCTAGCTTGCTTGTGGTGGATTTGGAAGGCACTTTTGGTAATGGTCCCGACGGTCATGCTCATTATGGGGTCATTTTAGTTAAAACAAATGGTTAAACTTATAGGTCGTGTTGTTGCAATTAACGATTTGTTATGGTTGTGTAAGACTTAAATGTGGAAAAGAATGTATTTGGGTCTTATTTAACTTGTGCTTGAGATCTTGAAGTGTGAACTTGTGTTTGATTATTTGAGTTGGGATTGACACATAGTCAAATTTTGAAACTGCACTTCCTAGGTACAGGAGCGCCGCTTTAAGGGGCAAAAGTATCGCTCATGGTTTGCATTTGGTGGTCTTTTTGATCAGTCGGTAGAAGCGCCACTTTTGGCAACAAAAGCGCCGCTCTTGGGTCACAAAAGCACCGCTCCTGTTGGAGGTGCGCTGCTCCTGTGTAAAAAAAAAAAAATTTTGTTGGTTTTTAGTTAAACGGTTTATAGTCGTTTCTAGTGGTATCAGAGCATGACCTAAGGGATCTAGGTTGCTTTGGGATGGAAGCCTAGACTTAGGTTGAATGGACGTTTATTGCATGACTTGTCGGGTTACGGGACCACGGGATGGTTGTAGACACTTTAGTGTGTAAGCTTGTTTAATTATGTGTATTTGATTAACATCAAGTGAGATGGTTGTTGTATCACAGAGTTCGATAGGATGCGCAAGTGTATTAATGATTGGCCACCATTAGTACGGTTGCTCATCATGTCAAACGAATGAAGTACAACGAGCGTCAAGCAAGATGGGGTTATTAAGTGCATATGGTGTATCTTTACCATGATCTATTCTATTTTAAATTATAGAATGTAGACACGAAGTAGAGTGGATCTCGAGGGTCCGAGTAGCGGGGGTGATAATAATGATGATGATCTCACGGCCAAAATTTAGGCCGCACTTGAGAGTTATTCGGCGGTGTTCACCGGGAAGGTGAAAGAGATCTTTTAATGATGGATGAACAAATCATTGATCTCATAAGTAAACGAGTGTGTGAGGCAGTGAAAGAGGAGTTTTAGAAGAGGTTTTCGGCGCCTCAGGTCAAGGGTGGTGCCGATGAGGGGTTCCTTAATCATAGTATTCCCGACAACACTAATGGGAGAGGGTTTAGTTACAAAGATTTCAAGCTAACTAAGCCTCCGATCTTTTAAGGGAATCCCGATCCTCTCATAAGCACTAGGCGAATATCCGACGTTGAAGGGTGTTTTCGAGTGAGCGAGTGCCCACCCGACAAGAAGACAAGGCTTTCTACGAGCCTACTGAGTGGTGCGGCCAAAACTTGGTTGGATGATAAAATTTTAGTGATGGGTGAAGGGCCTTTTATGAGTTTTTCTTGGGATGATTTCAAGACCGATTTATTTTTGGAGTATCGCACTCAAGCCGATCTTACCCGAATTTGGAATGAGTTACAAAACTTGAGAGAAGGGTCAAAGGACTTAAACACTCTAAATGCTACTTTTGTTGCTAAGGTACGATTTTACCCTGAGTATAACGGTAACGACCGTATGTTGATGGAAGACTTCCATAAGACCTTGAATGATGATATGTGTAAGAAAATTAGTATTGGTCATGTTAAGTCTTTCTCCGAGTTATTTAACGTGGCTAAGGGTTTTGAGTTCGATGTCCCAAAAGTGAGTGATGTTGCCTTAGTAAGAGGAAATTTGAGTCGAAGGTGAAGAGTGGATCTGAGAGTGTGGGGAGTGTAAAGAAGGGTGGTTTGGGTAATAGTGTCCCAAGGTGTTACACTTGCAGGTAACAGGGTCATTTAGCCCGTGATGGTACTAATTCCTCTTCTAAGATGATTACTTATTTTAATTGCCGAAAGGAAGGTCATCGAAAATCCGAGTGTCCTGATTTGGGTTTGGGGGAGAAGAGCAACGACAATGCCAAGTATAACGACCCGTCCTAATCCATAAGGACGAATACAATAACATATGGTTACATTGCGAGGTTCTGACCTATATCTGATACATTTTACAAACATTGCATTCGTTTTTAAAAGACAAACTTTCATTACATTGAAAGTTGACAGGCATGCATACCATTTCATAATATGTCTCAGTCTATAAATAACTTAATATTAATCTTGAACTCAATGACTTGAATGCAACATCTTTTGAAATATGCCATGAATGACTCCAAGTAATATCTCTAAATAAGCAAATACACAGCAGAAGATTTCTTTCATGCCATGAATGACTCCAAGGTGAAAGAGATTGCTTTAAGTGTCAACCAAAAGGTTGGTGAGTTCATAGGTTTATCGTAATCGATCATTTCAATATTTTAATAGACCACATGATTTTCATTTCCATTTCTCAAATACATCATCTCATATCAGGCATTTCGCACTGCATAGAGATAAAAATCATTCATATGGTAAACACCTGGTAATCAACCCAAACAAGATGCATATAGAATATCCCTAAAATAGAATCCTCTCGTCTGTATAACAGAATCCTCTCATCTGTATAAAAATCAAAGTACTAAAGCATCCGTACCTCGGATGGGGTTTGTTAGGCCCATAGATCTATCTTTAGGATTCGCGTCAATTAGGGGTACTGTTCCCTAATTCTTAGGTTACCAAGCTAAAGGGGGTGATATTCGGTCTAATAATCCAAACATAGAATGTAGTTTAAGTACTTGTGTCTATTTCATCAAACATTTATAAAAACAGCGCATGTATTCTCAGTCCCAAAAATATATATTGCAAAAGCATTTAAAAAGGGAGCAAATGAAACTCACAATACAATATTTTGTAGTAAAAATATTCATACGACGATACAGAACACTGCAGGGTTGGCCTCGGATTCACGAACGTATATCAATTGTATATTTATTAACACATATAATGGAATCGAACAAATTTATATATTATTAGTGATATACTTGTTATTTTAATAAATTATGTTTTTCATTAATAACTTAATTACATATATTTATTTTATATACTATAAATAATTAAAATGTTAATATAGTTTAGTTAAGTATATTCCTATATTGACTAAATTTTATTGTAATAATGATAATAATATTAGTAGTAATATTGATAATAATTATAATATGATTTTTATAAAGACATAATGATACTAGTAATAATAAAAATGATAATAAAAATAATAATATAAAAATAATAATATTAATGTTAAAAATAATAATAATAATAATAGAGATAATAAAATAATAATGATAAAAATAATGATAATTCTAATAATAATAATAATAATAATAATAGTTTTAAAAATAATAATATTAATAATTTTCAAAAATAATAACAGGTATTTGTCATAAACTTAATCATACTTTTTCTTAATAATCATATCATTAATCTATTTTAAATCATAACTTAATCCTAAATTTTACTTTTAAACCTAACCATAACATTTTAATAACATTAATCATAATAATAATAATAATAATAATAATAATAATAATAATAATAATAATAATAATAATAATAATAATAATAATAATAATAATAATAATAATAATAATAATAATAATAATAATAATGATGAGTAATAAGTAAACTACCTCAAAGAAATAGTCCTTAAAAAAATGCCCAAGTCCGGGTTTGAACCGCTAACCCAATAACATCCTTAATCACTCCTCTGACCTCGCTTTTCTATTTAAACTCTTATTTATATTTATATAACTCATCACTCTTTATCATTCGGCCCAACAAAATTAGGAAATGGATCTCAGCCCAATTAACAAGCCCAATCTGACTTGACCCAAATTGTGCAGCTAAAAAAAATGAATAACTGCACCAGCCTAGGTTCGAACACAGGACCCCTCGTTTAACACAATATACGCCTAACCATGTGACAACCCAGAAATTTCCAACCAAATTTAAACTTTAATCTTTATATGTTTCCGACACAATAAGCAATATTTGTTAAGTTAAATTTCAAGAATTTTAAACTATGTTCATACATTCATTCAACCTCGACCAAGTTCCAACGATTCACGAACTATTAAACGAATATGATTATATATGTATATGTGTATATATATTATAACTTGAAACGTAAACGAAATATTAGATTAAATACTTTATATGATTGTATCTGTTTCAAAATGTTTATCAATGGAATTAGAAGATAAGATCAACTGATTGAATTATCAGATATATTAAATTATGATTACAAGTCTCTGTTGAAAGGCCCACGTTGATTTGAGAAATCTTTCCATTTTAACAATATTCGGAAAATGGTAAAGTAATTTATAAATAAGAACAAATTGTCAATCATTGAGAACTAGACAAAGGATAGTGGAAGATTGAATCTCATAAAGACTCGATTGATCTATTTAGTTTCAAACGTACAAAAACGTTTTCAGTTTAAAAAGAACTTTATTATTAAAACGTATATAACTTTTATAAATATCTAGAATCACTTTTGACAACTCATTACTTAACTAGTATGATAAAGATAACGATATTTATATTTTATTTTATTAAATATATATAACGATTTAAATTAATATTATATATATTTATACGCGTATAATACGTACATAGTTTTATACTTTTACTATACTTAAACTTTACCTTTACTTTATTTTTACTTTACTTTAACTTTAATAATTCACTTAAATAATTCATACTTTAATAATTTATACTTTAATAATTCACTTTAATAATTCATACTTTAATAATTCACTTTAATAATTCATACTTTAATAATTCACTTTAATAATTCATACTTTAATAATTCATTTTAATAATTCAAAAATCTATTATAAATAGAATTCAATAGGTTTCATTATTTCATAGAAACTTGAAAATATTTTTCTCTAAACTCTCTCAATCGATTTACATATATTTATTTACTCCGTATTATTTCAAGATATTATTAGTATACATAAAATATTACGACGGAGTGTTGTCCGAGTGATTTCGAAATTGTTTTTCGAGTAGGATAGGATTAAGGAAATTATGGGTTATAGCTATGGAGGTGATTGAGTATGGTTCATGGGTATGCTCGTGAGGTCAATATAGTGTTTATCATTTCCGTTGCGTCTACGTACCTTTCCTGCAATATTGAATCTCAATATTGATACGTGAGTACTCATAATTCAACTTTTACATACTAATAGTGTATCCCTGACTAGTGCTCGAGTATTTAGGATTATGCATGCTTGTACTTTTGATATTGCCCTTAGACAGGTTAGGTTGAATCTTGAATTAGTTACACTTGCGGTTGAGATAAGGTATAAGATATGAATGTCCTTGGAAAGCTAGCGAAAAATTAAGAACTTTTCCTTTAGATATCGAATGGTTTCGATGAACGGATTAGAAGTTATAATCAATTGAATTTTCGATATTTTTATTAAAAATGATTATTATTATCGTCGTTTTTATCGTCGTTCTAGTTTTATCTTATTATTATCATTATTATTATCTTTATCAATAAAAGGGATTTATCATTAAAAATTGTTTTTTTTATTACTATCGTTATTATCGTTAAAGTTATAATTAGTATTATTATTATTATCCAATTATCATTATTATTATTATTATTATTATTATTATTAGTATTATTATTATTATTATCATTATTAATATATATATATCATTATTTAAAAATGGTTATTGTTATTGTTATTATTATTATTACTATATTATCATTAAGATAATTATTAGTATTATCGTTAATAATATTATAGTAACTATCATTATTAATATTAGTGTAATTAAAACAAATAATTGTAACACCTAAATATTTTGATTACTATTATTATCATTATTATGAACACGATATAAAAGACGATTAAAAGCTATTAAACGAAACGCTTAGGAAATAATGAGTAAGAGTATCATGATGAAATTAAAATATTATAAGATATTAATTTAGATAAAATTATCGTTCTTATTATTTTTATCATTACTATTATTATTAAAAGTATCGTTAGTATTAAAACTATCATTTTAACAAAAATTATCATTTTAATAGAAATGTCATTGTTACTATAAAATATCATTATTATTATTATTTTAAATAGAATTATTATTTTAAAGATAATATTAAAAATTATCGTAAATATTAAAGTTATCATAATTAGAATTATCGTTTTATCATAATGTCATCTTAGTAATTATAAATATTGATATTTTTATAATAATAATAATTATTACAAAATAATACAACTTTTACTTACTATCATTATAGATATTATTTTATAAAATAAATATGTGATACAAACATATTTTACTACGTGTAATAACTTACTTTAATAATACCTATCATATTATCTTTATGATATTAAATGAACCCTATAAATTTTATTACTTAATATATATAAAAGTATATTTGATTATATAAATTTAATATAAAATTTTATTTATTAATAAATAAATTATATTATTTACTCTAATAAATCTTTTTAAAATATTTAAAAATATAAAACGACGATATTTAAACTATATATTAATCATGTATAGATTTTTAGAAATTATTTTGAGTCAAATTTACTTTTGTTGACTTTTGCATATTAGTCTCGAGCATTAGGATTGTGGTACACTATGACTTGACCTAATTTGTTAGACAAATATTGACCAACATATAAATATATATAATTAATTTAGGTTCGTGAATCCGAGGCCAACCTTGCACTTGTTCAATGACGTTATATGTATTTTTACTACGAAATACAGTATGGTGAGTTTCATTAATCCCTTTTTAAATGCTTTTGCAATATATATTTTTGGGACTGAGAATACATGCGCTGTTTTTATAAATGCTTTATGAAATAGACACAACTAATCGAAACTACATTCTATGGTTGGATTATCTAATCGAATATGCCCTTTTTATTAAGTCTGGTAATCTAAGAATTAGGGAACAGACACCCTAATTGACGCGAATCCTAAAGATAGATCTATTGGGCCTAACAAACCCCATCCAAAGTACCGGATGCTTTAGTACTTCGAAATTTATATCATGTCCGAAGGAGGATCCCGGAATGATAGGGGATATTCTTATATGTATCTAGTTAATGTCGGTTACCAGGTGTTCACCATATGAATGATTATTTTTGTCTCTATGCATGGGACGTATATTTATGAGAACTGGAAATGAAATTCTTGTAGTCTATTAAAATGATGGAAATAAATGATTATGATAAACTAATGAACTCACCAACCTTTTGGTTGACACTTTAAAGCATGTTTATTCTCAGGTGTTAAAGAAATCTTCCGCTGTGCATTTGCTCATTTTAAAGATATTACTTGGAGTCTTTCATAGCATATTTCGAAGAACGTTGCATTCGAGTCATTGAGTTCATCAAAGATTATTATTAAATCAATTTATAGTTGGATAGTGGATATTATGAAATGGTATGCATGCCTGTCAATTTTCGATGTAAAGAAAGATTGTCTTTTAAAAACGAGTGCAATGTTTGTAAAATGTATCATATAGAGGTCAAATACCTCGCAATGTAATCAACTATTGTGAATCGTTTATAATGTATATGAACGGGTCCTTTCAGTTGGTATCAGAGCGGTGGTCTTAGCGAACCAGGTCTGCATTAGTGTGTCTAACAAATAAGTCGATAGGATGCATTAGTGAGTCTGGACTTCGACCGTGTCTGCATGTCAATAGTTTTGCTTATCATTTTGTGTCAAAAATTAACTACTTATCATCCTCAGGAAATTACCTGATTATCATTTTTAGTCTAAGACACGTCTTGCTGCATTGATTGCATGAATAGTGTATAGACAAAAATTCATATCTTAGCGTATCTGCTAAATCATATCTTATCGTATCTATTACTGTAAACGTTGCCTGATATATCCTGTAAATTCCTCCGTAATTTACGAAATCTTTTGTTCTATATATATGGATATTCTATGTAATTAGAATACCATCCGATAACCGAAAATCATTTCATATCGAAAAAAAAAATATCCTTATTCAATCGTACGAAATGGAATTCATCATTAATTCAAGTTCCTCGAATTTTGAAATGGAATCCCACTCCAGCTCCGAAAGCAGTGTGACCGGAATAGATCAACCAATCAGTCATCACCTATTCTGGATGAATTGGGGATGGGTTCGTAGCCTCCTCAATCATTGGAGACAAGAAGAAGGTGATCCCTTCCATCCACCACATTGCCCTCTTGACGAAGAACCTGAAGCACTTACCGGCGAACCTGTCCGAAACACCATTTTCTCGCTCATTTTCAGAGTATCTCGTCACGATTATATATTACATCAAATTTTAGATTTTATTTATCTGCTCGTCCGAACCGACAATCACCCCGGTGTAATAGAAGAAGTCAACGAGCTTCGCGCTCGGGTAGTGGCTTTGGAGAATATGGTGCAGAGATTACAAACACCAGCAGCAGCATCAGCAGCATAACCAGTAACACCATCATCAACGCCAATAGTACCATTACCACCCCAACCACAACCACGTCGTAAACCTCAACTTTACACTCTGTCCCACGAGCACCAATGTCATACGCCCTGTAGATACTAAGGAATACCAACAACAATAACCGATGAAGTATTAATTCATAACTTCATTGGAGAAACATTCCGCGCAGATTATGTAATCTCTAAAGTCTTAGAGATTATCTAATCTAGCCCTAACCATAAATCAGTTAAGCGAACCAAAATGATAGAAGGAAGAGTAGAAACCCTGACAAAAATGGTGTGTGATTAACAAGCTAAACTTGTTTTACCAACAGCATCAACAGTACCATCAGCGTTACCAGCATCGTCAGTACAGTCAACATCCGAATCAACAACACCGATAACATCACAAACTCCGTCAGCTCAAGAATCACTATGGACATCATTACGAATCAATAACCCGTATATTGTATCAACGAGTTATGAAGAATTAACTCATTCCCTTTGAAGAAATTATATGTATATTTTATATATTTTGAAATAAAAATAAATCTTTCCGTGCTAAGCTATTGTGTGTGAATCTTAACTACTCGGTTAATTCATATTACAAATATGCAATAATGTACGTCCTTCGGCTGCAACTTAACCAGCGTTAACTACAATCTCTGTCGCAATTCAACAAATTCCAATTCATAATAAATCAAGTATATATTTGATTTTACACTTTCATCATCGATGTACCCGAAACTTTTCAGATAACATCATTCGTACTTTGCGAAATTCACAAGAATTCCACGAACCGAACATCATACATCAACAAATAACGAAGTATTGATTCATAATTTCAATGTCATTAAAGAAATACTGCGTAAAAGTTATGTACTTTTTAAAGCCTTTAGGGATTATTCAATTCTAGTTTCAACCGTAAATCAAATGAGTTTAATTTAACATTAACTCATTAAATCTATGTTACATCTAAAGAAAATATACATATATATATTTTCATAAAGACTGTAATAAAATTCTTTTGTACAAAATATTAATTGTGAAATTTTTTTTAACGGGTAGGTAATACCCGAGAGATATATAAATTCACAATTAATATATTACATTCTTCGAATCTGATTCAGCAAATCATCCATTATACTCCCTACTTTCACAACAATATACATTCTTTAATAGAAATCAAAACAACCATACTCATTCAAAATTTAATTACATATTCTGATTTTGAAATCTCAAAATTCAACTTGAGATATGACCAAAAATCATCACTCTTAGATCCTTACATCTTTCACAAGCTATATTTTGACTTCAAAACTGTGTTAGAACATCAAATGTATGTTAACGATTACAATCTGTGTTCAAACCCTTCGAAAATTTCTGAAGACACTTCGAATGATGAGCAATCGAGATGATGATCCAACCACATGTTACCCACAGTTATGTACCTGAAAAACTCTTGAAACCAAAGTAAAAGTTTAAACAACGTATCCGCGTCAGATTCTCTAGCATTTATTAGCAAAAATAACTTTGCGACTCCTATTCAAAGTAGCCAGTTTTGTCACAGCTCCAGCAAGTCAACTTCGACTTTTCAGTCAGACTAACCTTATTATAACCTTGAGATATACACCATCGTTACCAGGGAACCTTTTACATTCTACCACATTATTAACAGATGTATCAACAACTTCATTACCCTTTGACTTTAGCCTCTCCAAAAAGTCATTATAATTATTCATTGAAACCTCATCATTTACTCATTCGCATCTTGTAATGAGAATTTCCATACGAATCATTGGGAATTAGCAATCAGTATTTTGAAATCTCGCAGCATGTCTACCCCAACAGTTATATGTGTATATATAACGTCTATCTTCTGGACTTAATATGAATGTGAAGATTCTGAAAAATACTTCGAACTACGAATTGGTTCTCCGAAAATGGAAAAATACTGATGAAGCAGCAAAAAAAACTATAAACGACCTTAACAGTAAAAGTTTGATGATAATGAATAGGTGTGCTGGCAAAGCGCAGAAAAAGAGAAGTCTTGGAACTGAAAAACAGATTGAGCAAAGTAGGAAGGAGGCTGTGGAAAAATTACAAAGACTGAACCTGACTTTAAAGGATCCAAATAATTCAGTATCTGCTGAAGTCATTAACGAATACCTTGCTCCTGACTCTAAATCCCTGCAGACAATATTCTTCATCATCCTCTGATATTAGAAATTCTTAAATATCATCATATCTTTCATTATAAATATCCTCCATATTTCTGAAGATATTAATTTTTCTTATTTGAAATCATTTACCTCTTCGCGCTATCTGTATTACATCATAAAAGATACTATTTTAGTTTCTAAATTCTGAAACATTCAAGTTTAAAATAGGAATATTTTGAAGTAGTGTTGGGAACTGAAGCATGAATTAGTATAATATAATGACACTTGATCAATGTGATTATATTACAGTAAGTCATGCTGAGTTTCTAAATGGAACGTGATGATTCACAAATCATAACATCATCATTTGCCATGTTATACGACTCTTGTATTCTATTTAACCTCTAAAATATCAAGAAAATATTTCTTGATGATTCGGCCTTTTCCAAGGTATTTTAGTAATTTGACAAGTCAAGATCGTGCCATCACAATTTCCTTCCTAGAACATTAACAATGTTCATTTCGAAATTCGTATCTGTGAATTCTGGACCATTACAAGCGGTGCTTAATCGCAAGAAGAAGAAACGAAAGGACAAAACTTCAAAATAGAAATTGGGGTATAAATTGCAGCAAATAAAAGAGAGCATTAACTGTGAATGATAATGATTATAGAAGACAGAAGCAGAGACTTTGAAATATAAGGGAACATATAAAGCCCAACGACAAACCAGAAATTATAAACCATATATATCGATGCATATAGCAATATAAAGACACGGGAGAACTAGGAACACTATAAACCCAAGAGTATAGTAGAAGTAAATAGATTCTTCCGGCGGTAGATGAAAAAAAAAAGAAGAATGACCGATATGAAAGTTAGAAGTATATCGAGAATCAGAACTGGATGGAGCATATTGATGAATACTTTAAAATATGAGTTGAGGGGGAAAGAATAGAAGGTGATGAAACATGACTAGGAACTTAGAAATCAACAGATTTAACTCACACAATGGCAGAATAAGTGAATCAAACCCTCTAGTGAATAGGTTAAGTTTTTTTTTTTTTGATTAATTTAGTCAAACCACAACTAAATCAAGTGTGATTAGATCAACACCTAGAGCTATTATTCACCACCTGGGTGATTTGGACTGAGAGAGAATCGAAGGAGCTCACTAGATCAGAGTGTGTGTAACAAATGAGAGGCTTAACCTAAAATGAAGAACATAAGACTTTATATACCCCTGCTATTGACACACCCATACGATTCATTCATCACACGTACGAGTTGGCTTCATCAACCGTACGGGTGATCACTCACTCGTGTCTTATCATTTAGGTTGTAATTGTGACTTAGCTCAGCATCAACCATGCGTATGAGCCTGTCAGCCATACTAGTGAGGCTTCACTCGTACGTCTGACTAAGTCTAATATAGTCAAACATCTAAATCTCGTTCCTGTAGTTCCTGTAACCACATACAACCACGGATAGGATAATAACGAGCAATCATGGTGGCCTGTAAACTGTTGTACCTGCAATGGACGTGGGTAGATGTCTAGGGACTTGCATAAAATGCATCAACAGATGGTGTGAGTTGTAAGGAAATGAAGGAGGTGAATTTATAAGAAAATCTCCGACAGAACAATTAAAATGGACGATCGCATTTAAAGCGGATCCTAATTCCCTTGATTACCGGAGAGTCAAATCTTATTAAGAAGATTTTCTTCAAATCCCTTAAAATCTGGGAATCAATCATATCTACGTTAAATGATAAGATGAATCTACACTTACTCATTTCACTCTTCTATGTTAGCTTCATTCGTACTCATCATATAAATGGATTGTTTATCCAAATTATTCGCTGATGATAAAACTCTAATTTTCAGCCCGTATGTATCATGAAAACATACTTATTATCATTCACGACCTTTCCACTTAAATTTCGGGACGAAATTTATTTAACGGGTAGGTACTGTGACAACCCAGAAATTTCCAACCAAATTTAAACTTTAATCTTTATATGTTTCCGACACAATAAGCAATATTTGTTAAGTTAAATTTCAAGAATTTTAAACTATGTTCATACATTCATTCAACCTCGACCAAGTTCCAACGATTCACGAACTATTAAACGAATATGATTATATATGTATATGTGTATATATATTATAACTTGAAACGTAAACGAAATATTAGATTAAATACTTTATATGATTGTATCTGTTTCAAAATGTTTATCAATGGAATTAGAAGATAAGATCAACTGATTGAATTATCAGATATATTAAATTATGATTACAAGTCTCTGTTGAAAGGCCCACGTTGATTTGAGAATCTTTCCATTTTAACAATATTCGGAAAATGGTAAAGTAATTTATAAATAAGAACAAATTGTCAATCATTGAGAACTAGACAAAGGATAGTGGAAGATTGAATCTCATAAAGACTCGATTGATCTATTTAGTTTCAAACGTACAAAAACGTTTTCAGTTTAAAAAGAACTTTATTATTAAAACGTATATAACTTTTATAAATATCTAGAATCACTTTTGACAACTCATTACTTAACTAGTATGATAAAGATAACGATATTTATATTTTATTTTATTAAATATATATAACGATTTAAATTAATATTATATATATTTATACGCGTATAATACGTACATAGTTTTATACTTTTACTATACTTAAACTTTACCTTTACTTTATTTTTACTTTACTTTAACTTTAATAATTCACTTAAATAATTCATACTTTAATAATTTATACTTTAATAATTCACTTTAATAATTCATACTTTAATAATTCACTTTAATAATTCATACTTTAATAATTCACTTTAATAATTCATACTTTAATAATTCATTTTAATAATTCAAAAATCTATTATAAATAGAATTCAATAGGTTTCATTATTTCATAGAAAATTGAAAATATTTTTCTCAAAACTCTCTCAATCGATTTACATATATATATTTACTCCGTATTATTTCAAGATATTATTAGTATACATAAAATATTACGACGGAGTGTTGTCCGAGTGATTTCGAAATTGTTTTTCGAGTAGGATAGGATTAAGGAAATTATGGGTTATAGCTATGGAGGTGATTGAGTATGGTTCATGGGTATGCTCGTGAGGTCAATATAGTGTTTATCATTTCCGTTGCGTCTACGTACCTTTCCTGCAATATTGAATCTCAATATTGATACGTGAGTACTCATAATTCAACTTTTACATACTAATAGTGTATCCCTGACTAGTGCTCGAGTATTTAGGTTTATGCATGCTTGTACTTTTGATATTGCCCTTAGACAGGTTAGGTTGAATCTTGAATTAGTTACACTTGCGGTTGAGATAAGGTATAAGATATGCATGTCCTTGGAAAGCTAGCGAAAAATTAAGAACTTTTCCTTTAGATATCGAATGGTTTTGATGAACGGATTAGAAGTTATAATCAATTGAATTTTCGATATTTTTATTAAAAATGATTATTATTATCGTCGTTTTTATCGTCGTTCTAGCTTTATCTTATTATTATCATTATTATTATCTTTATCAATAAAAGGGATTTATCATTAAAAATTGTTTTTTTATTACTATCGTTATTATCGTTAAAGTTATAATTAGTATTATTATTATTATCCAATTATCATTATTATTATTATTATTATTATTATTATTATTATTATTATTATTATTATTATTATTATTATTAGTATTATTATTATTATTATCATTATTAATATATATATATCATTATTTAAAAATAGTTATTGTTATTGTTATTATTATTATTATTACTATATTATCATTAAGATAATTATTAGTATTATCGTTAATAATATTATAGTAACTATCATTATTAATATTAGTGTAATTAAAACAAATAATTGTAACACCTAAATATTTTGATTACTATTATTATCATTATTATGAACACGATATAAAAGACGATTAAAAGCTATTAAACGAAACGCTTAGGAAATAATGAGTAAGAGTATCATGATGAAATTAAAATATTATAAGATATTAATTTAGATAAAATTATCGTTCTTATTATTTTTATCATTACTATTATTATTAAAAGTATCGTTAGTATTAAAACTATCATTTTAACAAAAATTATCATTTTAATAGAAATGTCATTGTTACTATAAAATATCATTATTATTATTATTTTAAATAGAATTATTATTTTAAAGATAATATTAAAAATTATCGTAAATATTAAAGTTATCATAATTAGAATTATCGTTTTATCATAATGTCATCTTAGTAATTATAAATATTGATATTTTTATAATAATAATAATTATTACAAAATAATACAACTTTTACTTACTATCATTATAGATATTATTTTATAAAATAAATATGTGATACAAACATATTTTACTACGTGTAATAACTTACTTTAATAATACCTATCATATTATCTTTATGATATTAAATGAACCCTATAAATTTTATTACTTAATATATATAAAAGTATATTTGATTATATAAATTTAATATAAAATTTTATTTATTAATAAATAAATTATATTATTTACTCTAATAAATCTTTTTAAAATATTTAAAAATATAAAACGACGATATTTAAACTATATATTAATCATGTATAGATTTTTAGAAATTATTTTGAGTCAAATTTACTTTTGTTGACTTTTGCATATTAGTCTCGAGCATTAGGATTGTGGTACACTATGACTTGACCTAATTTGTTAGACAAATATTGACCAACATATAAATATATATAATTAATTTAGGTTCGTGAATCCGAGGCCAACCTTGCACTTGTTCAATGACGTTATATGTATTTTTACTACGAAATACAGTATGGTGAGTTTCATTAATCCCTTTTTAAATGCTTTTGCAATATATATTTTTGGGACTGAGAATACATGCGCTGTTTTTATAAATGCTTTACGAAATAGACACAACTAATCGAAACTACATTCTATGGTTGGATTATCTAATCGAATATGCCCTTTTTATTAAGTCTGGTAATCTAAGAATTAGGGAACAGACACCCTAATTGACGCGAATCCTAAAGATAGATCTATTGGGCCTAACAAACCCCATCCAAAGTACCGGATGCTTTAGTACTTCGAAATTTATATCATGTCCGAAGGAGGATCCCGGAATGATAGGGGATATTCTTATATGTATCTAGTTAATGTCGGTTACCAGGTGTTCACCATATGAATGATTATTTTTGTCTCTATGCATGGGACGTATATTTATGAGAACTGGAAATGAAATTCTTGTGGTCTATTAAAATGATGGAAATAAATGATTATGATAAACTAATGAACTCACCAACCTTTTGGTTGACACTTTAAAGCATGTTTATTCTCAGGTGTTAAAGAAATCTTCCGCTGTGCATTTGCTCATTTTAAAGATATTACTTGGAGTCTTTCATAGCATATTTCGAAGAACGTTGCATTCGAGTCATTGAGTTCATCAAAGATTATTATTAAATCAATTTATATTTGGATAGTGGATATTATGAAATGGTATGCATGCCTGTCAATTTTCGATGTAAAGAAAGATTGTCTTTTAAAAACGAGTGCAATGTTTGTAAAATGTATCATATAGAGGTCAAATACCTCGCAATGTAATCAACTATTGTGAATCGTTTATAATGTATATGAACGGGTCCTTTCAAACCATTCCTCTGTCTTTGTTTTTCTGAAATAATTCGAACCTAATATCTATTTAACCATTAACTCTTTGATCTTCTTCTTTGATCTTTATGCTCATCATTATAAAGAAATGAAAACGGGAGCACAGTGAATTAATAACAACCGTAACATCATTATATCTAATTACGACTGTCTTTATGATTATGACCTTCATTATCATAATAATCATCATAATGAATTGTCTTCAACATCATCATCTATATTAATCACTTAAATCGCCATCATTATTATCTTAACTAATATCATCACTATCTTAAGCATCATCATTTTTATCTAAACTCCTTAACATCAAAGTTCTCGGATCAAACTATCATCATTTACTCGTTTACCAACATCATTCGTTAGCCTATTTATTAGATAAAAGGTGAGGCCCAAACCAAAGCCCAAGTTATAAGCCTATTTAAAATATGGTTGGTACAATATCTTAAAACAATTTATAAGCCATCGGTGAGTTTAAATCCCGTAACTAAAATCCCTTGAGCCTTCTAGTTCCCCACAATATTATCCACAACAAGAATTCTTAATACCCACTTGAATAGTCCAAGAAATAATACAAAGGTCACGGTTAAATAAATTTACAGAAACCTTATTCAGATCACATGGATACACTCACAAAATGTGTAATCTTCTTCAATCTTCATCGTATACTGTTGCAGGTTCACTGTATCATCATCCTTCTTCATTTATTGTTTGAACAAATGGGTAGAAGACTAGTAGTTGTAGCATTAACAAAAGTTCTTATGTCGATTTGCAGTAGAGCAGAAACATAAAGGATGGTGGCTGTGGGTGTTTGTTCGTCAGCCAGGAATAAGAACAAAATGGAAAATCATGGTGGTGATTGTAGATAGTTGAATGGTGGCCGGTTTTAATGGAAGGTGGTGGTTTCGTATGGTTTAATATACCTTATTTATATGTATAGATATGTTTTAAATAATAATTATTATAATGTTTTATTTTTATTTTATTTTACATAATAACATATAATATTTCAGATTATATTTTCAGTTATTATTTTTATATAAATATATATATATTTCCAATTAATTGTTCGTGAATCGTCGAGAATAGTCGAAGGTCAATTGAATATATGAACATCGTTCCAAAATTTTCTAGACTCAACATTACAGACTTTGCTTATCGTGTCGATTTCATATTAAGATCAAGTTTAAATTTGGTCAGAAATTTCCGGGTCATCACAGTACATTCCCGTTAAAGAAATTTCGTCCCGAAATTTGATTGGGATGATCATGGCTGACAATAAGTACGTTTTCGTGACTCATATGAGTTGAAAATTAGAGTTTTATCATCATTGAGTGATATGGAATAGACAATTTATTTATGTGAAGAGTACGAGTAGAGCTATCACAAAAGAGTGAAATGAGTAAAGTAAAGTTTTGTCATATCTGTTGTCGTAGACAGGGTTGATTTCCGGAATTCAAGGGATTTAGAGAAAATCTATGTAATAAGATTTGATTCTTCGAAAATTAAGGAAATTAGGATCCTCTTTGATTAAACGCGATGATCTGACCTGATTGCTTTGTCTGATATTTCACTATAAATCCACCCTCTTCGTTCCCTTTATATTTTGGAGTTCCATCCCTTTTGTTTTCTCTTCCCGACTTTAAGTCGAGCGAATAATGGTCTGGAATTCGTAGATATGAAGTTTCGAATGAACATGATTAACATTCTAAGAGAAAGATTGTAATAGCACGATCTTGATTGATTACATTACCAGAATTCAAGAGAAAAGATAGAACTATTAGGAAGATATGTTCTTGATATGTTTAAAGATTAGATAGAATGTAACAGTCGTATAACATGGCACATGATGACGGTAGAGTCTGTGAATCATCACGTTCTATTTAGAAACTCGGCATGACTTACTGTAATATAATCACGTTGATCAAGTGTCATTATATTATACTAACTCATGCTTCAGTTCCCAACACTACTTCAAAAACATTCAAATTTTGAATTCGAATTTTTCAGAATTTAGAAACTAAATAGTTTCCTTTCTGATGTATCTCTGATATCGCGAAGAGATAAATGATTTCAGATAAGAATAGTTATGAAAATATCTTCAGAGATATCGAGGATATTTATAAAGAAAGATACAATGATATCTTAGAATTTCTAATATCGAAGGATGATTAAGAAAATTTGTCCCTAAAGGTTTAGAATCAGAAGCAATGTATTTGTTAATGACTTCAGCAGATACTGAATCATTGGGATTCTTTGAAGGCAGGTTTAGTCTTTGTGATTTGTCCACGGTCTCTTTCAAGGTTTGCTCAATCCGTTTTCCCGTTCCAACCTTTCTGCTTTGTCAACATACTATTCTTTATCATCAAACTTCTGACTGTTAAGGTCGTTTACAGTTTTTGCTGCTTCATTCAGCTTTCTCAAATTTTGGAGTATTGATTCGTAGACTGGGTGCTTTTCAGAATTTCAGAATGGAAGATCATAATTCTAAGCGATAAATGTTATACGTATAACTGTTGATGTAGACATGCTGCGAGTTTTCAAAGTACTGATTGCTGATTCTCGGTAATTGGTATGGCAATTCTTGTTACAAGATGCGGATGAGTAGATGGGGTTTCAATGAGTACATATAAAGATTTTTCGGAGAGGCTTACGCCAAAGTTTAATGAAGTTGCTGGTACATCTGCTAATAATGTGGTGAAATATAAAAGGTTCCCCGGTAATGATGACGAAAAGACAACGTATATATCAAGGTTATAATAAGGCTAGTCCGACAGAAAAGTTGAAGTTAACTTATTGGAGCTGTGATAGAATTTTCTACTTTGAAAAGGGATCACAAAGTTATTTTTGGTAATAAATGCCAAAGGATCTAACGCATATATGTATTAAACTTTTACTTAGGTTCTGGGAGTTTTCCAGGTGCATGACTGTGGGTAACATGTGGTTGGATCATCATCTCGATTGTTTCTTAATTGAGGGTTTTTAAGAATCATGAAGGGTTTGAACGCAGATTGTCATCGTCAATATACATATGATGTTCTAGCACAATTTTGAAGTCAAAGTATAGCTTTGAAAGATGTAGGGATCTAAGAATGATGTCTTCTTTAAATCTTGAGTTGGATTTCTGATCTGTCCAAAATCAAAATATGTAATTGAATTTGTTATGAAAATGGTTATCCTGATTTTATGAAATAATGTATATTGTTGTGAAAGTAGCGAGTATAGTTAATGATTCAGAATTGAAGAAGGTACAGTGTAGTATATTATTGTGAAATTTAAATATCTCTCGGGTATTACCTACCCTTTAAAAAAAATTTCACAAGTAATATTTTGTACAAATGAATTTTATTACAGTCTTTATGAAAATATATGCATGTATATTTTCTGCAGATGTAATATAGATTTAATGAGTTAATATTAAACTCGTTTGATTTACGGTTGGAATGAGAATAAATAATCTCCAAAACTTTAGAGATTACGTAATCGTCGCGGAATATTTCTCTAATGAAGTTATGAATCAATACTTCATCGTTCATTGTTATTGATATTCCTCGGTGTATGATGTTGGTGCTCGTGGAATTCTTGTGAACTTCGCAAGATACGATAATGTTTTATAGAAAGTTTCGAGTATATCAAAAGTGTAAAATCAAATATGTAATTGAATAATACACTTAGTTTATTATGAAACAGAATCTATTAAGGTGAAGCAGGGATTATAGTTAACGATTGTTAAATCATGAACGAAGGATGTCCATCATAGCATATTAGTAATATGAATTTACCGAGTAGTATCTACTCCTTTTCAATTCATACATAATAGCTTAGCTCGAACAGATATATTATGGTTTCAAAATTTATATAATATATAAATTCCTTGGAAATAATGAGTTTAATACTTCCATAACTTGTTATATCAATATACCCATTGATGATTGTGGTATCGATATGATGATTGTGGTATCGATATCGTTGATGGTTATGGAACTGGTGTAGCTTGTGGTACTACAGGTTTTGTCGGTGTTGGTGATACTGATGGTGATGTTGGTGGTACTTTTGGTGTCGCTTGTATAATAAGTCTATTTTGTAACGCATGCACCATTTCTGTCAGGGTTTCTATTCTCCCCTCTATCATCTTTATTCATCTACTTATCTTGATCTATGGTTATGATTAGAATAAATAATCTCTAAACTTTAGAGATTACGTAATCACCGTATAATATTTCTCCGATGAAGTTATAAATCAATACTTCATCGTTTGTTGTTGTTGGTATCCCTTGGTGTCTACAGGGCATATGACGTTGATGCTCGTGGGAAAGATTGTGAAGTTAAGGTTCAAGATGCGGTTGTTGTTGGTGGTGGTAATGGTACTGTTGGTGTTGTTGTCGGTGGTACTGTTGACGCTGATGTTGATGGTGTCTGTGATGCCTGCAAGTTGTGCATGATATTCTCCAAATTCACTACTCGAGCGCGAAGCTCGTTGACATCTTCTAGTACACCGAGATGATTGGCGATTGAGAAGAGTGGATGAATAAGATATAGAAGTTTAGATAATATATAATCGTGGCGAGATACTATGGAAATGAGGCTGAAAATGGTGTTTCGGATAGGTTCGCCAGTAAATGCTTCAGGTTCTTCACCAAGAGGTGAATTCGGTTGGTGGAAGGGATCGCCTTCTTCGCGTCTCCATTGATTAAGTCGATTACGAACCCATCCCCAATTCATCCAGAATTGGTGATGACTGATTGGTTGATCCATTCCGGTCACACTGCTTTCGGAGCTTGAGTGAAACTCCATATCGGAATCCGAGGGACTTGAACTAGTGGCAAGATCCATTTCGTACGATTGAATAAAGAATTTTCGATATAAAATGATTTCCGGCTATCGGGTGGTATTCTAATTATATAGAGTATCTATATATATAGAATAAACGATTTCGTAGATTACGAAGGAATTTACGAAATATACTAGGCATAGTTTACAGTAACAGATAAGCTAAGATATGAATTAGCAGATACGCTAAGATGTGAATTTTTGTCTATACACTATTCATGCAATCAATGCAGTAAGATGTGTCTAGACTAAGAATAATAAGCAACTGATTCCCTAAGAATGATAAGCATGTAATTTTTGACACAAAATGATAAGCAAAACTTTTGACATGCAGACACGGTCGAAGTCCAGACCCACTAATGCATCTAAACAACTATTAGTTAGACACACTAATGCAAGACCTGGTTCGCTAAGACCACCGCTCTGATACCACATGTAAATACAATGGGGAAGCATCCCACTCAGTGCCTTCCCAGCTAACCACTTGGTGACCACTAAGCGTACCTCAGACACTGATTTTACGGCCCACCTCTCGACGAAAGCCAACCATAATCGGACCGCGAGGAGTAAGAGCCAATGCTTGGTCACATGTAACACTGTGAGAACCCCCTCTATGATTAAGCCGATTAAACAGCTTAAACCTGCTCTGATACCACATATAACGACCCGTCCTAATCCATAAGGACGAATACAATAATATATGGTTACATTGCGAGGTTCTGACCTCTATATGATACATTTTACAAACATTGCATTCGTTTTTAAAAGACAAACTTTCATTACATTGAAAGTTGACAGGCATGCATACCATTTCATAATATGTCTCAGTCTGTAAATAACTTAATAATAATCTTGAACTCAATGACTTGAATGCAACATCTTTTGAAATATGCCATGAATGACTCTAAATAATATCTCTAAATGAGCAAATGCACAGCATAAGATTTCTTTCATACCAGAGAATAAACATGCTTTAAAGTGTCAACCAAAAGGTTAGTGAGTTCATAGGTTTATCGTAATCGATCATTTCAATATTTTAATAGACCACAAGATTTTCATTTCCATTTCTCATAAACATCATCTCATATCAGGCATTTCGCACTGCATAGAGATAAAAATTATTCATATGGCGAACACCTGGTAACCGACCTTAACAAGATGCATATAGAATATCCCTAAAACAGAATCTTCTCGTCTGTATAACAAAATCCTCTCATCTGTATACAAATTTAAGTACTAGAGCATCCGTACCTCAGATGGGGTTTATTAGGCCCATATATCTATCTTTAGGATTCGCGTCAATTAGGGGTACTGCTCCCTAATTCTTAGGTTACCAAGCTAAAGGGGGTGATATTCAGTTTAATAATCTAACCATAGAATGTAGTTTTAAGTACTTGTGTCTATTTCGTCAAATATTTATAAAAACAGCGCATGTATTCTCAATCCTAAAAATATATGAAAGGACCCGTCCTAATCCATATGAGACAATTTTACAAACATTGCATTCGTTTTTAAAAGGCAAACTTTCATTTTATCGAAAGTTGACGGCATGCATATATCTCATAATATATCCAACTATAATTGACTTAATAATAATCTTGATGAACTCAATGACTCGAATGCAACGTATTTTGAAATATGTCATGAACGACTCCAAGTAATATCTCTAAAATGAGCAAATGTACAGCGGAAGACTTCTTTCGTGCCTGAGAATAAACATGCTTTAAAGTGTCAACCAAAAGGTTGGTGAGTTCATTAGTTTAACATAAATAATCATTTTCATCATTTTAATAGACCACAAGAATTCCATTTCTCATAAATATACGTCCCACGCATAGAGACAAAAATAATCTTTCATATGGATTGAACACCTGGTAACCGACATTAACAAGATGCATATAAGAATATCCCCTATCATTCCGGGAAATCCTTCGGACATGATAAAACAACATCGAAGTACTAAAGCATCCGGTACTTTGGATGGGGTTCGTTAGGCCCAATAGATCTATCTTTAGGATTCACGTCAATTAGTAGATCGGTTTACTAATTCTTAGGTTACCAAGCCAAAAGGGGCATATTCGGCTTCGATCATTCAACCATATAATGTAGTTTCGATTACTTGTGTCTATTTCGTAAAATATTTATAAAAGCAGCGCATGTATTCTCAGTCCCAAAAATATATATTGCAAAAGCATTTAAAAAGGGAGCAAATGAAACTCACCATACTGTATTTTGTAGTAAAAATACATATTACGACATTAAACAATGCAGGGTTGGCCTCAGATTCACGAACCTATATCATTTGTATATAAATTAAAATGTGTAATCGTAATCGAACAAGTTTATATATATTAATTATATATATTACTTATTTAGAATAATAATATATTTATTATTTTAAATGTTATATATGTCTATATATATGTTATTTTTATATGTTATTTTAAAATAGTAAGTTAGATATAATTATGATATATATCATTATTATATCTTTATATAAATGTCTTTTGTTTGCTAAAATAATAATTATAGTAATACAATGATGATAATAATAATAATAATAATAATAATAATAATAATAATAATAATAATAATAATAATAATAATAACAAAAAATAATAATAAAAAAATACAACCTTTGAAGAACAAGCTTTCTAAAAATAAAACGCCATTGACCGGACTCGAACCCGTGACCTCTCGCTTAATCCCATCACCCTAAACCACTCATCCATTTTTGTCTTTGTGATCTAATATGAAACCCAATTATATTTATCCTATTCTTTCGGCCCAACAAAGTCACGGCCCAAGTGAGTATTAATCTAATGGATCTATAAGCCCAACATATTAACTGGAGCCCAATTAGCAGCCCAACCATATTTATTGTTAAAAGAGAAAAAAATGTTCCAGCCTAGAATCGAACCCTGGTCTTTTCGCTAACCTGCTAACACATTCAACCATTCAAGCTAACCTGTTTTTCCTAAGTAATATCATAGTTATATCTATATATTCTATACGTATATGTCCCTTCTTCTCCCTCCTTTTCACGATCCTCATCAATACCATATCATAACCAAATCATCGTTTCTAATCATCTTCATTATTGTCATACCGTTATCATCATCATAATTTACATCGGTCATCACCTTCACATCATCCTCATGCATCGAACCCGTAACATCATCATCATAATCCGTTCTTCATCATGGTCATTATCTGAAGCATCATCATCTTTTTGGGATCCATCACCATCTTTGGTCTTTACTATCATTATCGTGAGTTCATCATGTATCATCATCTTTTTATCGTATGCATCATCATACCACATCATGATACCATTAACCCATCATCATCATTATTGAGGTTTCGGCCCCCAATAATCATACATTAGATTCACAGCCCAAATATCTAAACTACCTAAACCCATATGTGTGATGGTCCGTTTAAGAGAGAAAAAGAAAAGAAGGAAAGAAAATGTGGTATAGTAGGAGAAGTTCATGAAGTTGCTAAACAGATGAGTATCGATGTTGGGTGTTTAATTGCAACTGCTGCACTTAGAATACGAAAAACAGAAATAAAGGTTGCAGCCCGTTCGTAAAAAAAATATAAATCTATATATACACTGTAGCGGCAGTAGTCGAGAAAAAGAAAGGAATCTGGTTCGTGTTTATAGAATTTCTGATGGTTGATGAAGAGTGGGGTGAAGATGTGGTGTACGGTTATGGTGGTGGGTTGGTGTTTAAATGTCGATGGGTGGTGATAGGGTAGCGGTTTTAAGTGGTGATCAACGATGGTGGAAGGTGGTAGTGATCATGGTGGCCGATGGAAGGTGACTGTTGAAAATGAAGATGAAAAATGAGGTGAAGGGAGGTGGGTGTTGTGTTCCTCTTTCCCATCTCAATCTCTCGTTACATATACATATGTAATATATAAATTTTAAATTATAATATTAATATTAAAATAATAAATATAATATATAAATCACCCACTAGGTGAATTGAAAAGCATTAAACAGTAAAGCCAGCCTGCTCCTTGTATTCTTCTACCGACACTTTTCTCAGGGTGTGTCCATTGCTAAACAGTTACGGATAATTTAATTCAGAAAAATCTCATATTTTAAAATTAAATCCATTTATTTATTTCAGTCATTACCTGTTTGAAACCTGATCAAAAAGATTCAATGATTATTTTTTTCTGTTCCAATTTTATATATACGGAGTACAAAAACTTAGATTGAAAAGGTAAAAAAAAATATTTATCAAAACTATTAACTTTTTAATCAAATTTTTGGACCAACTTTTATTTTAAAACATCATATATATATATATATATATATATATATATATATATATATATATATATATATATATATATATATATATATATATATATATTAGACCTATTTTAAAAATAAATAAACGTTAACCGAAAATTACAGACATTTACCATTTAAGCTCAAAATTAATTATATTTAATATACACTATGTATATATTTAAACAATTTTAAATAACAAAATTTACTACGCAAATAAATATATTAAATAATTGAATTAAAAATAACAAAATATATATACAAGGAATATACATATATTATATATAAAATAATAGTTTTTATTACAATGTATTTTATTTTACATATTTATTTATAATAATAAATGTATATAATAGTTTATTAATGTTCATGTTGTTATAAATATTACACATATATTTATATATACACATATTTATATATATCGACATATTTACAAGCAATGGTTCGTGAATCATCGGGAACAGTCGAAGGTCACGTGAATATATGAAAATAGTTCAAACTTTTTGAGACTCAACCTAACAAACTTTGCTTATCGTGTTGAAATCATACAAAGATTAAGTTTAAATTTGATCGGAAATTTCTGGGTCGTCACAGTACCTACCCGTTAAAGAAATTTCGTCCCGAAATTTGTGTGAGGTGGTCATGTCTAACAATAAAAATGTTTTCATGACGAGTATGAGTTGATAAATAGAGTTTTATCATCATTGAATAATATAGATAAGACAATTCGATTGTTCGAAGAGTATGAATGAAGCTACCACAAAAGAGTGAAATGAGTAAATGCAGTTTTGACTTAACCGGTGAAATAGTCACGGTGAATTTAGGAAAATAAGGTTCATCTTAACATTTGACGTTGTCTTGGTTGAATTTCGTAATTCAAGAGATTTAAAGGAAATCTTCGAAATCTAAAAGATTTGATTCTTCGGCGAGTAAGGAAATTAAGATCTCTATAATTAAATGCGATGATCTGTATCGATTGCTTTGTCTGGTATCTTCACTATAAATGAACTTCTTCCGTTCCCTTATTATCATCATTCCTATACTTTCATTCTTAATTCTTACTTCTAAAAGGTTAGGAAAATGCTTCATCCAGTTCTACTCCTTGATATTTTCTTAATTATCATTTCTATCATCCTTCTACTTTAATCTTCCACCAAAAGAATCTGGTTACTTCTACTATTATCTTGGGGTGATACTATTCTTAATTCTACCGTGTCTTTATATTGCTATTCGTATTAATATCCACGGTTTGTAATTTATGTGTTGTTATTGAGCTTTATATTCTCCCTTATATTTCGGAATCCCTGCTTTCATCTTCTATAATCATTGTCATTCACAGTTAATGCTCTCTCTTATTTGCTGCGATTTATACCCTCTTTCTATTTCGAAGCTTCATGCTTTTGTTTTCTTTTCGCAAGTAATGGTCCAGAATTTGTAGGTATGGAGTTTCGAATGATCATAATATAATAGTAGAAAGGAAAGGTAGTAGCAAGATTTAATTTGTCAAATTACCAGAATTCAAGAGAAAAGATTAAAAGTATCAAGAAAATATGTTCTTGATATGTTTATAGATTAGATAGAATTTTGGAGTCGTGTAACATGGCACATGATAACATTATGGTCTGTGAATCATCACGTTTCATTAGGAACTCAGCATGACTTACTGTAATATAATCACGTTGATCAAGTGTCATTATGTTATACTAACCCATGCTTCAGTTCCCAACACTACTTCAAAAACATTCATAATTTAAGTTCGAATTTTTCAGAATTTAGAAACTAATATAGTTTCCTTTTTATGATATATCACAGATAGTGCGGAGAGATAATTAATATCGGACGAGAATATTTATGAAAATATCCTCAGAAATATCAAAGATATTTATGATGATATTTTGGAATTTCCAAGTTCGAAGGTTGATTAAGAAAAATTTTTCGCAAGATTTTAACATGACTTCGGAGCAAGATATTCTCTAAAGATTTCAACGGATCCAGAATTACCTGGATTTTTTTTATATAGGGTATGGTTCTTGTATTTGTCCTTAGTCTCCTTCGTGGTTAGCTCAATCCGTTTTCCAGTTCCAAATTTTCTGAGCTTTTCCAACATACTATTCTTTATCATCAAACTTCCAGCGATTACGGTCGTTTACGGTTGCCTACAGTTTCTGCTGCTTCATTCAGCTTTTTCAAAGTTCAATGTATTAATTCGTAGGCTGGGTGCTTTTCAAAATTTCAGAATTGAAGATCGTAATTCTAGGATATAATTGTTATATGTATACATATAACTATTAATGTAGAAATGCTACTAGATTCGAAATACTGATTGCTGATTCTCGGTAATTGGTATGGCAATTCTCGTTACAAGAGGTGGATGATTATATGAATAGGGTTTCAATGAATATAATGATTTTTCGAAAAGTCCAAATTCGTTGAAGTTGCTGGTAAGTTTTACTGCTAATGTGGTGGAATATAAATGGTTCCCCGGTAACGATGACGATAGGCAAACTTATATATCGAGGTTATAATAAGGCTAATTCGAATGGAAGTCGGAGTTGATTTGTTGAAGCTGTGACAAAATTTGCTACTTTAAAAGGAAATACCAAGTTATTTTGGGTAATAATAATACTAAAGGAATTAGCACAGATACGTGTTAAACGTTTACTCAGGTTCCAAGAGTTTTCAAGTGCATAACTATATGCATCAATCTCTTATTACGTAGATGAAGTGAAATTGGTTCATCCTCTCGATTGAGGTGGTTTCAAGATGTACGAAAGGTTTGAACGCAGATTGTAATCGTCAAGATACAAATGAGGTTTAAGATGAAATCAAGTGGCAAACTTGAAGAATTGTTTAGTTTCATATGTTATATTCAATATTTTAATTCATTTTAATTGTCCAATGTTATTAGTCCACAGTCGATAGTCCACAGTCTACAGTCCAATAATTCATATATAATTTAATATATAATATTTGAATTAATTAATACGTATCGTGACCTGTGTACATGTCTCAGACTCGATCACAACTCAAACTATATCTATTTTTGTACAATCAACCTCAACCCTGTATAGAGAACTCGATCATTACTGCATATAGAGTGTCTATGGTGATTCCAAATAATATATATAGATGCATCGATATGATATGTCAAAACCTTGTATACGTGTACCGATATTTAAAGTGCGTAAAAATAAATAACAGAAAATAAATGACGATAATTAAAGTGCGTAAAGTAATTAACAGAAATTAAATGACGATAAATAAAATTGCGATAATTAAATTGCGATAAACAAACTGCGATAAATAAAATATAATACGGAATTAACAGTTAGCTAGGAACAGTTAGCTACGATTTCGTTAGCGTGGATTCTAAAAAAAATTTCTCATAGTTAATTTGTTTGTTTCTATCAAATTTTATTTTGTCCAACGTTTTATTCATTATGCCACTTATTGGATTCTGATAGATCAAAATTCAAATATGAAATTTGAATGAAAATGGTTATTCTGTGGTGAACGAATACGTATGTCTGTGGATGTAAGTAGGATAGTAAATGATCGTCGAATCAGATTCGAAGAATGTACAGTGTAACTTATTAAGGTGGAATCTAAATATTCCTCGGGTATTACCTACCCGTTAAAATATTTTCACCATTAACAGTTTGTACAAAAGAATTTTTAATTACAATCTTTATGAAAAAATATATATACCTATATATTTTCTTCAGATGTAATCATGGATTTAATGAGTCAATATGATATTAAACTCATTTGATTTACCGTTAGAACAAGAATATATAATCTCTAAAACATTAGAGATTACATAATCGCTATGTCGAATGAAGATAAATGATGCAGAACGTCATGTAGAATGATGATTATACTCGAGGTACAGAATGAGATGTCGAAGCTGGTGACGCGGATGTTGTTGTTGGTGGTATTAGTGCTATTGGTGCTGAGGCTGGTGATATTACTAGTGTTGGTGATACTGCTGGTGCTTTCAAATTGTGTACCGTGCTCTCTAAAGTTAACACTCAAGCTCGGAGTTCTTTAACTTCTTCTACTAACCCTGGTTGGTTATCAGTGTGAGGTAGAGGTTGGATATCTTCTCTAGTTCCGTTAATGGTAGCCTCAAGATGAAAAATTCTTGCAAAAAGAGTATAAACGGTGTTGCGAACAGGTTCTCTGGTGAGCGGGTCGAGTACTCCAAGGTTAGGTGGTAGATTCGGTTCATGATATGGAGTACCTTCTTCCCTTCTCCATAGGGTGAGTATGTCGCGAACCCACCCCCATTTTATCCAGTAATCACGGTAGTTGATTGGTTGGTGTGCTCCTGTCACACTGTCTTCGGAGTCAGAGGAATGTGGTCGATTCGTAGAGGCCATCTTACGCGATCACAGAAAAGATTTTTGGTATGAAGAGTTTAGTGACAGCAATTGATAGTTGGATGTATTCTCAATGCATAATATGCATAGATATATAGTACCAGGATCCCTTAAATTACGAAAAAATTTACGAGAGATATCAGGCAAGGTCTCCAGTAACAGTTACGCTAAGATATGAATTGTCAGATACGCTAAGATATGAATTTTGTCTATACACTATTCATGCAGTCAATGCAGTAAAACGTGTCTAGATTAAGAATAATGAGCAGGTAATTTCCTAAGGATGATAACCAGATGATTTCTGACAAAAACGATAAGCAAAACTTTTGACATGCAGACACTGTCGAAGTCCAAACTCACTAATGCATCCTATCGACTTATCAGTTAGACATACTAATGCAGACCTGGTTCGCTAAGACCACCACTCTGATACCAACTGAAAGGACCCGTCCTAATCCATCAGGATGAATACATTACATTTGGTTACATCGTGAGGTACTTGACCTCTCTATGATACAATTTTACAAACATTGCATTCGTTTTTAAAAGACAAACTTTCATTTCATCGAAAGTTGACGGCATGCATACATCTCATAATATATCCAAATATAATTGACTTAATAATAATCTTGATGAACTCAATGACTTGAATGCAACGTCTTTTGAAATATGTCATGAACGACTCCAAGTAATATCTCTAAAATGAGCAAATGCACAGCGGAAGACTTCTTTCATACCTGAGAATAAACATGCTTTAAAGTGTCAACCAAAAGGTTGGTGAGTTCATTAGTTTAACATAAATAATTATTTTCATCATTTTAATAGACCCCAAGATTTCCATTTCTCATAAATATACGTCCCATGCATAGAGGTAAAAATAATCATTCATATGGATTGAACACCTGGTAACCGACATTAACAAGATGCATATAAGAATATCCCCTATCATTCCGGAAAATTATTCGGACATGATAAAACAACATCGAAGTACTAAAGCATCCGGTTTACTAATTCTTAGGTTACCAAGCAAAAAGAGGCATATTCGGCTTCGATCATTCAACCATATAATGTAGTTTTGATTACTTGTGTCTATTTTGTAAAACATTTATAAAAGCAGCGCATGTATTCTCAGTCTCAAAAATATATATTGCAAAATCATTTAAAAAGGGAGCAAATGAAACTCAACATACTGTATTTTGTAGTAAAAATACATATTATGTAACAACCCGACATCTCAAATCCCCAAAAAAAAAATTCTGGGCCTGACCATCTGGACGGCGTCTAGCTTTTGGGACGGCGTCCAGATTTTAAAACTGGAACGGCGTCCAAGAAATTGGGACGGCGTCCCAATGAACTGCCAGGGACTGACCTGGTGTCCCGTTTCACGTACGCGGAAAACCCGCTTCCCGACATTTTTAAACGAAAACCTTTTTACCACATGTCAATATAAGTGAAACTAAGAGTTTTACATAATCAAAACAAGTTTTACATCATCGGGCCCACGTCGCCTATTTTACGAGTTTCGTTCAAAAATACAAGATTCGACCAAATACAAGTTTAAGTTCCAAACGACACTAGAGCATGGTGTTTGGGGTTAAACTACCCAATCTCGGTCGAACTCCAAAAGCTAACACCCAAAAGCATCCCCTATCAAAATGAGCAGGAGAACACTAATCCAATTGAATGCTCTTACCCTTGTCAATGCCCGAGCCTATAAAAAGGTAAACAACGAGAGGGTAAGCAAAGCTTAGTGAATGGAATAATTATACGAACACATGTATAATATACCTACTTGCAATCACTTACACAATTACCGCAAACATGCTAGCAAACACAATTAGCTTATCGTCACAAATACAAGCTATAACCTCCAATAATCAAGCTAGCATAACACAAGCGTATATAACATGAACAAAGTAATATGCTTACACTACAACACAATGACCATGGTTAACCAATCGTACAAGGAACGGTGTTTAAAGACCGTCGGTGTTCACAACAACCATTAGTGCACTTAACACTTCGCACACTAACCCCACGGGTGGCATCTTAACACTTCGATGCTTCACCCCGGGTGGCACCTTAAGACTTCGGCACTTCAACCCGAGTGGTGTCTTAACACTTCAACACTTCACTCTTCACCTTACTTAGAGTGGCATCTTAACACATCGATACTTCCCTCCCGAGTGGCATCTTAACACATCGACACTTCACTCACCATGTGGACGTGGTGTCTTAGCACATTGACACTTCACATCTCACACTACACAAATAAACACATTATATATCTACGCATATAATTATTCCACTCACCTTAGAGTTTTTGTGAAAGATAACCGAACTTGCAACTTCATTGTAATGTACCTATTACATTTTAGCACATAATCAATTCACAACCCAAGTCGGTCAAGCAACTCACTCAAAAATCTAGAGTCTTTTGACCCAAGGTGCAATCCCGACCCATTTTGCACCCTTAACCCTAATAATAGGTTAACTTCACCAAAAACCCTAGCCATTAAGGTCTTAACACACAGTTAATCACCAAGTTGACTCGTTTTCATACATGCAAGACAACCTAGGTTATCAAAGACCCATTTCAAGTTCAACACACCCATTTGGGTCACCCACAACCCAAATGACACCTACTAACATTAAGTATAAGTATACTAGTGATTTGCTAGGCCTTTAAGACCCATTTACCCTTTCAAAACCCTAGGTTAGTCACCATTTAGGTCTTCATGACCCAAACTTATCCAAAACCCCCAAATTACTCACAAATGGGTTTTATGTGCAACACTAACCCAAACCCTAACCCTTAAACACATTAAACTAAGGTAATCAAGTTTAGGGCTTACCACCACAATCAAAACAAAGCTAACGAGGAGATGAACAACTTTAATGATCGAGCTAGACCCCGAAACATGCTTCTTCCTCTCCTATTTGAGCTTTCTCACATTTAAATGCACTCTCACTCTAGAATTGAAGTGGATGAGGTTTGGTGGTTGGAAATGGAGTAAGGAAGCTCAACAAAACTGATCTAGGGCCTTTAATTCGTCCACAAAGTGAAATTACCAAAATGCCCATCTAAAATTTCTAAAAAACAAAAAGGCTTGTCTGCCAGCCATTCTGGACGGCGTCCAGAAAGTTGGACGGCGTCCAGGCCTTTAATCTGGGATGGCGTCCCGCCCATTTGGATGGCGTCCCACCAGTCTGAGGAAACCGGATCTTACAACTCTCCCCCACTTGATCCGGATTGCGACCTCGCAATCCACGCCGCATGACAAGTAGGAAGATAAACCAAGACAAACTCTTCGGGCTCCCAAGTAAACTCGGAACCTATACTTCGATGCCATTGGACTTTAAAAGTCCTCACATCTTTATTTCTCAATTTCTTAACCTTTTCATCAAGTATAGCAACCGGCTCCTCAATATACTCTAACTTATTATTTAGCTCAAGCTCGTCTAACGACACCCGCGAAGAATCATCCGCAAGACACTTACGGAGATGGGAAACATTAAATGTATTATGGATCCCCGCAAGCTCTTCGGGTAATTCCAATCGATATGCAACTTCACCAACACGAGCTAAAACTTTAAATGGCCCAATAAACCGAGGAACTAACTTTCTCCGTCTTCGAAATCGAATAATACCCTTCCATGGTGAAACCTTAAGCATTACCATGTCGCCTTCTTAAAATTCGATCGTTCGTCTACGTTTATCGGCATATGACTTTTGTCTATCTTGAGCCTTCTTCAAATGATCTCGAATAATATCAATCTTATTATTCGTCTCCAAAACCAAATCGGTACTCCCAATTTCCCTTTGACCCACTTCACCCCAACAAATTGGAGTTCGACACCTACGCCCATATAGCATCTCATAAGGTGGCATCCCGATACTAGTATGATAACTATTATTGTACGAGAATTCCACCAAAGGCAAATGCTCATCCCAACTTCCACCAAAATCAATAATGCACGCCCGTAACATATCTTCTAAAGTTTGATTCGTACGTTCGGTTTGACCGTCCGTTTGAGGATGATACGCCGTGCTCAACTTTAATTGCGTACCCATATCTTCATGAAACTTTTCCCAAAATCGAGATGTAAAACGGGTGTCTCGATCCGAAATAATAGATATAGGAACCCCATGTCGTAAGACCACTTCCTTGATAAACAATTTAGCCAAGGCCTCCGACGATATTGCTTCTTTAATGGGAAGAAACAAAGCACTTTTTGTTAAATGATCAACTATTACCCAAATTGAATCAAATTGGGTTCTCGCCGTCTTAGGTAACTTTGTGATGAAATCCATGGTAATGTGCTCCCATTTCCACTTCAGGATTTCTAACGGTTGCAATTTACCATACGGCTTTTGGTGCTCAGCCTTAACTTGCAAACAAGTGACACATTGTTCGACATATTTTACAACATCACGCTTCATGCCCGGCCACCAATAATCCTTCCTCAAATCATGATACATTTTCGTCGCACCCGGATGAATGGAATACTTTGACTTATGTGCTTCATCAAGTAGCACCCGCCGGTAATCACCCATCTTAGGCACCCATACCCTTCCTTGAAAAGATAACAAACCACGCGAACCCATAGTAATGAATTCCGATTGCCTTACGATTCGTTCCGCATACTTATTATGAACGTAAGCCTCTATTTGAATCTCACCAAGCTTCTCAAGGAAATCATTAGTAATGATCAAACGTAACGATCCTACCTTTATAAGAGGATGTTGATTCTTTCGACTCAACGCATCCGCGACAACGTTCGCCTTGCCCGGATGATAAAGTATCTCACAATCATAGTCCTTTACCACATCCATCCATCTACATTGACGATAATTCAAATCTTGTTGACTAAAAAGGTGTTTTAAGTTCTTATGATCTGAATAAATCGTGCACTTAACACCATACAAGTAATGGCGCCAAATTTTCAACGCATGCACCACCGCCGCCAACTCAAGATCATGAGTCGGATATCTCGTTTCGGGTTCCTTTAATTGTCGAGAGGCATAAGCGATGACTTTACCTCTTTGCATTAAAACACACCCGAGCCCGTTCAAAGACGCATCACAATAAATCGTCATGTCTTCTACTCCTTCCGGTAACACTAACACCGGAGCTTCACATAATTTCTCTTTTAACAATTGAAAAGCAATTTCTTGCTCGTTCTCCCAATTAAATTTCGTGTTCTTTCTTGTCAACTTCGTCAGTGGAGAAGAAATCTTGGAAAAGTCTTAGATAAACCGACGATAATAACCGGCCAATCCGAGAAAACTCCGAATTTCCGTAGGCGTAGTCGGTTGTCCCCAAATCTTCACCGTCTCTATCTTCCCCGGGTCTACTTGAATACCGTCCTTGTTAACAATATGACCAAGGAATTGAACTTCCCTTAGCCAAAATTCACATTTGGAGAACTTTTCATACAACTTCTCCTTTCGTAACGTCTTCAATACTTCACGCAAATGACGTTCATGTCCGTTCATACTTTTTGAGTAGACTAATATGTCGTCAATGAATACAATTACTGACTTGTCCAACATAGGTTGGCATACTCGGTTCATAAGGTCCATGAATGCCGCCGGTGCATTCGACCAAAAGGCATTACCACAAATTCAAAATGCCCATAACGCGTTCGAAAAGCCGTTTTCTCGATGTCTTCCTCACGGACCCGCATTTGGTGATAGCCGGACCGTAGGTCGATTTTAGAGAAATACGTTGCACCTTGAAGTTGATCAAACAAATCGTCAATCCTAGGTAACGGATAACGATTCTTGATCGTCACTTTATTCAACTCTCGGTAATCGATGCACATCCGCATACTTCCATCCTTCTTATTCACAAATAACACCGGAGCGCCCCATGGTGAAGCACTCGGTCGAATAAAACCCTTCTCAAGTAACTCTTGGGTTTGATTTAGCAATTCTTGCATTTCTGTCGGCGCTAAACGATAAGGCGTTTTAGCAATGGGGGTAGCCCCCGGAACCAACTCAATGCGAAATTCAACTTGTCTTTCCACCGGAACGCCCGGTAACTCGTCCAGAAAAATGTCTTCAAATTCACTAACAACAGGAATTTCACGAATAGGTGGTGGCTCGTCACGAGCATCAACAACATGGGCAAGAAAAGCCAAGCCACCACTAACAAGGAAACGATGTGCCCGTGTAAAAGTGCATATCGGCACCGGTCTCCTTCGCTTATCGCCATGAATAATTAACTCTCCCCCACTTGGGGTCTTTACACGAATAAACTTATCATGGCATGCAATATCGGCTCTGTAACGATCGAGCCAATCCATATCAACGACAATATCAAAATCGCCCAAGGTCATCGGAATGAGATCAATCTCATAACTTTCGGCACCGAAGACAACATTACAATTTTTACACACATCAACCACTAGCGCCGTCTTGCCATCCGCTATTTCGACTTCTACCGGACGACTTAACTTTACTAGCGGTTTATTTAACTTAGGCACAAATCTTGGAGATACGAAAGACAAATTAGCACCACTATCAAAAAGTATCCGTGTCGGATTAGAGTTAACCATGAAAGTACCTGAGACAACTTCGTTCCATTGTTTGGCTTCATCATTGGTCATCAAATAGTTTCAACCCCTTGCCGTACCCGCCGCCTTCTCTAACCGTTTAACATTATCATTGCGCATCTCGGGACACTCCGGCCTCTTGTGCCCTTCCTTCCCACAATTAAAACAAGTGAGCTTGGTTGTGGACGATGATTTAGGGCATTCGCGAGCCATGTGCCCCTTTTGACCACAATTGTAATAAGAATAGGAAAAATCACCGGAAGTACCCTTCTTCACGCTACCAACACTCTCGAAACCCTTCTTGTGCTTCTTGTTATAAAAATTTGAATGACTAGTAGCTTCAAACTTTTTCTTGCCGAGGGAGAAGCCACTCTTTCTCAAGATGAGCGACTCGAACCCCTTGGCCATATCGAACAACTCGTCAAAACTCTTCACCACATTTACACTTATCTTATCTTGATAACAATCATTCAAAGTTTGGTAAAAGTATTCCTTCAACATCTTATCATTCCCGACATACTCCGGGCAAAATTGGGTCTTGGACAAAAACATAGTTTTGAGAGTGTTCAAATCCATCGACCCTTGCCTCAAGGAACGTAACTCATCCTTAAGCCTCGTAAGATCGGCCGAAGTTCGGTATTCGTCGAAAAACACTTTCTTGAATTCATCCCAGGTGAACTCCATGCATTGTTCTTCGCCATAAAGTCGGATCTTCGCGTCCCACCACAATTTAGCATCACCTCTTAACATGCTACAACCATATCTCGTCTTTTTATCGAGAGGGCATTCACACGTACTAAAAGCCCCCTCCATATCGGAGATCCAACGGGCACTCTTAAGTGGGTCCCGTTCACCTTTAAAGGTGGGAGGTTGAGAATCCTTAAAATTATTAAAGAAAAAGTCTCGTCTCCTCACATTATCCTCTTGAAGAACGGCCTTAACTTGCTCCTTTACCACATTGACTAGTTGTTCGTCAATCGTATCTAGGAACATCTTCTTAACATCTTTGAGAAACTCCGCTTTTTGACGTTTAAAGATGGTCTCAACTTTGGCCGTGAACTCAACGTCCTCACTCGTACTTCCATCATTGGTGTCGTGTCCATTTCTCATCTTCATTCTATAAAACGAAGTAATTAAGCAACGAAACGAAAGGTCATAACACATAGGTATATACATATACGCCACACTACCCCATCTTGCTCAATAATCGTCGTACATCGCTCGTTTGACATGATTTGAACCCGTAACAATGGTAGCTAATCATTGTTACGCGAACACGTCGCATTAACTTGCTAGTACAACGTCCATCTCGCTTGATGATTGCTAAACACAACACACATCAATTAGCACAATATTAGTTCATATAAATCAAGGCACTAACAATTCCCGATTAGACCCAAAGTTCTACAAGTCCCGCATAAAGCGTACACGCAATAAAGTCTAAGTCTAGGCACCTATCTCAAGTCGCCTAAATCCCTTAGACCATGCTCTGATACCACTTGTAACAACCCGACATCTCAAATCCCAAAAAAAATTTCTGGGCCTGACCATCTGGACGGCGTCCAGGTTTTGGGATGGCGTCCAGCTTTTAAAACTGGGACGGTGTCCAAGAAATTGGGACGGTGTCCCAATGAACTTCCAGGGACTGACCTGGTGTCCCGTTTCACGTACGCGGAAAACCCGCTTCCCGACATTTTTAAAAGAAAACCTTTTTACCACAAGTCAATATAAGTGAAACTAAGAGTTTTGCATAATCAAAACAAGTTTTACATCATCGGGCCCACGTCGCCTATTTTACGAGTTTCGTTCAAAAATACAAGTTTCGACCAAATACAAGTTTAAGTTCCAAACGACACTAGAGCATGGTGTTTGGGGTTAAACTACCCAATCTCGGTCGAACTCCAAAAGCTAACACCCAAAAGCATCCCCTATCAAAACGAGAGGGAGACCACTAATCCAATTGAACGCTCTTACCCTTGTCAACGCCCGAGCCAATAAAATGGTAAACAACGAGAAGGTAAGCAAAGCATAGTGAATGCAATAATTATACGAATACATATATAATATACCTACTTGCAATCACTTACACAATTACCGCAAACATGCTAGCAAACACAATTAGCTTATCATCACAAATACAAGCTATAACCTCCAATAATCAAGCTAGCAAAACACAAGCGTATATAACATGAACGAAGTAATATGCTTACACTACAACACAATGACCATGGTTAACCAATCGTACAAGGAACGGTGTTTAAAGACCGTCGGTGTTCACAACAACCATTAGTGCACTTAACACTTCGCACACTAACCCCACGGGTGGCATCTTAACACTTCGATGCTTCACCCCGGATGGCACCTTAACACGTCGGCACTTCACCCCGAGTGGTGTCTTAACACTTCGACACTTCACTCTTCACCTTACTTGGAGTGGCATCTTAACACATCGATACTTCCCTCCCGAGTGGCGTCTTAACACATCGACACTTCACTCGCCATGTGGACGTGGTGTCTTAGCACATCGACACTTCACATCTCACACTACACAAATAAACACATTATATATCTACGCATATAATTATTCCACTCACCTTAGAGTCGTCGTGAAAGATAACCGAAATTGCAACTTCAATGTAACGTTCCTATTACATTTTAGCACATAATCAATTCACAACCCAAGTCGGTCAAGCAACTCACTCAAAAATCTAGAATCTTTTGACCCAAGGTGCAATCCCGACCCATTTTGCACCCTTAACCCTAATAATGGGTTAACTTCACAAAAAACCCTAATTCTAGCCATTAAGGTCTTAACATACAGTTAATCACCAAGTTGACTCGTTTTCATACATGCAAGACAACCTAGGTCATCAAAGACCCATTTGACCAATTTCAAGGTCAACACACCCATTTGGGTCACCCACAACCCAAATGACACCTACTAACATTAACTATAAGTGTACTATTGATTTGCTAGGCCTTTAAGACCCATTTACCCTTTCAAAACCCTAGGTTAGTCACCATTTGGGTCTTCATGACCCAAACTTACCCAAAACCCCTAAATTACTCACAAATGGGTTTTATGTGCAACACTAACTCAAACCCTAACCCTTAAACACATTAAACTAAGGTAATCAAGTTTAGGGCTTACCACCACAATCAAAACGAAGCTAACGAGGAGATGAACAACTTTAATGCTCGAGCTAGACCCCGAAACATGCTTCTTCCTCTCCTATTTGAGCTTTCTCACACTTAAATTCACTCTCACTCTAGAATTGAAGTGGATGAGGTTTGGTGGTTGGAAATGGAGTAATGAAGCTCAACAAAACTGATCTAGGGCCTTTAATTCATCCACAAAGTGAAATTACCAAAATGCCCATCTAAAATTTCTAAAAAACAAAAAGGCTTGTCTGCCAGCCATTCTGGACGGCGTCCAGAAAGTTGGACGGTGTCCAGGCCTTTAATCTGGGACGGCGTCCCGCCCATTTGGACGACGTCCCACCAGTCTAAGGAAACTGGATCTTACATATTACGACATTAAACAATGCAGGGTTGGCCTCGGATTCACGAACCTATATCATTTGTATATAAATTAAAATGTGTAATCGTAATCGAACAAGTTTATATATATTAATTATATATATTACTTATTTAGAATAATAATATATTTATTATTTTAAATGTTATATATGTCTATATATATGTTATTTTTATATGTTATTTTAAAATAGTAAGTTAGATATAATTATGATATATATAATTATTATATCTTTATATAAATGTCTTTTGTTTGCTAAAATAATAATTATAGTAATACTATGATGATAATAATAATAATAATAATAATAATAATAGTAATAATAATAATAATAATAATAATAATAATAATAATAATAATAATAATAATAATAATAATAATAACAAAAAAAATAATAAAAAAAAATACAACCTTTGAAGAACAAGTTTTCTATAAATAAAACGCCATTGACCGGACTCGAACCCGCGACCTCTCGCTTAATCCCATCACCCTAAACCACTCATCCATTTTTGTCTTTGTGATCTAATATGAAACCCAATTATATTTATCTTATTCTTTCGGCCCAACAAAGTCACGGCCCAAGTGAGTATTAATCTAATGGATCTATAAGCCCAACATATTAACTGGAGCCCAATTAGCAGCCCAATCATATTTATTGTTAAAAGAGAAAAAAAATGTTCCAGCCTAGAATCGAACCCTGGTCTTTTCGCTAACCTGCTAACACATTCAACCATCCAAGCTAACCTGTTTTTCTTGAGTAATATCATACTTATATCTATATATTCTATACGTATCTGTCCCTTCTTCTCCCTCCTTTTCAAGATCCTCATCAATACCATACCATAACCAAATCATCGTTTCTAATCATCTTCATTATTGTCATACCGTTATCATCATCATAATTTACATCGATTATCACCTTCACATCATCCTCATGCATCGAACCCGTAACATCATCATCATAATCCGTTCTTCATCATGGTCATTATCCGAAGCATCATCATCTTTTCGGGATCCATCACCATCTTTGGTCTTTACTATCATTATGTGAGTTCATCATGTATCATCATCTTTTTATCGTATGCATCATCATACCACATCATGATACCATTAACCCATCATCATCATTATTGGGGTTTCGGCCCAATAATCATACATTAGATTCACGGCCCAAATATCTAAACTACCAAAACCCATATGTGTGATGGTCCGTTTAAGAGAGAAAAAGAAAAGAAGGAAAGAAAAAGTGGTATAGTAGGAGAAGTTCATGAAGTTGCTAAACAGATGAGTATCGATGTTGGGTGTTTAATTGCAACTGCTGCACTTAGAATACGAAAAACAGAAATAAAGGTTGCAGCCCGTTCGTAAAAAAAATATAAATCTATATATACACTGTAACTGCAGTAGTCGAGAAAAAGAAAGGAATCTAGTTCGTGTTTATAGAATTTCCGATGGTTGATGAAGAGTGGGGTGAAGATGTGGTGTACGGTTGTGGTGGTGGGTTGGTGTTTAAATGTCGATGGGTGGTGATAGGGTAGCGGTTTTAAGTGGTGATCATTGATGGTGGAAGGTGGTAGTGATCATGGTGGCCGATGGAAGGTGACTGTCGAAAATGAAGATGAAAAATGAGGTGAAGGGAGGTGGGTGTTGTGTTCCTCTTTCCCATCTCAATCTCTCGTTACATATACATATGTAATATATAAATTTTAAATTATAATATTAATATTAAAATAATAAATATAATATATAAATCACCCACTAGGTGAATTGAAAAACATTAAACAGTAAAGCCAGCCTGCTCCTTGTATTCTTCCACCGACAGTTTTCTCGGGGTGTGTCTATTGCTAAACAGTTACGGATAATTTAATTCTGAAAAATCCCATATTTTAAAATTAAATCCATTTATTTATTTCAGTCATTACCTGTTTGAAACCTGATCAAAAACATTCAACGATTATTTATTTTCTGTTCCAATTTTATATATACGGAGTACAAAAACTTAGATTTAAAAGGTAAAAAAAATATTTATCAAAACTATTAACTTTTTAATCAAATTTTTGGACCAACTTTTATTTTAAAACATCATATATATATATATATATATATATATATATATATATATATATATATATATATATATATATATATATATATATATATATATATTAGACCTATTTTAAAAAAAAATAAATGTCAACCGAAAATTACTGACATTTACCATTTAAGCTCAAAATTAATTATATTTAATATAAACTATGTATATATTTAAACAGTTTTAAATAATAAAATTTACTACACAAATAAATATATTAAATAATTGAATTAAAAATAACAATATATATATACAAGGAATATACATATATTATATATAAAATAATAGTTTTTATTACAATGTATTTTATTTTACATATTTATTTACAATAATAAATGTATATAATAGTTTATTAATGTTCATGTTGTTATAAATATTACACATATATTTATATATACACATATTTAAATATATTGACATATTTACAAGCAATGGTTCGTGAATCGTCGAGAACAGTCGAAGGTCACATGAATATATGAAAATAGTTCAAACTTTTTGAGACTCAATCTAACAGACTTTGCTTATCGTGTCAAAATCATACAAAGATTAAGTTTAAATTTGATCAGAAATTTCTGGGTCGTCACAATATATATTGCAAAAGCATTTAAAAAGGGAGCAAATGAAACTCACAATACAATATTTTGTAGTAAAAATATTTATACGACAATACTGAACACTGCAGGGTTAGCCTCGAATTCACGGACCTATATCAATTGTATATTTATTAAGTCATATAATGGAATCAAACAAATTTATATATTATTAGTGATATACTTGTTATTTTAATAAATTATGTTTTTCATTAATAACTTAATTACATATATTTATTTTATATACTATAAATAATTAAAATGTTAATATAGTTTAGTTAAGTATATTACTATATTGACTAATTTTTATTGTAATAATGATAATAATATTAGTAGTAATATTGATAATAATTATAATATGATTTTTATAAAGACATAATGATACTAGTAATAATAAAAATGATAATAAAAATAATAATGTAAAAATAATAATATTAATGTTAAAAATAATAATAATAATAATAGGGATAATAAATTAATAATGATAAAAATAATGATAATTCTAATAATAATAATAATAATAATAATAATAATAATAATAATAATAATAATAATAATAATAATTATACTTAATAATAATAATAATAGTTTTAATAATAATAATATTAATAATTTTCAAAAATAATAATAGGTATTTTTCATAAACTTAATCATACTTTTTCTTAATAATCATAATCATATCATTATTCTATTTTAAATCATAACTTAATCCTAAATTTTATTTTTAAACCTAACCATAACATTTTAATAACATTAATCATAATAATAATAATAATAATAATAATAATAATAATAATAATAATAATAATAATAATAATAATAATAATAATAATAATAATAATAATAATAATAATAATAATAATAATTATAATAATAATAATAATAATAATAATAATAATAATAATAATAATAATAATAATAATAATAATAATAATAATAATAATAATAATAATAATAATAATAATAATAATGAGTAATAAGTAAACTATCACAAAGAAATAGTCCTTAAAAAAAGCCCAAGTCCGGGTTTGAACCGCTAACCCAATAACATCCTTAATCACTCCTCTGACCTCGCTTTTCTATTTAAACTCTGATTTATATTTATATAACTCATCACTCTTTATCATTCGGCCCAACAAAATTAGGAAATGGATCTCGACCCAATTAACAAGCCCAATCTGACTTAACCCAACTTGTGCAGCTAAAAAAAAAAAGAATAACTGCACCAGCCTAGGTTCAAACACAGGACCCCTCGTTTAACACTATATACGCCTAACCATTCCTCTGTCTTTGTTTTTCTAAAATAATTCGAACCTAATATCTATTTAACCATTAACTCTGTGATCTTCTTCTTCGATCTTTATCCTCATCATTATAAAGAAATGGAAACGGGAACACAGTGAATTATAAACAACCGTAAAGTCATTAAATCTAATTACGACCGTCTTCATCATTATGACCTTCATTATCATAATAATCATCATAATGAATCGTCTTCAACATCATCATCTATATTAATCGCTTAAATCGCCATCATTATTATCTTAACTAATATCATCACTATCTTAAGCATCATCATTTTTATCTAACCTCCTTAACATCAAAGTTCTCGGATCAAACTATCATCGTTTACTCGTTTACCAACATCATTCGTTAACCTATTTATTAGATAAAAGGTGAGGCCCAAGCCAAAGCCCAAGTTATAAGCCTATTTAAAATATGGTTGGTCCAATATCTTAAAACAATTTATAAGCCATCGGTGAGTTTAAAGCCCGTAATTAAAATACCTTGAGCCTTCTAGTTCCCCACAATATTATCCACAACAAGAATTCTTAAAACCCACTTGAATAGTCCAACAAATAATACATAGGTCACGGTTAAATAAATTTACAGAAACCTTATGCAGATCATGTGGATACACTCACGAAATGTAATCTTCTTAAATCTTCATCGTTTACTATTGCAGGTTCACTGTATCATCATCCTTCTACATTTATTGTTTGAACACATGGGTAGAAAACTAGTAGTTGTAGCATCAACAAAAGTTATTATGTCGATTTGCAGTAGAACAGAAACATAAAGGATGGTGGCTGTGGGCGTTTGTTCGTCAGCCAGAAATAGGAACAAAATGGAAAAATCATAGTGGTGATTGTAGATAGCTGAATGGTGGCTGGTTTTAATGGAAGGTGGTGGTTTCGTATGGTTGTAAAAAGAAAAGGTTGAACACGTTGTTGTGGTTGCAGCTCGTTTGAAACATAAATAGTTAGATGGAGGTGATACGATTAAGACAAAACAGTAACAAGTAGCAGTTTAACCACGATGGTGATGGTGGTTTGATGGTGGCTTCAAGGTGATCTTGGAGGCGTTTGTGATGGATGTACATGGTTGATACAAAGACAATAGATGGTTATTGGTGCGGGTTGTGGGTTCACGAAGAAAGTGGGTTAAGGATGATGGTTGTTAACCGGTGATAGTGGCGATGGTGGATGAAGGTTAATGGGTGGTGAAGGTTTGCAAAGTGATTGAGTAAAATGGGTTTTTCCTCCCCATAATTTTTCCCGTATGCATGATTAGATATACATAAGATAATATAATATTTAAATTAAAAGTATAATTATAATAATAATCTCAATCATTGATATAGTGAGCCATCAGTTTCATTTTCTTTTGTGTTTGGAATGTAGTAGGTTGTCTAGTTATATAATATATTTATTTATAAAAGATTGTGGGATGTAAGATGGTGGGATATCAATTAATATAGTGGGATGTCAGAAAACAAAAACAGTACACAATTTTAAATCTCGTGAATCTTATTTGGTTATATGTTACCGACAGTTTTCACGGACTGGAATATCGTACTCCGTTGTTAAATCAATTTCGGATAAAAAGGTCTCAGAAAAATCCCAAACTTTTAGATTAACTATATTTATTTATTTTGGTCATTATGGTGTAAAATTCGATCTTTAATTTGTTAAATAAAAATTACATCAACTGTCCCTCTCATTTCTGGGTAAAATATAAAAAGTGTTAAAACTTAACAAATAGTTCCTAAATGCATTTTTAATAAGTCTATAAATTATATATCTTATTTTTGAATCACCGTTTATTTTAAAATCATGTAAGTTTGAATTTTAACTTGCTTAATATCAATCAGAATATCAAACGAGTATTACAATTATTTAATATTTATTTTTAATATACCTTATTTATATGTATAGATATGTTTCAAATAATAATTATTATAATGTTCTATTTTTATTTTATTTTACATAATAACATATATATATATATATATATATATATATGTATATATATATAATAACTGAAAATATAATCTGAAATATTATATTTCAGATTATATATACATATATATGTATGTATATATATATATATCTATGTATATATATATGTATGTATGTATATATATATATATATATATATATATATATCTATGTATATATATATATATATATATATATACCTTATTTATATATACATATATATGTATGTATGTATATATATATATATATCTATGTATATATATATGTATGTATATATATATATATATATATATGTATGTATATATATATATATATATATATGTATGTATACATATATATATATATATATATATATATATATATATATATATATATATATATATATGTATGTATATATATATATATATATATATATGTATGTATGTATATAGACACACATATCTATTTCCAATTAATTATTCATGAATCGTCGAGAGCACTCGAAGGTCAATTGAATATATGAACATATTTCCAAAATTTTCTAGACTCAACATTACAGACTTTGCTTATCATGTCAATTTCATATTAAGATCAAGTTTAAATTTGGTCGAAAATTTCTGGGTCGTCACACCAAGCGGTTAGAAAAGGCGGCGGGGTCCACGAGAGGTCAAAATTTCATGATGACTACAGATGATGATAAGAAGTCCAACGAAGTGGTTTCAGGTACTTTCTTGGTTAACTCTAAACCCGCTAAGGTTCTATTTGATAGTGGTGCTGATATGTCGTATGTTTACTTAAAATATGCGGCTACTTTAGATTATCTCTTATGTGATCGAGACTTTCCTTTACAAGTCGAGATTGCCGATGGTAGGTTCTTGGTGGCTAGTGGGGTGTATAAAATTTGTGTTATTGATTTCGGAACTGAGTAGTTTTATATTGACTTGGTTCCTATTACTTTGGGTGAATTTGACGTCGTGGTGGGTATGGATTGGCTCGATCATAATAGAGCTAATCTTGATTGTCATGGGAAATTTTTAAGGGTAAGAACCCCAAGTGGGGGAGAGCTAATCATGTATGATGAATCTCGAAGATGTCTCGTGCCTATTTGTACTTATGCTCGAGCGCGTCGACTCGTGTCTAGTGGAGGTATGACTTATCTAGCCCATGTGGTTGATACTCTAGATGAGCAACCTTCCATTAAATTTATTCCGGTTGTTAATGAATTTGAGGATGTTTTTCCCGACGACTTACTGGGTGTTCCGCCGGTAAGACAAGTGGAATTTCGCATCGATTTGGTTACGGGGGTGAATCCCATTGCCAAAACTCCCTATCATTTGGCACCAAACGAGATGTATGAATTATTGAACCAAACCCAAGAGTTGATAGAAAAGGCTTTCATTCGACCGAGTAGCTCGCCATGGGGTGCTCCAGTCTTGTTTGTGAAGAAGAAGGACGGTAGTATATGTATGTGCATTGATTACCGAGAGCTTAATAAGGTGACGATCAAGAATTGTTATCCGTTGCCTAGGATTGATGATTTGTTTGATCAACTTCAAGGTCCGTGTCATTTCTCTAAGATTGATTGCGATCTATTTATCATCAAATGCGGATTCACGAGGAGGATATTGAGAAGACCGCGTTTCAGAAGCGATATGGGCATTTTGAGTTCGTTGTGATGCCTTTTGTCTTACGAATGCGCTTGCAGCATTCATGAACCTTAGGAACCGAGTGTGCCAACCTATGTTGGACAAGTCGGTAATTGTGTTCATTGACGACATACTCATTTATTCAAAGAGTATGAAGGAACATGAACCTCATTTGCGTGAATTGTTGAAGACGTTGCGTATGGAGAAGTTGTATGTGAAATTCCCTAAATGTGAATTTTGGTTAAGGGAAGTACAATTCCTTGGCCATATTGTGAATCATGAGGGAATTAAGGTAGATCCAGGGAAGATTGAGGCGGTTAAGTGTTGGGAACGACCGACTAAACCTACAGAAGTCCGAAGCTTTCTAGAATTTATTGATAATGCTAAAAACGAACATATATTTCATAGCATTATCCCTCAACAAAGACAAGCTTTTAGTTGCAATTGTCCTATTTACAAGTGATATTCGTTTAGATAATAAAAGGTGAAGACAAAAGGCAGATTCGACGAATTGAAGACGCAAACGACCAAAAAGCTAAAAAGTACAAAGTACAATCAAAGAGGTTCAAATTATTTATGAGAAATGTTTCAAAAGTACAAGAATACGAGCCGCAAAACGCAAAGTTCAAATTATTAAATCGTACAAAAGGACGTTCGAAAAACCGGAACCAGGACATGAACCAACTAATAACGCACGACGCAACGGACCGAAAGTTACAAATTAATTATGTATATAAATATAATATAATATAATATAATATATAATTAATTATGTAAATTATATATATTATATTTATATATTATAAAAATAAATGTCGGCAGCCTAGGATCCAATTTTGTGAGCTGGAATGCGAACCTCCGCACTCGCGGAGTGTAGAAGGGTAAAAACTCCGCACTCGCAGAGCTGCACAGTAAAATGTGGGCCTATAAAAGGCAACGAATTCTGCACAACGAAGAAAACACATCTTTTTGTAATCTATCTCTCACTCTCTACGTAATATATATATATATATATATATATATATATATATATATATATATATATATATATATAATTTATAATTTTAATTTTAATTTAATAATAATAATTGTATGTTAGCGAATGTTGTAAATGTGTAAGTCGAAATTCTGTCCGTGTAAAGCTACGCTATTATTAATCATTGTAAGTTATGTTCAACCTTTTTAAATTAATGTCTCGTAGCTAAGTTATTATTATGCTTATTTAATGCCGAAGTAATCGTGATGTTGGGCTAAATATTAAAATTTGGGTAATTGGGTTTTGGACCATAATTGGGGTTTGGATTAAAGAACAACACTTGTGGAAATTAGACTATGGGCTATTAATTGGTTTTATATTAACTTTACGATACCTCGTTAATTTAATATAAAGGTTATAATTTGACGTATCTATAAATAACCACTTACGCTTAATCGGGTACGGTGGGCGGGATATCTATAAATACCAATAATTGTTCATTTTACCGGACACGGAACTGGATTAATAGTTAATGGATTAGTTGAAACAGGGGTGGATTACATTCAAGGGTAATTGGTGTAATTGTTAATAAAGTAATAAAACCTTGGATTACACGCCGTCGATAACCTGGTATATTCATTAAACAAAGTATTAAGACCTTGTTACAATTTGAATCCCCAATTAGTTGGAATATTTGACTTCGGGTATAGGGATAATTTGACGAAGACTCTCGCACTTTATATTTATGACTGATGGACTATTATGGACAAAACCGTATGGACATATCGAATAATCCAGGACAAAGGACAATTAACCCATGGTAATAAACTAAAATCAACACGTCAAACATCATGATTACGTAAGTTTAAATAAGCATAATTCCTTTATTTCATATTTAATTGCACTTTTAATTATCGCACTTTATTTTATTGTCATTTTAATTATCGTACTTTTTAATTATCGCAATTTTATTTACCGTCATTTTATTTATCGCACTTTAATTTATCGCACTTTAATTATTGTCATTTACTTTACGCTTTAAATTAAGTCTTTTATATAATTAATATTTTACATTAGGTTTTAACTGCGACTAAAGTTTTTAAATCGACAAACCCGTCATTAAACGGTAAAAACCCCCTTTTATAATAATAATAATACTTCTTATATTTATATATATATATTTATATACAAATTTAGTTTTAAAAATATAGCGTTAAACTTGGCAAGTTCCCTGTGGACGAACCGGACTTACTAAAAACTACACTACTGTATGATTAGGTACACTGCCTATAAGTATTATAGCAAGGTTTAGGTATATCCACTCTATAAATAAATAAATAACTTGTGTAAAATTGTATCGTATTTAATAGTATTTCCTAGTAAAAATTAATATTATTTCTTATATACCTCTACGCACATCAACTATTTTTGGCGCCACTGCCGGGGAACAACACTTAACGCCGAAGCGAGACGCTATTAAAAAAAATTTAGTTTTTAAGTTATTTTTTTTTTACATAAGTTTTAACTATCAAAAATATAAAAACATAAAAAATATATATCTTTAAGTCTTTAAAAAAAGTATTTTTAGTTATAAAATACTAATAAGTAATTTTTATTCAAAATATAAGTTTTAGTTATATTATAAAACATTTTCTATAAAATAAAAACTAAAAAATAAAAAAAATAAAAAAAATAAAAAAATAACTGAACCTGTAATATTTCGACCTGCACATCAACTGAACCTGCACCCTCCGCACTCGCGGAGTTTTTGAACAGCATATATCAGCACTCGCGGAGCAGTCTGACAGACTGAAACATAGTACGTAATTAATACGAAATTAGAGTTAAATTATTTATTAATAATTAAGATTAGGGTTTAATTTAATATTAGTTAGTTTTAGATTTTAATTAATTTGTAATTTAAGTTTTAATTTAGTTTTATTAAATTTATAAACTTAATACTTTTATAAAATAAAAAATATAAAAATAATATTTTTACAACTTTAAGTTTTATTTTTATTTCGCATTTTTAGTCGTTTATTCGTAATATTTGTATTTTCGCTCGTAATTAGTTTAAGACTAGTATTTGCCTTAGTTTATTTTTATTTTTAGATTCTTAGGCTTTGCCGTAAAATCCCTGAAGTGCTTTTTCTTTAGACTAAGATTTAGGTGCTTTAGAATTTTGCGACGCTGTTTATAAATTTTAGTTTTTTTAAAAGTTTCGACGCGCTACTCTATTTTTATTTTCGACGCCTTATTTTTCGACCTTTTATTTTTCGACGTTTTTCGACGCACTCTTTTTCTTTCTTATTTCTCGCTGCTCTAGTTTTTAGGACTTAGAATTTTCTCTATTACTTCTCTAAAATTTCTTTAAAAATCAAAACGAAAAATTATTTTAAGCGGTTAAATTGATAGACATCTAAAATTTTCTGGTTCGTAGTAATAGTTGGATTTGTTAGTGGCGAGTTGTGGGCTTCCGATTTAAAGGGTCCTAGCTACCTGTTGCATCTATTGGCTATTCGAAACGTGGGAAAAATCAGAAAAGTCTATTAATTTGATAACTTATATAATTTTTATCTTTTAAAACTAATAGGATATTCTGTGAATACACCAAGCAAAACGTTCACCACCTTTCATACGTTCACCACCTGTAACTCGATCAAGACATCTAGCCAATATTGTTGCCGTTGATTTTTCTTTAGAATCGTCATCCAGTCGACCAAGTACTCCAATTCAAATTTCCGATAATCCAGTTTTTTAAACCCGACCTCACAATTGAGAATCCGGAGGATATTCAGGGACAATTCAGAGATCCTGAACCATTAATCTTTCCTCCGGAACCACCAATCATTCAAACAGAGATTGTCGAGGAACAAACCATTAAATCAGAATTCTCTAGTAATTCAGATTCAACAAATTCAATCATGGAAAATCTGGAACCATTAAGTATGGAAGACCGAATGAGGGCTAAACGCACTGGCCAAGGTCATGCAATTACTCAACCAGACATTAATGCGCCAGATTATGAAATCAAAGGACAAATCCTACACATGGTAACTAATCAATGCAAATTTAGTGGTGCGCCGAAGGAAGATCCAAACGAACATCTTCGTACCTTTAATAGGATCTGTACTCTATTTCAAATCAGAGAAGTGGAGGATGAACAGATCTATCTCATGTTATTTTCCTGGACTTTAAAGGGAGAAGCCAAAGATTAGTTAGAATCGTTACCTGAAGGGGCGATTGATACATGGGATGTGTTAGTTGAAAAATTTCTTAAACAATTCTTTCCGGCATCTAAAGCCGTAAGACTTCAAGGAGAAATTGTTACATTCACACAAAAGCCAAATGAAACTTTATATGAGGCGTAGACAAGATTTGGAAAGTTATTGAGAGGATGTCCGCAACATGGTTTAGACACTTATCAAATAGTACAAATATTCTACCAAGGATGCGACATCACTACAAGAAAAGACATCGATATAGCAGCTGATGGTTCCATTATGAAGAAAACCGTAACTGAAGCTAACAAAATTATTGATAACACTGCTTCCCACTCACATGAGTGGCACCAAGAAAAAGATATTGTTAGATCATCTAAAGCGGCTAGAGCCGATTCTAGCCATGACTTTGATTCCATTTTCGTAAAGATAGATGCTGTCGAAAGACGAATAGAAAAGATGACTAAAGATATTCACTCACTATGAATTAGTTGTGAGCAGTGTGGAGGACCACATTTGACAAAAGATTGTCTCAGTATTGAACAAACAATGGAACAAAGAGAGAATGTTTTATACATAAACCAAAGGCCTAGAAATAATTATCCGAATAATTATCAACCGCCAAGACCAATTTACAATCAAAACCAGAATTATAACCTAAATGTTCCATACAACAACCAACAAGGTCCTAGCAATCAACAAGTATCCAATAATACTTACAATCAGCAAAGACCTATTTTTCAAAATAAACCACCACAAACCGATGATAAAAAGCCAAATTTAGAAGATATGATGTCAAAACTAGTTGAATCTCAAACTCAATTTTTCACATCTCAGAAACAAACGAATGAACAAAATGCCCAAGCATTTAGAAATCAACAAGCTTCTATTCAAAATTTGGAACAAGAAGTAAGCAACCTAGCAAGGTTGATAGGTGAAAGAAAACCGGAAAGTCTACCTAGTGATACAAATGCTAACCCCCGGAATGAAACAGCTAAAGCCATTACCACAAGAAGCGGTATTACACTTAAACCACCTGAAATACCTGAAATTTCTGATGACTCTATTCCTACTCCACAAGAACCACAATATGAACAAGATAAGAAAAAAGAACCGATAGTTGAAAAGGTTAATGAAGATAACACAGTTAAGGCTAAACCTTATGTTAAACAATACCAACCACCACTTCCTTACCCGAGTAAAATGAGAAAAGAAAGACTTGAAGCCGAGCAATCCAAATTCTTGGATATGTTTAAAAAAATAAATGTCAATCTTCCTTTCATTGATGTAATTTCAGGAATGCCAAGATATGCTAAATTCTTGAAAGATCTAATCACAAATAGAAAGAAAATGGAAGAACTCTCGGCTGTTACAATGAATGCTAATTGTTCTGCAGTGTTGTTGAATAAGATACCAGAAAAATTATCTGATCCATGAAGTTTCACAATTCCATATTTTCTAGGTAGTCTTAGTTCAATAGAAGCATTGGCAGACTTAGGTGCTAGTATAAATTTAATGTCGTATTCACTATACGCTAAACTAGACCTTGGAGAATTGAAACCAACACGAATAAGCATACAACTAGCCGATCGATCAGTAAAATATCCTACAGGGATAATAGAGAACATGCTAGTTAAAGTTGGTACTTTAGTATTTCCAGTAGATTTTGTTATTCTGGACATGGAAGAAGATTCTCGAGTTCCTCTCATATTAGGAAGACCATTCTTAAACACGGCTAAAGCAATAATAGACGTGGTTGGTAAGAAACTCACCCTAAGTATAGAGGACGAGAGTGTTACCTTTTCTGTTGATACAGCCATGCAACAACCGCAATCTGCAGATGATACATGTTATTATATTCAAACTATAGATTCACATGCAGAATTGTTAGAAGAATTTCCAGAATCACAAGGAACAAGAGATGTTCGTTAGGAGAAGGAACTGAACCAATCGATGAAACCGAAATGTTAGCTACACTTATGGCTAATGGATATGAACCAACAACAGAAGAAATTCAAATGCTAAAAGAGGAAGACAAATATCGATACAAATCATCGATAGAAGAACCACAGTCATTAGAGTTAAAGCCACTTCCAAACCATTTGGAATATGCTTATTTACATGGTGAATCTGAATTACCTGTAATAATATAGTCTTCTCTTACGGAAAATTAAAAATCTCAACTCATTTCTGTGCTAAAAGCTCATAAACCAGCTATTGCATGGAAGATTCATGACATTAAAGGCATAAGTCCTTCGTATTGCACACATAAAATCCTTATTGAAGAAGGTCATAAAACGTATGTGCAACTCCAATGAAGACTAAATCCTAATATGCAAGATGTTGTTAAGAAATAAATTATTAAACTGCTAGATGCAGGCTTAATTTATCCAATCTTTGATAGTCCATGGGTAAGCCCAGTTCAATGCATACCTAAGAAGGGTGGCATGACTGTCATCACAAATGTAAAAATTGAGCTTATTCCTACTAGGACTGTAACCGGATGGTGTGTTTGTATTGATTATAGAAAATTAAATGACGCCACCAGAAAAGATCACTTTCCCTTACCTTTCATTGAGCAAATGTTGGAAAGATTAGCCGGAAATAGTTACTATTGTTTTCTTGACGGTTTTTCCGGATACTTTCAAATTCCAATAGCACCCGAGGATCAAGAGAAAACCGCATTCACATGCCCTTATGGTACTTTTTCTTACAAACGCATGCCATTTGGACTTTGCAACGCCCCTGCAACCTTTCAAAGGTGCATGATGGCGATTTTTCACGACATGATAGAAGAATGCATGGAAGTTTTCATGGATGACTTTTCAGTCTTCGGTGATACATTTTAATCATGTCTAGTTAATATTGAACGAATGCTTATTAGATGCGAACAATCAAATCTAGTACTTAATTGGGAGAAATGCCATTTCATGGTTAAAGAAGGCATCATTCTTGGTCATAAAATTTCAAAAGAAGGAATTGAAGTGGATAGAGCTAAAGTAGATGTAATTGCTAAACTTCCACATCCCACCAATGTTAGAGGAGTTAGGAGTTTTCTAGGGCATACCGGTTTTTATCGACGTTTCATAAAAGATTTTTCTAAAATTGCCACTCCTATGAATAAACTCCTAGAAAAGGATGCTTCATTCATCATTTCAGATGAATGCATCAAATCTTATAATATTCTTAAAGAAAAACTCACTAATGCGTCGATCATGATAACTCCAAATTGGAATCTACCGTTTGAACTTATGTGTGATGCAAGTGATTTTGCAATGGGAGCCGTTTTAGGACAAAAGATTGAAAAGCGATTTCAACCTATCTATTACGCTAGTAAGACGTTACAAGGAGCACAAACGAATTACACAACTACTGAAAAAGAACTCCTTGCTATTGTCTTTGCTTTTGACAAATTTCGTTCATATCTCGTTCTAGCTAAAACGGTGGTCTATACCGACCATTCTGCTCTTAGATACCAATTTTTGAAACAAGATGCTAAACCAAGATTAATTCGTTGGATCTTACTCTTACAAGAGTTCGATATTGAGATCCGAGACAAAAAGGGAGCAGAAAATCTCGCCGCTGATCATCTTTCTCGTCTTGAAAATCCTGAATTAGAAGTTCTAAATGAATCGGCCATACAAGATAACTTTCCTGATGAAAATCTATTGAAGATAGATTATAGTGAAATTCCATGGTTTGCAGACTATGTAAACTACTTAGTATGTGGATTCCTTGAAAAAGGATTGTCATACCAAAAACGAAAGAAATTCTTTAGCGATATAAAACACTATTTTTGGGAAGATCCACATTTGTTTAAAAGTTGTCTCGATGGAATAATACGCCGAAGTGTATTCGGAGATGAAGCCAGTCAAATCTTAAACCATTGTCACACAGGACCAATAGGAGGGCATTATGGGCCTCAACTTATAGCAAGAAAAGTCTACGATGCTGGATTCTATTGGCCTACAATTTTCAAAGACGCACACCTTCTTTGCAAATCCTGTGATGCATGTCAAAGGGCCGGAAAAATAAGTCAACATGATGAAATGCCACAAAATGTCATTCAAGTATGTGAAGTATTTGACATTTGGGATATTGACTTTATGGGTCAATTTCCAAAATCTCATAATAATCTCTACATTCTCGTTGCCATTGATTATGTATCTAAATGGGCGGAAGCACAAGCTCTCCCAACTAACGATGCACGAGTTGTAGTAAACTTCTTAAAATGTCTTTTTGCAAGGTTCGGAACACCGAAAGCTTTAATAAGTGATCGGGGTACTCATTTATGTAATAATCAACTTGAGAAAGTTCTCAAAAGATATGGAGTAACTCATAAAATCTCAACCGCTTATCATCCACAAACAAGTGGACAAGTTAAAAATACCAACCGAGCTTTAAAACGTATTTTAGAGAAAAACGTAGGATCAAATCCGAAGGAATGGTCCATGAAATTGGAGGATGCACTCTGGGCTTTTAGAACAGCCTACAAAACTCCAATTGGAACCACACTTTTTAAACTCGTTTACGGAAAAGCATGTCTCCTTCCAGTAGAAATTGAACACAAAGCATTTTGGGCTTTGAAGACATGTAATCTTGATTTACATGAAGCCGGACGTCTATGATTAAGTCAACTAAACGAATTAGAAGAATTAAGACTTGAGGCATATGAAAATTCCTTAATCTATAAGGAAAGAACGAAGAAATGGCATGATAAAAGAATCAGAAGTTCAAAAGAATTTAAGGAAGGAGATAAAGTTCTTCTTTTCATTTCACGATTCAAGCTATTTCCTGGAAAATTGAAATCAAGATGGTCTGGACCATTTATAGTCAAAATAGTTTTCACATACGGAACAATAGAGTTAATAAATTCAAATGGAATTGAATTTAAAGGTAATGGTCACGGAGTTAAACATTACATAAATGGTCCGATGGAAGTTGACAATGAAGTCAATCATAATTTCACCACCCAAGAAAACCTTCAAAATGAAAACATAAATATGTTATCAACAACATATGAAAAAAAAAATTGAAAAATAGGGAGGATTCAAATTGGAGTGATGAAGAAGAATTTCTATACAAATCTCCCATTCCAAGAAATGAAGAAAAAGAAGTTCAAATAGAAGTGAAAGAACCAAGAAAAGAACACTCGAAAAAGGTTAACAAACTAACTCGACTTACTAAAGTAGGAGACCCGGGTAAATTTATCATTTCTTGCTTGCTTAATAATGGTGCTATATATAATGGACTCACAGATTTAGGAGCAAGTGCAAATATTATGCCTCTTTCCTTATACAAAAGATTAGGTGTGGGTAAATTAAAACCAACCAAAATAGGTGTTCAATCATTTGACCTAACTATTAAACACCCGGTTGGAATAGCCAATAATTTACTTGTTAAAGTGGGAAGTTTGACCTTTGTTGCAAACTTCATAGATATTAATATGGAGGAAAACCTTGATATTCCTCTAATTTTAGGTCGCCCATTTTTAGCAACCACCGAAGCATTCATTGATGTAAGAGAAGGTAGAATGACACTTAGGGATGGTGATAAATCGGTCACCTTTGTGAACCAAAAGTCTAGATCTCCACCAACCAAAACTGTTAAACCAATAAAAACGCATAAGTGTGGGGAAGATGAAGAAACACTTAATGATGATCCGATAACAAAGAACCCCGTTGATGATACGAAATTAGATGAGCCCATTTTTAACAGTTCAACGAAGAAACTTTATAAACGGATTCATGATGCTAGGATTAAGTGAAAGTTTAAGTTATGTAACCGATTAGTATCCAATTTATCGCCAAAAGAAAAGACGATGTTAGTTGAATTTGTGAAACTTACGGAGGAAATCAACAAATGGATTGAAGCAAAAGTCAGAGATATACAAGTTGTTGATGAACCAATTGACAATGAAGTTAATCACAAATTCGATACCGCAGCTAACTAAGTGTAGGGAGAATCGAATCTTTTTAGGGTAATATATATTTATGTTAGAGTTAGATTTTCTGTTTTCGTGTAGTTCCGAAAATGGAATCCGTATGGTATTTCCCTAGCAGACCCTAAAGAACTAGTCTTCTCCCCCCATTCTGAATTTTTAATTTTTTTAGGTTTTACGAGATGAAGAATTCCTTTGATCTGAACCATGGTCTAATGCTACACGCTTTGATTACTAAACGTAATAATGACACACTCCCGAGTGACCTGGTGTCAGTAATAAGAAGCAGATGTGACGAAGTAAGGAAAGAACTCAGAAAAGATCATCATAAGACACATTTTGGTAAAGAAAAATCAAAATCCGCAACAAAAAGAAGAGCACGACAAGTTGAAAGATGTTATAAATGCGGAAAATGGTCACACGAAGGTAAATGTTTGAACAATCAAACATATTCAAATACAGAATTTGTTAATCTATGCAGAGAAAGACCGTTCATATGTTTAGAAGAAAAGATATTGAAGAATCGAGGTTACGCTTACGTAGCTATGGAGAACCAAATCACACGACTCTCTTATGAGTCGGCTAAAGCAGGTCTCTGAGAATTCTTTCTCACAGGTAAGTATGTACAGTTTTTATATTTTTTTATTGCTTTTAACCTTTTGATAATAAACGCTGAATCATTCGCTATAAAGTATTAAATTGGTATTCAATAAAATTAGGTATGCGTAACCGAAATTATTGATATCATACAAAAATTTATTACATCACTGCGAAATTTACCGTTTATTCTTAAGATATAAATATCTTTAATTAATCAACCCAAAATATTTCAAAAATTCGTCAGGAGTAAAACTAGGTCGTTGAACCAAAATTACTTTATCGAAAAGAGGGGCGTATTTTTTTATAATATTTGATTGATTAAAGTGGGATAAAAGACCAAAAAGATTTTTAATTTTATTTTTACCTTGTTTTTAAAATTAATATATAAATATTAAATTAATATTGTAAATCTTTTTAAATCAATATATTTAAGTTTTTAAGTATTTTTAAAAAATTAATATTTTTAATATAAGTTTGTATGTATAAAAACAAAAATATAATATAAGTTTGGTGTGAATTTTTAATAATATGAATTTTTAATTTTATGCATTTTAAATTTAAGTTTGGTGTGAATTTAAAAACAAAAATTTACTTTATTTTATTAAGTTAAAATTTTGATATATAAAATTCGTCGTGAGTTGAAAACTAGGTCGTTGAATCGAAATTGCTTTACCCGAGGGAGGGACGAGAAATTTTATTATCATTATTTTTAATCTTATTGAATTAAAGTATGCCAAAAACATTAAAAAAACCAAAAATCTTTGCTTTTAAAATAAACGCCAATATGTTTGGAAACTTTGGTAAAATTTAATCAATTTTCTACGCTAATCACCCTCAATAATTTAAATTGTTACTTATTTCTTGCAAATGAGGGCATTGCAAGATCTTAAGTGTGGGAAGGGGTTAAATTCTTTTGGATTTTTTAAATTTTTTTGACTTATATACTTGGTTACCATTAAAAATACTAGTAACGCAGTAGTTGTATTAGAATCTAGTGCTGTCTGATAATAAAGAACAGCCCTAGTCTTATATACTGACTACCCAATTCTAGTAAAATTTTTCAAAATTTTCAAATAAATGACTTCAAAATCATGTTTATACATATTTATAAACGATAAAACTAGGTGTTAACACCGAAATTATTGTTACCTCGGAAAGGACATAAATTGAGAAACAACCCAAAATGTTAGAATTCATTTAAAATGGAATAGAGGACAATAAAAAGGCAAAGAAAGGAAAATACAAGCCAAGTGTGGGAAAAATTTACCATGATATTTAGAACATATATCACGTATTTTTGTACAAATAATTGAAGATACTTTTGTTTTGGACAAAATTAACAGTTTTACCCGATAAATTGTAATATATTTGAAAGAAAATATGGATCTACACGATGAATCAATTCCATCATTAAAAGGAAGTAAAGTCTTCCGAAAAAGACACGCGCTTCTTAATTTAGGTCAAGAAGTTGTCGTCCAGACCAGTTGTAGAGTCTACGAAAAATCTTGAAAAGTTTTCTCGAAAATCAGTTGGAAATCCACGGACCTCAGCATCAAACAGGGTCGCCATGTGGTCAGACTTATCCTAACCATGAGAGGATCTGTCTCGTAAAATAGGGAGGGCTCCGTGCAAATTAGCTTGATAAGACTAATGAATCAGACCCCCAGAAAAGGATAATCTCCTTAAAGATCAAAAATCAGCTTTTAAGCCTGATATCACTCAATCCTTGAGATTGACCTTAAAGATAGAGAATTACAAACTCATGGAATTCGATGATATCTAAACTCGAACTTGAACGAGAAAATATTTTGATCAAATTACAAACCGATTTGTTTTCTTAAAACCCATTTTCAATGCGTTCATTACCATTGAACATAAAATCCTGAGAATTCACTGGAATTCATTAGGTCACCTGAACCAAATCGGGTGTCAACCGTAAGAACGGTGGTTGCATAGCATGGTCGAAGACAGGACCTTGTGCCAGACCGAAAAATTATAGGGTGATCTTTGCTATTTCTCCTACAAAGGATAGTAATTTCATCCAACATGTTGTGGACCATAATCAAAAGCATGTCACGGGACATTACCTTAACAGTTGCTTGTTCAACGCTTTCCTTTACAACCGGATGGTAGTTTATCGAAAGGTAATATACAGAGCAAGTATACTGGACGTGTTGCTTTCCTAATACAAGGTTAGCAAGTGGGTGACACAAAATCGCAAGTTTTGAGCTAAAATTTTTAAATATGAAACCCACACAACCCACAAAAACAATTTGCAAACACCGGTGAAGGGTTATTCCGGAAAACTTATCTAAGGTAAAAGCTAGATTGAATTTTCAAAATATCAAATGTTTTCATAAAGATCCAATTTCCTAAAGGATCTAAATTTTCATAGTCATGTGAAACTGTAAACCACATCGTTACTATCATTGTTCATACCGCCGTATTGAAATCATTGATGTACAAAGTGTGAAGAATAAAGAAGTGATTCAAGTATGTTTTTATTCAAAGTACTATATTGCTTGAGGACAAGCAATGCTCAAGTGTGGGAATATTTGATAATGCTAAAAACGAACATATATTTCATAGCATTATCCCTCAAGAAAGACAAGCTTTTAGTTGCAATTGTCCTATTTACAAGTGATATTCGTTTAAATAATAAAAGGTGAAGACAAAAGGCAGATTCGACAAATTGAAGACGCAAACGACTAAAAAGCAAAAAAGTACAAAGTACAATCAAAGAGGTTCAAATTATTTATGAGAAACGTCTCAAAAGTACAAGAGTACGAGCCGCAAAACGCAAAGTTCAAATTATTAAATCGTACAAAAGGACGTTCGAAAAACCGGAACCAGGACATGAACCAACTAATAACGCACGACGCAACGGACCGAAAGTTACAAATTAATTATGTATATAAATATAATATATATAATTTACATAATTAATTATATATTATATTATATTTATATATTATAAAAATAAACGTTGGCAGCCTAGGATCCAATTTGTGTGAGCTGGAATGCGAACCTCCGCACTAGCGGAGTTTAGAAGGGTAAAAACTCCGCACTCGCGGAGCTGCACAATAAAACGTGGGCCTATAAAAGGCAACAAATTCTGCACAACGAAAACACATCTTTTTGTAATCTATCTCTCACTCTCTACGTAATATATATATATATATATATATATATATATATATATATATATATATATATATATATATATATATATATATAATTTTAATTTTAATTTTAATTTTAATTTTAATTTAATAATAATAAGGGTATGTTAGCGAATGTTGTAAGTGTTTAAGTCGAAATTCTGTCCGTGTAAAGCTACGCTATTATTGGGGTTTGGATAAAAGAACGACTCTTATGGAAATTAGACTATGGGCTATTAATGGATTTTATATTAACTTAACGATACCTCGTTAATTTAATATAAAGGTTATAATTTGACGTATTTATAAATAACCACATACGCTTAATCGGGTACGGTGGTTGGGATATTTATAAATACCAATAATTGTTCATTTTACCGGATACGGAACTGGATTAATAGTTAATGGATTAGTTGAAACAGTGGATTACATTCAAGGGTAATTGGTGTAATTGTTAACAAAGTAATAAAACCTTGGATTCACGCAGTCGATAACCTGGTGTATTCATTAAACAAAATATTAAGACCTTGTTACAATTTAAATCCCCAATTAGTTGGAATATTTGACTTCAGGTATAGGGATAATTTGACGAAGACTCTCGTACTTTATATTTATGACTGGTGGACTATTATAGACAAAACTGTATGGACATATCGAATAATCCAGTACAAAGGACAATTAACCCATGGTAATAAACTAAAATCAATACGTCAAACATCATGATTACGGAAGTTTAAATAACCATAATTCCTTTATTTCATATTTAATTGCACTTTTAATTATCGCACTTTAATTTATTGTCATTTTAATTATCGTACTTTTTAATTATCGCAATTTTATTTACCGTCATTTTATTTATCGCACTTTAATTTATCGCACTTTAATTATTGTCATTTACTTTACTCTTTAAATTAAGTCTTTTATATATTTAATATTTTACATTAGGTTTTAACTGCAACTAAAGTTTTTAAATCGACAAACCGGTCATTAAACGGTAAAAACCCCCTTTTATAATAATAATAATAATACTTCTTATATTTATATTTATATTTATATACAAATTTAGTTTTAAAAATATAGCGTTAAACTTGGCAAGTTCCCTGTGGACGAACCGGACTTACTAAAAACTACACTACTGTATGATTAGGTATACTGCCTATAAGTGTTGTAGCAAGGTTTAGGTATATCCACTCTATAAATAAATAAATAACTTGTGTAAAATTGTATCGTATTTAATAGTATTTCCTAGTAAAAATTAATATTATTTCGTATACACCTCTACGCACATCAAGTATTTTTGGCGCCGCTGCCGGGGAATAACACTTAACGCCGAAGCGAGACGCTATTAAAAAAAATTTAGTTTTTGAGTAATTTTTTTACATAAGTTTTAAATATCAAAAATATAAAAACATAAAAAAATATATATCTTTAAGTCTCTAAAAAAAGTATTTTTAGTTATAAAATACTAATAAGTATTTTTATGCAAAGGGGTAAGGTGATTGCTTATTCCTCGAGAAAACTAAAAGAACACGAGAAGAACTACCTAACTCATAATTTCGAGTTGGCGGCGGTGGTTCATGCATTGAAAATTTGCCGCCATTATCTTTATAGTGTTAAATGTACTGTTTATTCAGATCAATAAATTTTAAAATACTTCATTGATCAACGCGATTTAAACAACCGTCAATGGCGATGGTTAGATTTGTTGAAGGATAATGACCTCAAGATACTTTACCACCCGGGTAAGGTTAATGTGGTCGCAGATGCGTTAAGCCGGAAGAACCAAGTTCTGAGTTTACAAGTAAAATCGTTACGAACGATTCTTTCAAATGATTTTCTCGAGAAACTCGGTGAGGTGCAAATTAAGGCGATTGTTAATCATAAGTGTGAAGAGCGAATCCAAGGACAAACGGAGTCGATAGTCCTAGGCATGCATGAGTTGTTGTGTTTTCAAGGGCGAGTGTGGGTGCCAAAATTGGGTGGCCACCGCACGGTGCTAATCGATGAGGTGCACAAATTGAAGTATTCTATTCATTCGGGTGCTACAAAGATGTATCTTGACTTGAAGAAAGAGTATTGGTGGCCCGGTATGAAGCGTGATGTGGTTAAGTATCTTGAGCAATGTGCTACTTGCTTGCAAGTTAAGGCCGAGCATCAAAAGCCTTAAGATATGGTGCAACCGTTAGAGATCCCGAAGTGGAAGTTGGAGCATCTTACCATGGATTTTATCACTAAGTTGCCAAAAATGGTGAGAGCCCAATATGATACAATTTGGGTAATCGTTGATCGGTTGACGAAAAGTGCCTTGTTCCTTCCTATACGCGAGGCGATTTTGTCGGAGATGTTGGCAAGGTTGTTGATTAAAGAGGTGATTTCGAGACACAAGGTACCGGTTTCTATTGTTTCGGATCGAGATACGCGGGGGTTAAGTTTCATACAGAAATGGGTACCCAAGTGAAATTGAGCACCGCTTTTCATCCTGAAACGGACAATCAAAGCGAAAGGACCATCCAAACCTCGGAGGATATGCTTCGTTCATGTGTGATTGAATTTAATGGAAGTTGGGATGAGCATTTACCATTGGTGGAGTTCTCATACAATAATAGCTACCATTCTAGTATTGGAATGCCACCGTATGAGATGCTTTATGGGCGACGATGCCGAACTCCGATTTTTTGGAGCGAGGTGGGTCAAAAGGAAGTTGGTGGTACCGAAGTGGTTCTTGAGACCAACCAAAAGATTGATGTGATTCGTGCTTGCCTCAAGGCGGCACAAGACTGACAAAAGTCATATGCGGATAAGCGTAGGCGACCTATTGAATTTAATGAAGGTGGCATGGTGATGCTTAAGGTGTCTCCATGGAAGGGTGTATTTAGGTTCCGAAAGTGGGGAAAACTTGCTCCTCAATTTATTGGACATTTCAAAGTGTTGACACGAGTTGGTGAAGTTGCTTACCGTTTGGAGTTACCCGAAGAGCTTGCGAGAATCCATAACACATTCCATGTTTCCTATCTTCGCAAGTGTCTTACGGATGACTAGATGTGGGTACTGATGAACGAGATTACTCTAAACAACAAACTAGAGTATGTGGAAAAGCCGGTTGCTATTCTTGATGAAAAGGTTAAAGAGATTCAATATAAGAGAATTCAGACTTACAAGGTGCAATGGCGTCACCGAAAGGGGTCCGAATGTACTTGCGATCCCGAGGAATTTGTGATGGAGTTTTTACCTTATTCACATGCGGCGTGGATCGTGGGGACGCGATCCGATTCAAGTGAAGGAGACTTGTAATGATCCAAAATTTCAAGGAAAGACACTAGTAGCGCCGCTGCTAGGTTCAGGAGCGCCGCTCCTGGACGAGGAAAAGTTTGAGTCTTTTGTTAAATTGTGAAATAAAAGAAGGGGGCTTTTTGTAAATTGTGAGGTTGGTTTTGGAGGACTAAATGAGTAGAATCTAACTCTAATCTCTCATTCTTCACTCTCCTAAACACACACAAACTAGAGTGAGAAAGTTCTTGTGAGAGAGAGCATGGTTTGGAGAGAAAGAAGGTTGAATCTCACGAAAGTGCAAGTGTTAATCTTGTTCATATTGCTTCTAGTTACGTGGTGATACTAGTGGGAAGTCCTAACTCCAATTTTCATTCTATTTAAGGTTAAGGTTTAGAGTTGCATGTTCTTGATTTAGCTCATCTAGCTCACAAATGGGTGTTTGAAGCTAGTATGGGTGTTGATTGACCCTTGTTGGTGGGTTTTGGGTTATAAAGTGTTTTGGTCATGTGTAAACTTTTAACTTAGGCATAATCACAAGTATTAGTAATTTTTTTGGTGAATGGAACCCAAATGGGTGTTCTTGGTACTTGATTTTTAGGTGTAAACCCTAATTGGGTCAAAATGGGCCATTTAGTCAATTTGGTCATGAAGTGCTCCTAGCACTTGAGCATAAGATGTATTGGGATGAGTTTGGGACCAAATCACTAGCTATTAGTGATTTGGGGGTATTTGGGTCATGTTTGACCTAGTTGGTAGTTTGGGTGCAATTTGGGTCAAATGGCACTTAGGAAATTTATGAGTCAAGCTACTAGTGTTATAGCTTGATATTGTGAATTATGCTAGGTAACTCACTTTTGGAGAAATCTTGAAGTCCTAGCTTTGTCAGTGACTCATCTAGTGGTTCAAGGTGAGTGGAATATTTATGCATCTATGTGTATAATTTACTTGCTTGAGTTTGTTGTGGTTTAGTGTTACCACGTGTGTCGGGGTGTACTAGAGTGCTACCACGTATGTCAGGGTTTCATTCAAGTTCATGTATCGACACCACATAGGTCTTATGGTGAAACGTGTGTCGTGACACTGCGGGGTTAGTGCAAAACGTGAGTCATGACACTAACGATTGTTGTGAATGATCGGTGGTTCTTCTAAGGAACCACTCCCTAGTGGAAATGGTTAACCATGATTGTGTTGGACTTTTGTGCGTGTTGCGTTTAGCATGGTATTTGTATTAATTGTGATAGGTGATTGTGGTGCTTAGTGTTTATACATATAATTAATGGTTGTGCGGTAAGTTAAGTTAGTAAGTTGTATGCATACTTGTATACTTATTCTTCTCACTAAGCGTTGCTTACTCTCGATGTTTTTACTATTTTTATAGATTGTGGAACCTCGAAGGACAAGGGTAAGAGTTTGGCCTAGCTTGCTTGTGGTGGATTTGGAAGGCACTTTTGGTAATGGTCCCGACGGTCATGCTCATTAAGGGGTCATTTTAGTTAAAATAAATGGTTAAACTTATGGGTCATGTTGTTGCAATTAAAGTAATTTTTATGGTTGTGTAAGACTTAAATGTGGATACAAATGTATTTTGGGTCTTATTGAACTTGTGCTCGGGATCTTGAAGTGTGAACTTGTGTTTGAGTATTTGAGTTGGGATTGATACTTAGTCAAATTTTGAAACTGCAGTTCCCAGGTACAGGAGCGCTACTTTTAGGGGCAAAAGCGCCGCTCCGGGTAAGCATTTGGTGGTCGTTTTGATCAGACGGTAAAAGCACCGCTTTTGGCAATAAAAGCGCTGCTCCTGTTGGAGGTACGCCGCTCCTGTGTAAAAAAAAAACTTTTGTCGATTTTTAATTAAACGGTTTGGAGTCGTTTCATATTTCATTTTATTTTTGAGAATCATAACTCACCTTATACTAATGTCTTCTCAAATTCATACTCATTTTTCGTTTTAACGTAATGAGGACATTAGTTAAACTTAAGTGTGAGGTGGGTGTATGAATTCTTGTCGGTATTTTAAACCTGGTTTCGTTTATTTTGAACTTTAAAAAGCGTGAAACATCATGTTTTAGGCCATTTTTGGGAAATTTTAAAATATTTATGGCTTAATTCGTGATTTCAAAGAAGCCAATATCTTAAGCTGTGAACATTGGCAAGTAGTTACCCATGAATTGACGAGTACAAAATAAAATTTACTAATTTTTTTCCGCCCTACTCCGAAACCGGGTTTAGTTAGCTCGAAAATTATATTTGTTCCGTGTTGTTTTCCAAATCCCAGGAAAACTGTGGGTGACACTAGCCTTAACCCAAAATACGTTCATTACCATTGAATGTGAAATCCTACGAGTACTTCAGAATTTAATAGTAGGTCACCTGCACCAAGGTGGGTGTCAACCGTATGAAGGGTGATCAGATCGCATGGTCGAAACTGGGCCATGCGCTAGATCGAAACATTTTTAATAGGGCGATCCTCATTGTTTCTCCTAACAAAGAGAATGTTGTTTCCGACAACTTTTTATAACACATAGGATGTTTCCATTCAATCCTTAAGGAAGTCAAGTCTTCCGAATGACACACTTGCTGATTTATTTCAGAAGATGTAGTCCAGACCAGTTGTATTTGTATGGTGACGAATAATCTTGAAAAGTCATTGCTAACATCGACTGGAAATCTACCAGGCCTCAACATCAAACAGGGAAACTGGTAGTCAGACTTATCTCAATGAGGGAGATCTATCTAGTCAAATGAGGAGCGCACCATGATATACAAAATGTCAGTGATTGATCATGTCCCAAGTTGGATAACCTCCGGAAAGGTAAGATATAAGCTTTTAAGACTGATGAACCTCAAGCTTCATGATTGATTTAACGGATTAGATGATCACCTCATGATTATCGATGATATCTTGACGTAATGTGTATCCTCTTAAGAACATTATTTTCTTACCGACATCTCGTGATGTTAGGTATTTGTGGGAGGCATTGGCTTCAACAATCGCGGGGTAGCCCATATGGTTCGTTGATTCTTCGTTCATGACTTCCACTTGTATCCTGGTTCATATTGATGAAAACATTTTAAGGTTCGAGACTCTTTTACACTTATTTGGATTATATATTTGATGCATTTCATTCGGTTTATTAGTCTGTGCCGAGTACATGTTTGGGAAGTTAGAGTTTTTGGGATTGCAACTGGAAGTCATATGGTTGTTATTTTCCTCCAAAAACGTACCCACGCTAGTTGCTTGATTTGGTTCATGTTCGATTGGTTCTAAATATTCTTTTTTGAAGACGTAAATACATGGTACATGATATTTTTTGAGTCGGTATTTCTTGAGGACAAGCAAGACTCTAGTGTGGGGTGATTTGATATTGCATAATTCAACAATATTTATCTTAGCAATATCCGTCATATTTTGGTCCTTTAGATACGGTTTGGAGGCTATTTGTTGTGAGTATTAGTAAAGTTGAAGAATTGGAGCTCGTGAGTTATTTATCGCGAAAATCATGTTATTTTGTTTGTATTATCGAGCCTGTATGTTGTAATGAGTTAAAAGTTAGTTACCGGGGTGTTTTGTGGTTCAAAAGTGTTACAAAAGTCAAGAAAACGAGGTTTAAAAGGTGCATGACGCGCGTAATAGTTCTCACGGCGTGCACATACGAATAATAATGAAACAGTGGGATTACACACTACAAGCACGACGCACCCCCATGTAATTTCAGCACACATGTTTTCATTTAAAGGCGCGTGTCGCGCTTTTTAAATGGTGTGGCACGATGGAATTTTACGAAGACCGCGGCGCGGTTGTGTGATGGCGCGGCACGCAAGTTCGCTTGGCGGGGTTTAATCCGAAAAAATTAGTAGTTTTAATAACATGAGTTTTACCCTAATTGCTCATAGTAACATCAGCCTTTTGGGAGCAAAAAGGGATGATTTTGGGTGGTAAAAGGAGAACTCCAACACCACTCAATCATTTCAATCATTACAAGATTAAGGATCAATCTCTATACTATTCAAGATCATTATTAGGTTGATTTATTTGCAATTAACAATGAATTATACTTTAATTTTTATTTTGGTTTCGTTTATTGTTAAGATTGTTGGCTAAATCTTTTATGTCTACTTAGGCCAAGTGCTATGTTCAATGCTATTTTGATTGATTGATTGATACACATATGATGTTTTAATGTTTTGAGTAAATTGGTTTCTTATTGATGTTATTGGATTAAATTGATTGATATATACAATTGTCCTGACAAAGTGAACACTAGATGGATTCTGTTGTGTATGTTTTCAATAACTTAATCTATTGCTAGTGAAATTGGTTGTAATTGTCTGGTTTGGTGACACGGATATAGAGTCCGTTACAACTGATTAAGGTGGTAATTTGGGTTAGGTGATCTGGGCAATTACTGGACCAAGGGGTTGAATTAATTATCCATTAATTGAAATAAGTATTGGTTGTTTGTTGCTAAAAGAGAACTCTAGGTAACAACTCTTAACCTTAATTCAGTAAATTTACATAAGCACAAACAAAGAGGTCTTTGGTGAAAGGGAAGCCTAAGCCAATAAATCCTAGTATGAAAAGTTTCTAAAAGAGAACTCTGGGTGCACAGGTAGAGTAAATTGCATGTGTGTTGATATTTAATCAGGACTTAATCTTAATGCATCCAGCATAGTGAATAGAGCCTAGGTTGACATACTTCCCATTATCTGATTCAAATCTATCTTATTTCGTTTTATTAATATAAAACACCAAAAATATTGTTTTTACTTTCTCACTTCTCTTGATTTGGCTAATCGTTAAATAGCCACCAACAATTATTCGTATCTTCCTTTATTTCATTTTCTGTTTAGTAAATTACATTTAGTAATTTAATCTTGAATTGCGCTAAATACTGTCCTTGGAACGATACTTGGATTTACCAAAATATATACTGCTATATGATCTGGTACACTGCTCGTTAGTGTGAATGTTAATAAACGATATTTTCCTAATATAAACAATAGACGCGATTTTACACATCACCTGCGGATATACGTATCATTAATAAATAAATAAGATGAAGATGAACATGCGATAAACCACTTTAAGAATCGTGAAAAAATTGATTAAACAAAAAATCCATACATGTACTGTCTATAAAAAAATAGAAAAAATTCCTGTAAAATTCGTCTAAATAAAGGTTTAAAAAAACCAACTAAGCTTCGGAGGTTGTCTTCTTTTTCCCATTTTATTTTGTTTCTTGATCGCCTCTTCATCTCAATAATTTTTACAATTTATGAAAATATGTATTAATACATATATATTAAATATATATTATTTGTGTTTAAAGAATGTCCGTTTAGCTAATTTTACATGTTAAGTTATTAAATAATACTACAAGATAACGGTTATCTTAGGACACCCATAAGTGTCCTAAAATGGCCATTCTTATGATCTTTGGCTTGAAAGGACCTTCTGAAGGGTGGCCTTATCTAAGGCCATCCTATTAATAAAAAAGTGTCGTAAAAGCCATATATAAGCATAAGACATTTATTTGAGTCTTATAAACAACATTGAAAGGGTCCTTACTGAGTGACATATTTGGACACTTTATAATATTTTGAGACGCATAAAAGAGTATTTAAAACACTATATGACACTAGAATTTTATTGTTAGACCATATTAGGACTCCAAAAAACTGTTCTAATATAAAAATAAACTATGTTAGTACCAATAAAAAGGTCTTAAAATAATTATAAACTATTTAAGTACCAAAAAGGGTCTTATTATAAACACATAGTAGGTTAGTACCAAGGAAAAAGAGTCCTACTATAAAGTTAACTTACTTTAATACCAATAAGAGGGTCATAAAATACCGATGTCCTACTTACGACCACAAAAAAGGTCTCAATATAACTAGATGTTAATTTACTACCACAAAACGGGTCCTAATATAAGTAGATGTTAATTTAGTACCACAAAATTGGTCTCAACATAAGTAGATGTTAATTTAGTACCACCAAAAAGGTCATAATATAAGTAGATGTTAATTTAGTACCACGAAAAGGTCTTAATGTAAGTAGATGTTAATTTAGTACTACAAAAACGCGTCCTAACAAGTCATAGGACTTTCGAATATCCAGTTCTTCGGGTCCATTTCGAGTTTTGGGCCAGGTTATGGTAATTAGGCCTTTCGAGCCCAGTTCAGATAATTGGGCCTTTTGGGTCCGGTTATGCTAATTGGGCCTGTCGGCCCGTTTTTGCTTATTGGGCCTTTGGAACCATTGTGCTATTTGCCTCATGGGCCTGCTTCAGCTATTTGGGCCTTTCGGGTCTGCTTCAGCTATTTGGGCCTTTTGGGCCCATTTCATATCTAGTTTTCTTTTGCATCAATTTATTATTCATTAAAATTACAATAATTTTGAGCTTTTAATTTACAATAACAAATATTAAATATAAAACATAATATTGTTTCAATCCAAATAACATCAACACAAACATGTTTAGCATCAACATAAACATCTCAAGCATACAAACTCATAAAACATTCATAATCGAACATTCATAATCAAACCAACATTAAAAGAACACCCAAAGTCTTCAACCCTCCACTATCTATCTTGATCAATCATCATGTACCACCTACAATTAAACCATCCATGTATAAGCATAAAGGTGCATATTATAAAAATTAGTCTTAATTATTACAAATTTAACAAGGACATACCTCGATTAACGTAGTAGGCTAAGCAATAGACATACCAATGATGTCATGAATGTACCTCAATTAATCATATGGCCTAAACAAACCTCTATCTTTTTTAATGGCCACTTGAACCTCTACCTTACACCAACAGGTGCAATTTCTGACCCCAAAACAACCGTAGTTGGATCCATGCTCTTCAACCTTCCCCTTGCTACCTTCTCGTTGTGTGTAATGCTTTTTATATAAACTTCGTCTCTAACCTAAAATTTATTTTAAAAAAAACATTTATGAACGCTAAAAGGGTAGAAAAACAGTAAGCTATTAAATTGAAACATATCTTTAAACGTTGAACACCTAAACCTTTATCATGAACACCAGAACCATTATTCTTCCCTGCCAACCCGACTTTAAACCTTGCATTTTCATCAACAAGTTCTGCTTTTTCAAATTTCAGTTGAGCATTCTCTTTACGAACAACTGATAGACCAGGTAATACACCCCACAAATCTTTAGATCGAATACCCAGTCCATATGTTTCCATAGAACTATATTTATCTTGACCTATTACCTTAGAAAAAACATCTTCTGATCTAGGTGTATCAGTTGCATCATCCACAAGTTTCTAAGTAAGTGATTTCATTCGTTCCTGCATAAAAAACATAATATTTAAACAGGTATATAAATATATGTCATGTAACATATAACGGTATGACATGAGACATGATTCTACACTGATATTCGATATATGCAATGCCCAATCACACTATAGCCGAATCTCACCCAGATATTCGATATATGCAATGTTTAACGTATAAATGCTATACTAGGATGTTGGGATTTTGACATTAAGACATAATGAAAAGTAAGTGGTCACTATTAATTGAAGAATTTATATATATTCACCTCAAATAAAATGGCTAGAAGATTATCAACATCCTTACATCTGTCACATTTTTATCTTACCCTTAGAAGTGTCAACAACAACTAATTGACTTAAAGATATGGTTAACATAGATTTTCTTTTATCTCTAGAAAGTTCAGGTTGTAAGATTACATAACCCAACTGAAGCGTAGGAATATATCACAAAGGTAAAAGTCACTAAAAGTCTACTTAAATGCAATAAAAACCTCACAAGTGGTTTATGGTAATTAACCTATAAATATACATCTACTGATATCATGTGTAAGATATATTTGATCCACTTTTGAAAAACATGTCTTAAACATATCCACTCGAGTAGGTTCTTTTCCCACAGTCGTCTGCAATGAGTAAACACGAGGTAACTATCAACAATGTATATTCAAAAGCTATACTATATTAATAATTTCTCCATGATATTACCTTTAGTCTTCACGAATTCTTGCATAATTTTTTTTTTCGATCACTTACATCAAATTCTTGTTAGCCCTATTGACTTTATTTTTTTTTTCGCATATCGCTTGAAAAAGAAAATATGTTAAATATCCTAATATGAAAATAAAATAATAAAAAAAGTTACACCAAGTGTAAGAATATTTCATACCATAAATCTTTCTCTAGTCCAATATGCAAGAAGTCTTCTCCAATGTCTTTTGGTCCGTTCTAGAGGTGGTGAATTTAATTGAACCTCCATTGATACAGACGGATCAAAGTAACAGTACTTTAATCTCGCCCTCCAATTTTTCATTTTACTTCCAAATGACTGGAGTATCCAAGAATCAGCAGTTGGTGGAATATCAAACTTTGTCTACAAATTATAAAAAGAAAAAACTTATCACATGAAAAGAAAAAAAGCTTATTATCATACAGATGTTATAATATGTACCCTTAAGAAGTTTATCAATGATTCTTTTTTTTCAGATTTAACTTTATTCCACGATTTATAAACTGGACAAAACAGGTAAGTCTGCGTTAAGTGACCAACAAAATGGCTGAGTTTACTACTATGTTTACTAATCGGCTGTCCATGTTCATTAACAACAATAGGAATTCGAACTGATGGCTTTCGTTTCCAAATTTTTCTCATACGTGTAAATCCTGTTACTCTATTGACTCGTTTATCTACAAAATATGTGCGCTTGATTTACAATTAATATACTAAATAAGAAACAATATAAATCAAATAAACAAACCAAATTAGAAAAACAAAGAATAACCAGATTCATCTTGTTGTTGTGTGGTTTGCTGCTCATCTCTGACAGTTGTGTCATTCACATTTAATTCTTTACTCGCATAATTGTCATGCATATAACAGTAAGGGATACTTAAAGTTATTACAATACATTATTTAACATAATAAAAAGAATCAAGCATCAAGCAATATAGAACAAATAAACCTTCTTCAATAGTAGTTGATGCTCTTCAAGATCTTCATAATAGCAAGTTCCATATATGTAATCATCGTATTCATCGCGTGCTTTATAGTCGGGCTCTATTCATTTCATTATCTCTAAGGCCCTCAACTATATCTTCTTCATGTCTAACTTTCTTGTGTCTGGACTCAAATTTTTTGTCTGAATTTTGATCGAATACAGTCTTTGAAAAACGTCTCATATAGAGGTCAAAACCTCACAACGAAATCAATTAATATGAAACGTTTATAATCCATATGAACGGGACATTTTAGTTGGTATCCGAGCGTTGGTCTTAGAGAACCAGAAATTTGCATTAGTGTGTCTTACCGAGTTGTTAGGATGCATTAGTGAGTCTGGACTTCGACCGTGTTTATTTTAAAAACGATTGGTTGACACTTTTTGTTGGAAACTATATATTTTTACATGTAAATATTATGTGATATATTAATCTCTTAACATGCTTGCTATTGTATGATAGATGTCTACTTCTAGTACAAATCCTATCGACTCACCTAAAAACAATGAAGAGTCGAATGTATTTTGGGAAGATTCACAAATTCCGGAAGAAGAAGGAGAAGAACCGGAAGAAGAGGAACCAAAAAAGAGGAACCGGAAGAAGAGGAATCGGAAGAAGAAGATTCGGAGGAGGAAATAATAAAAATCACAGAAAACCGATAAATAAAAGAAAATCTTCAACTAATGGACCAAAGTTAAAAATGGTCGATGGTGTCTCCGCTGAGGAGGAAAAATATTGGGAAAACTACCAATTTTCTAAAGAATCAGATCCCGATGAGGATTCTGATGAAGTAATAGAAATTACCGCGGCCCAATTTAATAAAAAAAGGGGAAACAATAAGGGAAAATCTATTAAAATAGAGAAACCTGATCCAAAACCCGATGAACTATATGTTTACATGAAATACCCTGATGGAATATACTGTAAACACCCGTATTTCTTAAATTTTAACTATAACCTGGGAACATCTAAGCCACCAACTTTTTCTAGACCATTTGTAAAAAGGATGGCTCGTATTAGAGGATCACCATTTATCCCTAGGAAATTAGCAAAACGAACCGAGTCCGAGGAGGACGAAACAAGTAAGTCTGAATAAAAGAGTTGAAGTCATTTACTCTTACCTTGTCTTGTAATATATGTATGATAATGTGCTTGTACTTTTATGCTATATGTAAAATAGTGGTATGGTATGATTGTAAAATATTGTATCAAAAGTTTAAGCGTGAAATGTTAATGAATTAAGTTTTTCATGATAGAATATTATTTCGATAGTAGTAGTTAATTTTTGCGCTAGCTATTAAGTATGAACTTTAACGGGTAGGTACTACCCGAACTAAAATTATAAAATGCTAATATGAAGAAAAAGCTTTTATAAATATGTTCATATTATGCTACGAAATACTATTGACTACTCCTAATATTCTATATGATTAACTTAACTCTTTTGGCTATTTTTGAAGGGAATGGCACCGACTACTCGACATAACTTGAATATGAGCGAAGAAGATTTCTGTGCATTCCTTGCTGCAAACATAGCCGCAGTACAAGCTACAATGCAAAACAACAACAATAACTCAAGGTCTAGCAGTGGAGTTAACTCGACAGGAAACCATGTAGGATGCTCCTACAAGGCTTTCACTGCCTGTAAACCTCTGGAATTCGATGGAACTGAAGGACCAGTCGGACTGAAATGATGGACTGAGAAGGTCGAATCTGTGTTTGCTATAAGCAAATGTGCTGAAGAAGACAAGGTAAAGTACGCCACACATACCTTCACAGGTACTGCGTTAACATGGTGGAACACCTATCTCGAACAGGTGGGACAAGATGCTGCTTACACACTATAGTGGTCAACATTCAAACACTTGATCAATGAGCAGTACCGTCCAAGAAACGAGGTCAATAAGCTTAAGGCAGAGCTTAGAGGATTACGAGCACAAGGATTTGATATTACCACGTACGAACGACGATTCATAGAGTTGTTCCTATTGGGTCCAAGAGTGTTCGAAGATGAAGAAGAGCAAATCGAAGCGTTTGTAAAAGGACTACCAGAAAAGAATTCAGGAGGATGTGAGTTCAAACGAGCCCACCTCCATACAAAAGGCAAGTCGAATGGCTCATAAACTAGTGAACCAGATTGAGGGAAGGATTAAAGAGCAGGCGGCCGAAGAACATGAAACAAGTCAAGAGAAAGTGGGAAGAAAACAGTGACAAGAGTCACCAATACAATAACAACAATCACAATCACAATCGCAATAACTATCACAACAACCGCAACATCAATTACAACAACAACAAATGCAATACCAACAATAATTACAACAAACGGCCCAACAACAACAACTACAACAACCGTCCCAACAACAATAACAACCACAACAATTCCAACAACAACCATTTCAGTAACAACAATGGCAACAAAAATCAGAAAATTCTGTGTCAAAGGTGTGAAGGGTACCATCCGACTAGTTACTGTTCGGCATCATGTACCAAATGTAATAGAAAGGGTCATGGTGCGATGAAGTGTGAAGCTCACGGACTAGTGGTTAAAGGAACAAATAATGCCCATATTACTTGTTTCGGATGCGGGAAGAAGGGCCACTACAAAACTATGTGCCTAAATCAGGAAAGTAATAAAGGGCAAAACAGTGGAAGAGTCTTCAACATTAATGCGGTAGAAGCGCAGGAAGACCCGGAGCTTGTTACGGGTACATTTCTTATTGACGATAAACCTGCTTATGTTTTATTTGATTCGGGTGCGAATAGAAGCTATATGAGCAGAGATTTTTGTGCTAAATTAAGTGGTCCATTGACGCCTATGAATTATAAATTTTTACTCGAATTAGCAAACGTTAAATTAATTACAGCAGATAAAATATGTCGGAATCGAGAAATTAAAATAGTTAGCGAAAAGTTTAAGATTAATTTGATACCAGTAGAATTGGGGAGTTTTGTTGTAATAATCGGCATGGATTGGATGGTAGAGGTGAAAACAGAGATCGTTTGTTACAAAAATGCGATTTGCATTATGCGCGAAAAGGGAAAACCCTTAATGGTGTAAGGAGAAAAGAGCAACGCGAAGTTAAATCTTATTAGTAACCTGAAGGGGCAAAAGCTAATAAGAAAAGTTGCTATGCCATTCTAACACACGTCGAGAAAGTATAAACTGTAGAAAAAAACATCAATGATGTTCCCATCGCAAAAGAGTTTCCCGATGTATTTTCGAAAGAATTACCGAGACTACCTCCATACCAATCCGTTGAATTTCAAATAAATCTTGTACCAGGAGCTGCACCGATAGCTCGTGCTCCTTACAGACTCGCACCTAGTGAAATGAAGGAATTACAGAGCTAATTACAAGAACTTTTAGAGCGTGGTTTCATTCGACCAAGCACATCACCGTGGGGAGCTCCTGTTTTGTTTGTCAAAAAGAAGGATGGCACATTCAGGTTGTGTATCGACTACTGAGAGTTGAACAAACTTACCATCAAGAACCGTTATCCACTACCGAGAATTGACGATTTATTTGATCAACTACAAGGTTCTTCAGTTTATTCGAAGATTGATTTACGTTCTAGGTATCATCAAATGCGGTTGAAGGAGGATGATATTCCGAAGACTACTTTTAGGACACGGTATGGTCATTACGAGTTTATGGTTATGCCGTTTGGTTTGACTAACGCACCAGCTGTGTTCATAGACCTCATGAACCGAGTGTGTGGACCATACCTTGACAAGTTTATCATTGTTTTCATCGATGACATACTTATTTACTCAAAGAATGATCAAGAGCACGGTGAACATTTGAGAAAAGTTCTAGAATTGTTAAGGAAGGAAAAATTGTACGCTAAGTTTTCAAAGTGTGTATTTTGGTTGAAAGAAGTTCAATTCCTCGGTCACGTAGTAAACAAAGAAGGTATTCAGGTTGATCCGTCAAAGATTGAAACCGTTGAAAATTGGGAAACCCCAAAAACTCCGAAGCATATACGTCAATTTTTAGGATTGCCTGGTTACTACAGAAGATTCATCCAAGATTTTTCCAAAATTGAAAAACCCTTTACTACATTAACACATAAAGGGAAGAAATTTGAATGGAAGGATGAGCAAGAGAAAACGTTTCAATTGTTGAAGAAAAATTTTGAAAGGACCCGTCCTAATCCATCCGGACGAAGTCCATATCGATTATAAACGAATCACAACAGTTGATTACATCGCAAGGTACTTGACCTCTATATGATACATTTTACAAACATTGCATTCGTTTTTGAAAAGACAATATTTCATTACATCGAAAGTGGACGGCATGCATACCATTTTATAATATATCCAACTATAATTGACTTAATAATAATATTAATGAACTCAACGACTTGAATGCAACGTCTTTTGAAATATGCCATGAATGATTCCAAATAATGTCTCTAATATGAGTTAATGCACAGCGGAAGATTTCTTTAGTACCTGAGAATAAACATGCTTTAAAGTGTCAACCAAAAGGTTGGTGAGTTCATTAGTTTAGCATAAATAATCATTTCATAATTTTAATAGACCACAAGATTTCATATTTCTAGTTCTCATAAACATACGTCCCATGCATAGAGACAAAAATATCATTCATATGGATTGAACACCTGGTAACCGACATTCACAATATACATATAAGAATATCCCCATCATTCCGGGATCCTCCTTCGGACATGATATAAATTTCGAAGTACTAAAGCATCCGGTACTTTGGATGGGGCTTGTTGGGCCCGATAGATCTATCTTTAGAGTTCGCGTCAATTAGGGTGTCTGTTCCCTAATTCTTAGATTACCAGACTTAATAAAAGGGGCATATTCGATTTCGATAATTCAACCATATAATGTAGTTTCACTTACTTGTGTCTATTTCGTAAAACAGTTATAAAAACAGCGCATGTATTCTCAGTCCCAAAAATATATATTGCGAAAGCATTTAAAAAGGGAATAATGAAACTCACCTAATGTATTTTGTAGTAAAAATACATATAACGATATCGAACAAATGCAGGGTTGGCCTCGGATTCACGAACCTATATCAAGTATATATATTAACACCTCTAATTGTACTCGAACATATTTATATATTAGATTTATATATTATAAATGTTATCTTAGTAGATTAGATGTTTCATTAGGACTTAACTAAATGTATTTATTTTGTATGCTTTAAAGAAGTAAATATATTAATATAGTTTTTGTTAAGTATATTTTTATATGACTAATTTTCGTAGTCATATTGATATTAATATTAATAGTAGTATTGATAATAGCAATTTAGTTATAATGATAATAATAATACTACTGGTAGTAAAAATAATAATAATACTAATAATGATAGTAATAATAATAATAATAATAATAATAATAATAATAATAATAATGTAAATTTCTAATAAAGATAAAGATAATAACTTTACTAAAAATGTTAAATTTTGATATAAAAAACAAAATGACAGGTTTAATAAAGATAATAACTTTAATAACTATAGTTATAATGATACTTTTAATAGAATAATAATAATAATAATAATTTTAATAATAATTATAAAAATGATAATTTTTGTAAAAAAATATAATAAAGGTAGTAGTTTTTAATATTACTCATAATATTTATTTTAATGATAATAACGTCTTTAATACTTATAAATATAAATATGACATTAGTAATAATAATTATAATTCTAACAATCATAATAATAATAATTATAATCATATTAATAATTAATAATTAATAATACACATAATTCTAATAATAACAATAATAATAATAATAATAATAATAATAATAATAATAATAATAATAATAATAATAATAATAATAATAATAATAATAATAATAATAATAATAATAATAATAATAATAATAATAATAATAATAATAATAATAATAATAATAATAATAATAATAATAATAATAATAATAATAATAATAATAAAAGTAAGTGTGTATATCCTTAAAGCTTTGTCAAAAAAAAAAAAAAATTTGTTTCAAACGGGACTCGAACCCAAGACCTCACGCTCACACAAACAACTCAAACCACTCATTCAATCTTGTTTTTCTGAAGTTATTTGCAACCCAATATATTTAACCTGGTTATTTGTCTTGTTCCAACCCAATCTTTCGGCCCAACAGAGGAGGGCAGCCCAACATTTTAACTGAAGCCCAACCAGATTTATTGTTAAAAGAAAAGAAAGAAAAAAAAATGTTTCAACCTAGAATTGAACCCACGACCTAACGTTAAACACCCATACATCCAAACCGTTCCTCTATCTGTTTCACTTCTATTTTAATACCTAAACTAATTCATTTAATCCCATTCTTTCTGTCATCTCTTCCATCATCTTCAATATCATGTCCATTACCATTTAATTATTAACATTATTATAATCTAATCATAATCTTAATCATAATAATTGATAATAATAATATTAATAATAATAATAATTATAATAATAGTGATAAATATAAATGTACCTTAAATATAAACAAGTGTTTATTGTTTCGGTTCTCGACAGGAAGAAGAAAAAAAAAACAACGATGGCATCATCATCATAATCATCATATCTCATTCATCATCATCACAATATCATCAACATCCCATCATCTTGATCGTTAATCTCGTCGACACTATAACAGCCGTATCATCAACATCATTTCGTTCATAATCACCATCATCATATCGTCTTCTACATCGTGCCTCAACTTCATTATCATGTCATCATCATCAGCTTTTCGTCATCATCATTTAGTAATCATCATCGTTCATCCTTACATCGTGACTTTCATCATCATCATCATAATCGTGTAACATTATCATCTTCATAACTGTTTTTATGATCTTTATTACCACCATATACGTCATCAATCTCTGTCATCATTCATCTTTACCATAATGTACACATCGAAACAGGAACCGTATGTAGTTCACGATGACGGGGGTGATGGGTTTTTCTAACATCACAGAAAAGAGAGATGTAGATGGGGATGGTGAGGTCGCGGTGATTTGCATATGAAAATCGTTTATAAACAACAACAGGATTGACAGTTTGATGATGGTGTTGCGATTATGATTGTGAAACAAAACAACACAAAAAATATATATATATAAATATATATAGAAAGGTGGTTAGCCGGTGGTTTGAAGTGGAGGTGGTGGTTCGAGGTTGTTTACGGCGATGGTGTTGTGTGGCCGGAGGTGATGAAGAGGATGCCGGTGGTTTGTTATGTCTTCTCCTCTTCCTTTGATACATAAGTAAATATATCTATAGTCTATATATATATATATATATATATATATATATATATATATATATATCATTTAATATATATAATAATAATTAATATTTAATAATAATTATAATATTTAATCTTTGTTGGTAAATGATTGGAAACACAGTAAAGTAATGCATATGACTTTTCTTCTGCCGACACTCTTCATGACCCGTGTATCGTGCACTATTTGAAATCGGGGACGGATAAAAGTCTCCAGAAAAATCCCAAATTTTTACAGTAATTATCTTTATTTATTCTTGTAATTATGGTATAAAATTTGGTCATTAATTATTAAATAAAAATTACATCAACTGTCCCTCTCAATTTTGGGTAAAATATAAAAAGTGTTAAAATTTAACGAGTAGCTCCTAAATACATATTTAATAAGCCTAAAAATTATATAACACATTTTCGGATCACCGTTTATTTTAAAATCACATAAGTTCATATTTAGACTTACTTAATATCAATCAGAACATCAAACGAGTAATACAATCATTTAATATTTATTTCTAATATATCTTATATTTAAATATGTATATCATATTTTTTTTTATTCTTTGTTGATTCTAACAACTACATCATTTAATAATTATATTTAATATACATTAAATATACATATAAATTCACTTTCATAACAATTTAATTATATCATATTTTATTTTACATTTTTAGTTCTAACGATTAAATTGTATATCAATATTTTCAATTATTATATATACATATATTTATTTATATATACGTATATATATATACATATATATACACACATTCATTTACAATTAATTGCTCGTGAATTGTCGAGAATAGTCAAAGGACAAATGCACTAATGTAAACTGTTCCAAAATTTTGAGACTCAACATCATAGACTTTGCTTATCTTATCGAAATCAATAAAGATTGAAGTTTAAATTTGGTCGGAAATTCTCGGGTCACTACAGTACCTACCCGTTAAAGAAATTTCGTCTCGAAATTTAAGTGAGGTCGTCATGGCTAATAATAAATATGTTTTCCTGACGAATATGAGCTGATAAATAGAGTTTTCATCTTTACCGAATAATACAGATAAAATAATTTGATTATTCGAAGAGCACGAATGAAACTATCATGAGAGAGGTCCCAACGGGCATCGTCCACCTTCGCCCAAAAACTTGCCCAAATTTTTAGCCGTTAGTAAAAAAAAAATTCCAACGGCTATCCCAACGGTCATTTTTACACTATATAAACACCAACCATATACTTCATTTTATACACTCAAACATATATTTCTTTTATATTTCCATCTTTCTCAAGATCAAAATCAAACACTCCCAAACTGCAAAATGTTAACACTTCCCCCAATGATTGTTTCATTCGATGTTCATTACAGAGGTGATTTCCGTAATCAAATGAAGGAATATTAGTGGGGGGACAGTATTTTGTTTGAAGATATCGGCATTCGTGATGTTGGTTTACAAGATTTGCTATCCTTTCTGAAGGAAAAAGTTCCGTGTGAATTCACGTCTGTGTTCTTTTATAGAGACGATTATGATGCAGATTGTAGGGCAAGTTTTCTGTGTACCGATGATCAATGGTATTTTATAAAAGATACCATTGAAGATCACGGTAAACACATTTCTTTGTATGCGGTTCTTGAAGATGAAGAGACGTTGGGTTATCGTTACCTCGATGAATCAGTTGAATCAGCAGTTGAGGCATCAAGAGAAATACTGATGTCTCCAGAGTACCTCACGGATGGTGAAATGACTGGTGAACGCTACTTTGCAGATGACAATTGATGACGACGAGTAGTTTGATTGTAATCTTTTAATTTTTAATTGTCATGATGTTTTGATTTTTAATTATTGTAATTTCAGTGTTGTTGTCGAGTTTTATATCTTCCTTTATGTTTTGGAGCTCTTCGTCCTTTTAATCTCCTCTCGATCTCTAGTAAAACGAGTAATGGTCTGGAATTTGTAAGTATGGAGTTTTGAATGAATTTAATGTTATAATCAAGAAAGAACGTAATAGCACGATTTGATTCGTCAAATTACCAGAATCATTGAGGATAGAGCTATCAAGAATATACTTTCTTGATATGTTCTGAAGTTAATTAGAATGAAAGAGTTATGTAACATGACACAAGATGGTGGTATGATCTACTGTGAACCATCATGTCCCATTAGAACTCAGCATGACTTACTGTAATATAATCACGTTGATCAAGTGTCATTATATTATACTAACTCATGTCAGTTCCCAACATTACTTCAATAACATTCATATTTTAAGCTCGAAAGTTTACAAAATATATCACCTAATAGTTTTTATATGATGTAACACTGATATCATGAAGAGATTAATGATTTCAGATAAGAATACTTATGAAAATATCTTCAGAAATATGGAGGATATTTATAATGAAAGATACGATGATATATTGGAATTTCTAAGATCAGAGGAATGATAGAAACTATTGTCTGCAAGGGTTTAGAGTAAGGAGCAAGATATTCACTAAATACTTTAGTAGACATTGAATCATTTGGTTTCTTTGAAGTCAAACTTATTCTTTGTGATTTGTCCATGGCTTTCTTCCTAGTTTCGCATAATCTGCTTTTCGGTACTAAATTCTCTATTGAATGTTTCCAATATAATGATACACAGGAAGCACGAAGAGGTATAAAATTTCGTACGAGAATATTTATGAAAATATCCTCAGAAATATCGAAGATATTGATGATGATATTTTGGAATTTCTAAGTTCGATGGTTGGTGGAGAAAGATTTTTCGCAAGATTTTAACATGACTTCTGAGCAAGATATTCTCTAAGGATTTCAACGGATCCAGAATTATCTGAATTCTTTGAATATAGGGTATGGTCCTTGTATTTGTCCTTGGTCTCCTTCATGGTTAACTCTATCCGTTTTTCAGTTCCAACGTTTCTGAGCTTTTCCAACATATTATTCTTTATCATCAAACTTCCGACGACCAAGGTCGTTTACGGTTGCCTACAGTTTCTGCTGCTTCATTCAGCTTTTTCAAAGTTCAATGTATTGATTCGTAAGCTGGGTGCCTTTTCAAAATTTCAGAATGAAAGATCATAATTCCAAGAGATAAATGTTATATGGATACATATAACTGTTGATGTAGATATGCTGTAAGTTTTCAAAGTACTGATAGCTGATTCCTGGTAATTGGTATGGCAGTTCTCGTTACAAGATGCGGATGAGTATATGATAGGGTTTCAATGAATAAATATAATGATTTATCAGAGAGATTTAAACCAAGAAGCAACGAGGTTGCTGGGACGTCTGCTGGTAATATGGTAAAATATGAAAAGTTCCCCAGTAACAATAAAAGAGCACGTATATATATCAAGGTTATAATAAAGTTGTTTCGAATGAAAAGTCAAAGTTGACTTGTTGGAGCTGTCACAAAATTGGCTAATTTGGAAAGAGATAGCAAAGTTATTTTCGATAATAATAACGCTAAAGGAATTAGCACAGCTACGCGTTAAACGTTTACTCAATTTTCGAGAGTTTTCAGGTGCATAACAATATGCATCGATCTTTTCTTCCATAGGTAATGTGCAGTTGGTTCATCCTTTCGATTGAGGTGTTTTCAAGAATCATGAAAGGTTTGAACGCAAAATGTAATCGTGAAGATATAAATGATGTTTAAGACGAAATCAAGTGGCAACTTGAAGAATTGTTTAGTTTTATATGTTATAAACAATATTTTAATTCATTTTAATTGTCCGATGTTATTAGTCCACAGTCGATAGTCCACAGTTGATAGTGCAATCATTCATATATAGTTTAATATATAATATTCGAATTAATTAATACATGTCATGACCCGTATACGTCTCAGACTCGATCACAACTCAAACTATATATATTATTGTAGAATCAACCTCAACCTTGTATAGAGAACTCGATCATTACTGCATATAGAGTGTCTATGGTGATTCCAAATAATATATATAGATGCGTCAATATGATATGTCAAAACCTTAAATACGTGTCCCGATATTTAAAGTGCATAAAATAAATAACAGAAATTAAATAACGATAAATAAAGTGCGTAAAGTAAATAACAGAAATTAAATAACAATAACATAAAATTGCGAGAATTAAATTGCGAATAAATAAATTGCGATAATTAAATTGCGATAAATAAAATGTAATACGGAATTAACAGTTAGCTAGGAACAGTTAGCTAGGATTTTGTTAGCGTGGATTCTTAACAAAATTTCATATTGTTAATTAGTGTGTTTCTAATCGATTTTTATTGTGTCCATTTTTCTTCATTATGCCACTTGTTGGATTCTGATATGTCAAAATCCTAATATGAAATTTGAATTTGAATGAAAATAGTTATTCTATGATGAACGGATTCGTATAGCTGTGGTTGCAAGTAGGATAGTAAATGACTGTTGAATCATATTCGAAGAATGTACAGTGTAACTTATTAATGCGAAATCTAAATATTCCTCGGGTATTACCTACCCGTTAAAATATTTTCACCATTAACAGTTTGTACAATAAAAATTTTAAATTACAATCTTTATGAAAACATATATACATATATATTTTCTTCAGACGTAATTATGGATTTAATGAGTCAAGGTGATATTAAACTCATAAGATTTATGGCTAGAACTAGAGTACGTATTCTCTAAAATATTAGAGATTACATAATCACTATGAACGATTCGTAGAACGATGATTATGCTTGAGGTATAGATTGCGAGATTGAGACGTGTGATGCTGTTGTTGTTGTTGGTACTCCTTGGTATCCATGGTGCGTATGACGTTGATGTTCGGGGTATAGATTAAGATGTTGAGGTGTGGGATGCGGATGTTGATGTTGGTGGTGGTGATGTTACTGTTGACATTGATGGTGGTACTGGTTATGCTGCTGGTGCTGCTACTGGTGTTTGTAACCTTCGCACCATATTCTCTAAAGCCACTACCCGAGCACGAAGCTCGTTGATTTCTTCTATTACACCGGGATGATTTTCGGTTCGGACTAGCGGATAAATATAATCTAGAATTTGGTATAGTATAAAATCATGGCGAGACACTCTGGAAATGAGAGAAAAGATGGTGTTTCAAACAGGTTCACCGGTAAGTGCTTCAGGTTCTTCGCCAATGGGGCAATGTGGCGGTTGGAAAGAATCACCTTCTTCTTGTCTCCAATGATTGAGGAGACTACGAACCCATCCCCAATTCATCCAGAAAAGATGATAACTGATTGGTTGATCCATTCCGGTCACACTGCTTTCGGAGCTTGAGTGGGATTCCATTTCGAAATCCGAGTGACTTGAACTAATGACGAATTCCATTTCGTACGATTGGATAAAGAATTTTTAAATATGAAATGATTTTCTGGCTAACGGATGGTATTCTTAATTACATAGAATATCCATATATATAGAACAAAAGGTTTCGTAGATTACGGAGGGATTTACGGGATACGCCAGGTAAGGGTTACAGTAACAGATACGCTAAGATATGAATCTTGTCTATACACTATTCATGCAATCAATGCAGCAAGACGTGTCTAGACTAAGAATGATAAGCAGATAATTTTCTACACAAAATGAAAAGCAAAACTTTTTGACATGCAGACACGGTCAGAGTCCAGACTCACTAATGCATCCTAACGACTTATCAGTTAGACACACTAATGCAGACCTGGTTCGCTAAGACCACCGCTCTGATACCAACTGAAAGGACCCGTCCTAATCCATCCAGACGAAGTCCATATCGATTATAAACGAATCACAACAGTTGATTACATCGCGAGGTACTTGACCTCTATATGATACATTTTACAAACATTGCATTCGTTTTTGAAAAGACAATATTTCATTACATCGAAAGTGGACGGCATGCATACCATTTTATAATATATCCAACTATAATTGACTTAATAATAATATTAATGAACTCAACGACTTGAATGCAACGTCTTTTGAAATATGCCATGAATGATTCCAAGTAATGTCTCTAATATGAGTTAATGCACAGCGAAAGATTTCTTTAGTACCTGAGAATAAACATGCTTTAAAGTGTCAACCAAAAGGTTGGTGAGTTCATTAGTTTAGCATAAATAATCATTTCATAATTTTAATAGACCACAAGATTTCATATTTCCAGTTCTCATAAACATACGTCCCATGCATAGAGACAAAAATATCATTCATATGGATTGAACACCTGGTAACCGACATTCACAATATACATATAAGAATATCCCCATCATTCCGGGATCCTCCTTAGGACATGATATAAATTTCGAAGTACTAAAGCATCCGGTACTTTGGATGAGGCTTGTTGGACCCGATAGATCTATCTTTAGAGTTCACGTCAATTAGGGTGTCTATTCCCTAATTCTTAGATTACCAGACTTAATAAAAGGGGCATATTCGATTTCGATAATTCAACCATAGAATGTAGTTTCACTTACTTGTGTCTATTTCGTAAAACAGTTATAAAAACAACGCATGTATTCTCAGTCTCAAAAATATATATTGCGAAAGCATTTAAAAAGGGAATAATGAAACTCACCTAATGTATTTTGTAGTAAAAATACACATAACGATATCGAACAAATGCAGGGTTGGCCTCGGATTCACGAACCTATATCAAGTATATATATTAACACCTCTAATTGTACTCGAACATATTTATATGTTAGATTTATATATTATAAATGTTATCTTAGTAGATTAGATGTTTCATTAGGACTTAACTAAATGTATTTATTTTGTATGATTTAAAGAAGTAAATATATTAATATAGTTTTTGTTAAGTATATTTTTATATGACTAATTTTCGTAGTCATATTGATATTAATATTAATAGTAGAATTGATAATAGCAATTTAGTTATAATGATAATAATAATACTACTGGTAGTAAAAATAATAATAATACTAATAATGATAGTAATAATAGTAATAATAATAATAATAATGTAAATTTTTAATAAAGATAAAGATAATAACTTTACTAAAAATGTTAAATTTTGATATAAAAAACAAAATGACAGGTTTAATAAAGATAATAACTTTAATAACTATAGTTATAATGATACTTTTAATAGAATAATAATAATAATAATAATTTTAATAATAATTATAAAAATGATAATTTTTGTAAAAAAAATATAATAAAGGTAGTAGTTTTTAATATTACTCATAATATTTATTTTAATGATAATAACGTCTTTAATACTTATAAATATAAGTATGACATTAGTAATAATAATTATAATCCTAAATACATATTTAATAAGCCTAAAAATTATATAACACATTTTCGGATCACCGTTTATTTTAAAATCACATAAGTTCATATTTAGACTTACTTAATATCAATCGGAACATCAAACGAGTAATACAATCATTTAATATTTATTTTTAATATATCTTATATATAAATATGTATATCATATTTTTTTTTTATTATTCTTAGTTGATTCTAACAACTACATCATTTAATAATTATATTTAATATACATTAAATATACATATAAATTCACTTTCATAACAATTTAATTATATCATATTTTATTTTACATTTTTAGTTCTAACGATTAAATAGTATATCAATATTTTCAATTATTATATATACATATATTTATTTATATATACGTGTATATATATATATATATATATATATATATATATATATATATATATATATATATATATATATACACATTCATTTACAATTAATTACTCGTGAATTGTCGAGAATAGTCAAAGGACAAATGCACTAATGTAAACTGTTCCAAAATTTTGAGACTCAACATCATAGACTTTACTTATCGTGTCGAAATCAATAAAGATTGAAGTTTAAATTTGGTCGGAAATTCTCGGGTCACTACAAAGTTAACCACGGCACCAATATTGTCATTGCCTGAAGGGAATGATGATTTTGTGATATATTGTGACGCCCCAAAGCAAGGCCTCGTTTTTGTATTAATGCAATGAATGAAGGAAATTGCTTATGCTTCCAGACAATTGAAGATTCACGAGCAAAATTATACGACTCACGATTTGGAATTGGGCGCTGTTGTTTTTGCATTGAAGTCGTGGAGGCACTACTTATATGGGGTCAAAAGTATCATATATACCGATCACAAAAGTCTCCAACATATATTTGATCAAAAACAACTAAACATGAGGGAACGTAGGTGGATTCAGCTGTTAAATGATTACGACTTTGAGATTTGTTACCACCCGGGGAAGGCAAATGTGGTAGCTGACGTATTGAGTAGAAAGGACAGAGAACCTATACGGGTAAAAGCTATGAATATAATTATTCATAATAACCTTACTACTCGAATAAAGTAGGCGCAACAAGGAGTTTTGAAAGAAGGAAATTTGAAGAAATGAAATACCCAAAGGATCGGAGAAACATCTTAATATTCGGGAAGACGGAACCCGGTATAGGGCTGAACGAATTTGGGTACCAAAGTCTGGAGATGTGAGAGAAATGATACTAAGGGAAGCACATAAAACCAGATATTCAATACATCCCGAAGCGGTAAAGATGTACCGAGATCTCAAGAAACACTTTTGGTGGCCGGGTTTGAAACCCGACATTTCTATACACGTAGGAGAATGTTTGACTTGTTCTAAAGTTAAAGCCGAACATCAGAAACCATCAGGTTTGCTTCAACAACCTGAAATCCCGGAATATAAATGGGAAAACATTACCATGGATTTCATTACTAAATTTCCAAGGACTGCAAGTGGTTATGATACTATTTGGGTAATAGTCAATCGTCTCACAAAGTCAGCACACTTTCTGCCAATGAGAGAAGATGATAAAATGGAGAAATTGACACGACTATACTTGAAAGTAGTCGTCTCCAGACATGGAATACCAGTCTCTATTATCTCTGATAGGGATGGAAGATTTGTTTCAAGATTTTGGCAGACGTTACAACAAGCATTGGGGACTCGTCTAGACATGAGTACTGCCTATCATACACAAACTGATGGGTAGAGTGAAAGGACGATACAAACGCTTGAAAACATGCTACGAGCATGTGTTATTGATTTTGGAAATAGTTGGGATCGACATCTACCGTTAGCAGAATTTTCCTACAACAACCGTTACCACTCGAGTATTCAGTTACAACAGTTACGATAGAAAGTGCAGATCTCCGATTTTTTAGAGTGAGGTGGGGGATAGACAAATTACGGGTCCAAAAATTATCCAAGAAACTACTGAGAAAATCATTCAAATTCAACAACGGTTGAAAACCGCCCAAAGTCGACAAAAGAGCTACGCGAACCTTAAAAGAAAAGATATAGAATTTGAAATCGGTGATATGGTCATGCTTAAGGTATCACCTTGGAAAGGTGTTGTTCGTTTTGGAAAACAGGGGAAACTAAACCCGAGATACATTGGTCCATTCAAAATTATTGATCGTGTTGGACCGGTGGGCTTATCGACTTAAATTACCTCAACAATTAGCCGGCGTACATAATAGCTTTCACGTCTCGAATCTGAAGAAATGTTTAGCTAAAGAATATCTCACTATTCCTTTGAACGAATTTAAGATCAACAAAAAATTACAATTCGTTGAAGAACCCGTCGAAATAATGGATCGTGAGGTTAAAGGACTTAAGCAAAATAAAATACCAATCGTTAAGGTTTGATGGAATGCTCATAGAGGACCAGAGTTCACCTGGGGACATGAAGATCAAATGAAGAAGAAATACCCACACTTATTTCCAGATGATGCGTTAACACCTCCAACTTCTTAAAATTTTGGGACAAAATTTATTTAACGGGTAGGTACTGTAGTGCCCGAACTTTTCCAAGATTATATATTATATGATATTCATATTTACATGATTAAATATTTCCAATATGTTAAGCAATCAAACTTGTTAAGACTTGATTAACTGAAATGAGTTTTATGTAGACAATTGACCACCCAATTTGACCGGCGATTCACGAACGTTAAAACTTGTAAAAACTAAATGATGATATATATATATATATATATATATATATATATATATATATATATATATATATATATATATATATATATATATATATATATATATATATAACATGATATTATGAGATGTAAGTATTTCACTAAGCATTTTAACAATGGATTATATATGTAAGATGAGACTACTAACTATAGAATTTCGAAACTATATATATATATATATATATATATATATATATATATATATATATATATATATATATATATATATATATATATAATGATTATCATTGTAATAGTATTTTAACATATATAAATGATATTAAGATATATTCATACACCATGTTATCATATTAACATAACAATTTAACATATCATTTAAGTATAATAACAATGGATTAATTACATTTAAGAAGATCGTAAACTTAAAGGTTTCGAAACAACACTTACATGTAACGACTAACGATGACTTAACGACTCATTTAAAATGTATATACATGTAGTATATTAAGATGTATTAATACACTTTTGGAAGACTTCAAGACACATATCAAAACATTCATACTTATCAAAGTTGGTTACAATTGCATTCCCATTCATTTTCATCAACAATTCTACTCGTATTCAGTCAGTATTCATACTTGTATTATACCCAGCTCCTAGATGTATATACTATTAGTATATATACTTCAATAATCAGCTCTTAGCAGCCCTTAATGAGTCATCAAACAAGTAAGAACCATCATTCGGTAACTAGCAGGAAATATCTAACAAAAATACAAACTAATGGAGGCTATATGACAACACCATGGATCACGTTTTTAGGCACCATCATAAACACTTGCATTTTTTTAACTTTCATGCATCAAACTACTCTCTCTCAAGTTTTCTCTCATTGTTCTAAGTTTTCTTCATCATCTTCATCAAAATCTACATCAATCTAGCTCATAAATCCATACATAAATCAACTTACAAAACAACTACTCAAGAACACATCAAGAACACTTTCAAGTTTGGAAGTCTACTTCCAAACTTTCTAATCCATTCCAAGTAATCATCTAAGATCAAGAAACCTTTGATATTTACAGTAGGTTATCTTTCTTATTCAAGGTAATACTCATATTCAAACTTTGATTCGATTTCTATAACTATAATTATCTTAATTCAAGTAGTAATCTTACTTGAACTTATTTTCGTGTCATGATTCTACTTCAAGAACTTCCAAGCCATAAAATATCCTTTGAAGCTCAAGTTATTTTCTCATCATTTCCAGTAGGTTTACCTACTATACTTGAGGAAGTAATGATGTTCATAATATCATTCGATTCATATATATATATAACTATCTTATTCGAAGATTTAAACTAGTAATCACTAGAACGTAGTTTAGTTAATTCTAAACTTGTTCGCAAACAAAGTTATTCCTTCTAACTTAACTTTTAAAATCAACTAAACACATGTTTTGTATCTATATGATATACTAACTTAATGATTTAAAACTTGGAAACACGAAAAACACCGTAAATTCGGACATACGCCGTCGTAGTTAAACCGGGGGCTGTTTTGGGTTGGATAATTAAAAACTATGATAAACTTTGATTTAAAAGTTGTTCTTCTGGGAAAATGATATTTATTATGAACATGAAACTATATCCAAAAGTCATGGTTAAACTCAAAGTGAAAGTATGTTTTTCAAAATGGTCATCAAGATGTCGTTCTTTCGACTGAAATGACTACCTCTTACAAAAACAACTTGTAACCTGTAACTCCGACTATAAACAATTACTTTTTATGTTTATTTTCAAAAAGTTAAGTTTGATACGAAATCATAGCAATTTGATTCACTCAAAACGGATTTGTAACGAAGAAATAATGGGTAAAACAAAATTTGATAATTTTACTTGTTTTAGCTACGTGAAATTTTGTAACAAATCCATACTAACTATATCTTAACTAACTTTTTTTTTGTATTATACATGTCTTGATAGACCATAGACACATATACAATGTTTTGACAAATCATATCGACGTCATCTATATATATATATATATATATATATATATATATATATATATATATATATATATATATATATATATATATATATATATATATATATATATATATATATATTATTTGGAGTAACCGTAAGTCACTCTATATGCGGTAATGCTCGAGTTAGCATATAAAGGGTCGAGGTTGATTCTAAAATAATATATATACTTTGAGTTGTGATCAAGTCTGAGACATGTATACACTGGGTCGTGGATTGATTCGAGAAAATATATTGATTTATGTACTACTAACTGTGGACTACTAATTGTGGACTACTAACGCTGGACTGCTAACTTAACAACTTAAATCGTTAAAATGTAATAAAATATGATATGAATATATTTCTATCATACTTTGATATATGTATATATTTTTTATAGGTTCGTGAATTGACCCGTGGCCAAGTCTTATTTTTCCGACGAAGTGAAAATACGTGAAAGTGAGTTATAGTCCCACTTTTAATATCTAATATTTTTGGGATGAGAATATACATGCAGTTTTATAAATGTTTTACAAAATAGACACAAGAAATCGAAACTACGTTCTATGTTGGATTATCGAACCGAATATGCGCCTTTTTAGCTTGGTAGCCTAAGAATTAGGAAAATGGCCCCTAATTGATGCGAATCCTAAACATAGATCTATTTGGCCCAACAAGCCTCATCCGAGTTAAGGATGCTTTAGTACTTCGATTTATCATATCTGATGAGAGTCCCGGAATGATGGGGATATTTTATATGCATCTTATTAAGGTCGGTTACCAGGTGTTCATCATATGAATGATTTTTATGCAGATTGCTATATGCATGCATGATGTTTATGAGAAACGGAAATATGAAATCTTGTGGTCTATTATTACGATTTGATAAATATATAGGTTAAACCTATAACTCACCAACATTTTTGTTGACGTTTAAAGCATGTTTATTCTCAGGTGATTATTAAGAGCTTCCGCTGTTGCATGCTAAATTAAGGACAAGATTTGGAGTCAGCATGATTGTATGTTAATGTTTAAAGAAAAACTGCATTCGGAAAATAAATTGTTGTAATATATTATTGTAACCCATTATGTAATGGTCGTGTGTAAACGTTGTACTTTAGATTACCATTATTTGGTAATCTACGCTATGTCTTTTACACTTTTATCGATAAAGTAAAGGTTATAGTTTGTTTTAAAAATCAAATGCAGTCTTTGAAAAACGTCTCATATAGAGGTCAAAACCTCGCAACGAAACCAATTAATATGATATGTTTATAATCCATATGAATAGGACATTTCACATTCCATTGCCATAATCTAAAAGAATGTAAAGAACAATACTCAAAAATTATATGAATAACATATATTCATTTAACATAGATCTATTAATGAAACATAGTTATAAAAAAATTTATATACGGAGTAGTTAGCAACAAAGTTATAAACAATTAAAATCAAGGAATCGTTAATAACATACCAGAAAATCAAATACGAATAACCCGTGAGTTCGTTGGTGAAAAAGAGATACATGTGTTGTTCATAAACCTTTTAGGTAAAATCAATTTGATTTGGCGCCTTTGAATTTACCAAAATTTCTGAATGAAAAAATTTGGATCAGCTTCAAAATTTAGCTTCGAAATCTGTGATATTGGCGGTAATGTTTGAGAGGGTAAGTTTTGGCGAAACTTAATAATTAATTTGACGAAACTTAATAATATATAATAAAATAATATAAGTACATGTTATAAGTTAAATAAATAATATAACTTATACCAAATGTATTTGACACTATTAATACTTAATAATTAATTTATAAACTTTATAGAATAACTGTACACATAATTAAATTAATTAGTCATACATGTATTTTTTTAATTATATATTTGCGTCTCGAAAATCTGCAATATATAAGTTTATCCTAGTTATCCTAACTGAACATCGTCTATCATAATTGATCCTAACTGAACATTGTTTATCATATATGTTAATTTGTTTAATGTTTGTACAACTTAATTCTATTAAATCAAGGCGTCGGTAGGTTGGAGCAAAGGTCATATCTATTATAATCATTGCCAGTAGCACAGCCGTTGACAAATCTGCCTTAGCCTCAGGTAGTTAATACTTTCAGGGGGAGCAGGATCATCATTTCCACTAAAGTCATGGAACTGGCTTCCATCTAAAAAAGATGATTAGTTTCATCTATGCATTAAGATCAATATATGAATCAACATTATTAAGATCATCGATTGCCCTATAAGCCTTTAAAGCATTCGATATACTTAAGTTCATCATGATAAGATAGCTCATTCAATTAATGGTATATTATAATTGAGATCGCCTGATTGAGTTCAAATAACTTTAGGTCATATCATCATTAAGATGACCTTAAACCCTAAACCCTAAACCATAAATCCTAAACCCTAAACCCCTAAACCATTAAAGGGTAGAAATTTTTGGGATGCTCTATGTAAGTATGATATGTGTTGGAGTTGGAGGAAAATTTTGCAGTGTAGAGAAGTGATAAGGAGGTTTATTGTGTCTAACATAGGTAATGGTAAAGAGATCTCTGCTTGGTTTGATAATTGGTTACCTGTGGGCCTTTTTGATCAATTTATTCAGAGAAAAGACTTCTACAACCATGGATTCGATCCTAATGCATCGGTAGCTGACATTATTTTGAATGATGAATGGAACTTGCCTAATGAGTTTTTGCTTAAATTTGACAATATTTTTAGTCAACAACCTCCATTGTTAATGCCGAATGTGAATGATAGAGTGTTATGGTTGACTAAGAAAGGCAAGAAGCTCCTATTTATTGTCAAGATAGTATGGGATTATTTGTGAAGAAAATGAGGTGGTTAAGTGGTCTAAATTGGTTTAGTATAGTCAGAGTATTCCCAGACACTCATTCATTATTTTGGTGGCTATATTAAACAAGCTGAGAACTCAAGACAAATACATGGCTAGTGACACTCCTCATAATTTATGTTGTCCCTTTTCTAAATGTCATAAAGATAGTCACTGTCATCTATTTTTTGAATGTAGGTTTCCTTGAGAGGTCTGGATGGAACTAAAATCTTTGTCAAGGCTTGATTATGCCCCAGATTCTTGGAATGATATAGTGGATTTCATGCAAAATAGGCCAATTAATAATTATATTTGGAGTATTATTCAGAGATTGGTGTTGGGTGCTTGTGTATATTTTATTTGACAAGAAAGGAATCTAAGGTTGTTTCAAAACAAGTCAAGATATGTTGCTAATGCGGTTGATCTAATTTAAACAATTGTTAGAAATAGGCTAATGGGATTGAAGGTGAGGCCATCAAAACAATCTCAATTATCCTTTGAAGTATGGAATATTCATGATGATGAATATATGCATGGTTGGATAGGTAACTTTAATCCTTTATCATGAGTTATCAATGTATCCTAGTTTTATTCTTTAGAATTGTCGGATGTACAAGTTGTCTTTGGGTCAATTTATGGGATTTGGAGTTATAAGGGGTGTATGGGTAGTTATTTTTACTGGTTTACTATTTTTTATTGGTCACAATCAATTCTTTATTTGTAAAATCAGTTTTATAAGTTTCTATAATTCTGATGTGTGTCAAAATGATTATATAATTAGTACCGGTAGCATAGGGTAAGAGAAACTGGCAGGTATGCAAGGGTATGGTAGCATAACCTTATTTTTTGAAGAAGTAATATGGATGGCTAAAATTTTCACTTTTGTTCCTATTGAAGATCTTGTGTCCCATTCTTTTTTAGAGGTGAGATAAAAATATGCATGGTAAAACTGTCATCTAGGATAAACAGTAGAAGTGTGCCTTATTTTGTTATTGGTAAGATGTAGTTGATGATCCATGAATATGTCTTAGGCTAGCATGTTTTAGATCATTCTCATTTATGGATTGATTACAGAGTACTGCATAATTTCTGGTACTCTCTTGTGCTTGTGTCAGTGTCTTATCAATTCAATTTTATGGGTTTTGGAGATATAAGGTGTGAATGGATAGAGTCTGCAACTAATTTTTATTTGTGTATGTTGACTGTGAAGTGCTTCAGGTCATTAAACCATTGGTTTGTATGTTTTCACAAGCCAATGTATCCTTTAAATATTGTCTATATTGAATTATGTTGCATTAGGTTGGAGACTTTGGTGAGTATGCATGGCATGGTGGAATATCTCTATTTTTTAAAGGAGTGATAAGGTTGATTAAAATGTTCACTTGTATTCCTTTTGTGTCCTTTGTTCCATGCTTTTCATTTGTAGGTGAGATAACATCATTTAGACTAAGACTGCATAATAGAACTGGATGTGGTTACAGTTCTCAATTATTGAAGTGGTGGATGCAGTAAATGAAGTTTTTATGTTGGCTAGGATGTCATGGTCAAACTCAGTGTAATTACAAAATTGATTTTAAGGTACTACCTTTATTCTAGTACCTTATGTGTTTAGGGTTAAAGTCTTTCTGCTAATGTTAGTTCTTATCTGATGTTATTAGAGGGTTTTGCTTATGATCTAACTTAATTGTGAGGATGATATTATGTGTTATCCTTGATTTGGGTCTATACGTATTATGTGCTATGTGTTGGTACGATTTTTCGTGTAGCGGGTATAAGGTACAAGTGCAATACAATAACTGCCTAGCGTAGAGCGTATGATGCTGACTGATGTTTGCCCTCAAGAACTAATCTCTGCAGAACCGGAACACGGATGAGAGATCCGTGGGGTGGCCTCAATCAGTCTTTGGATCAATCTGTAATTAATCCGTCTAGCGTTCTGTTGCTAAGCGTTTAATGTGCTTTTAGAGTGAGAAAGAACTGTGTGAGAGAGAAAGTGTACATCTCTCTGACTGAAGTTCAGATGGTAAATGCAGTGACCCAGGAGGTCTATTTATAGGCATAGAATGTCCGAAATTATCGGGATACACGTGTCAATCGCTGATTAAATCTGTTGTGAGAAAAATTCGGAACCAACTTTGGTGTGGCTGACTTGGTTGTGTGCCGCTCACACGCCTAGTAAAAGGGCTTAAGCATAGAAGCTACCTATAGGGCTTACGCATGACGCTGGGCGACATGCTGAGCAATGGACGGCAAATGCTAAAAACTGTCAAATATTGTTATCTTTTATGCTCTCTGATATATTTCTAGTATAAAAATGATGCTTTTATGCGTGTATCCCCTAACATACACCATTAAGTCACCCGAGTTTAATTTTTTTTATTTTTATAAAAAATAAATTTATTACACTAAAAATAAAAGATGTCTTTTTCCTCGAAGACACAAAACTACTGTAGCCGTCTGTCTTTCTACGATGATGTCACACTTCCAATTATGAATTTGCCCCGAAAACCTTTTTTGATTTACCTTTTGAATTCAAATTGTTTTCCTAATTAATCTGGTTCTTATACGTGGCACGATCATTGTGACGACCCGGAAATTTCCGACCAAATTTAAACTTGATCTATATTTGATTTCGACACGAGAAGCAAAGTCTATTTAATTGAATTTCAAAATTTTTGAACTAGTTTATGAAGTCATTAAACCTTCAACCATTTTCGACAATTCATGAATAATTAATTGTAAATAAATATGTGTGTATATATAAAAATAATAATTGGAGTTATAATTTGAAAAATAATATTATATGTTGTTGTTATTAAAGATTAATTATGTAAAACAAAATAAAAATAGGATACTATAATAATTATTATTTGAAACATATCTATATTTATAAATAAAGTATATTAAATATATATTTTGTAATTTCGGAGTTATTTAATAAACGAAGGTAATGCTCAATTGTCATTTGATCGATAATTAAAACGAGTTAAAAAGGAACTTATGTGATTTTAAAATAAACGGTGATACAAAAATGAATTCTATAAATTTTAGGCTTATTAAAAATGTATTTAGGAACTATTTGTTAAGTTTTAACACTTTTTATATTTTACCCATAAATGAGAGTGACAGTTAATGTAATTTTTATTTAACAAATTAAGGATCGAATTTTATACCATAATGACCAAAATAAATAAATATAGTTAATCTAAAAATTTGGGATTTTTCCGAACACTTTTATCCGCCATTAATTAACAACGGAGTACGATATAGCACTGTGTGGGAAGAGTGTCGGTAGAATAATCCAAGGAGACGGCTGCTTAACTATTTCTTTTTCTATCCACACATTTTCTTTTTTCTTTTGATAAATAATTATTATTATTTTATCATTACTTTATTTTTATTATTGTATTATATGTATGTATAGGTAAGAGTTTATGCATTTCAATCATAGACTCAGTTGTTTGCTCAACTGCAACTTCTCTGTTTCTTATTTTCTCTTGATCGCACATCCCACAAACCATGATCACCTTCAACCATGAAACACATTTAAATAACATATTTAATTTGCTACAACTGCTGTCTTCATTTTGTTTTCTGTTTGGTTCAAACAACCACTGGCAACCACCCTTTTCAACCATCACCATCACCGCCACCTTTACTTCTATTTAATCACATAACCGCCATCACCTCTAAACTAATCACCACCACCGTGAGCATCACCATAACAACCGCCACCCATCCATCTTCATGACCACCATCTTTCACCACCCATTCGATCAACACCCACCACCATCGTAACCCACCTACTTTCACTTTCAATTCCCCTATCACATTTCTTCTTCTTCTTCTTATTCATGGCTGCTCAACTCAACCAAGACCACCATAACCGTTAACTATGACCACCGTTGCAACCTGCCCTAAAACCACCACCAAAAACCGCTAGAATTGTCACTATTATGTTGCTGTTCTTCTTTTCTGTGTCTGCTCGCTATCTCTATTCAAAAATAGTAGTCCAATGCATTGATTGGCTGCAGTATTGTCGCTGTTAACTGCATCTGGTTTGCTGTTTGAAACCGTCACCTTTACCACACATAAACAACCATAAAACGCCACCCTCAAACAATCTTTCTTCTGCTACGTTATTGTTTCTATTTCAATGGAACACCATCGTTAATACTTCATGTTTGATTGCTATTATTTTCTTGATGTTTCAACGATGGCAACAGCTAAGACTACTGCAGTTTCTGTTTCTCTCGAATAAATAAATTGCCACTAAACCCACTTACTTCTAACGGGCCTATAAATCTATACAATCAAATAATACAATTATTAACTTGGGCCATTAATTAATGTTTGGGCTTGTGATATAAGTTGGTCCACGAAGCTGAAGCCCATCATCTAAATTGAAAATTATTATTAAGATTATGGAAGATGTACGTATGATGAGATAATGATGACGATGTATGATGATGAGGATGATTACGATTGTGATTATGAAAATGGAGTTGAAGATGACTATAATGATGATGAACAAAATGATTAAGATAATGGTGGCGGTGTATAATGATAATGGAATAATGATGATATGGTGTAATCATAATAATGATGATATGGTGTAATCATAATAACGATGAAGATACGGGTTAAATTGAAATAAGTTATAACTTTTATCAGAAACGAGCAAGTAGCTCGATGGTTTTTGTGTGTTGAGTTTAAGCGAGAGGTCTTAGGTTCGAGCCCGGTTGTGGCATTTTTTTTAGAAAAAGAAGAAGAAAGGGAAACAGGAAGAAAATGGGTTATATAAATATAGTAATCATATAAATCAGGAAAAACAGACACAAGGGAATGGTTAGGATTGTTTTTGGGTTAGCGGGACGTCGACTTGGGCATGTTTGTTAAGGGCTACTTCTTTGAGATAGTATTACTATTACCATTACCATTATTATTATTATTATTATTATTATTATTATTATTATTATTATTATTATTATTATTATTATTATTATTATTATTATTATTATTATTATTATTATTAAAATAAGTATTATTGTTAATATTATCATTATTATTATTAATATAATTATCATTATTAGTATCATTATTATTATTTCTACCATTTTTATTATTACAAGTATCATTATTATTTTAAACACCATATCATTATTATTATTATTATCAATATTACTATTAATATTATTATTATTATTACCATAAAAGTTAATTATATAAAAATATACTTAATAGAACTATATTAATACTTTATAATTTTTATATAAAATAAATATATTTAAGTTAATAATGAAACACATAAATTATTACAATAACAATTATAAAACTAATAATAATATATATAAATTTGTTCGTTTATAATGTGTTAATACATATAATTGATATAGGTTCGTGAATCCGAGACCAACATTACATGGTTCAGTATCGTCGTATGCATATTTTTACTACAAAATATCGTATCGTGAGTTTCATTACTCCCTTTTTATATATATTTTTGGGACTGAGAATACATGCGCTGTTTTTTTTATGTTTTACAAAATAGACACAAGTACTCGAAATACATTCTATGGTTGGATTATTAAACCGAATATCACCCCCTTTTAGCTTGGTAACCTAAGAATTAGGCAGACGATAGGTTCTGTTCCTAATTGACGCGAATCCTAAAGATAGATCTATTGGGCCTAACAACCCCCATTCAGGTTATGGATGGCTTTAGTACTTCGAGATTATATTATACAAACGAGAGGTTTTATTTGGGGATATTCCATGCATTAAAGTTAATGTCGGTTACCAGGTGTTCAATTCATATGAATGTGAAAATCTTGTGGTCTATTAAAATTATGGAAATGATTGATTACGATAAACTAATGAACTCGCTAACCTTTTGGTTGACACTTGAAAGCATGTTTATTCTCAGGTTTGAAAGAAATCTTTCGCCGTGCATTTACTCATTTTAAAGACATTACTTGGAGTCACTCATGGCATATCTCAAAAGACGTTGCATTCAAGTCATTAAGTTCAATAAAGATTATTATTAAGTAAATGACAGATTTGGTCATTTATAGTTTGGATATTATGAAATGGTATGCATGTCTGTTTGTAAAATGTATATATATAGAGGTCAAATACCTCGCAATATAACCATATGTTATTGTATTCGTCCTTATGGATTTGGACGGGTCGCTTCAACCATACCCTTTCATCGTACTAATTTGACTATAAATAATCCGTTCCCCTTTCATTTTCCCTTTTCCGAAACTGTTCAATTTCTTTGAAGATATCTGCAATCGCTTTCTAATGTTCATAGCGATTAATTTGCTCAAGGTCAGTTCTCAATTTTCATTCTCCTATGTCTCTATTATTTTGGTTTTATTGCTACCATGACCGAATACATCAACACTTCTTCACCAGAAAGATACACGCGATGTAAGTACTTTTCCTTCCAGTATAACCGAAGCGAAGATAGACAAATTGTGTACAGATCATAGGAATCTTAGATTGCTGAACCCCGTGGTCCGTTCATCTAGTGATAGAGCTAATAAACCTCCTAAGAAGATGATCACGCTATACAAACTTCAACTAACTGTAGGTAATATTCAAATTCCTCCCTCCGCATTTCTACAAGAAATTCTTGCCCACTATGAAATAGGGCTTAGCTAAATTCACCCTCTTGGGTTGCATAAAATCAATCTTTTTGAGATGTACTGTAACGTTGTAGATAGAGTACCAAGTGTAAATATTTTCCATGAATTATTTAGGATTCGATTAGTGAGCAAATGCTGGTATACATTTGACTGTAAGCCAAATAAGGTTTTTACTAGTGAGAAGGAAACCTCTTTAAAAAACTGGAAAGAGCCCTACTTTTTTGTCAATGAAAGAGTTATTCAAGATGCTCGGTCAAATGTTCGCAAGTTGAGAAAAACAAAGATAGGGGTGAGCAAGTCCATTTTCTATCAGATGATGAAAAGACAACTATTGAAGATTGGAAAACACTGAAACTTCCGCAAAGGTCATATGCTGACCATGAAGCCATTTTAGTCCTCTGCAACATGAGTGACAACTGGCGTGCTGGACATATGCCAGTGTTGCACTGGAAAGGCCGTGGTAGGCACCTTTATGAATATGCTATGCTTAAATTATGTTATCATGAATTATATGTATCCTTATATGCTTTTTCTATTTGTATGTGTTTTCATCTGTTGCAGAAGAAGAGATGCAGGTTTACAGGACTTTCCAAAAAGATAATTTAGACCCCATTACTGTATCTGAGCGACCAAAAACTCCTGCTGAGCTTGAGGCTGATAAGACAAAAGATGTAGAGTTTGAGCAGCAACTTAAAAGTCCTGAACGGCCTACGGAAGGTGAAGGTGGCAGTATTACACAGCCTTCTTCTTCTAATGTAGAAATCATTGAAACAACCCCCCAACCGTCTGGCGCGAGGAAATCTGTCAAACGCACAAAGCGTGTATAGAAGCGTTCAACAGGTGAAACATCTGAAAAACCAAAGAAAAGAAATATGCCTCCCGCTTATGCCTTTTTAATAATGTTCATAAAATGTTATAATGCTAACTTTATGCTCATTTGTCTTTTCATTTTATAGAAATGATTTTGCAAGAAGAAGATGATGAAACCACTACTGGTGTTGATAATGATGAAGATAACAAAGCTGTTGATGTTGAAGACGATGATGACGAGGATGATAATGAAACCAATGATGATGATACACACGAGGATGACACGTTTAAGACACCACCCTTCACTAACCCACTAACTTCCAAAGGAACTTGCACAACACAATTTTCTTCTTCTTTCCAACTGCCTTCCGTTGTGCTACTAGCTGGTTTAAGAAGCTTTCTTGAGGACACTGTCAATAAATCTGACAGTTTTGTTAATTTTCTAAAGGTAAACTTTGCAGCTTGATCCATGGAAACCAACTACCATTTTCCTAATACATAGTTGCGTGCAGATTATAAATATATGTTTGACGAGGATGATAATGAAACCAATGATGATGATACACACGAGGATGACACGTTTATGACACCACCCTTCACTAACCCACTAACTTCCAAAGGAACTTGCACAACACAATTTTCTTCTTCTTTCCAACTGCCTTCCGTTGTGCTACTAGCTGGTTTAAGAAGCTTTCTTAAGGACACTGTCAATAAATCAGACAGTTTTGTTAATTTTCTAAAGGTAAACTTTGCAGCTTGATCCATGGAAACCAACTACCATTTTCCTAATACATAGTTGCGTGCAGATTATAAATATATGTTTATTATGCAGGCAAACACAATTGCTGATCTTTCTTCCTCATTGTCCACTATGACTCATAAGCAAAGTTGCCAAACTACTGTTGCAGTGATGCTGCATCTTAATCAACATGTGATGCAGGCCTTAAGATGCAGGAGGCTCAGGAGACCATTGTTGCCAATGCTGTTCATAATGCCACTAAATTAAAGAAACTGGAGGATGATTTACAAGATGCTAATTTAAAGTGGAAAACTACAGTAGATATGGCAAAGCAGAAGGATGAGACTATGCAGTTAGTGGAAGCAAAGTGTGCCACAGAGAGAGTGGAGAATGAAAAGTTGATGGAGGAAAAATAAAATTTGCTGAAGGAGAATGAAGAGTTAAAGAAGATGTTGGAGGGAGAAAGGCGTGTTGCTGAAGAGAAAACTGTTGTTGCTACTGCTTCGAAAAGAACTTCATAGATTTAAAGGTTAGCCTTCCCGCCCTTGTGTAGAGAATACTAAGTTCTGATTTTGTTGATCGTACCTTTGACAAATATCTTGTAGCATCAACTGAGAAGGACATTTCTGATGTTGTTGAAGAGATTTTGAATGCTCATCCTGACAAGCCTAATCCATTACCAACTATAATTTCCAAACGCATCAAACTTGATGCTGAGGCTAAACTGCAGTCAACAATTGATGAAATGTCTGCCCTGAAAATTGTTTCATTGGAGGAAGTGTGTGGTAGAGAAGGTGTTTCTGTTAAAGACATTCTGGGAGTTCCCATTTGAAAACAATTTATAATTTGACTGTTTTATAATTATATGCATATTTTAATATTTTTCTCATGAATTTACCATGCTTCTTTATGCTTAACATATGCTTGATATTGTATATGTGTCTAACTATTTTTAGCAATAGGAAGCTTGAATGTCATATGCCGTATGATAGATAAAAGGTTTTTTCCTTAACTGTTTTTGGCATGGCATATGCATTAAATTTTGATCCGTTATCCGCTCTTCGTCAAAGGTCTTTTCATCGTTCGCCAAGGCTATAATGATAAATTTATCAAGATGATAACTTTTACTATTATATTCCATATGAATCTTATCCATCACATTGTTCTTGTGTCGATAATGTTCCATAAAAATGATAAGCTTATGAAATGTGTAAAATATGCTATTAAAGAATACTCCGTATTCCGTATTGCGCTTAGGTTCTGTGCGACGTCCAAAATACACTTGTATTTTATGTTAAATTTTTCTTTTTTTCGTATATAAATGGATTTATCTAAATGAGACGTCTAATAAAATCAGTAATTTTAATTGCAGCGGAAAACGAATTGTTTTACATGGTAAACCCAAATGTAATAAATGTTTAACAATGCTAAAATATAAGTAATGTGGACTCCAATGCAAGAGCAAGCAAGCAACATAAGGCATCACATAAGCTATTCTTCACCTGAGACAATTATGCTTAAAATGTCAACACAATGGTTGAGTGAATATCATAGGTTTAATAATTAATACGTTTAGACCACAAGATTTATTTCAAAACATCAAAATATTCAATATGCCAAGAGTTATAATATCGAGCTAAACATTAAGCCCTGATACTGTACGGGTGTCGGTAATCATTATTATGTACCCCTTGACGATCGGTCAATGGGTAGAGAAGTCACTCTCAATAGGGCTACACACAATAATTAAGCTTGCAACATTTCAATTACAGCAATTAACGATATTATGGCGGGGATTTTCATGTAAGAATACAAGTTAACAATAATCTCATGAAGTTGCATATCAAAGGTTTAGGCACTTGTGTCTAAATTGTAAATCATTTAAAGCAAACATATGTCTCACCCCAAGAATTATAAAATACATTAAAATATGTAAAAAGCAGGGCTATGAGTTCACCTTAGTAGCACATAAGAGTTATTCCACAAGAGAAATGAATTGAACGGAACAACGTGATCGAGATATCAACCTAGAGATAGAATGTGCAATCAGATTTTGCCTAAAAGACTTAAGTATAATAATTATACTAATGATGATGGTTTTCTAAAATAATTTCCATTTTCGAAAAGTTACCATTTATGGAAAGTTTCCATTTATAGTAACTTTCTAATTATAGAAAGTTCGGGTTATAATCTATAACAAGACGTTGTACACCTCTACCCAAATCTCGTTGCTATCATACAAGTCACTCTGATGGTCAGTGGTTACCTGGCGCCCAGGATTCTTGACCAGAATCTATGTCATGACATTTGAAATCCACAAGCGATTCCCATAAGGCAACAAGGACCACCCTATGCCATATGTAGCGGTGAGATTCGTATATAGTGCACATTTCCTTGATCGCATATTATAGGTGTATAAACTTTTATTATATAGCTAAGTCAATTATATATATATATATATATATATATATATATATATATATATATATATATATATATATATATATATATATATATATATATATATATATATATATATATATATATATATATAGTTACTATTTGTATTATATATAGCTAAGTCAATTATTTGTTATTTAATTTACAAGATACTTAATACCTAAATAATTAATTAAATACCTAATAATCATATACATAATTTTTATAGTTTTAGTTAACTATAAAAATCAGTAGAAAAATTTAAGAAAATAATTTGATTACAATTTTGTATTTATATTTGTTTCCATTCTTAATTTAAACACAAAACAAGTTTAATTCTACATAAAATACTAAATAAACATAAATAATTAATTTTAAAATTTTTATAAGTTTATTATAGTTAAATAACCTGTAGAAAAATATTTATAAAAGTATTTCTTTATTTTTAGAATTATTTTCTTATTTACCTCCTAGTTACATATTAATAGTGTTTAATTATGTAATAATTATTATTTCGACCCATAAATAATAAATTTTTATAATTTTTTCAGAACTAATCAAAGTTTATGAACCCAAAAAAATTATTTATTATTTTTTATTTGCTGTATATATTTTTATTAATAATTTCACATTGTTTCTATGATTAAATAACACATAATTCAAGTTTAATTTTTATAAATTATTTTCTAACCTAAATAATTAAGTTAAATATCATAATTTAATGTAAAAATATTTTTATAGCTTAAATAGCCTTTTAACTATTTTTTTATAAATATATATATGTATACCGTATATATATATATTAAAGAAACTGTTTTAATTAAATAAAATATAAAAACGTATTATAAATGAGAAAATTATTTTTCCTACATCTTATATTACTTATTAATATTTATCATGCATAATACATAATTTAATAAACTCAATAAATAATTTATATATATATATATATATATATATATATATATATATATATATATATGTGTGTGTGTGTGTGTGTGTGTGTGTGTGTGTATGTGTGTGTGTATGTGTGTGTGTATTTCGACCGATTGAAACACAAACAAATTAAATAAAATTTTTAAATCAACTCATAAATATGAAAAATTAAGTTTTATAAAACTTATTAATTATGTTGCTAATTATCATGAGTTTAGAAAAATTTTATAAAGTGCAAAAACATTTATTTGTTTTTGTATTGGGGTTCGGCCGAAAAAAACAAGAAAAAGAAAAAAAAACGAAAAGAAGAAAATAAAAAAGAAAAGAAGAAAAGAAACTCACGATTTTTTTTAGGGTTGTTGAGATCTCCAAAAGTTTGATGTAAAAACTATGAGGGGTTAAGGCCCTATTTATAGTTTTTAATTAATTGGGCTCCAAGAAAAATACATTTCATTTAAAAATACAAATTAATTTCTTTTTCTTTTTTTTTATTTGGCCAAATTTAGGCCTTTTATTTTTTTTATTTTTTTATAAAGGAACATTCTAGAATTGTTTGCATTTTATTTTCTTTTATTTAATTAACATAATTTATTATATATTTATTTATATTTTTTCGGTATATATATGTATATACATATATTTTTATTTTACAAATTTACATTTGTTACCCATTACTTAATCATTTTATATATACACATATTTATATTTTATTTATATTTTATTTACACTAATATAGAGTATATTGATAGTGCTCCAAATAAACATATATTTAGGCACAATATCCTTTCAATATGTAAAGCTTTTAGTTGTAATTGTTCTATTTTTATGTAATATTCGTTTAAATAAATAAGTGCGAAGACAAAAGAAGAAAATGACGATTTAAAGACACAAATGACCAAAAAGCTAAAAAGTACAAAGTACAATCCAAGTGGTTCCGAATATTGATGAGAAACGTCTAAAAATTACAAGTGTACGAGCCGCGGAACGCAAAATACAAAATATCTCAGCGTACGAAAGGATGTTCGAAAATCCGGAACTGGGACCAGAGTCAACTCTCAACGTGCAACGCAACAGAGCTAAAATTATAAGTCAACTATGCACATAAATATAATATAATATATAAATAATTCTTAAAATTATATATATTATATTATATATTAAAAACTGTCGGCAAACTAGAAAACAAACAATTCTGAGCTGGATTCCCAGGCCATGCGATCGTATGGCCAGAAGGCACAAATGGCATGTGATCGCATGGAGCAAAAAGGTTGGCCACATTGCTATAAAAGGCACAGTTTCAGTCGCGTTTATCACATCTTTTTCTCTTCTCTTCATCTGTAACATAAATATATATATTTATAATTTTAATTTTAATTTAAGTTTAATAATAATTGGGTTATTTTAAGAATGTTTTACGGGTTTCAAGTCGAAATTCTGTCCGTGCAACGCTACGCGATTAATCACCACTGTAAGCTATGTTCTTCCTTTTTAAATTAATGTATCGTAACTAAGTTATTATTATGCTTATTTGAGCCAAAGTAATCATGATGTTAGACTAAATATTAAGACAGGGTTATTAGATTTTGTACCATAATTAAGGTTTGGACAAAAGACCGACACTTGTGAACATTGGACTATTGACTAATAAAAGATAAGGGGTATTGTTTAATTGAATGACAACTCATTGGAACCTGTCGAACCTATCTTCAAATTAGTTAATCTAATAATTATTAAAATGATTATGTATGTTCTATTTAGTGACGTTTATACGACATCTTTTACGTTCATTTAATTAATTATTCGGGTTGGGTAATTGATTATTCATTCTGGATCAAGTGGGTAAATTAATATTCATATCTCATTAAAACAGGGGTGGATTACATACAAGGATAATTGATGTAATTGTTAACAAAGTATTAAAACCTTGTTACAGTTCGAATCCCTAATTAGTTAGAATATTTGACTGCGGGAATAAGGTTAATTTGAAGAGCATTTTATAATTATGACCGATGGACTATTATGGACAAAAACCAAATAGGTATCAAATAATCCAGGACAAAGGACAATTAACCCAGGGTAATAAACTAAAATCAACACATCAAACATCATGATTACGGAAGTTTAAATAAGCATAATACTTTTATTTCATATTTCATCGTACCTTTATTTACTATCATTTTAATTACTGCAATTTACTTTATCGCAATTTAAATTCTGTCATTTATATTATCGTCATTTATCTTTACGCTTTATTTAAAATTAACAAACCGGTCATTAAACGGTAAAAATCCCCTTTTATAATAATATTACTATATATAATTATATATATTTTATACAAATATAGTTTTTAAAATATAGCGTTAAACTTAGCCAGCTCCCTGTGGAACGAACCGGACTTACTAAAAACTACACTACTGTACGATTAGGTACACTGCCTATAAGTGTTGTAGCAAAGTTTAGGTATATCCACTTTATAAATAAATAAATAACTTGTGTAAAATTGTATCGTATTTAATAGTATTTCGTAATAAAAACAATAATAGTATTTCGTATACACCGCTGCACACATCAAGTTTTTGGCGCCGCTGCCGGGAACTCAGCGAAACGCTATATTTTAGTAAAACTATATTTTTGTAAAAATATATTTTTTCTTATTTCATAAAAATATTTTTTATTTATAATAAGTGTTAAAAATAATAAAAAGAAAAAAAATATAAAAATATAAATATTTTTAAGATTTCGTTTAAAATATATAAATTTAAAAAGTATTTTTATTTTATTTTTAGTTTTTTTTAAATATAAGTTTGTTTTTATTATTTTTGTAAAAATTAAACTCAGGAAAAAAATAATAGAAACTGGGTCGAGCCGAAATTGAAGCCCAAAACTGATCTGGACTTCCTTCCCATGCGATCGCATGATCCAGAAGCCAGAATCTCATGCGACCGCATGAGTTAATCTGACAGATCTGATCCTTAAACGCATTAAATACGCAGTAGGGTTTTTAAATTTTTATTATTATTTATTAATTAGGGTTTAATTATTTACTATTAATTAACTAAGTTCTAGTTTAATATTATTTATATTAAGTTTATTAATTATATAAAATTAATAATTTTATAAATCAAAATATAAAAATAATATTTTTATAAAATTATACATTTATAACTTTAGTTTTCTTTTTATATTTTGTATCTTTTTATTCATATAAATTCGTAGTTTTTAATATTTGTCGTTCGTATTTAGTTTTAAGACTAGTTTTTGCCGTAGTTTATTTTTATTTCTAGAATTTTAAGATTCGCCGTAAAATCCCTTAAGTGCTTTTTCTTTAGACTAAGATTTAGGCGCTTTAGAATTTTACGACGTCGCTTATCGCTTTAATATTTTATAGATTTTAGTGCCTTTTAAGTTATTGCCGTTTTGGATATAGATTTGCTTTTAAGCTTTAATACCTTTAGGCGAAACTTTTTAGATTTAGTTTTTAGACTTTTAAGTTTCGAAGATTTTCTTTCTTATTTTTATTTTTCGATTTTTATTTTTCGACGTTTTTCGACGCTCTTTTTCTTTCTTATTTCTCGACGCTCTAGTTTTTAGGACATAGAATTTTCTATTTCTTCTCTAAAATTTGAAAACAAAAAATTATTTTAAGCGGTTAAATTGATAGACATCTAAAATTTTTTGGTTCGTAGTAATAGTTGGATTTGTTAGTGGCAAGTTGTGGGCTTTTGATTTAAAGGATCCTGGTTACCTGCTGCATATATTGGCTATTCGAAACGTGGGCAAAATCAGAAAAGTCTATTAATTTGATAACTTATATAATTTTTATCTTTATAACTAATAGGATATTCAGTGAATGCACCGAGCAAAACGTTCACCACCTTTCATACGTTCACCACCTGTAACTCGATCAAGACATCTAGCCAATATTATTTCCGTTGAATTTTCTTTAGAATCATCATCTAGTCAAACAAGTACTACAACTCAAAATTCCGATAATCCATTTTTTGAACCCGACTTCAAAATTGAAAACCCGGAGGATATTCAAGGACAATTCAGAGATCCTGAACCACTAATCATTCCTCCAAAACCACAAATTACTCATCCAGAGATTGTCGAGGAAGAAACCATTAAATCAGAATCCTCTAGTGATTCAGATTCAACAAATTCAATTATGGAAGTAACAGAACCTCTAAGTATGGAAGATCGAATGAGAGCCACACGCACTGGCCAAGATTACGCCATTATTAAACCAGACATTAATGTGCCAGATTATGAAATCAAAGGACAAATCCTACACATGGTAACTAATGAATGCCAATATAGTGGTACGCCAAAAGAAGATCTAAACGAACATTTTCGAACCTTTAATAGGATCTGTACTCTATTCAAAATCAGAGAAGTTGAGGATGAACAGATCTATCTCATGTTATTTCCCTGGACTTTAAAGGGAGAAGCCAAAGATTGGTTAGAATCGTTACCTGAAGGGGCGATTGATACATGGGATGTTTTAGTTGAAAAATTTCTTAAACAATTCTCTCCGGCATCTAAAGCCATAAGACTTCAAGGAGAAATTGTTACGTTCACGCAAAAGCCAAATGAAACTCTAAATGAAACGTGGACAAGATTTGGAAAGTTGTTGAGAGGATGTCTTCAACATGGTTTAGACACTTATCAAATAGTACAAATATTCTACCAAGGATGCGACATTACTACACGAAAAGACATCGACATAGCAGCTGGTGGTTCCATTATGAAGAAAACCGCTACCGAAGCTCACAAGATAATTGATAATACAGCCTCCCACTCTCATGAGTGGCATCAAGAAAAAGATATTTTTTGTTCATCTAAAGCGGCTAGAGCCGATTCTAGCCATGACTTTGATTCCGTTTCCGCAAAAATAGATGCTTTTGAAAGAAGAATGGAAAAGATGACTAAAGATATTCACGCAATAAGAATCAGTTGTGAGAAATGCGGTGGACCACACTTAACGAAAGATTGTAATGTTGAACAAACAATGGAACAACATGAGAATGTTTCCTACATGAACCAAAGGCCGAAAAATAATTATCAAAATAATTATCAACCGTTAAGGCCAAACTTCAATCGAAATCAAAACATTCTTTACAATCCAAATGGGCCAAACAATAACTCGTATAACCAACAAGGTCCGAATAACCAACCAACTCAAAATAACACTTTCAATCAACAAAGACCTAGCTTGTATAAACCACCACAACAAACCGAAGAGAAAAAGAAAAATCTGGAAGAAATGATGGCAAAGCTAATGGAATCTCAAACACAATTTATTACATCTCAAACCCAAACAAATGAGAGGTTTGATCAGTCATTAAGAACTCAACAAGCTTCCATTTTGAATCTAGAAAAACACGTAGGTACTCTTGCTGGCATGATGAGTGAGAGGGAAGAAGGAAAGCTACCGAGTAATACTGAAGTAAATCCTCGAAATGAGAATGTTAATATGGTATCAACAAATTCTGAAAAACCTGCTTCAGAAGATGGGAAGGTTTTAGATGTGAATAACAATGAAGAAGTTACACCACCACCACCACCCGAGTATGTAAAGCTAGTGGTGGCACTATACAGACCACCCATCCCGTTTCCAAGAAAAGGAGTTGAGTATGAGCAAATGATAGGTAATAAAGTTTGTGATACCTCTGAAAAGAATAAGAAGAATAAGAAAGTGCAAGAAACAAAAATCGTAAGAGTAAACCCGGTGAAGACAGTTCCACCGAAACCTCCACCCAGGTTGGGTGATCTGGGTGAATTTATTGTTCCTTGTCTACTTAGTGATTGTGTCATGTATGATGCACTAGCAGATTTAGGTGCGAGTATAAGTGTTATGCCTCTTTCATTATATAAGAGATTAGGAGTAGGTGAGTTAAGTCCAACGGAAATGAGTGTTCAACTCTTTGATCAATCCATTAAGCACCCAGTTGGAATTGCTGACAACCTACCCGTTCAAGTGGGTAATTTAACTTTTTAGTTGAATTTATTGTCATTGACATAGAAGAGGACCCAAACATTCCTCTAATTTTAGGTCGACCATTCTAAGCATCTACCGGGGCGTTATTTGATGTAAGAGAGGGCAGAATGACACTTAGTGATGATGAAAAATCGATCACCTTTGTGAGTCGAAAGTCTAAATCTCCACCAACCAAAACCGTTGAATCAACAAAAACGATTGGTAAGAACCATGTTGTTTTACCAACTCCAACGGTAGTGCTTAACAATAATAAAACGCATAAGTGTGGGGAAGATGAAGCAACACCTAATGATGACCTGATAACAAAAAACCCTGTTGTTGATACGAAGTTAAATGACTCTGTTATTAACAGTTCAATGAAGAAACTTATTAAACGGATTAGTGATGCTAGAACCAAGGGGAACTTTAAGTTATGTAACCGGTTAGTATCCAATCTATCGCCTAAAGAAAAGGCAAAACTAGTTGAATTTGTGGATATTACACAGGAATCCGACCAATGGCTTAAAGCAAAAGTCACAGATATGCAAGTTGATTATGGTCCAAAAGAAATTGACAATGAAGTTAATCACAATTTAGACACCACAGCTACCTAAGTGTGAGGAGATTCAAATGTTCTAAAAGAAAAACGCTGTCTAGGGTTAGTTGTTCATTCTCGTGTAGTTCCGAGAATGGAATCCGATTGGTCTTTTCCACTAGGAGACACTAAAGAACTAGTTTTCTCCCCCATTCTAAATTTTTGTTTTGTAGGTTTTGTATAAAATTAATATGCATTTTTAAATTTAAGTTTTGTGTGAATTTAAAAACAAAATTTACTTTATTTCATTAAGTTTAAAAAAATAATTTCTAAAATTCATCGTAAGTTGAAGACTAGGTCATGAAACCGAAATTGCTTTACCCGAGGGCGGGGCGACAAATTTTGTTATCATTATTTTTAATTTTATTGATCTAAAGTATACCAAAAAAAATTAAAAAACCCAAAAATCTTTGCTTTTAAAACAATCGCTTTAAAAATGACAAATTTTAAATTTAACGAGGGACGGACTAGGTAAACATACCGAAACTACCTAAAGTAAAAGGAAACAAAACAGGGTAAAACAGCGCATTTTCAAAGACTGGCATTAAAGTTCAGCAAAAGCTACTAATTTTGACGATAAGACGTAAAACATATGTGAAATTATAACAAAAGGAATGAACGATGAGGCGCACCATCTATTATTCGACGACCTTAGTAATTACAAATTGGGTATTTTTAATTACTTTTCTACACTAATCACCCTCATGAATTTATAATTATAGTTTGATTTCATGCAAATGAGGGCATTGCATGATCTCAAGTGTGGGGAAGGGTTATAAATTCTCTCGGGTTTATACTTAGTTTAATTGCCAAATTTTGTGAAAATTTAAAAAATTTTCAACTAAATGAATTCAAAATCATGTTTACACATATTTATGAACGATAAAACTAGGTGTTAATGCAGAAATTATTGTTACCTCGGAGAGAACATAAATAGAAAAACAACCCAAAACGTTAGAATTCATTTAAAATGGAATAGAGGAGAATAAAAAGGCAAAGAAAAAAAAATAAATAAATAAAAGCTAAGTGTGGGAAGAATTTACCAAGTTATTTAAAACACATATCACATATGTTTGTACAAGATTATTATAGGTACTTTTGTTTTGGACGATTTTAATCAGTTTTACCTAATTTACTGTAATATATTTGAAAAAAAGATGGATCTGCACGATGAATCAATTCCATCATTAAAAGGAAGTAAAGTCTTCCGAAAAAGATACGCGCTTTTTGATTTAGGTCAGGAAGTTGTCGTCCAGACCAGCTGTAGGTTGATGAAAAATCTAGAAAAGTCATCTCTAAAATCAGCAGGAAATCCACGGACCTCAGCATCAAACAGGGTCGCCATGTAGTCAGATTTATCCTAACCATGAGAAGGATTTATTACTTAAAATGGGGAGGGCGCCGTGCAAATTAGCTTGATAAGACTAATGAATCAGACCCCCAGAAAGGATAATCTCCTTAAAGATTTAAAAATTAGCTTTTAAGCCTGATATTACTCAATCCTTGAGATTGACCTTAAAGATTGAGAATTACAAACTCATAGAATTCGATGATATCTAAACTCAAGCTTAAACGAGAAAATATTTTGATCAAATTAAAACCGATTTGTTTTCTGAAAACCCATTTTTAATGCGTTCATTACCATTGAACGTAAAATCCTAGGAATTTACCTGGAATTCATTAGGTCACCTGAACCAAATCGGGTGTCAGCCGTAAGAACGGTGGTTGCATAGCATGGTTGAAGACAGGACTTTGTACCAAACTGAAAAATTATAGGGTGATCTTTACTATTGCTCCTACAAAGGATAGTAATTGCATCCGACACATTTTAGACCATGAACATAAGCATGTCACGGGACATTGCCTTAACAGTTGCTTGTTCAATGCTTTCCTTTACAACCGGACGGTAGTTTATTGAAAGGTAATATACGGAACAAGTATACTGGACGTGTTACTTTCTTAATACAAGGTTAGTAAGTGGGTGACACAAAACCGCAAGTTTTGAACTAAAATTTTAAATATGAAACCCACGCAACCCACAAAAAATATTTTGCAAACACCGGTGAAGGTTTATTCCGGAAAACTTATCTAGGGTAAAATCTAGCTTGAAATTTTCAAAAGATCAAATGTTTTCATAAAGATCCAATTTCCTTAAAGGATCTAAATTTTCATAGTCATGTGGGACTGTAAACTACATCGTTACTATCATTATTTATACCGCTGTATCAAAATCACTGATGTAATTTTCATAGTTTTGTATTGCTTGAGGACAAGCAACGTTCAAGTGTGGGGATATTTGATAGTACTCCAAATGAACATATATTTAGACACAATATCCTTCCAATATGTAAAGCTTTTAGTTGTAATTGTTCTATTTTTATGTAATATTCGTTTAAATAAATAAGTGCGAAGACAAAAGAAGAAAAAAACGATTTGAAGATGCAAATGACCAAAAAGCCAAAAAAGTACAAAGTACAATCCAAGTGGTTCCGAATATTGATGAGAAACGTCTAAAAATTACAAGATTACGAGCCGCGGAACGTAAAATACAAAATATCTCAGCGTACGAAAGGACGTTCGAAAATTCGAAATCGAGACCAGAGTCAACTCTCAACGCGCGACGTAACGGAGCTAAAATTATAAGTCAACTATGCACATAAATATAATATAATATATAAATAATTCTTAAAATTATATATATATTATATTATATATTAAAAAACATCGACAAACTAGAAAACAAACAATTATGAGCTAGATTCCCAGGCCATGCGATCGCATGGCCAGAAGGCACAAATGCCATGCGATCGCATGGAGCAAAAAGGCTGGCTACATTGCTATAAAAGGCGCAGTTTCAGTCGAGTTTATCACATCTTTTTCTCTTCTCTTCATCTGTAACATAAATATATATATATTTATAATTTTAATTTTAATTTAAGTTTAATAATAATTGAGTTATTTTAAGAATGTTTTACAGGTTTTAAGTCGAAATTATGTCCGTGCAACACTACGCGATTAATCACCACTGTAAGCTATGTTCTTCTATTTTAAATTAATGTATCGTAACTAAGTTATTATTATGCTTATTTGAGCCAAAGTAATCATGATGTTAGACTAAATATTAAGACAGGGTTATTAGATTTTGTACCATAATTAAGGTTTGGAAAAAAGACCGACACTTGTGGACATTTGACTATTGACTAATAATAGATATGGGGTATTGTCTAATCGAATGACAACTCATTGGAACATGTCGAACCTATCTTCAAATTAGTTAATCTAATAATTGTTAAAATGATTATGTATGTTCTATTTAGTGACGTTTATACGACATCTTTTACGATCATTTAATTAATTATTCGGGTTGGGTAATTGATTATTCATTCTGATCAAGTGGGTAAATTAATATTCATATCTCATTAAAACAGGGGTGGATTACATACAAGGATAATTGATGTAATTGTTAAAAAAGTATTAAAACCTTGTTACAGTTCGAATCCCTAATTAGTTAGAATATTTGACTGCGAGAATAAGGTTAATTTGAAGAGCATTTTATAATTATGACCGATGGACTTTTATGGACAAAAACCAAATAGGTATCAAATAATCCAGGACAAAGGAAAATTAACCCAGGGTAATAAACTAAAATAAACACGTCAAACATCATGATTACGGAAGTTTAAATAAGCATAATACTTTTATTTTATATTTCATCGTACCTTTATTTACTATCATTTTAATTACTGCAATTTACTTTATCGCAATTTAAATTCTGTCATTTATATTATCGTCATATATCTTTACGCTTTATTTAAAATCGACAAACCGGTCATTAAACGGTAAAAACCCCCTTTTATAATAATATTTCTATATATAATTATATATATTTTATACAAATATAGTTTTTAAAATATAGCGTTAAACTTAGCCAGCTCCCTGTGGAACGAACCGGACTTACTAAAAACTACACTACTGTACGATTAGGTACACAGCCTATAAGTGTTGTAGCAAGGTTTAGGTATATCCACTTTATAAATAAATAAATAACTTGTGTAAAATTGTATCGTATTTAATAGTATTTCTTAATAAAAACAATAATAGTATTTCGTATACACCGCTGCACACATCATATATACTTTTTAATACGTAATATATACACTTAATAATAATAATACTAATAATAATAATAATAACGATGATAATAATATTTTAATTAGGGTTAGGGTTACATTAAATAATTAGGGTTTACACTAAATGATTAGGTTTAGGGTTTAGTCCATTGATGACGAGTATTAATTACTTCATTTAATACGTCCGGATAACAACCCTAATATAAAGTACGAATCAACAATGAAACCCTAGGGGCATTATAGGAATTACAGAGTGGAAAAATGAGGGTTGTTATAGTACCTCCTCGTTAATTTAAACTTCGTCCCGAAGTTTCAGGAAGACTTCTCTGATGTATCAGCAATTGGAAAAAGATGCGGATATTTCCGCTTCATCTGGTCTTCACGTTCCCAGGTATACTCGGGGCCACTTCGTGAATTCCAACGGATCTTAACAATAGGAATAGAGCTTTGTTTTCAGATTTTAACCTCACGATCCATAACCTCTATCGGTTCTTCAACAAAATGCATTTTATCATCAATGCGAAAATCATCCAATGGAATAATGAGTGTGTCATAAGTTAGACACTTTTTAAGATTCGAGACATGAAATACATCATGCACATTACTAAGCTCAGCGGGTAATTCTAATCGATATGCCACAGGACCAACTCTTTCAATAATCTTGAAAGGTCCAACATAACGTGGACTTAATTTACTTCGCTTACCAAAACGAACGACGCCCTTCCAAGGGGATACTTTCAACATGACTTTATCACCAACTTGGAATTCTAAATCTTTCTGACATTTATCAGCATAGCTCTTTTGTCGGCTGCGGGCAGTTTCTAATCATTTCTTAATCTGAACTATCTTTTCGATAGTTTCATGAATAATTTCAGGACCAGTTAACTGTCTGTCCTCTAATTCATCCCAACACAATGGGGATCTACATTTTCGTCCGTATAAGGCTTCAAAAGGTGCAGCCTTAATACTCGAGTGATAGCTTTTGTTATATGAAAATTCGGCTAAAGGCAAGTGTCTATCCCCACCTTTTCTGAAATTGATAGCACAAGCACGAAGCATATCTTCCAACATTTGAATAGTTCACTTTGACCATCAATTTGCGAGTGATAAGATGTACTCATGTCGAGTTGAGTTCCAAGAGCAGATTGTAAAGTTTTCCAGAATCTAGAAACAAATCGACTGTCGCGATCAGAAATGATTGAGATAGGAACTCCATGACGTGAGACAATCTCTTTGATATAGAGTTGTGATAATTTCTCCATCTTGTCGGTTTCCTTGATCGATAAGAAATGTGCAGATTTAGTGAGATGATTGGGTAACTTAGTGACGAAATCTATAGTGATACATTCCTACTTCCACTGCGGAATATCCGGCTGTTGAAGTAAACTGATATCGGCTAAAAAGTCACGTTTTCACCCCGGTATTAAGGCCCAAAAATAAGAAAGATTTGAACTTTGTCGGTAAAATACCTACTTCATTGGTTAGAATTAAAGAACAAGTAATTACGAAGGCAGTGAAAAAAGAATCAAGAGAATCGGAGCTAAAACAAAGATTCTAGAGCGAAAACGATGAAAGACAAGAAATCAAGTTACGATTCAGGGAATCAAGGCTGACCAGCAAGCCATACGGCCTGCCATATGGACTGCCATATACGTGCCACCACACGAGCCACCATAAGTCCTGCCTTGAATACGGCCTGCCAAAAATGGGCTGTCATACGCCCTGCCATACGCCCTGCCAGGCGTATGCTGGCAAATTCCAAGTCTATTTAAAGGGTCTTTGTCATTCATTCCAACACACACTTCAATTCACTTCTTTCTCTCTCTTGTACAATATTAGTCATACTTTCAAGGCCTTCTCACCTCCGAGCGGGAAATTAAGTACCCAGAGGCGAACGCTGAAGATTGTATTAGGAGCGGTCTGGAGTCTTGAAGTTGTCACTTTTGTATTCGGAACTCGTTTAATCTACTGGTACTTCTATCCTTTACCTTATATAATGTTTTATGATATTATTGCCATGATTAACGAGTAGTTATCTTTAGTGTATGCTATGATGTAAGCAGTTATAATGCCGAAATAATATTATGGTTTGTGTATGCTGTTGAAATGCTTTCCGATTATGCTTTAAACTCTTTCCAACTAATAGAACGTAGTTATAGGCTCTGTTATTAGGAAGTCGCAAACCCTAATTCAGAGTACACTATCTGTGTCACCCCTTGGTAAGAGAAGTCTATCGGATACAACGTAAGATCAATCGAGGCACACCGGTTGTAGTAAGTCTATCAAGCTTTGGATTTCGACTGAGGACTCTTTTGTAGTGAAACATCTGACTAGGCCCCTAGTACATTGTCGGTCCTAGACCATGCTAGTGTAGTCACCAAGCATATAAACTTCGAACGTGCACGCTGAAGCACAGCGGTTGTTGTAAGCTGTACCTCTTCTAAGTAAGGCCATGGAACACGGTTAGTGTTGACCAGTAAACTGCACCATAACGCGGTCTCAAGCATTGCACCCCGCTTGAGGGATTCTTAGTTAATTAAGGAACTGTTTGTTTAGACACATAAAGGATTGGACCGTTAGGATAACCGAACGTGTTCATGAAAGTCAGACTTGACTTGGCCATGGTGTTCTTTATGGTTGAACTCTTTTTAAGGGCCTAACTATCTTTTACCAATCATTAACGAAAACATTGAAACACATCACGTCTCTTAGATATGGTAAATCATGTATTCTATTATGCTTAAGAAAGTTTAGACCATTTTGGAATGTTAATACGTCACCCAACCGAGTCGCTCAATTGGATGAGCCGTCTGAACGTGTATGCCTGTAGTCAGACTGCACGGGCGTCGGGGGTAAAGGATGTTGCTGTCTATTCAGAATCTTCAAGCCTAATGCAGTACCCAGTGACATGTCTTATGACAGGGGCGTTTAGGACCAGTGTAATGAATACAAGGCCTCTGCCTATTCATGAGCCAGCATTCCATAATCTCGGCAGAATAACTGATGAAGTTATAGTATGCACTTACTTTAACCTTATCTGAATTACAAATTTTATCGCATTTACTTTATCTATCTTAAATTAGAAAATCCCAAAATAAATATTCACTACTCCCTAACTATCTTAGGCTACAATATAGGTTCGATGTTACTGATATCTCAAAAATACCACTCTAGGTCATATACTTCCCTTACTTATAAGGAGTAGTAAGATTTAGGCCCCGCTAAATATAAATTTAAAATAGTACCCTCTCCCACGAGTGGCTGATCCTGGCGAGCAGAGGCCTAACGACACCGCGCAAATAAAAACATTCCGTTTTGGCCATATCAAGAGACCTACTAGTTTTTGGCGCAGCTGCCGGGGAACTGGTATCAGGCAATACTGCTTTCAATCAAACTTATTCACAAGCATTTAGTGGTGTCTAAGAAAGACAATTATACACGGACTTGGTTATTGGATTTTCCGAACAGTCGCCAATTATATTGGGACCAAAAGGATCCTGCCTCTCCATAGTCAGCCTGGCCACTTGGTTTGTTCAATAGTTTGTGCGGAACTTTGTTACCGAAATACCAGGGAATCAGTAGCCAGAACCAAAAACATATTCTACCATAGGATAGTTAGTTAATTAGATTAGATTACTTTAGATTACTCTAGTTTACCTTAGATTAGACCACCTTAGATTGCCTTAGATTAAATTAGATTTCCTTAGAATTAGATTAGTTTAGTTTAGCTTATTATAATTTAGCTTATTTGCGAAAATTAAAAACAAAAAGGCATACCTAGTGTATGTCCCAAACCCGATCTAGACCAGGGCCGTTGTTGTTCGTACCTGATCCAGACGCAATAATCTCTAAAGCACGCAAGGAAGCACGAATCAGAAACCAAATGGCGTTACGCGTTACTTTAGCAGAAAACACGAAACCCTCGATTGAAGGTCGAGGAGGACCAATCAGATTTCCAGAGATTCAAGGACACTCGTTCGAGTTAAAACATCACATCATCCAGCTCATTCAGAATAGTTTTCAGTTTCATGGATTACCGAATGACGATCCTAATTCTCACCTTGATAAATTCATATCTCTTTCGAACTCCTACAAACAGCCAGGGATAGGACAAGATATAGTCCGGCTATACTTGTTCCCCTATTCTCTCACTCATCATGCTCAAACTTGGTTTGAAGGACTGGAAAAAGATTCTATCACGTCATGAACAGAGATGGCGAATAATTCCTAACCAAATATTTCCCTCCTTCTAAACAAACCAAACTGAAGAATGACATCATTAACTTCAAACAAAGTTATAATGAATCTCTTTACACTGCATGGGAGCGTTTCAAAACCCTGCTGAAGAAGTGCCCTAATCACCAGTTAGAACGGTCAGCCCAAATCTGTACCTTCTACAATGGTCTTACGGTAAATCATAGAACGACGATCGATGCAGCAGCTCAAGGGAATCTGAGAACCAAACCGTAGATGAAGCATGGGAATTGCTCGAGAACATGACGATGCATCATCATGACTGGAACAGTGGTGAAACAACTTCATCATTTGCCCCACTCTCTACACTTAACAATCAAACGGAGGCCATTAAATCTCTCACAGATAAGATGGAATCTCTTGCCAAGTAACTCGGAGAAATGAAGACGCAACCGTAGCAGGTTAACCAACCTCAGGCTTGTGTTAATTGTACCAACCCGCAACCTACTGAAGACTATCAAGTTGAGTACGAATACCCTGACGGTTCAGTCTGTTACGTTCAATACCCAGCTCGTCCACCAAATCCCGGATTCAATAAACCACCAAGGGTTAATCAATTTCAGTGAAGCAATCAACCTTTCCGCTATTGATATCCACCTTATCCAGCCCAACAACCTCAATTGACCTACGATCAACCACTTCCACTCACTGGTCCCCCAGTTGATGAAAATTCCCCTACCACCCAGATTGCAAAAGCAGCTAACCCCACTCTCGGAGCTGATGATCAGTTAACTCAGTTCATCCAAGAACAACAATAGCTAATTCAGAGAACTGCGACCAGACAAGATCAGACAGAGATACTAATGTTAAATCAATTGGCTCTGCTCAAAAGTTTGGAAACATAGCTTGGACAGTTATCACAACGCCTTGAAACCCGACCGCAGGGAAGATTGCCAAGTAATACTATCCAGAATCCCCACATAGAAGAAGCAAAGCAAATGGATTCCGTAATCCTAGAGGAAGAACCACGGAGAAGGTCAACTAGGCTCAAGAACAAATCAACATATACTTAGAAGCTGACCCCTGAAACTCCAGTTCGCATACCTTATCCTGGAAGTCTACAAGAAGAACCATCCAAGCTTGATTCCTTCAAACTAAATGGAAGATTCTTAGACACTATGTCCAAAGTTCCCAACCAGAAGAGATACATCCGAAGGCTTCTATCTACAAAGGAGAGGATACCAGACTCTAACAAAATTCCACTGAGTGAAGAATGCTCTGCATTACTCAGAAACTCTCTACCACCTAAGCTAGGAGATACGGGCCGATTCGTTTTCCCGTGTTCAGTCTACCAATCTGGAACCATTCATGCGCTAGCAGATTTAGGAGAAAGTATCAACCTAATCCCCTACTCTCTCTACAAGAGATTAGAGTTAGGAGATTTGTCACCAACCAAAATGACAATCCAACTTGCCGATTATACAATTCGATATCCTATGGGCATAGTTGAGAACGTCTTGGTGAAAGTCGATAAATTCTTGTATCCTACGGATTTCGTAGTAATGGATATTAAGGAAGACCTACACACACCAGTAGTGTTAGGAAGACCTTTCATGAATACAGCTAGGACTGTCATTGATGTGTACAATCAAACCATGATCTTACGATCACATTGTAGTGACCCGAACTTTTCCATGTTTATATATATATTAATTGAGATTGATATTTACATGATTAAATGTTTCCAACATGTTAAGCAATCAAAGTTGTTAAGACTTGATTAATTAAAATATGTTTCATATAGACAATTGACCACCCAAGTTGACCGGTGATTCACGAACGTTAAAACTTGTAAAAACTATACGATGACATATATATGGTTATATATATAGTTAACATGATTTTATTATAAGTATGTATCTCATTAGGTATTTTAACAATGTGTTATATACATAAAAATGAGACTATTAATTTAAGAAACTCGAAAACGATATATATAACGATTATCGTTATAACAACGTCTTACTAGGTACATATGAATCATATTAAGATATTGATACACTTGGTTAATTATGTTAAATGATAAGTAAACATATCATTAAGTATATTAACAATGAACTACATATGTAAAAACAAGATTACTAACTTAATGATTTTGAAACGAGACATATATGTAACGATTATCGTTGTAACGACATTTAATGTATATATATCATATTAATAGATATTCGTACATCATAATATCATGATAATATAATAATTTAAAATCTCTTTTGATATTATAAACATTGGGTTAACAACATTTAACAAGATCGTTAACCTAAAGGTTTCAAAGCAACATTTACATGTAACGACTAACGATGACTTAACGACTCAGTTAAAATGTATATACATGTAGTGTTTTAATATGTATTCATACACTTTTGAAAGACTTCAAGACACTTATCAAAATACTTCTACTTAACAAAAATGCTTACAATTACATCCTCGTTCAGTTTCATCAACAATTCTACTCGTATGCACCCGTATTCGTACTCGTACAATACACAGCTTTTAGATGTATGTACTATTGGTATATACACTCCAATGATCAGCTCTTAGCAGCCCATGTGAGTCACCTAACACATGTGGGAACCATCATTTGGCAACTAGCATGAAATATCTCATAAAATTACAAAAATATGAGTAATCATTCATGACTTATTTACATGAAAACAAAATTACATATCCTTTATATCTAATCCATACACCAACGACCAAAAACACCTACAAACACTTTCATTCTTCAATTTTCTTCATCTAATTGATCTCTCTCAAGTTCTATCTTCAAGTTCTAAGTGTTCTTCATAAATTCCAAAAGTTCTAGTTTCATAAAATCAAGAATACTTTCAAGTTTGCTAGCTCACTTCCAATCTTGTAAGGTGATCATCCAACCTCAAGAAATCTTTGTTTCTTACAGTAGGTTATCATTCTAATACAAGGTAATAATCATATTCAAACTTTGGTTCAATTTCTATAACTATAACAATCTTATTTCAAGTGATGATCTTACTTGAACTTGTTTTCGTGTCATGATTCTGCTTCAAGAACTTCGAGCCATCCAAGGATCCGTTGAAGCTAAATCCATTTTTCTTTTTTCCAGTAGGTTTATTCAAGGAACTTAAGGTAGTAATGATGTTCATAACATCATTCGATTCATACATATAAAGCTATCTTATTCGAAGGTTTAAACTTGTAATCACTAGAACATAGTTTAGTTAATTCTAAACTTGTTCGCAAACAAAAGTTAATCCTTCTAACTTGACTTTTAAAATCAACTAAACACATGTTCTATATCTATATGATATGCTAACTTAATGATTTAAAACCTGGAAACACGAAAAATACCGTAAAACAGGATTTACGCCGTCGTAGTAACACCGCGGGCTGTTTTGGGTTAGTTAATTAAAAACTATGATAAACTTTGATTTAAAAGTTGTTATTCTGAGAAAATGATTTTTATTATGAACATGAAACTATATCCAAAAATTATGGGTAAACTCAAAGTGGAAGTATGTTTTCTAAAATGGTCATCTAGACGTCGTTCTTTCGACTGAAATGACTACCTTTACAAAAACGACTTGTAACTTATTTTTCCGACTATAAACCTATACTTTTTCTGTTTAGATTCATAAAATAGTGTTCAATATGAAACCATAGCAATTTGATTCACTCAAAACGGATTTAAAATGAAGAAGTTATGGGTAAAACAAGATTGGATAATTTTTCTCATTTTAGCTACGTGAAAATTGGTAACAAATCTATTCCAACCATAACTTAATCAACTTGTATTGTATATTATGTAATCTTGAGATACCATAGATACGTATACAATGTTTCGACCTATCATGTCGACACATCTATATATATTTCGGAACAACCATAGACACTCTATATGTGAATGTTGGAGTTAGCTATACAGGGTTGAGGTTGATTCCAAAATATATATAGTTTGAGTTGTGATCAATACTGAGATACGTATACACTGGGTCGTGGATTGATTCAAGATAATATTTATCGATTTATTTCTGTACATCTAACTGTGGACAACTAGTTGTAGGTTACTAACGAGGACAGCTGACTTAATAAACTTAAAATATCAAAATATATTAAAAGTGTTGTAAATATATTTTGAACATACTTTGATATATATGTATATATTGTTATAGGTTCGTGAATCAACCAGTGGCCAAGTCTTACTTCCCGACGAAGTAAAAATCTGTGAAAGTGAGTTATAGTCCCACTTTTAAAATCTAATATTTTTGGGATGAGAATACATGCAGGTTTTATAAATGATTTACAAAATAGACACAAGTACGTGAAACTACATTCTATGGTTGAATTATCAAAATCGAATATGCCCCTTTTTATTAAGTCTGGTAATCTAAGAATTAGGGAACAGACACCCTAATTGACGCGAATCCTAAAGATAGATCTATTGGGCCTAACAAACCCCATCCAAAGTACCGGATGCTTTAGTACTTCGAAATTTATATCATATCCGAAGGGTGTCCCGGAATGATGGGGATATTCTTATATATGCATCTTGTTAATGTCGGTTACCAGGTGTTCACCATATGAATGATTTTTATCTCTATGTATGGGATGTGTATTGAAATATGAAATCTTGTGGTCTATTATTATGATTTGATATATATAGGTTAAACCTATAACTCACCAACATTTTTGTTGACGTTTTAAGCATGTTTATTCTCATGTGATTATTAAGAGCTTCCGCTGTCGCATACTTAAATAAGGACGAGATTTGGAGTCCATTCTTGTATGATATTGTGTAAAAACTGCATTCAAGAAACTTATTTTGTTGTAACATATTTGTATTGTAAACCATTATGTAATGGTCGTGTGTAAACAGGATATTTTAGATTATCATTATTTGATAATCTACGTAAAGCTTTTTAAACCTTTATTGATGAAATAAAGGTTATGGTTTGTTTTAAAATGAATGCAGTCTTTGAAAAACGTCTCATATAGAGGTCAAAACCTCGCAACGAAATCAATTAATATGGAACGTTTTTAATCAATAAGAACGGGACATTTCAGTTGGTATCCGAGCGTTGGTCTTAGAGAACCAGAATTTTGCATTAGTGTGTCTTATCGAGTTTGTTAGGATGCATTAGTGAGTCTGGACTTCGACCGTGTTTACTTGAAAAATGATTGCTTAACAAATTTTGTTGGAAACTATATATTTTTAACATGTGAATATTATGTGATATATTAATCTCTTAACGCGTTTGATATTATGTGATAGATGTCTACCTCTAGAACAAGTCCCATTGACTCACCTAATAATAATGAAGAGTCAAATGTAAATTGGAATGATTCGTGGACTGATTCACAAGTTCCCGAAGAGGAACCGGAAGAAGAGTCGGAACCGGAAGAAGAGTCGGAACCGGATGAAGAAATAGAACCGGTGGGGGAAATAATAAAACGGTTAAGTAAAAGAAAATCCTCAACCAACCGACCAAGGTTAATTATGGTCAATGGTGTTTCCGCCAAGGAAGCAAAATATTGGGAGGATTACCAATTCTCCGATGAATCGGATTCCGACGAGAATTCCGATGATGTTATAGAAATTACCCCAACTGAATTTAAAAAGGCAAAAGAAAATAATAAGGGAAAGGGCATAAAAATAGAGAAATCTAATTCCAACCCCGATGAACTTTATATGTATCGTCAACCCCCGAAGTCCTTAAGTTGTAACAATGACCCGGGAACCTCTAAACCACCGGGTTTTTCTAAACCAATGTGGAAAATTACGGCTCGTATTAGGGGAACATCATATATCCCTAGAAACTTGGCAAAATGAACCAAAACCGAAGAAGAAGAAACAAGCGAGTCGGAATAAGATAGTTGTATTCGTGTGGTGTAATATATGTAATATAGTGTGCTTATGCTTTATGATATATGTAAAAATTGCTTGTATTAATAAGTATTTTTTTTTTATGAATCTAACTCTTGTCTATTTTACAGTATAAAAACACAAAATGGATAGACAACCCAATATTTTAAGAGACCTACCCGGAGACATGATTGATGAAATCTTGTCTAGAGTCGGTCAGAATTCTTCGGCACAACTATTTAAGGCGAGATCAGTTTGTAAGACATTCGAAGAACGTTCCAAGAATGCCTTGGTTTATAAAAGGCTTTCGTTCGAAAGATGGGGGATATCACATTGGGAAATCCATAAGTTACGATGTGTTTACTTTGACGCATATATTGCGGGGAACCGAAATGCTATTTTACGCAATGGGTTAAGAAATTATTTTGACTCAATATATCCGAATATTGGACTTCGTGATTTAGAAAAAGCGGCTAACATGCAACATAAAGAAGCATGTTATGCTTACGGATTAGTAATGTTCGCTTCTCACCAAAGTGAAAACAAGAACATCGGGCTACAACTATTAAACAAAACGTTCCCACAAGTGACGGAGTCGGTAATTGGGGTAAGAAATGAGGTTTTTAGATTGTTACGGGACTGTTGGACATTACGTAACCCTCGTCCCTTTGACGACGTTACAACACGCTGTCTTATCAACGGCCATAACGGTTATGTTCCACAAGACCAAGGATGGGAAGTAATCCTAGTAAAACCAGAATGCATGACTTGTTTCTGGACGTATGAATTACGTGTCTTTATTGCCTTTGCTGAACGACTTGTGTACTAGCTAGAATTATCTTCACAACCATCTTGTATCAAATTTATTGTGTGCTATATTTCATGCTATATGTAAAATAAGCGGTATTGTAAGTTTGTAAAATATTGTGTAAAAGTTTGAACGCGAAATATTATTATAATCAGTTTTTCATATAGAATTGTAGTAGTTAAATTGTATATTAGCTACTAAGTATGAACTTAACGGGTAGGTACTACCCGAATTTAAACTTATAAAACGCTAATATGAAGAAAAAGCTTTTATAAATGAGTTCATATTATGGTACGAAATACTATTAACTACTCTTAATATTCTGTATGATTAACTTGTTCCATTTGACTATTTTGAAGGAAATGGCACCGACTACTCGACACACCATGAATATGAATGAAGAGGAATTCCGTACTTTTCTAGCTTCAAACATAGCCGCAGTACAGGCTGCGCTACATACCAACAATAACCTTGGATCTAGCAGTACAGGAAATCGTGTAGGATGCACCTACAAAGAATTCACTGCCTGCAAACCTTTGGAATTTGATGGAACCGAAGGACCGATCGGATTGAAACGGTGGACCGAGAAGGTCGAATCGGTGTTTGCCATAAGTAAGTGTACTGAAGAGGACAAAGTGAAGTACGCTAGGCATACCTTCACAGGTTCTGCGTTAACATGGTGGAATACCTATCTAGAGCAAGTGGGACAAGACGATGCGTACGAACTACCGTGGTCAGCATTCAAGCACTTGATGAACGAGAAGTACCGTCCCAGAACCGAGGTCAATAAGCTCAAGACAGAACTTAGAGGGTTACGAACCCAAGGATTTGATATTACCACGTACGAAAGACGATTCACAGAATTGTGCCTATTGTGTCCGGGAGCGTTCGAAGATGAGGAAGAGAAGATCGACGCGTTTGTGAAAGGATTACCGGAAAGAATCCAAGAAGATATAAGTTCACATGAGCCCGCCTCCATACAACAGGCATGTAGAATGGCTCACAAACTAGTGAACCAGATTGAGGAAATAATTAAAGAACAGACGGCTGAAGAGGCCAATGTGAAGCAAGTCAAAAGAAAGTGGGAGGAAAACGGTGATAAGAATCACCAATACAACAATAACAGCAATTACAATAATAATCGCAACAATTATCCCAATAATCGCAACATCAATCGCAACTACAACAAACGGCACAACAACAACAACAACAACAACAACAACAACAACAACAACAACAGCAACTACAACAATCATCCCAACAACAATAACAACCGCAACAACAACAACAATCAGAAGCAGCTATGCCAAAGGTGTGAAAAGTATCACTCGGGGTTCTGCACTAAATTTTGCAACAAGTGTAAAAGAAATGGTCATAGCGCGGTGAAGTGTGAGGTCTACGGACCAGGGGTTAACAGAACGAAAGGAACAAATGGTGTCGGAACGAGTAATGGTGGAGCAAGTAGTGTCGGAGCAAGTTATGCCAATGTAGTTTGTTATAAATGTGGAAAACCGGGCCACATTATTAAAAATTGCCCGAACCAGGAGAACACGAATGGACAAGGCCGCGGAAGAGTTTTCAATATTAATGCGGCAGAGGCACAGGAAGACCCGGAGCTTGTTACGGGTACGTTTCTTATTGACAATAAATCTGCTTACGTTTTATTTGATTCGGGTGCGGATAGAAGCTATATGAGTAGAGATTTTTGTGCTAAATTAAGTTGTCCATTGATGCCTTTGGATAGTAAATTTTTACTCGAATTAGCAAATGGTAAATTAATTTCAGCAGATAATATATGTCGGAATCGAGAAATTAAACTGGTTAGCGAAACATTTAAGATTGATTTGATACCAGTAGAGTTAGGGAGTTTTGATGTGATAATCGGTATGGACTGGTTGAAAGAAGTGAAAGCAGAGATCGTTTGTTACAAAAATGCAATTCGCATTATACGAGAAAAAGGAAAACCCTTAATGGTGTACGGAGAAAAGGGCAACACGAAGCTACATCTTATTAGTAATTTGAAGGCACAAAAACTAATAAGAAAAGGTTGCTATGCTGTTCTAGCACACGTCGAGAAAGTACAAACTGAAGAAAAGAGCATCAATGATGTTCCCGTCGTAAAAGAATTTCCCGATGTATTTCCGAAAGAATTACCGGGATTACCCCCACATCGATCCGTTGAATTTCAAATAGATCTTGTACCAGGAGCTGCACCAATAGCTCGTGCTCCTTACAGACTCGCACCCAGCGAGATGAAAGAACTGCAAAGCCAATTACAAGAACTTTTAGAGCGTGGTTTCATTCGACCAAGCACATCACCGTGGGGAGCTCCTGTTTTGTTTGTCAAGAAGAAAGATGGTACATTCAGGTTGTGTATCGACTACCGAGAGTTGAACAAACTTACCATCAAGAACCGCTACCCACTACCGAGAATCGACGACTTATTTGATCAACTACAAGGCTCGTCTGTTTATTCAAAGATTGACTTACGTTCCGGGTATCATCAAATGCGGGTGAAAGAAGATGATATTCCAAAGACTGCTTTCAGAACACGTTACGGTCATTACGAGTTTATGGTCATGCCGTTTGGTTTAACTAATGCACCAGCTGTGTTCATGGACCTTATGAACCGAGTGTGTGGACCATACCTTGACAAGTTTGTCATTGTTTTCATTGATGACATACTTATTTACTCAAAGAATGACCAAGAACACGGTGAACATTTGAGAAAGGTGTTAGAAGTATTAAGGAAGGAAGATGAAATGTCCCGTTCTTATTGATTAAAAACGTTCCATATTAATTGATTTCGTTGCTAGGTTTTGACCTCTATATGAGACGATTTTCAAAGACTGCATTCATTTTTAAACAAACCATAACCTTTATTTCATCAATAAAGGTTTAAAAAGCTTTACGTAGATTATCAAATAATGATAATCTAAAATATCCTGTTTACACACGACCATTACATAATGGTTTACAATACAAATATGTTACAACAAAATAAGTTTCTTGAATGCAGTTTTTACACAATATCATACAAGCATGGACTCCAAATCTTGTCCTTATTTAAGTATGCGACAGCGGAAGCTCTTAATAATCACCTGAGAATAAACATGCTTAAAACGTCAACAAAAATGTTGGTGAGTTATAGGTTTAACCTATATATATCAAATCGTAACAATAGACCACAAGATTTCATATTTCAATACACATCCCATACATAGAGATAAAAATCATTCATATGGTGAACACCTGGTAACCGACAATAACAAGATGCATATATAAGAATATCCCCATCATTCCGGGACACCCTTCGGATATGATATAAATTTCGAAGTACTAAAGCATCCGGTACTTTGGATGGGGTTTGTTAGGCCCAATAGATCTATCTTTAGGATTCGCGTCAATTAGGGTGTCTGTTCCCTAATTCTTAGATTACCAGACTTAATAAAAAGGGGCATATTCGATTTCGATAATTCAACCATAGAATGTAGTTTCACGTACTTGTGTCTATTTTGTAAATCATTTATAAAACCTGCATGTATTCTCATCCCAAAAATATTAGATTTTAAAAGTGGGACTATAACTCACTTTCACAGATTTTTACTTCGTCGGGAAGTAAGACTTGGCCACTGGTTGATTCACGAACCTATAACAATATATACATATATATCAAAGTATGTTCAAAATATATTTACAACACTTTTAATATATTTTGATGTTTTAAGTTTATTAAGTCAGCTGTCCTCGTTAGTAACCTACAACTAGTTGTCCACAGTTAGATGTACAGAAATAAATCGATAAATATTATCTTGAATCAATCCACGACCCAGTGTATACGTATCTCAGTATTGATCACAACTCAAACTATATATATTTTGGAATCAACCTCAACCCTGTATAGCTAACTCCAACATTCACATATAGAGTGTCTATGGTTGTTCCGAAATATATATAGATGTGTCGACATGATAGGTCGAAACATTGTATACGTGTCTATGGTATCTCAAGATTACATAATATACAATACAAGTTGATTAAGTTATAGTTGGAATAGATTTGTTACCAATTTTCACGTAGCTAAAATGAGAAAAATTATCCAATCTTGTTTTACCCATAACTTCTTCATTTTAAATCCGTTTTGAGTGAATCAAATTGCTATGGTTTCATATTGAACTCTATTTTATGAATCTAAACAGAAAAAGTATAGGTTTATAGTCGGAAAAATAAGTTACAAGTCGTTTTTATAAAGGTAGTCATTTCAGTCGAAAGAACGACGTCTAGATGACCATTTTAGAAAACATACTTCCACTTTGAGTTTAACCATAATTTTTGGATATAGTTTCATGTTCATAATAAAAATCATTTTCTCAGAATAACAACTTTTAAATCAAAGTTTATCATAGTTTTTAATTAACTAACCCAAAACAGCCCGCGGTGTTACTACGACGGCGTAAATCCGGTTTTACGGTGTTTTTCGTGTTTCCAGGTTTTAAGTCATTAAGTTAGCATATCATATAGATATAGAACATGTGTTTAGTTGATTTTAAAAGTCAAGTTAGAAGGATTAACTTTTGTTTGCGAACAAGTTTAGAATTAACTAAACTATGTTCTAGTGATTACAAGTTTAAACCTTCGAATAAGATAGCTTTATATGTATGAATCGAATGATGTTATGAACATCATTACTACCTTAATTTCCTTGGATAAACCTACTGGAAAAGAGAAAAATGGATCTAGCTTCAATGGATCCTTGGATGGCTCGAAGTTCTTGAAGCAGAATCATGACACGAAAACAAGTTCAAGTAAGATCATCACTTGAAATAAGATTGTTATAGTTATAGAAATTGAACCAAAGTTTGAATATGATTATTACCTTGTATTAGAATGATAACCTACTGTAAGAAACAAAGATTTCTTGAGGTTGGATGATCACCTTACAAGATTGGAAGTGAGCTAGCAAACTTGAAAGTATTCTTGATTTTATGAAACTAGAACTTTTGGAATTTATGAAGAACACTTAGAACTTGAAGATAGAACTTGAGAGAGTTCAATTAGATGAAGAAAATTGAAGAATGAAAGTGTTTGTAGGTGTTTTTGGTCGTTGGTGTATGGATTAGATATAAAGGATATGTAATTTTGTTTTCATGTAAATAAGTCATGAATGATTACTCATATTTTTGTAATTTTATGAGATATTTCATGCTAGTTTCCAAATGATGGTTCCCACATGTGTTAGGTGACTCACATGGGCTGCTAAGAGCTGATCATTGGAGTGTATATACCAATAGTACATACATCTAAAAGCTGTGTATTGTACGAGTACGAATACGGGTGCATACGAGTAGAATTGTTGATGAAACTGAACGAGGATGTAATTGTAAGAATTTTTGTTAAGTAGAAGTATTTTGATAAGTGTATTTAAGTCTTTCAAAAGTGTATAAATACATATTAAAACACTACATGTATATACATTTTAACTGAGTCGTTAAGTCATCGTTAGTCGTTACATGTAAGTGTTGTTTTGAAACCTTTAGGTTAACGATCTTGTTAAATGTTGTTAACCCAATGTTTATAATATCAAATGAGATTTTAAATTATTATATTATCATGATATTATCATGTATGAATATCTCTTAATATGATATATATACATTAAATGTCTTTACAACGATAATCGTTACATATATGTCTCGTTTAAAAATCATTAAGTTAGTAGTCTTGTTTTTACATATGTAGTTCATTGTTAATATACTTTATGATATGTTTTCTTATCATAGTATCATGTTAACTATATATATATATCCATATATATGTTATCATATAGTTTTTACAAGTTTTAACGTTCGTGAATCACCGATCAACTTGGGTGGTCAATTGTCTATATAAAACATATTTTAATTAATCAAGTCTTAACAAGTTTGATTGCTTAACATGTTGGAAACATTTAATCATGTAAATATCAATCTCAATTAATATATATAAACATGGAAAAGTTCGGGTCACTACAGTACCTACCCGTTAAATAAATTTCGTCCCGAAATTTTAAGATGTTGAAGGTGTTGACGAATCTTCTGGAAATAGATGTGGGTATTTCTTCTTCATCTGATCTTCACGCTCCCAGGTGAACTCGGGTCCTCTACGAGCATTCCATCGAACCTTAACAATTGGTATCTTGTTTTGCTTAAGTCTTTTAACCTCACGATCCATTATTTCGACGGGTTCTTCGATGAATTGAAGTTTTTCGTTGATTTGGATTTCATCTAACGGAATAGTGAGATCTTCTTTAGCAAAACATTTCTTCAAATTCGAGACGTGGAAAGTGTTATGTACAGCCGCGAGTTGTTGAGGTAACTCTAGTCGGTAAGCTACTGGTCCGACACGATCAATAATCTTGAATGGTCCAATATACCTTGGATTTAATTTCCCTCGTTTACCAAATCGAACAACGCCTTTCCAAGGTGCAACTTTAAGCATGACCATCTCTCCAATTTCAAATTCTATATCTTTTCTTTTAATGTCAGCGTAGCTCTTTTGTCGACTTTGGGCGGTTTTCAACCGTTGTTGAATTTGGATGATCTTCTCGGTAGTTTCTTGTATAATCTCCGGACCCGTAATCTGTCTATCCCCCACCTCACTCCAACAAATCGGAGACCTGCACTTTCTACCATAAAGTGCTTCAAACGGCGCCATCTCAATGCTTGAATGGTAGCTGTTGTTGTAGGAAAATTCTGCTAACGGTAGATGTCGATCCCAACTGTTTCCGAAATCAATAACACATGCTCGTAGCATGTCTTCAAGCGTTTGTATCGTCCTTTCGCTCTGCCCATCAGTTTGTGGATGATAGGCAGTACTCATGTCTAGACGAGTTCCTAATGCTTGCTGTAATGTCTGCCAGAATCTTGAAATAAATCTGCCATCCCTATCAGAGATAATAGAGATTGGTATTCCATGTCTGGAGACGACTTCCTTCAAATACAGTCGTGCTAACTTCTCCATCTTGTCATCTTCTCTTATTGGTAGGAAGTGTGCTGATTTGGTGAGACGATCAACTATTACCCAAATAGTATCAAAACCACTTGCAGTCCTTGGCAATTTAGTGATGAAATCCATGGTAATGTTTTCCCATTTCCATTCCGGGATTTCGGGTTGTTGAAGTAGACCTGATGGTTTCTGATGCTCAGCTTTGACCTTAGAACACGTCAAACATTCTCCTACGTATTTAGCAACATCGGCTTTCATACCCGGCCACCAAAAATGTTTCTTGAGATCCTTGTACATCTTCCCCGTTCCAGGATGTATTGAGTATCTGGTTTTATGAGCTTCTCTAAGTACCATTTCTCTCATATTTCCAAATTTTGGTACCCAAATCCTTTCAGCCCTATACCGGGTTCCATCTTCCCGAATATTAAGATGCTTCTCCGATCCTTTGGGTATTTCATCCTTTAAATTTCCCTCTTTTAAAACTCCTTGTTGCGCCTCCTTTATTTGAGTAGTAAGGTTATTATGAATCATTATATTCATAGATTTTACTCGAATGGGTTCTCTGTCCTTCCTGCTCAAGGCATCGGCTACCACATTTGCCTTCCCCGGGTGGTAACGAATCTCAAAGTCGTAATCATTCAACAATTCAATCCACCTACGCTGCCTCATATTCAGTTGTTTCTGATTAAATATGTGTTGAAGACTTTTGTGGTCGGTATATATAATACTTTTGACCCCATATAAGTAGTGCCTCCAAGTCTTTAATGCAAAAACAACCGCGCCTAATTCCAAATCATGCGTCGTATAATTTTGCTCGTGAATCTTCAATTGTCTAGACGCATAAGCAATCACCTTCATTCGTTGCATTAATACACAACCGAGACCTTGCTTTGATGCGTCACAATAAATCACAAAATCATCATTCCCTTCAGGCAATGACAATATAGGTGCCGTAGTTAGCTTTTTCTTCAATAACTGAAACGCTTTCTCTTGTTCATCATTCCATTCAAATTTCTTCCCTTTATGCGTTAATGCAGTCAAGGGTTTTGCTATTCTGGAAAAGTCTTGGATGAACCTTCTGTAGTAACCAGCTAGTCCTAAAAACTGGCGTATGTGTTTCGGAGTTTTCGGGGTTTCCCACTTTTCAACAGTTTCTATCTTTGCCGGATCCACCTTAATACCTTCTTTGTTCACTATGTGACCGAGGAATTGAACTTCTTCCAACCAAAAGGCACACTTTGAAAACTTAGCGTACAATTCTTCCTTCCTCAATACTTCTAACACCTTTCTCAAATGTTCACCGTGTTCTTGGTCATTCTTTGAGTAAATAAGTATGTCATCAATGAAAACAATGACAAACTTGTCAAGGTATGGTCCACACACTCGGTTCATAAGGTCCATGAACACAGCTGGTGCATTAGTTAAACCAAACGGCATGACCATAAACTCGTAATGACCGTAACGTGTTCTGAAAGCAGTCTTTGGAATATCATCTTCTTTCACCCGCATTTGATGATACCCGGAACGTAAGTCAATCTTTGAATAAACAGACGAGCCTTGTAGTTGATCAAATAAGTCGTCGATTCTCGGTAGTGGGTAGCGGTTCTTGATGGTAAGTTTGTTCAACTCTCGGTAGTCGATACACAACCTGAATGTACCATCTTTCTTCTTGACAAACAAAACAGGAGCTCCCCACGGTGATGTGCTTGGTCGAATGAAACCACGCTCTAAAAGTTCTTGTAATTGGCTTTGCAGTTCTTTCATCTCGCTGGGTGCGAGTCTGTAAGGAGCACGAGCTATTGGTGCAGCTCCTGGTACAAGATCTATTTGAAATTCAACGGATCGATGTGGGGGTAATCCCGGTAATTCTTTCGGAAATACATCGGGAAATTCTTTTGCAATGGGAACATCATTGATGCTCTTTTCTTCAGTTTGTACTTTCTCGACGTGTGCTAGAACAGCATAGCAACCTTTTCTTATTAGTTTTTGTGCCTTCAAATTACTAATAAGATGTAGCTTCGTGTTGCCCTTTTCTCCGTACACCATTAAGGGTTTTCCTTTTTCTCGTATAATGCGAATTGCATTTTTGTAACAAACGATCTCCGCTTTCACTTCTTTCAACCAGTCCATACCGATTATCACATCAAAACTCCCTAACTCTACTGGTATCAAATCAATCTTAAATGTTTCGCTAACCAGTTTAATTTCTCGATTCCGACATATATTATCTGCTGAAATTAATTTACCATTTGCTAATTCGAGTAAAAATTTACTATCCAAAGGCGTCAATGGACAACTTAATTTAGCACAAAAATCTCTACTCATATAGCTTCTATCCGCACCCGAATCAAATAAAACGTAAGCAGATTTATTGTCAATAAGAAACGTACCCGTAACAAGCTCCGGGTCTTCCTGTGCCTCTACCGCATTAATATTGAAAACTCTTCCACGGCCTTGTCCATTCGTGTTCTCCTGGTTCGGGCAATTTCTAATAATGTGGCCTGGTTTTCCACATTTATAACAAACTACATTGGCATAACTTGCTCCGACACTACTTGCTCCGCCATTACTCGTTCCGACACCATTTGTTCCTTTCGTTCTATTAACCCCTGGTCCGTAGACCTCACACTTCGCCGCGCTATGACCATTTCTTTTACACTTGTTGCAAAATTTGGTGCAGAACCCCGAGTGATTCTTTTCACACCTTTGGCATAGTTGCTTCTGATTGTTGTTGTTGTTGCGGTTATTATTGTTGTTGGGATGATTGTTGTAGTTGCTGTTGTTGTTGTTGTTGTTGTTGTTGGGCCGTTTGTTGTAGTTGCGATTGATGTTGCGATTGTTGGGATAATTGTTGCGATTATTGTTGTAATTGCTGTTGTTGTTGTATTGGTGATTCTTATCACCGTTTTCCTCCCACTTTCTTTTGACTTGCTTCACATTGGCCTCTTCAGCAGTCTGTTCTTTAATTCTTTCTTCAATCTGGTTCACTAGTTTGTGAGCCATTCTACATGCCTGTTGTATGGAGGCGGGCTCGTGTGAACTTATATCTTCTTGGATTCTTTCCGGTAATCCTTTCACAAACGCGTCGATCTTCTCTTCCTCATCTTCGAATGCTCCCGGACACAATAGGCACAATTCTGTGAATCGTCTTTCGTACGTGGTAATATCAAATCCTTGGGTTCGTAACCCTCTAAGTTCTGTCTTGAGCTTATTGACCTCGGTTCTGGGACGGTACTTCTCGTTCATCAAGTGCTTGAATGCTGACCACGGTAGTGCGTACGCATCATCTTGTCCCACTTGCTCTAGATAGGTATTCCACCATGTTAACGCAGAACCTGTGAAGGTATGCGTAGCGTACTTCACTTTGTCCTCTTCAGTACACTTACTTATGGCAAACACCGATTCAACCTTCTCGGTCCACCGTTTCAATCCGATCGGTCCTTCGGTTCCATCAAATTCCAAAGGTTTGCAGGCAGTGAATTCTTTGTAGGTGCATCCTACACGATTTCCTGTACTGCTAGATCCAAGGTTATTGTTGGTATGTAGCGCAGCCTGTACTGCGGCTATGTTTGAAGCTAGAAAAGTACGGAATTCCTCTTCATTCATATTCACGGTGTGTCGAGTAGTCGGTGCCATTTCCTTCAAAATAGTTAAATGGAACAAGTTAATCATACAGAATATTAAGAGTAGTTAATAGTATTTCGTAGCATAATATGAACTCATTTATAAAAGCTTTTTCTTCATATTAGCGTTTTATAAGTTTAAATTCGGGTAGTACCTACCCGTTAAGTTCATACTTAGTAGCTAATATACAATTCAACTACTACAATTCTATATGAAAAACTGATTGTAATAATATTTCGCGTTCAAACTTTTATACAATATTTTACAAACTTACAATACCGCTTATTTTACATAAAGCATGAAATATAGCACACAATAACTTTGATACAAGATAGTTGTGAAGACAATTCTAGCTAGTACACAAGTCGTTCGGCAAAGGCAATAAAGACACGTAATTCATACGTCCAGAAACAAGTCATGCATTCTGGTTTTACTAGGACTACTTCCCATCCTTGGTCTTGTGCAACATAACCGTTATGGCCGTTGATAAGACAGCGTGTTGTAACGTCATCAAAGGGACGAGGGTTACGTAATGTCCAACAGTCTCGTAATAATCTAAAAACCTCATTTCTTACCCCAATTACCGACTCCGTCACTTGTGGAAACGTTTTGTTTAATAGTTGTAGCCCGATGTTCTTGTTCTCACTTTGGTGAGAAGCGAACATTACTAATCCGTAAGCATAACATGCTTCTTTATGTTGCATGTTAGCCACTTTTTCTAAATCACGAAGTCCAATATTCGGATATATTGAGTCAAAATAATTTCTTAACCCGTTGCGTAAAATAGCATTTGGGTTCCCCGCAATATATGCGTCAAAGTAAACACATCGTAACTTATGGGTTTCCCAATGTGATATCCCCCATCTTTCAAACGAAAGTCTCTTATAAACCAAGACATTCTTGGAACGTTCTTCGAATGTCTTACAAACTGATCTCGCCTTAAATAGTTGTGCCGAAGAATTCTGGCCGACTCTAGACAAGATTTCATCAATCATGTCTCCGGGTAGGTCTCTTAAAATATTGGGTTGTCTATCCATTTTGTGTTTTTAAACTGTAAAATAGACAAGAGTTAGATTCATAAAAAAAATACTTATTAATACAAGCAATTTTTACATATATCATAAAGCATAAGAACACTATATTACATATATTACACCACACGAATACAACTATCTTATTCCGACTCGCTCGTTTCTTCTTCTTCGGTTTTGGTTCATTTTGCCAAGTTTCTAGGGATATATGATGTTCCCCTAATACGAGCCGTCGTTGTCCACGTTGGTTTAGAAAAACCTGGTGGTTTAGAGGTTCCCGGGTCATTGTTACAACTTAAGGACTTCGGGGGTTGACGATACATATAAAGTTCATCGGGGTTGGAATTAGATTTCTCTATTTTTATGCCCTTTCCCTTATTATTTTCTTTTGCCTTTTTAAATTCAGTTGGGGTAATTTCTATAACATCATCGGAATTCTCGTCGGAATCCGATTCATCGGAGAATTGGTAATCCTCCCAATATTTTGCTTCCTTGGCGGAAACACCATTGACCATAATTAACTTTGGTCGGTTGGTTGAGGATTTTCTTTTACTTAACCGTTTTATTATTTCCCCCACCGGTTCTATTTCTTCATCCGGTTCCGATTCTTCTTCCGGTTCCGATTCTTCTTCCGGTTCCGACTCTTCTTCCGGTTCCTCTTCGGGAACTTGTGAATCAGTCCACAAATCATTCCAATTTACATTTGACTCTTCATTATTATTAGGTGAGTCAATGGGACTTGTTCTAGAGGTAGACATCTATCACATAATATCAAACACGTTAAGAGATTAATATATCACATAATATTCATATGTTAAAAAAATATATAGTTTCCAACAAAAATGTTAAGCAATCATTTTTAAAGAAAACACGGTCGAAGTCCAGACTCACTAATGCATCCTAACAAACTCGATAAGACACACTAATGCAAATTTTCTGGTTCTCTAAGACCAACGCTCGGATACCAACTGAAATGTCCCGTTCTTATTGATTAAAAACGTTCCATATTAATTGATTTCGTTGCTAGGTTTTGACCTCTATATGAGACGTTTTTCAAAGACTGCATTCATTTTTAAACAAACCATAACCTTTATTTCATCAATAAAGGTTTAAAAAGCTTTACGTAGATTATCAAATAATGATAATCTAAAATATCCTGTTTACACACGACCATTACATAATGGTTTACAATACAAATATGTTACAACAAAATAAGTTTCTTGAATGCAGTTTTTACACAATATCATACAAGCATGGACTCCAAATCTTGTCCTTATTTAAGTATGCGACAGCGGAAGCTCTTAATAATCACCTGAGAATAAACATGCTTAAAACGTCAACAAAAATGTTGGTGAGTTATAGGTTTAACCTATATATATCAAATCGTAACAATAGACCACAAGATTTCATATTTCAATACACATCCCATACATAGAGATAAAAATCATTCATATGGTGAACACCTGGTAACCGACAATAACAAGATGCATATATAAGAATATCCCCATCATTCCGGGACACCCTTCGGATATGATATAAATTTCGAAGTACTAAAGCATCCGGTACTTTGGATGGGGTTTGTTAGGCCCAATAGATCTATCTTTAGGATTCGCGTCAATTAGGGTGTCTGTTCCCTAATTCTTAGATTACCAGACTTAATAAAAAGGGGCATATTCGATTTCGATAATTCAACCATAGAATGTAGTTTCACGTACTTGTGTCTATTTTGTAAATCATTTATAAAACCTGCATGTATTCTCATCCCAAAAATATTAGATTTTAAAAGTGGGACTATAACTCACTTTCACAGATTTTTACTTCGTCGGGAAGTAAGACTTGGCCACTGGTTGATTCACGAACCTATAACAATATATACATATATATCAAAGTATGTTCAAAATATATTTACAACACTTTTAATATATTTTGATGTTTTAAGTTTATTAAGTCAGCTGTCCTCGTTAGTAACCTACAACTAGTTGTCCACAGTTAGATGTACAGAAATAAATCGATAAATATTATCTTGAATCAATCCACGACCCAGTGTATACGTATCTCAGTATTGATCACAACTCAAACTATATATATTTTGGAATCAACCTCAACCCTGTATAGCTAACTCCAACATTCACATATAGAGTGTCTATGGTTGTTCCGAAATATATATAGATGTGTCGACATGATAGGTCGAAACATTGTATACGTGTCTATGGTATCTCAAGATTACATAATATACAATACAAGTTGATTAAGTTATAGTTGGAATAGATTTGTTACCAATTTTCACGTAGCTAAAATGAGAAAAATTATCCAATCTTGTTTTACCCATAACTTCTTCATTTTAAATCCGTTTTGAGTGAATCAAATTGCTATGGTTTCATATTGAACTCTATTTTATGAATCTAAACAGAAAAAGTATAGGTTTATAGTCGGAAAAATAAGTTACAAGTCGTTTTTATAAAGGTAGTCATTTCAGTCGAAAGAACGACGTCTAGATGACCATTTTAGAAAACATACTTCCACTTTGAGTTTAACCATAATTTTTGGATATAGTTTCATGTTCATAATAAAAATCATTTTCTCAGAATAACAACTTTTAAATCAAAGTTTATCATAGTTTTTAATTAACTAACCCAAAACAGCCCGCGGTGTTACTACGACGGCGTAAATCCGGTTTTACGGTGTTTTTCGTGTTTCCAGGTTTTAAGTCATTAAGTTAGCATATCATATAGATATAGAACATGTGTTTAGTTGATTTTAAAAGTCAAGTTAGAAGGATTAACTTTTGTTTGCGAACAAGTTTAGAATTAACTAAACTATGTTCTAGTGATTACAAGTTTAAACCTTCGAATAAGATAGCTTTATATGTATGAATCGAATGATGTTATGAACATCATTACTACCTTAATTTCCTTGGATAAACCTACTGGAAAAGAGAAAAATGGATCTAGCTTCAATGGATCCTTGGATGGCTCGAAGTTCTTGAAGCAGAATCATGACACGAAAACAAGTTCAAGTAAGATCATCACTTGAAATAAGATTGTTATAGTTATAGAAATTGAACCAAAGTTTGAATATGATTATTACCTTGTATTAGAATGATAACCTACTGTAAGAAACAAAGATTTCTTGAGGTTGGATGATCACCTTACAAGATTGGAAGTGAGCTAGCAAACTTGAAAGTATTCTTGATTTTATGAAACTAGAACTTTTGGAATTTATGAAGAACACTTAGAACTTGAAGATAGAACTTGAGAGAGTTCAATTAGATGAAGAAAATTGAAGAATGAAAGTGTTTGTAGGTGTTTTTGGTCGTTGGTGTATGGATTAGATATAAAGGATATGTAATTTTGTTTTCATGTAAATAAGTCATGAATGATTACTCATATTTTTGTAATTTTATGAGATATTTCATGCTAGTTTCCAAATGATGGTTCCCACATGTGTTAGGTGACTCACATGGGCTGCTAAGAGCTGATCATTGGAGTGTATATACCAATAGTACATACATCTAAAAGCTGTGTATTGTACGAGTACGAATACGGGTGCATACGAGTAGAATTGTTGATGAAACTGAACGAGGATGTAATTGTAAGAATTTTTGTTAAGTAGAAGTATTTTGATAAGTGTATTTAAGTCTTTCAAAAGTGTATAAATACATATTAAAACACTACATGTATATACATTTTAACTGAGTCGTTAAGTCATCGTTAGTCGTTACATGTAAGTGTTGTTTTGAAACCTTTAGGTTAACGATCTTGTTAAATGTTGTTAACCCAATGTTTATAATATCAAATGAGATTTTAAATTATTATATTATCATGATATTATCATGTATGAATATCTCTTAATATGATATATATACATTAAATGTCTTTACAACGATAATCGTTACATATATGTCTCGTTTAAAAATCATTAAGTTAGTAGTCTTGTTTTTACATATGTAGTTCATTGTTAATATACTTTATGATATGTTTTCTTATCATAGTATCATGTTAACTATATATATATATCCATATATATGTTATCATATAGTTTTTACAAGTTTTAACGTTCGTGAATCACCGATCAACTTGGGTGGTCAATTGTCTATATAAAACATATTTTAATTAATCAAGTCTTAACAAGTTTGATTGCTTAACATGTTGGAAACATTTAATCATGTAAATATCAATCTCAATTAATATATATAAACATGGAAAAGTTCGGGTCACTACAGAAGAATTGTACGCTAAGTTTTCAAAGTGTGCATTTTGGTTGGAAGAAGTTCAATTCCTCGGTCACATAGTGAACAAAGAAGGTATTAAGGTGGATCCGGCAAAGATAGAAACTGTTGAAAAGTGGGAAACCCCACATACGCCAATTTTTAGGACTAGCTGGTTACTACAGAAGGTTCATCCAAGACTTTTCCAGAATAGCAAAACCCTTGACTGCATTAACGCATAAAGGGAAGAAATTTGAATGGAATGATGAACAAGAGAAAGCGTTTCAGTTATTGAAGAAAAAGCTAACTACGGCACCTATATTGTCATTGCCTGAAGGGAATGATGATTTTGTGATTTATTGTGACGCATCAAAGCAAGGTCTCAGTTGTGTATTAATGCAACGAACCAAGGTGATTGCTTATGCGTCTAGACAATTGAAGATTCACGAACAAAATTATACGACGCATGATTTGGAATTAGGCGCGGTTGTTTTTACATTAAAGACTTGGAGGCACTACTTATATGGGGTCAAAAGTATTATATATACCGACCACAAAAGTCTTCAACACATATTTAATCAGAAACAACTGAATATGAGGCAGCGTAGGTGGATTGAATTGTTGAATGATTACGACTTTGAGATTCGTTACCACCCGGGGAAGGCAAATGTGGTAGCCGATGCCTTGAGCAGGAAGGACAGAGAACCCATTCGAGTAAAATCTATGAATATAATGATTCATAATAACCTTACTACTCAAATAAAGGAGGCGCAACAAGGAGTTTTAAAAGAGGGAAATTTAAAGGATGAAATACCCAAAGGATCGGAGAAGCATCTTAATATTCGGGAAGACGGAACCCGGTATAGGGCTGAAAGGATTTGGGTACCAAAATTTGGAGATATGAGAGAAATGGTACTTAGAGAAGCTCATAAAACCAGATACTCAATACATCCTGGAACGGGGAAGATGTACAAGGATCTCAAGAAACATTTTTGGTGGCCGGGTATGAAAGCCAATATTGCTAAATATGTAGGAGAATGTTTGACGTGTTCTAAGGTCAAAGCTGAGCATCAGAAACCATCAGGTCTACTTCAACAACCCGAAATCCCGGAATGGAAATGGGAAAACATTACCATGGATTTCATCACTAAATTGCCAAGGACTGCAAGTGGTTTTGATACTATTTGGGTAATGGTTGATCGTCTCACCAAATCAGCACACTTCCTGCCAATAAGAGAAGATGACAAGATGGAGAAGTTAGCACGACTGTATTTGAAGGAAGTCATCTCCAGACATGGAATACCAATCTCTATTATCTCTGATAGGGATGGCAGATTTATTTCAAGATTCTGGCAGACATTACAGCAAGCATTAGGAACTCGTCTAGACATGAGTACTGCCTATCATCCACAAACTGATGGGCAGAGCGAAAGGACGATACAAACGCTTGAAGACATGCTACGAGCATGTGTTATTGATTTCGGAAACAGTTGGGATCGACATCTACCGTTAGCAGAATTTTCCTACAACAACAGCTACCATTCAAGCATTGAGATGGCGCCGTTTGAAGCACTTTATGGTAGAAAGTGCAGGTCTCCGATTTGTTGGAGTGAAGTGGGGGATAGACAGATTACGGGTCTGGAGATTATACAAGAAACTACCGAGAAGATCATCCAAATTCAACAACGGTTGAAAACCGCCCAAAGTCGACAAAAGAGCTACGCTGACATTAAAAGAAAAGATATAGAATTTGAAATTGGAGAGATGGTCATGCTTAAAGTTGCACCTTGGAAAGGCGTTGTTCGATTTGGTAAACGAGGGAAATTAAATCCAAGGTATATTGGACCATTCAAGATTATTGATCGTGTCGGACCAGTAGCTTACCGACTTGAGTTACCTCAACAACTCGCGGCTGTACATAACACTTTCCACGTCTCGAATTTGAAGAAATGTTTTGCTAAAGAAGATCTCACTATTCCGTTAGATGAAATCCAAATCAACGAAAAACTTCAATTCATCGAAGAACCCGTCGAAATAATGGATCGTGAGGTTAAAAGACTTAAGCAAAACAAGATACCAATTGTTAAGGTTCGATGGAATGCTCTTAGAGGACCCGAGTTCACCTGGGAGCATGAAGATCAGATGAAGAAGAAATACCCGCATCTATTTCCAGAAGATTCGTCAACACCTTCAACAGCTTAAAATTTCGGGACGAAATTTATTTAACGGGTAGGTACTGTAGTGACCCGAACTTTTCCATGTTTATATATATTAATTGAGATTGATATTTACATGATTAAATGTTTCCAACATGTTAAGCAATCAAAGTTGTTAAGACTTGATTAATTAAAATATGTTTCATATAGACAATTGACCACCCAAGTTGACCGGTGATTCACGAACGTTAAAACTTGTAAAAACTATACGATGACATATATATGGTTATATATATAGTTAACATGATTTTATTATAAGTATGTATCTCATTAGGTATTTTAACAATGTGTTATATGTAGTGACCCGAACTTTTCCATGTTTATATATATTAATTGAGATTGATATTTACATGATTAAATGTTTCCAACATGTAAAGCAATCAAACTTGTTAAGACTTGATTAATTGAAATAGGTTTCATATAGACAATTGACCACCCAAGTTGACCGGTGATTCACGAACGTTAAAACTTGTAAAAAAGCTATATGATGACATATATATGGTTATATATATAGTTAACATGATATTATGATAAGTAAACATATCATTAATTATATTAACAATGAACTACATATGTAAAAACAAGACTACTAACTTAATGATTTTGAAACGAGACATATATGTAACGTTTATCGTTGTAACGACATTTAATGTATATATATCATATTAAGAGATATTCGTACATCATAATATCATGTTAATATAATAATTTAAAATCTCTTTTGATATTATAAACATTGGGTTAACAACATTTAACAAGATCGTTAACCTAAAGGTTTCAAAACAACACTTACATGTAACGACTAACGATGACTTAACGACTCAGTTAAAATGTATATACATGTAGTGTTTTAATATGTATTTATACACTTTTGAAAGACTTCAATACACTTATCAAAATACTTCTACTTAACAAAAATGCTTACAATTACATTCTCGTTCAGTTTCATCAACAATTCTACTCGTATGCACCCGTATTCGTACTCGTACAATACACAGCTTTTAGATGTATGTACTATTGGTATATACACTCCAATGATCAGCTCTTAGCAGCCCATGTGAGTCACCTAACACATGTGGGAACCATCATTTGGCAACTAGCATGAAATATCTCATAAGATTACAAAAATATGAGTAATCATTCATGACTTATTTACATGAAAACAAAATTACATATCCTTTATATCTAATCCATACACCAACGACCAAAAACACCTACAAACACTTTCATTCTTCAATTTTCTTCATCTAATTGAACTCTCTCAAGTTCTATCTTCAAGTTCTAAGTGTTCTTCATAAATTTCAAAAGTTCTAGTTTCATAAAATCAAGAATACTTTCAAGATTGCTAGCTCACTTCCAATCTTGTAAGGTGATCATCCAACCTCAAGAAATCTTTGTTTCTTACAGTAGGTTATCATTCTAATACAAGGTAATAATCATATTCAAACTTTGGTTCAATTTCTATAACTATAACAATCTTATTTCAAGTGATGATCTTACTTGAACTTGTTTTCGTGTCATGATTTTGCTTCAAGAACTTTGAGCCATCCAAGGATCCATTGAAGCTAGATCCATTTTTCTCTTTTCCAGTAGGTTCATCCAAGGAACTTAAGGTAGTAATGATGTTCATAACATCATTCGATTCATACATATAAAGCTATCTTATTCGAAGGTTTAAACTTGTAGTCACTAGAACATAGTTTAGTTAATTCTAAACTTGTTCGCAAACAAAAGTTAATCCTTCTAACTTGACTTTTAAAATCAACTAAACACATGTTCTATATCTATATGATATGCTAACTTAATGATTTAAAACCTGGAAACACGAAAAACACCGTAAAACCGGATTTACGCCGTCGTAGTAACATCGCGGGCTGTTTTGGGTTAGTTAATTAAAAACTATGATAAACTTTGATTTAAAAGTTGTTATTCTGAGAAAATGATTTTTATTATGAACATGAAACTATATCCAAAAATTATGGTTAAACTCAAAGTGGAAGTATGTTTTCTAAAATGGTCATCTAGACGTCGTTCTTTCGACTGAAATGACTACCTTTACAAAAACGACTTGTAACTTATTTTTCCGACTATAAACCTATACTTTTTCTGTTTAGATTCATAAAATAGAGTTCAATATGAAACCATAGCAATTTGATTCACTCAAAACGGATTTAAAATGAAGAAGTTATGGGTAAAACAAGATTGGATAATTTTTCTCTTTTTAGCTACGTGAAAATTGGTAACAAATCTATTCCAACAATAACTTAATCAACTTGTATTGTATATTATGTAATCTTGAGATACCATAGACACGTATACAATGTTTCGACCTATCATGTCGACACATCTATATATATTTCGGAACAACCATAGACACTCTATATGTGAATGTTGGAGTTAGCTATACAGGGTTGAGGTTGATTCCAAAATATATATAGTTTGAGTTGTGATCAATACTGAGATACGTATACACTGGGTCGTGGATTGATTCAAGATAATATTTATCGATTTATTTCTGTACATCTAACTGTGGACAACTAGTTGTAGGTTACTAACGAGGACAGCTGACTTAATAAACTTAAAACATCAAAATATATTAAAAGTGTTGTAAATATATTTTGAACATACTTTGATATATATGTATATATTGTTATAGGTTCGTGAATCAACCAGTGGCCAAGTCTTACTTCCCGACGAAGTAAAAATCTGTGAAAGTGAGTTATAGTCCCACTTTTAAAATCTAATATTTTTGGGATGAGAATACATGCAGGTTTTATAAATGATTTACAAAATAGACACAAGTACGTGAAACTACATTCTATGGTTGAATTATCGAAATCGAATATGCCCCTTTTTATTAAGTCTGGTAATCTAAGAATTAGGGAACAGACACCCTAATTGACGCGAATCCTAAAGATAGATCTATTGGGCCTAACAAACCCCATCCAAAGTACCGGATGCTTTAGTACTTCGAAATTTATATCATATCCGAAGGGTGTCCCGGAAATGATGGGGATATTCTTATATATGCATCTTGTTATTGTCGGTTACCAGGTGTTCACCATATGAATGATTTTTATCTCTATGTATGGGATGTGTATTAAAATATGAAATCTTGTGGTCTATTATTATGATTTGATATATATAGGTTAAACCTATAACTCACCAACATTTTTGTTGACGTTTTAAGCATGTTTATTCTCAGGTGATTATTAAGAGCTTCCGCTGTCGCATACTTAAATAAGGACGAGATTTGGAGTCCATGCTTGTATGATATTGTGTAAAAACTGCATTCAAGAAACTTATTTTGTTGTAACATATTTGTATTGTAAACCATTATGTAATGGTCGTGTGTAAACAGGATATTTTAGATTATCATTATTTGATAATCTACTTAAAGCTTTTTAAACCTTTATTGATGAAATAAAGGTTAAGGTTTGTTTTAAAATGAATGCAGTCTTTGAAAAACGTCTCATATAGAGGTCAAAACCTCGCAACGAAATCAATTAATATGGAACGTTTTTAATCAATAAGAACGGGACATTTCAGTTGGTATCCGAGCGTTGGTCTTAGAGAACTAGAAAATTTGCATTAGTGTGTCTTATCGAGTTTGTTAGGATGCATTAGTGAGTCTGGACTTCGACCGTGTTTTCTTTAAAAATGATTGCTTAACATTTTTGTTGGAAACTATATATTTTTAACATATGAATATTATGTGATATATTAATCTCTTAACGTGTTTGATATTATGTGATAGATGTCTACCTCTAGAACAAGTCCCATTGACTCACCTAATAATAATGAAGAGTCAAATGTAAATTGGAATGATTTGTGGACTGATTCACAAGTTCCCGAAGAGGAACCGGAAGAAGAGTCGGAACCGGAAGAAGAATCGGAACCGGAAGAAGAATCGGAACCGGATGAAGAAATAGAACCGGTGGGGGAAATAATAAAACGGTTAAGTAAAAGAAAATCCTCAACCAACCGACCAAAGTTAATTATGGTCAATGGTGTTTCCGCCAAGGAAGCAAAATATTGGGAGGATTACCAATTCTCCGATGAATCGGATTCCGACGAGAATTCCGATGATGTTATAGAAATTACCCCAACTGAATTTAAAAAGGCAAAAGAAAATAATAAGGGAAAGGGCATAAAAATAGAGAAATCTAATTCCAACCCCGATGAACTTTATATGTATCGTCAACCCCCGAAGTCCTTAAGTTGTAACAATGACCCGGGAACCTCTAAACCACCAGGTTTTTCTAAACCAATGTGGACAACGACGGCTCGTATTAGGGGAACATCATATATCCCTAGAAACTTGGCAAAACGAACCAAAACTGAAGAAGAAGAAACGAGCGAGTCGGAATAAGATAGTTGTATTCGTGTGGTGTAATATATGGAATATAGTGTTCTTATGCTTTATGATATATGTAAAAATTGCTTGTATTAATAAGTATTTTTTTTTATGAATCTAACTCTTGTCTATTTTACAGTTTAAAAACACAAAATGGATAGACAACCCAATATTTTAAGAGACCTACCCGGAGACATGATTGATGAAATCTTGTCTAGAGTCGGCCAGAATTCTTCGGCACAACTATTTAAGGCGAGATCAGTTTGTAAGACATTCGAAGAACGTTCCAAGAATGTCTTGGTTTATAAGAGACTTTCGTTTGAAAGATGGGGGATATCACATTGGGAAACCCATAAGTTACGATGTGTTTACTTTGACGCATATATTGCGGGGAACCCAAATGCTATTTTACGCAACGGGTTAAGAAATTATTTTGACTCAATATATCCGAATATTGGACTTCGTGATTTAGAAAAAGCGGCTAACATGCAACATAAAGAAGCATGTTATGCTTACGGATTAGTAATGTTCGCTTCTCACCAAAGTGAGAACAAGAACATCGGGCAACAACTATTAAACAAAATGTTTCCACAAGTGACGGAGTCGGTAATTGGGGTAAGAAATGAGGTGTTTAGATTATTACGGGACTGTTGGACATTACGTAACCCTCGTCCCTTTGATGACGTTACAACACGCTGTCTTATCAACGGCCATAACGGTTATGTTGCACAAGACCAAGGATGGGAAGTAGTCCTAGTAAAACCAGAATGCATGACTTGTTTCTGGACGTATGAATTACGTGTCTTTATTGCCTTTGCTGAACGACTTGTGTACTAGCTAGAATTGTCTTCACAACTATCTTGTATCAAAGTTATTGTGTGCTATATTTCATGCTTTATGTAAAATAAGCGGTATTGTAAGTTTGTAAATTATTGTATAAAAGTTTGAACGCGAAATATTATTATAATCAGTTTTTCATATAGAATTGTAGTAGTTGAATTGTATATTAGCTACTAAGTATGAACTTAACGGGTAGGTACTACCCGAATTTAAACTTATAAAACGCTAATATGAAGAAAAAGCTTTTATAAATGAGTTCATATTATGCTACGAAATACTATTAACTACTCTTAATATTCTGTATGATTAACTTGTTCCATTTAACTATTTTGAAGGAAATGGCACCGACTACTCGACACACCGTGAATATGAATGAAGAGGAATTCCGTACTTTTCTAGCTTCAAACATAGCTGCAGTACAGGCTGCGCTACATACCAACAATAACCTTGGATCTAGCAGTACAGGAAATCGTGTAGGATGCACCTACAAAGAATTCACTGCCTGCAAACCTTTGGAATTTGATGGAACCGAAGGACCGATCGGATTGAAACGGTGGACCGAGAAGGTCGAATCGGTGTTTGCCATAAGTAAGTGTACTGAAGAGGACAAAGTGAAGTACGCTACGCATACCTTCACAGGTTCTGCGTTAACATGGTGGAATACCTATCTAGAGCAAGTGGGACAAGATGATGCGTACGCACTACCTTGGTCAGCATTCAAGCACTTGATGAACGAGAAGTACCGTCCCAGAACTGAGGTCAATAAGCTCAAGACAGAACTTAGAGGGTTACGAACCCAAGGATTTGATATTACCACATACGAAAGACGATTCACAGAATTGTGCCTATTGTGTCCGGGAGCATTCGAAGATGAGGAAGAGAAGATTGACGCGTTTGTGAAAGGATTACCAGAAAGAATCCAAGAAGATATAAGTTCACACGAGCCCGCCTCCATACAACAGGCATGTAGAATGGCTCACAAACTCGTGAACCAAATTGAAGAAAGAATTAAAGAACAGACTGCTGAAGAGGCCAATGTGAAGCAAGTCAAAAGAAAGTGGGAGGAAAACGGTGATAAGAATCACCAATACAACAACAACAACAATTACAACAATAATCGCAACAATTATCCCAACAATCGCAACATCAATCGCAACTACAACAAACGGCCCAACAACAACAACAACAACAGCAACTACAACAATCATCCCAACAACAATAATAACCGCAACAACAACAACAATCAGAAGCAGCTATGCCAAAGGTGTGAAAAGAATCACTCGGGGTTCTGCACCAAATTTTGCAACAAGTGTAAAAGAAATGGTCATAGCGCGGCGAAGTGTGAGGTCTACGGACCAGGGGTTAATAGAACGAAAGGAACAAATGGTGTCGGAACGAGTAATGGCGGAGCAAGTAGTGTCGGAGCAAGTTATGCCAATGTAGTTTGTTATAAATGTGGAAAACCAGGCCACATTATTAGAAATTGCCCGAACCAGGAGAACACGAATGGACAAGGCCGTGGAAGAGTTTTCAATATTAATGCGGTAGAGGCACAGGAAGACCCGGAGCTTGTTACGGGTACGTTTCTTATTGACAATAAATCTGCTTACGTTTTATTTGATTCGGGTGCGGATAGAAGCTATATGAGTAGAGATTTTTGTGCTAAATTAAGTTGTCCATTGACGCCTTTGGATAGTAAATTTTTACTCGAATTAGCAAATGGTAAATTAATTTCAGCAGATAATATATGTCGGAATCGAGAAATTAAACTGGTTAGTGAAACATTTAAGATTGATTTGATACCAGTAGAGTTAGGGAGTTTTGATGTGATAATCGGTATGGACTGGTTGAAAGAAGTGAAAGCGGAGATCGTTTGTTACAAAAATGCAATTCGCATTATACGAGAAAAAGGAAAACCCTTAATGGTGTACGGAGAAAAGGGCAACACGAAGCTACATCTTATTAGTAATTTGAAGGCACAAAAACTAATAAGAAAAGGTTGCTATGCTGTTCTAGCACACGTCGAGAAAGTACAAACTGAAGAAAAGAGCATCAATGATGTTCCCATTGCAAAAGAATTTCCCGATGTATTTCCGAAAGAATTACCGGGATTACCCCCACATCGATCCGTTGAATTTCAAATAGATCTTGTACCAGGAGCTGCACCAATAGCTCGTGCTCCTTACAGACTCGCACCCAGCGAAATGAAAGAACTGCAAAGCCAATTACAAGAACTTTTAGAGCGTGGTTTTATTCGACCAAGCACATCACCGTGGGGAGCTCCTGTTTTGTTTGTCAAGAAGAAAGATGGTACATTCAGGTTGTGTATCGACTACCGAGAGTTGAACAAACTTACCATCAAGAACCGCTACCCACTACCGAGAATCGACGACTTATTTGATCAACTACAAGGCTCGTCTGTTTATTCAAAGATTGACTTACGTTCCGGGTATCATCAAATGCGGGTGAAAGAAGATGATATTCCAAAGACTGCTTTCAGAACACGTTATGGTCATTACGAGTTTATGGTCATGCCGTTTGGTTTAACTAATGCACCAGCTGTGTTCATGGACCTTATGAACCGAGTGTGTGGACCATACCTTGACAAGTTTGTCATTGTTTTCATTGATGACATACTTATTTACTCAAAGAATGACCAAGAACACGGTGAACATTTGAGAAAGGTGTTAGAAGTATTGAGGAAGGAAGAATTGTACGCTAAGTTTTCAAAGTGTGCATTTTGGTTGGAAGAAGTTCAATTCCTCGGTCACATAGTGAACAAAGAAGGTATTAAGGTGGATCCGGCAAAGATAGAAACTGTTGAAAAGTGGGGAACCCCGAAAACTCCGAAACACATACGCCAGTTTTTAGGACTAGCTGGTTACTACAGAAGGTTCATCCAAGACTTTTCCAGAATAGCAAAACCCTTGACTGCATTAACGCATAAAGGGAAGAAATTTGAATGGAATGATGAACAAGAGAAAGCATTTCAGTTATTAAAGAAAAAGCTAACTACGGCACCTATATTGTCATTGCCTGAAGGGAATGATGATTTTGTGACTTATTGTGACGCATCAAAGCAAGGTCTCGGTTGTGTATTAATGCAACGAACGAAGGTGATTGCTTATGCGTCTAGACAATTGAAGATTCACGAACAAAATTATACGACGCATGATTTGGAATTAGGCGCGGTTGTTTTTGCATTAAAGACTTGGAGGCACTACTTATATGGGGTCAAAAGTATTATATATACCGACCACAAAAGTCTTCAACACATATTTAATCAGAAACAACTGAATATGAGGCAGCGTAGGTGGATTGAATTATTGAATGATTACGATTTTGAGATTCGTTACCACCCGGGGAAGGCAAATGTGGTAGCCGATGCCTTGAGCAGGAAGGATAGAGAACCCATTCGAGTAAAATTTATGAATATAATGATTCATAATAACATTACTACTCAAATAAAGGAGGCGCAACAAGGAGTTTTAAAAGAGGGAAATTTAAAGGATGAAATACCCAAAGGATCGGAGAAGCATCTTAATATTCGGGAAGACGGAACCCGGTATAGGGCTGAAAGGATTTGGGTACCAAAATTTGGAGATATGAGAGAAATGGTACTTAGAGAAGCTCATAAAACCAGATACTCAATACATCCTGGAACGGGGAAGATGTACAAGGATCTCAAGAAACATTTTTGGTGGCCGGGTATGAAAGCCGATGTTGCTAAATACGTAGGAGAATGTTTGACGTGTTCTAAGGTCAAAGCTGAGCATCAGAAACCATCAGGTCTACTTCAACAACCCGAAATCCCGGAATGGAAATGGGAAAACATTACCATGGATTTCATCACTAAATTGCCAAGGACTGCAAGTGGTTTTGATACTATTTGGGTAATAGTTGATCGTCTCACCAAATCAGCACACTTCCTACCAATAAGAGAAGATGACAAGATGGAGAAGTTAGCACGACTGTATTTGAAGGAAGTCGTCTCCAGACATGGAATACCAATCTCTATTATTTCTGATAGGGATGGCAGATTTATTTCAAGATTCTGGCAGACATTACAGCAAGCATTAGGAACTCGTCTAGACATGAGTACTGCCTATCATCCACAAACTGATGGGCAGAGCGAAAGGACGATACAAACGCTTGAAGACATGCTACGAGCATGTGTTATTGATTTCGGAAACAGTTGGGATCGACATCTACCGTTAGCAGAATTTTCCTACAACAACAGCTACCATTCAAGCATTGAGATGGGGCCGTTTGAAGCACTTTATGGTAGAAAGTGCAGGTCTCCGATTTGTTGGAGTGAGGTGGGGGATAGATAGATTACGGGTCCGGAGATTATACAAGAAACTACCGAGAAGATCATCCAAATTCAACAACGGTTGAAAACCGCCCAAAGTCGACAAAAGAGCTACGCTGACATTAAAAGAAAAGATATAGAATTTGAAATTGGAGAGATGGTCATGCTTAAAGTTGCACCTTGGAAAGGCGTTGTTCGATTTGGTAAACGAGGGAAATTAAATCCAAGGTATATTGGACCATTCAAGATTATTGATCGTGTCGGACCAGTAGCTTACCGACTTGAGTTACCTCAACAACTCGCGGCTGTACATAACACTTTCCATGTCTCGAATTTGAAGAAATGTTTTGCTAAAGAAGATCTCACTATTCCGTTAGATGAAATCCATATCAACGAAAAACTTCAATTCATCGAAGAACCCGTCGAAATAATGGATCGTGAGGTTAAAAGACTTAAGCAAAACAAGATACCAATTGTTAAGGTTCGATGGAATGCTCGTAGAGGACCCGAGTTCACCTGGGAGCGTGAAGATCAGATGAAGAAGAAATACCCGCATCTATTTCCAGAAGATTCGTCAACACCTTCAACAGCTTAAAATTTCGGGACGAAATTTATTTAACGGGTAGGTACTGTAGTGACCCGAACTTTTCCATGTTTATATATATTAATTGAGATTGATATTTACATGATTAAATGTTTCCAACATGTTAAGCAATCAAACTTGTTAAGACTTGATTAATTGAAATAGGTTTCATATAGACAATTGACCACCCAAGTTGACCGGTGATTCACGAACGTTAAAACTTGTAAAAAAGCTATATGATGACATATATATGGTTATATATATAGTTAACATGATATTATGATAAGTAAACATATCATTAATTATATTAACAATGAACTACATATGTAAAAAAAGACTACTAACTTAATGATTTTGAAACGAGACATATATGTAACGTTTATCGTTGTAACGACATTTAATGTATATATATCATATTAAGAGATATTCGTACATCATAATATCATGTTAATATAATAATTTAAAATCTCTTTTGATATTATAAACATTGGGTTAACAACATTTAACAAGATCGTTAACCTAAAGGTTTCAAAACAACACTTACATGTAACGACTAACGATGACTTAACGACTCAGTTAAAATGTATATACATGTAGTGTTTTAATATGTATTTATACACTTTTGAAAGACTTCAATACACTTATCAAAATACTTCTACTTAACAAAAATGCTTACAATTACATTCTCGTTCAGTTTCATCAACAATTCTACTCGTATGCACCCGTATTCGTACTCGTACAATACACAGCTTTTAGATGTATGTACTATTGGTATATACACTCCAATGATCAGCTCTTAGCAGCCCATGTGAGTCACCTAACACATGTGGGAACCATCATTTGGCAACTAGCATGAAATATCTCATAAGATTACAAAAATATGAGTAATCATTCATGACTTATTTACATGAAAACAAAATTACATATCCTTTATATCTAATCCATACACCAACGACCAAAAACACCTACAAACACTTTCATTCTTCAATTTTCTTCATCTAATTGAACTCTCTCAAGTTCTATCTTCAAGTTCTAAGTGTTCTTCATAAATTTCAAAAGTTCTAGTTTCATAAAATCAAGAATACTTTCAAGATTGCTAGCTCACTTCCAATCTTGTAAGGTGATCATCCAACCTCAAGAAATCTTTGTTTCTTACAGTAGGTTATCATTCTAATACAAGGTAATAATCATATTCAAACTTTGGTTCAATTTCTATAACTATAACAATCTTATTTCAAGTGATGATCTTACTTGAACTTGTTTTCGTGTCATGATTTTGCTTCAAGAACTTTGAGCCATCCAAGGATCCATTGAAGCTAGATCCATTTTTCTCTTTTCCAGTAGGTTCATCCAAGGAACTTAAGGTAGTAATGATGTTCATAACATCATTCGATTCATACATATAAAGCTATCTTATTCGAAGGTTTAAACTTGTAGTCACTAGAACATAGTTTAGTTAATTCTAAACTTGTTCGCAAACAAAAGTTAATCCTTCTAACTTGACTTTTAAAATCAACTAAACACATGTTCTATATCTATATGATATGCTAACTTAATGATTTAAAACCTGGAAACACGAAAAACACCGTAAAACCGGATTTACGCCGTCGTAGTAACATCGCGGGCTGTTTTGGGTTAGTTAATTAAAAACTATGATAAACTTTGATTTAAAAGTTGTTATTCTGAGAAAATGATTTTTATTATGAACATGAAACTATATCCAAAAATTATGGTTAAACTCAAAGTGGAAGTATGTTTTCTAAAATGGTCATCTAGACGTCGTTCTTTCGACTGAAATGACTACCTTTACAAAAACGACTTGTAACTTATTTTTCCGACTATAAACCTATACTTTTTCTGTTTAGATTCATAAAATAGAGTTCAATATGAAACCATAGCAATTTGATTCACTCAAAACGGATTTAAAATGAAGAAGTTATGGGTAAAACAAGATTGGATAATTTTTCTCTTTTTAGCTACGTGAAAATTGGTAACAAATCTATTCCAACAATAACTTAATCAACTTGTATTGTATATTATGTAATCTTGAGATACCATAGACACGTATACAATGTTTCGACCTATCATGTCGACACATCTATATATATTTCGGAACAACCATAGACACTCTATATGTGAATGTTGGAGTTAGCTATACAGGGTTGAGGTTGATTCCAAAATATATATAGTTTGAGTTGTGATCAATACTGAGATACGTATACACTGGGTCGTGGATTGATTCAAGATAATATTTATCGATTTATTTCTGTACATCTAACTGTGGACAACTAGTTGTAGGTTACTAACGAGGACAGCTGACTTAATAAACTTAAAACATCAAAATATATTAAAAGTGTTGTAAATATATTTTGAACATACTTTGATATATATGTATATATTGTTATAGGTTCGTGAATCAACCAGTGGCCAAGTCTTACTTCCCGACGAAGTAAAAATCTGTGAAAGTGAGTTATAGTCCCACTTTTAAAATCTAATATTTTTGGGATGAGAATACATGCAGGTTTTATAAATGATTTACAAAATAGACACAAGTACGTGAAACTACATTCTATGGTTGAATTATCGAAATCGAATATGCCCCTTTTTATTAAGTCTGGTAATCTAAGAATTAGGGAACAGACACCCTAATTGACGCGAATCCTAAAGATAGATCTATTGGGCCTAACAAACCCCATCCAAAGTACCGGATGCTTTAGTACTTCGAAATTTATATCATATCCGAAGGGTGTCCCGGAAATGATGGGGATATTCTTATATATGCATCTTGTTATTGTCGGTTACCAGGTGTTCACCATATGAATGATTTTTATCTCTATGTATGGGATGTGTATTAAAATATGAAATCTTGTGGTCTATTATTATGATTTGATATATATAGGTTAAACCTATAACTCACCAACATTTTTGTTGACGTTTTAAGCATGTTTATTCTCAGGTGATTATTAAGAGCTTCCGCTGTCGCATACTTAAATAAGGACGAGATTTGGAGTCCATGCTTGTATGATATTGTGTAAAAACTGCATTCAAGAAACTTATTTTGTTGTAACATATTTGTATTGTAAACCATTATGTAATGGTCGTGTGTAAACAGGATATTTTAGATTATCATTATTTGATAATCTACTTAAAGCTTTTTAAACCTTTATTGATGAAATAAAGGTTAAGGTTTGTTTTAAAATGAATGCAGTCTTTGAAAAACGTCTCATATAGAGGTCAAAACCTCGCAACGAAATCAATTAATATGGAACGTTTTTAATCAATAAGAACGGGACATTTCATTATATACATAAAAATGAGACTATTAATTTAAGAAACTCGAAAACGATATATATAACGATTATCGTTATAACAACGTCTTACTTGGTACATATGAATCATATTAAGATATTGATACACTTGGTTAATTATGTTAAATGATAAGTAAACATATCATTAAGTATATTAACAATGAACTACATATGTAAAAACAAGACTACTAACTTAATGATTTTGAAACGAGACATATATGTAACGATTATCGTTGTAACGACATTTAATGTATATATATCATATTAATAGATATTCGTACATCATAATATCATGATAATATAATAATTTAAAATCTCTTTTGATATTATAAACATTGGGTTAACAACATTTAACAAGATCGTTAACCTAAAGGTTTCAAAACAACATTTACATGTAACGACTAACGATGACTTAACGACTCAGTTAAAATGTATATACATGTAGTGTTTTAATATGTATTCATACACTTTTGAAAGACTTCAAGACACTTATCAAAATACTTCTACTTAACAAAAATGCTTACAATTACATCCTCGTTCAGTTTCATCAACAATTCTACTCGTATGCACCCGTATTCGTACTCGTACAATACACAGCTTTTAGATGTATGTACTATTGGTATATACACTCCAATGATCAGCTCTTAGCAGCCCATGTGAGTCACCTAACACATGTGGGAACCATCATTTAGCAACTAGCATGAAATATCTCATAAAATTACAAAAATATGAGTAATCATTCATGACTTATTTACATGAAAACAAAATTACATATCCTTTATATCTAATCCATACACCAACGACCAAAAACACCTACAAACACTTTCATTCTTCAATTTTCTTCATCTAATTGATCTCTCTCAAGTTCTATCTTCAAGTTCTAAGTGTTCTTCATAAATTCCAAAAGTTCTAGTTTCATAAAATCAAGAATACTTTCAAGTTTGCTAGCTCACTTCCAATCTTGTAAGGTGATCATCCAACCTTAAGAAATCTTTGTTTTTTACAGTAGGTTATCATTCTAATACAAGGTAATAATCATATTCAAACTTTGGTTCAATTTCTATAACTATAACAATCTTATTTCAAGTGATGATCTTACTTGAACTTGTTTTCGTGTCATGATTCTGCTTCAAGAACTTCGAGCCATCCAAGGATCCGTTGAAGCTAAATCCATTTTTCTCTTTTCCAGTAGGTTTATCCAAGGAACTTAAGGTAGTAATGATGTTCATAACATCATTCGATTCATACATATAAAGCTATCTTATTCGAAGGTTTAAACTTGTAATCACTAGAACATAGTTTAGTTAATTCTAAACTTGTTCGCAAACAAAAGTTAATCCTTCTAACTTGACTTTTAAAATCAACTAAACACATGTTCTATATCTATATGATATGCTAACTTAATGATTTAAAACCTGGAAACACGAAAAACACCGTAAAACCGGATTTACGCTGTCGTAGTAACACCGCGGGCTGTTTTGGGTTAGTTAATTAAAAACTATGATAAACTTTGATTTAAAAGTTGTTATTCTGAGAAAATGATTTTTATTATGAACATGAAACTATATCCAAATATTATGGGTAAACTCAAAGTGGAAGTATGTTTTCTAAAATGGTCATCTAGACGTCGTTCTTTCGACTGAAATGACTACCTTTACAAAAACGACTTGTAACTTATTTTTCCGACTATAAACCTATACTTTTTCTGTTTAGATTCATAAAATAGAGTTCAATATGAAACCATAGCAATTTGATTCACTCAAAACGGATTTAAAATGAAGAAGTTATGGGTAAAACAAGATTGGATAATTTTTCTCATTTTAGCTACGTGAAAATTGGTAACAAATCTATTCCAACCATAACTTAATCAACTTGTATTGTATATTATGTAATCTTGAGATACCATAGACACGTATACAATGTTTCGACCTATCATGTCGACACATCTATATATATTTCGGAACAACCATAGACACTCTATATGTGAATGTTGGAGTTAGCTATACAGGGTTGAGGTTGATTCCAAAATATATATAGTTTGAGTTGTGATCAATACTGAGATACGTATACACTGGGTCGTGGATTGATTCAAGATAATATTTATCGATTTATTTCTGTATATCTAACTGTGGACAACTAGTTGTAGGTTACTAACGAGGATAGCTGACTTAATAAACTTAAAATATCAAAATATATTAAAAGTGTTGTAAATATATTTTGAACATACTTTGATATATATGTATATATTGTTAAAGGTTCGTGAATCAACCAGTGGCCAAGTCTTACTTCCCGACAAAGTAAAAATATGTGAAAGTGAGTTATAGTCCCACTTTTAAAATCTAATATTTTTGGGATGAGAATACATGCAGGTTTTATAAATGATTTACAAAATAGACACAAGTACGTGAAACTACATTCTATGGTTGAATTATCAAAATCGAATATGCCCCTTTTTATTAAGTCTGGTAATCTAAGAATTAGGGAACAGACACCCTAATTGACGCGAATCCTAAAGATAGATCTATTGGGCCTAACAAACCCCATCCAAAGTACCGGATGCTTTAGTACTTCGAAATTTATATCATATCCGAAGGGTGTCCCGGAATGATGGGGATATTCTTATATATGCATCTTGTTAATGTCGGTTACCAGGTGTTCACCATATGAATGATTTTTATCTCTATGTATGGGATGTGTATTGAAATATGAAATCTTGTGGTCTATTATTATGATTTGATATATATAGGTTAAACCTATAACTCACCAACATTTTTGTTGACGTTTTAAGCATGTTTATTCTCAGGTGATTATTAAGAGCTTCCGCTGTCGCATACTTAAATAAGGACGAGATTTGGAGTCCATGCTTGTATGATATTGTGTAAAAACTGCATTCAAGAAACTTATTTTGTTGTAACATATTTGTATTGTAAACCATTATGTAATGGTCGTGTGTAAACAGGATATTTTAGATTATCATTATTTGATAATCTACGTAAAGCTTTTTAAACCTTTATTGATGAAATAAAGGTTATGGTTTGTTTTAAAATGAATGCAGTCTTTGAAAAACGTCTCATATAGAGGTCAAAACCTCGTAACGAAATCAATTAATATGGAACGTTTTTAATCAATAAGAACGGGACATTTCACACATGGGGAGAGCGTTACCTTCAAAATTGACTGACCAACCGATCTTTCTGGACAGGCAGAGATGTTTGCTATTTCCACCAGACGGATCACTTCCGATGATGAGTCATTACCACCAGCCGACGATATCGAGATGGTTGTTGAATCACAGTCTGTAGACGACCCAGAAATGGAAGAAGAGGATCCCAGCGAAGAAATAGAGGAAAAGGAGGAATCTGAAGAGGAAGAGGAAATGGAAGACGTAAAAGAAACTGCGACAACACCCGTTCCAAGCACTGAGCGTCATGAAGAAATAATGAGGCTTGAAACGGCAGATCACAGTTTAATCATTCGCTTCAAAAAGAAGAACGACAACGCTATGGTTAAGGATATAGAAATTGATCCTGTAAGTATCAAATTGGAGAATCAGAATACTGAAGGAACCCGTTCATCAGACGCATCCTCATAGGAACTGGATACCGATGATGACGAGGAAGAGCATCATGAAGACATTCTGACCAACTCACACTCTTCAACCGAAGTAGATCAAGGGGAGCCGGATTCTTCTTCAGATCAAATTCCAGTTATATACACACACGCAGACATGATTACCTTCATCAATGATACCGATGAATTTGAAGATATTCTCGAAGCCATCCGAAAGTCAACCATTGATTTTTTGCTACGCTTAACAGAACGAATCATGGCTATCAGAGAAGAGCGCCACCTCTATCTCCGAAGAGAAGACAATGATATTGAAATCCTAGAAGAACGCATTCAAGACTTTATCAATTCTCTTCACGATCATATCTATCACGAAGAAAGGCAACGAGAGCATAATTCAGTGGTTCGCACGATTCTCGAGACAAGATTATGTCGAGATCAGAAGATCATGTACTCTAAGGTTTATAACACCTTAGCCGGATCTGCACTTCCGTTTTCACAAAATGAACGAGCACTACTGACTCTCATCCGGAAGCATATGGATCTTTCCACCGGCCGCCCGACTTATCACTCTGATTTGCAAATGATCGAGGATATTCACAATCTTTTCGCTCTTCTGGATAGAGATAACTTCGAAAGAGTTACAAGACGCTGTTATGGAGGAAGCAAGGCGAAACAATCCGTTCTCTCATCTTGAACCAGATCGAGTCAACATTGCCACCTATGTTACGAAGCAGCTATCATGTATCTTCCACGAATCCACAGATCCTAGTTTCATATTTAAAGCTGGATGTCGAGAGATATACTCAAAGACAGTGAAATTAATACTCAGATCAGGATTGCTGTTCACTTCTTTCCAGCTTCGTCTCTTAACTAATCTGTGCAAAGCTACAGACTCTTACTATGGAGATCACCGTTCTGAAGACTTCGAAATTCTAAAGATACAGTTTCTTACATTATTTGAAGACCTCCGAAATGAGCATCCAGTCAGAGAAATCATCAACACCAGCACTGCAACCATGATTGACATTCATGGGTCAACCAGCAGAGCTGTGGATCATATTCTCATCGGACTTCAAGACTTATCAAGAGCCGAAACTGCGCACTACTTATCGTTCAGAAGATCTTCAAGAGAAGTACCGGACTTGTTACCACTATTGGTCCGACACTTTCTCAGGACTTATCCACCAAGACTCACATTCCCTCAAGAAGACCAAGATCACAACCATCAACGAGGAATGTTTGCTTTTTGAAGAATCACTACGGTTTAGCCAACGACCTTAAAAAAAAGTGCTTCTCGGGAGGCAACCCGTGCAATAAAGTAGAGTAGAAGAATAAAGGATGACAAATGAGCCGATAAAGAAGCAAGGAAGCCAGGCGCATCTGCTAGGGGTATTTCTTTCTTTTTGCTACTACCGCAAGATTCAAACTATACCGCATCCTAGCTTATCACTAAGTGTGGGATAACACCCAATTAAAACACTAGACAAACACTCCCAAATCTTCAACTAAAACTCCTAAGTGTGGGATACACTAGGAACATTGAGGACAATGTTCGTTTAAGTGTAGGATGTTGTTCGTATCTTTTTATGCTATATCATAATAAACCATTACGAAGATTCCAAGTCCTTAAGCCAAATTTCAAATTTTTTTGCAAAATAAACCCTTTTCGAAAAAGTATTTTTGAAAACCTAAAACATTTGTCAATAAAAATAAGGCTTAAGTAAGGTGGAATTCTTGTTAGACTGAAATCTCTAATAGACCATTACATGACTAAGGCATTATCGACCTAAATTGATTATGGTGAGGCACCCCAAATAAGACCAACATTCATCTTTAATGCTTCACTATTTTCCGTTGAGAGTGCCGATGTCTGTGCTCAGAATCAGAACTTGCTTTAGATCTACATCTCCAAGCAGCAAAGCGTGGTTCGGTTGTAATCAAAATAGCTACCCATTTGTCAAACATAAGCCTTCCACACCTCTACTACTTCTACTCCACCACCACATCCATATCACCTTTACTATTTCTCAGAAAACCCAGAAAATGAGATTCCTTCCGAAAACCCAATGTTATAAACCTCTCAAGTATCATGGCAAATGTCTTGAAAAAGTTTACCGGCAAAAAGTTTCTCGAGATGAAGTCTCCAAAAAAAAAGTGCCGAAGAGAAATGCCGAAGAGAACTCGACCAAAAATGATTATCAAATGAAGAAAAAGTTCAAAAGTGCTTCTCAAAATACTTCAGCACTCCTATCTATCCGAATAAAAGTCTGTATAAAGACTACATTACCCTTTTATCTCACCCTTCAAAAAAAACTTCACTACCACTCCAAAATTCCCTCTCCATCATTGACAAATAACCAATAAAGCTGAGATTACTACCGTTCTCGCGTTAGCAGTAAGGATTTGAGTCTTTATCAAGCCTATGACGATGGGTGCAGCATGACTGGCTATGAGTGTATTCATTTCTTAGATCTATAGGGAACCCTAAACACTTAAGTGATTTGAGTGACCTGTGAAAGCTAGCCTATGTCATGTAACATCCTCGCATGCTTGCAGAGATAATTTCAATCCTAACATAGATGACTCACCTTATCTTTTTGCTCTTATAATAAAAGCAAACCGCTTAGGCTATTGGAAAAGAAACGCCGAAAAGATTCTTTAAAATGAGAGTTTGCTTGAGGACAAGCAAAGTCTAAGTGTGGGATATTTGATATCAGCTAAAAAGTCACGTTTTCACCCCGGTATTAAGGCCCAAAAACAAGAAAGATTCGAACTTTGTCGGCAAAATACCCACTTAGTCGGTTAGAATTGAAGAACAAGTAATTACGAAGGCGGTGCAAAAAGAATCAAGAGAATCGGAGCTAAAACGAAGATTCTAGAGCGAAAACGGTGAAAGACAAGAAATTAAGTTACGATCCAGGGAATCAAGGCTGACCAGCAAGCCATACGGCCTGCCATACGGCCTGCCAGTATGGAAACGGCCTGCCATATATGTGCCACCACATGAGCCACCATACGTCCTGCATTGAATACGGCCTGCCAAAAACGGGCTGCCATACGCCCTGCCATACGCCCTGCCAGGCGTATGCTGGCAAATTCCAAGTCTATTTAAAGGGTCTTTGTCATTCATTCCAACACACACTTCAATTCACTTCTTTCTCTCTCTTGTACAATATTAGTCATACTTTCAAGGCCTTCTCACCTCCGAGCGGGAAATTAAGTACCCGGAGGCGAACGCTGAAGATTGTATTAGGAGAGGTCTGGAGTCTTGAAGTTGTCACTTTTGTATTCGGAACTCATTTAATCTACTGGTACTTTTATCCTTTACCTTATATAATGTTTTATGATATTATTGCCATGATTAGCGAGTAGTTATCTTTAGTGTATGCTATGATGTAAGCAGGTATAATGCCGAAATAATATTATGGTTTGTGTATGCTTTTGAAATGCTTTTCGATTATGCTTTAAACTCAATCGCTTTTCCAACTTATAGAACGTAGTTATAGGCTCTGTTATTGGGAAGTCACGAACCCTGATTCAGAGTACACTATCTGTGTCACCCCTTGGTAAGAAAAGTCTATCGGATACAACGTAAGATCGACCGAGGCACACCGATTGTAGTAAGTCTATCAAGCTTTGGATTCCGACTGAGGATTCTTTCGTAGTGAAACATCTGACTAGGCCCCTAGTACATTGTCGGTCCTAGACCATGCTAGTGTTGTCACCAAGCATATAAACTTCGTACGTGCATGCTGAAGCACAGCGGTTGTTGTAAGCTATACCTCTGCTAAGTAAGGCCATGTAACACGGTTAGTGTTGACCAGTTGACTGCACCATAACGTGGTCTCAAGCATTGCACCCCGCTTGAGGGATTCTTAGTTAATTAAGGAACTGTTTGTTTAGACACATAAAGGATTGGACCGTTAGGATAACCGAACGTGTTCATGGAAGTCAGACTTGACTTGGCCATGGTGTTCTTTATGGTTGAACGCTTTTTAAGGGCCTAACTATCTTTTACCAATCATTAACGAAAGCATTGAAACACATCACATCTCTCGAATATGGTAAACCATATATTCTATTATGCTTAAGAAAGTTTAGACCATTTTGGAATGTTAATATGTCACCCAACCGAGTCGCTTAATTGGATGAGCCGTCTGAACGTGTATGCCTGTAGTCAGACTGCACGGGCGTCGGGGGTAAGGGACGTTGCTGTCTATTCAGAATCTTCAAGCCTAATGCAGTACCCAGTGGCATGTCTTATGACAGGGGCGTTTAGGACCAGTGTAATGAATACAAGGCCTCTGCCTATTCATGAGCCAGCATTCCATAATCTCGGCAGAATAACTGATGAAGTCATAGTATGCACTTACTTTAACTTTATCTGAATTACAAATTTTATCGCATTTACTTTATCTATCTTAAATTAGAAAATCCTAAAATAAATATTCACTACTCCCTAACTATCTTAGGCTACAATATAGGTTCGATGTTACTGATATCTTAAAAATATGACTCTAGGTCATACTTCCCTTACTTATAAGGAGTAGTAAGATTTAGGCCCCGCTAAATATAAATTTAAAACAGTACCCTCTCCCACGAGTGGCTGATCCTGGCAAGCCGCGGCCTAACGACACCGCGCAAATAAAAACCGTCCGTTTCGGCCATATCATAAACCAGACAGCTTTTGATGCTTGGCCTTAACCTTCAGATAAGTAAGGCACTTTCTCACATAATCAGCAATGTCAGACTTTAGATTAGGCCACCAATAGAATTCTTTCACATCGTGATACATTTTACTGGAGCCTGGGTGAATATAGTATCTAGTCTTATGCGCTTCATCCAAGACTAGTTCTCGAAGATTTCCAAAAATTGGGACCCAGATTCAGTTATTGAAATACCTTGTTCCATTTCCCTTGAGTTCAAGTTGCTTTTCGAGACGCTTCAGTCCCTCAAGTTGGACATTCTCTTCCTACAATGCCTTAAGTTGTGCTTCGCGAATTTGAGATGTAAGATTCGTACGAATACTTATATTTAAAGCTCGGACTCGAATTGGTTTGACATGATCCTTCCTACTAAGGGCATCGGCAACTACATTCGCCTTACCATGATGATATCGAAGTTCACAATCGTAGTCATTTAATTAATCGATCCAACGCCTTTGTCTCATGTTTAATTGCTCCTGATCAAAGATATGTTGAAGACTTTTATGATCGGTATACACCGTGATTCAAACCCCATAGAGGTAATGTCTCCACATCTTTAGCGCAAATAACATGGCTCCTAATTCCAGGTCATGTGTGGTATAGTTCTTCTCATGTTTCTTCAATTGTCCAGATGCATAAGCGATAACCTTTTCACGTTGCATCAGAACACATCTGAAACCTTGATTCGAGGCATCACAATAGACTATGAAATCTTCAGTACCTTCAGGCAATGATAGGATCAGGGCTGTGATCAATTTATCCTTCAGAATCTTGGGTTAGATTGGTAAGAGGTTTAGCTAGAATAGAAAAATTCTTGATGAACCTTCGGTAATAACCAGCAAGTCCCAAAAATTGGCGAATATGCTTCAAGAGGTACATTATGAACCGTGTATGCAAGCCTTATCTTTAATGCGAATATGCTTCAGGAAAGTCTAACGACCGGCACATCTTTAATGCATTTCTCTTCTGATTCGACTTCCTTGACATGAGCCAAAATGGCTTGGTATCCCTTCATTAGATACTTGTGGGTCTTGATGCAAGAGATGATGTTGAGTTTGGAACCACTCATTTCCCCTTGAACAATTAAGGTTTTCCCATTTTCAAGAGGTATGTTAATGGTTTTCTCATAGCACATGATTGTAGCTCTTAATGGGCGTAACCAATCCATCCCTACGATTACATCAAAGCTCCCTAATTCGACTGGAAATAGGTCGATCTTAAAGTGTTTATCGGCTAAAACCAGATCACAGTTTTTATACACATTGTCTACTTTCATAACCTTACCATTTGCTACTTCTACAAGGTGCTTAATTGCTAAGGCTTGTGGTTTTTCAGTGAATATGGCACAAAACTCAGTAGACACATAACTTCTATCGGCACCAGAATCGAATAAAACAGTAGCATAGAAGTTGTTAACAAGAAACGTACCCGTTATCACTTCATCATCATCATGGGATTCCTCCTCGAAATCATCCTCACCTTCAATGTGTTCTTCAATATCTTCATCATCACTTTTATCATCCTCATCATAATCATTTTGAGGTTCTTCCTTCACCGATGAGTATGGTGGAGTGGCAGGTGTGTAGACCGGAGATGCGGGTGGAGTAGCCGGTCAATAAATTGGAGATGTTGGTGGAGAAATGGGTACATAAGCAGGAGTGTGAACGGACCTCTCCATATCAGATTCTTCGGAGTCAGAAATAACGATCTGGTTGTGGCTCGACATCGTAAAAGAAAGGAAAGAAGGAAATCATAATGTTTCTAAGGTAGACGTAAAATCACGAAAGGAAATAATAAGGAAAGACACTAAAATCTTAAGTCAGGAAAGGTTATAGTCCTATAGATCGTTAAGGCACCATAACTAAGACATAAGGCACACATAAATGCAATCCTGGTTCTCTATAACAAACTGTGCTCTGATACCACTCTGTCATACCCCCCAAATAGGGTCGGGGATAAATATGACTTTTCCAATATCATCACACAGTTATATAAACTAGAACGACTCTAAATGAGATGTCTTATAAAATCAGTAATTTTAATTGCAGCAGAAAACGAATTGTTTTACATGGTAAACCCAAATATAATAAATGTTTAACAATGCTAAAATATAAGTAATGTGGACTCCAATGCAACAGCAAGCAAACAACATAGGGCAGCACATAAGCTATTCTTCACCTGAGACAAACATGCTTAAAATGTCAACACAATGGTTGAGTGAATATCATAGGTTTAATAATTAATAAGTTTAGACTACAATATTTATTTCAAAACATCAAAATATTCAATATGCCATGAGTTATAATATCGAGCTAAACATTAACCCCTGACACTCTACGGGTGTCGTTAATCATTATTATGTACCACCTTGACGATCGGTCAATGGCTAGAGACGTCACTCTCAATAGGTCTACTCACAATAATTAAGCTTGCAACATTTCAATTTTAGCAATTAACGATATTATGGCAGGGATTTGCATGTAATAATAAAAGTTAACAATAATCTCATGAAGTTGCATATCAAAGGTTTAGGCACTTGTGTCTAAATTGTAAATCATTTAAAGCAAGCATGTGTGTCACCCCAAGATTTATAAAATACATTAATATGTAAAAAGCGGGGCTATAAGTTCACCTTAGTAGCACAGAAGAGTTATTCAAGAAGAGAAATGAATTGAATGGAAGAACGTGATCGAGATATCAACCTAGAGATAGAATGTACGATCAGATATTGCCTAAAAGACTTAATTATAATAATTATACTAATGATGATGGTTTTCTAAAATAGTTTCCATTTTCGAAAAGTTACCATTTATGGAAAGTTTTCACTTATAGTAACTTTCTAATTATAGAAAGTTCGGGTTATAATCTATAACAAGACGTTGTACACCTGTACCCAAATCTCGTTGTTATCATACAAGTCACTCTGATGGTCAGTTATTACCGGGCGCCCAGGATTCTTGACCAGAATCTATGTCATGGCATTCGAAATCCACAAGAGATTCTCAAAAGGTAACAAGGACCACCCTAGGCCATATGTAGCGGTGAGGTTCGTATATAGTGCACGTTACCTTGATTATAACCTTCGCATATTATAGGTGTATAAACTTTTATTATATAGCTAAGTCAATTATATATATATATATATATATATATATATATATATATATATATATATATATATATATATATATATATAGTTACTATTTGTATTATATAACTATTAATAGTTTAATAATTATATATGTATTATTATTCAAGCTATAATTTCTATCTTAACTTAGATTAATTAATATCTACAATATACTAATCATTATCTCATACTATATATATAACATAAATGTGTTATATTATTTGTTATTTAATTAAAAGATACTTAATAATATAGTACTTTATTAACCCAATATTATCCATAAATACCTAAATAATTAATTAAATACCTAATAATCATATACATAATTTTTATAGTCTTAGTTAATTATAAAAATCCTTAGAAAAATTTAAGAAAATAATTTTATTACAATTTTTTATTTATATTTGTTTCCATTGTTAATTTAATCACAAAACAAGTTTAATTCTACATAAAATACTAAATAAACATAAATAATTATTTTTAAAATTTTTATTAGTTTCTTATAGTTAAATAACCTGTAGAAAAATATTTATAAAAATATTTCTTTATTTTTACAATTATTTCCTTTTTACCTCCTATTTACATATTAATAGTGTTTAATTATGTAATAATTATTATTTCGACCAATAAATTAATTTTTATAATTTTCTCAGACCTAAACAAAGTTAATGAACCCGTAAAAATTATTTATTATTTATTATTTGTTGTATATATTTTTATTACGAATTTCATTGTTTCTATAATTGAATAACACATAAATCGAGTTTAAATTTTATAAATTATTTTCTAACCTAAATAATTAAGTTAAATATCATACTGTACTGGAAAAATATTTATATAGCTTAAATAGCCATTTTCCTATTTTTTTTATAAATATATATATATATGTATACCGTATATATATATATATATATATATATATATATATATATATATATATATATATATATATATATATATATATATATATATATATTAAAGAAACTGTTTTAATTAAATAAAATAAAAAACGTATTATAAATCATAAAATTACTTTTCCTAGATCTTATATTACTTATTAATATTTATCATGCATAATACATAATTTAATAAACTTAATACATAATATATATATATATATATATATATATATATATATATATATATATATATATAGATTGAAACACAAACAAATTAAATAAAATTGCTAAATCAACTCATAAATCTAAAAAATTAATTTTTATAAAACTTATTAATCATGTAGCTAATTATCATGAGTTTAGAAAAAATTTATAAGTGCAAAAACATTTATTTGTTTTTGTTTTGTGGTTCGATCGAAAAAAAACAAGAAAAAGAAAAAAACTAAAAGAAGAAAAAAAAGAAAAGAAACTCATAATTTTTTTAGGGTTTTTGAGAGCTCCAAAAGTTTGATGTAAAAATTATGAGGGGTTAAGACCCTATTTATAGTTTTTAATTACTTGGGCTCCAAGAAAAATACATTCCATTTAAAAATACAGATTAATTTCTTTTTCTTTTTTTTCATTCGGCCGACTTTAGGCCTTTTTTATTTTTTTTTAAAAGGAACATTCTAAAATCGTTTGCATTTTATTTTTTTATTTAATTAACATAATTTATTATATATTTATTTATATTTTTCGGTATATATATATATATACATATATTTTTATTTTAAAAATTTACATTTGTTACCCATTATTTAATCATTTTATATATATAATCATTTTTATATTTTTTTATATTTTATTTACACTAATATAGCGTATATACTTTTTAATACGTAATATATACACTTAATAATAATAATAATAATAGTAATAATAATAATAATAACGATAATAATAATATTTTTATTAGGTTTAGGGTTACATTAAATAATTAGGGTTTACATTAAATAATTAGAGTTTACACTAAATGATTAGGTTTAGGGTTTAGTCCATTAATGACCAGAGGGTGTGCTCCTGACATTACATCCAATTTGATCTTACCAACTGCCCTCATTGATTCTCCTGTGATGTCAGCAATCTTCAAGTTTGTGTAGCGAAGTCTGTCCTTCACGCTGAACGGATAATCTCTGAAACAATGAAAATATAAGATGTATGCCTCACTACCTATATCAGTATAGATTTTGGTAATGCGTTTGTTCGCAATTACAGCTGAGATAACCACATGCTCCTCTAACAGTCACCAATTTAGGATAATGTGCAATGTAATAGGAGCATACATCCGCTGCTCCGTCCCGCGCCCTCCGTCTGACTTATATTCCTCCTCATCATTCCAAATAACTTTGATGTGCCTTTCAAGGGTTAGGTCCCTTTCATCCTTTCTCTCCTCTCTCCTGTTCCAATCATGCCATCCACCGTGACGCACCTTTCCTTGCCAAGCAAAACGCTTATTTGGATCGTTCCTCCTATAATATTTTCCTGGTAACAGATGGTTTAACTCTCCAGCTTTAAACTTAGCGATGATTTCCCTCATCAATGACTTACAATTATCAGTGTCATGCCCATATGCCTTGTGGAAATCACACCACCTATCACTTTGTGATCCCTGACACTCTTCCATTGGTGGTGAAGGGTTAAAGGTTTCCTTAATAGGTTCAGTGAATAAGATCTCCTTTGGAGTTTTTGTCAAATATTTTCTTTTATTTTTAGTTTAATGACTTTATTTTTTACAAAAATAAAGACATTCTACTAGGGGGACTTAATGGTGTATCCTAGGGGATACACGCATAAAAGAATTATTTTTATACAAGAAAATAGATCATGAGCACAAAAATAACAATATTTGACAGTTTTTAGCATTTGTCGTCCAACGCTCAGCAGCCCGCCCAACATCATGCGTAAGCCCTGCAGGCAGCTTCTATGCTTAAGCCCTTTTACTAGGCATGTGAGCGGCACACAACCACGTCAGCCACACCAAAGTCGGTTCTGGATATTTCGCAAAACATATTTAATCAGCGATTGACACGTGTATCTCGAGAATTTTGAACATTCTACGCCTATATAGACCCCCTGGTTCACTGCATTTATCATCTGAACTTTAGTCAGAGAGAAGTAAACTTTCTCTCTCACATAGTTCTTTCTCACTCTAAAAGCACATTAATCGCTTAGCAGCAGAACGCTAGACGGATCAATTACAGATTGATCCAAAGACTGATTGCGGCCACCCCACGGATCTCTCATCCGTGTTCCGGGTCTACAGAGATTAGTTCTCGAGGGCAAACATCAGTCGGCATCATATGCTCTACGCTAGGCAGTTATTGTATTGTACTGGTACCTTACACCTGCGTGCACGGAAAATCGTACCAACACTATATATATGGGTGATGGTTGTATCTGCTTCTTTGACTTGGGTTATGGTTGTTATTATCTGATGGATATGAGTTTTTATTACTATGATATTTTATGGCTGGATCAATATTATTGTTGCATTGTAGAGTTGGGGGCTATGGTTATATTTTTTAACTCAAGGTACTACTGGTGTTGCTGGTTATATTTGGGTTTTAATTGCACATGTGTATTTGAATTAGGTCTCATTTTCTACTACTCGATGGATTTAGATTTGGAGTAGATATGTCTTACCTGTTTGGATTTGGGTTCTTATTGCATGCGCAGTTTTGCTATGTGTTGTGTTTATTTTTGGTGTAAGTGTTCTTTTTGGCGTAATTCTATTGAGGTATTATTATGGCTATTGTGGCCTTTGGTGATCTTATTGGTTCTATTTTGGAAGCAAAACATGTTTGTCACAGGGAAGTATGTTGTTCAAGATGATTTTTGGTTATATGGTCTATATTTTCAAGTGATGTAGACTAATGTTGCTGTTGGGCCCGTGTTTAATATTAAAGATATTGGGCTCTAGTTTTAGTATTGAGGCGTATAAAATTTATAATGGCATTTTATTGGGCATATTGGACTGCAATTCTTGTACTGAGATGGAATGCAACGAATGTAATCAAGCATAAACACATAGAATTGAGCAATATACACTAATAACACATGTAATCATCAAAAATATGAACTTTAAGAATTAGGGTTACATGTTTTATACCTCAAATAATCAAATTGATTATACTAGTGTGTAGAGGAAGACGCAAGCAACAACTTTTATCAAAGAAGCAAGTGTTAATTTTTAATAATTGATGGTGTTGGGATGATGATGATGATGATGATGATCGACGATGAGGAGGGAGATAAAGGAGAAAAAAGTCGATTACTAGGTTTAGGGGATAATGATAAGTAGTTTGTTTATTTTATTTAATTAAATCTAAGGCCAAATAACACCACTAAACATGGACTAATATTTAAAAAGACCAATATGAAGGGGTGTGAGATGGGGGTCGGCCAAATGGCCTATGGGGTGTGATCCCGAGCTGGTTTTGCTTGCTAGCTCATAGCGTATGGTTCGGTTCTAGTTGCAGTTAACCGAAACCATATTTTCAAAACATTAACCAGACATTTAAAAAATCCACAAAGTTTAATTTCTTTAAATAATTATTAAATTAATTATATTTTTCCAAGTTAACTATTATTAAAATATTTATTAATATTTACTCCGAGTGTTTCATTAATCCAAAATACAACTTTTTCAATTATCAAAACCGTATCGTTTTCTTCAGATTTCAATGTTCGAAAATAATTATTCATCTAATATATAATCATGTTAATTATAGTAACCCTCTCAGGATTAAGTATGTGTTTATTACGCTAAACACATAAAATTCAAGTAACCACCGTTTAAGATTATCTAACAGAAAGTTAAAAAGAAGTAACAGAATGTTACATTACCTACCCGTTAATAAAAATTTCATCCCGAAATTTTAGTCCACTTCTGCTAAACTCGTTTCATTGGGAAAACTTGCAGATACTTCTGTCTCATCTGATCTTCACGCTTCCACGTGAATTATGGTCCTTTACGGGCACTCTACCGAACTCTAATGATGGGAATGTTGCTATGCTTTAAATGTTTGACCTCACGATCCATGATCTCTACAAGTTTTTCCACAAATTGAAGTTTACCGTCGACACGAATCTCCTCTAAAGGAATTATCAAGTTTTCGTCGGCTAAGCATTTCTTCAGGTTTGACACATGAAACATATCATGAATTTCGCTGAGTTCTTGTGGTAGCTTCAGTCGATAAGTTACGGGTCCAACCTTTTTAGTTATCTCGAATGGTCCAATGTATCTTGTACTCAGTTTTCCTCGCTTTTTGAAACGTACCACACCCTTCCAGGGTGATACCTTTAGCATGACTCTGTCGCCAATATGAAATTTTAGAGGTCGTCTTCTTACGCCAGAATAGCTCTTTTGAAGACTTCGAGCTGTTTTTAACCTCTCTTGAATTTGAACAATTTTCTCTGTAGTTTCATGAATAATTTCAGGACTTGTCAATTGACTACGCATGCGGGAGATCTACACTTCCTTCTATACAACGCTACAAAAGGTGCAGTTTTTATACTCATATGATAATTGTTGTTATACGAGAACTTTGCCTGTGGTAGATGTTTATCCCATCCGATCCAAAATCAATCATACATGCTCTTAACATGTCTTCTAAAGTCTATATGGTCCGTTCGCTTTGACCATCTGTATGTGGATGATACGAGGCACTCATGTCTAGATGAGTTCCCAATGCCTATTTCAATGTTTGCCAAAATCTAGAAGTAAACCGTGTATCACGATCGGAGATAATGGATACAGGCACACCGTGTCAAGAAATCACTTCCTTCAGATAAATCTGAGCCAGTTTTTCCATCTTTTCGGTTTCTGTGATCGGTAGAAAATGAGCAGATTTAGTGAGACGATCTACAACAACCCAGATGGTGTCATAACCTCCCACACCTTTAGGTAGCTTTCTGATGAAATCCATGGCAACGCATTCCCATTCCTATTGGGGAATTTCTGGTTGTGTCAGCAACCCTGACGATCTTTAGTGTTCAGCCTTAACTTTAGCACGTGTCAGGCATTTACCAACATAAGTGTCAATGTCTTCAGATTAGGCCACCAATACAGCGCCTTATGATCTTGGTACATCTTGTCGGACCGAGGGTGAATCGAATATCTTTACTTGTGCGCCTCATATAGCACTAGTTCCCTTAATCCACTAAATTTAGGTACCCATATTCTATTAGCAAAGTAACGAGTTCCGTCTTCTCTTGCAATAAATTGTTTATCTAACCCATTGATAGATTCAGTGACAATGTTCTCGGGTTTCATGGCCTCAAGTTGTGCATCTTGAATGTGAGAAGTAAGATTCGTACGTACAGTCATATTCGTACGTAGCGAATTTCACAATCGTAGTCATTCAACTGTTCCACTCAACATCTCTACCTCATGTTGAGTTGTTTTTGATCGAAAATGTGGTGCAAACTCTTATGGTCGGTGAAGATTGTACACTTAGTACCATACAAGTAGTGTCTCCACATTTTTAGTGCGAAGCCCATTGCACCTAGTTCTAGATCATGTGTCGTATAGTTTTGCTCGTGAATCTTCAATTGTCTAGAGCCATAAGCGATTACTTTGTTTTGTTGCATCAACACGCAACCAAATCCTTGTCGTGAAGCATCACAATATATCACGATATCTTTGTTTCCCTAAGGTAAAGATAGAATTGGTGCAGTAGTCAGTTTTTGCTTCAACAACTGAAACGCAGACTCTTCTTGCTCGGTCCATTCATATTTCTTAACCTTGTGAGTCATTGCGGTCAACGGTCGGGAAATAGTAGAAAAACCCTCGATGAATCTTCTGTAGTAGCCGACGAGACCAAGAAATTTCTGAATTTGTGTTGGCGACTTAGGAGTTTTCCAGTTTCTGACGGTCTCTATCTTTGCAGGATCAACTTGAATACCATTGACACCTACACTATGACCTATAAATTGGACTTCCTGCAACTAACAGTCACACTTAGAAAACTTTGCGTACAACTGCTCATCCTTGAGCATTTTCAATACCTAACGCAGATGTTGTTCGTTCTCTCCTCTGTTCTTTAAATACACCAACATATTATCAATGAACATAATAACAAATTTATCAAGGTATGGCTTACACACACGGTTCATGTGATCCATGAACACTGCCGGTGCGTTCGTCTAACCAAATTGCAGCACTATAAATTCATAATGCCCATAGCATGTTCTGAACTTTTAGGTATATCAACATCCTTCACTCTGAACTGATGATAACCTGATCTCAGGTTAATCTTTGAGTAGCAGCTGGATCCTTATAACTGATCAAACAAATCATCGATCCTCGGGAGTGGTTATCTATTCTTTACAGTCAACTTGTTTAACTCTCTGTAGTTGATGCAAAGTCTTATAGATCCATCCTTATTTTTCACGAACAAGACCGGAGCTCCCCAAGTTGAAGAACTCGGTACAATAAATTCCTTGTTTAAAAGTTCCTGTAATTGACTGGACAACTCTTGTAATTCCGGAGGTGCAAGTCTGTAAGGTGCGCGTGCAACTGGTGCAGCTCCTGGAACTAAATAAATATGAAAGTTGAATTCACGGTGAGGTGGAAGACCAAGTAACTCTTCCAAAAAAACCTCAAGAAATCTCTAACAACCGGGACATCTTCTGGTCTCTTAATCTCTAAATCAACTTTGCTCACATGTTCTAGAATTGCGAGACAACCTTTTCTCATGTACTTCTGGACCTTCAACCAATTAATGAAATGCAACGGTGTATTGTTCTTCTCTCCGTACACCATTATAGATTCACCGTCGGTAAGAGAAATTCAAATGGCCTTCTGGTCGCAAACAACCTCAGCTTTGTTGTCAGATAACCAGTCCATTCCAACCACAAGGTCAATACTTCCTAGTTTAATAGGTATCACATCAATAACGAAAGTCTTACCCACTAAGACCAAATTACAACCACGATAAATCTTATCAGACCTCATCCAGTTACCATTCCCTATTTCTATAGAGTACACGTTGTCTAAGGAAGATATATGATTCTTAATATTGTGACAGAAATCTTTAGATATAAAGCTTCTATCACCACCAGTTTTGAATAGTACATAAAAATGTTACGGTCGTTGAGTAAGAACGTACCCGTGACTAGATTCGGAACATCACAAGCTTCACTGTAGTTGATGTTGAGAGCCCTACCCCTCACAGGTTCAGCATTGTTGTTGTTCTTTGGGCAATCCTTCTTAAAATGGCCTAGTTGCCCGCAACCAAAACAGTCCTTGGTAGTATTCTTACAATCCTTGGCCAAGTGGCCAAATTTCTTGCATTTATCTGACATAACTGCAGTACATGTACCTGAGTGATTCCGGTTACACCTTTGACATAACGACAGTTTACCCTTATACCATGAGTTAGCAGCATTAGTGACACCAATATTGCTCTTGGAAGTATCTGGCTTCTTATAGGATTGCTGATTAGAAATCCTGTCGTGACCATTGTTCCACATTCTCTAACCATCACTAGATTAGTTTTAGTAGTCAAAATAGCCTTACTCCCACTAGCAGCTTGATTAATCAATAGATTCGCCATATCAATATCCTCCTGGACAGTTATGGGATTGGAAGTAGTTACACCTCCCTGAATTACCCCAGTCAGACCATCCAGATATTGTTCAACCTTCAGATTCTCGGGCATCACCATACCCTGACACATTAACTCTAGCTCGAAAAATCTCTTGTTGTAGCTGGCTAAGTCAGTACCAACTAGCTTCAGTTCACAAAATTCTTTTTCCAACCTCTTGATTTTGTTGCGAAGACAATACTCTTCAATCATCCTTGCCTTCAGATTCTACCAAGTTGATTCAAAAGCCTAATCAAGACCCACTGATTGTGCATACGAGTTCCCCCAAGTGAGCGCGCCATCAGATAGCGTGCACGTAGTGAACTTGACCCTGTCAATATCCCTACACTCAGAGATGCGAAACACTGCCTCTATTTTCTCAAACCACCTTGTGAGTCCAACTGGCCCTTCAGTACCACTAACAGTTTATGGATTGCAACTCATGAATTGTTTGTAGGAGCATCCATCTCTGTTTTTGTTTCCAGTGTTGTCATTGTCGTGGTTATTGTTGTTATTCTGGTTGTTATTATTGTTGTTTCCGCGATTGTTGTTGACGTTTCGTTCCATCTCAACCCTTTCTGCAGCAATTTCTTCAGCTACATGTCTTTGGAGGTTGTAGACTCTTTGGGAGGCATGATCTTCAAAACAAAATACATACCAGGTTAGTGTCAATGAAATCAATAATGTAGCAATGATAGCAGTTTCTTTAAAATGTAACAACCCAACCCGTTATCTAACCGAATACGTGGAATAAATTTTTTTTTTTTACAAAGGGTTGCGCGGCGCGCAACACCCCTTGTGCGCGGCACGCACGAGCTCCATCAGCTTCTGTCCGGTTTTGCCAATTTTCAAATAAATATCCCCCACTTCCCGACACATTTAGATGAAACGCTTTTCACAACATGTTATAATAGTTAAAACTCACACGATTCAATAATAAAATAAGTTTTACGAAACCGAGCCCACATATGCCGTAATACGAGTTTCGTACAAAATATAAGTTTCGACCACACTAGTTTAAATTCCAAAGTACAGTTTGAGCATGGTGTTTGGGGTTAAACTACCCAAATCTTGGTCAAACTTCAAAATCTATACGTCCAAAATCTTCTCCTAATATAATGAAGCGGGTTCACTAATCCAAACGAACGCCCTTACCCTTGTCCACGTCGGAGCCTATAAATAGGTAAACAATGAGAGGGTAAGCAAAACGCTTAGTGAATGCAATAATTATACACATACATATATAATATACCTACTTTCAATCACTTACACACATACCGCATGCATGCTTGCAACATAACTAGCATACCATCTCAAGTACGAAGCTAAAAATCTCCAAAACCGCAACTAGCATAATCAATAGCATATAATTGACATAATACAATATGCTACAATACAATAAACAACCATGGTTAACCATTCTCGCGTCATGGTGCTACCGGCTCTTTGGTTCACACCATACGCATCGGTTATGATGCTACCGGCTCTTTGGTTCACATCACAACCTGAGTCATACTCGCACTAAAGTGCAACCGGCTCTTTGGTTCACACTCTAACAACTCGTGTCGTAGTTCTACCGGCTCTTTGGTTCACACTACAACACACGTACTATGACGCTACCGGCTCTTTGGTTCACATCATAACACAATCACACATACTATGGCACTACCGGCTCTTTGGTTCATACCATAGCAATAAATACATTATATACATACGTATATAATCATTCCACTCACCTTAACGCCTTTGGTGAATGTTTTATACATCCGTAAGCTTCAAGGCAAAGTACCTAATACAATAAGTACTCAATCAACACATAAACTAGTTAGACTAAACACCAACCATTCACTCATGTGCATTTAATGACTTAGATGCATTAAATGCCCCATTTTCACCAAAACTGTCCATTTAAGGTCAAGACCATCACATATCACTAAAAGCTAGTGACTAAGGTTCAACAACACAAACTAATACACAATTAGGGTATTTCATACCCATCATTCCCAACTAGGTCAATTAATACCCGTTTAACCATTTTAAAGTCACACACCTAATTCGGGTAATCCACTAACCCCATTAACACCCATTTGCTTAATAACTAGGTGTGCTAGTAATTAACTAACCAATTATGACTCATAAGTCCATTTAACATTTCCAAAACCCTAGGTTAGTCATCCTTGGGTCCTCATGACCCAATCTTACCCAAGAATGCCCAAAATCACCAAATATGGGTTTTATGTTCATCACTAACCCAAACCCTAACCCCAAAACAAATTAAAATAAGGAAATCAAAGTTAGAGTTTACCACCACAATCGCAACATAGCTAGTGATTAGATGAACAACTTTAACACACACGATTTGGCCCGGAATCAACTTCCTCCTCCTTGATTTGAGCTTTCTCTCTCTCAAAGGGTTTCTCACTCTAAACTTGAAGTAGAAAGATGAAGGTGGTTGAAAGTGGAGTTATGACACTCCATCCACTGATCTTGTAGCCCTTAAATCGGCCCTAAGTGAATTTACCAAAAAGCCCTTCCAAAAATATCAATTAAAAGAAACAGAATCTGGCTACAGTAGCAGTACGCCACACACACCCTTAAGTGTGCGCTGAGCGCACCCTGGTCTGGGCAGGCTTTGACATCTGTTTAACAGCACAATATTTCCCACACTTCAAGTACCCTATTTACACCACTGTACAATAATTATTCGGGTGTTACAACTCTCCCCCACTTGAATCTGAGCGCGTCCTCGTGATCCAAGCCGCATGACAAGAGGGAAGATAAACCAACACAAACTGTTTGGATTCCCATGTGAACTCGAAACCCTTACTTCGACGCCATTGAACCTTAAAAGGTCTCACCTCTTTATGTCTCAACCTTTTGACCTTTTCGTCAAGTATAGCAATCAGCTCCTCAATATACTCTAACTTATTGTTTAGCTCAATCTCGTCTAATGGCACCCATGAAGAATCATCCGCAAGACACTCACGGAGGTGGAAAACATGAAATGTATTATGGATCCCCGCAAGCTATTCGGGTAATTCCAAACGATACGCAACTTCACCAACACGAGCTAAAATTTTAAATGGCCAAATAAACCGAGGAGCTAACTTTCCCCGTTTTCGAAACCGAATAATACCTTTCCATGGTGAAACTTTAAGCATCACCATGTCACCTTCTTGAAACTCAATCGGTCGCCTTCGTTTGTCGGTATACGCCTTTTGTCTATCTTGTGCCTTTTTCAAATGAGCCCGAATCATATCAATCTTGATATTCGTCTCTAAAACCAAATCGGTACTCCCGATTTCTCTTTGACCCACTTCACCCCAACAAATCGGGGTTCGACACCTACGCCCATAAAGCATCTCGTAAGGTGGCATCCCGATACTAGTATGATAACTGTTATTGTACGAGAATTCCACCAATGGTAAGTGCTCATCCCAACTACCGCCGAAATCAATAATATACGCCCGAAACATATGCTCCAATATTTGAATCGTACGTTCGGTTTGATTGTCCATTTGAGGATAGTATGTCGTGCTCAATTTCAATTGTGTACCCATATCTTCATGAAACTTTTCCCAAAACCGAGATGTGAAACGAGTATCTCGATCCGAAATAATAGATATAGGAACCTCATGTCTCGATATCACCTCCTTGATAAACAACTTAGCCAAGGTCTCCTACAATATCGCTTTCCGAATGGGAAGAAACAAGGTATTTTTCATCAATCGATCAACTATTACCCAAATCGAGTCAAATTGGGTTCTCGCCGTCTTTGGTAACTTTGTGATGAAATCCATGGTAATGTGCTCCCATTTCCATTTCAGAATTTTTAACAGTTGTAACATACCTTACAGCTTTTGGTGTTCGGCTTTAACTTGCAAACACGTGACGCATTATTCAACATACTTTACAACATCACGTTTCATGCCCGGCCACCAATACTCCTTCTTTAAATCAAGATACATTTTCGTCGCGCTCGGATGAATGGAATACTTTAACTTATGTGCTTCATCAAGTAGCACTCGTCGAAAATCTCCCATTCTAGACACCCACACTCGTCCTTTCAAGGACAACAACCCATGCGGACCTAAGGTAACAAACTCCGTTTGGCCCACGATTCGTTCCTCAAGCTTATTGTTAACAAAAGCTTCAATTTGAATCTCACCGAGCTTTACAAGAAAATCGTTAGTGATAATCATGTGTAACGATCCTACTCGTATCGTCGGATGTTGACTCTTCTGACTTAATGCATCCGTGACCACATTCGCTTTACCTGGATGATAAAGTATCTCGCAATCATAATCCTTTACCACATCCATCCACCTACGTTGACGATAATTCAAATCTCGTTGGTCAAAAAGATGTTTTAAGCTCTTGTGATCTGAATAAATCGTACACTTGACACCGTACAAGTAATGGCGCCAAATTTTCAACGCATGAACCACCGCCGCCAATTCAAGATCGTGAGTCAGGTATCTCGTTTCGTGTTCCTTTAATTGTCGAGAGGCATAAGCGATGACTTTACCTCTTTGCATTAGAACACACCCGATCCCATTTAAAGAAGCATCACAATAAACCGTCATGTCTTCTACGCCTTCCGGCAACACTAACACCGGAGCTTGACACAACTTCTCTTTTAACAATTGGAAAGCAATTTCTTGCTCGTTTTCCCAATTAAATCTCGCGTTCTTTCTCGTCAACTTCGTCAATGGAGAAGTGATCTTAGAAAAGTCTTGGATAAACCGACGATAATAACCGACCAATCCGAGAAAACTTCTGATTTCCGTAGGCGTAGTCGGTCATCCCCATCTTTTTACCGTCTCAATCTTTCCCCGGATCTACTTGAATACCATCTTTGTTCACAATATGGTCAAGGAATTGAACTTCCCTTAGCTAAAATTCACATTTGGAGAATTTTGTATACAACTTCTCCTTCCACAACGTCTTCAACACACCACGCAAATGATGTTCATGTTCCTTCATACTCTTCGAATAGACAAGTATGTCGTCAATGAACACACTCACCGACTTGTCCAGCATAGGTTGGCACACTCGGTTCATAAGATCCATGAATGCCACCGGTGCATTCGTAAGACCAAAAGGCATAACTACAAACTCAAAATGCCCATAGCGCGTTCGAACGGCCATTTTCTCAATATCTTCCTCACGGACCCGCATTTGGTGATAGCCGGACCGTAAGTCAATTTTAGAAAAATAAGTCGCGCCTTGAAGTTGATCAAACAAATCATTAATCCGTGGTAATGGATAGCGATTCTTGATCTTCACTTTATTCAACTCCCGATAATCGATGCACACCCGCATACTACCATCTTTCTTCTTCACGAACAAAACCGGAGCACCCCATGGCGAGGCACTCGGTCGAATGAAACCCTTTTCAAGCAAATCTTGGACAACTCTTGCATTTCCGTTGGTGCTAAACGATAAGGAGTTTTAGCAATGAGGGTAGCCCCCGGAACCAACTCAATGCGAAATTCAACTTGTCTTTCCACCGGAACACCCGGTAATTCATCCGGAAAAACGTCTTCGAATTCACTAACCACCGGAATTTCACGAATGGATGGTGGCTCTTCACGAGTATCAACCACATGGGTAAGAAAAGTCATGCCACCACTAACAAGAAAACTTCGTGCCCGTGCATAAGTGCATAATGGCACAAGTCTTCTCTGTCTCTCACTGTGAATAATTAACTCTCCCCCACTTGGGGTCTTCACATGAATAGATTTTTCATGGCATGCAATATCGGCTCTATGACGATCGAGCCAATCCATACCAACGACAATATCAAATTCACCCAAAGTCATCGGGATAAGATCAATTTTAAACGTTTCGGAACCAAACACAATATCACAATCATTACAAACATCAACCCCTAGCACCGTCTTACCATCCGCTATTTCAACTTCTACTGGATGACTTAACTTAGCTAGCGGTTTATCAAGCTTAGACACAAATCTTGAAGAAACAAACGATAAATTAGCACCGCTATCAAATAGGATCCTTGCCGGATTAGAGTTAACCATGAAAGTACCTGAGATAACTTCGTTTGATTGCTTGGCCTCATCATAGGTCATTAAGTAATTTCATCCCCTCGCCGTCCCCGCCGCCTTTTCTAGTTTCTTAACTTGATCATTCCTCAAATCGGGACATTATGTCCTTCGGTGACCCTCTTTATTACAATTAAAACAAACAATTTTGTTGGAAGATGAGTTCGTACAATCACGGGCCATGTGCCCTTGTCGCCCACAATTGTAACAAGTGGGTCCAAAACTCTTAGAAGCCCCCTTTTTTCACAATACTAACGCTCTCGGTCACAGTCCTAATCATTTTGTTCGAGTGGCTAGTAGCTTCAAATTTTTGTTTGCCAAAGGTGAAGTCACTCTTTCTCGGAGCAAGCGACTAAAAACCCTTAGCGATATCAAATAGTTCATCAAAAATTTTCGCCGAATTCCTACTAATCCTTTCTTGATAGTTATCATTCAAGGTTTGGTAGAAATCTTCTTTCAACATATGGTCATTCCCGACATACTCCGGGCAAAATTGGGTCTTTGATAAGAAAGTGGACTTGAGAGTGTTCAAATCCATTGACCTTTGCCTCAAAGTACGCAACTTGTCCTTAAGCCTTGAAAGATCGGCCGAAGTTCGGTACTCCTTGAAAAATTCCTCCTTAAACTCGTCCCACGTCAAACTCATGCTTTGTTCTTCACCATAAAGTCGAATTTTCACATCCCACCACAACTTGACATCACCCCTCATCATGCTACTACCATACCTTGTCCTTTTATCGAGAGGGCACTCACTAGTACGAAAAGCTCGCTCCATGTCGGAGATCCAATGAGCACTCTTGAGTGGGTCTCGTTCACCCTCAATGGTAGGAGGATGAGCGTCTTTGAAATTTTTATAGTGGAAGTCTTGCCTTCCAACATTATCCTCTTGAAGAACAATTTTAACTTGTTCCTTGACTAGATTGACTACTTGCTCATCAATCAAATCTAAGAACATCTTCCTAACGTCCTCTAGGAAGGCCGCATGACGCCTTTTCACAATGGCCTCAACCTTGGCCGTAAACTCGACATCCTCACTCGTACCCCCTTCATTATTCTCAGGTTCGTTTCTCGTCTTCATACTATAAAACGGAAATAGATTAAACAATGAAACAAAAGGACTTAACATAAAAGCATATATATAAATCTCACACCGCCCCATCTTGCTTAACAATCATCGTACATCGCTTGTTTGACCTGATTTGAACTCGTAACAATGGTAGCTAATCATTGTTACGCGAGCACGTCGCATTAACTCGCTAGTACAACGTCTATCTCGCTTGATGATTGCAAAACACAACACAAAACAATTAGCGCATAGTTACTTCACCTAAACCTAGGCACTAACCAATCCCTGGTCCGACCCGTCTCCTACAAGTCCCGGATAAAGAGCATACACAATAAAGTCTAACTCTAGGCACCTATCACAAGTCGCCTAAATCCCTTAGACCATGCTCTGATACCACTTGTAACAACCCAACCCGTTATCCAACCGAATACGTGGAATAAAAAAAAATTTACAAAGGGGTGCGCGGCGCGCACGAGCTCCATCAGCTTTTGTCCGGTTTTGCCAATTTTCATATAAAGATCCTCCACTTCCCGACACATTTAGACGAAACGCTTTTCACAACATGTTATAATAGTTAAAACTCACACGATTCAATAATAAAATAAGTTTTACAAAACCAGGCCCACGTATGCCGTAGTACGAGTTTCGTACAAAATATAATTTTCGACCACACTAGTTTAAATTCCAAACTACACTTTGAGCATGGTGTTTGGGGTTAAACTACCCAAATATTGGTCAAACTTCAAAAGCTATACGTCTAAAAGCTTCTCCTAATATAATGTAGCGGGTTCACTAATCCAAACGAACGCCCTTGCCCTTATCCACGCCGGAGCCTATAAATAGGTAAACAACGAGAGGGTAAGCAAAACGCTTAGTGAATACAATAATTATACACATACATATATAATATACCTACTTGCAATCACTTACACACATACCGCATACATGCTAGCAACATAATTAGCATACCATCTCAAGTACGAAGCCAAAAATCTCCAAAACTGCAACTAGCATAATCAATAGCATATAATTGACATAATACAATAAGCTACAATACAACACACAACCATGGTTAACCATTCTCGCATCATGGTGCTACCGACTCTTTGGTTCACACCATACGCATCGGTTATGATGCTATCGGCTCTTTGGTTCACATCACAACCCGAGTCATACTCGCACTAAAGTGCTACCGGCTCTTTGGTTCACACTCTAACAACTTGTGCCGTAGTGCTACGGCACTTTGATTCAAACTACAACACACGTACTATGACGCTACCGGCTATTTGGTTCACAACATAGCACAATCACACATACTATGGCACTACTGGCTCTTTGGTTCATACCATAGCATATAAATAAATACATTATATACATACGCATATAATCATTCCACTCACCTTAACACCTTCAGTGAATGTTTTATACTTCCGCAATCTTCAAGGCAAAGTACCTAATACAATAAGTACTCAATCAACACACAAACTAGTTGGACTAAACACCAACCATTCACTCATGTGCATTTAATGACTTAGATGCATTAAATGCCCTATTTTCACCAAAACCGTCCATTTAAGGTCAAGACCATCACATTTCACAAAAAGCTAGTGACTAAGGTCCAACAACACAAACTAATGCACAATTAGGGTATTTCATACTCATCATTCCCAACTAGGTCAATTATTACCCGTTTAACCATTTTAAAGTCACACACCTAATTCGGGTCATCTACTAACCCCATTAACACCCATTTGCTTAATAACTAGGTGTGCTAGTAATTAACCAACCCATTATGACTCATAAGTCCATTTAACATTTCCAAAACCCTAGGTTAGTTATCTTTGCGTCCTCATGACCCAATCTTACCCAAGAACACCCAAAATCACCAAATATGGGTTTTATGTTCATCACTAACCCAAACCCTAACCCCTAAACAAATTAAAATAAGGAAATCAAAGTTAGAGTTTACCACCACAATCATAACATAGCTAGTGATTAGATTAACAACTTTAACACACACGGTTTGGCCCGAAATCAACTTCTTCCTCCTTGATTTGAGCTTTCTCTCTCTCTCAAAGGGTTTCTCACTCTAAACTTGAAGTAGAAAGATGAAGGTGGTTGAAAGTGGAGTTATGACACTCCATCTACTGATCTTGTAGCCTTTAACTCGGCCCTAAGTGAATTTACCAAAAAGCCCTTCCAAAAATATCAATTAAAAGAAACAGAATCCGGCTACAGTAGCAATGCGCCATGCGCACCCTTATGTGTGCGCTGGGCGCACCCTAGTTTAACAGCACAATATTTCTCACACTTCAAGTACCCTATTTACACCACTGTACAATAATTATTCGGGTCTTACACAAAACATGTAATCATTCACTAAATAATCCACCATGCAACATATACAAGTATAATCATTATCACACGACGATAATCAATGAATACTGGAGTATTTATTATTAATAAATCATAAAATAATATTCAAAAAGTAAATTCTCCAAAAGAAATATAATCTTCGCTAGTAGCTCGGTAAAACCACACCGCTAATAAAATAAAGTAGATGACCCTGAGATAGAAAGAAGTCCCAAAGAAATATCAAGAAATAAATGCTCACATCCAAGAATGAGAATGCACTAAAGGTCTTTAGGGACCGGGTTTCTTGCCAATCACTGCAAGTTGTAGTGCAGAAAGTTGATCTTCTAAAGCTACAACACGCGACTCCAAACTAGCGATACAATCCTGGTGATAGAGAGTCATATAGGGATGTGGATAGAGGCTCAACAACTCTGCCATGACATTAACACGAAGAACAGTGGATTTTCCTCTTTCAAAGTAGTCTGGGTCAAATGGGTAACAAAAGTAGGAGCTGACCTACTATCAGGAGCCGGAGCAGAGGTAATAGGATACGTAGCAGATTCACCAGAGTTAGAAATCTAACAATAAAAGTCAGTAAAAAAACATATGTTACGGAGGATTCTTCGGAATCTGTCAGACAAAGTTTATAGTAACAGATACGCTAAGATATGAACTAGCAGATACGCTATGATATGAATTTTATCTGTACACTAGTCATGCAGTCAATGCAGTAAGATATGTCTAGACTAAGAATAATAAGCAGGTAATTTCTTAAGGATGATAAGCAGATGATTTCTGACTAGAAATGATAAGTAAAATTTTTAACATGCAGACCAAGTTCAAGCCCAGACTTATTAATGTATCCTAACAACTACTATGCCGAAGTCCAGACTCATTAATGCATCATAACAACTACTAGTTAGACACACTAATGCAAGACCTGGTTCGCTATGACCACTGCTCTGATACCACATGAGACGACCCGTCCTAATACGTAAGAACGAATACAATAACATATGATTACATTACGAGGTATTTGACCTCTATATGATACATTTTACAAACATTGCATTCATTTTTAAAAGACAAACTTTCTTTACATCGAAAGTTGACGGCATGCATTCCATTTCATAGTACATCCAACTCTAATTGACTTAATATTAATCTTGATGAACTCAATGACTCGAATGCAACGTCTTTTGAAATATGTCATGAATGACTCCATGTAATATCTCTAAAATGAGCAAATGCACAGTGAAAGATTTCTTTCATACTTGAGAATAAACATGCTTTAAAGTGTCAACCAAAAGGTTGGTGAGTTCATTAGTTTATCATAATCATTCATTTTTATCATTTTAATAGACCACAAGATTTCAGATATTTAATTGTACATGTAACCCGAGTACAAAATAACACGTGTAACCCACGAATTAAAAATCATTCATATGGTGAACACCTGGTAACCGACACTAACAAATGCATCTAGAATATCCCCAAATATACAGGTACACTCATCTGTATATGAAATCGAAGTACTAAAGCATCCATAACCTGGATGGGGTTTGTTAGGCACAATAGATATATCTTTAGGATTCGCGTCAATTAGGGGGCCTGTTCCCTAATTCTTAGGCTACCAAGCTAAAAGGGTGATATCCGGTATAGTAATTCAATCATAGAATGTAGTTTCAAGTACTTGTGTCTATTTCGTAAAACAGTTATAAAAGCAGTGCATGTATCCTCAGTCCCAAAAATATATATTGCAAAAGCATTTAAAAAGGGAGCAAATGAAACTCACAATACTGTATTTTGTAGTAAGAATACATATGACGACATTGAACAAGTGTTGGGTTGGCCTCGAATTCACGAACCTATACCATTCATATCTATATTAAAACATATACTTGTAATCGAACAAATTTATATATAATTAGTTATGTATTGAGATTAATATTTATATATAATTTTATTAATATGTATAATGTATTATAATGATTGATTGATATATAATTTCATTAATGTTATAACAATACAATTTGTATTATATTAGTTAAACATAATATTATGTAATATTAATATACTTATATAGTAATTATATATAAATATCTTTTGTTTGCAAAAATTAATAATTATAATAATACTAGTTTAAGGATAATAATAATAATGATAATAATAATGATAATAATAATAGTTATTTTAATAAAAATGATAATAACGATAAGATAAAATGATAGTTTTTATAAAAATACTATTTTTAATAATAATAGTAACTTTGATAGAGTTTTTAATAGTCATATTAATAATAATACTAATATCAATGTTGAATAAGGATCCTATCGATAATGATACTTAAAAAAATTTAGCAATAATAATAATAATGATTATAGTAGTTTTAATAATATTATAGATTTGAAATAATGATATTCTTAGTAATAATGATAATAACAATAATACTAATACTGAAAATAATAATAATAATAATAATAATAACTTTAATAATATTACTACTAATGATAATAGTGATAATGATAATACTAATAATAATGATAATATTGTTAAGAATGATATTTATGTTAATAATTACAATAATGATAATGATACAAAATAATACTTAAGAATGATACTAATGATAATGATATAAAAAAATGATAATAATATTATTAATGATAATAATAATACTAATTATAATAATGTTAATATTATTCATGATAATAATAATATAAGTAATAATACTATAAGAATTTATACATATCAAATTTCATATCTATATATAATAATATTAGTAATACTAGTATTAATATTTGAATGTAATAACACATTAATATAACAAATATTTTTTTTAACTAAATTTATTATATTAGTATTACATATTATTGATTATATAATATAACTATATAGTGTATATAATAACTTAATAAATTTTTTTATACATTTTAATATATCAATATGTTATTATATAATATGTGTTTGTATATTAATTACATCATATATTATATATGTAAATATGAATACATTAATAATGTTTTATATATATAATTATTATATATCTATTTACTATATTATATTATTTCATAATAGAAATAGATATTATAGATTTCAACACATAATATTTATATCTTTTATATATAAATTACATATTATATATATATACACACACATTTATTTACACACAATTGTTCGTAAATCATCGGGAATGGCCAAAGGGTAATTGATTATATAAAAGTAGTTCAAAATTTTCGAGATTCAACCTTACAAACTTTGCTTATCGTGTCTGAACCATATAAAGATTAAGTTTAAATTTGGTCGGAAATTTTCGGGTCGTCAGAGCAGTTGAGTATAACACTTTAACCTACGCATACCTCATTCGCTACGCGTTTTCCTTTTATCCTCTCTAAGCATACACCGATCAAGTGTACAAGTTACAACAAAATAAGTACCCCCGTGTGTTGGGGCGAGGATTGTCAAACCTAACGGTATCGTTCCTATAAGTCGAGCTTACGTAAAGTAATTTATATAATCAAGCTAAGGGATTTATGATCAAACTCATATTTATAGTTTTTTAGTTACTCGTGCCTAATATGTAAAACAGTTGAAAATGCATTTTATCTCATCCCAATAGAAAAGTTGTAGGGAATGTAGACTCACCTTGTGCACAGTAAGAGTTTAGTAAAATAGTATGGTAGCCGGAGGATCACAAACGTATAACTCAACCTAATCAATTAGATTACATTAAGTAAGTACATAAGTCACACTATGTCAACCCATAGTGTATGCATAGTCCTAGTGCTCAGTCTGACTCAACATGTAAGCAAAAATCAACACAAAGTTAACAAATCCAAGGAAGTCAACAAAAGTCAAACCTTGGTCAAATTGGACAACCAAAGTCAACACATCAGTAGGTTCATGTCAATGTTAGTCAAAGTAGTCAAACATGGTTCATGTCATTCAATTCAGTTTCAAGTTCCATCGATTTTTGAATTCATTGTCATAACGCATGTTAAGTAGTGTGCTCTAAGGACACATATGCACAAATGACTAACACATTACACTTATGTCATGTAAACACTCAGTAGTCAACCTATGACCATTCATGAGTTCAAATCATATCATTCGCATGCAACACATCATCACATTTACTAAGCACATTGCACGAAATCAGTTTCGATATGCGCATCAATCTCAAAATGGGTATAGCCGGAGCTAGGAGTATGCAAATCAAGCAAGGTCAGTGGCTATAGTTCAATGAGAAGCTAAAATAACACATATCAAAATATGAGGTAATTTGGTATATCAAATTGGTACAGTTTATTCCGGCATTGGAAACATTCTGTTTCAGTCCAAATTAGTGGTTATCAAAACGTTGGCCACATTGTGCATAATACATCAGGTTTCAAGGTTTTCTATACACTATACTTTGGTCACATATCAAACAACGTTCAAATATTCAAAAGCTCAAGTTCGCAAATCATCCACAAGTCAATTTATAGTGCTAAAGGTGCATACGTAGCAGATTTGGACATAATATAGGTCATCATTTTGGCATGCACATTACGCAAGCTATACAAATCCAAATAACACAAGGCCTAGATGAAAAGTTATCTAAAACATATGAATTTTACAGATATGCAAAGACTTGGTTCAAAATCTCATTTCAAATTACATTTAAAATCAGTTTTAGGTTACCAAACAAATCAGTTTTATCAAGAACATCCATTTAGGCATAACATGAGCATTATAACTCCAAATAACATGATATCCTAGTCTAAATTAAATGTTTTTAATTTCTATACATAATGGTGATCAGTTCGTAACTCAATTCCTTACTCATTTTTCAGAATTCGCATAAATCATAGATCCATCAACAAAACTTCATTCAATAATAACTTGCACATCCGGTAACGAAATCATGCAATTCCAAAGCCTAAATTTATTAATTTTTCGAGAGGATTCTAAATATGTAAAAATATTTAACATTTAACGAAGTAAAGTTTATGTAATTATGCATATTAAATTCGGGACTAACCCTAATCACAACAAACGAGCAAATTAACGCAAGCAATCATGATCAAACACAAAGATATGAGTACTAGACCCTTATACACTATGCAATTAATAAAAATTAGATATAAAATAATTAGGGTTAATGATTTTATACCTTAAAATCACAATCAATGGGTACTAGAGTGTAAAGGACGAAGCAAGGAACAAATTTGATGCACAAGACTTTTGCTAATTTTGATTTTTGATGATGGTTCTTGTGGGGGCTGAGGTCGATGAGCAAACAGGGAGAGGAGAAGAAGATTTCGATTAGGTTTAAGGGTTGTGAGTGTCCAGTTGTTTTTTATTACTAGTTAAATCAAGTTAGGGCCTCAAACAAGTTAACTAGTGATCCAATAATCAAGTTTAAGTCCAATAAGGGGTGCCTTGGGTGGGTTCGGCCGAATGGTCCACTAGGGGTGTTCTCGGGCTGGTTTTGCTAAGTTTCTTGTAAGCGTATGGTCCATTTCGAGTTCCGTTAACTGTACCGGGTTCCCGGAATGTTAACCGGTCGTTAAAATGCAATCCACCAGGTTTAATTTATTAATTACATAATAAATTAAATAATTTTTCTCAAAGTTAATAATTATTAAAAATAATTATTTTTATTAAAAAGCGTGTCCCGTAATCTGAAAGGTTTTTATGCAGTTATCGTAACCGTGTCGTTTTCTGTATATTTCGTTATCCGAAACAAGTTTATCAATTAATATCGTCAAATTAATTCATGTAATCCACTAGGATCAAGTATGCATTTAAATCAGTTAAACACCGTTAAATAATTAACAGACATGTAACGATAGTAACGAGAAAAGTAGGGTTGATACAAATGTAACATGCGGTCTGAAACACTTGTGAAGACCCGTCCTAATCCATCCGGACGAAGTCCATATCGATTATAAACGATTCACAACAGTTGATTACATCGCGAGATAATTGACCTCTATTTGATACATTTTACAAACATTGCATTCGTTTTTGAAAAGATAATCTTTCATTACATCGAAAGTTGACAACATGCATACCATTTCGTAATATATCTTACTATAATTGACTTAATAATAATCTTGATGAACTTAACGACTCGAATGCAACGTCTTTTGAAATATGTCATGAATGACTCCAAGTAATATCTCTAAGATGAGCAAATGCACAGCGGAAGATTTCTTTCATACCTGAGAATAAACATGCTTTAAAGTGTCAACCAAAAGGTTGGTGAGTTCATTAGTTTAACATAAATAATCATTTCATAATTTTAATAGACCACAAGATTTCATTTTTCCATTTCTCATAAACATACGTCCCATGCATAGAGACAAAAATATTATTCATATGGATTGAACACCCGGTAACCGACATTCACAATATACATATAAGAATATCCCCATCATTCCGCGATCCTCCTTCGGACATGATATAAATTTCGAAGTACTAAAGCATCCGGTACTTTGGATGGGGCTTGTTGGGCTCGATAGATCTATCTTTAGAGTTCGCGTCAATTAGGGTGTCTGTTCCCTAATTCTTAGATTACCAGACTTAATAAAAAGGGGCATATTCGATTTCGATAATTCAACCATATAATATAGTTTTGATTACTTGTGTCTATTTCGTAAAAACATTTATAAAAGCAGCGCATGTATTCTCAGTCCCAAAAATATATATTGCAAAAGCATTTAAAAAGGGAGCAAATGAAACTCACGCATATAAATTATTGTAAAACAGTTAATAAAGAATTTGCATGTATTCTCAGCTCCAAAAATGTAAAGAGTAAAAGGGAGCAAATGAAACTCACCTAATGTATTTTGTAGTAAAAATACATATGACTATATTGTACAACTGAACAATGCAGGGTTGGCCTCGTATTAACGAACCTATATCATTTGTATATTCATTAATATATATATAATCATAATCGAATAAATATACTTATTATTATTAGTGATATAATGTTTATATTAATAACTTATATATATATATATATATATATATATATATATATATATATATATATATATATATATATATATATATATATATATATATATATATATATATATATATATATATATATTATTTGCTTGTGAAAACTCGTAATTATCATAATGCTTAAATGATATTTGTCATGTAAAAATATTAATTTTTGGTAATACTTAATATTACTAATAATGATAGTAATTATATTAAAATTTCAAATATATTAATAATACTAGTAGAAATGATACTAATACTAATATTAATAAACGTAATAATAAATTTTATTATTTTCATAATAACACTAATAATAATAATTATTATCATTATAATAATAATAAATGATAATTTTTATCTTAATACCTATATTTGTAATAATAATAATTATAGTTATAACTCTAATGATAATTATAATAATGATAATCTTAATATTAGTAATAATAATAATAATAATAATAATAATAATAATAATAATAATAATAATAATAATAATAATAATAATAACACCTTTAGTGATACTAGTAGTAAAACCGTCGATAATACTAATATTTAATGATAAGTGTAGTATGATAGTTATAATAATACCTTAATCAATAATAATAACAATATACATTTTTGCAATTATACTCATAATAATAGTATTTACTACTTGTGTTGATAATAATAATAACAATTATAATAATCATGACAATAATAATAAAAATGATAGTAATAATAATAATAATAATAATATTAATAATAATAATAATAATAATAATAATAATAATAATAATAATAATAATAATAATAATAATAATTTTTATGGAAATTACCTTTAGAAAGCCTAAAAAAAAAATGTAGCGAGCAAGGTTCGAACCCGAGACCTCTCGCTTCCCGAGAACCACACTTAACCAGTGAACCATTTAAGTTTTTCTAAACTAAACCCCAACTCGTATAAACTTAAACCGATACTTTCTGTTTTCATATCCTTCCTTCTTCTTCATCATTATTAAGATCAAGTCAAACCACCAATTTATATAATCTTACTAGTTAATTCGAAAATCGATTTTAGGAGTTAACATACAACACATAACACTTATAAGTGATTAATTTGATTTAAAAAAAATAAAAAAAAAATATACAGCAACAGCATCCGTCGCTGAAAAACAAAATGATTCAAAGTTTGGGATCGATTTAGCTGAAGGTTATAAAACAAAATATGTTTCAATTCATTCATAAAAACTTCCCAAATTGTCAATTGAAACAGAATCATCACAACAAGCTTGAATTTCACGAAGAACAAAAGTGTTGACTTTTTTTCTCAAAACTTTGACTCCAAAATTAAGATTCGATATTAGGAATTGGAGTTTAAGATTTTGCAATAAGTTTAAGTAAACGATTCCAAACAACACTGCCCTTTTTCATTTTGAAATAAAAATCAAATTTGGGTTATGGCTTTAAAGGTGTCGTGAGCAGAGGAAGAAAGAAAAAAATAAATGTGTTTTTGTTCTCTGTTGTGGTATTCAATTAGCAGTCAATACTAGCTGTATAAATGATAAATAAGATGTTAATTGAATCATTGGAGTAGTGATTGTTGCTTGCTGTTTACAGATAGTGTCGACACCCATATGCTTTGGCCAAGAACAAAAAGACAGAGAAAAAAATATAAAATTCAGATAGGGATAGCGTACTAATCTGTATTATTTAATATCATTTATATAAAATTAATATTAATAATTAATAAATATAAATATATTAATAATAATAATTCTATTAATAATAAAAAAAATAATAACAATATAGGTTTCCTTATATAAATATATTTCTGTATTTATAGATGTATTTATATATAACTGTGCTTATATATCCTGATTATATATATCTGTATATCTATATATATTAAATTCTTATTTTTTTTAACTAGCTAATATAATTATACTAATACTTATTAGTATTAATAATATTAATAATAATATTATTAATAATACTTTTATTAATAAAGACTAATAATAATAAATGACAAATAATAATATGATAATATTAATACAAATAATATAATAACTTATACATATTAAATTATATATATATATATATATATATATATATATATATATATATATATATATATATATATATATATATATATATATATATATATATATATATATATATATATATATATCTTCATATCTTGTATCAGAATTGATAATACAATTATTAATATTAATAATAACATTAATACAAATATTGAAATGTAGAAATCATAAAATTGTAAATAACTCTAATACTAATAACGATGATATTAAATATAATAATACTAATCCATCTATATATATCATGTTCGTATCTATAGATTATTAATAACAATATGGTTGATATTATTATTAGGAATAGTACAATATTATTATAAAACTTATATATATATATATATATATATATATATATATATATATATATATATATATATATATATATATATATATATATATTTTATAACTACATATGTATTTACATATTTATTTACAAATGATTGTTCGTGAATCGTCGGGAACAGTCGGAAGTCAATTGTATATATGAAACAGTTCAAAATTTTTGTGACTCAACATTATAGACTTTGCTTATCGTGTCGAAATTATATAAAGATTAAGTTTAAATTTGATCGGAAATTCCCGGGTCATCACAGTACCTACCCGTTAAAGAAATTTCGTCCCGAAATTTGAGTGAGGTGGTCATGGCTAACAATAAAAATGTTTTCATGATGAATATGAGTTGATAAATTGAGTTTTATCATCATTGAGTAATATGGATAAAAATAATTCGATTATTCGAAGAGTACGAATGAAGCTATCGCAAAAGAGTGAAATGAGAAAGACAAGTTTCATCATAACTTCTGACTAGTCATGGTTGAATTTAGAAGATATGGTGCGTCATAGCTTTTGACGTAGAGGGTTGAATTCTGGAATTCAAGGGATTTAAAGAAGATCTTTGGAATTTAAAAGATTTGATTCTTCGGCGAATAAGGAAATTAATATCTCTATAATTAAATACGGTGATCTGCCTTGATTACTCTGTCTGATATCTCCATTATAAATTAAGCTCTTTTATTCCATTATTCTCACCATTCCTATACATTCTTTCTTAATTCTTACCTCCAAACGATTGTGAAAATGCTTAATCCCATCCTAATCCTTGATATTTTCCTAATTATCATTTCTGTCATCCTTCTTTTCGATCTTCCTCCAGAAAAATCTGGTTACTTTTACTATAACCTTGGGATGATACTATTCTTAATTATACCGTGTCTTTATATTGCTATTCGTATTAATATCCACGGTTTGTAATCTCCGTGTTGTTATTGAGCTTTATATTTTCTCTTATATTTTGGAGCTCTTTGCCTTTTTATTATCCTCCCGACCTCTCGTAAAGCGAGTAACGGTCCAGAATTCGTAAGTATGAAATTTTAGATAAACATCATGTTCTAAATAAGAACTAATGTATTAGCACGATCTGATTTGTCAAATTACCAGAATCACTGAGAATAGAACTATCAAGAATATACTTTCTTGATATGTTCAGAAGTTAAGCAGAATGAAAGAGTTATGTAACATGGCACATGATGACGTTATGATCTGTGAATCATCACGTTCCATTAGAAACTCAACATGACCTATTGTAATATAATCACGTTGATCAAGTGTCATTATATTATACTAACTCATGCGTCAGTTCCCAACATTACTCCGATAACATTCATATTTAAGCTCGAAAGTTTACAAAATATAGAAACTAACAGTTTCTATATGATGTAACACAGATAGCACCAAGAGATCAATGATTTCATAGAAGAATAGTTATGAAAATATCTTCAGAAATATGGAGGATATTTATAATGAAAGATACGATGATATCTTGGAATATCTAAGATCAGAGGATAATGGAGACTATTGTCCGTAAGGGTTTAGAGTAAGGAGCAAGATATTCACTAAAGACTTCAGCAGACATTGAATCATTTAGATTCTTTGAAGTCAAACTTATTCTTTATGATTTGTCCATGGCTTCCTTCATAGTTTCGCATAATCCGCTTTTCGGTACTAAATTTTCTCTTGAATGTTTCCAATATAATGATACACAAGAAACACGAAGAGGTATGTAATTTCGGACGAGAATATTTTTGAAAATATCCTCAGAAATATCGAAGATATTGATGATGATATTTTGGAATTTCTAAGTTCGATGGTTGATGGAGAAAGATTTTCCGCAAGATTTTAACCTGACTTCGGAGCAAGATATTCTCTAAAGATTTCATCGGATTCAGAATTACCTGGATTCTTTGAATATAGGGTTTGGTCCTTGTATTTGTCCTTTGTCTCCTTCGTGGTTAGCTCAATCCGTTTTCCAGTTCCAACTTTTCTGAGTTTTTCCAACATACTATTCTTTATCATCAAACTTCCGATGATTAAGGTCGTTTACGGTTGTCTATGGTTTCTGCTGCTTCATTCAACTTTTTCAACATTCATAGTATTGATTTGTGACTGAGTACTTTTCAGAATTTCAGAATGAGAGATCATAATTCTAAGAGGTAAATGTCATACATATAACTGTTGATGTAGATATGATGTGAGTTTTCAAATTACTGATTGCTGATTCCCGGTAATTGGTATGGCAGTTCTCGTTACAAAATACGGATGAGTATATGATAGGGTTTCAATGAATAAATATAATGATTTGTCAGAGAGATTTAAGCCAAGCAGCAACGAGGTTGCTGGTACGTCTACTGATAATATGGTGGAATATAAAAGAATTCTCCGGTATCAAAAGGGTAATCGTATATTTATCAGGATTGTAGTAAGGCTACTTCGAATGAAAATTCGAAGTTGACTTGCTGGAGCTGTGACAAAATTTGCTACTTTGAAAAGGGATCGTAAGTTAATTTTTTTTTTTTTTTTTGCTAATAAATGCTAAAGGATCTATCGCGGCTACATGTTAAACTTTTACCCAGTTACCGAGAATTTCTCAGGCGCGTAACTATATGCATAAATCTTTCCTTCCGTAGATGAAGCGAAGTTGATTCATCCTATCGACTGAGGTGTTTTCAAGAATCATAAAAGTTTGAATGCAGATTGGAATCGTCAGGGTACAATTAAGGTTTAAGATGAAATCAAGTGGCAAACTTGAAGAATTTTTTAGTTTCATATGTTATATTCAATATTTTAATTCATTTTAATTGTCCAATTTTATTAGTCCACAGTCGATAGTCTACAGTCGACAGTCCAATAATTCATATATAGTTTAATATATAATATTCGAATTAATTAATGCGTGTCGTGACCCGTATACGTCTCAGACTCAATCACAACTCAAACTATATATATTATTGTAGAATCAACCTCAACCCTGTATATAGAACTCGATCATTACTGCATATAGTGTGTCTATGGTGATTCCAAATAATATATATAGATACATCGATATGATATGTCAAAACCTTGTATACGTGTCCCGATATTTAAAGTACGTAAAATAAATAACAGAAAATTAAATAACGATAAATAAAGTCCGTAAAGTAAATAACAGAAGTTTAATGAAGATAGATAAAATTGTGAGGATGTAAATTGCGATAAAATAAATTGCGATGAATAAAATGTAATCAGTTAGCTAGAAATAGTTAGCTAGGATCAGTTAGGGTGTATTCTTAACAAAATTTCTCATAGTTAATTTGTTTGTTTCTAACAAATTTTATTTTGTCAAATGTTTTCTTCATTATGCCACTTGTTGGATTCTGATAGGTCAAAATCAAAATATGAAATTAAATGAAAAATGATTATTCTGCGGTGAAAGGATACGTATATCGGTGGTTGTAAGTAAGATAGTAGATGACTGTTGAGTCGGATTTGTACAGTGTAACACATTAATGCGAAATCTAAATATTCCTCGGGTATTACCTACCCGTTAAAATATTTTCACCATTAACATTTTGTACAAACGAATTTTTAATTACAATCTTTATGAAAATATACTTATATATATATTTTCTTCAGATGTAATCGTGGATTAATGAGTTAAGGTGATATTAATCTCATTTGATCTACCGTTAGAACTAGAATATATAATCTCTAAAACATTGAAGATTACATAATCGTCATGTCGAACGAAGATAAATGATGTAGAATGTTTTGTAGAACGATGATTATACTCGAGGTACAGAATATGATGTTGAAGCATGGATTGTTAATGGCACGGGTGCTGTTACTGATGGTACTGTTGGTGTCGGTGATGTTGCTGAAGCTGGTATGTTTTGCACCATATTTTCCAAGGCTACAACTAGGGCGCGAAGCTTGTTGACTTCTTATTTTATTTCGGGATGATTGTCGGTCGAAACGAGCGGATGAATAAGGTTTAGAATTTTAGATAGAATGTAATCGTGGAGAGATAATCTGGAAATGAGTGTGAAAATGGTGTTTCGAATGGGTTCACCTGTAAGTACTTCAGGTTCTTTGTCAAGAGTGCAGGTTGGTGGGTGAAAAGGATCGCCTTTTTCTCATCTCCATCGGTTAAGTAGGCTACGAACCCATCAAATGAATTGATTAATTCATTCTGGTGACACTGCTTTCGGAGCTTAGATGAAACTCCATATCGGAATAGCTGTCAGAATAACTATCAGAATAGCTATCGAAATCTGAGGGATTTGAACCGGTTGAGGGATTCATCTCGTACGATCAGACGAAGGATTTTCGATAAGAAATAGATTATAGGATGTAGATTAGTACCCTGCAATACAAAATTTACATATGCATGTATAATACTAAAATCCCATAAGTTACGGAGGAATCTACGGAAGCTGTTAGGCAAAGGTAACAATAACATATATGCTAAGATATGAATTAGCAGATACGCTAAGATACGAATTTTTGTCTATACACTATTCATGCAATCAATATAGTAAGATGTGTCTAGACTAAAAAATGATAAGCAGATGATTTCCAACTAGAAATGTTAAGCAAAACTTTTGACATGCAGACACGGTCGAAGTCCAGACTCACTAATGCATCTAAACAACTACTAGTTAGACACTCTAATGTAAGACCTGGTTCGCTAAGACCACCGCTCTGATACCAACTATGAAGACCCGTCCTAATCCATCCGGACGAAGTCCATATCGATTATAAACGATTCACAACAGTTGATTACATCGCGAGGTACTTGACCTCTATATGATACATTTTACAAACATTGCATTCGTTTTTGAAAAGACCATCTTTCATTACATCGAAAGTTGACAACATGCATACCATTTCGTAATATATCTTACTATAATTGACTTAATAATAATCTTGATGAACTCAACGACTCGAATGCAACGTATTTTGAAATATGTCATGAATGACTCCAAGTAATATCTCTAAGATGAGCAAATGCACAACGGAAGATTTCTTTCATACCTGAGAATAAACATGCTTTAAAGTATCAACCAAAAGGTTGGTGAGTTCATTAGTTTAACATAAATAATCATTTCATAATTTTAATAGACCACAAGATTTCATTTTTCCATTTCTCATAAACATACGTCCCATGCATAGAGATAAAAATATCATTCATATGGATTGAACACCTGGTAACTGACATTCACAATATACATATAAGAATATCCCCATCATTCCGGGATCCTCCTTCGGACATGATATAAATTTCGAAGTACTAAAGCATCTGGTACTTTGGATGGGGCTTGTTGGGCCCGATAGATCTATCTTTAGAGTTCGTGTCAATTAGGGTGCATGTTCCCTAATTCTTAGATTACCAGACTTAATAAAAAGGGGCATATTCGATTTCGATAATTCAACCATATAATGTAGTTTTGATTACTTGTGTCTATTTCGTAAAAACATTTATAAAAGCAGCGCATGTATTCTCAGTCCCAAAAATATATATTGCAAAAGCATTTAAAAAGGGAGCAAATGAAACTCACGCACATAAATTATTGTAAAACAGTTAATAAAGCATTTGCATGTATTCTCAGCTCCAAAAATGTAAAGAGTAAAAGGGAGCAAATGAAACTCACCTAATGTATTTTGTAGTAAAAATACATATGACTATATTGTACAACTGAACAATGCAGGGTTGGCCTCGTATTCACGAATCTATATCATTTGTATATTCATTAATATATATATAATCATAATCGAATAAATATACTTATTATTATTAGTGATATAATGTTTATATTAATAACTTATATATATATATATATATATATATATATATATATATATATATATATATATATATATATATATATATATATATATATATATATATATATATATATATATATATATATATATATATTATTTGCTTGTGAAAACTCGTAATTATCATAATGCTTAAATGATATTTGTCATGTAAAAATATTAATTTTTGGTAATACTTAATATTACTAATAATGATTGTAATTATATTAAAATTTCAAATATATTAATAATACTAGTAGAAATGATACTAATACTAATATTAATAAACGTAATAATAAATTTTATTTTTTTCATAATAACACTAATAATAATAATTATTATCATTATAATAATAAATAATAATTTTTATCTTAATACGTATATTTGTAATAATAATAATTATAGTTATAACTCTAATGATAATTATAATAATGATAATCTTAATATTAGTAATAATAATAATAATAATAATAATAATAATAATAATAACACCTTTAGTGATACTAGTAGTAAAACCGTCGATAATACTAATATTTAATGATAAGTGTAGTATGATAGTTATAATAATACCTTAATCAATAATAATAACAATATACATTTTTGCAATTATACTCATAATAATAGTATTTACTACTTGTGTTGATAATAATAATAACAATTATAATAATCATGACAATAATAATAAAAATGATAGTAATAATAATAATAATAATAATAATAATAATAATAATAATAATAATAATAATAACAATAATAATAATAATAATAATAATAATAATAATAATAATTTGTTATGGAAATTACCTTTAGAAAGCCTAAAAAAAAATGTCGCGAGCAAGGTTCGAACCCGAGACCTCTCGCTTCCTGATAACTACACTTAACCAGTGAACCATTTAAGTTTTTCTGAACTAAACCCCAACTCGTATAAACTTAAACCGATACTTTCTGTTTTCATATCCTTCCTTCTTCTTCATCATTATTAAGATCAAGTCAAACCACCAATTTATATAATCTTACTAGTTAATTCGAAAATCAATTTTAGGAGTTAACATACAACACATAACACTTATAAGTGATTAATTTGATTTAAAAAAAATAAAAAATAAATATACAGCAACAGCATCCGTCGCTGAAAAAAAAAATTGATTCAAAGTTTGGGATCGATTTAGCTAAAGTATATAAAACAAAATATGTTTCAATTCATTCATAAAAACTTCCCAAATCGTCAATTGAAACAGAATCATCACAACAAGCTTGAATTTCACGAAGAACAAAAGTGTTGACTTTTTTTCTCAAAACTTTGACTCCAAAATTAAGATTCGATATTAGGAATTGGGGTTTAAGATTTTGCAGTAAGTTTAAGTGAACGATTCCAAACAACACTGCACTTTTACATTTTGAAATAAAAATCGAATTTGGGTTATGGCTGTAAAGGTTTCGTGAGCAGAGGAAGAAAGAAAAAAATAAATGTGTTTTTGTTCTCTGTTGTGGTATTCAATTAGCAGTCAATACTAGCTGTATAAATGATAAATAAGATGTTAATTGAATCATTGGAGTAGTGATTGTTGCTTGCTGTTACAGATAGTGTCGACACCCATATGCTTTGGCCAAGAACAAAAAGACAGAGAAAAAAATATAAAATTCAGCTAGGGATAGCGTACTAATCTGTATTATTTAATATCATTTATATAAAATTAATATTAATAATTAATAAATACAAATATATTAATAATAATAATTCTATTAATAATAAAAAAAATAATAACAATATAGGTTTCCTTATATAAATATATTTCTGTATTTATAGATGTATTTATATATAACTGTGCTTATATATCCTGATTATATATATCTGTATATCTATATATATATTAAATTCTTATTTTTTTTTAACTAGCTAATATAATTATACTAATACTTATTAGTATTAATAATATTAATAATAATATTATTAATAATACTTTTATTAATAAAGACTAATAATAATAAATGACAAATAATAATAGGATAATATTAATACAAATAATATAATAACTTATACATATTAAATTATATATATATATATATATATATATATATATATATATATATATATATATATATATATATATCTTTATATCTTGTATCAGAATTGATAATACAATTATTAATATTAATAATAACATTAATACAAATATTGAAATGTAGAAATCATAAAATTGTAAATAACACTAATACTAATAACGATGATATTAAATATAATAATACTAATCCATCTATATATATCATGTTCGTATCTATAGATTATTAATAACAATACGCTTGATTTTATTATTAGGAATAGTACAATATTATTATAAAACTTATATTTATATATATACATACATACATATATATATATATATATATATATATATATATATATATATATATATATATATATATATATATATTTATAACTACATATGTATTTACATATTTATTTACAAATGATTGTTCGTGAATCGTCGGGAACAGTCGGAAGTCAATTGTATATATGAAACAGTTCAAAAATTTTGTGACTCAACATTATAGACTTTGCTTATCGTGTCGAAATTATATAAAGATTAAGTTTAAATTTGGTCGGAAATTCCCGGGTCATCACAACACTAATGCAACCTAGTCCTCTGTAACCGCTAGCTCTGATACCAACTATAACACCCTGCAAAATTCTCATATGAGGGTGTGTTAATCATCTGGTCCCACAATAATAGGTATGCCCTCTAAATGAGACTTTTTCAAGAAGTATTCGCATTTATTGATAAAAACTTTGACTTAAAAACATAAGTCTCCGCCGGTAACAAAATACCAAAAGTACCATAGAAATTAAGTAATAGTGTTTAATAAAATAAACAATTTCAAATGCGAATAATAAAAGTAGAGTCTTTAAATAAACATGAAGAACTCCAAACATATGCCATTCACACCTCAAGATACAGCGGAAGCTAATCGTCTATGGACATGAGATAAAACAAGAAAACGGAACAACAAATAATGTTAAGTGAATCTACAAGTTTAAGTAATCAGTAGTAAGTATTAGATCATGAGATTTCGTACAAAACATTTGTAAAAGTATATACAATCTAATGAGAACTTAAATATAAAGTCTTAGCACCAAGAATAGTCAAATACTACACAATTTCCTTTACCCCATCGAAGCATCCACTGATCATGTGTACATGTGTACGAAGTAATAAGCACCACAGTAGTAGCGGTGAGGCTGTCAAACCTAACGGATCCGTCCCTATGATTCGAGCTTACATAAGTAATTAAGATATTCAAGCTAAGGGCTTTTTGATCAAACTCATATGTATATCATTTTAGTACTTGTATCTTATTTGTTAAATAGTTGAAGAAACCAGCATGGATCACATCCTAAAAGAAAAGTTTATATGGGACTGTAGACTCACCTTGAGTGATCAACAAGTAACGCAGTAAGTACAAGTAAAAAAGACAGTTACAACCATATAAAGCAACCTAGATACAATATAGGTAATCACATAAGTTTATCCTAAATAGTAGTTGATTCATAGTATTAGTAGTCTTGTTGCTTAGACTGAATTGATTATGTAGCAAACTCAACACATAGTCAACATATTCAAGTCTTAGACCTCAGTTTATCGTTACAGTATTTCTAGCATACTAGTCATGTGGTTTCATGGCAATGGTACACAAAAAAATGCACATAAGTTAAAATGTATACAACCTGGAAATATGGCACTTGGTACATGTTTAAGTCATTCAGATACCTTTACAGAGTTGTAAGCCATCATGTCATATCATTTATCTTTACTCGCACATGTATCTAGTTCAATTTGCACATAATAGTTTCTACTCGCACATCAGTTTTATAACATTTATCTTTATTCTAATAAAATGAAAAAGACATAAGACCAGTGGGAGATGATAAAACACATCCCAAAGTTTAAGTGGTAAAAATATGTAATCTTTTGGTTTAGCCAGTTTGTACAGTTTTGCAATTAAAGTCTGGTATTCTGATCTGGACAGATTCTAGACATAGCTTTTTACGACCAATGTAGCACACAAAGCATAAGGTTTTACATGTTGACATACAAATATAATTTACTTCTTAACATCCAAATATTATCATATCAGAAGACTAAGTCCCAAAACAATACACATGTCATGTTATGCCAAATCTTGTGCACTCGGGACAGATTCGGTCCCAATTAAGTGGTCATTTTCGAATGCATAATCTCAGCATATAAGAACATTTAGGATGCAATATCTACATGAAAATTCAAGTACTAAAACTAAATTTTCCAACTCTCATATGTATATGTAAGTAAATAGAGGGGGGTGAATAGTTACTTGGTGGTTTCTTAAAACTTTTTCGGAATATTAAAGCTTCAAAACATAAGTGTTAAGTGTGGAAGCGTTTGTGTTTGTTAATGCAAGTATGTAAAGAATGTAAGTGCACAAACACAATGATCTTCAATCAGCCACACCAACACTACTCCTAGATCACACTAGTCTTCACCTTGGACAAGCATCAATTTCCCAATGGAAATATGAACAACTTCCTAGTTCCCTTTAAAGAAGAAGGATAACTGGATAAGATGATGTTCTTATCACAAGATCAATACTACTAACTCAATCTTTCATAGTTCATAAATAGGTCACAACAACCTTACTTAGATCAAACTTTTCTTCACCTTTGACAATTATTGATTCCCAATGGAATTAATTAACTTCCTAGATCCCTTTAAGGAAGTTGAATCACTAAATAAGATGGTGTTTCATATCACAAGAACTACTTAACTTCCTTGACGCCTTAACTCATAATGTAAACTTAAAGATACAAATGATAAGCATAAAGTTTAAAATGTAATTCTACTTAGTAGAAGTAGAATCTCTCTTTCTCTCTAATAATCTCTCCAAAGATATGTGCTTGAGGCTTAGGAGATTAGTTAATATGACTTTGAAAGGGTGTTGGAAAGAGGTGGTCTTCTAGTTTGGCAAAGTGGTGTATTTATATTCCAAGAAAATCTTGACAAACAAAAATGCGGTCGATCCACGGTCGACCGTGGAGTCACCCACGGAGCCTCCTGTCAGCATTTTAACATATCCGTTAGAGCTCTTTTTTCTTTGAATTTTTGGCTTCTTTACCCAATATAGAGCCTTCAAAAGATGCTTAATATACCTGGAAGTCCTTGACCTTCATCTTTTACTTTGGATAAAATTGCTGAAATGGTCCCTGTGGTTTGTACCAAAATGCTGGTTTCGTCCCTATACTTTTTTTTTGATGGATATGGTCCCAGTGGTTTGTCAATGTTGCTGATTTAGTCCCTATTTCTGACGGTCATCAAAAAAAGCCGTTAACCCATCTAGATATCTCTAAATCGAACCCAGATCCTGAAATTAAACCCTATATCTTGAAATCGAACCAAAATCCTGAAATCAAATGCTATATCTTGAAATCGAACCCTCGAATCTGGTTCTTCGAAAAAAAATCTCGAATTATGGTACTCGGATCTGGTTACTTCATGTGGAGTTGAAAGTGACGACAGAAATGGTGGTTGTAACCGCCATAATTTCATCAGAAATCGTTGATTAAAGGTGAACAAATCATAGTCTTTTCATTTTCTTCAAAACTATTAAAATCAATATCAGAAACCAAATCAACCTCAAACTAGACATAATCTCAAAAGTAATAAAGTCTAGCGATTACTTCAATAAACTCTAACATTAGAATAAAGAAATAAGAACAAGTTTAAGATGTATACAGAATAAATTCAAATATGTGTTTGTCAATTTAAAATCATGTTTATGTACAGATACTCACGAACTCCATCAAATAGGTGTATATTAAATTAAGTGGTTCTTCAGTGGTTCTTCAATCAATTCAAGTTCTCCAATCGATTCAAGTTCTCAAATCGATTAAGTGATTCTTCAATACGATTTCGTAACATGGAAGATCGAAATTAATTGCGGTGGTCGTAGTACCGGAGGAGGATATCGGAAGAAATAGATCCGACACGACGAAGTGATGGTGTGTTGATGATTTGTTTAATAAAGGGGTTTGTAATTTTGTCATTTTTGATATTTTAGATATTTTAACGTGGTGATGAATCTGGATTTGGACATTTTGGTACTGGATCTAGACATTTTATGTTCAATGATATGGATTTTACTTGTTAAGCATAGTGGATTGTGTTTAAATTTTGGTGAGTTTGATTTTATCATATTAATTATAGTGTTTGAAGAAAATGAAAAAATTAGGGTTTGTTCATATTTTTAGAGATAAAGATGAAGGTGAGCAGACAATAATTTTGGGGACAAAGATTTCAGCAATTTTTTTACAAACCACGGGGATGATTTTAGCAATTTTGTTACAAACCACAGGGACGATTTCAGCAATTTGTCAATGAAGGAAAGAAACAGACGAAAATACCCTCACATGTCTGGCACATGACCGGAGTTAATGGCTTTTTTTGACGGCCGTCAGAAATAGGGACTAAATCAGCAACATTGACAAACCACTGGGACCATATCCATCAAAAAAAAAGTATAGGGACGAAACCAGCATTTTGGTACAAACCACAGGGACCATTTCAGCAATTTTGTCTTTACTTTGGATGCATTCATTGAAGTGGATATGAGCTTGCAAATGAGGAAAGCATATTCTCTTGAGACTTTTATCATTGATTCCAAAATGGTATATGCAGATTTTTGTCCATTGACAAGAAACAACAAGTCAAATCCCAAATCCTATGTCTCCATACAATTTTTTTATACTTAGATGGAAGCATCTAACCTCATTGGTTACTTGAAACAAGCCAAATGAGACTAATTTGAAACTTGCAAAGACTTTTTGAAAGTTGAGCTAATTACTAAGATTAATCATACTTAAGCATGTAAGTAATGCTTAAGGGTTAAGAGGGAAAGAAACTTTTTATTTGGGACTTATTAACCATCCTTAATGTGTCTAGATATATTTTAAGTTCAAAAAGATATTCTTGTAGTACTTATGTGTTTGAACTTAATTCTAAGCCAAATTGTCATTAAGATGTCATTACGTGAGATTAATCAAGATTAGTTTTCTAGTGACCAAAACGCACTTTAAGACCACAAAATACATTTTAAGACCATAAAATATTTTATAACACTTATGTGTTATTCTTGACCAAGGTTAAAACGTCATTAAGATGTCATTAGGTGTGATTAACCTCGATTAGCGTTTTATGGCCAAAACTCATTTTGATATAAAGGGGGCAACTATTATAAGTATGTTAAAACAAGTTTTATAAATTATAGATGCCTCAAAGTGGTCAAACTTTATTTGATCAAAAATTCGGACATAGAAAACTGCGGTCGACCCATTGTTGACCGTGGAGTCGACCGTGCACCTTGTTCCTCAGAACCAAGGTACAGGATATCCACGGTCTGACTTGTGGTCGACCGTGGACCCAGGCGTGCTCCTCCAAAGTTTTTCAAATGACTCTTTGATTTGTTTATTATGTGTATTGGTCTTTTGCAAGAGATCATGTAGTCTCGTAAATTTGCGTTGTTCTATACGCTTTTGAGGACTTAAGACTTGGTGTCCTCATCAAAATAAAGTGATTAACATTGGATTATCATTGGATCACTGACCAACATTGTATGTTCCAGAAATCAAAGCATTTAATCATGCAAGTTTGCTTAAAGTTACTAACAACAACCATTATCACAAGTAATCAATTGAGCATAAAACAAGTTTTAAGAATCCAAATCAAGTGATATCTTAGTGTAAATTGTGAATTTTTCAATATCTATCTGATGGTAATCAATTCATGTTCCATAATATAAAACAATGTTCCCAGATTTCAGATTCATGCAATAAACAGGTCAAAAATTCAACAAGTCATAATGAGAGCATAACATAACAAAAACTCATGATACTTGAGTATAAAATTAATAGTTTTTCGAGAGTTTTTCAAATATGCAATAATATTTAACAAATCATAAGTCTAAGTTTCTGTTAAGTCAAGTTTCATATTCGGGATTTAACCTAAACATATCAATCTAGCAATCTAATGAATGTAATCAAGAATAAACACATAGACTTGAACAATAGACACTAAGAACACATGTAATCATCAAAAATATGAACTTTAAGTGTTAAGGTTACATGTTTTATACCTCAAATAATCAAATTAATTATATCAATGTGTAGAGGAAGATGCATGCAACAACTTTGATCAAAGAAGCAAGTGTTAACTTTTAGTAATTGATGGTGTTGGGATGATGATAATGATCGACGATGAGGATGGAGATGGAGGAGAAAAAAGTCGACTTCTAGGTTTAGGGGAAAATGATCAGTAGTTTGTTTATTATATTTAATTAAATCTAGGGCCTAATAACACCACTAAACATGGACTAATATTTAAAAAGGCCATTATGGTGGGGTGTTGGATGGGGGTCGGACGAATGGCCCATAGGGTGTCATCTCGGGCTCGTTTTGTACTTCGGATTTCAATATTCAAAAATAATTATTCAATTAATATCTAATCATTTTACTTATAGTAACCCTCCCAGGATTAAATATGTATTTATTACGCTAAACACATAAAATTTAAGTAACCACCGTTAAGATTAACTAACAGAAAGTTAAATAGAAGTAACAGAAAAAGTAGGGTTGTTACAAAATCCAACAGATAAAGAAATGTTTTGTGTTGTAATTTAATTTATCAGTAACAGGAAGTTACATCCCTATTATGTAGGGATTACTCTAAGGTCATGATGATTTTAAAGTAAGTACTTTCCACTCAACTAAGAACTATTTATATCAGAGGCGGAGCCAGGATTTTAGATCGTTGGTATCACATAATAATATTAAAATATAAATATATTAATTACAAAAATTTAATTAGCAAAGGTTGATTAACTATAGACATAAAAAAATTATCCTCGATCACAATTGCCCCCACGGTATTTCATTCGTTGAAAACAATCCATGATTGCTTCATTTGTTAAACGAGCGAGTGCTTCTCTTTCTATGGCACCAATTAGCCAATCGTTTAGAAATTCATCTTTCATCCGGCTATGCAGATCTGACTTTACAAGTTTCATTGTCGAAAAACCCCTCTCGACTGTTGCAGTTGCAACATGCAAAACCAAAGCAAGTTTTAATAAACAGTAAACATAATGATAGGAAAGATGTTTTTCGGTTTCAACCATCAATCTAGAAAGTTCTCCAATCCCTTTTAAGTTAGCAAATCTTGGATCTCGATGTACAACATCATAATAGATGCCAAGTTCATGCTTAAGAAGATCTCTTTCTGCTTGATTAAAATCCATAGGATACATCTCACTTAACCTCATTAAATTAAACGCATCAAACATACAAAACGAATTACGCGGACTTAAAGCAACCATATTAGTAAGAAATTCGGTGCTTACCTCACTAAAGTGATCACCAAGTTCTTGAATTATCATATCTAAAACCGCACTAAAAATGTCATATTTGAAGAATTGTTGATTGGTAATATTCGACTTTCGATTTCTTGAAACAACATATACTTCATTGATATGCCCGAATCGGACGGTTTATTTATGCGGTGTCATTAGGTAGCAAAACGTCAATTCAGGATATCAACAGAAGAAGTTAATTATTTAATTTATATATGCTGGGCCTAAATCTATTATTCCTTCCTATGGGTTAGTAAGGGCAAATATGACCTAGGGTCGTTCCTTGAGCGCTCGAATTTGAAGCGGAGCTTATTCAAATAATTTAGTGATTAAGATAGGTTTATACACAATTCAATATCCAAAACTAGTAGCCAGGTACACCTTGTGTGGAGAGGCAGGATCCTTTTGGTCCCAATAAATTGGCGACTATTCGGAAAATCCAACAACCAAGTCCAACCGGTTTATTCTAGACACCACTTTATCAGGAATATCAAATTATGTAAAGGCTATAGTTGGGTTGATTTGATTTATAATTGTATTTAAAATATTAAAGCAATATAATTAAAATAAGCTAGCTAGCATGCAACAACTAAGGACAGAGAAGACGTGGTTCACCATGATTTAAGATAACGTAGTGTCGAGATGATTGCGAGACACTCATTGGATAGATATACCATGGTGTAAACACTAGATTCCCTACTAATTGATTTCTCGATTAGCATGTCACGAGGAACTAGGCTATCGTGATTCTGAGTGGATGGACTATGCTCAACTCCCGATGCTTTATCCGGTTTAAGTATATAAGCGACCCATCTTAGATTCAGTACATACCTTGGGCTCACAAATAAAGTAGCATAGCCATATATATATATATATATAATATCCAACTTTTCTTAACACCTTAGTGTATCACCCAAGAGAGTGGTTATGATTGTGTTTCGAATTCCGTTGTTTCAATGGTTTGGTAAAATCTAAGGGTTTTTAGACAATTAGAACCTCTGATAGTTCTCAGTCATCCTTAAATATTTATAAGCTTAGTTTGGATTGTAGTACGTTAAACTCCCATTTATGACTTAAACCAGCCCTTACTTAAATCTACCCAATAAATCCCTTAGTTACCCACCATGTACTACACTTATAATGGTTCCATAGCTTCTCACCTTGACCATGCTCAAGTGGTCCTATAGTACATCAACACTGTACTCTACTGTTGCAACAGTATTTCCTCGAGTCTTATACTCTTGACCAATGTCTTGATCTAGTCCTACAGTAATTCCTCATGTACTTTATAGTATTTCTAATGGGTTCATACCTTGACCAATGTATAAACATAGATAATTAATTACCTTATAATTGTCGACTTTATAAAAGGTTTTAATCATGTTTATTGGTCGAAGGATGATAATAGCGAGGTTTAATATCATAGACAGAAAGCGAGTACGAAACGATAATCATCCCTAACTAACATTATTAAATCATGGCAAACAATCAAGCAATTACTCACACATCATGGCAACAAGCATTTATAATATTATTAAATCACAAACATCGAACAAGAATATTATAATAAATTAATAAAATAAAGGATAGATGTTACCGAATAATGTTAGCAGAATAACACTTTTATTTCTTCATAATATCCATAACGGTACAATGCTTGATAGCTTCTACTACTAACTACATACTAATCTCCTATTGATCACTAGAGAGTGACAATAGAGAGATAATTATTTTTCCTAATCTCTGTACTCTTCTCTCCCTAGAATCTAGAGAGAGAAAGTAGAGAGAAAACTAATCTCCTATAGATCACTAGAGAGCGACTATAGAGAAATATTTGAGAGAGAAGTGAAGAATTGGTGCGTTTTGAAATGAATGCAAAAAGCTCTTTAAATAGGCAAAATTTTCCTGGAAAACGTTTGGCAAGCCGTTTGGCAGGCCGTTTGCCAAGGTAAGCCGTTTTTTATGCCCGTTTGGCAAGCCGTTTTCCCTTATGGCAGGCCGTTTGGCAAGTCGTTTGCTGGATCGTAACTTGTTTTTCACCGTTTTCGCTCTAGAACACGCGTTCGTAATTAAATATCCTACAACATGAGCTTAAGTAAATAACTATTCCAAAAATTATAAAATAAGTTATTTAAACACGAGTTAATCATCTTAGCCGATTTTGCTCGTTTTTCCTCGTTTTTCATCCGTTTTTAGTGATTCTTGAAACATAGCCTTTGTAATGACATAATCTACCAAATGAAGCAAATAAATGCTTATTTAGATGATAAAGTCAATTACTTTATCATAAATGGGGCTAATATCGGGGGTAAAAATGTGACTTTTTAGCCGATATCAAATATCCCACACTTAGACTTTGCTTGTCCTCAAGCAAACCTTTCTTTTATTTTGAGTTCAAGGGTACTTCTGAGGTTTCCGTTCTATTATTCAAGTGGCTTGTTATTTATTATAAGAGCAAAATTAGACAAACCGTCTTCTAAAAGGGGTAGAAACTATCTCTCCAAGCATGAGGGGAGGTTACATGACATTGACTTCCTTACACAGGTCACTCAAATCACTCAAGTGTTTGGGGTTCCCTATTAATCTATCAAATGAATCGCTCATAGCCAGTCATGTTCCAAGTATTTTCATTGGCCTGGTCAAAAATCAAATCTCCACCGGTTATATAAGGAAGGCACTGATCTTCTCCCTAATCATTCTTTCAAGGGGAAGAGCGGGTTTAACGGTTGATTTGCGGAGAAAAGCGATGGTTTTGATATGGCGAAAAGGGTGATTTTTGAATCATTGAAATTTAGAGAGATTCGATAGATTTCGGTTTCACGAGGATATACTTTTTCTAGGAAAGATGACACTCTATTTTTGTTGAAGAGTTTCTTTAGAGGGTGCTGATTTTCAGCGAAGACTTTGCTTCTTTTCTGCAATCCTCCTGGGTCATAATCTTTATTTTCTTGGGGGATCTATGCTTTTATTTGAAGAATTTTTTCTTCTTTATTTTTGACACTTTGCTCAACAATTTTCTTTTTTATTTTTTCTTTTTTGCATATCCCATCTTTATAACTTTGTCTATTTCTTCTTGTGCCCAGAGAGAAAGGTATTTCACCAGAAATAGGTCTTTTTGAACTATCAAAAACAATCTTGTCACACCCCCAAATAGGGTCTGGGGTATTTGTGACTAATTATATCAAATCACAGTTGTATAAACGAGAACGACTCTATATGAGACGTTTTATTGAGTTTTGCAGCGAAAGATAAATAGATTACATTGTATTTAGAACATTAAATGTCTTTAATTGATATGATATGTAATGAAGACTCCAAGTATAGCAAGCAATCATCATCAAAGCAGCAGATATACAGCGGAAGCAATATTTAAATACCTGAGAATAAACATGCTTAAAAAGTCAACACGAGGTTGAGTGAGTTCATAGGTTTGTCATAAATAATGATTTCAGTAATAGTGTTAGACCACAAGATTTTTTTTCATAAGTAGATCACTCAGATCCAGTCAAGTTGATCTCCCGCAGGATCAAAAAGTTATGCTAGTGCGTGATATTTAGACTAAACGTTGTTTGCCCCGTGACAAGTTATTCTGTCCTTGTCGGTTTAATTTCATTATCAAGTAATACAAAGACTTAGTCAAATGTATCGGGGACGTTACTCCCGATAGGCCTACCCCTAATAATTAAGCATGCAGCAGCAATTAAAAATATCACTGTAGGGACTTAGTCGGACATAGCCGGGTATAGCATAGTTTAACAGTTTGGTACTTGTGTCTAAATTGTAAAAAGTAAAAACAGCATGTGTCTCACCCCAAGTAAAGTAAGTAAGTTTGCTAGCAATAAAGAGGGGCTATGAATTCACCTTAGTAAGTAGAGAGAGAGTTATTCCTCGAAATAAAGAGTTGAACGAGTGAGCAGGAAAATCAACCTATTGACATTTAAGAGTAGTTAAGTGTTTTACCCATGTTTAAGTTTAAGTATGTGTTTAATTATAGTTTGTTTTACTAAGTTTCTATTCCTAGTAAGTTACTATTTTTATAAAGTTTCCATTTTTAGAAAGTTTCTTATTTTACTTTTCTACGACTAGAGAGTTTCTACTTTTATCAGTGTTTTTCATTTTAGGATACTTGTCGTATTAGATAAGCTTCCAATCACCCCTTTCCATTCGAATGGCAAATTTAGATCTAGGGGCTTGAGCCATAGGACCCTTTAAATCGGAAATCCAAACCCTCTGCCTAGAATCTCATAGAAACCATTCGTCAAGAAAGTTCGAAGATCTATACATCTCTAATACATATCCCAAAATGTTTTTATGTTACAATATAAGTAGTAGGTTATAGGTGCTAGTAATAGTAATAGTGTATAAATGTTATTTATTTTATTTTTAATTGCATATAATTTATAACATTATTTACATGTTTCGGTAAAAATAATAACCGAAGTAAAAAGTAAAAAGTAAAAAGTAAAAAGTAAAAAAAATAAAAAGTAAGAAAAGAATACTTACTAGTAGTAATTCTTCAAAGAGAGAATGAGAGAAATTTTGGTGTGAGTTTGAATGAGAAATGAGTGGTATTTATACTTGAAAAAATTAGGTAAAAAGAATAAAATAATTAAAATAAAAAGAAATATTTTAATTCTTAATGGGATTTTAAAATTAAAAAATATTAAATGTTAGGTCATTGGATAATGCACAAAATAAAATAATAAAAGTAGTTTTTCCATTACAATATTTAATTAAAAAGTAATTTATTTATTTTTTTATTTATTTATTTATTTTTTTCCATTTATTTTAAAATTTTTTTTTATGTAAATAAACAAATTTATTTAATGTTTTTCCAAGAATATTTGTCAATAATATTTTATTTTATTTTTATTTTATTTATTTTTATTTAATTAATAAATACAAATTTTGCATAAAAATAATAAATAATTCGGTATTTTGTAATTTTAATAATAATTATGATTTTAATTATTAAACTATAGCTTTAGTAAGTTTGTAAATATTATTACATTTATATATAATTGGATTTATTATATAGTTAAATATATAATACATTAACTAAATAATAAAAGTGATACAAAGTTTATATACTTAGTTAAATTATTTCAAATTATATAAATTAATAATATATTATTTATTTAAGCGTACATTGTTGACTAAAAATTACTATTCGGTCAATATTTAATTGTATATAACAACCCTTAATACATATAGTCAGACATATAACCCTAGGGTTAATTCAGTAATTTAGAAGTCGAAAAGTGAGGGTTGTTACAGTACCTCCCCGTTAATAAAAACTTCGTCCTGAAGTTTTAGGTAGACTTCTCGGATGCATCAGCGGTTGAGAAGAGATGGGGATATTTCTGTTTCATTTGGTCTTCACGTTCCCAGGTATACTCGGGGCCACGTCGTGAATTCCAATGGATCTTAACAATAGGTATGGTGCTTTGTGTTAAGCGTTTAGCAGATCGGTCCATGATTTCTACGGGCTCCTCTATGAAGTGCATTTTATTATCAATGCGAATGTCATCCAAAGGAATAACGAGAGTGTCATCAGCGAGACACTTTTTAAGATTCGAGACATGAAATACGTTGTGTACGCTGCTAAGTTCAGCAGGTAATTCTAATCGATAAGCCACGGGTTCGATCCTTTCAGTAATCTTGAAGGGTCCAACAAAACGCGGACTTAGTTTGCTTCGTTTACCAAAACGAACGACGCCTTTCCAAGGGGATACTTTCAACATGACTTTGTCACCAACTTGGAATTCCAAATCTTTCCGACCTTTATTAGCATAGCTCTTCTGTCGGCTGCGGGCAGTTTCATTTTGTTTCTTAATCTGAACTATCTTTTAGGTTGTCTCGTGTATGATTTCAGGACCAGTTAACTGTCTGTCCTCTAATTCATCCCAGCACAGTGGGGATCTACATTTCCGTCCGTAAAAGGCCTCAAAAGGTACAGCCTTAATACTTGAGTGGTAACTATTATTGTAAGAGAATTCAACCAAAGGCAAATGTCTATCCCAGCCTTTGTCGAAGTCGATAACACAAGCGCGAAGCATATCTTCCAATGTTTGAATGGTTCATTCACTTTGACTATCGGTTTGTGGATGATAAGCAGTACTCATGTCGAGTTGAGTTCCAAGAGCAGTTTGTAAGGATTTCCAGAATCTGGAAGTGAATTTACTATCGCGATCGGATATGATTGATATAGGAACACCATGACGAGAGACAATTTCTTTGATATACAGTTGTGACAATCTCTCCATCTTGTCAGTCTCCTTAATCGGTAAGAAATGAGCAGATTTAGTAAGACGATCTACTATGACCCATATAGTATCATTGCCACTAGAAGTCTTAGGCAATTTAGTAATAAAGTCCATAGCGATACATTCCTACTTCCACTACGGAATATCGGGTTGTGTCAATAGACCAGAAGGCTTTTGATGTTCAGCCTTGACTTTCAAACAAGTGAGATACTTACTAACATAAGTAGCAATGTCGGCTTTCATATTAGGCCACCAGTAGAATTCCTTCACATCGTGGTACATCTTACTGGAACCTGGATGAATAGAATACCTAGTCTTATGCGCTTCATCCAAGACTAGTTCACGGAGATTACTGAAGCGAGGAACCCAAATTCTGTTGCCAAAGTACCGTGTACCATTAGCTTTCACTTGGAGTTGGTTCTCGAAACCGATAGGTCCTTCACCTTCGATAAGTGTTGGTTTAATAGCTTCTAGTTGAGCTTCGCAGATTCGTGATATAAGATTTGATTTGATTTTTAGGTTTAAGGCACGAACACGTTTAACATCGTCTTTTTGACTGAGGGCATCGGCAACTACGTTTGCCTTGCCAGGATGATATTCCATCTTACAGTCATAATCGTTCAATAACTCGAGCCATCGGCTTTGCCTCATATTCAGCTGTTTTTGATCAAAGATGTGTCGAAGACTTTTATGGTCAGTGTACACCGTAAACTGGGTACCATATAGATAATGTCTCCATATCTTTAATGCAAATACCACGGCACCTAACTCAAGGTCGTGTGTGGTATAGTTCTCCTCGTGTTTCTTTAACTGTCTAGATGCGTAGGTAATAACCTTTTCACGTTGCATTAAAACACAACTAAAGCCTTGTTTTGAGGCATCGCAGTAAACAACAAAATCATCAGTACCTTCAGGTAAAGATAGAATCTGGGATGTGGTCAACTTCTCTTTCAGAATCTTGAAAGCAGATTCCTGTTCTTCGGACCACTCAAACTTCTTCCCTTTTTGAGTTAGCTTCGTAAGAGGTTTGGCAAGAAGGGAAAAATCCTTTATGAATCTCCGATAATAACCGGCAAGTCCCAAAAATTGAAGAATATGCTTCGCAGTCTTTGGTATCTCCCAGTTCTGGATAGCGGTAATCTTAGCTGGATCGACATGTATTCCATTACTATCAACAATGTGTCCGAGGAATTGTACGATTTTGAGCCAAAACTCGCACTTAGAAAACTTAGCGTAGAGTTGTTCCTTTCTTAAGAGTTCAAGAATCACGCGCAGATGTTGCTCATGTTCCTTCTCGCTCTTGGAGTAGATCAAAATGTCATCAATGAAAACAATGACGAATTTATCGAGATAAGGTTTGCAGACACAGTTCATGAGATCCATGAAAATGGCAGGAGCATTGGTCAAACCAAAAGGCATAACACAGAATTCATAGTGCCCATAACGAGTGCGAAAAGCAGTCTTAGGAATATCAGATTCCTTGACTCTAAGTTGGTGATATCCTGACCTCAAATCAATCTTTGAATAAACAATTGACCCTTGAAGTTGGTCGAATAGATCATCAATACGTGGCAACGGATAACGGTTCTTGATAGTAAGCTTGTTAAGTTCGCGATAATCAATGCACATCCTTAACGTACCATCTTTCTTTTTAACAAATAGAATAGGAGCTCCCCATGGGGACGAGCTTGGACGAATGAAACCTTTATCCAATAGTTCTTGGAGCAGGTTGGAAAGTTTCTTCATTTCGGAAGGTGCTAAATGGTATGGTGCTTTAGCAATAGGAGCAGCACTGGGAGCTAAATCAATTTGAAATTTAACTTGTCGAGGAGGTGGAAGACCAGGAAGATCTTCGGGAAACACATCGGGAAAGTCTTTGACCACTGGTACATCTTCAATACACTTCTCTTTCGATTCGATCATCTTAACATGGGCTAGAATAGCTGGATAACCTTTCATAAGGTGTTTGTGGGTTTTAATACAGGAGATAATATTGAGATTGGAACCACTCTTTTCACCTTGGATGATAAGAGTCTCTCCATTTCCCAATGGAACATGAATGGTTTTATCGTAACACATGATGGCAGCTCTCAATGGACGTAACCTGTCCATTCCAACTACGACGTCAAAACTTCCGAGTTCGACCGATAAAATATCTATCTTAAATTCTTTATTGGCTAAGATAAGGTTGCAGTTTTTATAGATCTTATCGACTTTCATGATCTCATACTTAGCAACATCATCATAAGAAGGAGATCGGACTCTTTTCCTTGACGGACTAGTTTCCTCAGGACGTTTCCCCTTGTCTTCAGTTTTCAGGGTCGGGTAGTGATCGGGAGAATTAGGTAAAGTATCCGGACTATAGTTTGGTGAACGAGGACCACCAAAGCCATAAGGTGGACTTTGGACTGGTCTTTCTGTGGAAGACCTTTCAGTATCTTTTTCGGTTGGCTTGAAAAGATTCATTTTGGTCGTTTGATGATAATTAGACATCCTAACATTAGGAAGGACATTTTGATTAGAATCTTTAAGTCAAGTTTATTAAAGCATAATCGTTAAGATTATGGGGCAATCCTAAGTGCTTTAATTCTAAGGCAGGAAAGGTTATAGTTTCCTAGATTGCTAAGGCACCCTAGCTAACAAGTAAGGCACACATAAAAATGCAATCCTGGTTCTCTATAACAGCCTGGTTATGCTCTGATACCAATCTGTAACGTCCTCCCAATAGGGTCTGGAAGGAACGTCACTAATATCAAAACATACCAACATATTATAATAAACGAGAACAATACTAAATGATGAATTTAACTTTAATGAGTACGCAGCGGAAAATGAAATATCGTTACAATGACAGGAATACCAATATTGTAAATGTTCACATGCAGAAGTAATAAATGCGATATCTCTTGATCCTATGTCCAAGTAGCATCACATAAGCAGTAAGTATAAGAGCTTGAATCAAACAGCACCTGAGACAAAACATGCTAAAGTGTCAACCAAAAAGGTTGAGTGAAGTTCATAGGTTTAACAAAAAGTTTGTTGTTGTTTTAGACCACAAGATTTAGTTTGTAAAGTTGATCTACCGCAGGATCAAAAAGTTATGCCAAAGCGTGATATTTAGACTAAACGTTCAAGTTTTCCCCATGACAAGTTGTGTCTGTCCTTGTCGGTTTAATTTCATTATCAAGTAATACAAAGACTTAGTCAAATGTATCGGGGACGTTACTCCCGATGGGCCTACCCCCAATAATTAAGCATGCAGCAGCAATTAAAAATATCACTGTAGGGACTTAGTCGGACATAGCCGGGTATAGCATAGTTTAACAGTTTGGTACTTGTGTCTAAATTGTAAAAAGTAAAAACAGCATGTGTCTCACCCCAAGTAAAGTAAGTAAGTTTGCTAGCAATAAAGAGGGGCTATGAATTCACCTTAGTAAGTAGAGAGAGAGTTATTCCTCGAAATAAAGAGTTGAACGAGTGAGCAGGAAAATCAACCTATTGACATTTAAGAGTAGTTAAGTGTTTTACCCATGTTTAAGTTTAAGTATGTGTTTAAGTATAGTTTGTTTTACTAAGTTTCTATTCCTAGTAAGTTACTATTTTTATAAAGTTTCCATTTTTAGAAAGTTTCTTATTTTACTAAGTTTCTATGACTAGAGAGTTTCTACTTTTATCAGTGTTTTCCATTTTAGGATACTTGTCGTATTAGATAAGCTTCCAATCACCCCTTTCCATTCGAATGGCTAATTTAGATCTAGGGGCTTGAGCCATAGGACCCTTTAAATCGGAAATCCAAACCCTCTGCCTAAAATCTCATAGAAACCATTCGTCAAGAAAGTTCGAAGATCTATACATGTCTAATACATATCCCAAAATGTTTTTATGTTACAATATAAGTAGTAGGTTATAGGTGCTAGTAATAGTAATAGTGTATACATGTTATTTATTTTATTTTTAATTGCATATAATTTATAACATTATTTACATGTTTCGGTAAAAATAATAACCGAAGTAAAAAGTAAAAAGTAAAAAGTAAAAAGTAAAAAAATAAAAAGTAAGAAAAGAATACTTACTAGTAGTAATTCTTCAAAGAGAGAATGAGAGAAATTTTGGTGTGAGTTTGAATGAGAAATGAGGGGTATTTATACTTGAAAAAATTATGTAAAAAGAATAAAATAATTAAAATAAAAAGAAATATTTTAATTCTTAATGGGATTTTAAAATTAAAAAAATATTAAATGTTAGGTCATGGGATAATGCACAAAATAAAATAATAAAAGTAGTTTTTCCATTACAATTTTTAATTAAAAAGTAATTTATTTATTTATTTATTTATTTATTTATTTATTTATTTATTTATTTTTTTCATTTATTTTAAGGATTTTTTTTATGTAAATAAACAAATTTATTTAATGTTTTTCCAAGAATATTTGTCAATAATATTTTATTTTATTTTTATTTTATTTTTTTTATTTAATTAATAAATACAAATTTTGCATAAAAATAATAAATAATTCGGTATTTTGTATCTTTAATAATAATTATGATTTTAATTATTAAACTATAGCTTTAGTAAGTTTGTAAATATTATTACATTTATATATAATTGGATTTATTATATAGTTAAATATATAATACATTAACTAAATAATAAAAGTGATACAAAGTTTATATACTTAGTTAAATTATTTCAAATTATATAAATTAATAATATATTATTTATTTAAGCGTACATTGTTGACTAAAAATTACTATTCGGTCAATATTTAATTGTATATAACAACCCTTAATACATATAGTCAGACATATAACCCTAGGGTTAATTCAGTAATTTAGAAGTCAAAAAGTGAGGGTTGTTACAAATCTGGAATTTCGGAATTTTTTGACAAGTGTGTAATGACCCGACTTTTTCGACTTTTAATTTTATTTATTACTTTCACGAAACTGCGTATTTGTGCGTACTGAGTTAGATTATTTTCTGGGATCATTACTTATACCAATTACCTTCGTTAATATTTTAAAATGCATTATTAAGTGCTTAATCACTTAACATGATCCTTAAATGCATTTACGACCGTTGGTGTCATTTATTGTTTAAAACGAGCTATGTACTTGGTACACGTTAAACTTTTGTCATAATTGGGATATTATGACTACGTAAACTTAATTGTTATTTATTAATGACAATTACTTGGCTTGATGGTTTATTAATTACGCTTAGTGTTTACTAAGGCTCACTATTTACCTTAATTGACTTCTATGGCCCAACCTACTCAACTTAGTGGACCACTTAATGGGTTAATTAGCCCATGTAATCATAATTAGTCCATGTAAGTAATGAGATAAGTATCATGCATGCTTATGTACTAAGGCTTTCATTATGTCTCAAACCACCCAACATGTCAACATCACCTAGTACCACCACCATGGACCACACCAAGCCACACCATATGAGGCCAAGATGGTCCCCCCAACCCACCTCAAACCGTCGGTCACCCTCACCCCATCACCACCACTTTATTTTTTTTAAAACTCTCATTTCTCTCATTTTCATTTCATTCAAACACACACACTTCTCTCTACTTTCTCACCCCTAGAGTTTTTTTCTCAAACTTTGAAGAACTTGTAAGTTCTTGGTTTCTTTTCTTTCTTTTCTTACTTTAATTCATATATCGTCATCATCATGAACAAAGATTCAAGTTTTGTAACTTGAATCTTCATAACTTTTGTTGATTTAAATTTTGTTTTGAAAAGTTTTTAAGAACATGAAGGATTCAAGCTTTTTAGCTTTGAATCTTCATAATCTTGTTAGATCTAGGTTTATTAACTTAAGATCTCTTTATTTATGTTTAAAGATCAAAACCTTTGTTTATGATCTTCATGTAACTTGTAGATCCAACACTTTACTTTATGGATCTTCAAGAAAGTTAGAAATACAAGCTTACTAGCTTGAAGTTTCTGCAAAATGTTAGTTAAGATCAAAAGTTTACTAACTTATGATCTTCTTTAGTTTGTTGTACTTTAGATTTGTGACTTGTGTTTCATTAAACAAAAGATACAAGCTTACTAGCTTGAGATCTCATAAGTATTGCTAAGAATCCAAGCTCTTTAGCTTAGGGTTTCATTTTTGTGTTTGATCTAAGTTCCATGACTTAAGATCTTGCTAATCTAGTTTGATTCAAGGTTTATAGCTTAATAGAATTTGTACTTGTGTTGAAACTAAGAAATTGATGTAACTTTGGCTCATCACCTAGCTCAAACTCTCACATGAGTTGTGTTTTATTTCTTAGTCTTAAATTTGTGTGTTGATGGTTAAACCTTGGTTAATGTGATGCTAAAACATCAAGAGTTGTACACTTGAGGCTTATACGCATCGCATCAAACACCAAGAAACCCACCGGAGCATTTGCTTTCTGTTTTTCAAGTCTGATCAGGCTCCTCGGCTTCTGGAAAAGTTTATTTCCAGATAGTTCGATTTGACTAGATGATTTTCGTTTAGGCCTCGCCTAAATCCGATATACGGTTTAGGATTTAGAGCCTTCCGAAAGTCACTACGCCTTTGTAACGTTGTGCTGAAATTTTTGACCTACTTGCACTTAAACCGTCACCACGGTCAAACGAAGACAATTTAGGTTCTGAAAATTGGTCAGCGGTTAGAGAACTCACATACGGAGCCTTAGACACAAGTCTCACGTCATTTCAGTTTGTATAGAGGTCGTAGCAGCTGAACGAAGTCAGCCTTTGTTTCGATCTCTATTCTTGATTGGAAACTTACCTTACTTTTTACGTATGATGTTGATGATGATGATACTTAATATTTAACTTACCTACTTTTAAACCCTTTAGGACAATTTACTAACTTAGTAATTTTTGACTTAGGTTGAGGACCTTTCGGACCGACTTACTTGCTTACTTATCTCTTTTTGACTTTTACCGCACTTTCACTGTGAGTTATAGCTCCCTTTTACTCTAAACTTTTTGGGATTGAGAATACATGCATGTTTTATGTTTCACTTACTAGGCACGAGTACTTAAACTTTATATATGTGTGGGTTATATAACGGCATAAACTTTCCCCTTAGCTCGGTAACGTTTAGTCATTGGTTTTTGAACCGGTGAACGCGAATCTTAGATATGGATCCATAGGGTTTGACATCCCCACTCGGGCTAGTCGCGCTAGTATTTAACGGGTGTTTAATACTTCGAGAACATATGAAATGTCCCGTTCTTATTGATTAAAAACGTTCCATATTAATTGATTTCGTTGCGAGGTTTTGACCTCTATATGAGACGTTTTTCAAAGACTGCATTCATTTTTAAAACAAACCATAACCTTTATTTCATAGATAAAGGTTTTAAAAAGCTTTACGTAGATTATCAAATAATGATAATCTAAAATATCCTGTTTACACACGACCATTACATAATGGTTTACAATACAAATATGTTACAACAAAATAAGTTTCTTGAATGCAGTTTTTACACAATATCATACAAGCATGGACTCCAAATCTCGTCCTTATTTAAGTATGCGACAGCGGAAGCTCTTAATAATCACCTGAGAATAAACATGCTTAAAACGTCAACAAAAATGTTGGTGAGTTATAGGTTTAACCTATATATATCAAATCATAATAATAGACCACAAGATTTCATATTTCAATACACATCCCATACATAGAGATAAAAATCATTCATATGGTGAACACCTGGTAACCAACATTAACAAGATGCATATTTAAGAATATCCCCATCATTCCGGGACACCCTTCGGATATGATATAAATTTCGAAGTACTAAAGCATCCGGTACTTTGGATGGGGTTTGTTAGGCCCAATAGATCTATCTTTAGGATTCGCGTCAATTAGGGTGTCTGTTCCCTAATTCTTAGATTACCAGACTTAATAAAAAGGGGCATATTCGATTTCGATAATTCAACCATAGAATGTAGTTTCACGTACTTGTGTCTATTTTGTAAATCATTTATAAAACCTGCATGTATTCTCATCCCAAAAATATTAGATTTTAAAAGTGGGACTATAACTCACTTTCACAGATTTTTACTTCGTCGGGAAGTAAGACTTGGCCACTGGTTGATTCACGAACCTATAACAATATATACATATATATCAAAGTATGTTCAAAATATATTTACAACACTTTTAATATATTTTGATGTTTTAAGTTTATTAAGTCAGCTGTCCTCGTTAGTAACCTACAACTAGTTGTCCACAGTTAGATGTACAGAAATAAATCGATAAATATTATCTTGAATCAATCCACGACCCAGTGTATACGTATCTCAGTATTGATCACAACTCAAACTATATATATTTTGGAATCAACCTCAACCCTGTATAGCTAACTCCAACATTCACATATAGAGTGTCTATGGTTGTTCCGAAATATATATAGATGTGTCGAAATGATAGGTCAAAACATTGTATACGTGTCTATGGTGAAATGTCCCGTTCTTATTGATTAAAAACGTTCCATATTAATTGATTTCGTTGCGAGGTTTTGACCTCTATATGAGACGTTTTTTTCTAAGACTGCATTCATTTTTAAACAAACCATAACCTTTATTTCATCAATAAAGGTTTAAAAAGCTTTACGTAGATTATCAAATAATGATAATCTAAAATATCCTGTTTACACACGACCATTACATAATGGTTTACAATACAAATATGTTACAACAAAATAAGTTTCTTGAATGCAGTTTTTACACAATATCATACAAGCATGGACTCCAAATCTTGTCCTTATTTAAGTATGCGACAGCGGAAGCTCTTAATAATCACCTGAGAATAAACATGCTTAAAACGTCAACAAAAATGTTGGTGAGTTATAGGTTTAACCTATATATATCAAATCGTAACAATAGACCACAAGATTTCATATTTCAATACACATCCCATACATAGAGATAAAAATCATTCATATGGTGAACACCTGGTAACCGACAATAACAAGATGCATATATAAGAATATCCCCATCATTCCGGGACACCCTTCGGATATGATATAAATTTCGAAGTACTAAAGCATCCGGTACTTTGGATGGGGTTTGTTAGGCCCAATAGATCTATCTTTAGAGTTCGCGTCAATTAGGGTGTCTGTTCCCTAATTCTTAGATTACCAGACTTTATAAAAAGAGGCATATTCGATTTCAATCATTCAACCATATAATGTAGTTTCAATCACTTGTGTCCATTTCGTAAAACATTTATAAAAAAAAATAGCGCATGCATTCTCAGTCCCAAAAATGTATATTGCAAAAGCATTTAAAAAGGGATTAATGAAACTCACGCATATAAATATTGTAAAACAGTTAATAAAGCATTTGCATGTATTCTCAGCCCAAAAATGTAATGAGTAAAAAGGGAAAATGAAACTCACTTTCACAGATTTTTACTTCGTCGGGAAGTAAGACTTGGTCACTGGTTGATTCACGAACCTATAACAATATATACATATATATCAAAGTATGTTCAAAATATATTTACAACACTTTTAATATATTTTGATGTTTTAAGTTTATTAAGTCAGCTGTCCTCGTTAGTAACCTACAACTAGTTGTCCACAATTAGATGTACAGAAATAAATCGATAAATATTATCTTGAATCAATCCACGACCCAGTGTATACGTATCTCAGTATTGATCACAACTCAAACTATATATATTTTGGAATCAACCTCAACCCTGTATAGCTAACTCCAACATTCACATATAGAGTGTCTATGGTTGTTCCGAAATATATATAGATGTGTCGACATGATAGGTCGAAACATTGTATACGTGTCTATGGTATCTTAAGATTACATAATATATAATACAAGTTGATTAAGTTATGGTTGGAATAGATTTGTTACCAATTTTCACGTAGCTAAAATGAGAAAAATTATCCAATCTTGTTTTACCCATAACTTCTTCATTTTAAATCCGTTTTGAGTGAATCAAATTGCTATGGTTTCATATTGAACTCTATTTTATGAATCTAAACAAAAAAAGTATAGGTTTATAGTCAGAAAAATAAGTTACAAGTCGTTTTTGTAAAGGTAGTCATTTCAGTCGAAAGAACGACGTCTAGATGACCATTTTAGAAAACATACTTCCACTTTGAGTTTAACCATAATTTTTGGATATAGTTTCATGTTCATAATAAAAATCATTTTCTTAGAATAACAACTTTTAAATCAAAGTTTATCATAGTTTTTAATTAACTAACCCAAAACAGCCCGCGGTGTTACTAAATCCGGTTTTACGGTGTTTTTCGTGTTTCCAGGTTTTAAATCATTAAGTTAGCATATCATATAGATATATAACATGTGTTTAGTTGATTTTAAAAGTCAAGTTAGAAGGATTAACTTTTGTTTGCGAACAAGTTTAGAATTAACTAAACTATGTTCTAGTGATTACAAGTTTAAACCTTCGAATAAGATAGCTTTATATGTATGAATTGAATGATGTTATGAACATCATTACTACCTTAAGTTCCTTGGATGAACCTACTGGAAAAGAGAAAAATGGATCTAGCTTCAATGGATCCTTGGATGGCTCAAAGTTCTTGAAGCAAAATCATGACACGAAAACAAGTTCAAGTAAGATCATCACTTGAAATAAGATTGTTATAGTTATAGAAATTGAACCAAAGTTTGAATATGATTATTACCTTGTATTAGAATGATAACCTACTGTAAGAAACAAAGATTTCTTGAGGTTGGATGATCACCTTACAAGATTGGAAGTGAGCTAGCAAACTTGAAAGTATTCTTGATTTTATGAAACTAGAACTTTTGGAATTTATGAAGAACACTTAGAACTTGAAGATAGAACTTGAGAGAGTTCAATTAGATGAAGAAAATTGAAGAATGAAAGTGTTTGTAGGTGTTTTTGGTCGTTGGTGTATGGATTAGATATAAAGGATATGTAATTTTGTTTTCATGTAAATAAGTCATGAATGATTACTCATATTTTTGTAATCTTATGAGATATTTCATGCTAGTTGCCAAATGATGGTTCCCACATGTGTTAGGTGACTCACATGGGCTGCTAATAGCTGATCATTGGAGTGTATATACCAATAGTACATACATCTAAAAGCTGTGTATTGTACGAGTACGAATACGGGTGCATACGAGTAGAATTGTTGATGAAACTGAACGAGAATGTAATTGTAAGCATTTTTGTTAAGTAGAAGTATTTTGATAAGTGTATTGAAGTCTTTCAAAAGTGTATAAATACATATTAAAACACTACATGTATATACATTTTAACTGAGTCGTTAAGTCATCGTTAGTCGTTATATGTAAGTGTTGTTTTGAAACCTTTAGGTTAACGATCTTGTTAAATGTAGTTAACCCAATGTTTATAATATCAAATGAGATTTTAAATTATTATATTATCATGATATTATCATGTATGAATATCTCTTAATATGATATATATATACATTAAATGTCTTTACAACGATAATCGTTACATATATGTCTCGTTTAAAAATCATTAAGTTAGTAGTCTTGTTTTTACATATGTAGTTCATTGTTAATATACTTAATGATATGTTTACTTATCATAGTATCATGTTAACTATATACATATCCATATATATGTCATCATATAGTTTTTACAAGTTTTAACGTTCGTGAATCACCGGTCAACTTGGGTGGTCAATTGTCTATATGAAACATATTTCAATTAATCAAGTCTTAACAAGTTTGATTGCTTAACATGTTGGAAACATTTAATCATTAAAATATCAATCTCAATTAATATATATAAACATGGAAAAGTTCGGGTCACTACAGTACCTACCCGTTAAATAAATTTCGTCCCGAAATTTTAAGCTGTTGAAGGTGTTGACGAATCTTCTGGAAATAGATGCGGGTATTTCTTCTTCATCTGATCTTCAGGCTCCCAGGTGAACTCGGGTCCTCTACGAGCATTCCATCGAACCTTAACAATTGGTATCTTGTTTTGCTTAAGTCTTTTAACCTCACGATCCATTATTTCGACGGGTTCTTCGATGAATTGGAGTTTTTCGTTGATTTGTATTTCATCTAACGGAATAGTGAGATCTTCTTTAGCAAAACATTTCTTCAAATTCGAGACGTGGAAAGTGTTATGTACAGCCGCGAGTTGTTGAGGTAACTCAAGTCGGTAAGCTACTGGTCCGACACGATCAATAATCTTGAATGGTCCAATATACCTTGGATTTAATTTCCCTCGTTTACCAAATCGAACAACGCCTTTCCAAGGTGAAACTTTAAGCATGACCATCTCTCCAATTTCAAATTCTATATCTTTTCTTTTAATGTCAGCGTAGCTCTTTTGTCGACTTTGGGCGGTTTTCAACCGTTGTTGAATTTGGATGATCTTCTCGGTAGTTTCTTGTATAATCTCCGGACCCGTAATCTGTCTATCCCCCACCTCACTCCAACAAATCGGAGACCTGCACTTTCTACCATAAAGTGCTTCAAACGGCGCCATCTCAATGCTTGAATGGTAGCTGTTGTTGTAGGAAAATTCTGCTAACGGTAGATGTCGATCCCAACTGTTTCCGAAATCAATAACACATGCTCGTAGCATGTCTTCAAGCGTTTGTATCGTCCTTTCGCTCTGCCCATCAGTTTGTGGATGATAGGCAGTACTCATGTCTAGACGAGTTCCTAATGCTTGCTGTAATGTCTGCCAGAATCTTGAAATAAATCTGCCATCCCTATCAGAGATAATAGAGATTGGTATTCCATGTCTGGAGACGACTTCCTTCAAATACAGTCGTGCTAATTTCTCCATCTTGTCATCTTCTCTTATTGGTAGGAAGTGTGCTGATTTGGTGAGACGATCAACTATTACCCAAATAGTATCAAAACCACTTGCAGTCCTTGGCAATTTAGTGATGAAATCCATGGTAATGTTTTCCCATTTCCATTCTGGGATTTCGGGTTGTTGAAGTAGACCTGATGGTTTCTGATGCTCAGCTTTGACCTTAGAACACGTCAAACATTCTCCTACGTATTTAGCAACATCGGCTTTCATACCCGGCCACCAAAAATGTTTCTTGAGATCCTTGTACATCTTCCCCGTTCCAGGATGTATTGAGTATCTGGTTTTATGAGCTTCTCTAAGTACCATTTCTCTCATATCTCCAAATTTTGGTACCCAAATCCTTTCAGCCCTATACCGGGTTCCGTCTTCCCGAATATTAAGATGCTTCTCCGATCCTTTGGGTATTTCATCCTTTAAATTTCCCTCTTTTAAAACTCCTTGTTGCGCCTCCTTTATTTGAGTAGTAATGTTATTATGAATCATTATATTCATAGATTTTACTCGAATGGGTTCTCTATCCTTCCTGCTCAAGGCATCGGCTACCACATTTGCCTTCCCCGGGTGGTAACGAATCTCAAAATCGTAATCATTCAATAATTCAATCCACCTACGCTGCCTCATATTCAGTTGTTTCTGATTAAATATGTGTTGAAGACTTTTGTGGTCGGTATATATAATACTTTTGACCCCATATAAGTAGTGCCTCCAAGTCTTTAATGCAAAAACAACCGCGCCTAATTCCAAATCATGCGTCGTATAATTTTGTTCGTGAATCTTCAATTGTCTAGACGCATAAGCAATCACCTTCGTTCGTTGCATTAATACACAACCGAGACCTTGCTTTGATGCGTCACAATAAATCACAAAATCATCATTCCCTTCAGGCAATGACAATATAGGTGCCGTAGTTAGCTTTTTCTTCAATAACTGAAACGCTTTCTCTTGTTCATCATTCCATTCAAATTTCTTCCCTTTATGCGTTAATGCAGTCAAGGGTTTTGCTATTCTGGAAAAGTCTTGGATGAACCTTCTGTAGTAACCAGCTAGTCCTAAAAACTGGCGTATGTGTTTCGGAGTTTTCGGGGTTTCCCACTTTTCAACAGTTTCTATCTTTGCCGGATCCACCTTAATACCTTCTTTGTTCACTATGTGACCGAGGAATTGAACTTCTTCCAACCAAAATGCACACTTTGAAAACTTAGCGTACAATTCTTCCTTCCTCAATACTTCTAACACCTTTCTCAAATGTTCACCGTGTTCTTGGTCATTCTTTGAGTAAATAAGTATGTCATCAATGAAAACAATGACAAACTTGTCAAGGTATGGTCCACACACTCGGTTCATAAGGTCCATGAACACAGCTGGTGCATTAGTTAAACCAAACGGCATGACCATAAACTCGTAATGACCGTAACGTGTTCTGAAAGCAGTCTTTGGAATATCATCTTCTTTCACCCGCATTTGATGATACCCGGAACGTAAGTCAATCTTTGAATAAACAGACGAGCCTTGTAGTTGATCAAATAAGTCGTCGATTCTCGGTAGTGGGTAGCGGTTCTTGATGGTAAGTTTGTTCAACTCTCGGTAGTCGATACACAACCTGAATGTACCATCTTTCTTCTTGACAAACAAAACAGGAGCTCCCCACGGTGATGTGCTTGGTCGAATGAAACCACGCTCTAAAAGTTCTTGTAATTGGCTTTGTAGTTCTTTCATCTCGCTGGGTGCGAGTCTGTAAGGAGCACGAGCTATTGGTGCAGCTCCTGGTACAAGATCTATTTGAAATTCAACGGATCGATGTGGGGGTAATCCCGGTAATTCTTTCGGAAATACATCGGGAAATTCTTTTGCAATGGGAACATCATTGATGCTCTTTTCTTCAATTTGTACTTTCTCGACGTGTGCTAGAACAGCATAGCAACCTTTTCTTATTAGTTTTTGTGCCTTCAAATTACTAATAAGATGTAGCTTCGTGTTGCCCTTTTCTCCGTACACCATTAAGGGTTTTCCTTTTTCTCGTATAATGCGAATTGCATTTTTGTAACAAACGATCTCTGCTTTCACTTCTTTCAACCAGTCCATACCGATTATCACATCAAAACTCCCTAACTCTACTGGTATCAAATCAATCTTAAATGTTTCGCTAACCAGTTTAATTTCTCGATTCCGACATATATTATCTGCTGAAATTAATTTACCATTTGCTAATTCGAGTAAAAATTTACTATCCAAAGGCGTCAATGGACAACTTAATTTAGCACAAAAATCTCTACTCATATAACTTCTATCCGCACCCAAATCAAATAAAACGTAAGCAGATTTATTGTCAATAAGAAACGTACCCGTAACAAGCTCCGGGTCTTCCTGTGCCTCTACCGCATTAATATTGAAAACTCTTCCACGGCCTTGTCCATTCGTGTTCTCCTGGTTCGGGCAATTTCTAATAATGTGGCCTGGTTTTCCACATTTATAACAAACTACATTTGCATAACTTGCTCCGACACTACTTGCTCCGCCATTACTCGTTCCGACACCATTTGTTCCTTTCGTTCTATTAACCCCTGGTCCGTAGACCTCACACTTCGCCGCGCTATGACCATTTCTTTTACACTTGTTGCAAAATTTGGTGCAGAACCCCGAGTGATTCTTTTCACACCTTTGGCATAGTTGCTTCTGATTGTTGTTGTTGTTGCGGTTATTATTATTGTTGGGATGATTGTTGTAGTTGCTGTTGTTGTTGTTGTTGTTGTTGTTGTTGTTGGGCCGTTTGTTGTAGTTGCGATTGATGTTGCGATTGTTGGGATAATTGTTGCGATTATTGTTGTAATTGCTGTTGTTGTTGTATTGGTGATTCTTATCACCGTTTTCCTCCCACTTTCTTTTGACTTGCTTCACATTGGCCTCTTCAGCAGTCTGTTCTTTAATTCTTTCTTCAATCTGGTTCACTAGTTTGTGAGCCATTCTACATGCCTGTTGTATGGAGGCGGGCTCGTGTGAACTTATATCTTCTTGGATTCTTTCCGGTAATCCTTTCACAAACGCGTCGATCTTCTCTTCCTCATCTTCGAATGCTCCCGGACACAATAGGCACAATTCTGTGAATCGTCTTTCGTACGTGGTAATATCAAATCCTTGGGTTCGTAACCCTCTAAGTTCTGTCTTGAGCTTATTGACCTCGGTTCTGGGACGGTACTTCTCGTTCATCAAGTGCTTGAATGCTGACCACGGTAGTGCGTACGCATCATCTTGTCCCACTTGCTCTAGATAGGTATTCCACCATGTTAACGCAGAACCTGTGAAGGTATGCGTAGCGTACTTCACTTTGTCCTCTTCAGTACACTTACTTATGGCAAACACCGATTCAACCTTCTCGGTCCACCGTTTCAATCCGATCGGTCCTTCGGTTCCATCAAATTCCAAAGGTTTGCAGGCAGTGAATTCTTTGTAGGTGCATCCTACACGGTTTCCTGTACTGCTAGATCCAATGTTATTGTTGGTATGTAGCGCAGCCTGTACTGCGGCTATGTTTGAAGCTAGAAAAGTACGGAATTCCTCTTCATTCATATTCACGGTGTGTCGAGTAGTCGGTGCCATTTCCTTCAAAATAGTTAAATGGAACAAGTTAATCATACAGAATATTAAGAGTAGTTAATAGTATTTCGTAGCATAATATGAACTCATTTATAAAAGCTTTTTCTTCATATTAGCGTTTTATAAGTTTAAATTCGGGTAGTACCTACCCGTTAAGTTCATACTTAGTAGCTAATATACAATTCAACTACTACAATTCTATATGAAAAACTGATTATAATAATATTTCGCGTTCAAACTTTTATACAATATTTTACAAACTTACAATACCGCTTATTTTACATAAAGCATGAAATATAGCACACAATAACTTTGATACAAGATAGTTGTGAAGACAATTCTAGCTAGTACACAAGTCGTTCAGCAAAGGCAATAAAGACACGTAATTCATACGTCCAGAAACAAGTCATGCATTCTGGTTTTACTAGGACTACTTCCCATCCTTGGTCTTGTGCAACATAACCGTTATGGCCGTTGATAAGACAGCGTGTTGTAACGTCATCAAAGGGACGAGGGTTACGTAATGTCCAACAGTCCCGTAATAATCTAAAAACCTCATTTCTTACCCCAATTACCGACTCCGTCACTTGTGGAAACGTTTTGTTTAATAGTTGTAGCCCGATGTTCTTGTTCTCACTTTGGTGAGAAGCGAACATTACTAATCCGTAAGCATAACATGCTTCTTTATGTTGCATGTTAGCCGCTTTTTCTAAATCACGAAGTCCAATATTCGGATATATTGAGTCAAAATAATTTCTTAACCCGTTGCGTAAAATAGCATTTGGGTTCCCCGCAATATATGCGTCAAAGTAAACACATCGTAACTTATGGGTTTCCCAATGTGATATCCCCCATCTTTCAAACGAAAGTCTCTTATAAACCAAGACATTCTTGGAACGTTCTTCGAATATCTTACAAACTGATCTCGCCTTAAATAGTTGTGCCGAGGAATTTTTAAAATATTGGGTTGTCTATCCATTTTGTGTTTTTAAACTGTAAAATAGACAAGAGTTAGATTCATAAAAAAAAATACTTATTTATACAAGCAATTTTTACATATATCATAAAGCATAAGCACACTATATTACATATATTACACTACACGAATACAACTATCTTATTCCGACTCGCTCGTTTCTTCTTCTTCGGTTTTGGTTCGTTTTGCCAAGTTTCTAGGGATATATGATGTTCCCCTAATACGAGCCGTCGTGATCCACATTGGTATAGAAAAACCTGGTGGTTTAGAGGTTCCCGGGTCATTGTTACAACTTAAGGACTTCGGGGGTTGACGATACATATAAAGTTCATCGGGGTTGGAATTAGATTTCTCTATTTTTATGCCCTTTCCCTTATTATTTTCTTTTGCCTTTTTAAATTCAGTTGGGGTAATTTCTATAACATCATCGGAATTCTCGTCGGAATCCGATTCATCGGAGAATTGGTAATCCTCCCAATATTTTGCTTCATTGGCGGAAACACCATTGACCATAATTAACTTTGGTCGGTTGGTTAAGGATTTTCTTTTACTTAACCGTTTTATTATTTCCCCCACCGGTTCTATTTCTTCATCCGGTTCCGATTCTTCTTCCGGTTCCGATTCTTCTTCCGGTTCCGACTCTTCTTCCGGTTCCTCTTCGGGAACTTGTGAATCAGTCCACGAATCATTCCAATTTACATTTGACTCTTCATTATTATTAGGTGAGTCAATGGGACTTGTTCTAGAGGTAGACATCTATCACATAATATCAAACGCGTTAAGAGATTAATATATCACATAATATTCATATGTTAAAAATATATAGTTTCCAACAAAAATGTTAAGCAATCATTTTTAAAGAAAACACGGTCGAAGTCCAGACTCACTAATGCATCCTAACAAACTCGATAAGACACACTAATGCAAATTTTCTGGTTCTCTAAGACCAACGCTCGGATACCAACTGAAATGTCCCGTTCTTATTGATTAAAAACGTTCCATATTAATTGATTTCGTTGCGAGGTTTTGACCTCTATATGAGACGTTTTTTTCTAAGACTGCATTCATTTTTAAACAAACCATAACCTTTATTTCATCAATAAAGGTTTAAAAAGCTTTACGTAGATTATCAAATAATGATAATCTAAAATATCCTGTTTACACACGACCATTACATAATGGTTTACAATACAAATATGTTACACCAAAATAAGTTTCTTGAATGCAGTTTTTACACAATATCATACAAGCATGGACTCCAAATCTTGTCCTTATTTAAGTATGCGACAGCGGAAGCTCTTAATAATCACCTGAGAATAAACATGCTTAAAACGTCAACAAAAATGTTGGTGAGTTATAGGTTTAACCTATATATATCAAATCGTAACAATAGACCACAAGATTTCATATTTCAATACACATCCCATACATAGAGATAAAAATCATTCATATGGTGAACACCTGGTAACCGACAATAACAAGATGCATATATAAGAATATCCCCATCATTCCGGGACACCCTTCGGATATGATATAAATTTCGAAGTACTAAAGCATCCGGTACTTTGGATGGGGTTTGTTAGGCCCAATAGATCTATCTTTAGAGTTCGCGTCAATTAGGGTGTCTGTTCCCTAATTCTTAGATTACCAGACTTTATAAAAAGAGGCATATTCGATTTCAATCATTCAACCATATAATGTAGTTTCAATCACTTGTGTCCATTTCGTAAAACATTTATAAAAAAAAATAGCGCATGCATTCTCAGTCCCAAAAATGTATATTGCAAAAGCATTTAAAAAGGGATTAATGAAACTCACGCATATAAATATTGTAAAACAGTTAATAAAGCATTTGCATGTATTCTCAGCCCAAAAATGTAATGAGTAAAAAGGGAAAATGAAACTCACTTTCACAGATTTTTACTTCGTCGGGAAGTAAGACTTGGTCACTGGTTGATTCACGAACCTATAACAATATATACATATATATCAAAGTATGTTCAAAATATATTTACAACACTTTTAATATATTTTGATGTTTTAAGTTTATTAAGTCAGCTGTCCTCGTTAGTAACCTACAACTAGTTGTCCACAATTAGATGTACAGAAATAAATCGATAAATATTATCTTGAATCAATCCACGACCCAGTGTATACGTATCTCAGTATTGATCACAACTCAAACTATATATATTTTGGAATCAACCTCAACCCTGTATAGCTAACTCCAACATTCACATATAGAGTGTCTATGGTTGTTCCGAAATATATATAGATGTGTCGACATGATAGGTCGAAACATTGTATACGTGTCTATGGTATCTTAAGATTACATAATATATAATACAAGTTGATTAAGTTATGGTTGGAATAGATTTGTTACCAATTTTCACGTAGCTAAAATGAGAAAAATTATCCAATCTTGTTTTACCCATAACTTCTTCATTTTAAATCCGTTTTGAGTGAATCAAATTGCTATGGTTTCATATTGAACTCTATTTTATGAATCTAAACAAAAAAAGTATAGGTTTATAGTCAGAAAAATAAGTTACAAGTCGTTTTTGTAAAGGTAGTCATTTCAGTCGAAAGAACGACGTCTAGATGACCATTTTAGAAAACATACTTCCACTTTGAGTTTAACCATAATTTTTGGATATAGTTTCATGTTCATAATAAAAATCATTTTCTTAGAATAACAACTTTTAAATCAAAGTTTATCATAGTTTTTAATTAACTAACCCAAAACAGCCCGCGGTGTTACTAAATCCGGTTTTACGGTGTTTTTCGTGTTTCCAGGTTTTAAATCATTAAGTTAGCATATCATATAGATATATAACATGTGTTTAGTTGATTTTAAAAGTCAAGTTAGAAGGATTAACTTTTGTTTGCGAACAAGTTTAGAATTAACTAAACTATGTTCTAGTGATTACAAGTTTAAACCTTCGAATAAGATAGCTTTATATGTATGAATTGAATGATGTTATGAACATCATTACTACCTTAAGTTCCTTGGATGAACCTACTGGAAAAGAGAAAAATGGATCTAGCTTCAATGGATCCTTGGATGGCTCAAAGTTCTTGAAGCAAAATCATGACACGAAAACAAGTTCAAGTAAGATCATCACTTGAAATAAGATTGTTATAGTTATAGAAATTGAACCAAAGTTTGAATATGATTATTACCTTGTATTAGAATGATAACCTACTGTAAGAAACAAAGATTTCTTGAGGTTGGATGATCACCTTACAAGATTGGAAGTGAGCTAGCAAACTTGAAAGTATTCTTGATTTTATGAAACTAGAACTTTTGGAATTTATGAAGAACACTTAGAACTTGAAGATAGAACTTGAGAGAGTTCAATTAGATGAAGAAAATTGAAGAATGAAAGTGTTTGTAGGTGTTTTTGGTCGTTGGTGTATGGATTAGATATAAAGGATATGTAATTTTGTTTTCATGTAAATAAGTCATGAATGATTACTCATATTTTTGTAATCTTATGAGATATTTCATGCTAGTTGCCAAATGATGGTTCCCACATGTGTTAGGTGACTCACATGGGCTGCTAATAGCTGATCATTGGAGTGTATATACCAATAGTACATACATCTAAAAGCTGTGTATTGTACGAGTACGAATACGGGTGCATACGAGTAGAATTGTTGATGAAACTGAACGAGAATGTAATTGTAAGCATTTTTGTTAAGTAGAAGTATTTTGATAAGTGTATTGAAGTCTTTCAAAAGTGTATAAATACATATTAAAACACTACATGTATATACATTTTAACTGAGTCGTTAAGTCATCGTTAGTCGTTATATGTAAGTGTTGTTTTGAAACCTTTAGGTTAACGATCTTGTTAAATGTAGTTAACCCAATGTTTATAATATCAAATGAGATTTTAAATTATTATATTATCATGATATTATCATGTATGAATATCTCTTAATATGATATATATATACATTAAATGTCTTTACAACGATAATCGTTACATATATGTCTCGTTTAAAAATCATTAAGTTAGTAGTCTTGTTTTTACATATGTAGTTCATTGTTAATATACTTAATGATATGTTTACTTATCATAGTATCATGTTAACTATATACATATCCATATATATGTCATCATATAGTTTTTACAAGTTTTAACGTTCGTGAATCACCGGTCAACTTGGGTGGTCAATTGTCTATATGAAACATATTTCAATTAATCAAGTCTTAACAAGTTTGATTGCTTAACATGTTGGAAACATTTAATCATTAAAATATCAATCTCAATTAATATATATAAACATGGAAAAGTTCGGGTCACTACATATGGTATCTCAAGATTACATAATATACAATACAAGTTGATTAAGTTATGGTTGGAATAGATTTGTTACCAATTTTCACGTAGCTAAAATGAGAAAAATTATCCAATCTTGTTTTACCCATAACTTCTTCATTTTAAATCCGTTTTGAGTGAATCAAATTGCTATGGTTTCATATTGAACTCTATTTTATGAATCTAAACAGAAAAAGTATAGGTTTATAGTCGGAAAAATAAGTTACAAGTCGTTTTTGTAAAGGTAGTCATTTCAGTCGAAAGAACGACGTCTAGATGACCATTTTAGAAAACATATTTCCACTTTGAGTTTAACCATAATTTTTGGATATAGTTTCATGTTCATAATAAAAATCATTTTCTCAGAATAACAACTTTTAAATTAAAGTTTATCATAGTTTTTAATTAACTAACCCAAAACAGCCCGCGGTGTTACTACGACGGCGTAAATCCGGTTTTCCGGTGTTTTTCGTGTTTTCAGGTTTTAAATCATTAAGTTAGCATATCATATAGATATAGAACATGTGTTTAGTTGATTTTAAAAGTCAAGTTAGAAGAATTAACTTTTGTTTGCGAACACGTTTAGAATTAACTAAACTATGTTCTAGTGATTACAAGTTTAAACCTTCGAATAAGATAGCTTTATATATATGAATTGAATGATGTTATGAACATCATTACTACCTTAAGTTCCTTGGATAAACCTACTGGAAAAGAGAAAAATGGATCTAGCTTCAATGGATCCTTGGATGGCTCGAAGTTCTTGAAGCAGAATCATGACACGAAAACAAGTTCAAGTAAGATCATCACTTGAAATAAGATTGTTATAGTTATAGAAATTGAACCAAAGTTTGAATATGATTATTACCTTGTATTAGAATGATAACCTACTGTAAGAAACAAAGATTTCTTGAGGTTGGATGATCACCTTACAAGATTGGAAGTGAGCTAGCAAACTTGAAAGTATTCTTGATTTTATGAAACTAGAACTTTTGGAATTTATGAAGAACACTTAGAACTTGAAGATAGAACTTGAGAGAGATCAATTAGATGAAGAAAATTGAAGAATGAAAGTGTTTGTAGGTGTTTTTGGTCGTTGGTGTATGGATTAGATATAAAGGATATGTAATTTTGTTTTCATGTAAATAAGTCATGAATGATTACTCATATTTTTGTAATTTTATGAGATATTTCATGCTAGTTGCCAAATGATGATTCCCACATGTGTTAGGTGACTCACATGGGCTGCTAAGAGCTGATAATTGGAGTGTATATACCAATAGTACATACATCTAAAAGCTGTGTATTGTACGAGTACGAATACGGGTGCATACGAGTAGAATTGTTGATGAAACTGAACGAGGATGTAATTGTAAGCATTTTTGTTAAGTAGAAGTATTTTGATAAGTGTATTGAAGTCTTTCAAAAGTGTATAAATACATATTAAAACACTACATGTATATACATTTTAACTGAGTCGTTAAGTCATCGTTAGTCGTTACATGTAAGTGTTGTTTTGAAACCTTTAGGTTAACGATCTTGTTAAATGTTGTTAACCCAATGTTTATAATATCAAATGAGATTTTAAATTATTATATTATCATGATATTATCATGTATGAATATCTCTTAATATGATATATATACATTAAATGTCTTTACAACGATAATCGTTACATATATGTCTCGTTTAAAAATCATTAAGTTAGTAGTCTTGTTTTTACATATGTAGTTCATTGTTAATATACTTAATGATATGTTTACTTATCATAGTATCATGTTAACTATATATATATATATATATCCATATATATGTCATCATATAGTTTTTACAAGTTTTAACGTTCGTGAATCACCGGTCAACTTGGGTGGTCAATTGTCTATATGAAACCTATTTCAATTAATCAAGTCTTAACAAGTTTGATTGCTTAACATGTTGGAAACATTTAATCATGTAAATATCAATCTCAATTAATATATATAAACATGGAAAAGTTCGGGTCACTACAGTACCTACCCGTTAAATAAATTTCGTCCCGAAATTTTAAGCTGTTGAAGGTGTTGACGAATCTTCTGGAAATAGATGCGGGTATTTCTTCTTCATCTGATCTTCACGCTCCCAGGTGAACTCGGGTCCTCTACGAGCATTCCATCGAACCTTAACAATTGGTATCTTGTTTTGCTTAAGTCTTTTAACCTCACGATCCATTATTTCGACGGGTTCTTCGATGAATTGAAGTTTTTCGTTGATTTGGATTTCATCTAACGGAATAGTGAGATCTTCTTTAGCAAAACATTTCTTCAAATTCGAGACGTGGAAAGTGTTATGTACAGCCGCGAGTTGTTGAGGTAACTCAAGTCGGTAAGCTACTGGTCCGACACGATCAATAATCTTGAATGGTCCAATATACCTTGGATTTAATTTCCCTCGTTTACCAAATCGAACAACGCCTTTCCAAGGTGCAACTTTAAGCATGACCATCTCTCCAATTTCAAATTCTATATCTTTTCTTTTAATGTCAGCGTAGCTCTTTTGTCGACTTTGGGCGGTTTTCAACCGTTGTTGAATTTGGATGATCTTCTCGGTAGTTTCTTGTATAATCTCCGGACCCGTAATCTGTCTATCCCCCACTTCACTCCAACAAATCGGAGACCTGCACTTTCTACCATAAAGTGCTTCAAACGGCGCCATCTCAATGCTTGAATGGTAGCTGTTGTTGTAGGAAAATTCTGCTAACGGTAGATGTCGATCCCAACTGCTTCCGAAATCAATAACACATGCTCGTAGCATGTCTTCAAGCGTTTGTATCGTCCTTTTGCTCTGCCCATCAGTTTGTGGATGATAGGCAGTACTCATGTCTAGACGAGTTCCTAATGCTTGCTGTAATGTCTGCCAGAATCTTGAAATAAATCTGCCATCCCTATCAGAGATAATAGAGATTGGTATTCCATGTCTGGAGATGACTTCCTTCAAATACAGTCGTGCTAACTTCTCCATCTTGTCATCTTCTCTTATTGGCAGGAAGTGTGCTGATTTGGTGAGACGATCAACTATTACCCAAATAGTATCAAAACCACTTGCAGTCCTTGGCAATTTAGTGATGAAATCCATGGTAATGTTTTCCCATTTCCATTCCGGGATTTCGGGTTATTGAAGTAGACCTGATGGTTTCTGATGCTCAGCTTTGACCTTATAACATGTCAAACATTCTCCTACGTATTTAGCAATATCGGCTTTCATACCCGGCCACCAAAAATGTTTCTTGAGATCCTTGTACATCTTCCCCGTTCCAGGATGTATTGAGTATCTGGTTTTATGAGCTTCTCTAAGTACCATTTCTCTCATATCTCCAAATTTTGGTACCCAAATCCTTTCAGCCCTATACCGGGTTCCGTCTTCCCGAATATTAAGATGCTTCTCCGATCCTTTGGGTATTTCAACCTTTAAATTTCCCTCTTTTAAAACTCCTTGTTGCGCCTCCTTTATTTGAGTAGTAAGGTTATTATGAATCATTATATTCATAGATTTTACTCGAATGGGTTCTCTGTCCTTCCTGCTCAAGGCATCGGCTACCACATTTGCCTTCCCCGGGTGGTAACGAATCTCAAAGTCGTAATCATTCAATAATTCAATCCACCTACGCTGCCTCATATTCAGTTGTTTCTGATTAAATATGTGTTGAAGACTTTTGTGGTCGGTATATATAATACTTTTGACCCCATATAAGTAGTGCCTCCAAGTCTTTAATGCAAAAACAACCGCGCCTAATTCCAAATCATGCGTCGTATAATTTTGTTCATGAATCTTCAATTGTCTAGACGCATAAGCAATCACCTTCGTTCGTTGCATTAATACACAACCGAGACCTTGCTTTGATGCGTCACAATAAATCACAAAATCATCATTCCCTTCAGGCAATGACAATATAGGTGCCGTAGTTAGCTTTTTCTTCAATAACTGAAACGCTTTCTCTTGTTCATCATTCCATTCAAATTTCTTCCCTTTATGCGTTAATGCAGTCAAGGGTTTTGCTATTCTGGAAAAGTCTTGGATGAACCTTCTGTAGTAACCAGCTAGTCCTAAAAACTGGCGTATATGTTTCGGAGTTTTCGGGGTTTCCCACTTTTCAACAGTTTCTATCTTTGCCGGATCCACCTTAATACCTTCTTTGTTCACTATGTGACCGAGGAATTGAACTTCTTCCAACCAAAATACATACTATGAAAACTTAGCGTACAGTTCTTCCTTCCTTAATACTTCTAAAACCTTTCTCAAATGTTCACCGTGTTCTTGGTCATTCTTTGAGTAAATAAGTATGTCATTAATGAAAACAATGACAAACTTGTCAAGGTATGGTCCACACACTCGGTTCATAAGGTCCATGAACACAGCTGGTGCATTAGTTAAACCAAACGGCATGACCATAAACTCGTAATGACCGTAACGTGTTCTGAAAGCAGTCTTTGGAATATCATCTTCTTTCACCCGCATTTGATGATACCCGGAATGTAAGTCAATCTTTGAATAAACAGACGAGCCTTGTAGTTGATCAAATAAGTCATCGATTCTCGGCAGTGGGTAGCGATTCTTGATGGTAAGTTTGTTCAACTCTCGGTAGTCGATACACAACCTGAATGTACCATCTTTCTTCTTGACAAACAAAACAGGAGCTCCCCACGGTGATGTGCTTGGTCGAATGAAACCACGCTCTAAAAGTTCTTGTAATTGGCTTTGCAGTTCTTTCATCTCGCTGGGTGCGAGTCTGTAAGGAGCACGAGCTATTGGTGCAGCTCCTGGTACAAGATCTATTTGAAATTCAACGGATCGATGTGGGGGTAATCCCGGTAATTCTTTCAGAAATACATCGGGAAATTCTTTTGCGACGGGAACATCATTGATGCTCTTTTCTTCAGTTTGTACTTTCTCGACGTGTGCTAGAACAGCATAGCAACCTTTTCTTATTAGTTTTTGTGCCTTCAAATTACTAATAAGATGTAGCTTCGTGTTGCCCTTTTCTACGTACACCATTAAGGGTTTTCCTTTTTCTCGTATAATGCGAATTGCATTTTTGTAACAAACAATCTCTGCTTTCACTTCTTTCAACCAGTCCATACCGATTATCACATCAAAACTCCCTAACTCTACTGGTATCAAATCAATCTTAAATGTTTCGCTAACCAGTTTAATTTCTCGATTCCGACATATATTATCTGCTGAAATTAATTTACCATTTGCTAATTCGAGTAAAAATTTACTATCCAAAGGCGTCAATGGACAACTTAATTTAGCACAAAAATCTCTACTCATATAGCTTCTATCCGCACCCGAATCAAATAAAACGTAAGCAGATTTATTGTCAATAAGAAACGTACCCGTAACAAGCTCCGAGTCTTCCTGTGCCTCTGCCGCATTAATATTGAAAACTCTTCCGCGGCCTTGTCCATTCGTGTTCTCCTGGTTCGGGCAATTTCTAATAATGTGGCCCGGTTTTCCACATTTATAACAAACTACATTGGCATAACTTGCTCCGACACTACTTGCTCCGCCATTACTCGTTCCGACACCATTTGTTCCTTTCGTTCTATTAACCCCTGGTCCGTAGACCTCACACTTCGCCGCGCTATGACCATTTCTTTTACACTTGTTGCAAAATTTGGTGCAGAACCCCGAGTGATACTTTTCACACCTTTGGCATAGCTGCTTCTGATTGTTGTTGTTGTTGCGGTTATTATTGTTGTTGGGATGATTGTTGTAGTTGCTGTTGTTGTTGTTGTTGTTGTTGTTGTTGTTGTTGGGCCGTTTGTTGTAGTTACGATTGATGTTGCGATTGTTGGGATAATTGTTACGATTATTGTTGTTGTTGTATTGGTGATTCTTATCACCGTTTTCCTCCCACTTTCTTTTGACTTGCTTCACATTGGCCTCTTCAGCAGTCTGTTCTTTAATTCTTTCTTCAATCTGGTTCACTAGTTTGTGAGCCATTCTACATGCCTGTTGTATGGAGGCGGGCTCGTGTGAACTTATATCTTCTTGGATTCTTTCCGGTAATCCTTTCACAAACGCGTCGATCTTCTCTTCCTCATCTTCGAACGCTCCCGGACACAATAGGCACAATTCTGTGAATCGTCTTTTGTACGTGGTAATATCAAATCCTTGGGTTCGTAACCCTCTAAGTTCTGTCTTGAGCTTATTGACCTCGGTTCTGGGACGGTACTTCTCGTTCATCAAGTGCTTGAATGCTGACCACGGTAGTGCGTACGCATCGTCTTGTCCCACTTGCTCTAGATAGGTATTCCACCATGTTAACGCAGAACCTGTGAAGGTATGCGTAGCGTACTTCACTTTGTCCCCTTCAGTACACTTACTTATGGCAAACACCGATTCGACCTTCTCGGTCCACCGATTCAATCCGATCGGTCCTTCGGTTCCATCAAATTCCAAAGGTTTGCAGGCAGTGAATTCTTTGTAGGTGCATCCTACACGATTTCCTGTACTGCTAGATCCAAGGTTATTGTTGGTATGTAACGCAGCCTGTACTGCGGCTATGTTTGAAGCTAGAAAAGTACGGAATTCCTCTTCATTCATATTCACGGTGTGTCGAGTAGTCGGTGCCATTTCCTTCAAAATAGTCAAATGGAACAAGTTAATCATACAGAATATTAAGAGTAGTTAATAGTATTTCGTAGCATAATATGAACTCATTTATAAAAGCTTTTTCTTCATATTAGCGTTTTATAAGTTTAAATTCGGGTAGTACCTACCCGTTAAGTTCATACTTAGTAGCTAATATACAATTCAACTACTACAATTCTATATGAAAAACTGATTGTAATAATATTTCGCGTTCAAACTTTTATACAATATTTTACAAACTTACAATACCGCTTATTTTACATAAAGCATGAAATATAGCACACAATAACTTTGATACAAGATAGGTGTGAAGATAATTCTAGCTAGTACACAAGTCGTTCAGCAAAGGCAATAAAGACACGTAATTCATACGTCCAGAAACAAGTCATGCATTCTGGTTTTACTAGGACTACTTCCCATCCTTGGTCTTGTGGAACATAACCATTATGGCCGTTGATAAGACAGCGTGTTGTAACGTCGTCAAAGGGACGAGGGTTACGTAATGTCCAACAGTCCCGTAACAATCTAAAAACCTCATTTCTTACCCCAATTACCGACTCCGTCACTTGTGGGAACGTTTTGTTTAATAGTTGTAGCCCGATGTTCTTGTTCTCACTTTGGTGAGAAGCGAACATTACTAATCCGTAAGCATAACATGCTTCTTTATGTTGCATGTTAGCCGCTTTTTCTAAATCACGAAGTCCAATATTCGGATATTTTGAGTCAAAATAATTTCTTAACCCATTGCGTAAAATAGCATTTGGGTTCCCCGCAATATATGCGTCAAAGTAAACACATCGTAACTTATGGATTTTCCAATGTGATATCCCCCATCTTTCGAACAAAAGCCTTTTATAAACCAAGGCATTCTTGGAACGTTCTTCGAATGTCTTACAAACTGATCTCGCCTTAAATAGTTGTGCCGAAGAATTCTGACCGACTCTAGACAAGATTTCATCAATCATGTCTCCGGGTAGGTCTCTTAAAATATTGGGTTGTCTATCCATTTTGTGTTTTTATACTGTAAAATAGACAAGAGTTAGATTCATAAAAAAAATACTTATTAATACAAGCAATTTTTACATATATCATAAAGCATAAGCACACTATATTACATATATTACACCACACGAATACAACTATCTTATTCCGACTCGCTTGTTTCTTCTTCTTCGGTTTTGGTTCGTTTTGTCAAGTTTCTAGAGATATATGATGTTCCCCTAATACGAGCCGTAATTTTCCACATTGGTTTAGAAAAACCTGGTGGTTTAGAGGGTCCCGGGTCATTGTTACAACTTAAGGACTTCGGGGGTTGACGATACATATAAAGTTCATCGGGGTTGGAATTAGATTTCTCTATTTTTATGCCCTTTCCCTTATTATTTTCTTTTGCCTTTTTAAATTCAGTTGGGGTAATTTCTATAACATCATCGGAATTCTCGTCAGAATCCGATTCATCGGAGAATTGGTAATCCTCCCAATATTTTGCTTCCTTAGCGGAAACACCATTGACCATAATTAACCTTGGTCGGTTGGTTGAGGATTTTCTTTTACTTAACCGTTTTATTATTTCCCCCACCGGTTCTATTTCTTCATCCGGTTCCGATTCTTCTTCCGGTTCCGATTCTTCTTCCGGTTCCGACTCTTCTTCCGGTTCCTCTTCGGGAACTTGTGAATCAGTCCACGAATCATTCCAATTTACATTTGACTCTTCATTATTATTAGGTGAGTCAATGGGACTTGTTCTAGAGGTAGACATCTATCACATAATATCAAACGCGTTAAGAGATTAATATATCACATAATATTCACATGTTAAAAATATATAGTTTCCAACAAAATTTGTTAAGCAATCATTTTTCAAGTAAACACGGTCGAAGTCCAGACTCACTAATGCATCCTAACAAACTCGATAAGACACACTAATGCAAAATTCTGGTTCTCTAAGACCAACGCTCGGATACCAACTGAAATGTCCCGTTCTTATTGATTAAAAACGTTCCATATTAATTGATTTCATTGCGAGGTTTTGACCTCTATATGAGACGTTTTTCAAAGACTGCATTCATTTTTAAAACAAACCATAACCTTTATTTCATAGATAAAGGTTTTAAAAAGCTTTACGTAGATTATCAAATAATGATAATCTAAAATATCCTGTTTACACACGACCATTACATAATGGTTTACAATACAAATATGTTACAACAAAATAAGTTTCTTGAATGCAGTTTTTACACAATATCATACAAGCATGGACTCCAAATCTCGTCCTTATTTAAGTATGCGACAGCGGAAGCTCTTAATAATCACCTGAGAATAAACATGCTTAAAACGTCAACAAAAATGTTGGTGAGTTATAGGTTTAACCTATATATATCAAATCATAATAATAGACCACAAGATTTCATATTTCAATACACATCCCATACATAGAGATAAAAATCATTCATATGGTGAACACCTGGTAACCAACATTAACAAGATGCATATTTAAGAATATCCCCATCATTCCGGGACACCCTTCGGATATGATATAAATTTCGAAGTACTAAAGCATCCGGTACTTTGGATGGGGTTTGTTAGGCCCAATAGATCTATCTTTAGGATTCGCGTCAATTAGGGTGTCTGTTCCCTAATTCTTAGATTACCAGACTTAATAAAAAGGGGCATATTCGATTTCGATAATTCAACCATAGAATGTAGTTTCACGTACTTGTGTCTATTTTGTAAATCATTTATAAAACCTGCATGTATTCTCATCCCAAAAATATTAGATTTTAAAAGTGGGACTATAACTCACTTTCACATATTTTTACTTCGTCGGGAAGTAAGACTTGGCCACTGGTTGATTCACGAACCTATAACAATATATACATATATATCAAAGTATGTTCAAAATATATTTACAACACTTTTAATATATTTTGATGTTTTAAGTTTATTAAGTCATCTGTCCTCGTTAGTAACCTACAACTAGTTGTCCACAGTTAGATGTACATAAATAAATCGATAAATATTATCTTGAATCAATCCACGACCCAGTGTATACGTATCTCAGTATTGATCACAACTCAAACTATATATATTTTGGAATCAACCTCAACCCTGTATAGCTAACTCCAACATTCACATATAGAGTGTCTATGGTTGTTCCGAAATATATATAGATGTGTCGAAATGATAGGTCGAAACATTGTATACGTGTCTATGGTATCTTAAGATTACATAATATACAATACAAGTTTATTAAGTTATGGTTGGAATAGATTTGTTACCAATTTTCACGTAGCTAAAATGAGAAAAATTATCCAATCTTGTTTTACCCATAACTTCTTCATTTTAAATCCGTTTTGAGTGAATCAAATTGCTATGGTTTCATATTGAACTCTATTTTATGAATCTAAACAGAAAAAGTATAGGTTTATAGTCGGAAAAATAAGTTACAAGTCGTTTTTGTAAAGGTAGTCATTTCAGTCGAAAGAACGACGTCTAGATGACCATTTTAGAAAACATACTTCCACTTTGAGTTTAACCATAATTTTTGGATATAGTTTCATGTTCATAATAAAAATCATTTTCTCAGAATAACAACTTTTAAATCAAAGTTTATCATAGTTTTTAATTAACTAACCCAAAACAGCCCGCGGTGTTACTACGACGGCGTAAATCCGGTTTTCCGGTGTTTTTCGTGTTTTCAGGTTTTAAATCATTAAGTTAGCATATCATATAGATATAGAACATGTGTTTAGTTGATTTTAAAAGTCAAGTTAGAAGGATTAACTTTTGTTTGCGAACACGTTTAGAATTAACTAAACTATGTTCTAGTGATTACAAGTTTAAACCTTCGAATAAGATATCTTTATATATATGAATTGAATGATGTTATGAATATCATTACTACCTTAAGTTCCTTGGATAAACCTACTGGAAAAGATAAAAATGGATCTAGCTTCAATGGATCCTTGGATGGCTCGAAGTTCTTGAAGCAGAATCATGACACGAAAACAAGTTCAAGTAAGATCATCACTTGAAATAAGATTGTTATAGTTATAGAAATTGAACCAAAGTTTGAATATGATTATTACCTTGTATTAGAATGATAACCTACTGTAAGAAACAAAGATTTCTTGAGGTTGGATGATCACCTTACAAGATTGGAAGTGAGCTAGCAAACTTGAAAGTATTCTTGATTTTATGAAACTAGAACTTTTGGAATTTATGAAGAACACTTAGAACTTGAAGATAGAACTTGAGAGAGATCAATTAGATGAAGAAAATTGAAGAATGAAAGTGTTTGTAGGTGTTTTTGGTCGTTGGTGTATGGATTAGATATAAAGGATATGTAATTTTGTTTTCATGTAAATAAGTCATGAATGATTACTCATATTTTTGTAATTTTATGAGATATTTCATGCTAGTTTCCAAAGGATGATTCCCACATGTGTTAGGTGACTCACATGGGCTGCTAATAGCTGATCATTGGAGTGTATATACCAATATTACATACATCTAAAAGCTGTGTATTGTACGAGTACGAATACGGGTGCATACGAGTAGAATTGTTGATGAAACTGAACGAGGATGTAATTGTAAGCATTTTTGTTAAGTAGAAGTATTTTGATAAGTGTATTGAAGTCTTTCAAAAGTGTATAAATACATATTAAAACACTACATGTATATACATTTTAACTGAGTCGTTAAGTCATCGTTAGTCGTTACATGTAAGTGTTGTTTTGAAACCTTTAGGTTAACGATCTTGTTAAATGTTGTTAACCCAATGTTTATAATATCAAATGAGATTTTAAATTATTATATTATCATGATATTATCATGTATGAATATCTCTTAATATGATATATATACATTAAATGTCTTTACAACGATAATCGTTACATATATGTCTCGTTTAAAAATCATTAAGTTAGTAGTCTTGTTTTTACATATGTAGTTCATTGTTAATATACTTAATGATATGTTTACTTATCATAGTATCATGTTAACTATATATATATATATATATCCATATATATGTCATCATATAGTTTTTACAAGTTTTAACGTTCGTGAATCACCGGTCAACTTGGGTGGTCAATTGTCTATATGAAACCTATTTCAATTAATCAAGTCTTAACAAGTTTGATTGCTTAACATGTTGGAAACATTTAATCATGTAAATATCAATCTCAATTAATATATATAAACATGGAAAAGTTCGGGTCACTACAACATACGCACTCGCCAAGTGTACTTTTAGGGGTAATATTACGTTAAGTTAGTTACCGGGTACCCACAAATAAGCATATACTTTATCATACTGTTTTGATTTACTGATTTGAAATACTGATTTGAAATGCTGCTTGAAGCACTAAAATCTCGTGGCCTACATTACATTACTGATTACAAATAAAATATAGCTCACCAACATTCGTGTTGACATTTTTAAGCATGTGTTTCTCAGGTGCTTAGACGTTGCTGTTAGACTTTCTGTTATAGTCTTGGTGTTATAGACTTGCTGTTACAGACTCGCTGTGTTAGACTTCCGCTGCATTGTTTAGAAATGTCTCAAACATGGAACTTTTACTTTTCATTCACAACTTATGTTACATTTGAACAATGGTTTTGCAATGACCTTTGTGTCACGTACTTATGTTAATGCTTTCTATTTGTAGATGTACGTTATCCCTGTAAAACATTTGACGTTGGTAAGGACGTCACCTTTTGTAAAAAATTTGACGTTGGTAAGGACGTCACGTTTTGTAAAACATTTGACGTTGGTAAAAACATTACCTTTTTCATGAATGCAAAACTTGTTTTAAAACAGCATATAGTGTTGTAACCGTGTAAAGATCATGTTGTTGATGATCCGTACACGTTGATTTTGTACGGGGCGTCACATTTGGTATCAGAGCATTGGTTGTAGGGAATTAGGTTGCATTAGTGCTTCTTGACCGAGTCGAGTAGGATTCAATAATAGGACTAATCTACAACTTGCTCGTTTACTTGTTTCTATGGAACTGCTGCATGCTACTGCTTACTTTTACTGCTATATGATCTTGATGTATGCTACTACTTATTCTCGCTACTACATACTACTATCTGCTTTTTGCAAGATACTACTGTTTGATACTGTTATTATTGCCATGCCACGTATTGCTGTAGACAATCTAGGCTGCTGTAGTTATTTTACCTGATTACGTTCTTGCTACATGTCTGCTATTCGCTGTACCGACTTGGAAGATCCATCTTTCCTAGTTCAGATGTTTTTATGAACCTTTTCCCACTCGTCTAATCCTAAGGACTAGTATTGTAATCCACCTGTTACTACCGTTCCACCGTTCCAGAAATCGAAACATTACTTCACGCAATCTAGGAAGAGTACCCCTCGGATTACACACCCACTAAAGCCGATCCTCGGAGAAGGAGATATGTGAGGACTTGTTAGAGTAACTGCACCTCGCCCCACCCATCGAGCTTACCCTAATTAGCCACGTACAACGTATGAAAATTAGAAGGTTGTTCAGTTTTCGCAAGTTGACCCGTATCTCGTACGCTCTCATGACCGTCACTTATCTCTTTCATTCTTCACCACTACTTGACGATCTAACGACACTTCTGGACTTAGGTCCCTAACACACTTAGGCATTGGAGAAGTCGGGAGGACATCTCCTTGCACAAGGTCATAGTGTCTTCTACTGATGCTCAGCCATACCCAAAGACTTGGGAGTCACCCCAAGACATATCGTATTACTACTTGCTACACGTACAACTCAACACGAGACCCAGATTGAATTTCTAGAAAGGAACCTAACGATATTACCTGAACCCGAACATTTTGAAGAAATTTCGTGACATTTATGCATTGATGCATGATCTACGGAACCTACGTACCCACACTGAGAAGCCGTGAGATTAATTATGTAGATTTTGTTTTGAGATAGCATAGATAAAGAACCATTAGATGAAATTGAGTAGAACTTGAAGTGATCACGTTACATTGACAATGTGGAGTGATATTGGAATGAACGTACGATTTAGTACAATATAATGATGTCAGGCCAGCGTAATTATATTGAAGTAAATCATGCAGAAGTTCCAATGTCACTATATAAGGAATATGAATTGATTCAAAGAAAATTTTGGTAGGAACCACTTGAGTATACGCATTATGGTCCGTTAGAGGTAGGGAAAGAATAACCACTTAGCCCAGGTACTGTATTGATAACCCGAAAATTTGTAATAGATATATCCACCCTGGAAACTTAAGGAAAAAGTTTTCAAATAGGAAAAACTTTGGACTTACTTGCGGTAGAGCAATCGTTATCTCAGCTATGGAGACTCGCATGAATCCTGATTTTAGTTAGGGTACGTTTCATCACAACGTTTTATTTTCACGAGGTTGTTTAATACTAGAGCGATAGAAACCTTATATCTAAGAACATTAGTGTTATGACTAATAAGCCATTAACAACCATGAGATTCAAGTATTCTATAGGACAAGCTAATGGTAAGGTAGTACCTTAAAATTAACAGGTGGGTCATTTGGAGATGACCTCATGTCAACAAAACTTGGAAGCTTTAAAGTAGTAGTTAGAAAGGATTAGTTACCTACGCACAAGCAGATGTTATCTGTGAAGATTGATAGGATTTTTCACGGTAGTATAGTAAGATTTGGTTGGAATGAACTTTAAGATTAACCTAACACCCATCAATTTGGGAAGCTTGATGTAAAAGTTGGAATGGACTTTAGGATTAACCTAATACGCATCAAGTTAGGAAGCTTTGATGAAATAGTTGAAATGGACCGGCTTTCAAGGATGAAAGTGAAAGTTATTTATAGTGAGAAGATTTTTCGTATACCTCGCGAGAATGGTAAGCCATTAATAGTTTACGGGGAGAGAAGTAGCCGAAATCCTACAATGGGAGTGGGAAGGAATAACAATGGATTTCATCACGAAGCTACCAAAAATGGAAGGCGGATTATGACACTATCTGGGTTGTTGTTGACCGCCTCACCAAATCTGCTCACTTTCTAGCCATGAAAGAAACTGATGCAATGGATAAACTTGCGCAACGATACATAAAGGAAATTGTATGCCGTCACTTCAGCGATTCAGATTCTATATTAAAGACTAAACAAGAATCTTATTCGATACTCATTCTTACGCGACTCTAAATCCTAACTTATTTCGAGAGATTTCTTATTTGATGATAATCACACCATCATCCTCTTACTTCAATGTTAGTCATACCAGTTCGAAATTTTTTCAAAATCAATGGGTGGTAAATTCTCATCCTCATACTCTCTCATTCGTATCTCACTTATAAGCAACAACTTCACACTTAAGCATTTTTGGTCGAAGGACTTATGCCCTACTAATAGTCATCAATCACATTTAAATTCAATAGTTTTCATTACCTCACGACATTGTTGCTTAAATATCACTTGAAATTTTTAAAAATCTTTTACTCGATTCTCATCAATCTTTTTCCAACTTGTAACCTCCGAAATATGAAAAATTTTATTTGCCAAAATTTTACTCACACTATTTTACTGTGCGATCCTCTCAAGGTTTCATAAAAATAAATTTATTTTATTGCCATTCGTACAAATTTTAGAAACCATATATGATATATATATAATAAGGTAAATAATTACTTATATTTTTTTTTTGACAAGTACATGTGAAATTTTACTTTCACTTTTACAAATCATTTCTTTTAATCAAAAGATATTTTACTTAGAGTAGTCTATATTTACTAAGAACTTCGTTTCTTTTCTTACATTGTCACCTTAAACGATTTCTATAAAAAATTTCGTTGCTTGCCCATATCCAAATCATCATGAAGACTTTACAACCGTCGAAATCGAGAGATTCATGTGTGTGTGCTAAAGGCACTTACTACCACGTCATGCAGAGCCTTTGGGCATCCACTAACACTTAAACCATTCAAAATTATTGCGTTACCCCAAGGATCTTATTTTCCACACCTGTTGGAACGATGCTCTTTCTTACATAACTCTAAGTCCTGACTTACTCCAGGGGATTCTCATTTAGTGATATTAACACCATCAGTATTCCGACTTTAATATTAGTCATAACCTGTTTGGCATTTTGTAAAGTCAAAAAGCGATTAACTTCTCGTCCTCATGCACTATCCTTCATACCTCACTTTTTAGCAACGGCTTCGCACGTGAACATTTTTGACCCAAGGACTTATGTCCTGATAATTATCAAAACAACATTTAATCTATTAGTTTTCATTACCTAGTAACATGTCACCTGATGATTCAAATATTTTTCACTCGATCTTTTTCAACTCATAACCTCTAAAATATGAAAAACTATATTTATCAAAATTTTTACACGTTTATTTTGCGGTCCTCACGAGATTTATGGACAAATGAAATTAATAAAAATTTTCTATCACTTATGCGATTTATAAAATCATATATGTATGTATATAATTAAGTTAATAAATTTACCTTTACTTATTTTGGTTAGTACATACTAAGTTATACCTTCAAATTATTTAAAAATCGCTCCTTTATTGAGTGGTTTAACTTAAGTTAAATAGTTTTGTGCAAAATGGCAAACGTTGTACATACTTCTAAATTTACTAGGAACTTCCTTCCGTTTATGTTGTCACATCAAACGTTTAAAGGGTTTTCAAAACTTCCTTGGATGATTTTATTAAAGGTTTTCGTATTAGTCTACACCATGTATGGAGCACACTTCTTCTCGTCCTCCGTTTAGGGATGAAGCTTACCATTAAGATCTTTGTTAAAAACTATTGAGACACCTTGGATGGAAGTTTTATAAAATTTGTTAGGAAGTCTTTGCGCTCATAAAATGTTCCTTTTAAGGATTAGACATGGAAAAAACGAGGGCCGATAAATTAGTTTCCTGAGGTACACTCATTGGTCACCCTATTGTAGGAAAGGCACTAGGTGGGTTTCTACTCCCAATATTTCACGGCTAATCGCAACACCCTCGTAAACATCATCTCTATGATTCAGTATGTTGAGGCACAAGAATTCATTTTTGAGATTCTTTTCACCTGGAGTAAACCATTCTTTATGACCAAGGGTTCACGTATCTTCTGTGACGACCCAAAAATTTTCGACCAAATTTAAACTTAATCCTTATATGATTTCGACACGATAAGCACAGTCTGTTAAACCGTGTCTTAGAATTTTTGAAACTGATTACATGAATTCAATTACCCTTTGACTATTTCCGATGATTCACGAACAATTGTGTGTAATTGAATATGTAATTATATATAAAAGTAAATTTAAGGGTATATATATATATATATATATATATATATATATATATATATATATATATATATATTGAATTAATAGAATACACTTTAATCAATAGGAATTAAAAATGTAAAATAATTTTATCAGATTATTGTTAATATAAGTATTACTATTATTAATATGATTAGGATTACGAAATGATGTTGTAGAAGCTTTAGTCATTAATTCATAAATTAAAAATGGAGATTTCTGATCACTATGACTACGAAGATAAAAGTTTTAATTATATTGTTAAGATTATAAAATATAGAGATCTTGGATATAAACATTATTAAAAGTATGATTAGGATTATAAATTAATTGTAATGTAAATATTATTAGTTATTATTATTATTATTATTATTATCATTATTAATACAAATTAGCATTTTTTGTTACAAATATTATTATCATTATTCTTATTATTATTGGTATTATCTTGATATCTATATTATTACTATTATTAATATTTCTATTATTAATATTATTAGTATTTTTATTAACAGTATTTTGTTATTAATATATTTATAATTATTATTAATATTAAATATAAAATATAATATAATATATATATAAAAACAAATAATAATAAATAAATAAACGCGATATCTGTTTGTTTATCAAATCAGCCTTTTTAATTTTCCTTCTCCTTCCTGGTTACCCGTGATAAATTGTCGAGCCTTCATCCCTTTAATAATTTCGATCAAGCTCATAATTTAGATCACACTCTCTTTCATTATTTAAACGGTTGTCAAACATTATTCTCAACATCTAGCTCCAATTCATCAGTTTCTTTTCGTGTTCGTCGCTACCACCGATATTCACATCGATTTAATCTCTGGAATAATTCAACCTAGTTTTGGTTCAAGTGAAACTCGATTCAGGTTCCTATCCTTCAACTAAAGCTTTCTGAAGCAACAACTCAGGTTGAATGACAACAATTCGATCTAGAACTCAAATTCAACCTTCAAGCTACTTCGGAAAATGAATCAATTGGGAAAAATTATCAATTTTCAGGTGTTAAATTGGTTAGTCGAGTATTCGGTGAAGGTTTTCAAGCAACTTTTATGTTTGGATTTTGGCCGAAAATGATCTAATTAAATGATTCAAAATTTAAGGTGTTATTATGTTCATCCCTGGACTGTTACATAAATGTATATATACAGATATATATTTTTGTTTCTTATAGGTTGATTAAACGTTACTGAAATCTTTGGAATTATGTGATACTGTTATCATTCGAATTCATCTATTGAAATTGTTCGATACGGCTACTGTTAGCTGTTTCTTTTACTCCTGTTCTGATGTGTTCTGCTGTGTTCTGCTTCTGTCAAACAAATTCTTCCTGTTATGATTATATGATGCTGTCGATGAGGTTTATTGTGATAACCGAGTAATGTAGATGATGATAGATTATGTTAATGATAGAAGGAAAAGTAAATAATAGGTGTATGAGGATGATGAGTAGAATTATGATTATGATTATAATTATGATTATAGTTATGATTATGATTATACTATGATGATGATGGATGATAGTCGTGAATATTACAAAGATGATGCGTGTATATCATTTTATGTTTACTTCTGCTTGTTAACGAGGATTACAAATGATAAAGATGATGAAGAGATTAGGGCGATGATGTTTATGATCATAAAAAGGTAGAATGATAATGATAAAGAATATCGTGATGTTTTCCTGTTGATTGTTTGTTCGAAGAATCGACCACGAATTTCCTTTGTTGCTGCTTTGTTTCTTTTCTTTGGCACAATCCAAGATCAAACCAAATGCAGCCTCATAAACTGATTGGGATTAGTGATTTGTCTTTTGGGCCTGTCTTTCTTTTTGGGTTATGTTGTTAGGCTGCAACTTCGGTTGGGCTTTTAAATTGGGCTGCTGCTGTCCAGTTTTATTTGCAGCTGTTCAGTCTCTTCAACACACACGCGCAACCCATTTTTCTTTGATCATTTACTCCTATGGTATTTATTAAAACTCTAGTTCGAATATACACTTTATATATATATACTCTAACTACAATTAATATTACTAACATGTATTAACTACAAACATGTTAACTTAGACAAAGTTATTTGATCAATAAAAGATCTTGAATTGATTTCCGAAAAACTTCTTGGATAAAGTAGATAAAATCGTAAAATATATATACACATATTATGGTTATAAGTGTGATAATCAAGAAGACTTATGAATAAGAGTACAATTTAAGAATAAGTATAAAGAATAGGGCTTACGATATAAGTGATGATATAAAAGATGGTTATGATTATTAAGTTTAACAAAAATAATGTAGAATGATGATAATGTTATAGAACGATGTTGATATGATGATGATTATGATTGCTGGTATAAATTGGATTATTGTTAATATTATTATTATTATTATTATTATTATTATTATTATTATTATTAATATTAATATTATTATTATTATTATTATTATTATTATTATTATTATTATTATTATTATTATTATTATTATTATTATTATTATTATTATTATTATTATTATTATTAAAACGATTAATAAGATTATTGTTATTATTATTACTAACACTAGTATTAGAATTAACATTATTATTATCATTAATATTAATATTATTATCATTATCAACATAAGTATAATAATCACTATTAGTATTGTTATTATTAAAACTTATTATCGTTACTATCATGTTTACAAAAATTATCATTTTTGCTCCCGTTAAAACTATATTATTATGATTATTATTATTATTATTATTATTATTATTATTATTATTATTATTATTATTATTATTATTATTATTATTATTATTATTATTAACAATATCATTATTAATACTATTATTAATATTATAATTATCATTATTATCAGTATTGTTATTATTACCATTATCATTATAATCAAATACATTTAATTATGTTATTAATGAAACACATAATTTATTAAAATAACAAGTATATCATTAATAATATATAAATTCGTTCGATTACAATTATTTGTGTTAATATATATATATAAATGATATAGGTTCATGAATCCGAGGCCAACCTTCCATTATTCAGTTTCGTCGTATGAATATTTTTACTACAAAATGTCAGATTGTGAGTTTCATTTGCTCCCTTTTTAAATGCTTTTGCAATATATATTTTTGGGACTGAGAATACATGCGCTGCTTTTATAAATGTTTGACGAAATAGACACAAGTACTTAAAAACATTCTACGATTGAGTTACGAGTACACCGGATATCACCCCTTTATAGTCTGGTAATCTAAGAATTAGGGAACCGAGCTCCTAATTGACGCGAATCCTAAAGATAGATCTATGGGCACTCACAAGCCCCAGTCAGAGAATTTGAACTGATTTAGTACTTCGAAATAGGTATACAACTGCCAGTGTTAAAAGATATGATCTGTTTGTGAGGTGTACACAACCATCATATTTAAAAGTGTGGCCTGTTTGTATGCTTTTGCATGACCGTGCGGAATGCCAGTATGCGGGGGTTATTCTATATGCATCTTGTTATGGTCGATTACCAGGTGTTTATATATCATATGAATGATTTTCCAGCAGTGAGCAGATCTGTACAGATTGTTTTCTAAATATGAGTATCTTGTGGTCTATTATATTATTGAAAAATGATTATTTATGATAAACTAATGAACTCACCAGCCTTTTGGTTGACACTTGAAAGCATGTTTATTCTTAGGTATGATAGAAATCTTTCGCTGTGCATTTGCTCATTTTAGAGATATTACTTGGAGTCATTCATGACATATTTCAAAAGACGTTGCATTCAAGTCGTTGAGTTTATCAAGAATATTATTAAGTCAATTATAGTTGGATACATTATGAAATGGTATGCATGCCATCAACTTTCAATGTAATGAAAGTTTATCTTTTAAAAACGTATGCAATGTTTGTAAAATGTATCATATAGCGGTCGAGTACCTCGTAATGTAACCAATTGTAATGTATTCGTCCAGATGGATTAGGACGGGTTGTTAGAGTTGGTATCAGAGTGGTGGTCTTAGCGAACCAGGTCTTGCATTAGTGTGTCTAACTTATAGTTCTTTAGATGCATTAGTGGGTCTGGACTTCGACCGTGTCTGCATGTGAAATTTTTTGCTTATAATTTCGTGTCAAAAATTATTTTCTTATCATCCTTAAAGTCTAGACACATCTTACTGCCTCTATTACATAGACAGTATATAGATAAATTCATATCTTAGCGTATCTATTATTTTTACCTTTGTCTGACAGCTTCCGTAGATTCCTCCGTAATTTATAGGATTTTAGTATTATATATGCATATGTAAATTATGTATTGCAGGGTACTAATTTACATCCTATAATCTATTTCTTATTGAAAATCCTTCATCTGATCGTACGAGATGAATCCCTCAACCAGTTCGAGTCCCTCAGATTCCGATAGCTATTCCGATAGTTATTCCGACAGTTATTTCGATATGGAAACACACTTGAGCTCCGAAAGCAGTATACCTGGAATGGATCAACCAATCGGCCATCATCAATTCTGGATGAATTGGAGATGGGTTCATAATCGACCTAATCAATGTAGACTAGAAGAAGGTGATCCCTTCCACCAACCGAATTCACCTCTTGGCGAAGAACCTGATGCACTTACCGGCGAACCTATCCGAAACACCAATTTCAGTCTCATTTCCAGGGTAGCTCGTCATGATTATATTCTACCCACAATTCTAAACCTTATTCATCTACTCGTTCTGACCGAAAATCATCCCAAAATAATGGAAGAAGTCAACGAGCTTCATGCCCGAGTTGTAGTCTTGGAAAATAGGGTGCAAAACGTACCAGCTTCAGCAACATCACCGGCACCAATAGTACCACTAACATCAATACCAGTGCCACCAACAACCCAAGTTTCAACATCACACGCCTAATCATCGTTCTACGAATCGATCTACATCATTTATCTTCATTCTACATGGCGATTATGTAATCTCTAATGTTTTAGAGATTATGTATCATAGTTCTAATCATAATTAAGATGAATTCAATATCACATTGACTCATTAAATGTGAAGACCCGTCCTAATCCATCCGGACGAAGTTCATATCGATTATAAACGATTCACAACAGTTGATTACATCACGAGGTACTTGACCTCTATATGATACATTTTACAAACATTGCATTCGTTTTTGAAAAGACAATCTTTCATTACATCGAAAGTTGACAGGCATGCATAGCATTTCATAATATATCCAACTATAATTGACTTGATAATAATCTTGATGAACTCAACGACTCGAATGCAACGTCTTTTGAAATATGCCATGAATGACTCCAAGTAATATCTATAAAATGAGCAAATGCACAGCGGAAGATTTCTTTCGTACCAGAGAATAAACATGCTTTAAAGTGTCAACCAAAAGGTTGGTGAGTTCATTAGTTTAACTTAAACAATCGTTTCCATCATTTTAATAGACCACAAGATTTCATATTTCCATTTCTCATAAACATACGTCCCATGCATAGAGACAAAAATATCATTCATATGGATTGAAAACCTGGTAACCGACATTCACAATATGCATATAAGAATATCCCCATCATTCCGGGATCCTCCTTCGGACATGATATAAATTTCAAAGTACTAAAGCATCCAGTACTTTGGATGGGGCTTGTTGGGCCTGATAGATCTATCTTTAGGATTCGCGTCAATTAGGGTGTCTGTTCCCTAATTCTTAGATTACCAGACTAAAAAGGGCATATTCGGTTTAATAATCCAGCCATAGAATGTAGTTTCGATTACTTGTGTCTATTTCGTAAAACAGTTATAAAAACTATGCATGTATTCTCAGTCCCAAAAATATAAAGGGTAAAAAGGCAAATGAAACTCACCTAATGTATTTTGTAGTAAAAATACATATGACTATATTGAACAATGCAGGGTTGGCCTCGGATTCACGAACCTATATCATTTATATATATATTAACACATATAATAACAATTAAACAATTTTTATATATTAATATTAATATACTTTATAATTTGTATGTTATTTTAATAAATAATTTAATTATACCTATTTTATATATTTTAGATAATTATATATATAATTATATTAAAAGGTATTTATCTATTATATATAACTTAGTTGATATTTTATAATAATAACATTTTATTTAAATCAATATGTAATATTAATATAGTTAGGATATATGTAAAAATATATATTTTTTTATATAAATATCATTTGTTTATTATAATATTACTAAAACAATAATAATAATAATAATAATAATGATAAAATAATGATAATTCTACTAAAAGATACACTTAATAAAAAATGATAGTTTTAATAATAATACTAACTTTAATAATAATAATAATGAAAATGAAAATGAAAATTTTAAATACTAATGTTACTTTTAATAAAAATGATAATTTTTCTAATAATGATACTCCTAATAATAATAATAGTGATTATATCTCAAATATGAATAATAATACTTATATTAATAATAATGATGTGATAATAATAATAATATCAATAAAAATGATATTACTAGTGGTGATAATAATATTAGTCATAATAATAATCATAATTGTAATTATAATCATGATAACAATAATAAATGATAACTAATAATAATAACAATAATAATAATGGTAATAAAATAGCAAAGCACAACCTTTGAAGACAAGCTTTTAAAAAAACAAAACGTCACTGCCTGGGCTCGAACCCACGACCTCTCATACAGTGAACACACCCATAATCACTTTACTGTTTCTGCTTTTCAATTTCAATTCACGTTTTAATTTTATTTAACCTTTCTTCGTGGGTTAAATAAGCCATAGCAGCCCACTTAGAAATCTAAAATTAATCACAGCCCAATTATTAAAACGGCCCAACTAAGAAATCTAAATCAAGAACCCGATTCAGTAATTGTTTTAGGGGATTAGGTATCTAACACAACAAGATAACAACAGATGGGATCCGAGTTTTATTCCCCATCATTTTCATCGACTTTCTTCCTAATTCCGTATAATAATCATCATCTTCTTTATTTTATTGTTATTGCTACGGCATCTGTTGTTGTAGGTTGATCATGGAGTCTTCGATTATCTAAAAACACTATGAAATTTGGGGTTGTGAAATCGTGTAGTCTGATCGAAATCAAAGAGGACAACCAGAGGTGCAACCATGATCGATCATCTTAATTCTACTCGCTTAGCAGCAATAGTTCTTAGCGGATCATGATGATGATATTCAAAGGTAATGATTCAACTTGATTTAACTAATTTATATGATGGGTTGTGGTATTCGATTGGAAGTTCGGGTTGGATATAAATCGAGCAGTGACGAGTAATTAAAGAAAGAATAAATTGAAGGATTATTTATAGGTAAGTGTCTAACCGTTTTGTTGAAGCTAACAAGATTGAAACAACAGCAATTATTGGAATCATCGAAGAACAGAAAGGTAATTCTTCACAGGTTTAATAATTGACTTTGAGTTTTGTAATCATTCCATGATTGTTAACTTAAATTGAAGTATCAAGAAGCATTGTTGGAGGATTATGAATTTAAAATCTCTGTTTAGTTTGGGCTGGGATAGATCAAAGTACTCTGAGGACCTCAACGAATTGTGTTTTTGAATAAAAGATGAAATCAGTTGAATTTTCTGTGATATAGATATTGATATTCGAATCTGAAAGTTCACTAGGGTTTGATTTCTTTTATTGATCATAGATATTAGCTTTATTTGTTGTAGGAATCTTTAAACAAGAATGTGAGAATCCAAGTTCATGAATGAAAGTGATTATTTGATGAATATACTTGTTTCATGTATTAAAATAGAATTGTGAATCTATTATAATTTCTTTTTCTTTTTTTTTTATTTGAAGAAGCTGAAATCATATGATTTTGTTGCTGTGAACTTATGAGATGAATTTGAATTGTGTTTTGAAATATTGAGCAGGTGGTGGTTGGTGGTTGTTTGACTGAATAGGAACAGAAGATCGAATTTGATGGATGAATTATTGGTGAGGTGGGTTCGAACAGAAAAATATGGCAAGGTTCTTGTAGGTTTGTGATGGTGGTGGTTTGATGTCTAGAAAAGAAAACAGAAAAGTTTGGATAACACATGAAAGTTTAGGTGATGTGATTGATGGTGTTGAGTCAATTTTGTAGATGGTGAGACGGGGTGTTTGATGGGTTCGATGACAGAAACTTCACAGCAGTAATTTACGAAGAAAAATGGTGCTTAGGATGTGGTTTGCTGTGGTGTTTTAAGATGTGTGATAGTTTATCTAATTTTTCTCTCCTCTATTTGCTATATATATTTAGATATATAAAGATATAGTAAGTAGTATATAATGTAGAGAATAGTGGATAGATAGATGTTGATGGCTAGATGGAATTTGGTTGTATTAGCTGATTCTCTTACGACATATAATCAGATTTGAGACAAGATTATCAATTTAAAATAGTTGATAGTTATATTTAACAACCTTGTATGATATATATGATTGTTTACATATAATATGCATCAAACTGTAATTCTATCTTCATATGTATCTGTATTTTTATTTATATATGTATAACCGTATTTATACATGCCTATTTATACATAACATTACATAATTCATAATTTTGGTAAATATACTAATACTAATAATAATAATAATAATAATAATAATAAAAATACTAATATTAGAAATGATAATATCAATAATACTAATAGATATAACAATTTGAATGTAATAAATTTCAATATTATCCTTTTTAATAATATTAATAATACTGATATTGATATTACTAATGAATGTAACAGTATTATAATAACTATAACTAAACTTGTACTTACATTTAATATTACAATTTTATTAATTTTGTAATATCTAATAATTATATCTTATATTATATGAATATATCTATTGAATGTTTAACATTTATATATATACATATTTAGTTACAAACAATTGTTCGTGAATCGTCGGGACTAGTCAAAAGTCAAATGGATTCATAAAATAGTTCCAACATTTTGAGACTCGGTTTAATAGACTTTGCTTATCATATCTAAATCATATAAAGATTAAGTTTAAATTTGGTCGAAAATTTCCGGGTCGTCACATTAAATCCATGATTACATCTGAAGAAAATATATATGTATATATGTTTTCATAAAGATTGTAATTAAAAATTCTTTTGTACAAACTGTTAATGATGAAAATATTTTAACGGGTAGGTAATACCCTGTAACACCCCGTTTTTCCCCGTATATGATTTATAGGTGAATTGGGTATGTACGATAGGCGTATGAAGGGTTCGGGACATTTTCTAGTGTTAAGTTTTGTGTGAGGAGAAAATGACTCAGATCGTGCTTTGTGTCGCGGCGCGACAAAGGAGGCCGCGGCGCGGCAATGGACTGAAATTGAGATTAGAAGTGGGACAAAAAATGATCCCAGACCTAGTTATAGGTCGCGGCGCGACGATTAAGGCCGCGCTGGGCAAACTGGTGCCGGATTTTTGTAATATTAAATGAGAAGCAAGGGCATTTTGGTCTTTTTACGTTTGAGCCAGATTTGAGGCTTTAACCTCATCTACTCATTCATTTTCTTTATTTTCTTTTTTCTTTTCTTTCCTATTTTCCTCTCAAAACTTAAAATCCTCAAGTGATTCAAGTGGGATTTTGGAAAGGAAGAAGCGGGTTTTGATCTTTGGCGTAGTTGACAAGTTTGTTCTCCTCGTTCTTGGCTACACGGTGATGCTAGTGGTAAGCTCTAACTCCGAATTTCATTTTCGTGTTCATCATTCAAATTTGGGGCTTTTGATTGTATGATTCATAGGTGAAACCCATTTAGTTGTTAATTGGAAATTAACACCAAGATTCGGGTTTATAGGTGTTAAAGGCGGGTTTTGGTTTGGTGTGGAACTCTATGCTTGTAAGAGTTGTAAATGGTGTAAAATCACTAGTATTAGTGATTATTGAGATTTTGGGGACATTTAGGGTTCTTGGAGTTGACTAATTTTGACTAGAGCCAAAATTAGGGTTTGGTGATGATTTTGACCCGATTGTTGATTTAATAAGGTTTATAAACTTAAAATGGATTAAGTTGAAGTATAAAACCGAGTTAAACATGTTTTGGTGTCAAAACTTGTAAATGGTGAGATTTTGACCTTATGGGTCAAAATTAGGGTTTATGGGTGATTTTGAGAACGTTAAGTGTTTAACACTCTTGTTCGGGTTTAATTGGCATATTAGAATCATTATCACTTGTGTTAGTAATTATTGGTTAGTTTGCGCGCGGTTTGTACTTGGAGGTGCATTTGGGTCAAATTTGCACTAAGTGTCAAATTGGGTTGGTTTGTAAATCCAATCTAAGTGTGTTATTGAATTTGTGATAATGGAATAGGTACTTTCCATTGATGAGTTGCGGATAACTTGGAAGCATTCTTCAAGGCGACAAGGTGAGTGTTAATATTCTATATGCATATGTATGTGTAGGATGGGTGCGTGTCGGGTGAAGTGAACCTCGGCTATAGAGCTCACTTCACATATAGGTAGATTTGATGGACTTTTGTATGAGTCCAACTGGCACGGTTGTGCATTTTGGTTGACCACCTTTGGCGAGGTACATGTTGTGTGCACGTTATCACGCGTGGTTGCGATTTGGATGTTATAACCCCAATGGCGAAGGGTTGATATTGTGGTGATGTGGATAACCCAGATGTGGTGGATTTTATAATCCCGTGACCGTGGGTTTGAGTTGGAGAAGTGGATCTCGTGTAGTTCGGATTCACGATGACGCGTGTAGTTCGGTCATCTTATTGGAAATTAATCTCGTATAGTTCGGATTCATGGTGACTCGTGTAGTTCGGTCATCTTATTGAGGTAGTAATCTCGTATGGTTTCGGATTACTAAGGCTCGTGTAGTTCGGCCAACCTCGATGTTGTGAAGATAGTACTCTCGTGTGGTTTCAGATTTCTAAGGCTCGTGTAGTTCGGCCAATCTTCATTGTGGCGTTTGGTATTCGGTAATGGGTTAAGGGGTTAACCTTATTCGTTTTATATTGTTATTTATATTAATGTAATGTTATGTTGTAGCTAACCCTCCGGGTGTAGCTTATTGGCATTGTTCACATCGTCGTTGGTGAACTTATACTTTGTGGATATCTTTAGCTTGTTGCTTAGAGATCGTATGGTATGCTTAGTATAGTTGCCTTATACATAGATGCTTCGGTATGCGGTATTTGATATTTGTGTGGCGTGTCCATTTTATACATATATATGTATGTAGTATATTATCATTCAGTAAGCATTAGCTTACCCTCTCGTTGTTGATATTTTTATAGGTTCGCAGTCTTGGCGGCTCGGGTAAGCTTGGGGTTTAGAGATTTTAGCTAGGTTGCTAAGAAGATCTTGCTTTTGTATTCGATTAGGATTTGGGTAGCGTAGTCCCAAATCACCATGCTCGGTTTTGGTTGGAAACTAAACTAGTCGGGTCGTGTATGTCCGTTTGGACAATTAATCAATGTATTAAATGTTTTAAGGTTTATTAAACCTCTTATTGTATTAAAGATGTTTAAGGAAACACAATTGGGACCTAAAGTATTATTTAACGCGTATTAAAAGGAAAAATTTTTATGGGCCGGTTTTAATACGGGTTGGGTTGTTTCAAGTGGTATCAGAGCATGGTCTAAGGGATTTAGGTGACTTGAGATAGGTGCCTAGACTTAGACTTTTGTGTGTGCTAATTGTTGCGGGACTTGTTGGTGAACGGGTCGGAACGGGTTATAGTTAGTGCCTTGTTTGTAGGTGGACTAACTAGGATTTTTGGCTTGTGTTGTGATGCTATTCCCTTACGTGTGTTTATATCGCGTGGAATTGTCGTTGTGTTGGTTATATCATCGAGCGAGGCGGTCGTTGTACTAACGAGTTGAGACGACGTGTCTGCGTAATAAGGACTTGCAAACCTTATTTCGGGTGTAAATCGTATCTAACAAGTGATGTACGACCAGTGTTGAGCAATATGGGGCGGTGTTATGCGTGTTGTTTTATACGTTCGTGATCTAATCGATTTGTATTCCTTAGAATGGCGACGGGAAACGGGATAGAGATGAACGATTTGGAGTTTAATGCTAGAGTTGCAGCCGCTGTTGCGGAGCAAGTGGGTGCGTTACGTGAAGAAATGGATAGGAAGTATTCCGAATTTCGGGGAAATAGTGAAATGGAGCATTGTCTTAAGAGCTTCATGAGGACTAAACCCCCGATGTACGACGGAAAACCGGATCCTTTGGTGAGCACAACTTGGATCTCGGATGTCGAAGGGTGTTTTCGTACTATTGAATGCCCTCCTGAGAAGAGGACAAGACTCGCTACTAGTTTATTGCGGGGTAGGGCAAAGGATTGGTTGGATGGTAAGATTGTTCTTGTCGGTGGTGAACCGTTTATGGCGTTATCGTGGGATGGGTTTAAGAAGGAATTCTTCGAGGAGTTCCGGACTTCAGCCGATTTTTCGGAAATGCGTAATGAGTTGTGAAATTTGCAACAGGGTTCTATGGATTTGAATACTCTCAAGACGACCTTTATGGCGAAGGCTCATTTTTTCCCGGAGTATTTGGGGAATGATAATTTGTTGATGCAAGATTTCTATCGAACCTTGAATGATGACTTGAAGAATAAGATTAGCCGGGGTCACGCGAAATTGTTTGCGGAATTATTCGCCGTGGTTAGAGTTTTCGAGTCGTATACGCGATCAAAGATTGGTGAACCTTCAAGTGAGAGAAGGGTTGTTTCGTATGGTGCTCCGAGTAAGAGGACTAAGGGTCCGAGTGTGAGCACGGGTGGTACGCGGACGGGTATACCGGATTCTAGTGCATCTAGATGTTACAATTTTGGAATGAGGGGTCACAAGTCTTGGGAATGTTCGGTACCAAAGGGTGATGGTATGGTGTGTTTCAATTGCCAAGAAGAAGGACATCGTAAGTCGGAATGTCCCAAGTTAGCGAGGACGGGTGTGGCAAGGAGACGTGAAGGTACGTTTCATTTTAATAAATATGCCCTTTGATTATTTATTAAGTGTCGTTTGAATTTGAGTTGATTAAATGCCTTGTGTTGTTCATATTGTTGTTATGGGTGACATTCCTAATGGAAGTACCCAATGGTGACGTTGATTGTCGGGCGAAGGGCGTAAGACTTGGTGTCACCAAGCATTCCTTAGTATCTGGGAAATGTTTCTACCAAGCCATGGAAATGGGTTTTGGTGTTCGATTGTTAAGCGCGTGTTCGCTTTTGTGTGGAGGTCGATGAACCGTGAGGTTCGATGAGTGGCTGAAAACCTTGAGATCGAGTGTTTTGAATCTCGATGTATGTTGGTAATGGAGTATATAAGACGCGACATTAGGTGCCTCTTTTATACCTACTAGCGTGGTGTTCGACTCCGATTGTGTTGTTGTTACATTGTACTTAGGGTACCGGAGTGAAACCCTTAGGTACATGAGTGACTAGGAGGAAATTGACAAACTAGAGCAATTGGATGATTGCGAGGGTGTGGTTTGTGTAATCAGGGTACACTTTTTGTTCGAAGTGTTTAAGGATTGATTGAAATCCTTCGTGTGCTCAAGGTTGGAGCAAGATGTGGAAATGGGTTGTGTGAACCCGAATGTTTGTAAAGTCTACCTTTGGTAGCATTGTACGGTTGTACGAGTTGTGGATATGGAATGTAGTTCCAAGTGGGGGAGTTACACTCCCGCCCGAGGAAGTTTTAGTGTGAGATTTCGGATGATGCTTTTGGTAGATCCGGAAAATGTTGGCTAGACCTGGTTTTGGTCAATTTGTGGTAGATTATAATTTTGGATAAATTGTACTTATGGTTTGGATTTGAATTATCACCGAGGTGGTAATGTGGTAAATCTCGTTGAGAGATAATGGACGTGTTTGGTGAGCAAGGTGAAATCCTTCGGTTAAGGGAGGTGTGTGTCGGATTCTCTTCTAGAGAATTATCATTTTGTGCCTATGTTTGATATAGGTGGTTCTTGCTCGAGTGTGTGAATGGTTAGTGGTATCCGTTAGGATTCACTATGGCGTATCAGAGCGCGATGTTACGCTACTCGTCGTTCGAGGCCAAAAGGGCGTTGATTGATGAAGCATGACTTTCGGAGTCCGATGACTTCATCATGGTATTGGTGATTGATGAAGCATGACCTTTAGGGTCTGCTGACTTCATCATGGGAGTATGCGATTGGTAGAGCATGATCTTCGGGTCCGCTGACTTCATCATGAGCGAGGTGTTATATTGAAAGGACCCGTTCATATACATTATAAACGATTCACAATAGTTGATTACATCGCGAGGTATTTGACCTCTATATGATACGTTTTACAAACATTGCATTCGTTTTTAAAAGACAAACTTTCTTTACATCAAAAATTGACGGCATGCATACCATTTCATATTACATCCAACTATAATTGACTTAATATTAATCTTGATGAACTCAACGACTCGAATGCAACGTCTTTCAAAGTATGTCTTGAATGACTCCAAGTAATATCCTGTAAATGAGCTAATGCACAGCGGAAGAATTCTTTAACACCTGAGAATAAACATGCTTTAAAGTGTCAACCAAAAGGTTGGTGAGTTCATTAGTTTATCATAATCCATCATTTCCGTAATAGTAATAGACCACAAGATTTCAGTTTCTATAAATATCCGTACACTCGCAAGTGTATAAAAGTATTCTATAAGTTGTAGGCATCCGGTAACAAGCTTTAACGTTCATGTTTTACCCTCTGAAGTACACCAGATCAGGTGTGTTTAAAATAACCTCGAAGTACTAAAGCATCCCATTGTCAGGATGGGGTTTGTCAGACCCAATAGATCTATCTTTAGGATTCGCGCCTACCGTACATAGACAAGTAGTTTAATGTTACCAAGCTAAGGGTATATTTCTGGTTTAAACCCACATAGAATTAGTTTTAGTACTTGTGCCTATTTCGTAAAACATTTATAAATCAGCGCATGTATTCTCAGCCCAAAATATATATATAAAAAGGGAGCAAATGAAACTCACAATACTGTATTTCGTAGCAATTATGTATATGACGGCACTGAACAAGTGCAGTGTTTGTCTCGAATTCACGAACCTATATTAAGTATATATATTTATATGTTGGTCAATATCTGTCTAACAATTTAGGTCAAGTCGTAGTGTATCACAATCCTAATGCTCGAGACCGACATGCAAAAGTCAACAAAAGTCAACTTGACCCAAAATGACTTCCAAAATCTATACATGTTTATTATATAACTTATATATAGTAGTTTTATATATTTAAATATATTTATCAGATCTTATTATACTAAATAATACAAGTCATTTATTAATAAATAAAAATTTATATTAAAATTCATATATGATAAAAATATACTTTTATATATCTCAAATAATAAAATTTATAAAATTCACTTAATATCATAAAAATATAGTGGTATGTATTATTAATGTAATTACATTACGTGAGGTAAAAATATCTTTGTACGCATATTTATTTGATAAAATAATATTGATAATAATAATAATGATAAAAATAATAAAATGATAGTTTCAATAAAAATATTAATTTTTAGTAATAAAGATAATTTTAGTAATAACATCAACTGATAACAGTTATAATAATCGTTTTAATAATAATAGTAAAATTAATGATAATTCAGTTAACCATATCTTTTAATCCGTTCATCGAAACCACACGATTTCTAAATGAAAAGTTATTAATTTTTTCTTCAGATTTTCAACGACATGCATATCATATAACTTATATTAGTAGCATATGTATCAAATTCGTGATTTATCATAAACTATTTAACGACGAAACTAAGCATACAAACATGCATAATCATATATACTCGAGCACTAGTCAGGGATACACTATTAATATATAAAAGATAAGATATGAATGCTCACGTATCAATTTTGTGATTAAATATTGCAGGAAAGTACGTAGACGCAACGAAAATGATAAACGTTAGGTTGACCTCACGAGCAATACCCTCGATCAATACCCATAACCTTCATAGCTATAACTCATAATTTCCTTAGCTCTATCCCATTTGAAAACTTATTTTGAAATCGTCTGAATATAACTCCGTCGTAGTATTTTATGTATACTAATAATATCTTGAAATAATACTAAGTAAATATATATATATATATATATATATATATATATATATATATATATATATATATATATATATATATATATATATATATATATACATATATGTAATTCGATTGATAGAGTTTAGAGAAAAATATTTTCAAGTTTCTATGAAATAATGAAACCTATTGAATTCTATTTATAATAGATTTTTGAATTATTAAAGTGAATTATTAAAGTATGAATTATTAAAGTGAATTATTAAAGTATGAATTATTAAAGTGAATTATTAAAGTATGAATTATTAAAGTGAATTATTAAAGTATAAATTATTAAAGTGAATTATTAAAGTATGAATTATTAAAGTGAATTATTAAAGTATGAATTATTAAAGTGAATTATTAAAGTGAATTATTAAAGTATGAATTATTAAAGTAAAAGTAAAGGTAAAGTTAAAGTATAGTAAAAGTATAAAACTATGTACGTATAATACGCGTATAAAAATATATATAATATTAATTTAAATCGTTATATATATATATATATATATATATATATATATATATATATATATATATATATATATATATATATATATATATATATATATATATATATATATATATATATATATATATATATATATATATATATATATATATATATATATATATTTAATAAAATGAAATATAAATATCGTTATCTTTATCATACTGGTTAAGTAATGAGTTGTCAAAAAAAATAGATTTCTTAAATCACAGTGGACCTCATAACATAGGCCCGTAATCATATCATAATGTATCTGATAATTCAATCATTTGATATTATCTCTTAATTATGTCGATAAATATATCGAAACAAATATGTTTATGTAAAGTATCATATATCTAATACTTTGTTAATGTTTTCAGTTAATATTATATATTATATATACATATCTATATACACATAATTGTTCGTGAATCGTCGAACACGGTCAAATGGTAATTGATTACATGAATATAGTTCCAAACTTTTTGAGATTCAACATTACAAATTCTGCTTATCGTGTCAGAAACATATAAAGGTTAAGTTTAAATTTGGTCAGAAATTTTCGGGTCGTCACAGTACCTACCCGTTAAAGAAATTTCGTCCCGAAATTTGATCGAGGTCGTCATGGCTAACTATAAAAATGTTTTCATGATGAATATGAGTTGATAAATAGAGTTTTATCATCATTGAGTAATATAGATAAAACAATTTAATTATGCGAAGAGTATAAGTGAAGCTATCGCAAGAGAGTGAAATGAGTAAACGTATATTCGTTTTAACCGATGACGTAGTTATGATTGATTTCCGAAATTCATGGGATTTAAAGAAAATCTTTGCAATAAGATTTGGTTCTTCGGCAATTAAGGAAATCATGATCTTCTTTGATTAAATGCGATAATCTGTCTCGATTTCTCTGTCTGATATTTTACTATAATTCCACCCCCTTCATTTCTTTATTTCCACAGCTCACACCTTCTAGTCTTTCTCCCCAATTCATACTTTAAAGCATTCGTTAATATGCTTCATCCAGTATTGATTCTTGATATACTTTTAACTTTCATATCTGTCATTCTTCTTTTTCATCTACCACCGGAGGAAGTTATTTTCTTCTACCATTACCTTGGGGTTATTGTGTTTTTCATTCTCCCGTGTCTTTATATTGCTATACGCATTTATATACACGGTTTGTAATTTCGGGGTTGTTATCGGGCTTTATATTCTCCATTATATTTCGGAGCTTCATGCTTTCGTTTTCTCTTTCCGATCTTAAGTCAAGCGGATAATAGTCCAGAATTCATAGATATGAATTTTTGGATGAACATAGTTAATGTTCCAAGAAGAAAATCGTAATGGCACGATCTTGATTTGGCAAATTACCAGAATATCCGAAAATATAGAGCTATCAAGATATGTTTGAAAATTGGGTAGAATGTAAGAGTCGTGTAAACAGTACATGATGACGGTATGTTCTGTGAATCATCACGTTCCATTAGAAACTCAGCATGACTTACTGTAATATAATCACGTTGATCAAGTGTCATTATATTATACTAACTCATGCTTCAGTTCCCAACACTACTTCAAAAACATTCCTATTTTAAATTCAAATTTTTTTTTTAAATTTAGAAACTAACACAGTTTCTTTTTATGTTGTAACGCAGATATTGCGAAGAGATAAAAGATATCAGATAAGAATAGTTGTGAAATATCTTCAGGAATATCGAATATATTATAATAAAAGATACGATAATATGGATGATGAAGAAGATTTGTCTGTGAAGGTTTAGAATAAGAAGTAAAGTGTTTTCTAACGATTTCAGTAGACACTGAATCATTTGGATCCTTTGAAGGCAGGTTTAGTCTTTGTGATTTGTCCACAGCCTCCTTCATGGTCTGCTCAATCCGTTTTCTAGTTTCAAACCTTCTCTTTTTCTCAGCTTTACCACCATACTATTCTTTATCATCAAACTTTTGACTGTTAAAGTCGTTTACAGTTTTTGCTGCTTCATCAGCATTTTTCCAATTTCGGAGAACTAGTTCATAGTTTGGGATGTTTTTCATAAAATTCACATTCGTAGTATGTAAGTCTAGGAGATAGACGTTATATGTATAACTTTTGACGTAAAATTGTCGCGAAATTCAAAATACTGATTGCTAATTCCCAGTAGTTGGTGTGACAATTATTGTTACAGGATGTAGGTGAGTACATGATGGGGTTTTAATGAATAAGTATAGTGGCTTTTCGGAGAGGCTTAAGTCGAAGGTTAATGAAGTTGTTGATAAGTTTACTGCTAATGTGGCGAGATATGAAAGGTTCCCCGGTAACAATGATGAAGGGGTAATTGATATAATAAGGTTTATTCGTATAAACAAATGAAGGTGATTTGCTGGAGCTGTGACAAAACTGTCTATTTTGGAAAGAGATTGAAAAATTATATTTGGTAATAAATATCAAAGGATCTGACACGGATACGTGTTAAACTATAACTTTGGTTTCGAGAGCTTTTCAGATGCATGACAGTGGGTAATATGTGGTTGGATCATCATCTCGCATGTCTTTAGGAATTTCGAAGTGTTTGAACACATATTGTAATTGTTAATATACATATGATGTTCTAAGATTTTGAATGATACAAATATTTTTGTGAGTTCCATGAATAGAAATGAGGTTCTAGGACAGTTTTGAAGTCAAAGTATAGTTTTGAAAGATGTAAGAATCTAAGAGTGATGATTTCGGTTATATCTTGAATCGAATTTTGAGATTTCAAAATCAGAATATGTAATTAGATTTTGAATGAGTATGGTTGTTTTGATTTCTATAAAAGAATGTATATTGTTGTGAAATTAGGGAGTATAATGGATGATTTGCTGAATCAGGTTCGAAGAATGTAACATATTAATTGTGAATTTATATATCTCTCTGGTATTACCTACCCATTAAAAAAAAATTCACAATTAATATTTTGTACAAAAGAATTTTATTACAGTCTTTATGGAAATATATATGTGTATATTTCTTCAGATGTAATATTGATTTAATGAGTTAATATTAAATTAAACTCATTTGATTTATAGTTAAGGCTAGGATAGATAATTTCTAAACTTTAGAAATTACATAATCGCCGTAGAATGTTTCTCCAATGAAGTTATGAATCAATACTTCATCGTTGTGGTATTCCTTGGTATCTACATGGCGTATGACGTCGATGCTCGTGGGACAGATTGTGAAGTTGAGGTTTGCGATGCGGTTGTTGTTGGTGGTGGTAATGGTACTGTTGATGTTGTTGATGGTGGTACTGGTTATACTGCTGGTGCTACTGCTGGTGTTTGTAACCTTTGCACCATATTCTCCAAAGCCACTACCCGAGCGTGAAGCTCGTTGACTTCTTCTATTACACTGGGGTGATTGTCGGTTCGGACGAGCGGATAAATAAGATCTAGAATTTGGTGTAGTATATAATCAAGACGAGATACTCTGGAAATGAGAGAGAAAATGGTGTTTCGGACAGGTTCGCCGGAAAGTGCTTCAGGTTCATTACCAAGAGGGCAATGTGGTGGATGAAAGGGATCGCCTTCTTCTTGTCTCCAATGGTTAAGTAGATTACGAACCCATCCCCAATTCATCCAGAATAGATGATGGCTAATTGGTTGATCCATTCCGGTCACGCTGCTTTCGGAGCTCATGTGGAAATCCATATCGGCATAGCTGTCGGAATTCGATGAACTCAAACTGGTTGAGGGATCCATCTTGTATGATCAGGGAAAGAATTTTTTTGGTATGAAATAGATTGTAGAATTTAGATTTGGTATTCTTCAATATATAATTTACATATGTATATATAATACCAAAATCCCATAAATTACGGAGGAATCTTTGAAAGATGTCAGTCAAAGTTCACAGTAACAGATATGCTAAGATAAGAATTCGTCTATACACTATTATGCAATAAATGTAGGAAAACGCGTCTAGACTTAAGAATGATAAGCAGGTAATTTCCTAAGGATGGTAAGTAGATGATTTCCGACTAAAAATGATAAGCAAAACTTTTGACATGTAGACACGGTCGAAGTCCAGACTCACTAATGCATCTTAACAACTATTAGTTAGACACACTAATGCAAGACCTGGTTCGCTAAGACCACCGCTCTGATACCAACTGAAAGGACCCATTCATATACATTATAAACGATTCACAATAGTTGATTAGATCGCGAGGTATTTGACCTCTATATGATACGTTTTACAAACATTGCATTCGTTTTTAAAAGACAAACTTTCTTTACATTAAAAATTGAAGGCATGCATACCATTTCATATTACATCTAACTATAATTGACTTAATATTAATCTTGATGAACTCAATGACTCGAATGCAACGTCTTTCAAAGTATGTCTTGAATGACTCCAAGTAATATCCTTTAAATGAGCTAATGCACAGCGGAAGAATTCTTTAATACCTGAGAATAAACATGCTTTAAAGTGTCAACCAAAAGGTTGGTGAGTTCATTAGTTTATCATAATCCATCATTTCCGTAATAGTAATAGACCACAAGATTTCAGTTTCTATAAATATCCGTACACTCACAAGTGTATAAAAGTATTCTATAAGTTGTAGGCACCCGGTAACAAGCTTTAATGTTCATGTTTTACCCTCTGAAGTACACCAGATCAGGTGTGTTTAAAATAACCTCGAAGTACTAAAGCATCCCATAGTTAGGATGGGGTTTGTCAGACCCAATAGATCTATCTTTAGGATTCACGCCTACCGTACATAGACAAGTAGTTTAATGTTACCAAGCTAAGGGTATATTTCTGGTTTAAACCCACATAGAATTAGTTTTAGTACTTGTGCCTATTTCGTAAAACATTTATAAATCAACGCATGTATTCTCAGCCCAAAAATATATATAAAAAGGGAGCAAATGAAACTCACAATACTGTATTTCGTAGCAATTATGTATATGACAGCACTGAACAAGTGCAGTGTTTGTCTTGGATTCACGAACCTATATTAAGTATATATATTTATATGTTGGTCAATATCTGTCTAACAATTTAGGTCAAGTCGTAGTGTATCACAATCCTAATGATCGAGACCGACATGCAAAGGTCAACAAAAGTCAACTTGACCCAAAATTGAAGGTATTTCGTATGCCCGAGAGACATATTAAATTAATGTGGCTAATGTGTTATGATCCAAGTCGGGTCATACCCAATAACAAGCTTGCCGACACCTTAATCGTATTTAATCTTAATGAATGGATCATTAAATAAATACGCGACACTTGGATTTTAGAAAATCAGTTTTTCAAAATGTTATCACTTGAGATAAATTATTTGGATAATTTATACATAATTGTTTATAAGTTTAAATGATTATATTGTGTTATATTTTATAAAAGGGTTTATAAAATATAAAAGTAACATAAAAATATATACATGTTTTATATATATATCTAGTTTATATATATGTATAAATACATTGTTATATATAATATAGATAGTGCAGAATTTATGACTCCAAGACTCACAAGCATGCCTTGTTAATGTTTACTTTTAATAACACACAAGTGCCAAGGTGCATGCTAATGTATTAACCAAGGCCTTGACTCAAGAGAGAGTGAATAACACACATAAAAGAGGCTTCAAAATTCTGGTTCTGCAGTCCATATTGCCGAACTGTTTTGAACTCAAAGGGGGTTCCTTTGCTTGCTATTTTATCACATTCAAGTGTTCTAAATCCTAACTAAATACAAAGGGTGTGTTGGTGATCAAAGCTTGTGGGTATAGCACACTTGAGGCTTCAAGTTAGAAGCTTTCTCAAGTCATCATCTTCATCAACTTCCTGCTCATTTTGGAGCAGCTGCTGTTCGGTTTTGGAAGCCAAATAAAGTGTCCTTGAAGCTTGGTTTATTAGCTCATTAAGGTTCTAAGGTGTAACCAAGTTAAAGGGTAGTGTTGGTGCATTATTTCTTCATCATTTCCTCTTCATTTCAGCACTCAAACTTTGTTTTGAGGAGGTATAAATCACTCCCTTCCTTTTAATTTGTAAGCATTATTTCACAATTTGATCCTATTGGGATTTAGCTTTAATTGGCTTAAAGTTCAACAAGTAAAATTTGATAATTACACGCTTCCGTTTATTAAGATTCTTAAAAGGTTTTAAGACTTCTCAAACTTGTTAAATCCCTACAATGGTATCTAGAGCCGAAGTTGTTGAAATATGCTTCGAATTGTTGCTTTAAAACACATCAACTTTGCATTCTAAGTACATGCATGAAAGAAGAATGCAAAAAATTCATGGGTTTGGGTGGGTTACTCAAAATGGCCGAAAGTTTTGAAGTCCAAAAATGGGTTTTGGACTCTCTCTTTTGGTCATACTTGGTTGCATGTTAAAGTTCACAATCTATGCCTTGACCTTGTGTTTGGTTGAATGTTTGAATGATTTGTATGATTCATTTGGTATGTAATTATTAATCATTCATATGGTTGTAATATTTATTCATTTGGCATGTAATAGTTCATTCATAAGGCTATGTAATTTTATTTTATATTTGGTATGTAAAATAGATTAGGTTGTATTTTCATTTTCTAGAAAAAATGTATTAGGATACATATTTTGTAAGATGAAGATACAAGATGATGAATGAAGACTTGAAGAACACAAGTAGCATTTGGATGCAAGGTTAAGTGGGAGATTTTGAAATCTCATACTTAGTGTTATTACCCCTTAACCCGGTGACATTTGTTTTCGGCTAAACAAATGTCCACCAAAATGGCTAGATTGTGAACATACTTGTTTTGCATGTGTGGTTGTTTGTTTGTTTATTGTATTGTATGTTTGGTTGATACAATTAATCACAAGATAACAACAAGCAAGACGACAATTTAATTGGTTAAATTAGACGTATTAATAACATGCAAGACGACAATTTAATTGGTTAAATTAAAAGCAACTAAAGACCTAAATAAATGGTTATTAAGAACAAGAAAAGGATCACATATATATAAAATGGTTTATATCAAGTAATTGGCAAATTACAAGACTTGAAAATGGATTTCAAATGAACCATACACTAAATGCATGTTGGTGTATGGCATAAATGTTTTCTTAAACTAGAATTAACGAAAACTTAAAATCCCTTAATCGACAAGGTAAACAAGTTTAACGCCATCCTTTTGTGGGACACTTAAACATAGTAGGGAACTCATAATGGGATAAAGGTCACCTAACCGTTATGAGCTAACTAATATGGTTAAGGTAAAATTGCATGCTTGTGGGATAAAGGTCACCTAACCACTTGTATGTTAATTTTACATGTTTACACAAGTAGGACGACTTGATTTGGGAATCATGAACTTAGGGTCACCGAAGCATGAGGAACAAATAGGCATTGATGGGATAAATATGCCATGCAAAAGGATTGCATGATCCCATAATATAGAAGTTGCAAAAGGATTGCAATTGTCATATAAATGACTACCTAGCTAAATCAAATAACGGGATAAAGGTCACCTAACCGAAATTTGAGTTACCATTGGATTCTAATATTTAATATAACAATTATATATAAAAGGGTATTATTTATTAAGTTTAAAATCGATACTTAAATGAACTTTGTTAATTTTGTAGATGGCCGCAAATAACAACAACATGCAAAATGCACCACTTAACCTAAACAACCTATCATTAAGGTCTCTCCTCGAGAAAGACAAACTCAACCATACGAAATTTATGGATTGGTTCCGTAATCTTAGAATTGTCCTCAAACTTGAGGATAAGGCGTATGTGTTGGAAGACCCCATTCCCGATCAACCCGACGAGGATGATACGGAAGGCATGGCTTATTGGGATAAGTATTGCGCCAATTCGGTGCAAGTCGCTTGCCTAATGCTTGAGACTATGATACCCGAACTCCAAAAGGATTTCGAACATCATAGTGCATATGACATGATTACGCAATTGAAGGAGATGTTCCTTCAACAAGCACGTGTCGAGCGCTTCGAAACGGTTCGAGCGTTACATGCATGTCGTATGGAAGACACCCAATCCGTATCCTCTTATGTCCTCAAAATGAAAAGCCTCATTGATCGCGCAAACCGTCTTAACCTCAACATTTCCAATGAGCTAGCCACCGATCTTATCCTAAACTCCTTGTCAAAGAGGTTTGACCAATTTGTAATTAATTACAATATGAATGGGATGGATAAGACCATCGGTGAGCTTCATGGCATGTTAAGGACGGCCGAAACAAGCATGGGTAAAAGGGCTTCACCCGTGCTAATGATCAATGATGGCGGGTCAAAAGGTAACAACACCTCTAAGCCTAAGGTGGCTAAGAGAAAAGGACCCGCCCATCAAGGCAAGGGAAAGGGGAGGATGGTTACCCCAACCAAAAACAAGAACAAGAAGCAAAAAGTTGCCGGACAAGCAAACCCCAAGGAAGACCCGTGCTTCGGTTGCGGTGAAATGGGTCACTGGAAACGAAACTGCCCGGTCTACCTTAAGGAGTTGAAGGAAAAGAGGGATGCGGGGCAAACCTCAGGTAACATATATATGGTATATATAGAGCTTAGTATTACTTCTTCTAATACATGGGTATTAGACACTGGATGTGGAACTCACATTTGCAATTCTTTGCAGGGGTTCAAAAGAAGTAGCAAGCAAACGGGAACATCAAGTCTCTTTATGGGTAATGGAGCCAAAGTGCAAGTGAAGGCTCAAGGAGACTTTGTATTAAAACTTCCAAGTGGTTTGGAACTTATTTTGAACAATGTTTTGTATGCACCGGATTTATGTCGAAACATTATTTCAGTTTCCCGTTTAAAACAATGTGGTTTTTATCTTAATTTTGTTAATGATGATATCCACGTTTATTTAGATAATGTATTTTATTTTAAGGCTTCGCCTTCAAATGGAATTTATGAATTGGTTCATGATGACACATCATCTAGTAGCTCAATATACCATACTAGCACCAAGAAACTCAAAAGGGATTTGAGTGATTCCTACTTATGGCATTGTCGCCTTGGTCACATAAACAAGAATCGAATGCATACACTCCAAAAGAATGGTCTTTTGAAATCAAATGAACTAGACTCATTTGATGTATGTGTATCTTGTTTACAAGGCAAAATGACTAAAGCACCTTTCAAAGGGACCTACGAAAGGGCTAAGGACTTATTGGGATTAATACATTCGGATGTATGTGGACCCTTTAAGCCCATAGCTAGGAATGGTGAAAGATACTTCGTTACTTTCATTGATGACTTCAGTCGTTTCGGATATGTCTACTTGTTAAGACATAAGGACGAAACTTTTGAAGCATTCAAAGAGTATCAAAACGAAGTACAAAATCAACTCAATAAGACAATTAAGGTACTTCGAACCGATAGAGGAGGTGAAAACCTAAGCGATGCCTTCCAAGATCATCTTAGAAGTTGTGGGATTATCTCGCAACTTACTCCACCCGGGACACCACAGCTTAATGGTGTGTCCGAAAGGAGGAACCGAACCCTAATGGATATGGTTCGATCTATGATGGCTAGAAGCTCGTTACCTCTATCATTCTGGGGTTATTGTCTATGCTCAGCGGCTCGTATTTTAAATATGGCCCCAACCAAGAAAGTGGAACGAACACCTCATGAGATGTGGTTTGGAAAACCTCCATCTCTATCATACTTAAAGGTATGGGGATGTGAAGCTTACCCTAAGCGTTACGTCCCTAATAAGTTGAATGCTCGATCCACGAAGTGTATCTTCATAGGATATCCCAAGGATGATATGGGATACTATTTCTATGATCCTTCCGAGCAGAATGTATTTGTTGCCCGGAAGGCTGAATTCCTTGAAACTGAGTTCCTAATGGAAGGCAAAAGTGAAAGGAAGATAGATCTTGAAGAGGTTCAAGATCAAGTAGATGATACACAATTGGCTGACACTAGCACTCAACATGAAAATGTTGAGAGTGATCAGATGGATGATCAAAATACACAAGACGTTCGCAGATCTAGTAGGATTAGTAATCCTCCTGAGAGATATGGGTTTCTCATGGATGGTTGCTATGTGGTTGATTTGGATGAACCAATAAACTACCAAGATGCTTTATCAAGGATTGATAAAGATAAATGGCAGGAAGCCATGAACGCTGAGATGCAATCCATGTATGACAACCAAGTTTGGGAACTTGTTGCGCAACCTCCTGGCTCTAGGCTAGTTGATTGTAAATGGCTGTTCAAAATGAAAACCGACATACATGGAAACTTGGATACATATAAAGCTAGACTTGTAGCAAAAGGTTTCACTCAAACTCAAGGGGTTGACTATGATGAAACTTTTTCGCCTGTGGCGATGCTAAAGTCTATTAGGATATTACTTGCCATTGCTGCTCATTATGATTATGAAATATGGCAGATGGATGTCAAGACCGCTTTCCTAAACGGACATCTTGAGGAAGATGTCTATATGGTTCAACCTGAGGGTTTTGTTGATCCGAAATATCCTAAAAAGGTATGCAAGTTAAAGAAGTCAATCTACGGATTGAAACAAGCATCTAGAATGTGGAATCATCGTTTTAATGAGGAGGCCAAGAAATTTGGCTTCATTAAAAATGGTGATGAAGCTTGTGTATACAAGAAAGCTAGTGGGAGCACTATCATGTTCCTTGTACTATATGTGGATGATATATTGTTATTTGGAAATGATATTCCGGTAATGCAAGGTGTTAAAACTTGGTTAAGCAAATGCTTCTCCATTAAGGATCTTGGAGAAGCACAATACGTTTTGGGGATTGGGATCTACAGGGATAGATCCATGAAACTGATAGGTTTAAATCAAAGTGCATACATTGAAAAGATCTTGAAAAGGTTCAAGATGGAGAACTCTAAGAAAGGTTTGGTACCTATTCAAAAGGGAACACTTCTCAGTTCATCTTAGTGCCCCACCACGAAAGATGAACATGAGAGAATGAAGAAAGTCCCATATGCTTCTGCCATTGGGTCAATCATGTATGCAATGATATGCACTAGACCGGATGTGTCATGCGCTCTTAGCCTGACAAGTAGATACCAGAATAACCCAGGAAACAGTCATTGGATTGCTGTTAAAAGTATATTGAAATACCTTAGGAGGACTAAGGATATGTTTCTGATATATGGGTCTGGTGAGGAGGAACTCGCTGTAAAGGGTTACGTAGACGCGAGTTTCCAAACTGATCAAGATGATTCTCGATCACAATCCGGTTATGTCTTCATATTAAATGGAGGTGCGGTCTCTTGGAAGAGTTCAAAACAGGATGTTGTTGCATTATCCACTACAGAGTCAGAGTACATTGCCGCCTCATTGGCAGCTCAGGAAGCTGCATGGATGAAGAAATTCATCGACGACTTAGGAGTGGTCCCTACCATTCAAGACCCTCTTGAGATCTTTTGTGACAACGAAGGTGCGATTGCTCAAATCAAGGAACCTCATGCTCACCAAAAGACCCGTCACATTGAGCGGAGATTCAACTACATAAGGGATGAAGTTGAAAAAGGAAAGATATGTATTCGCAAAGTTCACACAGATCTTAATATAGCGGATCCTCTCACGAAGCTCTTACATGGATCAAAACATGCAGGACATGTTTGTGCATTAGGGCTTCGATATTCTAGTGATTGGTAATGATCTGTTTTAAGTATTGTAACGGAACGAAATTGTTCAAACTCACTAAATATAATTATGGTATTAATTTATTTTGAGTTATGTTCCTATTTTGCATATTTTATCCATGAATAAGTAATTATTCTAAATTCCGTAGTCGATCACGTTTGTGGGAGCAAATGTGAGGTTTAGACTATTATGAACTCGGATTGGTATACATTCACGGGATGAATGTGGTGCAAGGTTGCAACCAAGGTTTATAGATATTTGTGGGATACAAATATGGGAAGACCCGCCCTCAAGACTTACTAAATGGAGCCTTTGTGGTTGATCACATGTAATCTTGAGTAAAGGCGAATATCATTGTATCCTCTGACCTGAGATACATATTGGGTTCAGATATTTACCAAGTATTGTGCCTTGATTCTTTCCTTCGCTATTCTGAAATATGGTAGTTCATAAGGAAGAGCTCAGGTACAATGCAAGGTACATATTTAGGACGTATGTAGTCAAGATGGAATTTGTCCCTCTTATTCGTTGAGAGTCAGATGTCTAAGGCCTGATAAAGTTAAATCTAGAAAGAGAGTGATCACTCTGTGTCTCTTGGATTTAACATGACATCTAGGACGAAAGGAAATAATGAAAGATTCACCTATTCATATTCGAGATGGGAACTCGAAAAGGGATGATGTTATTGAATGGCACAAAGTCATAACATATTGGGGGTGATGGACGGTCGTTAGGTGGTATCAATCACTTGCATTAATTCATATGTTTCTCGTGCAAGTGGGAGATTGAAGGTATTTCGTATGCCCGAGAGACATATTAAATTAATGTTGCTAATGTGTTATGATCCAAGTCGGGTCATACCCAATAACAAGCTTGCCGACACCTTAATCGTATTTAATCTTAATGAATGGATCATTAAATAAATACGCGACACTTGGATTTTAGAAAATCAGTTTTTCAAAATGTTATCACTTGAGATAAATTATTTGGATAATTTATACATAATTGTTTATAAGTTTAAATGATTATATTGTGTTATATTTTATAAAAGGGTTTATAAAATATAAAAGTAACATAAAAATATATACATGTTTTATATATATATCTAGTTTATATATATGTATAAATACATTGTTATATATAATATAGATAGTGCAGAATTTGTGACTCCAAGACTCACAAGCATGCCTTGTTAATGTTTACTTTTAATAACACACAAGTGCCAAGGTGCATGCTAATGTATTAACCAAGGCCTTGACTCAAGAGAGAGTGAATAACACACATAAAAGAGGCTTTAAAATTCTGGTTCTGTAGTCCATATTGCCGAACTGTTTTGAACTCAAAGGGGGTTCCTTTGCTTGCTATTTTATCACATTCAAGTGTTCTAAATCCTAACTAAATACAAAGTGTGTGTTGGTGATCAAAGCTTGTGGGTATAGCACACTTGAGGCTTCAAGTTAGAAGCTTTCTCAAGTCATCATCTTCATCAACTTCCTGCTCATTTTGGAGCAGCTGCTGTTCAGTTTTGGAAGCCAAATAAAGTGGTCTTGAAGCTTGGTTTATTAGCTCATTAAGGTTCTAAGGTGTAACCAAGTTAAAGGGTAGTGTTGGTGCATTATTTCTTCATCATTTCCTCTTCATTTTAGCACTCAAACTTTGTTTTGTGGAGGTATAAATCACTCCCTTCCTTTTAATTTGTAAGCATTATTTCACAACTTGATCCTATTGGGATTTAGCTTTAATTGGCTTAAAGTTCAACAAGTAAAATTTGATAATTACACGCTTCCGTTTATTAAGATTCTTAAAAGGTTTTAAGACTTCTCAAACTTGTTAAATCCCTACAAAAATGACTTCCAAAATCTATACATGTATATTATATAACTTATATATAGTAGTTTTATATATTTAAATATATTTATCAGATCTTATTATACTAAATAATACAAGTCATTTATTAATAAATAAAAATTTATATTAAAATTCATATATGATAAAAATATACTTTTATATATCTCAAATAATAAAATTTATAAAATTCACTTAATATCATAAAAATATAGTGGTATGTATTATTAATGTAATTACATTACGTGTGGTAAAAATATCTTTGTACGCATATTTATTTAATAAAATAATATTGATAATAATAATAATGATAAAAATAATAAAATGATAGTTTCAATAAAAATATTAATTTTTAGTAATAAAGATAATTTTAGTAATAACATCAACTGATAACAGTTATAATAATCGTTTTAATAATAATATTAAAATTAATGATAATTCAGTTGACCATATCTTTTAATCCGTTCATCGAAACCACACGATGGTGTGATATATTGGTTGTTTGATACACCAATGGTGGGGTCGTAAGGACCATGTTGTGTGAACTATCGGTTATTTTATATGCCGATGGTGGGGTCGTGAGGACCATGTTGTATGATTAGTGATGCGATAGCTGTGTTTCGCTCACATGTTGTTACGGGTGTGACAATAGTCGATTTTGTACACCTTTGGATTAGCGTAGTGGTAAGTGTTATCCGTAAGGATTTAGTTCTTCTCAGTCTTCATCGGTTTAGATGGTTGACCTTAAGTTTGGTATGTGGTTACTTTAGCATTGTACTTGGTAATGGTATGCTAATGGATTGATATCTCGGTGCGAGATTGGTTGAGTTTTCCTGATGTTAGGGAATGAACAGGGTTTTAGTGCTCGGATTGTGAATTTGATAAATCGCGGGTGATGATTTAGCTGTTAAGGGTAACTCTTTGAGAAGAATTGTCTAAGGGATCATTGTAGACTTCGGTTGTTGCATGTATTGTACATCTCGGGATGCGATCAAGTGTGTAATTTGTCATTGGATTAACCATCGGGTTAGCGAATTTGTGGTAGCGAATTTGTAATTAACCATCGGATTAACCAAAATTAATTTCTTCATCACAATTTGATTCTAAAATCATAAGATATCATCGTATCTTTCATTATAAATATCCTCGATATTTCTGAAGATATTTTCATAACTATTCTTATCGAAAATCATTTATCTCTTTGCGATATCAGTATTACATCATAAAGGAAACTATTCAGTTTCTATATTCTGTAAACATTCGAGTTTAAATTATGAATGTTTTTGAAGTTGTGTTGGGAACTGAAGCATGAGTTAATATAATATAATGACACTTGATCAACGTGATTATATTACAGTAGGTCATGCTGAGTTTCTAATGGAACGTGATGATTCACATATCATAACATCATCATGTGCCATGTTGCACTACTCTTACATTCTATCTAACCTCTAAACATATCAAGAACATATTATCTTGATAGTTTTATCTTTTCCCTTAAATTCAGGAAATCAACCGTGACTACGTCATCAGTTAAAATGAACCTGCATTTACTCATTTCACTCTTTTGTGATAGCTTCACTCGTACTCTCCACAAAAATCAAATTGTTTTATCTATATTACTCAATGATGATAAATCTCTAATTTTCAGCTTGTATGAGTCATGAAAACACACTTATTGTCAAACATGACAAATCCAATCAAATTTCGGGACGAAATTTCTTTAACGGGTAGGTACTGTGACGACCCAGAAATTTCCGACCAAATTTAAACTTAATCCTTATATGATTTTGACACAATAAGCACAGTCTGTTAAACCGAGTCTTAGAATTTTTGAAACTGATTACATGAATTCAATTACCCTTTGACTTTTCCCGACGATTCACGAACAATTGTGTGTAATTGAATATGTAATTATATATAAAAGTAAATTTAAGGGTATATATAATATTTTGAATTAATAGAATACACTTTAATCAATAGGAATTAAAAATGTAAATAATTTTATCAGATTATTGTTAATATAAGTATAACTATTATTATTATGATTAAGATTACGAAATGATGTTGTAGAAGCTTTAGTCATTAGTTCAGAAATTAAAAACGGAGATTTCTGATCACTATGACTACGAAGATAAAAGTTTTAATTATATTCTTAAGATTATAAAATATTGAGATCTTGGATATAAATATTATTAAAAGGATAATTAGGATTATAAATTAATTGTAATGTAAATATTTTTAGTTATTATTATTATTATCATTATTAATACAAATTAGCAATTTTAATTAAAAATATTATTATCATTATTCTTATTATTATTGGTATTATCTTGATATCTATATTATTACTATTATTAATATTTCTATTATTATTATTATTAGTATTTTTATTAACAGTATTTTGTTATTAATATATTTATAATTATTATTAATATTAAATATAAAATATAATACAATATATATATAAAAACAAATAATAATAAATAAATAAACGCGATATCTGTTTATTTATCCAATCAGCCTTTTTAATTTTCCTTCTCCTTCCTGGTTACCCGTGATAAATTGTCGAGCCTTCATCCCTTTAATAATTTCGATCAAGCTCATAATCTGGATCACACTCTCTTTCATTATTCAAACGGTTGTCAAACATTATTCTCAACATCTAGCTCCAATTTATCAATTTCTTTTCGTGTTCGTCGCTACCATCGATATTCACATCGATTTAATCTCTGGAATAATTCAACCTAGTTCTGGTTCAATTGAAACTCGATTCAGGTTCCTATCCTTCAACTAAAGCTTTCTGAAGCAACAACTGAGGTGGAATGACAACAATTCGATCTAGAACTCAAAGTCAACCTTCAAGCTACTTCGGTCAACGAATTAATTGGGACAAATTATCGATTTTCAGGTGTTAAATTGGTTAGTCGAGTATTCGGTGAAGGTTTTCAAGCAACTTTTATGTTTCGATTTTGGCCGGAAACGATCTAATTAAATGATTCAAAATTTAAGTTGTTATTATGTTCATCCCTGGACTGTTACATAAATGTATATATATAGATATATATATTCGTTTCTTACAGGATGATTAAACATTACTGAAATCTTTGGAATTATGTGATACTGTTATCATTCGAATTCATCTATTGAAATTGTTCGATAAGGCTACTGTTAACTGTTTCTTTTACTCCTGTTCTGCTTCTGTCAAACAAATTCTTCCTGTTATGATTATATGATGCTGTCGATGAGGTTTATTGTGATAACCGAGTAATGTAGATGATGATAGATTATGTTAATGATAGAAGCAAAAGGAAATAATAGGTGTATAAGGATGATGAGTAGAATTATGATTATGATTATAATTATGATTATAGTTATGATTATGATTATACTATGATGATGATGGATGATAGTCGTGAATATTACAAAGATGATGCGTGTATATCATTTTATGTTTACTTCTGCTTGTTAACGAGGATTACAAATGATAAAGATGATGAAGAGATTAGGGCGATGATGTTTATGATCATAAAAAGGTAGAATGATAATGATAAAGAATATCGTGATGTTTTCCTGTTGATTGTTTGTTCAAACAATCGACCACGAATTTCCTTTATTGCTGCTTTGTTTCTTTTCTTTGTCACAATCCAAGATCAAACCAAACGCAGCCTCATAAACTGATTGGGCTTAGTGATTTGTCTTTTGGGCCTGTCTTTCTTTTTTGGTTATGTTTTTAGGCTGCAACTTCGGTTGGGCTTTTAAATTGGGCTGCTGCTGTCCAATTTTATTTGTAGCAGTTCAGTCTCTTCAACACACACGCGCACCCATTTTTCTTCGATCATTTACTCCTATGGTATTAACTAAAACTCTAGTTCGAATATACACTTTATATATATACTATAACTACAATTAATATTACTAACATGTATTAACTACAAACATGTTAACTTAGACAAACTTGTTTGATCAATAAAAGATCTTGATTTGATTTACGAAAAACGTCTTGGATAAAGTAGATAAAATCGTAAAATATATATACAAATATTATGGTTATAAGTATGATAATCAAGAAGACTTATGAATAAGAGTACAATTTAAGAATAAGTATAAAGAATAGTGCTTCCAATATAAGTGATGATATAAAAGATGGTTATGATTATTAAGGTTAACAAAAATAATGTAGAACGATGATAATGTTATAGAACGATGTTGATATGATGATGATTATGATTGCTGGTATAAATTGGATTATTGTTAATATTATTATTATTATTATTATTATTATTATTATTATTATTATTATTATTATTATTATTATTATTATTATTATTATTATTATAATTATTATTATTATTATTATTATTATTATTATTATTATTATTATCATTATTATTTTTATTATTAAAACGATTTATAAGATTATTGTTATTATTATTACTAACACTAGTATTAGAATTAACATTATTATTATTATCATTAATATTAATTTTATTGTCATTATCAACATAAGTATAATTATCACTATTAGTATTGTTATTATTAAAAATTATTATCGTTACTATCATGTTGACAAAAATTATCATTTTTGCTGCCATTAAAACTATATTATTATTATTATTATTATTATTATTATTATTATTATTATTATTATTATTATTATTATTATTATTATTATTATTATTATTATTATTATTATTATTATTATTATTATTATTATTATTATTATTATTATTATTATTATTATTATTATTATTAACAATATCATTATTAATACTATTATTAATATTATAATTATCATTATTACCAGTATTGTTATTATTAACATTATCATTATAATCAAATACATTTAATTATGTTATTAATGAAACACATAATTTATTAAAATAACAAGTATATCATTAATAATATATAAATTCGTTCGATTACAATTTTATGTGTTAATATATATATTAATGATATAGGTTCGTGAATCCGAGGCCAACCTTGCATTATTCAGTTTCGTCGTATGAATATTTTTACTACAAAATATCAGATTGTGAGTTTCATTTGCTCCCTTTTTAAATGCTTTTGCAATATATATTTTTGGAACTGAGAATACATGCGCTGCTTTTATAAATGTTTGACGAAATAGACACAAGTACTTAAAAACATTCCACGATTGAGTTACGAGTACACCGGATATCACCCCTTTATAGTCTGGTAATCTAAGAATTAGGGAACCGAGCCCCTAATTGACGCGAATCCTAAAGATAGATCTATGGGCACTCACAAGCCCCAGTCAGAGAATTTGAACTTCTTTAGTACTTCGAAATCGGTATACAACCGCCAGCTTTAAAAGATATGATCTGTTTGTGAGGGGTACACAACCATCATATTTAAAAGAGTGGTCTGTTTGTATGCTTTTGCATGACCGTGCGGAATGTCGGTATGTGGGGGATATTCTATATGCATCTTGTTAAGGTCGATTACCAGGCGTTTATATATCGTATGAATGATTTTCCAGCAGTGAGCAGACCTGCACAGATTTTTTTCTAAATATGAGTATCTTGTGGTCTATTATATTATTGAAAATTGATTATTTATGATAAACTAATGAACTCACCAACCTTTTGGTTAACACTTGAAAGCATGTTTATTCTCAGATATGAAAGAAAGCTTCCGCTGTGCATTTGCTCATTTTAGAGATATTACTTGGAGTCATTCATGACATATTTCAAAAGACGTTGCATTCGAGTCGTTGAGTTCATCAAGAATATTATTAAGTCAATTATAGTTGGATATATTATGAAATGGTATGCATGCCATCAACTTTCAATCTAATGAAAGTTTGTCTTTTAAAAACGAATGCAATGTTTGTAAAACTTATCATTTAGAGATCGAGTACTCGACCTCTATATGATACATTTTACTAAAATGTATCATATAGAGGTCGAGTACCTCGCGATGTAACCAGTTGTAATGTATTCCTCCAGATGGATTAGGACGGGTTGTTAGATCTTCTCATCCGCGCATCCCCTTAAGTATAAGGATATATTCAAATCAACTCGCTCGTTGTAAGAAGAGTTCACTCTCGTTCAAAGATCACACCTTTCGTGCGATTTTCTTTCGAAAATGTAATGTAAAATACTTCAAAAATCTATGAATTTTGTTATCCTCTTGGAAGGGGCTGCTTAAAACATCTATAACACTGATGCGGTTACTCTATATATTTCTTCCTTCGTTGGTTGCAACTATATGTTGTTCTAGTCGATGTTAACCCTAACTTCAGCATGTAACCGAAGGCTGATAGTTACATTATGGAACTGTGCTTTCATTTCATCCATGGATAAGTTCACATACAGTATGTTAAACTGAGTGATATCATTCATTGTTCATTCAGACCGTCCTGAAGACACTATAAATAATTATGGCTTACATTGCATGTAAGTCTGATTAGTCACTCTCAGCTAAAATTTCAATTCATTTAGGGGTTAGTAAAATTCGTGGCTAACACTATCCAGACATCAAATCGCATGGTTGTGATCACCATGTTTTCCATTCTATCTGTCAGCTTTGTATTGCGACATAAGCGCTCAATATTTTAGATGGGTTTGGTAACATTCATAATGCATTTCATGCATCCAGCTTATTGAAGATGCCTGTAGGGCTAAAAACATCATCTTTCCTTTTGTGGATATATATTCAGATGACATATTCATGTTAACAAGAAACGAAATCAATTTATTGATATTAAGGTCAAGAGACTTAATTAATGGCATATACCTATTCTTACTTTTATACGCCCAAGTACCTTTAAAGGTAAATAGCTCACTTCTGAGCCCACAAGTTTCTCAGAACTTTGATACGCTCTTTCTTCTTCAAATTCTGTACCGTTGTTAGTCACTCCTTAAAATTTTGGGACGAAATTTTCTTTAACAGGTGGGTAATGTAATGACCCGACTTTTTTGACTTTTAATTTTATTTATTACTTTCACGAAACTGCACATTTGTGCGTACTGAGTTAGATTATTTTCTGGGATCATTACTGATACTAATTACCTTCGTTAATATTTTAAAACGCATTATTAAGTGCTTAATCACTTAACATGATCCTTGAATGCATTTACGACTGTTGGTGTCACTTATTGTTTAAAACGAGCTACGTACTTGGTACACGTTAAACTTTTGTCATAATTGGGATATTATGACTACGTAAACTTAATTTTTATTTATTAATGACAATTACTTGGCTTGATGGTTTATTAATTACGCTTAGTGTTTACTAAGGCTCACTAGTTACCTTAATGGACTTCCATGGCCCAACTTACTCAACTTAGTGGACCACTTAATGGGTTAATTAGCCCATGTAATCATAAATGGTCCACGTAAGTAATGAGACAAGTATCATGCATGCTTATGTACTAAGGCTTGCATTATGTCTCAAACCACCCAACATGTCAACATCACCTAGTACCACCACCACCGACCACACCAAGCCACACCACATGAGGCAAAGATGGTCCCCTCACCCCACCCCAAACTGTCGGCCACCCTCACCCCATCACCACCACTTTATTTTTTTTAAACTCTCATTTCTCTCATTTTCATTTCATTCAAACACACAAACTTCTCTCTACTTTCTCACCCTAGAGTTTTTCTCTCAAACTTTGAAGAACTTGTAAGTTCTTGGTTTCTTTTCTTTCTTTTATTACTTTAATTCATATATCATCATCATCGTGAACAAAGATTCAAGTTTTGTAACTTGAATCTTCATAACTTTTGTTGATTTAAACTTTGTTTTGAAAAGTTTTCAAGAACATGAAGGATTCAAGCTTTTTAGCTTTAAATCTTCATAATCTTGTTAGATCTCTTTATTTATGTTTAAAGATCTCTTTAAACATATGTTTATGATCTCTTTATTTATGTTTAAAGATCAAAACCTATGTTTATGATCTTCATGTAAATTGTAGATCCAACACTTTATTTTATGGATCTTCAAGAAAGTTTGAAATACAAGCTTATTAGCTTGAAGTTTCTACAAAAAGTTAGTTAAGATTAAAAGTTTACTAACTTATGATCTTCTTTAGTTTGTTGTACTTTAGATTTGTGACTTGTGTTTCATTAAACAAAAGATACAAGCTTACTAGCTTGAGATCTCATAAGTATTGTTAAGAATCCAAGCTCTTTAGCTTAGGGTTTCATTTTTGTGTTTAATCTAACTTCCATGACTTAAGATCTTGCTTATCTAGTTTGATTCAAGGTTTATAGCTTAATAGAACTTGTACTTGTGTGGAAACTAAGAAATTGATGTAACTTTGGTTCATCGCCTTGCTCAAACTCTCAAATGAGCTGTGTTTTATTTCTTAGTCTTAACTTTGTGTATTTATGGTTAAACTTTGGTTAAAGTGATGCTAAAACAACAAGATTTGTACACTTGAGGCTTATACGCATCAAGGATGAGAACCATGATGAGCATCAAACACCAAGAAACCCACCGGACCACTTGCTTTCTATTTTTCAGGGTCTGATCAGGCTCCTGGGCTTCTGAAAAAGATGATTTACTGATAGTTCGGTTCGAGTAGATGAATTTTCATTTAGGCCTCGCCTAAATCCGATATACGGTTTAGGATTTATATCCTTCCGAAAGTCACTACGCCTTTGTAACATTGTGCTAAAATTTCTGACCTACTCGCACTTAAACCGTCGCCACGGTCAAACGAAGACGAGTTAGGTTCTGAAAATTGGTCAACGGTTAGAGGACTCACATACAGAGCCTTGTCCACTAGTCTCACGTCATTTCAGTTTGTATAGAGGTCGTAGCAGCTGAACGAAGTCAGCCATTGTTTCGATCTCTATTCTTGAATGGAAACTTACCTTACTTTTTACGTATGATGTTGATGATGATGATACTTAAGATTTAACTTAGGTACTTTTAAACCCTTTGGGATGATTTACTGACTTAGTAACTTTTAACTTAGGTTGAGGACCTTTCGGACCGACTTACTTGCTTAATTATCTCGTATCGACTTTTACCGAATTTTCACTGTGAGTTATAGCTCCCTTTTACTCTAAACTTTTTGGAACTGAGAATACATGCATGTTTTATGTTTTACTTACTAGGCACGAGTACTTAAACTTTATATATGTGTGGGTTATATATGAAAGGACCCGTTCATATCGATTATAAATGATTCATAATAGTTGATTTCATTGCGTGGTATTTGACCTCTATATGATAAGTTTTACAAACATTGCATTCGTTTTGTAAAGACAAACTTTCATTTCAACGAAAGTTGACAGCATGCATACCATTTCATAATATTTCCAAACTATAAATGACTTAATAATAATCTTGTTGAACTCAACGACTCGAATGCAACATCTTTTGAAATATGCCATGAATGACTCCAAGTAATATCTCTAAAATGAGCAAATGCACAGCGGAAGACTTCTTTCATACCTAAGAATAAACATGCTTTCAAGTGTCAACCAAAAGGTTGGTGAGTTCATAGGTTTATCATAAACAGTAAAATTTATCAATTTTGATAGACCACAAGATTTAAATACAGTACACCTATCTCGTGTACAAAACCATTTTTCATAATGCTTAGCAGAGTAGGTTCGTATCCTTTTCTCCCCCGTAGGTTGCCTCGCGATTTTTAAATAACCGTACACAAATCTCGTGCAGAAAAATAACATACACATAACCTGTGTATAAAATCATTCTCTCGATACATAACATTCACTTTTCTTTCATAGCTTGGCTTGGTAACCGACCTTAATATATAATGCGCATCAATAATATCCCCAAAACAGAACATCTCGTCTGTATAATAATCATATAAACTTCGAAGTACTAAACACCACGCCCACTAGCTCTTCTGTCTAGTAAACATTCTGTATGGGGGTGTTAAACCCAGTAACTACCTTTAGGATTTGCGTGAATTAGGGCCATACCCGATTCTAATTCTTAGGTTACCAAGGAATAATAATTAGGGGTAGTGACAATTATCACATCCAACTAATTCAATAATAATTCACAGAACTTCTGTCTGCATAAATAATTCATTCGAGGAATGTTTTGCTTGTGTCTATCTCGTCAAACATTTATAAAAGCATCTTAGTCCAAAAATATAGATTTCAAAGGCATTTAATAAAGCAGTTGTAAAAACAGCGCATGTATTCTCAGTCCCAAAAATATAAAGAGTAAAAAGGAGCAAATGAACTCACAATACGATATTTTGTAGTAAAAATATGCATACGACGATACTGAACAATGCAGGGTTGGCTTCGAATTCACGAACCTATATCATTTATATATATTAACACATATAATGTTAATCGAACAAATTCGTATTTTATTAGTGATATACTTTTTATATTAATAAATTAAATGTTCCATCACTTAATTAACTATATTTATTTTATATATTTAAATAAATATTTAATATTTATCATAAAAATATTAATATAGTTTTGTTTTATATATATATTATACTTTTATATAACTATTGTTTATTTGATAAAAAAAATTGTATTATAGTAATGATAATAATAATATTAGAAATTCATTAAATTGTAACTTAATTGAAATTTTAATCAGTTCCATAGTAATATTTATATCTATAATCTTTATATTAGTAATCATAATAATAATAATAATGTTAAAATTAATAATAATAATTTTATTATTATTATTAACAATGTAAAAAAAATTAATGAAATAATAATAAGAGTTTTAGTAATGACTACCTTAAAGGAGTAGCTAAAAAAAATGCCCAATTCCGGATTTGAATTCGCGATGTCCCGCTAACCCGATAACACTCCTTAACCATTTGCTCTATCACCCTTTTTCTGTATTATATCATATCCTACTCTATTTGACCCAAAATTTCGTGTTCCCAATTTCTTCTTTAAATAAAATAAAAAAAATGTCTCAACCAAGACTTGAACCCGCGACCTCTAGCTCCCTTACACATACACTAAACCATCTGCTATGTCAGTTACTTCTTATTATACTCTACCTTTTTAAACATTTAATATGTACAAAACTGTTTGCCTTTCTCTTAACTAAAACCCATTTATTATCTTCATAGTATCACATAAAATCATGATCATAACCTCATCTATTTATCATCATCGAATGCAACATAAACATCATTAGAATCACGTCTCCAACTTCATCTTAACATCATATGCTCATCATCATCGTTATCTAATCCTAACATTATCGTCATATTTTTATGTCGTGATTGTTTTAAACCGAAAAGATGGACACAATAATGGCTTTAGAAGCAACCAATACACTACCATCATCTTCCTTTCGGTCAGTTTATAAAACTTAATATTTGGCCTGCTTTAACCAAACCCGGTTACATTCTGGAGCCCAACAAACGTTTGAATCTTGGCCCAAATATAATTAAGTTCACGGTCCCCTAAACTTCCCATAGTAGATCAATTCCCATCTTCACTAATACACAAGTGGGGTTATCTTTAAAGTAATTTGTTGGTCAAAAAGAAGAAGAAAAGGCACACGCCTATTGTAGTGACCCGAACTTTTCCATGTTTATATATATTAATTGAGATTGATATTTACATGATTAAATGTTTCCAACATGTTAAGCAATCAAACTTGTTAAGACTTGATTAATTGAAATATGTTTCATATAGACAATTGACCACCCAAGTTGACCGGCGATTCACGAACGTTAAAACTTGTAAAAATGACATGATGATATATATATGGATATACATATGGTTAACATGAGATTATGATAAGTAAGTATCTCCATAAGTATATTAACAATGAGTTATATACATATAAACAAGACTACTAACTTAAGGATTTCGAAACGAGACATATATGTAACGATTATCGTTGTAACGACATTTAAATGTATATATATCATATTAAGATATATTAATATATCATAATATCATGATAATATAATAATTTAACATCTCATTAGATATAATAAACAATGGGTTAACAACATTAATTGAGATCGTTAACTTAAAGGTTTCAAAACAACACTTACATGTAACGACTAACGATGACTTAACGACTCAGTTAAAATGTATATACATGTAGTGTATTTAGATGTATTAAAATAATTTTGGAAGACTTCAAGACATATATCAAAACACTCATACTTAACGAAAATGGTTACAGTTACTTTCCCATTCTTTTCTTTCATCAAGAATTCTAGTCGTATTCTTACCCGTATTATACACAGCTTCAAAACGTAATTACTATGGGTATATACCAATAGGAACTAGCATGGGATTCCACTCTTGATTATGTCATGTATGACTAATTAATTTTAACTTCTACCATGAGCTAGTCAACTAACTAGAACTCCTTTTAACCCCACTCACCACTCACCAATTACCACTCATCATTCACTCCATTTCACTTCCAATTCTCTTTCTAATTCTCTCTCAACACACACACACTATTATGAACGTATTTTTCCAGTAGTTAATAATCATCTTCATTAAAAATCACTTCAAGAATCAAGCTATAATCATCATAGGAAGAACACTTCAAGAACACTTCAAAAATCCCTTCAAGTTTACAAATTTACTTCCAAGCTTTCTAATCCATTCCAAGTAATCATCTAAGATCAAGAAACCTTTGTTATATACAGTAGGTTATCTTTCTTATTCAAGGTAATATTCATATGCAAACTTAGATTCAATTTCTATAACTATAAACAATCTTAATTCGAGTAAAAATCTTACTTGAACTTGTTTTTGTGTCATGATCCTACTTCAAGAACTTTCAAGCCATCCAAGATCCTTTGAAGCTAGATCATTTCTTATCACTTCCAGTAGGTTTACCTACTAAACTTGAGGTAGTAATGATGTTCATAACATCATTCGATTCATATATATAAAACTATCTTATTCGAAGGTTTAAACTCGTAATCACTAGAACATAGTTTAGTTAATTCTAAACTTGTTCGCAAACAAAAGTTAATCCTTCTAACTTGACTTTTAAAATTAACTAAACACATGTTCTATATCTATATGATATGCTAACTTAATGATTTAAAACCTGGAAACACGAAAAACACCGTAAAATCGGATTTACGCCGTCGTAGTAACATCGCGGGCTGTTTTGGGTTAGTTAATTAAAAACTATGATAAACTTTGATTTAAAAATTGTTATTCTTAGAAAATGATTTTTATTATGAACATGAAACTATATCCAAAAATTATGGTTAAACTCAAAGTGGAAGTATGTTTTCTAAAATGGTCATCTAGACGTCGTTCTTTCGACTGAAATGACTACCTTTACAAAAAAGACTTGTAACTTATTTTTCCGACTACAAACCTATACTTTTTCTATTTAGATTCATAAAATAGAGTTCAATATGAAACCATAGCAATTTGATTCACTTAAAACGGATTTAAAATGAAGAAGTTATGGGTAAAACAAGATTGGATAATTTTTCTCATTTTAACTATGTGAAAATTGGTAACAAATCTATTCCAACCATAACTTAATCAACTTGTATTGTATATTATGTAATCTTGAGATACCATAGACACGTATACAATGTTTCGACCTATCATGTCGACACATCTATATATATTTCGGAACAACCATAGACACTCTATATGTGAATGTTGGAGTTAGCTATACAGGGTTGAGGTTGATTCCAAAATATATATAGTTTGAGTTGTGATCAATACTGAGATACGTATACACTGGGTCGTGGATTGATTCAAGATAATATTTATCGATTTATTTCTGTACATCTAACTGTGGACAACTAGTTGTAGGTTACTAACGAGGACAGCTGACTTAATAAACTTAAAACATCAAAATATATTAAAAGTATTGTAAATATATTTTGAACATACTTTAATATATATGTATATATTGTTATAGGTTCGTGAATCAACAGTGGCCAAGTCTTACTTCTCGACGAATTAAAAATCTGTGAAAGTGAGTTATAGTCCCACTTTTAAAATCTAATATTTTTGGGATGAGAATACATGCAGGTTTTATAAATGATTTACAAAATAGACACAAGTACGTGAAACTACATTCTATGGTTGAATTATCGAAATCGAATATGCCCCTTTATATTAAGTCTGGTAATCTAAGAATTAGGGAACAGACACCCTAATTGACGCGAATCCTAAAGATAGATCTATTGGGCCTAACAAACCCCATCCAAAGTACCGGATGCTTTAGTACTTCGAAATTTATATCATATCCGAAGGGTGTCCCGGAATGATGGGGATATTCTTATATATGTGTCTTGTTAATGTCGGTTACCAGGTGTTCACCATATGAATGATTTTTATCTCTATGTATGCGATGTGTATTGAAATATGAAATCTTGTGGTCTATTATTATGATTTGATATATATAGGTTAAACCTATAACTCACCAACATTTTTGTTGACGTTTTAAGCATGTTTATTCTCAGGTGATTATTAAGAGCTTCCGCTGTCGCATACTTAAATAAGGACGAGATTTGGAGTCCATGCTTGTATGATATTGTGTAAAAAATGCATTCAAGAAACTTATTTTGTTGTAACATATTTGTATTGTAAACCATTATGTAATGGTCGTGTGTAAACAGGATATTTTAGATTATCATTATTTGATAATCTACGTAAAGCTTTTTAAATCTTTATTGATGAAATAAAGGTTATGGTTTGTTTTAAAATGAATGCAGTCTTTGAAAAACGTCTCATATAGAGGTCAAAACCTCGCAACGAAATCAATTAATATGGAACGTTTTTAATCAATAAGAACGGGACATTTCAGTTGGTATTCGAGCGTTGGTCTTAGAGAACCAGAATTTTGCATTAGTGTATCTTATCGAGTTTGTTAGGATGCATTAGTGAATCTGGACTTTGACCGTGTTTACTTGAAAAATGATTGCTTAACAAATTTTGTTGGAAACTATATATTTTTAACATGTGAATATTATGTGATATATTAATCTCTTAACGCGTTTGATATTATGTGATAGATGTCTACCTCTAGAACAAGTCCAATTGGCTCACCTAATAATAATGAAGAGTCAAATGTAAATTGGAATGATTCGTGGACTGATTCACAAGTTCCCGAAGAGGAACCGGAAGAAGAGTCGGAACCGGAAGAAGAATCGGAACCGGAAGAAGAATCGGAACCGGATAGAGAAATAGAACCGGTGGGGGAAATAATAAAACGGTTAAGTAAAAGAAAATCCTCAACCAACCGACCAAGGTTAATTATGGTCAATGGTGTTTCCGCCAAGGAAGCAAAATATTGGGAGGATTACCAATTCTCCGATGAATCGGATTCTGACGAGAATTCCGATGATGTTATAGAAATTACCCCAACTGAATTTAAAAAGGCAAAAGAAAATAATAAGGGAAAGGGCATAAAAATAGTGAAATCTAATTCCAACCCCGATGAACTTTATATGTATCGTCAACCCCCGAAGTCCTTAAGTTGTAACAATGACCCGGGAACCTCTAAACCACCAGGTTTTTCTAAACCAATGTGGAAAACGACGGCTCGTATTAGGGGAACATCATATATCCCTAAAAACTTGGCAAAACGAACCAAAACCGAAGAGGAAGAAACAAGCTAGTCGGAATAAGATAGTTGTATTCGTGTGGTGTAATATATGTAATATAGCGTGCTTATGCTTTATGATATATGTAAAAATTGCTTGTATTAATAAGTATTTTTTTTTATGAATCTAACTCTTGTCTATTTTACAGTATAAAAACACAAAATGGATAGACAACCCAATATTTTAAGAGACCTACCCGGAGACATGATTGATGAAATCTTGTCTAGAGTCGGTCAGAATTCTTCGGCACAACTATTTAAGGCGAGATCAGTTTGTAAGACATTCGAAGAACGTTCCAAGAATGCCTTGGTTTATAAAAGGCTTTCGTTCGAAAGATGGGGGATATCACATTAGGAAATCCATAAGTTACGATGTGTTTACTTTGACGCATATATTGCGGGGAACCCAAATGCTATTTTACGCAATGGGTTAAGAAATTATTTTGACTCAATATATCCGAATATTGGACTTCGTGATTTAGAAAAAGCGGCTAACATGCAACATAAAGAAGCGTGTTATGCTTACGAATTAGTAATGTTCGCTTCTCACCAAAGTGAGAACAAGAATATCGGCCTACAACTATTAAACAAAACGTTCCCAAAAGTGACGGAGTCGGTAATTGGGGTAAGAAATGAGGTTTTTAGATTGTTACGGGTACGTTTCTTATTGACAATAAATCTGCTTACGTTTTATTTGATTCGGATGTGGATAGAAGCTATCTGAGTAGAGATTTTTGTGCTAAATTAAGTTGTCCATTGACGCCTTTGGATAGTAAATTTTTACTCGAATTAGCAAATGGTAAATTAATTTCAGCAGATAATATATGTCGGAATCGAGAAATTAAACTGGTTAGCGAAACATTTAAGATTGACTTGATACCAGTAGAGTTAGGGAGTTTTGATGTGATAATCGGTATGGACTGGTTGAAAGAAGTGAAAGCAGAGATCGTTTGTTACAAAAATGCAATTCGCATTATACGAGAAAAAGGAAAACCCTTAATGGTGTACGGAGAAAAGGGCAACACGAAGCTACATCTTATTAGTAATTTGAAGGCACAAAAACTAATAAGAAAAGTTTGCTATGCTGTTCTAGCACACGTCGAGAAAGTACAAACTGAAGAAAATAGCATCAATGATGTTCCCGTCGCAAAAGAATTTCCCGATGTATTTCCGAAAGAATTACCGGGATTACCCCCACATCGATCCGTTGAATTTCAAATAGATCTTGTACCAGGAGCTGCACCAATAGCTCGTGCTCCTTACAGACTCGCACGCAGCGAGATGAAAGAACTGCAAAGCCAATTACAAGAACTTTTAGAGCATGGTTTCATTCGACCAAGCACATCACTGTGGGGAGCTCCTGTTTTGTTTGTCAAGAAGAAAGATGGTACATTCAGGTTGTGTATCGACTACCGAGAGTTGAACAAACTTACCATCAAGAACCGCTACCCACTACCGAGAATCGACGACTTATTTGATCAACTACAAGGCTCGTCTATTTATTCAAAGATTGACTTACGTTCCGGGTATCATCAAATGCGGGTGAAAGAAGATGATATTCCAAAGACTGCTTTCAGAACACGTTACGGTCATTGCGAGTTTATGGTCATGCCATTTGTTTTAACTAATGCACCAGCTGTGTTCATGGACCTTATGAACCGAGTGTGTGGACCATACCTTGACAAGTTTGTCATTGTTTTCATTGATGACATACTTATTTACTCAAAGAATGACCAAGAACACGGTGAACATTTGAGAAAGGTGTTAGAAGTATTGAGGAAGGAAGAATTGTACGCTAAGTTTTCAAACTGTTGAAGAAACTGTTGAAAAGTGGGAAACCCCGAAAACTCCGAAACACATACGCCAGTTTTTAGGACTAGCTGGTTACTACAGAAGGTTCATCCAAGACTTTTCCAGAATAGCAAAACCCTTGACTGCATCAACGCATAAAGGGAAGAAATTTGAATGGAATGATGAACAAGAGAAAGCGTTTCAGTTATTGAAGAAAAAGCTAACTACGGCACCTATATTGTCATTGCCTGAAAGGAATGATGATTTTGTGATTTATTGTGACGCATCAAAGCAAGGTCTCGGTTGTGTATTAAAGCAACGAACGAAGGTGATTGCTTATGTGTCTAGACAATTGAAGATTCACGAACAAAATTATACGACGCATGATTTGGAATTAGGCGCGGTTGTTTTTGCATTAAAGACTTGGAGGCACTACTTATATGGGGTCAAAAGTATTATATATACCGACCACAAAAGTCTTCAACACATATTTAATCAGAAATAACTGAATATGAGGCAGCGTAGGTGGATTGAATTATTGAATGATTACGACTTTGAGATTCGTTACCACCTGGGGAAGGCAAATGTGGTAGCCGACGCCTTGAGCAGAAAGGACAGAGAACCCATTCGAGTAAAATCTATGAATATAATGATTTACAATAACCTTACTACTCAAATAAAGGAGGCGCAACAAGGAGTTTTAAAAAAGGGAAATTTAAAGGATGAAATACCCAAAGGATCGGAGAAGCATCTTAATATTCGGGAAGACGGAACCCGGTATAGGGCTGAAAGGATTTGGGTACCAAAATTTGGAGATATGAGAGAAATGGTACTTAGAGAAGCTCATAAAACCAGATACTCAATACATCCTGGAACGGGGAAGATGTACAAGGATCTCAAGAAACATTTTTGGTGGCCGGGTATGAAAGTCGATGTTGCTAAATACGTAGGAGAATGTTTGACGTGTTCTAAGGTCAAAGCTGAGCATCAGAAACCATCAGGTCTAGTTCAACAACCCGAAATCCCGGAATGGAAATGGGAAAACATTACCATGGATTTCATCACTAAATTGCCAAGGACTGCAAGTGGTTTTGATACTATTTGGGTAATAGTTGATCGTCTCACCAAATCAGCACACTTCCTGCCAATAAGAGAAGATGACAAGATGGAGAAGTTAGCACGACTGTATTTGAGGGAAGTCGTCTCCAGACATGGAATACCAATGTCTATTATCTCTGATAGGGATGGCAGATTTATTTCAAGATTCTGGCAGACATTACAGCAAGCATTAGGAACTCGTCTAGACATGAGTACTGTCTATCATCCACAAACTGATGGGCAGAGCGAAAGGACGATACAAACGCTTGAAGACATGCTTCGAGCATGTGTTATTGATTTCAGAAACAGTTGGGATCGACATCTACCGTTAGCAGAATTTTCCTACAACAACAGCTACCATTCAAGCATTGAGATGGCGCCGTTTGAAGCACTTTATGGTAGAAAGTGCAGGTCTCCGATTTGTTGGAGTGAAGTCGGGGATAGACAGATTACGATTCCGGAGATTATACAAGAAACTACCGAGAAGATCATCCAAATTCAACAACGGTTGAAAACCGCCCAAAGTCGACAAAAGAGCTACGCTGACATTAAAAGAAAAGATATAGAATTTGAAATTAGAGAGATGATCATGCTTAAAGTTGCACCTTGGAAATGCGTTGTTCGATTTGGTAAACGAGGGAAATTAAATCCAAGGTATATTGGACCATTCAAGATTATTGATCGTGTCGGACCAGTAGCTTACCGACTTGAGTTACCTCAACAACTCGCGGCTGTACATAACACTTTCCACGTCTCGAATTTGAAGAAATGTTTTGATAAAGAAGATCTCACTATTCCGTTAGATGAAATCCAAATCAACGAAAACTCCAATTCATCGAAGAACCCGTCGAAATAATGGATCGTGAGGTTAAAAGACTTAAGCAAAACAAGATACCAATTGTTAAGGTTCGATGGAATGCTCGTAGAGGACCCGAGTTCACCTGGGAGCGTGAAGATCAGATGAAGAAGAAATACCCGCATCTATTTCCAGAAGATTCGTCAACACCTTCAACAGCTTAAAATTTCGGGACGAAATTTATTTAACGGGTAGGTACTGTAGTGACCCGAACTTTTCCATGTTTATATATATTAATTGAGATTGATATTTACATGATTAAATGTTTCCAACATTTTAAGCAATCAAACTTGTTAAGACTTGATTAATTGAAATATGTTTCATATAGACAATTGACCACCTAAGTTGACCGGCGATTCACGAACGTTAAAACTTGTAAAAACAACATGACGATATATATATGGATATACATATGGTTAACATGAGATTATGATAAGTAAGTATCTCCATAAGTATATTAACAATGAGTTATATACATATAAACAAGACTACTAACTTAAGGATTTCGAAACGAGACATATATGTAACGATTATCGTTGTAACGACATTTAAATGTATATATATCATATTAAGATATATTAATATATCATAATATCATGATAATATAATAATTTAACATCTCATTAGATATAATAAACAATGGGTTAACAACATTAATTGAGATCGTTAACTTAAAGGTTTCAAAACAACACTTACATGTAACGACTAACGATGACTTAACGACTCAGTTAAAATGTATATACATGTAGTGTATTTAGATGTATTAAAATACTTTTGGAAGACTTCAAGACATATATCAAAACACTCATACTTAACGAAAATGGTTACAGTTACTTTCCCATTCTTTTCTTTCATCAAGAATTCTAGTCGTATTCTTACCCGTATTATACACAGCTTCAAAACGTAATTACTATGGGTATATACCAATAGGAACTAGCATGGGATTCCACTCTTGATTATGTCATGTATGACTAATCAATTTTAACTTCTACCATGAGCTAGTCAACTAACTATAACTCCTTTTAACCCCACTCACCAATTACCACTCATCATTCACTCCATTTCACATCCAATTCTCTTTCTAATTCTCTCTCAACACACATACACTATTATGAACGTATTTTTCCAGTAGTTAATCATCATCTTCATCAAAAATCACTTCAAGAATCAAGCTATAATCATCATAGGAAGAACACTTTAAGAACACTTCAAAAATCCCTTCAAGTTTACTAATTTACTTCCAAGCTTTCTAATCCATTCCAAGTAATCATCTAAGATCAAGAAACCTTTGTTATATACAGTAGGTTATCTTTCTTATTCAAGGTAATATTCATATTCAAACTTTGATTCAATTTCTATAACTATAAACTATCTTAATTCGAGTAAAAATCTTACTTGAACTTGTTTTTGTGTCATGATCCTACTTCAAGAACTTTCAAGCCAACCAAGATCCTTTGAAGCTAGATCATTTCTTGTCACTTCCAGTAGGTTTACCTACTAAACTTGAGGTAGTAATGATGTCCATAACATCATTCGATTCATATATATAAAACTATCTTATTCGAAGGTTTAAACTCGTAATCACTAGAACATAGTTTAGTTAATTCTAAACTTTTTCGCAAACAAAAGTTAATCCTTCTAACTTGACTTTTAAAATTAACTAAACACATGTTCTATATCTATATGATATGCTAACTTAATGATTTAAAACCTGGAAACACGAAAAACACCGTAAAACCGGATTTACGCCGTCGTAGTAACACCGCGGGCTGTTTTGGGTTAGTTAATTAAAAACTATGATAAACTTTGATTTAAAAGTTGTTATTCTGAGAAAATGATTTTTATTATGAACATGAAACTATATCCAAAAATTATGGTTAAACTCAAAGTGGAAGTATGTTTTCTAAAATGGTCATCTAGACGTCGTTCTTTCGACTGAAATGACTACCTTTACAAAAACGACTTGTAACTTATTTTTCCGACTATAAACCTATACTTTTTCTGTTTAGATTCATAAAATAGAGTTCAATATGAAACCATAGCAATTTGATTCACTCAAAACGGATTTAAAATGAAGAAGTTATGGGTAAAACAAGATTGGATAATTTTTCTCATTTTAGCTACGTGAAAATTGGTAACAAATCTATTCCAACCATAACTTAATCAACTTGTATTGTATATTATGTAATCTTGAGATACCATAGACACGTATACAATATTTCGACCTATCATGTCGACACATCTATATATATTTCGGAACAACCATAGACACTCTATATGTGAATGTTGGAGTTAGCTATACAGGGTTGAGGTTGATTCCAAAATATATATAGTTTGAGTTGTGATCAATACTGAGATACGTATACACTGGGTCGTGGATTGATTCAAGATAATATTTATCGATTTATTTCTGTACATCTGACTGTGGACAACTAGTTGTAGGTTACTAACGAGGACAGCTGACTTAATAAACTTAAAACATCAAAATATATTAAAAGTATTGTAAATATATTTTGAACATACTTTAATATATATGTATATATTGTTATAGGTTCGTGAATCAACAGTGGCCAAGTCTTACTTCTCGACGAAGTAAAAATCTGTGAAAGTGAGTTATAGTCCCACTTTTAAAATCTAATATTTTTGGGATGAGAATACATGCAGGTTTTATAAATGATTTACAAAATAGACACAAGTACGTGAAACTACATTCTATGGTTGAATTATCGAAATCGAATATGCCCCTTTTTATTAAGTCTGGTAATCTAAGAATTAGGGAACATACACCCTAATTGACGCGAATCCTAAAGATAGATCTATTGGGCCTAACAAACCCCATCCAAAGTACCGGATGCTTTAGTACTTCGAAATTTATATCATATCCGAAGGGTGTCCCGGAATAATGGGGATATTCTTATATATGCGTCTTGTTAATGTCGGTTACCAGGTGTTCACCATATGAATGATTTTTATCTCTATGTATGGGATGTGTATTGAAATATGAAATCTTGTGGTCTATTATTATGATTTGATATATATAGGTTAAACCTATAACTCACCAACATTTTTGTTGACGTTTTAAGCATGTTTATTCTCAGGTGATTATTAAGAGCTTCCGCTGTCGCATACTTAAATAAGGACAAGATTTGGAGTCCATGCTTGTATGATATTGTGTAAAAACTGCATTCAAGAAACTTATTTTGTTGTAACATATTTGTATTGTAAACCATTATGTAATGGTCGTGTGTAAACAGGATATTTTAGATTATCATTATTTGATAATCTGCGTAAAGCTTTTTAAACCTTTATTGATGAAATAAAGGTTATGGTTTGTTTTAAAATGAATGCAGTCTTTGAAAAACGTCTCATATAGAGGTCAAAATCTCGCAACGAAATCAATTAATATGGAACGTTTTTAATCAATAAGAACGGGACATTTCACCTATAGTTCCCTGCTCAATTATCAAATCAATATCATGCTTTAATCTAAATGGGACAAGGTTTTTGTGGAAGGTGGGGTAAAATTATGGTAGGGTTCGTGTGCAACACCCATATCTTCTTTAATCATAGGCGATACAAAAAAAATGAAACATCAACTTAAGATGGCCCATGTTGGTCGACCATGCCATTGGTATCTAGTCCCACTTGAAAAATGTTATAGCACCTTTTCTTTTTTTAAGTATAGGCCACCACAAAAGTTGTTTAATAATATCGCCATGCTTGTGTTCGGCCAAAACAATTACGTGGCCCCAATCAATATATATCCCCATTAATAAAGGCAAGCCAAGGATCTTGTGGTTTGAGTTTGGAAATAAACAATTCGATATTGGATTAGGAACAAAGTAAGTAGTCACCTAATCACTTTCATACTCTCACTATATCTTTATCACCATTATTTAAAAACATGTCACATAGGTGACCCATTTTGGGTCGGCCATTTCTTGCAATCATTCCCACTTGCACGTACTCTGTTTGGTAATGATAATTTGCTGTATATAATATTCAAGTGGACAAAACCCACACCATATGTGGTACATCTATCTCGCTCTTTTATGTGTAATAAAATAAAATAACTATCGTAGGCCTTTTTTTCTTTGCGTCCATCAAAATAGAAAGGAAACAGAAATAAAGTGAAGGTGGTGAAGTGATTTGTTGTTGGGTTTGGTTCGTAACAGCAAATAGAGAAAAAAATCGAGTCATGGTGATGGTGTTTGATTATTATGTGGTAAAGGTGATAGTTATGCCTTTTATTAGTGATCAACTACACAAAAAAAGAAACGGGTTGATTCTATAGTGGTGATCAAGTGGGTTTCGATAGATATAAGTGAGTTTGTGTTGAAGATGGTCATGGTTTGAAGGTGATGATGGTTTGGTGTGGTCACCAAAGTAAAACAAGAAACAACAAGGTGATGGTGTTATGATGGTGGTTTACGAATGAGAGTGGTGTTCAGTGTTATTTTCATCATGTAAGTATATATGTTTATATATATAAGCTTGATGTTTACGGGTTAAATTCCTTGGTTGATATTTGATGGGTTCAAAACATTTGGTGGTAATCAGTTTTGGTTGTAAACAGAAAAGAGAGAGAGTAAGAGATAGATAGGTGGTTTTTTGAATATGTTCACAATAAGTGAATGATCGATTAGTTTATAGAATTGAGAGGGTCGACAGGAAGAATCGAGTTGGAAGGATCAAACAAGAAAAGTAAAGTAGATAGTGAAGTGTAACAGATTCGTACGCTTTAACTGTTATTGACAGCTAACAAATTCGATTGTAATTGTTTTGTAATATTTAATTGAAATCGTCCAAGAATCTTGAGCAGGGGAAGGAAGGACAGTCGACATGTATAAAACGCAGACAGGGTTCTTCAAACAAGAAGAAGAAAACAAGAATAAAAAAATAGATTATGACAGGTAACAAATTCGTACATTTTTCTGTTACTGATTTCTATTCAAATTGTTTTATATTTGATTAATATCTAGCAATCTTTGTATCTTACTAAATTATAATATCTCATATTATTTCTAACAAATTTTGTTCTTATTATTATTATGGATTGATTTTTCTACCCGTGACCAGATTCAGAGACAGGAAGAATCATTCAGGAAGGAGAAGATATAAGTAAAAGAAAAGGAATTGAAAAATAGATAGCGATTGGAAACTGAATTTGTTTTGTTCTTAAGATTGAATCTTTGGTTTATACGAATTTGAGACACGAAAAACAAATTACACATTATAATTGTAACATGAAACTGATTTTTATTCTGTGTTAATTGTACTATTAAATATAATAATACTGGTTCATATAATGTATCTGTATATATCAGTATATATATATATATATTTATTTATTTATTTATTTTTCATTACATTAAATAATTTTTATTAACAAACAATTAGGTATATTAATAATAATAATAATAATAATAATAATAATAATAATAATATCCAAATAATACTAATAATAATAAGTATAATGATTAAAAGTAATAGAAATAATGATAGTAATAATGTTAGAATAAAAATGATAATTTTTAGTAATAATAATGATATAACAAATTACATGTGTTAAATTTCATATATTATATATTGAACATAATAAAATAACTAATACTGATTTTTATATTAATAATGAAAGTAATAATAATATTAGTATGACAATTATATTTTAACTTGTAACTACATTTTATTATTTCCACTACTTACATTTACACACACACATATATATATATATATATATATATATATATATATATATATATATATATATATATATATATATATATATATATATATATATATATATATATATATATATATATATATATATATATATATATATATATATATATATATATATATATTTATTTATTTACAAACAATTGTTCGTGAATCGTCGGGAACAGTCGAAGGTCAAATGAATATATGAAACAGTTCAAAATTTTTGAGACTCAACATTACAGACTTTGCTTATCATGTCGAAATCATATAAAGTTTAAGTTTAAATTTGGTCAGAATTTTCCGGGTCGTCACATGAGAGTCGCCTCAAGACATATCGTATTACTACTTGCTACACGTACAACTCAACACAAGACCAGATTGAATTTCTAGAAAGGAACCTAACGATATTACCTGAACCCGAACATTTTGAAGAAATTTCGGGACATTTAGGCATTGATGCATGATCTACGGAACCTACATACCCTCACTGAGAAGCCGTGAGATTAATTATGTAGATTTTGTTTTGAGATAGCATAGATAAAGAACCATTAGATGAAATTGAGTAGAACGTGAAGTGATCACGTTACATTGACCATGTGGAATGATAATGGAATGAACGTACAATTTAGTACAATATAATGACGCCAGGCCAGCGTAATTGTATTGAAGTAAATCATGCAGAAGTTCAAATTTCACTATATAAGGAATATGAAGTGATTCAAAGAACATTTTGGTAGGAACCACTTGAGTATACGCATTACGGTCCGTTAGAAGTAGGGAAAGAATAACCACTTAGCCCAGGTACTGTATTGATAACCCAAAAATTTGTTATAGATATAGCCACCCTGGACACTTAAGGAAAAAGTTCTCAAATAGGAAAAACTTTGAACTTACTTGCGGTAGAGCAATCGTTATCTCAGCTATGGAGACTCGCATGAATCCTGATTTTAGTTAGGGTAAGTTTCATCACAATGTTTTATTTTCTCGAGGTTGTTTAATACTACATCGATAGAAACCTTATATCTAAGAACCTTAGTGTTATGACTAATAAGCCATTAATAACCATGAGATTCAAGTACTCTATAGGAGAAGCTAATGGTAAGCTGGCAGAGATAGAGGAATGATTTAAGGTAGTACCTTAAACTTAATAGGTGGGTCATTTGGAGGTGACCTCATGTCAACAAAACTTGGAAGCTTTAAAGTAGTAGTTGGAAAGGATTAGTTACCTACGCACAAGCAGATGTTATCTGAGAAGATTGATAGGATTTTTCACGGTAGTATAGTAAGATTTGGTTGGAATGAACTTTAAGATTAACCTAACACCCATCAATTTAGGAAGCCTGATGTAAAAGTTGGAATGGACTTTAGGATTAACCTAATACGCATCAAGTTAGGAAGATTTGATGAAATACTTGGAACGGACCGGTTTTCAAGGATGAAAGCGAAAGTTATTTATAGTGAGAAGATTTTTCGTATACCTCGCGAGAATGGTAAGCCATTAATAGTTTACGGGGAGAGAAGTGGCCGAAATCCCACAATGGGAGTGGGAAGGAATAACAATGGATTTCATCACGAAGTTACCAAAAACGGAAGGCGGATTATGACACTATCTGGGTTGTTGTTGACCGCCTCACCAAATCTGCTCACTTTCTAGCCATGAAAGAAACCGATGCAATGGATAAACTTTTGCAACGATACATAAAGGAAATTGTATGCCGTCACTTCAGCGATTCAGATTCTATATTAAAGACTACCCAAGAATCTTATTCGATACTCATTCTTACACGACTCTAAATCCTAACTTATTCTAAGAGATTTCTTATTTGATGATAATCACACCATCATCCTCTTACTTCAATGTTAGTCATACCAGTTCGAAATTTTTCCAAAATCAATGGGTGGTAAATTCTCATCCTCATACTCTCTCATTCGTATCTCACTTATAAGCAACAACTTCACACTTAAGTATTTTTAGTCGAAGGACTTATGCCCTACTAATAGTCATCATTCACATTTAAATTCAATAGTTTTCATTACCCCGTGACATTGTTGCTTAAATATCACTCGAAATTTTCAAAAATCTTTTACTCGATTCTCATCAATCTTTTTCCAACTTGTAACCTCCGAAATATGAAAAATTTTGTTTGCCCAAATTTTACTCACACTATTTTACTGTGCCATCCTCTCAAAGTTTCATAAAAATAAATTTATTATATTGCCATTCGTACAAATTTTAGAAACCATATATGATATATATAATAAGGTAAATAATTACTTATTTTTTTTTTTTTTACTAGTACATGTGAAATTTTACTTTCATTTTTACAAATCAATTCTTTTAATCAAAAGATATTTTACTTAGAGTAGTCTATATTTACTAAGAACTTCGTTTCCTTTCTTACATTATCACCTTAAATGATTTCTATAAAAATTTTCGTTGCTTGTCCGTATCCAAGTCATCATGAAGACTTTACAACGGTCGAAATCGAGAGATTCATGTGTGTGCGATAAAGGCACTTACTACCACGTCATGCAGAGCCTTCGGGAATCCACTAACACTTAAACCATTCAAAATTATTGCGTAACCCCAAGGATCTTATTTTCCACACCTGTTGGAACGATGCTCTTTCTTACATAACTCTAAGTCCTGACTTACTCCAGGGGGTTCTCATTTAGTGATATTAACACCATCAGTATTCCGACTTTAATATTAGTCATAACCTGTTTGGAATTTTGCAAAATCAAAAAGCGATTAACTTCTCGTCCTCATGAGCTATCCTTCATACCTCACTTTTTAGCAATGGCTTCGCACGTGAACATTTTTGACCCAAGGACTTATGTCCTGATAATTATCAAAACTACATTAAATCCATTAGTTTTCATTATCTAGTAACATGTCACCCGATGATTCAAATATTTTTCACTCGATCTTTTTCAACTCGTAACCTCTGAAATACGAAAAACTATGTTTATCAAAATTTTTACACGTTTATTTTGCGGTCCTCACGAGATTTATGGACAAATGAAATTAATAAAATTTTTCTGTCACTTATGCGATTTATAAAATCATATATGTATGTATATAATTAAGTTAATAAATTTACCTTTACTTATTTTGGTTAGTACATACTAAGTTATACCTTCAAATTATTTAAAAATCACTCCTTTATTGAGTGGTTTAACTTAAGTCAAATAGTTTTATGCAAAATGGTACACGTTGTACATACTTCTAAATTTACTAGGAACTTCCTTCCGTTTATGTTGTCACATCAAACGTTTAAAGGTTTTTCAAAACTTTCTTGGATGATTTTATTAAAGGTTTTCGTATTAGTCTACACCATGTATGGATCACACTTCTTCTCGTCCTCCGTTTAGGGATGAAGCTTACCATTAAGATCTTTGTTAAAAACTCTTGAGCCACCTTGGATGGCAGTTTTATAAAATTTGTTAGGAAGTCTTTGCGCTCATAAAATGTTCTTTTTAAGGATTAGACATGGCAAAAACGAGGGAAGATAAATCAGTTTTCTGAGGTACACTCAGTGGTCACCCTATTGTAGGAAAGGCACTAGGTGGGTTTCTACTCCCAATATTTCACGGCTAATCGCAACACCCTTGTAAAGATCTTCTCTATGATTCAGTATATTGAGGCACAAGAATTCATTTTTGAGATTCTTTTCACTTGGAGTAAACCATTTTTTATGACCAAGGGTTCACGTATCTTCTCATTCGTGCATCCCCTTAAGTATAAGTTTATATTCAGATCAACTCGCTCGTTGTATGAAGAGTTCACTCTCATTCAAAGATCACATCTTTCGTGCGATTTTCTTTCGGAAATGTAATGTAAAATACTTTAAAAATCTATGAATTTTGTTATCCTCTTAGAAGGGGCTGCTTAAAACATCTATAACACTGATGCGGTTACTCTATATATTTCTTCATTCGTTGATTGCAACTATATGTTGTTCTAGTCGATGTTAACCCTAACTTCAGCATGTAACCGAAGGCTGATAGTTACATTATGGTACTGTGCTTTCATTTCATCCAAGGATAAGTTCACATACAGTATGTTAAATTGAGTGATATCCTTCATTGTTCGTTCAGACCATCCTGAAGACACTATAAATAATTATGGCTTGCATTGCATGTAAGTCTGATTAGTCACTCTCAGCTAAAATTTCAATTCATTTATTTAAATGAAACGTTTCTTAAATATCGGGTTCATTATGCCTATAGTCTCCTTCTGAAATTAAGGGGTTAGTAAAATTCGTGGCTAACACTATCCAGACATCAAATCGCATGGTTGTGATCACCATGTTTTCCATTCTATCTGTGAGCTTTGTATTGCGACATAAGCGCTCAAAGTTTTAGATGGGTTTAGTAACATTCATAATGCATTTCATGCATCCAGCTTACTGAAGATGCCTGTAGGGCTAAAAACATCATCTTTCATTTTGTGGATATATATTCAGATGACATATTCATGTTAACAAGAAACGAAATCAATTTGTTGATCTTAAGGTCAAGAGACTTAATTAATGGCATATACCTATTCTTAATTTTATACGCCCAAGTACCTTTCAAGGTAAATAACTCACTTCTGAGCCCACGAGTTTCTCGGAACTTTGATACGCTCTTTCTTCTTCAAATTCTGTACCGTTGTTGGTCACTCCTTAAAATTTCGGGACGAAATTTTCTTTAACAGGTGGGTAATGTAATGACCCAACTTTTTCGAATTTTAATTTTATTTATTATTTTCACGAAACTGCATATTTGTGCGTACTGAGTTAGATTATTTTTTGGGATCGTTACTTATACTAATTACCTTTGTTAATATTTTAAAACGCATTATTAAGTGCTTAATCACGTAACATGATCCTTGAATGCATTTACCGTTGGTGTCACTTATTGTTTAAAACGAGCTACGTACTTGGTACACGTTAAACTTTTGTCATAATTGGGATATTATGACTACGTAAACTTAATTGTTATATATTAATGACAATTACTTGGCTTGATGTTATATTAATTACGCTTAGTGTTTACTAAGGATCACTAGTTACCTTTATAGACTTCCATGGCCCAACCTACTCAACTTAGTGGACCCAGATGGTGAAACAGATGTCACTTATTATTTATTTGAAGTCCGAGAAGGTGACCCAGATGGTGAAACAACAATAAAACCAGCTGGAATAGCAGCATCACCATCTGTTGGAGGTAATGTCGGTGGAAGTGTTTGATTTGCCGTGAGGGCAGGTAAGGATATACGTGCGGTATTATTCTTATATGTAAGGTTGTACATACTACTAGTCAGATTCATGATATCCCCTTCTGATGGAGGTTGGGTAACAACTAGAGTTTTCACCGGCGAAGATTTGATTGAATCACCCGCCTCCATGACTTTTATCTCATGGGACTCTGATAGAGTAACAGAACTACCCGTCGGCTTAGCTCTCGCGAAGATTATGTCCCGACTCGTGAAGTCATTGACATACCATGAGGTGGCACATCTCTTTCAGTTAAGGACTTATCCTCCAGACCCTGAGTTTCAAGATCTGAAAGAGAAGTGATTTGAACTAATGGATCAATTTCTTGAACCAAAGGAACGGTCTACTGGAAGTCTGATAAATTTTCCGAAGGAATGTCAAGTTGATTCATTTCCATGAGACGCGGCAGATCTCCCTCATCAAGATAAGCAGGACCTCCAGGCCCTGTTGTACGATGAGGTAATACATCATCACAAAGATGAAGTATATCAAGAGGATTTCTAGCCGATACGCATGGTGCCTTTTTAAGGGTTTTCGGCTCCCCTTCGGCCGTTCTGGACTTCAATGATTGAGGTTCCTCAATCGATTGAGTCATCACAGAATTTTTTGCATAAGAAGAATTTACTTCTTTTTGAGATGCTGAAGCATCTTTCATTGTAGGATTTATTGTTAAGTCCTGACTAGGTTGGATGGGCTGATTGGTCTTTTGAACATCCATGCTTTCAGCTCTCTTACCTACCGAAGCTTGCACTTCATTTAGTGTAGGGCTTACTGTTATTATTGGATGTGATACAGAAATGGGTGAGGGTGACCTAGTTGGCTCTAAGTCATGATCAGTATCACCAATAGTTGGAGTAACTTTTTGGCGGACGATATGAGTCGAAGTCCTAGATCTAGTTACTCGTTGGGTTGGCAGAGTCTGAATCATCTCATCAGGCATATATCATGTTCTCTTTGTAGTTTGTTCTGGAGATGACTTAGTTGCTAATGAATCAATTTCACTGCTCTCATGTGTGGTGGATAGGGTAGGTTCAATCCTAAGCGGACTAGGCTCTCTGATCCTCTCAAATTGAGCTTGTTGAGGTGCCCTAAGACGTTTCAATTTTATCCTAAGTGGAGGGTTTGATGGTCTGGGTGGTTGAACTACTGCTTACTCTACAACCTCTAGACTGGAACCTCAGCTGGATCAACTTGTTGTTGTTATACCAGGTTCGAAAGAGGTATCCCTACCACCTCGAAATAAGTACGCATTCGTGCGTCTAAGGGATTAGCTAAATTCACTAACCAATTTGGAATTGGTGCAGTGAATTGATTATCAGAGATCACCAGGGTATTCATCTTTACTTCCCCAAATTTAACCATTGTCATTCCCTGTATACCTGGCACAAATATATTTGCATTTCTGCAAGTGGTTATAGCACTATGAATAAATAGACAGAAAAACCTTATGCAAGGAACATAAGTACTCCTTGACTTATCCACTTGAGCCTGTACCAGATCCCACAAAAATTCAGCATAATCTGGATGCTCTATTCTTATAAAAGAGTAGAAGAGCTTCAGCATTAGGACCGTCATGCTATCAGATCCACTATGTGTCATTAGGAAACATCGGTTGATGTTCGAGAAGATCACATACCACCTGAAGTGTAAGAACTTCTTTTGGAACTTGGAAGGTGTAACCCGAGTATCTCCATTATATCTCAATTGGAATACAGAGTTTAACATTTGTTGAGTAGCAGGAAGAGTGGGAGCATTTTGTACAAGTGGAAGTTGAAAAATCCTCATGAAATCAGCTTTTGTTATTCTCCTCAATCCCTGTACCTATCTCAGCTCAAATTCAAATCTAGTTGGTTCTCCTTGTGGATTAGTAGCATTAGGTTATGTGGCTTCTACAAACTTGATAGTTCTATTGAGAAGTCTCAAGTCTGTATCAGGTACACTGACAGTTAAGCTCAAAGCAGGCCATAATGTATGCCTCTCCAGAATTGCTAGCCAATAATTTCCAGGAATGTTTGTCTTAGTGTTGATGAAATGATTGTTTGCCATTTGACTGTTTGAATAAGAAAAAGAAGACCAAAATATGTTATCATAAAGCACATATCTCTATTCTTATATCCTTTGAAGTCATTTATGATTTTCAGATTTTATAAATTTTTATGAATTTTATAAGTTATAAAAAAAAAACTTTTATTCCATATATGCACAAAAATTTGACAATCATGATAATCAAATATAGTTTCATACTTTGTAAAACCATCATGAATAATCAAATATAAAAATATACTGAATCTAATCAACACTTAGTTCATTTTCAAAACATACTTGAGCAGATTCAGTAACTATGAAAAATCACAGATTCGGTAACCAAATATGCATTTGTTTCATATCAAGGAACTAGAATAAGCATGTAATTTTTCCAGAATAAAATTAAACAATTTTTAAAATACCAGAAACTAGACTCGGTATCAAGCCAAAAACCAGATTCGGTATCATCAAAATTCACATATTATCACTTAAGCATGCATATTCAGTCACATATCTTTTAGAACATCAACCAGTATCATGTTAAAGCACAAAATATCAGATAAACATGTTAATTGATTGAACAAACTCGGTACTCTAGCAAGAACACACTCGGTATATACAGAATCTATCAAAATGTCAATTAATCATGCAGTCAGACTCGGTCTATTGATAGATCAACTAAATCACAACAGAATAGACTTAATTTCATGTTAATCAACCAAATTAATCAAATTTAATCAAAGAATTAAAGTTTCAAACTCAGATTCGGTTTTTCAACAATATTTCACAATTAATTGTCATATTCCTGTTCTTTTTGACCTTTTCTAGTTTGTAACCTTTCATTTATCTCAGATCTATAACATGTGTATCATAAACTTGATTAAAAATACGAATTACCAAAGATTTGAAGTAAAAGATGAACGTACTCGGTAGATTAGATCAGATTCGGTAAGTTTATCAGACTCGGTATGTAATTAAGAAAGCGTGAGAGCTTTGAGTTTAACTCTCCTATTTATAGATACCGAAGTTAGGTAACACTTGGGCCTTACCGAATGTGCCTAAAAATACCGAATGTAGTTCATATTCAAAAATAAATCAATTTATCTTCAAATTTTGACAACTCTTTATCAAAAAATATCACAAGTTTATAACACTTTCATTAAACAATATTTCTGAGTAAATTTTGAAAGTTTATGAACTTACCGAATCTGGACTGTTTGGTTGTCAGATTCACTATGCAGGTAAAAATAGCAATTATTCATGAAAAACACGATTATTTTTGGATTTTAACTTTTCCAATGTTTATGAATTTTCTAAAATCAAGATTTGTACTTAGAAAAACTTTGAATTATGTACAAATTAAAAATCTTCAGTGATACCAATTGTTGAAATGGGTTGCATACAGAGATGTATACAAGCCATAGTAAATTATTTCAGATTTAAAACAAAGAATTTATGAATTCACTTTTGAAAATCAATTTTATTTTCATTTTCTCCCTTTTTCTCCCCCTCAAAATGTGATGTACAATTAAGTTAATCAGCATTTTGATTTGTCCCAAGAAAATATATTAACTCCCCCTTGAAATATGATATCAATTAGTTACATCCCCCTTTCGTAACCATTGATATTTAAAACCAGGGAATTAACAAAATAGCAGCTCCCCATTGACAAATAATATTTAAAGCATTAGTGATCAGTTGCTTCCCTTAGAAAGTATATACTCCCCCTGAACACATGATCCCAGGAATAAGAACCCATAGAAATAAGCAAGTTTAATCATTACACTCCACCATGCCAATTTCTTTAATTAAGAACATTAGCGTAACTTCATATAAAGGTTTAGTGAACATGTCAGCTAATTTCACTTTGGTAGGTACGAAGTATAATTCTACATCTCTTTTTTCAACATGATCCTTAATGAAATGATAACGAATATCTATGTGATTGGTCTTAGAATGCTGGACCAGGTTGCTAGTTATTGCAATAGCACTTTGTAAATCACAGTAAATTGGGGTCTTAAAAATATTAAAGCCATAGTCCAACAGTTGAGTCTGTGTCCACAAAACTTGTGAACAACACTGAGCTGCAGCAATATACTCAGACTCAGTTGTTGATGAAGACACACAGTTTTGCTTTTTAGATGACCAACCGACTAGTCTATTTCCCAACATCTGAATTGATCTAGATGTTCTTTTTCTATCAACATGGCAACCGCCATGATCAGCATCTATGTAAGCGGTGAGATTGAAATCAGATCCATGAGGATACCAGATTCCAAAATTAGGAGTACCTTTTAAGTACTGAAATATTCTAACCACTGCTTTGGAGTGTGATTTCTTTGGGTTCGATTGAAAACGAGCACAGATCGTTACATCAAGTGTAATGTCCGGCCTGTTCGCAGTTAAGTACGTTAAAGAACCAACCATGCTTCTATAAAGCGTTATATCAAAGGGTTCCCCTTTTTTGTCAGCATCCAGCAATTTCCTCATTGGGGTTGTCATGGGTTTTAAAGAAGTCATTTTAAAGCGTTTTAGGATATCATTGATATACTTGGTTTGACAGATGAAAATCTCATTTGGTAATTGTTTGACTTGTAACCCCAAGAAGAAATTAAGCTGGTCAAGCATGCTCATTTCGAATTTGTTGGCCTTTAGGTCACCAAATTCTTTGCATAAGGTCGGGGACGTAGAACCAAAAATAATATCATCAACGTAAATTTGCACCAAAAGAATGTGACCGTGGTTTTTACGAATGAAGAGCGTTGTATCAATTGTTCCACGAGAGAAGCCATTTTCCACCAAATACTTTGTTAAGGTCTCGTACCATGCACGCGGTGCTTGCTTTAGATCGTACAAAGCTTTCTCCAAGTAGTAGACATGATTTGGATAAATAGGATCGACAAAGCCTTCAGGTTGATCTACATAAACCTCTTCTTGAAGATGTTGATTAAGAAAAGCAGTTTTGACATCTATTTGGAACACCGTAAACTTCATATGAGAAGCAAATGCAAGAAAAAGATGTATAGCCTCAATCCTTGCAACCGGAGCAAACGTTTCATCGTATTCAATACCCTCTTGTTGTCTATAACTCTTAGCCACTAGTCGTGCCTTATTCCGAACCACAACCCCATCGGAATCTTTCTTATTTATAAAAATCCACTTAACACCGAATGGTTTCTGACCCGTTGGTCTTGGAATTAATCGCCACACCTTCAAATGTTGAAATTGACCTATATCTTCTTGCATTTCTATTACCCAGTTTGGATCAAGTAAGGCTTGAGCCACCGAAGTTGGTTCAATTTTACTAAGGAAGGCAGTATATAAACACATATTTCGAGTTGCCCATCGAGTTGACACTGGAGCAGTAGCATCACCAAAAATAAGATCAATTGGATGACTTTTAGTCTATCAGTTTGTATGTGGAAGAGGTCCTACATCAGTGGTATCCATTGAAACATCAACCATTGTTAATGTTGAGCCATGATCCTCTTGTTCTGAAGTAGTATCATCTAATGGGTTTGTTTGAATTTCAGGAGAAATTTCTGGAATTTAATTAAGAGATGTATCGTGATGCGTATCAAGATTATCATCTGGAGGTGGGAGGGAGGATGAAGACACAACTGGTGAATCAGTTGGTGTTATATCTTCATCATAGAGACTTGGTTGTGTCTCAATGGTAGTAGATTGAGTTGGTGTTTCAGTTTCGGCATTATCATTTGAATCGAGTGAGGAGTATACAACGAATCAAACAGTAGATCTAGTGCCTATGTAGTTACCGTAGGAACACCCTTCTTCGAGAAAATTGAGTTTTGTGCGGAAGAAGTGGTCGCCAGTTTAGGATCGGGTTTTGAACTGAGTTGTTCAAAATCCATTCCCAATAACTCATCGAACTTACCATTAATGTTTTCCTTGATCGTCCTTGTTCTTTTATGATATACACGATAAGAAACTTTGTTTGATGAGTATCCAAGAAATACGGCCTGATCGCCATGAGCATCAAACTTTCCAAGGCTGTCAAAATCGTTAAGCACAAAGCATATACAGCCAAAGATACGGAAATATTTGACATTCGGGCATCTACCATAAAGTAACTTATACGGAGTTTTGTCAAAACGTTTGATTATTATACAGCGATTTTGGATATAACAAACAGTTCACATGGCCTCCCCCCACATTTTAGAAGGTAGTTTGGAGTAGGCAAGCATCGTTCATGCTGCCAAGCACAACGTACGATTACGTCGTTCGACAACTCCATTTTGTTGGGGGGTTCGTGCAGCAGAGAACTGATGTTCAATGCCTTGGTCTTTTAGGTAACAATCAAGCAGGTCATTCTTAAATTTCGTCCCATTATCAGTTCTGATGCTCTTAGCATTTTTGTTAAAAAAGAGTTGAGTCTTTTTTATGAACTCAATGATAATGGCGGGTGCTTCGAATTTTGTCCTTAAAATAAATAACCATGTAAAACGGGTATAGTCATCAACAATAAAATGTTCCCGTTATCGCCGCAATTTCATCATTTTCGAATGTAACCGTTCCTAGGAATTTGTCAACGAAATTGACAAGCAAGGATTTATCGACTGTCATGTGTCGAGAGCAACCAGAATCGATATACCAAAGACAGACGTCGAAACCCTCTAAACGTTAATTTTTCTAGAGTTTAGGTACCAAAAGTTGTTTGGATCCTCTACGGTTAGTACCTGTGATGACCCAGGAATTTTCGACCAAATTTAAACTTAATCTTTATATGATTTCGATACGATAAGCAATGTATGTAATGTTGAGTTTAGAAAATTTTGAAAACAATGTTCATATATTCATTTGACCATGACTATTCCCGACGATTCACGAACCATTGCTTGTAAATATATGTACATGTATATATATATATGTAATAACTTGAATTAAATTAATAAAATATTATTATATATATAAATATATATATAAATATATGAATGTTACTTGTACATATATATTGTTATATTAAATTTAATTACTTAACATATATAATTAATATATTCTTTTGTGTAATAAAACTTGCTATTTAAAACTCTTTATATATAGAAAGAGAATATATTAAAGATAATTGATTTCGAGCTTAATTAATAAACATCAGTAATACTCGGTTGTTGTTTTGTTAGTTTTAATATAGATATGGTACATGTTTATGATAGATTAAAATAAAAGTTGAACTGTAAATCGATAAAGGAGATTTTAGAGTTGTTAAATATATTGTTACCTTTTTAAGTTTAAATATTAGTACTCCGTACATATAAATTGGAACAGAAAATAAATAATTTTCGAACCTTTTTTATTAGATTTCAAACAGGTAATGAGTGAAATAATTAAATATTTTTAATCTAAAAGTTTGGGATTTTTAGGAACACTTTTATATGTTAACTGTTTAGCAATGGACACAATATAATACTCCGTGAATTAGATATTATTATTAAAGAAACCAGTATTTTTTTTTATCATTAATAATATTATTATCATTTTTTATGATTTTTGTATCATTATTACTTATTATTATTATGGATATAATGATGATGATTATTATTATTATTATTATTATTATTATTATTATTATTATTATTATTATTATTATTATTATTATTATTATTATTATTATTATTATTATTATTATTATTATTATTATTATTATTATTATTATTAATAATATATTTATTAATTATTAATATTAATCTAATTAAAAAAAAGTCAAGAACTAGTACATTCCGTTACCCATTTCAATCCAACTTTTTTAAATTTTGTTTTCTGTCTGTAATCTGTTAGATGTACATTTCACAACTCAATTAGGATCAATGCAATCACTCTATAAAAGAATTATTCTGCAATTCATTAAGTAAAACATAAAAATCACAAAATAAGCTCGACACTCTGTACATTCATTTTTTTCACCATATTTTGATTTCGAATGAATTTCCAAAATATAATAATGCAGTCTTGTTAGGAATCGTCTATCTAAACTATCTGTTAGTTTTCAATCTTCAATTCTTTCTATCAATTTCTAATTTGAGAGTCAAAGTTTTGGTTTTCAAAGTCAACTAAGTGTTCTTGAATCAAATTCGAGTTTGTTTTGATATCTTCAGTTAATTTGATGATCCATAAAGTTTATAGGAATGATTTGCAACATAATTCATGTTGTAATCATAACCTATAACACTCTTAATCTAAAAATCAATTTTTGAGTTCTTGAGTTCTTCACAGTGATATACACTAACGAGAATTCGAAACAAATTTCAAAAACTAGAAATGTAGAGTTGTTAGGAATCATTTACTTAAACTTCTTGTAAAATCTCAAGTTCCAATTCTTAATAACGAAATCGAATTTGCGAGTCAAACTTATTTTGTCAAAAGTCAAAGAAAGTGTTCATCGCGAAATTTGTAATTGTGTTAAAGTTTCCAGTTAAATTGATGATTTAGATAGATTTTAGGAATGATTTGAAACATGTTTCATGTTGTAAATATTGTCCAAAACGAACTCAAAATTGAAAACAAAATTTTTTTTTTCTTGGCTACTAGCAAGCAGTAGGATTTTTTTGTTTTTTTTTTCTCATTTTTTTTATATCATGAACACATTTTTTTGTTTCATGTTGTTTACAAGTCATAAATGAAAACCCGTTCGATTGTTGTTGAGTTTTTACCCCCGTTTGATTTTAAACTTGGTGAAGAAGATGATGAACATGGCTAAATGAAATACTAGATATATAGTTTGGGTTGCCTTATAAATTAGATAAACAAGACAAAGGGAATGGTTAAGTGTGTTTGCGGGTGAGCGGGAGGTCTCTAGTTCAAACCCGGTTCAGGGCATTTTTTTTAGAAAGGCTTTGGAATGTAGATTTCATTACCAAAATTATTATTATTAGTAGTATTGTGATTATTATTATTATGGTTATTTTTAGAACACTTATTATTACTAATACTAGTATTATTATAAAGACTATAATTTATTATTATAATTATGATTATGATTATTATTATGAGAATGATACAAATTATTATTATTTTCATTAATATTAGTACTTGTAACATTTTATAATTGTTAGTGTTATTATTATCATCCACATAGGTATTATTATTAGTATTATCATCATTATTATTAATATTACAAAGTATCATTAATAGACTTATCATTTAAACATTAATATTAGTGATATTGTATAATTACTGAAAATTTGTATTAAAACTATTAAAAATTACCATTATTATTATTAGTATTATTTTTTTACCATTATTATTATTAGTATTATTTTTTTTTACTAAAACTATCATTATTATTGATATCAGTATTATCTATGTCATTATTATTAAAATAATTACGATTATAAAAAATAGAAGTTTTAAAGACGTTATTAAAATTATAAACATAAAAATAAAGATGTTATATATAAATATATATTTAATACACATAACTTAACTATACTAATATATCTATATATATATAATGAAAATATATATAATTAACATATTAGTCTACTATATATATAAATTACATCACTAATAATAATATAAATAAATATATTTGTTCGATTACAAGTATATGTCTTAATAGATATATGAATGATATAGGTTCGTGAATTCGAGGCCAACCCTATATTGTTCAATGTTGTCATATGTATTTTTACTACAAAATACATTATTGTGAGTTTCATTAATCCCTTTTTAAATGCTTTTGCAATATATATTTTTGGGACTGAGAATACATGCGCTGCTTTTATAACTGTTTTACGAAATAGACACAAGTAATTGAAACTACATTATATGGTTGAATGATCGAAATCGAATATGCCCCTTTTTATTAAGTCTGGTAATCTAAGAATTAGGGAACAGACACCCTAATTGACGCGAACTCTAAAGATAGATCTATCGGGCCCAACAAGCCCCATCCAAGGTACCGGATGCTTTAGTACTTCAAAATTTATATCATGTCCGAAGGAGGATCCCGGAATGATGGGGATATTCTTATATGTATATTTCGAATGTCGATTACCAGGTGTTTAATCCATATGAATGATATTTTTGTCTCTATGCATGGGACGTATGATTATGAGAAATGGAAGTATGAAATCTTGTGGTCTATTAAAATTATGAAATGATTATTTATGTTAAACTAATGAACTCACCAACCTTTTGGTTGACACTTTAAAGCATGTTTATTCTCAGGTACGAAAGAAATCTTCCGCTGTGCATTTGCTCATCTTAGAGATATTACTTGGAGTCATTCATGACATATTTCAAAAGACGTTGCATTCGAGTCGTTGAGTTCATCAAGATTATTATTAAGTCTATTATAGTAAGATATATTACGAAATGGTATGCATGTTGTCAACTTTCGATGTAATGAAAGATTGTCTTTTCAAAAACGAATGCAATGTTTGTAAAATGTATCATATAGAGGTCAAATACCTCGCGATGTAATCAACTGTTGTGAATCGTTTATAATCGATATGGACTTCGTCCGGATGGATTAGGACGGGTCGTTTCAGTTGGTATCAGAGCGGTGGTCTTAGCGAACCAAGTCTGCATTAGTGTGTCTAACTGATAACCCGTTAGGATGCATTAGTGAGTCTGGACTTCGACCGTGTCTGCATATCAAAAGTTTTGCTTATCATTTTTATCGAAAATCATCTGCTTATCATCCTTAGGAAATTACCTGCTTATTATTCATAGTCTAGACACGTCTTACTGCCTCTATTGCATAGACAGTGTATAGATAAATTCATATCTTAGCGTATCTGTTATTGTTACCTTTGCTTGACAGTTTCGTAGATTCCTCCGTAACTTACGGGATTTTAGTATTATATATGCATATGTAAATTATGTATTGCAGGGTACTAATCTACATCCTATAATCTAATTTTTATCAAAAATCCTTCATCTAATCGTACGAGATGAATCCCTCAAGCTGTTCGAGTCCGTCAGATTTCGATAGTTATTCCGACAGCTATTCCGACATGGATATTCACCTAAGCTCCGAAAGCGGTGTCACCAGAATAAATTAACCAATCATCCATCCCCAATTCATCTGATAAAATCATAGCCTACTTAATCAATGGAGATGAGAAGAAGGCGATTCTTTTCACTAAACGAATTCACCCATTGGTGAAGAACCTGAAGCATTTACTGGCGAGCCTAACCAAAACACCATTTTCAGTCTCATTTCTCGAATACCTTGCCACGATTATATTCTATCTAAAATTTTAAACCTTATTCATCCACTCGTTCCGACCGTCAATCATCTGGGAATAATGGAAGAAGTCAACGAGCTTCGCGCTCAAGTAATCAAATTGGAAAACATGGTGCAAAATGTACCAGCTTCAGCAACATCACCGGCACCAACAGTACCATCAGTAACAGTACCAGTACCATCATCAATCCATGCCTCAACATCTCATTATGTACCTCGAGTATTATCTTCGTTCTACGTATCATTCTATATCATTATCTTGGTGTTTCATGGCGATTATGTAATCTCTAATGTTTTAGAGATAATGTATTCTAGTTCTAACGATAAATCAAATGAGTTTAATAGCATATTAACTCATTAAATCCATGATTACATCTGAAGAAAATATATATGTATATATATTTTTTTCATAAAGATTGTAATTAAAAATTCTTTCGTACAAACTGTTAATGGTGAAAATATTTTAACGGGTAGGTAATACCCGAGGAATATTTTGATTTCACATTAATAAGTTACACTGTACATTCTTCGAACCTAATTCAACGGTCAATTACCATCCTACTTACATCCACAGATATACGAATCTGATCCACCACAGAACAACATTTTCGTTCAATTTCATATTTGGATTTTGACCTATCAGAATCCAACAAGTGGCATAATGAAGAAATAATGGACACAATAAAAATTGATTAGAAACAGACTAATTAATAATATGAAATTTTGTTAAGAATCCACGCTAACAAGATCCTAGCTAACTGTTTATTCCGTATTAAATTTTATTCTATCGCAATTTATTTATCGCAATTTAATTATCGCAATTTATTTATCACAGTTTATTTATCGCAATTTATATTCTCGCAAATTTTGTTTATCGTCATTTAATTTCTGTTATTTATTTTACGCATTTTAAATATCGGGACACGTATACAAGGTTTTGACATATCATATCGACGCATCTATATATATTATTTGGAATCACCATAGACACTCTATATGCAGTAATGATCGAGTTCTCTATACAGGGTTGAGGTTGATTCTATAATAATATATATACTTTGAGTTGTGATCGAGTCTGAGACAAATATGGGTCTCGATATGTATTAATTAATTCGAATATTATATATTAAACAATATATGAATTATTGGACTGTTAATTGTGGACTATCGACTGTGGACTAATAGGATTGGACAATTAAAAATGAATTAAAATATTGATTATAACATATGAAGCTAAACAATTCTTCAAGTTTGCCACTTGATTTCATCTTAAACTTCATTTGTATCTTGACGATTACAATCCGCGTTCAAACCTTTCATTATTCTTAAAAACACCTCAATCGAGAGGATGAACCAACCGCACTTCAACTACGGAAGAAGAGATCTGGTGCATATAGTTGTACACCTGGAAATACTCGGAACCTGAGTAAACGTTTAACACGCATCTGTGCTAGCTCCTTCGGCATTGCTATTACCAAAAATAACCATGCAATTCCTTTTCAAAATAGCCAATTATGTCACAGCTTCAGCAAACCAATTTCAATTTTCAATTGAATAAACCTTATTATAACTTTGATATATAAGTTTGCCTTTCATCATCGTTACCGGGGAACTGTTTATATTCCACCACATTAGAAATAAACTTGCCAGCAACTCCATTGATCTTTGATTTTCCGAAAAATCATTATAATCATTTAAACTCTATCATATACTCATTCACATCTTATACCGAGAATTGCCATTCTAATTATCGAGAATTTGCAATTTGTATTTTGAAATCTCGCAGCATGTCTGCATCAACAGTTATATGTATCCATATAACATTTATCTCTTAGAATCATGATCTTTTATTCTGAAATTCTGAAAAGCACCCAGTCTACGAATTAATACTCCAAATTTTAAGGATGCTGAATGAAGAAGCAGAAACCGTAGACAACCGTAAACTACCTTAACCGTCAAAAGTTTGATGATAAAGAATGGAGTATTGGAAACACTCAATAGAAATTTTTTTTTTACCGAAAAGCGGATTATGCGAAACTATGAAGGAAGCTGTGGACAAATCACAAAGAATAAGTTTGACTTCAAAGAATCCAAATGATTCAGTACCTGCTGAAGTCATTAACAAATACCTTGCACCTGACTCTAAACCCCTGCGGACAATATTCTTCATCATCCTCTGATATTATAAATTCTAAGATACCATCGTATCTTTCATAATAAATATCCTCCATATTTCTGAAGATGTTTTCATAACTATCTTATCTGAAATCATTAATCTCTTCGTGCTATCAATGTTACATCATATAGAAACGGTGAGTTGCTATATTCTGTAAACTTTCGAGCTTAAAATATGAATGTTATTGAAGTAATGTTGGGAACTGGTGCATGAGTTAGTATAATATAATGACACTTGATCAACGTGATTATATTACAGTAAGTCATGATGAGTTTCTAATGGTATGTGATGATTCACAGATCATAACGTCATCATGTGCCATGTTACATAACTCTTTCATTATGCTTAACTTCTGAACATACCAAGAAAGTATATTCTTGATAGTTCTATTCTCAGTGATTCTGGTAATTTGACAAATCAAATCGTGATATTACGTTCTTTCTCGTTTAGAACATTAAGTTCATTCGAAATTCCATACTTTCTGGATCGTTACTCGCTTTACTATAAGTCGGGAGGATAATAAAAAGGCAAAGAGCTCCAAAATATAAGAGAAAATATAAAGCCCAATAACAACAGGGAGATTACAAACCGTGTATGTCAATGTTTATCACAACATAAAGACACGGGAGAATTAAAAACACTATAACCCCAAGGGTGAAGTAGAAGAAAACAGACTCCTCTGGTGGAAGTTGGAAAAGGAGAATGATTGCTGCGATAGTAAGGATAAGGACAAGGATCAGTATTGGACTAAGCATTTTCACAATCTTTTGGATGTATGAACTAAGAAAGAAAGTATAGGAATGGTGAAAATTATGGAACGGGAAGAGTTTAATTTATAACGGAAATATCAGTCGGAGAAATCGAGGCAGATCACCGTATTTAATTATAGAGATCTTAATTTCCTTATTCGCCGAAGAATCAAATCTTTTGGATTTTGAAGATTTTCTTTAAATCCCTTGAATTCCGGGATACAATCGTGACTACGTCAAAAGTTATGGAAAATCTCCATTTCTTCATCTCGATCTTTGGTGATAGCATCATTCATACGCTTCTATTAATCGAATCATTTTATTCATATTACTCAATGATGATAAAACTTTATTTATCGACTCATATTCGTCATGAAAACATTTTTATTATTAGTCATGACCACCTCACTCAAATTTGGGGACGAAATTTCTTTAACGGGTAGGTACTGTGATGACCCGGGAATTTCCGACCAAATTTAAACTTAATCTTTATATGATTTCGATACGATAAGCAATGTATGTAATGTTGAGTTTAGAAAATTTTGAAAACAATGTTCATATATTCATTTGACCATGACTATTCCCGACGATTCACGAACCAGTGCTTGTAAATATATGTACATGTATATATATATGTAATAACTTGAATTAATTTAATAAACCATTATTACATATATAAATATATATATAAATATATGAATGTTACTTGTACATATATATTGTTATATTAAATTTAATTACGTAACATATATAATTAATATATTCTTTTGTGTAATAAAACTTGCTATTTAAAACTCTTTATATATAGAGAGAGAATATATTAAAGATAATTGATTTCGAGCTTAATTAATAAACATCAGTAATACTCGGTTGTTGTTTTGTTAGTTTTAATATAGATATGGTACATGTTTATGATAAATTAAAATAAAAGTTTAACTGTAAATCGATAAAGGAGATTTTAGATTTGTTAAATGTATTGTTACCTTTTTAAGTTTAAATATTAGTACTCCGTACATATAAATCGGAACAGAAAATAAATAATTTTTGAACCTTTTTTTATCAGATTTCAAATAGGTAATGAGTGAAATAATTAAATATTTTTAATCTAAAAGTTTGGGATTTTTAGGAACACTTTTGTATGTTAACTGTTTAGCAATGGACACAATATAATACTCCGTGAATTAGATATTATTATTAAAGAAACCATTATTTTTTTATCATTAATAATATTATTATCATTTTTTATGATTTTTGTATCATTATTACTTATTATTATGGATATAATGATGATTATTATTATTATTATTATTATTATTATTATTATTATTATTATTATTATTATTATTATTATTATTATTATTATTATTATTATTATTATTATTATTATTATTATTATTATTATTATTATTATTATTAATATATTTATTAATTATTAATATTAATCTAATTAAAAAAAAGTCAAGAACTAGTACATTCCGTTACCCATTTCAATCCAATTTTTTCAAATTTTGTTTTCTGTCTGTAATCTGTTAGATGTCCATTTCACAACTCAATTAGAATCAATGCAATCACTCTATAAAAGAATTATTCTGCAATTCATTAAGTAAAACATAAAAATCACAAAATAAGCTCGACACTCTGTACATTCATTTTTTTCACCATATTTTGATTTCGAATGAATTTCTAAAATGTAATAATGCAGTCTTGTTAGGAATCGTCTATCTAAACTATCTGTAAGTTTTCAATCTTCAATTCTATCTATCAATTTCTAATTTGAGAGTCAAAGTTTTGGTTTTCAAAGTCAACTAAGTGTTCTTGAATCAAATTCGAGTTTGTTTTGATATCTCCAGTTAATTTGATGATCCATAAAGTTTATAGGAATGATTTGCAACACAATCCATGTTGTAATCATAACCTATAACACTCTTAATCTAAAAATCAATTTTTGAGTTCTTGAGTTCTTCACAGTGATATACACTAACGAGAATTCGAAACAAATTTCAAAAACTAGAAATGTAGAGTTGTTAGGAATCATTTACTTAAACTTCTTGTAAAATCTCAAGTTCCAATTCTTAATAATGAAATCGAATTTGCGAGTCAAAGTTATTTTGTCAAAAGTCAAAGAAAGTGTTCATCGCGAAATTCGTAATCGTGTTGAAGTTTCCAGTTAAATTGATGATTAAGATAGATTTTAGGAATGATTTGAAACATGTTTCATGTTGTAAAGATTGTCCAAAACGAACTCAAAATTGAAAACAAAATTTTTTTTTCTTCGCTACGGGCAAGCAGTAGGATTTTTTTTGTTTTTTTCTCATTTTTTTATATCATGAACACATTTTTTTGTTTCATGTTGTTTACAAGTCATAAATTAAAACCCGTTCAATTGTTGTTGAGTTTTTGCCCCCGTTTGATTTTAAACTTGGTGAAGAAGATGATGAACATGGTAAAATGAAATACTAGATATATAGTTTGGGTTGCCTTATAAATCAGATAAACAAGACAGAGGGAATTGTTAAGTGTGTTTGCGGGTGAGCGGGAGGTCTCTAGTTCAAACCCGGTTCAGGGCATTTTTTTTAGAAAGGCTTTGGAAGGTAGATTTCATTACCAAAATTATTATTATTATTAGTATTGTGATTATTATTATTATGGTTATTTTTAGAACACTTATTATTACTAATGCAAGTATTATTATAAAGACTATAATTTATTATTATAATTATGATTATGATTATGATTATTATTATGAGAATGATACAAATTATTATTATTTTCATTAATATTAGTACTTGTAACATTTTATAATTGTTAGTGTTATTATTATCATCCACATAGGTATTATTATTAGTATTATCATCATTATTATTAATATTACAAAGTATCATTAATAGACTTTTCATTTAAACATTAATATTAGTGATATTGTATAATTACTGAAAATTTCTATTAAAACTATTAAAAATTACCATTATTATTATTAGTATTATTTTTTTACTAAAACTATCATTATTATTGATATCAGTATTATCTATGTCATTATTATTAAAATAATTACGATTATAAAAAATAAAAGTTTTAAAGACGTTATTAAAATTATAAACATAAAAATAAAGATGTTATATATAAATATGTATTTAATACACATAACTTAACTATACTAATATATCTATATATATAATGAAAATATATATAATGAACATATTAGTCTACTATATATATAAATTACATCACTAATAATAATATAAATAAATATATTTGTTCGATTACAAGTATATGTCTTAATAGATATATGAATGATATAGGTTCGTGAATTCGAGGCCAACCCTACATTGTTCAATGTCGTCATATGTATTTTTACTACAAAATACATTATTGTGAGTTTCATTAATCCCTTTTTAAATGCTTTTGCAATATATATTTTTGGGACTGAGAATACATGCGCTGCTTTTATAACTGTTTTACGAAATAGACACAAGTAATTGAAACTACATTATATGGTTGAATGATCGAAATCGAATATGCCCCTTTTTATTAAGTCTGGTATTCTAAGAATTAGGGAACAGACACCCTAATTGACGCGAACTCTAAAGATAGATCTATCGGGCCCAACAAGCCCCATCCAAAGTACCGGATGCTTTAGTACTTCAAAATTTATATCATGTCCGAAGGAGGATCCCGGAATGATGGGGATATTCTTATATGTATATTGTGAATGTCGATTACCAGGTGTTCAATCCATATGAATGATATTTTTGTCTCTATGCATGGGACGTATGATTATGAGAAATGGAAGTATGAAATCTTGTGGTCTATTAAAATTATGAAATGATTATTTATGTTAAACTAATGAACTCACCAACTTTTTGGTTGACACTTTAAAGCATGTTTATTCTCAGGTACGAAAGAAACCTTCCACTGTGCATTTGCTCATCTTAGAGATATTACTTGGAGTCATTCATGACATATTTCGAAAGACGTTGCATTCGAGTCGTTGAGTTCATCAAGATTATTATTAAGTCTATTATAGTAAGATATATTACGAAATGGTATGCATGTTGTCAACTTTCGATGTAATGAAAGATTGTCTTTTCAAAAACGAATGCAATGTTTGTAAAATGTATCATATAGAGGTCAAATACCTGGCGATGTAATCAACTGTTGTGAATCATTTATAATCGATATGGACTTCGTCCGGATGGATTAGGACGGGTCGTTTCAGTACCAGCAACAAACTTGGGATAAAAAATGAATGAATCACGTAAATCATCATGCATGAAGCATCATACGTAATATCAAGTTTTACATCATTATCAGAAGTCTTAACACACAACTTGTCCCATGTAGATGTTTTGTTCACAGAAGAAAATTGAAATACATGTGATGACTTCCTAGGTCGACTAGCAGATTTCTTTGGTTTGTTTGCTACTTTCTTAGTCGTTGACTTAGGAACCCATACAGACTTGTAATTCAAATTTGAATTATGACCCGTGACATAGAAAACACCTCGGTTAGTTAGACGTCTAAACTTCTCAGTTGACACGTGAGATGATTGATTTTGCAAAATTTCTAAATTGATTTTACGTTCCTTTACATCATACTCACTCAAATAAGGTTTAGGACTTGTGTGTTGTTTAGACTTAACTGATTTCTTTAAAAGACTTTCCTTTGATTGATTTGACATTTTAATCATGGGAATCTTTTTAGTTGAAAAAGAACCATCGTGAGAATGAACTTCTTTACAATAAATTGTGTTGAAGGTGAAACTTTGTAAACACTTTTTCCAAATTGAGAACGTAGAGGACTTTTAAGAATAGTTATGGATTTAGCATCCTTAAATTTTGTTGTCCCCGTAACCATCTTAGTAATCCCACAAACACATTCAGACACATTGGTTTCAATAGAAGAATGTTGCTTAAGTGTGTTAGCCTGTTTCAGTTGAATTATCTTTTGCTTTAAACTTATAATTTCAAGACACAAATCCTCAGCAGAAACTACAACTTCACCTTCCTTAAAAGCATAGGTACATTCTTTCTTAGGAAGTGGAGGCAATTTATCACACAAATCAAGCATTTGTTCTAATAATTTACACTTAAGTTGCAATTCAACATTTTCCTTTTCCAGTACATCTACTATACAACTAAAATTACTGACAGCAGATATTTTTGCATTGAAGTCTATCAAAGGTTCAATTTGTGGTTCTTTTTGAAATTCTACCTTTACATCTAATGTCTTTTGACCTAGTGGTTCCGTCTCAAAGAAGACAGTTAATTCATGTGCTAGGTCTTCACAGGTTTTAGCATCAGAAATTGGACATGCAGGTAAAGTAGGTAGAATGGGTTTTACATCAAAAGTTGGTTCATCAAACACCTCATTTATGGTAATAATGCTAGAACTAGGTTCGTTAAACACTTCATTCTCAAGCATTAAAATGTATTTCTCTAGCATGAGTGTAGGAATATAAACCAATTTACGCTTAGGCACATAGTCAGTATTTTGCGTATTCTGTTCATGTTCAACTAATTCTTGAAAGAAACTAGGATGTGATTTACCCAATTTAGCATTAATCTTTTCATAAATCAAGTTGATTTGATAATATTTCTTAGATGAACGATTAGAAATAATATCATCAAGATCAGCATAAGATGAATGCACAAAATGATAAGGTAAACTAGCTTGAAAATAATCTGAATGATATAATCTAGGAACTTTCTTTGAAATTTCATCCAACATCTTGGAATCTTCATACCCAACCCCCATCTTTCACCATGAATGGTTTTTGGTCTATTCATAAAGATTATTTTCTTTGAAAGTTCCATTTCATTTATTGCTTTTGATTGCTCAGTGCGATAAAGTTTATTTTCATATTTAACAAGCTGAGCTTTCATTTCAAGAAATTATTTATTGAATAGAGAAATCTCAAAATTCTTTTTAATGATGAGTTCTTCCAAGTGAACAATTTTCTTATTCAACTTGGAAATGGTGGGTTCATGTTGTTCTTTTAGGTCAGATAAATCCTTTTCCAAGAATTTAACTTTTTCCTCAAGACGTTCGGACTTTAAACGATAATCACTTCGTTCAATTTTGATCGAAAGAATTTACTTTTAAGTTCTTCCATCTCAGTGTCCAATGTACTGAGTTGGGTTCTCAAACGATTTGCTTCCGATTGTGATGAAGAAGATTTAGTCTCATTTAGTTTGATTTTATCTTATAAAGTTTTGTTTTAAGTTTTCAAACCTTGACCTCTTTAGTGATTGAGACTAAATTCTTCATCAAGGAGTTTTGCATGTTACTAAAATCAGGTGGGATTTCATTTAATTGTACCTCATCATCGTCAGATGTTGAGTCAGCACTTTCCTTAGCTTCCTTGGCTTTGATAAGCTTGGTCACTTTGCAAACATTTGCATGTTCCTCCTCGGATTCTGTCTCATCAATTCAGTTAAACCAAGTATCATCAACCGATTTTAGCTCTCCCCCAGTTTCCATAACCTTTGCAAACAACATTTTCTTCTTTTAGTAAGCCGCATCCTTCTTCTTTGGTATTTTGCAATCACGAGAGAAATGGTCGGCTTTGCCACAATTGAAACAGGTGGAATCTTCCTTCTTGGAATCATCAGATTGTTGTGGTTGAGGTTTCTTGTAATAAGAGGAAGAAGAATAATTTTTTCGTTGGTTGGATGATTTGCCTTTGAATTTATACTTGGTCAAAGCCTTTGTGAACATAGCAGCCATCTTGACCAATTCACGGTGAGAATCATCAACATCCGAAAGATCAAGATCTTCAGAATCATATGACTCTTCAACAAGTAATTTCTTTGATAAGCTTTTGGAAGTGGTGAATGATTTACTCTTTTTCTTATCAATAAGAGAAAGAGGATCACTCGGAGAAGACTTTTTTCTTTCAGGTTGAAGAGAAGACACAACTGGTTGATAATGCATAAGAACCCTGATGTCAAAGCTAAGGTATAAGAAATAGTTTATATTTTACTAGGAAAAACTATTAAATACGATACATTTTTACACAAGATATTTATTTATTTATAGAATGGATATACTTAAACCTTGCTACAACACTTATAGGCAGTGTACCTAATCGTAAAGTAGTGTAGTTTTTAGTAAGTCCGGTTCGTTCCACAGGGAAATCTTTAAACAAAGCTTAACGCTATATTAGTTTACTTTTATAAAAATACAAACATATATATAAGTAATATTATTATTATAAAGGGGGTTTTTACCGTTTAATGACCGGTTTGTCGATTTTAAGACTTTAGTCGCAGTTAAAACCTAATGTAAAATATAAAATAAATACAAGACTTAAATTAAAGCGTAAAGTAAATAACGATAATGAAATTGCGAATAATAAAAGTGCGATAAAATAAACTTACGATAATTAAAAAGTACGATAATTAAAAGTGAGATTAAATAACAATAAATAAAAGTGCGATAATTAGAAGTGCAATTAAATATAAAATAAAGGAAATTAAATATGAAATAAAAGAATTATGCTTATTTAAACTTCCGTAATCATGATGTTTGACGTGTTGATTTTAGTTTTATGCCCATGGGTTAATTGTCCTTTGTCCTGGATTATTTAATATGTCCGTCTGGTTTTTGTCCATAACAGTCCATCAGTCATAAATATAAAATGCGAGTGCCCTCGTCAAATTATTATTATACCCGAAGTTAAATATTCCAACTAATTGGGGATTCGAATTGTAACAAGGTTTTAATACTTTGTTTAATGAATACACCAGGTTATCGACTGCGTGTAAACCAAGGTTTTACTACTTTGTTAACAATTACACCAATTACCCTTGAATGTAATTTCACCCCTGTTTTAATTATTCTAGTGGCTATTAATCCATTCCCGTGTCCGGTTAAATGAACGATTATTCGTACATATAAATACCCCGCCCATCGTGTCCGATCGAGTGTATATGGTAATTTATAGGGACGCCCAATTGTAAATCTTTATATTAACATTAACAAACTATCATTTAGTTAAACAAATATAAAGCCCATTAATAGCTCATAGTCTAATTTCCACAAGTGTCGTTCTTTTGTCCAAACCCCAATTATGGTACAAAGCCCAATTACCCATTTTTAGTAATTAGCCCAACATCATGATTACTTCGTTTTAAATAAGCATAATAATAACTTAGCTACGAGACATTAATGTAAAAAGGTTGAACATAACTTACAATGATTAAAAATAGCGTAGCGTTACACGGACAGAATTTCGACTTATACACTCAAAACACTCCTTAACATAACCTTATTATTATTATTAATTAAAATTAAAATTATAATTAAATTTATTTATGTATTACAAAAGAGAGATAGAAAGATATATTATGGTGTACATAAAATGGATCACGAACTCGCTTTAAATAGAATGTGGCCTGGAAAAGCCCCTCATGCGAGTCGCATGAAAATGGGCATAGGGCCATGCGAGTCGCATGGCCATGAATTCCAGCTCACATTCGTTTGGCTCCTAGCTTGTCGACATAATTTAATAATAATAAATATATAAATAATTTTAATAATTATTTATATATTTATATTATATTTATATGCATAGTTGAGTAGATAATTTTAGTCCGTTACGTCGGGCGTTTCTTCTAGGCTCAGGTCCCGGTTCCGGATTTTCGGACGTCCTCGCGTACTATTTTTTATCGTGTACTTTGCGTCTTGTAACTTGTACTCTTGTTATTTTGAGACGTTCCTCATCAATAATTTGAACCTTTTTGATTGAATCTTGTACTTTTTAGCTTTTTGGACCTTTCCGTCATCAATTTGTCGAATCTGCCTTTTATCTTCACTTTTTAATATTTAAACGAATAGTGCTTGTAAATCGAACAATATCAACTAAAATCTTGTCTTTCTTGGGGGATTTTGCTATGAAATATATGTTCCTTTTTAGCCTTATCAATATCCCCACACTTGAGCGTTGCTTGTCCTCAAGCAATACAGTCTTGAAATAATATAAAACATCACACGAATCACTTCTTTATTCTTCACACTTTGTACATCAGTGATTTTGATAGAGCGGTACAAACAATGATATTAACAATAGAACCATGGTTAAAGGTGGGTGTGTCATCCACAGTTGCCTTGGGTTTAGGTCAACGACACTTGCAATCAAATAGCCGATTTACTTTCGGTTTCCAAAGCAAAGTGCACATTTGAAAGGCGGTTTACAGTCCCACATGACTATAAAAATTTAGATCCTTAAGGAAATTGGATCTTTATGAAAACATTTGATCTTTTGAAAATTCATTCTAGATTTTACCCTAGATAAGTTTTCTGATTTGATCCACCATCGGTGTTGCAAAATATATTTGTGGATCAATATTTTGGCTAAAAACTTTTAGGCTCGTGTAATCCACTGCTATCCCTGTATCGGAAAGCACACATCCAGTTTACTTGTTCCGTATATTACCTTTCGGCAAACTACCGTCCGATTGTAAAGGAAAGCGATGAACAAGAAACTGTTAAGGCAATGTCTAATGACATGCATTTGTTTATGGTCTTTTTAACGTGTCAGATGCTAGTACTATCCTTGGTATGAGCAATAGTAAAGATCATCCTATAATTTTTCGGTCTGGCACAAGGTCCTGTCTCCGACCATGCTATGCAACCACCGTTCTTACGGTTGACACCCGATTTGGTTCAGGTGACCTAATGAATTCCAGGTGAATTTCTTAGGATTTTACGTTCAATGGTAATGAACGCATTGAAAATGGTTTTTCAGAAAACAAATCGGTTTGTATTTTTGATCAAAATATTTTCTCGTTCATGCTCGAGTTTAGATATCATCGAATTCCATGAGTTTGAATTCTCAATCTTTAAGGTCAATCTCTAGGATTGAGTATTATCAGTCTTAAAAGCTGATTTTTAATCTTTAAGGAGATTATCCTTTTCTGGGGATCTGATTCATTAGTCTTATCAAGCTAATTTGCACGGTGCCTCCCCATTGTGCGAGATAAATCCTTCTCATGGTTAGGATAAATCTGACCACCTGGCGACCCTATTTAATGCCGAGGTCCGTGGATTTCCTTTTGATTTTAGAGATGACTTTTCTAGATTTTTCGTCAACCTACAGCTGGTCTGGACGACAACTTCATGACCTAAATCAAGAAGCGCGTGTCTTTTTCGGAAGACTTTACTTCCTTCAAATGATGGAATTGATTCATCGTGTAGATCCATCTTTCTTTCAAAAGTATTATAGTAAATCGGGTAAAACTGATTAGTATCATCCAAAACAAAAGTACCTGCAATAATCTTGTACAAAAATATGTGATAGATAGTTTTTAATTGAATAACTTGGTACATTCTCCCCACACTTAGTTTCTTTCTTTGCCTTTTTATTATTCTTTATTCCATTTTAAATGAATTCAAGCATTTTAGGTTGTTTCTCAATTTATGTCCTTTCCGAGGTAACGATAATTTCGGTATTATCACCTAGTTTTATCGTTCATAAATATGTATAAACATGATTTTGAATTCATTTAGTTAAAAAATTTTAAAATTTTTATAATATTTAGAAAATAAGCCAAGTATAAACCCGAGAGAATTTATAACCCTTCCCCACACTTGAGATCATGCAATGCCCTCATTTGCATGAAATCAGACTATAATTATAAATTCATGAGGGTGATTAGTGTAGAAAAGTGATTAAAAATACCGAATTTGCAAACATCTTCTTGTTATCTCACATTTGATATTTTGCTTCTTGTCGTCAAAATTAGTACCTTTTGCTGAACTTAATGACAGTCTTTGAAAGTGCGTTGTTTTACCCTGTTTTGTATATAACATAAAATACAAACATATATATACATATTTTTGAAGTTTGGTATATAACCCCACGTTCAAAAATTTATAAAATATAATATTTTTTTGGCATACTTTAAATCAATAAAATAATGATAACAAAATTTGTCGCCTCGCCTTCGGGTAAAGCAATTTCGGTTCAATGACCTAGTGTTCAACTTACGACGAATTTTAGAAATCATTTTTTTTTAAACTTAATGAAATAAAGTAAATTTTTGTTTTTAAATACACACAAAAATTAAATTTAAAAAGCATATTAATTTCATATAAAACCTAAAAAAAAAAAATTCAGAATGGAGGGAGAAAACTAGTTCTTTAGTGTCTGCTAGCGGAAAAGACCAATCGGATTCCATTCTCGAAACTACACGAGAACAGAATAACTAATTCTAGATAACATCGTCTTCTTTTTAGAACATTTGAATCTCCCCACACTTAGGTAGCTGTGGTGTTGAAATTGTGATTAACTTCATCGTCAATTTCTCTTGGTCCATAATCAACTTGCATATCCGTGACTTTTTCTTTAAGCCATTGGTCGGATTCCTGTGTAATATCCATAATTTCAACTAGTTTCTCCTTTTCTTTAGGTGATAGATTGGATACTAACCGGTTACATAACTTAAAGTTCCCCTTGGTTCTAGCATCGTGAATCCGTTTAATAAGTTTCTTCATTGAACTATTAATAACGGGATTATCTAATTTCGTATCAACAACGGGGTTCTTTGTTATCATGTCATCATTAGGTGTTACTTCATTTTCCCCACACTTAGGCATTTTATTATTGTTAAGAACTACCGTTGGAGTTGGTAAAACAACATGGTTCTTACCAATCGTTTTTGCTGGTTCAACGATTTTGGTTGGTGGAGATTTAGACTTTCGAATCATAAAGGTGATCGATTTGTCACCACTACTAAGTGTCATTCTACCGTTTCTTACATCAAAGAACGCCCCGGTGGACGCTAAGAATGGTCGACCTAAAATTAGAGGAATGTTTGGGTCCTCTTCTATGTCAATGACAATGAATTCGACTAGAAAGGTTAAATTACCTACTTGAATGGGTAGGTTGTCAGCAATTCCAACTGGGTGCTTAATGGTTTGATCAAAGAGTCGAACACTCATATCCGTTGGACTTAACTTACCTACACCTAATCTTTTATATAATGAAAGAGGCATAACACTCACACTTGCACCGAAATCTGCTAGTGCATCATACATGACACAATCACTAAGTAGACAAGGAACAATAAATTCACCCGGATCACCTACCCTAGGTGGAGGTTTTGGTGGAACTGTCTTCACCGGGTTTATCTTTACGGTTTTTGTTTCTTGTACTTTCTTATTCTTTTTCTTCTTCTTCTTTCCAGAGGCATCACAATCTTTATTACCTATCACTTGCTCATACTCAACTCCTTTTCTTGGAAACGGGATGGGTGGTTTGTATGGTGCCACCACTGGCTTTACATACTCAGGTGGTGGTGGTGTAACTTCTTCATTGTTACTCTCATCTAAAATCTTCCCATCTTCTGATGCTGGTTTTTCAGAATTTGTTGACACCATGTTAACATTCTCATTCCGAGGATTTGCTTCAGTATTACTCGGTAGCTTTCCTTGTTCCCTTTCACTCATCATGCTAGCAAGAGTACCTACATGTTTTTCTAGATTCAAAATGGAAGCTTGTTGAGTTCTTAATGACTGATCAAACCTCTCGTTTGTTTGGGTTTGAGTTTCAATAAATTGTGTTTGAGATTCAACTAGCTTGAATACCACGTCTTCCATATTTGACTTTTTCTCTTCGGTTTGTTGTTGTGGTTTATATAAGCCAGGTCTTTGTTGATTGAAAGTGTTGTTTTGAGTTGGTTGGTTATTCGGACCTTGTTGGTTATACCAGTTATTTTCGGGTCCTTTTGGATTGTAAAGAATGTTTTGATTTCGATTGAAGTTTAGCTTTGGCGGTTGATAATTATTTTGATAATTATTTCCCGGCCTTTGGTTCATGTAGAAAACATTCTCTCGTTGTTCCATGGTTGGTTCAATGTGACAATCTTTCAATAAGTGTGGTCCACCGCATTGCTCACAACTGATTCGTATTGCGTGAATATCTTTATTCATCTTTTCCATTCGTCTTTCGAAAGCATCTATTTTTGCGGAAACGGAATCAAAGTCATGGCTAGAATCGGCTCTAGCCGCTTTAGATGATCGAAAGATATCTTTTTCTTGGTGCCACTCATGCGAGTGGGAGGCTGTGTTATCAATAATTTTGTAAGCTTCAGTTGCGGTTTTCTTCATGATGGAACCACCAGCTGTTATGTCGATGTCTTTTCTTGTAGCGATGTCTACGCCTTTATAGAAGATTTGCACTATTTGAAAAGTATCTAATCCGTGTTGAGGACATCCTCTCAACATCCTTCCGAATCTTGTCCATGCCTCATATAATGTTTCATTTGGCTTTTGCGTGAATGTAACAATTTCTCCTTGAAGTCTCACGGCTTTGGATGCCGGAAAGAATTGTTTAAGAAATTTTTCTACTAAAACATCCCATGTATCAATCGCCCCTTCAGGTAAAGATTCTAACCAATCTTTGGCTTCTCCCTTTAAAGTCCAGGGAAACAACATGAGATAAATCTGTTCATCCTCCACTTCTCTGATTTTAAATAGAGTACAGATCCTATTAAAGGTTCGAAGATGTTAGTTTGGATCTTCTTTTGCCGTACCACCGAATTGGCATTGATTAGTTACCATGTGTAGGATTTGTCCTTTGATTTCATAATCTGGAGCATTAACTTCTGGCTTAATAATGGCGTGACCTTGGCCCGTGCGTGTAGCTCTCATTCGGTCTTCCATACTTAGAGGTTCTAGATTTTCCATGATTGGAAGTGTTGTATCCGAATCACTAGAGGATTCTGATTTAACGGTTTGGGGTTCAGGATCTTGGAATTGTCCTTGAATATCCTCCGGGTTCTTAGTTGTGAAGTCGGGTTCAAAAGATGGATTATCGGAAATTTGAGTTGGAGTACTTGGTCGACTTGATTCTAAAGAAAAATCAACGGCGGCAATATTGGCTAGATGTCTTGATCTGGTTACAGGTGGTGAACGTACAAAAGGTGGTGAACGTCTTGCTCGGTGCATTCACTGAATATCCTATTAGTTTTTAAAAAAGGAAAGAAAAATTATAAAAGTTATCCAATCAATAGACTTTTCTGATTTTGCCCACGTTTCTAATAGCCAAAAGATGCAGCAGAGGGGCAGGATTCGTTTGGTCTCAATATAATTGAGGACTGTTTGGCTCCAATAACCCGGTCCACGTACAAATCCAACTATTACTACGAACCAGAAAATTTTGATGTCTATCAATTTAACCACTTAAAATAAATTTTCGTTTTTTTAAGAAATTTAGAGAAGAAGTAGAAAAAAAAAATCTAAGTCCTAAAAACTAGAATGGCGAGAAATAAGAGAGAAAAAGAGTGCGCGTCGAAAAGTGTCGAAAAATGAAAAAGGCGAAGAGTGGTTTGTAAGACTTAAAAACACGCGATTAATCCAACCTTATAACTATTACTATCTTAAAATTAAAACTACAAATGGAGATCACTAATTGGAATTGTAATTGATACATAGGTAAAAGGCGTCGAAAAAATAAAAATAAGAAAGTAGTACGAAAAATGGCATCGCAAAATTCTAAAGCACCTAAAACTTAGTCTAAGGAATAAGCACTTAAGGGATTTTACGGCAAAGCCTAAAAATTCTAGAAGTAAAAATAACTATGGCAAAACTAAACTTAATACTAAAAGTTGCGAAAATAGTCTAAAAATCTAAAGGTAATAAAACTAAAAAAAAAAACATTTTTTTTTATAGACAAAATCTTAAAAAAAATATTTTTTTAAAAATATATATATATATTTTTTATTTTTTAGGTTTTTTTTTTTTTTTTTTTACGTTTTTTTTTTTACGTTTTTTTTTTTAAGAAAAACGATAGTGGGAACAAAGATAGTGGTTTTTTTTTTTTTTTTTTTTTTTTTATAAAAAACTAGTACAACAAAAGAGGGACAAAGCGTGTCATTTTTTTTTTCTTTTTTTTTTTACAAATATAAATTAAAAATATAGTGTTTCGCCGAGTTCCCCGGCAGCGGCGCCAAAAATACTTGATGTTAAAGCTAAGGTATAAGAAATAGTTTATATTTTACTAGGAAAAACTATTAAATACGATACAATTTTACACAAGATATTTATTTATTTATAGAATGGATATACTTAAACCTTGCTACAACACTTATAGGCAGTGTACCTAATCGTAAAGTAGTGTAGTTTTTAGTAAGTCCGGTTCGTTCCACAGGGAAATCTTTAAACAAAGCTTAACGCTATATTAGTTTACTTTTATAAAAATACAAACATATATATAAGTAATATTATTATTATAAAGGGGGGTTTTTACCGTTTAATGACCGGTTTGTCGATTTTAAGACTTTAGTCGCAGTTAAAACCTAATGTAAAATATAAAATAAATACAAGACTTAAATTAAAGCGTAAAGTAAATAACGATAATGAAATTGCGAATAATAAAAGTGCGATAAAATAAACTTACGATAATTAAAAAGTACGATAATTAAAAGTGAGATTAAATAACAATAAATAAAAGTGCGATAATTAGAAGTGCAATTAAATATAAAATAAAGGAAATTAAATATGAAATAAAAGAATTATGCTTATTTAAACTTCCGTAATCATGATGTTTGACGTGTTGATTTTAGTTTTATGCCCATGGGTTAATTGTCCTTTGTCCTGGATTATTTAATATGTCCGTCTGGTTTTTGTCCATAACAGTCCATCAGTCATAAATATAAAATGCGAGTGCCCTCGTCAAATTATTATTATACCCGAAGTTAAATATTCCAACTAATTGGGGATTCGAATTGTAACAAGGTTTTAATACTTTGTTTAATGAATACACCAGGTTATCGACTGCGTGTAAACCAAGGTTTTACTACTTTGTTAACAATTACACCAATTACCCTTGAATGTAATTTCACCCCTGTTTTAATTATTCTAGTGGCTATTAATCCATTCCCGTGTCCGGTTAAATGAACGATTATTCGTACATATAAATACCCCGCCCATCGTGTCCGATCGAGTGTATATGGTAATTTATAGGGACGCCCAATTGTAAATCTTTATATTAACATTAACAAACTATCATTTAGTTAAACAAATATAAAGCCCATTAATAGCTCATAGTCTAATTTCCACAAGTGTCGTTCTTTTGTCCAAACCCCAATTATGGTACAAAGCCCAATTACCCATTTTTAGTAATTAGCCCAACATCATGATTACTTCGTTTTAAATAAGCATAATAATAACTTAGCTACGAGACATTAATGTAAAAAGGTTGAACATAACTTACAATGATTAAAAATAGCGTAGCGTTACACGGACAGAATTTCGACTTATACACTCAAAACACTCCTTAACATAACCTTATTATTATTATTAATTAAAATTAAAATTATAATTAAATTTATTTATGTATTACAAAAGAGAGATAGAAAGATATATTATGGTGTACATAAAATGGATCACGAACTCGCTTTAAATAGAATGTGGCCTGGAAAAGCCCCTCATGCGAGTCGCATGAAAATGGGCATAGGGCCATGCGAGTCGCATGGCCATGAATTCCAGCTCACATTCGTTTGGCTCCTAGCTTGTCGACATAATTTAATAATAAAAAATATATAAATAATTTTAATAATTATTTATATATTTATATTTTATTTATATGCATAGTTGAGTAGATAATTTTAGTCCGTTACGTCGGGCGTTTCTTCTAGGCTCAGGTCCCGGTTCCGGATTTTCGGACGTCCTCGCGTACTATTTTATATCGTGTACTTTGCGTCTTGTAACTTGTACTCTTGTTATTTTGAGACGTTCCTCATCAATAATTTGAACCTTTTTGATTGAATCTTGTACTTTTTAGCTTTTTGGACCTTTCCGTCTTCAATTTGTCGAATCTGCCTTTTATCTTCACTTTTTAATATTTAAACGAATAGTGCTTGTAAATCGAACAATATCAACTAAAATCTTGTCTTTCTTGGGGGATTTTGCTATGAAATATATGTTCCTTTTTAGCCTTATCAAACCCCAACAAGGTCATGAATATTAAGCTTGCCAATCTCCTTGGTGGATTAAATAATGGTTCCATAAGGAGTCCAGTAAGAATTGAGCTTTTTGAGAAACTTCATGTTGATCTTAGCATTCACCTTTTTAATCTTGGACTTTTTCATCTCATTTAGAACACCATTGAAATGTCTGTAGGTATCCTTAAGTAATTCCTCAGGTTCTTGCATAAAATCTTCATAAAGTCTAAGGGCCTTATTCACCTTAGTGACACTTGTCATGTCATAGCCTTCTTGTTATCTACGGATCTCATCCCAAATGTCTTTAGCAGATGTGTTGCTATCAACATTTTTAAAAAATTCATACGAAATTGCCTGCATGATGATATTCTTAGCCTCCATATCACCCTGAGCCTTTCACGTTTATCACCCAATAGTTCATAGATTGGAATTGGTAACCCGATTTCAGGATGATATTCCACAACTGGTCCATCTCTTAAAGAAGCCCGAATGTATTTTGCTTCTCACCCTTATAATCTATGTACTGAGTGATACGATGTACCTACTGGTAATACTTGCCATCAAACAAGATAGGAGGACTAGAATCAGAACCATTGATTAAGGTATCTTGAGTAGACATGCTGATTAAATTGAGGTATGATTCGGTAAGGATTCTGTAGATCACTAAAACCAGAAATTTGTATAAAAAATCTAACAGAATTGTCAGATTTGGTATTGGTACTGTAGCATATTCAGGTTCGGTAAGCACTGTAGCAGATTCGGGTTCGGTAACGGACTCAGTATTTCAGATTTTGTATCAGAAACTGATAAAAATAACACATATCACACCCAAATTCGGTATAGATTTGGTTAACACTAAACACACAACCTTAGGTCACTTAAAACCCAAAGTATCAAGTGAAATCGAAATTCTGGTTCGGTATCGGATTCGATATCTGGCTCGGTAGCCAAATTCTGTAAAATATTGAACTCAAAACAATCCAATTCCTTTGAATTAGATTCGGTAACCTTGCTGGACAAGGAAAACAAGTTAGTTACACACAGAATATCAATGAAACTGAATGTGAATTATACCGAATGTCAACTGTAGCAGTTGACAAACCGAGTCTAGGTGTAGAACTTAGAAAATCAATCGAATCCTTGCTCAAACCACACAAACTAACTGCGTATGACCAAAACGAATGTGATAGAATCACAAACACACCACGAACTTTAACATTTAAGTTAAATTTTCAACTTTGAAGCAGACTCGGTATGGCAGTTGCAATACCGAATGTAGATCAAATCTTTAAATTTTGAAGAATTGAAGAAATTGAACTGTCAAATATGTGATTAAACAAATCACGAGCACAACTGAATCCACAAACCTTCACTTAAACACATAATCAAGCTGGAAATTATCAATACCGAGAGTTTTAGCCACGAACTCTAAAAATTAACTTGATTCTCCATAATTGTTGTTAAAAAGCTGTAATGACGATCAAAACTCTTTCTAATACACCTAATGAATCTTCGCTGAACTTATCACAAGAATTTGAATGTCAGATTATCAAATTTGATGTTTCCGAATCTGATTCAATCTAAACGAATGTGATCAGATTCTGTAATTGATATCGGCTAAAAAGTCACGTTTTCACCTCGGTGTTAAGGCCCAAAAACAAGAAAGATTCAAACTTTTTTGGCAAAATACCCACTTCATCGGTTAGATTTTAAGAACAAGTAATTACAAAATGCAAAAAGAATCAAGAGAACAGGAGCTAAAACGAAGATTCTAGAGCAAAAATGATGAAAGACAAGAAATCAAGTTACGATCCAGGGAATCAGCAAGCCAAACGGGCTGCCAAACGGGCTGCCAAATGGCCTGCCAGTTAGGCAAACGGCCTGCCAAACGCCCAAATCAAACGACCTCAGCAAAAGGGCTGCCTCAGCAAACGGGCTGGCCAAACAGCCTGCTAGCCGTTTGCAGGCAAAAATCAAGTCTATTTAAAGGGCATTTGTCATTCATTTTCAACACACACTTCAATTCACTTCTTTCTCTCTCTTGTACAATATTAGTCTTACTTTCAAGGTCTTCGACTCCGTGCGAGAAACCTAGTACCCGGAGAAGAACGCCGAAGATTGTATTAGGAGCAGTCTGGAGTCTTGAAGTTGTCACTTTTGTATTCAGAACTCGTTTAATCTACTGGTAATTCTATCCCTTTTCTTTATATAATGTCTTTCATTATTATGCTCTGTGATATCGTTGCCCTGATTAGCGAGTAGTTATCTTTAGTGTATGTTATGACGTAATCAGTTATATTGCCAAAATTATATTATGGCTTGTGTATGTTGTCAAAATGCTTTCCGATTATGCTTTAAACTCAATCGCTTTTCCAACTAATAGAACGTAGTTATTGGCTGTGTTATTAGGAAGTCGTGAACCATAATTTAGAGTACACTATCTGTGTCACCCCTTGGTAAGAAAAGTCTATCGGATACAACGTAAGTTTGACTGAGGCACACCAGTTGTAATTTGTCCACCGAGCCTTAGATTCTGACTGAGGACTCTTTCGTAGTGAAACATCTGACTAGACCCCTAGTACATTGTCGGTCCAAGACCATGCTAGTGTAGTCACTAAGCATATAAACTTCGTACGTGCAAGCTGAAGCACAACAGTTGTTGTAAGCTGTACCTCTGCTAAGTAAAGCCATGGAATACAGTTAGTGTTGACTAGTACACTTCACCATAACGCGGTCTCAAGAATTGCACCTCGCTTGAGGGATTCTTAGTTAATGAAGGAACTGTTTGTTCAAACACATAAAGGATTGGACCATTAGGATAACCGGACGTATTCCTGGAAGTCAGCTCGACTTGGCCAGGGTGTTCTTTATGGTTGAACTCTTTTCAGGGCCTAACTATCTTCTAAACCAATCATTAACGAAAGCATCGAGACCCATCATGTGATGACCCGGAAATTTACGATCAAATTTAAACTTTATTCTTTATATGTTTCCCATACGATTAGCAAAATCTGTAATGTTGAGTCTCGAAAGTTTTGAAATCTATATTCATGTAACCAATTACCCTTTGACTATGCTCAACGATTCACGAACCATTATATAAATGTATATGATTTATATATATATATATATATATATATATATATATATATATATATATATATATATATATATATATATATATATATATATATATATATATATATATATATATATATATATATATATATCTATTAAGAATGTTATTATTACTTTCATTATAACTATTAATATTAACATTAATATCTGCACTATTATTTTTTATATAAAATATATATAAATATATGAAATTTGATATGTACAAGTAATATTAATATTACCATAGGAACATGTAACTTATTATATCTTCAGTATTATTACTAACTTTAACCATTAAAATTATTAATAATATCAGTCAAATTATCAAGAATCATTATTACCATATACAAATATAATAATTATTATTATTATGATTGTTATTGTTAATATCATTATTATAATCAGTAGTAAGATTATAATTTTAATTATTATTATGATTAATATATTGGTTATTACTAAAAGTTCTCATTTTTATTTAAATTTATTAATACCTATACTTTTAATACTTTTATCATTAATTTTATTGTTACCAGTGATTATTTTGATATTATTACTATTATTAATTCTATTATTATTATTCCTAGTATTTTTAATATTAATATGTATTATTATTATAATTATTAATATTGTTATTATTCTTTAATATTAATTACAATTATAATTATATATATATATATATATATATATATATATATATATATATATAAGTAAATGAAGAAACGTAATCTATTTCATGTTCTTTTCAAATACTGTAGGGATTGTCCTTCTGCCCAAATAGATCGTACAAATCAACCATAATAAGAACAAAAATGGTTAGCAATCATAATCAAATTTCATATTAATTTTTCTCTTATTTTGCTTTCTGTCTATTTCATGTCTATAATCTGTTAAGTGTCGACATCCAATAATCACTACACTACAATCATAACTGATGATATGTATTACAATTCAAATTAATTACATAGCAAAACCCACTCTTCAATTCTCTGCAACACCAACCAAATCCATCACCTAGTTGATCAACCTACAATCACCCACCTGCAACTCACTCCACCATGAACCACCATGTCACCTTGATATCTGGGTACCATCGTTGTTGTTTCTCTGTTTCGTTTTTCCTGTTTCTGTGCAACGAGAAAGGAAACCCAAAACCACCACTATAAATATTTGAACGTCTCTGTTTACACCTCAATCACGAAACCCATTAAACCACCCTCACCGCCACTCTCTATCTCTCTCTTTCTCTTATAAAACCTACGACCCAGCTACTGCTAAACTCAATTGTTTCTATTCGACAGGTCTAGTCACCATCGAAACCCACTTGGATTGTTGCTACCATGCTATTTCATGCTAGCTTCTTGCGTCTGTTTCTATCTTGTTTCAAACCACGCAAATCCCACTGCAACCATCATCCATCGTTACCTTGTTACTTTTGTGGCTGCTCCTTGTTTTCTTCGTGAACCTAACTGCAAATCGCCACCACCACCTAAGAACACCACCCTCTTCACCTTGAAACCGATATTACTTCGAATACCATGTGAAACCGCCATCACCTCAACTACAACTTCGTCTTGCTACTGCTATGAACCAGCTGCTACAGCAGCTTTTCTAATGTAAAACAGTCACCATATCCATCATAAAATGCCACTCTCTCTCCTCTCTCTTTCTTTCCATTTTCTTCTTCTTTTTCCTTGTAAACCATTGACTTTTATAAAAGGAAAAGACTTATGGTCAGTATCCAAGCAATGATTTAGTGTAGGTCCAACACTAACATATAATAGTTTGAGTGGAACCATGAGTCAAATGGCAGACCAAATTATAGGGTCTGTTTAAGAAGACGTTTTTTTTTATAGAGTAATTAGACTAGCGAGCTGGACAATGGTTGTCATGATTGGACCGTGAATTCTGTTTAACCATTGTGGTGGGACGAGTCTAAGTTTCATAGCCGACAAGAAAAGTGGATGCAAAATACAGAGTGATATAATCTAATGAGTTGGGCCGTGTAAATGGGTAACATGGTGGACTAAGATTATATTTTTCTTTTTTTTTTCTGTTGGACTCTTAAGCCTGCTATCGGGCCGAGATTCAATCCAGATTACCATTGGGCCGAGGGTGTATTATTTAGTTTGGCCGAAACTGAAATCATTTTGGGCCATATTAAAACAACGTAATACGATTGTTAAGAATGATAAACGATCATGATGATTTACGATGTTGATGATGTTAAGATAATGATAATAATGATGTGATGATGATGATACCGTAAGCTATATATATGTTGATGATATCGATCGATGATGATATCATGTTAATAATGATAGTAATAAGATAGATGATTTATGGAGGATAGATGTTTAAGTGATGATAATAATCTGAAGAGGATAATAGTTTAAGTAAATGGTCGAATGGTGAATAAATAGAAAGGAACAAACGGTAAAGTAGTTGGTTAGGTGTTTGATTGAACAATAGGTCCTGAGTTCTTATCTAGGCAGTTACGGTTTATATTTATTTTTATTTTTATTTTTATTATCAACAATTAACTACACAAGTTGGGCCACTTAAACCTTACATGGGTTTGGATACTTGGGCTTGTTAAACTTGATATTTGGGCTTCAAATAAATTTATGTTGTTTGGCTAAAGAATCGGGCTTGGGTCTTAGTGTTGGATTAAGATGACACATGGTGATGTATATTGGTAATGATACCTAAAGATATTAACGCGATGATAATACATGAAGTGATGTCGAGGAGAAGTTGCTTGGATATGTTTTGGGTTAGCGGGACGTCTCGGGTTCAAACCCGGACTTGGGCATTATTTTTAAGAACTACTTAGTTGAGGTAGTTTACTTATTACTCCTTATTGTTGTTATTATTATTATTGTTATTATCATTAAAACTAAAATTTACATTTTAATTAAAATTATAACTATCATTATTATTATCATTATTACTATCATTATTATTATTTTCATTAACATGATTTTTATATATTATTTTATTTACATTATTTTTATTATCACTATTATTATCGTTAGTATTATTATTATTCTTACAGTATTATTATTATCACTACAAACATAATAAGATTATTATATGAATATTACATATAGCAAATTACTAATTTTTATATAATATCGACTACAAATATATATATATATATATATATATATATATATATATATATATATATATATATATATATATATATATATATATATATATATATATATATATATATATATATATATTGTAATATTACTATATGTAAAAATATTGATTATTTACAAAATAACTATATATAAAATATAACTAAAGATATAAAATATAAATAAAGTATATATTTATATAACTACAACACTTAATATATAAATATTATGTAGGAGGAATTATGTGAATATATGTGTTAATATATATACTTGATATAGGTTCATGAATCCAAGGCCAACATTACACTTGTTCAATGATGTTATATGTATTTTTACTACGAAATACAGTATGGTGAGTTTCATTTACTCCCCTTTTACTCTTTACATTTTTGGGACTGAGAATACATGCGCTTTTATAACTGTTTTACAAAATAGACACAAGTACCTTAACTGCATTCTATGATAGAATTATCTGGGATTGGGGTTGATTATTATGACACGCATTAGTCCCCGGTTTCCGTTAGAGCGTATGAGCTCCCGAGTCGGGTGGATGGTTTATTATTTATGACATTTTGGCACCGGTTGTCCTATATTTTATTATCATGTGTTTAGCCGTGGGGTGTAAAGACCGGCACAGAGGTTCTATATTTTGAAGGCACATGTATTCAGCCGTGGGGTGAAAGACCGGCACATATGGTTACTATTATATTTTGAAACCTCACCAGGTGTTCTTCATATGAAAGATATTTTTTTTGTGCAGTTGGAATGGGACTTCTGCACGTTTTTTTTTATATATTAAAAATCTTGTGGTCTATTAAAATGATGAAAATGAAATGATTACTATAAACTGATGAACTCACCAACCTTTTGGTTGACACTTGAAAGCATGTTTATTCTCAAGTTTGAAAGAAATTTTCCGCTGTGCATTAGCTCATTTTAAGGATATTACTTGGAGTCATTCATGACATATTTCAAAAGACGTTGCATTCGAGTCATTGAAGTTCATTAGAGATTATTATTAAGTAAATGACGGATTAGGTCATTTATAGTTGGATATTATGAAATGGTATGCATACCTGTCAACTTTTGATATAATGAAAGTTTGTCTTTTAAAAACGAATGCAATGTTTGTAAAATGTATCATTTAGAGGTCAACTACCTCGTGATGTAATCAACTATTATGAATCGTTTATAATCAATATGGATTTCGTCCGGATGGATTAGGACGGGGCGTTTCAGTTGGTATCAGAGCGTTGGTCTTAGCGAACCAGGTCGACATTAGTGTGTCTAACAGGTAGTTATTAGGATGCATTAGTGAAGTCTGGACTTCGACCTAGTAATTGTTCGGTTATATTAATGAGTCTGGACTTGAACCTGGTCTGCATGTCAAAAGTTTTGCTTGTCAATTCTTGTCGAAAACTACCTGCTTATCATTCTTAGTTTAGACACACCTTACTGCATTGACTGCATGAATAGTGTGTAGACAAAATTCATATCTTAGCGTATCTGCTAATCCATATCTTAGCGTATCTGTTACATAAAATTTGCCTGATATATTTCGTAAATTCCTCTGTAATCTACGAAATCTTTTGTTCAATGTATATATAGATATTCTATGTAATTAGAATATCATCTGATATTCGAAAATCATTTCATATCGAAAAAAATCCTTTATTCAATTGTACGCAATGGAACTCACCACTAGTTCAAGTCCCTCGGATTCTGATATGGAGTCCCACTTCAGCTCCGAAAGCAGCGTCACCAGAATGACTCAATCAATCAGCCATCCCCAATTCATCTGATGGGTTCGTAGTCTATTCAATCATTGGAGACAAGAAGAAGGCGATCTTTTCCACCAACCGAATTCAACTCTTAGTGAAGAACCTGAATCACTTACCGGCGAACCAATCCGAAACACCATTTTCACCCTCATTACCCGAATATCTCTCCATGATTATATACTATCTCAAATTCAAAACCTTATACATCCGCTCGTTCCGACCGACAAACATCCCAGAGTAATAAGTCAACGAGCTTCGCACCCGAGTTGTAGCCTTGAAAAATATGGTTCAAAATGTACCAGCTTCAGCAACAGCACCAACACCAACATTACCACCAACAAGAACATCCGCATCCCAAGCCTCAATTTCACAATCTGTCCCATGAACATCAACATCATACGCACCATAGATACCAAGGAGTACCAACGGCAATGAACGATGAAGTATTAATCCATAACTTCATCAATATTCTGCGAAAAATATGTGGATCCTAATAGTTTTAGAGATTACTTATTCTAGCTCAACCCGAAAATCAAATGAGTCTAATATTATATTAACTCATTAAATCATAATTACATCTGAAGAAAATATATATGAATATATGTTTTCATAAAGATTGTGATTAAAAATTCTTTTGTCCAAACTGTTAAGGGTGAAAATATTTTAACGGGTAGGCAATACTCGAGGAATATTTAAATTTCACATTAATAAGTTACACTGTACATTCTTCGAATCTGATTCAACGGTCATTTACTATCCTACTTACATCCACAGATATATGAATCCGTTCACCACAGAATAATCATTTTCATTCAAATTTCCTATTTGGATTTTGACCTATCAGAATCCAACAAGTGGCATAATAGAAAATATTTGACGGAATAAAATTTGTTAGAAACAAACAAATTAACTATGAGAAATTTTGTTAAGAATCCACGCTAACAAAATCCTAGCTAATTGTTCCTAGCTAACTGTGGACTAATCAACTAAGGACTACCAACAGTGGATAATTAAAATGAATTAAAATATTGATTATAACATATGAAACTAAACATTTTTTCAAGTTTGCCACTTGATTTTATCTTAAACCTCATTTGTATCTTGACGATTCCAATCTGCGTTCAAACATTTCATAATTCTTGAAAACACTTTAATAGAGAGGATGAACCAACCGCACTTCGTCTACGGAAGAAAATATTGATGCATATAGTTATACACCTGAAAATACTCAAAAAACGTTAAACGTGTATCTGTGCTAGCTCCTTTGGCATTGTTATTATCGAAAATAACATTACAATTCTTTTTCAAATTAGCCAATTTTGTCACAGCTTCAGCAAATCAAGTTCGAATTTTCATTCGAATAAACTCTATTATAACTTTGATATATAAGGTTGCCCTCCGTCATCATTACCAAAGAACTGATTATATCCTACCACATTAACAGTAAATTTACCAACAACTTCATTACTCATTGACTTGAGTCTCTCCAAAGAACCATTATATTTGTTCATTAAAACTCTATCGTATACTCATCCGCATCTTATAACGAGAATTGCCAAACTAATTACCGAGAATCCGCAATCAGAATTTCGAATCTCGCAGCGTTCCTACGTTAATAGTTATGTATCTATATATAACTTCTATCTTCTGGATTTACGAACTTAAATTCTGAATTTCTGAAAAACGCTCTAGCCTATGAATCAGTTTTCTGAGTTCTGAAAAAGCTGATGAAGCAGCGCAAACTGAAGACTGTTTAAACAGTCAAAAGTTGATAATAAAGAATAGTGGTTGAAGAAGCTCAGAAAAAGAGAAGGTTTGGAACTGGAAATTGATTAAGCAAACCATGAAAGAGGCTCTAAACAAATCACAAAGACTAAACCTGTCTTCAAAAAAAAAAAAAATCCAAATGATTCAGTATCTGCTGAAGTCATTAACGAATACCTTACTCCTTAACCGCTTTAAATCAATCGTGAATGAATTTCTTCATCACAATTTGATTCTAAAATTCTAAGATATTATCGTATCATTTATTATTAATATCCTCAATATTTCTGAAGATATCTTCATAAATATTCTCGTCCAATATTAATTATCTCTCCGCGCTATCTGTGTTATCTCATAAAAGGAAACTGTTTTGGTTTATATATTCTGTAAATCTTTGAATTTAAAATATGAATGGTTTGAAGTAGTGTTGGGAACTGATGCATGAGTTAGTATAATATAATGACACTTGATCAACGTGATTATATTACAGTAATTCATGCTGAGTTTCTAATGGAACGTGATGATTCTCAGTACCATCATCATGTGCCATTTACACGACTCTTGCATTCTACTCAATCTCTAAACATATTAAGAACATATCTTCTTGATAGTTCAGTATTTTCGAATATTCTGGTAATTTGACAAATCAAGATCGTGCCATTACGATTTACTTCTTAGAACGTTAACTATGTTCATCCAAAACTTCATACCTACAAATTCTGGACCATTATTCGCTTGACTCGAAGTCGGGAAGAGGAGACAAAAGTATAGAACTTTTGAATATAAAAGAAAATATAAAGCTCGACAACATCACATAAATTACAAACAGTGCATATCAATACGTATTGCCACGTAAAGGCACGGGAAAATTAATAACATTATAACCCCAAGATAATAGTATAAGTAAATAAAATTCTTCGGTGGAAGATGAAAGAGAAGAATGACAGATATAAAGTTTAGGAGTATATCAAGAATCAGTATTGGATGGAGCATATTGACAAATGATTCAAAGTACGAATTAAAGGAGAAAGAATAGAAGGTGTGAGTTGTAAGGAAATGAAGGGGGTGGATTTATAGTAAAAATATCAGACAGAGAAATCGAGACAGATTATCACATTTAATCAAAGAAGATCCTGATTTCCTTATTCGCCGAAGAATCAAATCTTTTAGATTACGAAGATTTTCTTTAAAACCCTTAAATTCCGGAAATCAATCGTGACTACGTCACTAGTTAAGACAAACCTGCAATTACTCATTTCAATCTTTTATGATAGCTTCGCTCGTACGCTTCACATGATCGAATCGTTTTATCTATATTAATCAATAATGATAAAACTCTATTTATCAACTCATATTCGTCATGAGAACATTTTTATGGTTAGCCATGACGACCTCGATCAAATTTCGGGACGAAATTTCTTTAACGGGTAGGTACTGTGATGACCCGGAAATTTCCGATCAAATTTAAACTTTATTCTTTATATGTTTCCGACACGATTAGCAAAATCTGTAATGTTGAGTCTCGAAAGTTTTGAAATCTATATTCATGTAACCAATTACCCTTTGACTATGCTCAACAATTCACGAACCATTACATAAATGTATATGATTTATATGTATATATATATATATATATATATATATGTATATATATATATATAATATATATATATATATATATATATATATATATATATATAATGTTATTATTACTTTCATTATAACTATTAATATTAACATTAATATCTGCACTATTATTTTTTATATAAAATATATATAAATATATGAAATTTGATATGTACAAGTAATATTAATATTACTATAGGAACATGTAACTTATTATATCTTCAGTATTATTACTAACTTTAACCATTAAAATTATTAATAATATCAGTCAAATTATCAAAAATCATTATTATCATATACTAATATAATAATTATTATTATTATGATTGTTATTGTTAATATCATTATTATAATCAGTAGTAAGATTATAATTTTAATTATTATTATGATTAATATATTGGTTATTACTAAAAGTTCTCATTTTTATTTAAATTTATTAATACCTATACTTTTAATACTTTTATCATTAATTTTATTGTTACCAGTGATTATTTTGATATTATTACTATTATTAATTCTATTATTATTATTCCTAGTATTTTTAATATTAATATGTATTATTATTATCATTATTTATAATATATATATATATATATATATATATATATATATATATATATATATATATATATATATATATATATATATATAAGTAAATGAAGAAACGTAATCTATTTCATGTTCTTTTCAAATACTGTAGGGATTGTCCTTCTGCCCAAATAAATCGTACAAATCAACCATAATAAGAACAAAAATGGTTAGCAATCATAATCAAATTTCATATTAATTTTTCTCTTATTTTGCTTTCTGTCTATTTCATGTCTATAATCTGTTAAGCGTCGACATCCAATAATCACTACACTACAATCATAACTGATGATATGTATTACAATTCAAATTAATTACATAGCAAAACCCACTCTTCAATTCTCTGCAACACCAACCAAATCCATCACCTAGTTGATCAACCTACAATCACCCACCTGCAACTCACTCCACCATAAACCACCATGTCACCTTGATATCCGGGTACCATCATTGTTGTTTCTCTGTTTTGTTTTACTTGTTTCTGTGCAACGAGCAAGGCAACCCAAAACCACCACTATAAATATTTGAACGTCTCTGTTTACACCTCAATCACGAAACCCATTAAACCACCCTCACCGCCACTCTCTATCTCTCTCTTTCTCTTATACAACCTACGACCCAGCTACTGCTAAACTCAATTGTTTCTATTCGACAGGTCTAGTCACCATCGAAACCCACTTGGATTGTTGCTACCATGCTATTTCATGCTAGCTTCTTGCGTCTGTTTCTATCTTGTTTCAAACCACGCAAATCCCACTGCAACCATCATCCATCGTTACCTTGTTACTTTTGTGGCTGCTCCTTGTTTTCTTCGTGAACGTAACTGCAAATCGCCACCACCACCTAAGAACACCACCCTCTTCACCTTGAAACCGATATTACTTCGAATACCATGTGAAACCGCCATCACCACAACCACAACTTCATCTTGCTACTGCTATGAACCAGCTGCTACAGCAGCTTTTCTAATGTAAAACAGTCACCATATCCATCATAAAATGCCACTCTCTCTCCTCTCTCTTTCTTTCCATTTTCTTCTTCTTTTTCCTTGTAAACCATCGACTTTTATAAAAGGAAAAGACTTATGGTCAGTATCCAAGCAATGATTTAGTGTAGGGCCAACACTAACATATAATAGTTTGAGTGGAACCATGAGTCAAATGGCAGACCAAATTATAGGGTCTGTTTAAGAAGACATTTTTTTATAGAGTAATTAGACTAGCGAGCTGGACAATGGTTGTCATGATTGGACCGTGAATTCTGTTTAACCATTGTGGTGGGACGAGTCTAAGTTTCATAGCCGACAAGAAAAGTGGATGCAAAATACGGAGTGATATAATCTAATGAGTTGGGCCGTGTAAATGGGTAACATGGTGGACTAAGATTATATTTTTCTTTTTTTTGCTGTTGGACTCTTAAGCCTGCTATCGGGCCGAGATTCAATCCAGATTACCATTGGGCCGAGGGTGTATTATTTAGTTTGGCCGAAACTGAAATCATTTTGGGCCATATTAAAACAACGTAATACGATTGTTAAGAATGATAAACGATCATGATGATTTACGATGTTGATGATGTTAAGATGATGATAATAATGATGTGATGATGATGATACCGTAAGATATATATATGTTGATGATATCGATCGATGATGATATCATGTTAATAATGATAGTAATAAGATAGATGATTTATGGAGGATAGATGTTTAAGTGATGATAATAATCTGAAGAGGATAATAGTTTAAGTAAATGGTCGAATGGTGAATAAACAGAAAGGAACGAACGGTACAGTAGTTGGTTAGGTGTTTGATTGAACAATAGGTCCTGAGTTCGAATCTAGGCAGTTACGGTTTATATTTTTTTTATTTTTAATTTTATTATCAACAATTAACTACACAAGTTGGGCCACTTAAACCTTACATGGGTTTGGATACTTGGGCTTGTTAAACTTGATATTTGGGCTTTAAATAAATTTATGTTGTTTGGCTAAAGAATCGGGCTTGGGTCTTAGTGTTGGATTAAGATGACACATGATGATGTATATTGGTAATGATACCTAAAGATATTAACGCGATGATAATACATGAAGTGATGTCGAGGAGAAGTTGCTTGGATATGTTTTGGGTTAGCGGGATGTCTCGGGTTCAAACCCGGACTTGGGCATTATTTTTAAGAACTACTTCGTTGAGGTAGTTTACTTATTACTCCTTATTGTTGTTATTATTATTATTGTTATTATCATTAAAACTAAAATTTACATTTTAATTAAAATTATAACTATCATTATTATTATCATTATTACTATCATTATTATTATTTTCATTAACATGATTTTTATATATTATTTTATTTACATTATTTTTATTATCACTATTATTATCGTTAGTATTATTATTATTCTTACAGTATTATTATTATCACTACAAACATAATAAGATTATTATATGAATATTACATATAGCAAATTACTAATTTTAATATAATATCGACTACAAATATATATATATATATATATATATATATATATATATATATATATATATATATATATATATATATATATATATATATATATATATATATATATATATATATATATATATATATATATATATATATATATATATATTGTAATATAACTATATGTAAAAATATTGATTATTTACAAAATAACTATATATAAAATATAACTAAAGATATAAAATATAAATAAAGTATATATTTATATAACTACAACACTTAATATATAAATATTATGTAGGAGGAATTATGTGAATATATGTGTTAATATATATACTTGATATAGGTTCGTGAATCCAAGGCCAACATTACACTTGTTCAATGATGTTATATGTATTTTTACTACGAAATACAGTATGGTGAGTTTCATTTACTCCCCTTTTACTCTTTACATTTTTGGGACTGAGAATACATGCGCTTTTATAACTGTTTTACAAAATAGACACAAGTACCTTAACTGCATTCTATGATAGAATTATCTGGGATTGGGGTTGATTATTATGACACGCATTAGTCCCCGGTTTCCGTTAGAGCGTATGAGCTCCCGAGTCGGGTGGATGGTTTATTATTTATGACATTTTGGCACCGGTTGTCCTATATTTTATTAACATGTGTTCAGCCATGGGGTGTAAAGACCGGCACAGAGGTTCTATATTTTGAAGGCACATGTATTCAGCCGTGGGGTGAAAGACCGGCACATATGGTTACTATTATATTTTGAAACCTCACCAGGTGTTCTTCATATGAAAGATATTTTTTTTGTGCAGTTGGAATGGGACTTCTGCACGTTTTTTTTATATATTTAAAATCTTGTGGTCTATTAAAATGATGAAAATGAAATGATTACTATAAACTGATGAACTCACCAACCTTTTGGTTGACACTTGAAAGCATGTTTATTCTCAGGTTTGAAAGAAATCTTCCGCTGTGCATTAGCTCATTTTAAGGATATTACTTGGAGTCATTCATGACATATTTCAAAAGACGTTGCATTCGAGTCATTGAAGTTCATTAGAGATTATTATTAAGTAAATGACGGATTAGGTCATTTATAGTTGGATATTATGAAATGGTATGCATACCTGTCAACTTTTGATATAATGAAAGTTTGTCTTTTAAAAACGAATGCAATGTTTGTAAAATGTATCATTTAGAGGTCAAGTACCTCGTGATGTAATCAACTATTATGAATCGTTTATAATCAATATGGATTTCGTCCGGATGGATTAGGACGGGGCGTTTCACATCACATCTCTCGGATATGGAAAACCATGTATTCTATTATACTTAAGAAAGTTTGGACCATTTCGAAATGTTAATACGTCACCCAACCGAGTCTGGATGAGCCGTCTAAACGTGTATGCATGTAGTCATACTGCACGGGCGTCGGGGGTAAGGGACGTTGTTGTCTATTCAGAATCTTCAAGCCTATCGCATTACCCAGTGACATGTCTTATGACAGGGGCGTTTAGGACTTGTGTAGTAAATACAAGGTCACTGCCTATCCATGAGCCAACATTCCATAATATCGGAAAAGTAACTGATGAAATCATGACATGCACTTGTTTTGGCCTTATCTGAATTACAAATTTTATCGCATTTACTTTACTTTAATTTAATCTAGAAAACTCAAAATTAGGTAATCACCCACTACTCCTGCACCTTAGAATTATCTTAAGCTTTAGATATAGGTTCGATTCTACTGATATCTCAAAAATACGACTCTAGGTCATACTTCCCTTACTCATAATAAGGAGTAGTATGATTTAGGCCCCGCTAAATATAAATTTAAAACAAGTACCTCCCTCTTGGTGGCTGGCTCTAATGCGCCGCGACCTGACGACATCGTGCCAAACAAAACCGTCCGTTTCGGTTATATCAAGAGGGAAACAAGTTTTTGGCGCCGCTGCCGGGGATCTGGTATCAGAAAATATTGCTCTCTATCAAAATCATTCACAAACATTTAAGTGGTGTCTAAGAAAGACAATTATACACAGACTTGGTTGTTGGATTTTCCAAACAATCTCCAATTATATTGGAACCAAAAGGATCCTGCCTCTCCGTAGTCGGCCTGGCCACTTGGTTTGTTGAATAGTTCGTGCGAAGCTCTGCTATCGAAATACCAGGGAATCAGTAGCAAGAACCAAAAACATATCTATAATTAGGATAATTAGAATACCTTAGCCTAGAATACTTTAGACTACTTTAGAATAAGATTGCCTTAGACTACCTTAGATTACTTTAGATTAATCATTAGCTTAGACTAAATTAGGAACCTAGTTTTTTCTGTTTAAAAATTTAAAACAACAAAAACAAAAGAGAGGCATACCCTGTGTATGACCCAAACCCGATCTAGACCAGGACCATTGTTATTTGTACCTAATCCAGATGCCATAATCTCTAAAGCACGCAAGGAAGCAAGAATTAGAAAACAAATGGAGTTACCGTTACTTTAGCAGAAAACACTAAACCCTCAATTGAAGGTCGAGGAAGACCGATCAGATTCCCGGAGATTCAAGGACACTCGTTCGAACTAAAACATCACATCATTCAACTCATCTAGAATGGCTGTCAATTCCATGGATTATCGAATGACGATCCTAATTTTCACCTCGATAAATTCATATCTCTTTTGAACTCCTACAAGCAGCCAGGGATAGGAAAAGATATAGTCCGACTACACTTGTTCCCCTATTCTCTCACTCATCATGCACAAACATAGTTCGAAGGACTGGAAAAAGATTCCATCACGTCATGGACGGAGATGGCTACTAAATTCCTAACCAAATATTTCCCTCCTTCTAAACAAACCAAGCTAAAGAATGACATCATTAACTTCAAACAAAGTTATGATGAATCTCTTTACACTGCATGGGAGCGATTCAAAACCCTGCTGAAGAAATGCCCTAATCACCAGTTAGAACGATCAGCCCAAATCTGCAACTTCTACAATGGTCTTACGGTAAATCAAAGGACGACGATCGATGCCGCCGCTCAAGGAAATCTGATGAACCAAACCGCAGACGAAGCATGGGAATTGCTCGAGAACATTACAATGCATCATCATGACTGGAATAGTGGTGAAACAACTTCATCATCTGCACCACTTTCCGCACTTAATAATCAAACGGAGGCCATCAAATCTCTCACAGACAAGATGGAATCTCTCGCCAAACAACTCAGAGAATTGAATACGTAGCTGCAACAAGTTAATCAGGTCCAGGCCTGTGTTAACTGTACCAAACCGTAACCCACTGAAGAATATCAAGTTGTGTACGAGAACCCTGATGGTTCAGTCTATTACGTTCAATACCCAGCTCGCCAACCAAATCCCAGCTTCAAACAACAACCAAGGGTTAACCAATTCTAAAGAAGCAACCAACCTTTTCGCTATCGTTACCCACCTTATCCACCCCAACAATCTCAATTGACCTACGATCAACCACTTCCACTCACTAGTCCACCAGCTGAGGAAAATTCCACAACTACACAGATTACAAAAGTAACCAACCCCAATCTCGGAACTGATGATCAGTTGACACAGTTCATTCAAGGACAACAACAGCTTCATCAGAGAACTGTATCTAGACAAGACCAGACAGAGATCCTAATGAGAAATCAACTGGCTCTTCTCAAAAGCCTAGAAACGCAGCTCGGATAGTTATCACAACGCCTTGAAACCCGACCTCAGGGAAGGTTACCTAGTAATACTATCCAAAACCCCCACATAGAGGAAGCTAAGCAAATGGACTCAGTAATCCCAGGAGAAGAACCACGGAGAAGGTCAGCTAGAATCAAGAATAAATCAACATATACTCAACAGTTGCCCACAGCAACTCCGGTTCGTGTACCCTATCCTGGAAGGCTATAGGAAGAACCATCCAAGCTTGATTCCTTCAAGCTTGATGGAAGATTCACGGATACTGTTTCCAAAGTGCCTAATCAAAAAAGATATATTCGAAGGCTTCTCTCTACGAAGGAAAAGATACCAAATTCTAACAAAATTCCACTGAGTGAAGACTGCTCAGCAGTACTCAGAAACTCTCTACCACAGAAGCTAGGAGATACGGGCCGTTTCATTTTCCCGTGTTCAATCTACCAATCTGGAACCATTCATGCGCTAGCAGATTTAGGAGCAAGTATCAACCTAATCCCCTACTCTCTCTACAAGAGATTAGAGCTAGGAGAATTGTCACTAACCAAAATGACAATCCAACTTGCCGATCATACAATTCGATATTCTAAGGGCATAGTTGAGAACGTCTTGGTGAAAGTTGACAAATTCTTATATCCTACGGATTTCGTAGTGATGGACATTCAGGAAGACCTACACACACCAATAGTGTTAGGAAGACCTTTCATGAATACGGCTAGGACAGTTATTGATGTGTACAATCAAACCCTGATCTTACGATCACATGGGGAGAGCGTTACCTTCAAAATTGACCGGCTTACCGATCTTTCTGGACAGGCAGAGATGTTTGCTATTTCCACCAGACGAATCACTTCCGATGATGAGTCCCCACCTCCAGCTAAAGATATCGAGATGGGTATCGATTCATAGTCTGTTGACGACCCAGAAATGGAAGAAGAGGATCCCAGTGAAGAAATAGAGGAAGAGGAAGAACCTGAGGGGGTAGAGGAAATGAAAGACGTAAAAGAAACTATGATAATACCACCTCCAAGCCCGGAGCATCATGAAGAATAATGAGGCTTGAGACTGAAGATCACAGTTTAATCATTCGCTTCAAGAAGAAGATTGATAAGGTTGACATTAAAGACATAGAACTTGACCCCGAGAGTGTCAAAGTGAAGAATCAGGATACTACAGAGACCCGTTCTTCGGACAAATCTTCAGACGATTATTCTACCAATGGTGATGAGGAAGAGCAACACGAAGACACCTCGGATAACTCATATTCTCCATCCGAATTAGATCAGGAGGAGCCGGACTCTTCTTCAGATCAAATTCCAATCATATCCACTCACGCCGACATGATAACCTTCATCAATGACACTGATGAATTTATAAAGATTCTCAAAGCTATCCATAAATCAACAATTGATTATACACTACGCTTAACCGATAGAATCACGGCTATCAAGAAAGAATACGATCATTATCTCCAGAGAGAAGACAATAATGCTGAAATCCTAGAAGAACGCATTTAAGACTTTATCAATACCCTTCACGATCATATCTACCGCGAAGAAAGGCAACGAGAGCACAATTCAGTAGTTTGTACTATTCTAGAGACAAGATTTTGTCGAGATCAGAAGATCATTTACTCTAAGGTCTACGATGCCTTAGCCGGATCTGCACTTCCGTTCTCAGCAAACCAATGAGCAATACTAACTCTCATCCAGAAGCATATGGATCTTTCCACCGGACGTCGACTTATCACTCCGATTTGCAAATGATCGAGGATATTCACGGCTTTTTTGCTCTCTTGGAGAGGGATAATTTTGAAAGCATACCAGAGAGGTTAGTAATTTACGTAACAATTGATCACCATGCCGATCTGATTATCAAAGAGTTACAAGACGTAGTCACAGAGGAAGTAAGACGCAACAATCCGTTTTCTCACCTTAAACCAGACCAAGTCAACATTACCACCTACGTTACTAAGCAGATACCACGTATCTTCCAAGAATCCACGGATCCTAGTTTCACATTCAAAGCTGGATGTAGGGAGATATGCTCAAAGACTGTGACGACCCGGGAATTTCCGACCAAATTTAAACTTAATCTTACTATGATCCCGACACGATAAGCAAATTCTGTTAGATTGAGTCTCAAAAATTTTGAACTATTTCATACATTCAATTAACCTGTGACCATTCTCGACGATTCACGAACGAATGGGTAAATAATTAAGTAAATATATATATATATATATATATATATATATATATATATATATATATATATATATATATATATATATATATATATATATATATATATATATATATATATATATATATATATATAATAATTTAAATTAATAAGTATACATTAATCAATTAGAATTAATAATGTAAGATAATAAACAAAGTAATTAAGTTACTGTTACAATAAACATATATAAATAGATATATAATATAATTATGAATCTATATAATATATATATAAATGTAAGAACATATAATTATTTGAAGCAATAAAATATAATTTAAACATTTGGAATTTAAGATGTAAGGTTAATATATTATAGGAAAAATACTAGTTAAAGTATAAATGTTATATTAATATTATGATCATTACTTTCATTATTAATGTAAATATTAATCTTAATATTTGTATAATATCATAGGTACATACGAAATTTGATATGTATAAGTTGTTGTATTATTATTATTATTAGTATTATCATTAATAATAATATTATTATTAAAAGTAGTATTATTATTAGCATTATTAATAATATTATTGTTATCATTCCTATTGTGATTATTATTATTAAACTTATTAAAAATTATCATTTTTATTATTATCATTAATAATATGATCATTATTATATTTACAATTATAATCATCATTAGTTATTATCATTAGTATTAATGATATTACTATAATTATCAATTCGGTTATTATTATTAGTTTCATTATTATTAATAAAATTAATATTAAATATTAATGTCTACATATAATTAACATTATTATGTTCCTTTATATAAATAACATACAAAGATATATATATATATATATATATATATATATATATATATATATATATATATATATATATATATATATATATATATATATATATATATATATATATATATATATATATATATATATTTGCGTTATATACAGATATAAATACATAGAGAAATCAGTATTATTATTTATTATTATTAATATTATTATTATTAATATTATTATTTGAATTATTATTAATATAATTATAATTATCAAATTATTAATAATATCTATAAAAATATTGTACATACAGATCGTTAAGATTCAGAATTTGCTTTACATCACAATCCAACTGTTCTTTTTTTTTTGTTTCTGTCTCGTTTAGTTACACATCAACATCGAATTGTACCAATTTGTTAATCATACAGCTCGATTCTTATGTATTTATTTTATTTATTTTTGTTTCAAATTATTATGTCGCTACCAATTGTTTATAAAAAAACAATTACTCTGTGTTTTTAACAAAAGTCATTCAACTTCACACCCTCAAAGTCATTTACAACCAAAATTAACAGTTAATAGCAATGGAATTAATCAGACAAGTTAAGAACATCACGTAAACTCTGTCCTTGATTTTTTTTTTAAAACCTCGAATTCAAGTTCCATTTTAAAATCTATAATTGCAAAGTTGATGGAAATGTTTCACTTAAACTATCTGCAAAAGATTATATTCCAATTCTTCTTATTGAGTTTTAATTATCGAGTCAAAGTTTCGATTTAAAAAAGTCAACAATTGATCTTCAATCAAATTTATCTGCTATATTTCAAGTTCAATTATTGATTCCAATAGTTTTTATGAGTGATTTGCAAACAAACTCGTATAGGAATCATAAGCCAAAACAGCCTTAATCTCAAAATCAATTTTTTTTTTAAACCGTGAAGCAGCAGAAGGTCAGCAACGTTTTTTTTTATTTAATTTTTTTACGTTTCAAATAATTCAAAGATTTATATAAGTTTATTACATTTTGTATAAAAGTCTTAAACCCATTTAGAATTAGTTGTTACGAGTTTAGGTTTGATTCTGTTCGTTTGAACCTGTGAAGAAGAAGAGGAGAAAAGAAGCCAGAAAGAAAGATGGATTAAATATTACTGAGTTTCTTACTTAACCAGAAAAACAGAATAGCGTGACTGGTTTGATGTGTTTGTGAGTATTCGAGAGGTCGTGGGTTCGATCCCGGGCGAGGGCAGCTGTTTTTTTTTTTTTTGGGGCTCTTTCATTATGAGGTAGTCTCCTTATTAGTATAGTTATTATTATTATTATTATTATCATTATTATTATTGTGATTCTTAGTATTATTGTTATTGTATGTATTATAATTATTATTAGAATAGTAATTATTATTATTAGTATTAATTAATATCACAATCATAATTATAAAGTATTACTAATGTTATTATTATTATCATTAATGGTTATGAATATTATAATTATCATTAATAAAAGTATTTTATTAATATTACCATCAATAATAAGATTGTTATAAATTTTATTATCAAAATAAGTATTATTTTGAAGTAATAGGGTTATTAATGTCATCTTTATTAATACTAAAAACTACCTTTTTAAAACAGATAAATATTTTATACATAAAATATACTTATTGTATATACTAAAATTATATTATAATTTCGCATAAATATATATATATATATATCAAACCTATTAATATTAGTTACATAAATACATACAAATAACAAAAACTATTGATTTTTAAATATAACATCAAAACAAGTACGTACATAAAATAGATATACTAATATAACTATATGAAGATTAACCATTTTAAATATATATACATAAACTAAATATACAAATTAAAGATATAATAAATAAATTCGTTCTGTTACGATTACATGTTTTGATATATATATATATACGAATGGTATAGGTTCGTGAATCCGAGGCCAACCTTGCATTTTTCAATATCGTCATATGTATTCTTACTACAAAATACATTAAGTGAGTTTCATTTGTTCCCTTTTTAAATGCTTTTGCAATATATATTTTTGGAACTGAGAATACATGCGCTACTTTTATAACTGTTTTACGAAATAGACACAAGTAATCGAAACTACGTTATATGGTTGAATTATCGAAATCGAATATGCCCCTTTTTATTAAGTCTGGTAATCTAAGAATTAGGGAACAGACACCCTAATTGACGCGAATCCTAAAAATAGATCTATGGGCCTGACGAACCCCATCCAAAGTACCGGATGCTTTAGTACTTCGATTTTGTTTTATATCATGTCCGAAGGGTTTCCCGGAATGATAGGGGATATTATTATATGCATCTTGTTAATGTCGGTTACCAGGTGTTCACCGTATGAATGATATTTCTATCTCTATGCATGGGACGTTTATTTATGAGAATTGGAAATATGAAATCTTGTGCTCTATTAAAGTTATGAAATGATTGTTTATGATAAACTAATGAACTCACCAACGTTTTGGTTGACACTTTAAAGCATGTTTATTCTCAGGTATGAAAGAAGTCTTCTGCTGTGCAATTGCTCATTTTAAAGATATAACTTGGAGTCATTCATGACATATTTCAAAAGACGTTGCATTCGAGTCGTTGAGTTCATCAAGATTATTATTAAGTCAATTATAGTTAGATATATTATAAAATGGTATGCATGCCGTCAACTTACAATGTAATGAAAGATTGTCTTTTCAAAAATGAATGCAATGTTTGTAAAATGTATCATATAGAGGTCAAGTACCTCGCGATGTAGTCAACTGTTGTGAATCATTTATAATCGATATGGACTTCGTCCGGATGGATTAGGACGGGTCGCTTCAGTTGGTATTAGAGCGGTGGTCTTAGCGAACCAGGTCTTGCATTAGTGTGACTAACTGATAGATGTTTAGATGCATTAGTGGGTCTGGACTTTGACCGTGTCTGCATGTCAAAAGTTTTGCTTATCATTTCGTGTCAAAAATTACCTGCTTATCATTCCTAAGTCTAGACACGTCCTACTGCATTTATTGCATAAATAGTGTATAGACAAATTCATATCTTAGCGTATCTATTATGGTAAATTTTGCCTGTTAGCTTCCGTAAATTGCTCCGTAATTCAAGAAATCCTGGTACTATATGTATATATATATATATATATATATATATATATATATATATATATATATATATATATATATATATATATATATATATATATATATATATATATATATATATATATATATATATATATATATATATATGCATATTACGTACTGAGAATACCATCCAACTATCATTTGCTGTCACTAAACTTTTCATACCAAAAATCTTTTCTGTGATCGCGTAAGATGGCCTCTACGAATCAACCAAGCTCCTCCGACTCTGAAGACAGCGTAATGGGAGCGCACCAACCAATCAACTACCGTGATTTCTTTAGAAAGTGGGGATGGGTTCGCGAAATACTTACCCTATGGAGAAATGAAGAAGGTGCTTCATATCACCAGCCGAACTTACCCCCTAACGTCGGAGTGCTCGATCAGCTTACCGGCGAACCTGTTCGCAATACTGTTTTCACTATTTTCGCACGGATTTTCCACCTCGAAGGTCGACTCGATGTCATTAAAGATTGTATTCGTCCTCTACTCCCAAATTCTAATCAGATAGGATTATCAGAAGAAGTTAGAAGACTTCGAACTAAATATCAAGAATTGATAAACCGTACGGAAGAATGGGTAGAACTAATTCATAGGCTAGAGTGTAAAGTAGAAACCTTAGAGTTGACGGTGTTCGATTTGGAAGCTAGGCTCGCATCTAATACGCAGGTACCACAAGCAGTACCGACACCAACACCAACACCAACACCATCAGCACCATCATCATTTCCATCACCACGAGCTTCGTAAGCACCACAGACACTGAAGAGTACTGAGAATGATGAATTATGAAATAATAATTCATTACTTTCTGTTCACGATTGAAAGATATATATATATATATATATATATATATATATATATATATATATATATATATATATATATATATATATATATATATATATATATATATATATATATATATATATATATATATATATATATGTATATCTCGAGATCGTAATAAAGTTCTTTTCATATTAACTATGACGTGTGAATTTTTAATGGGTAGGTAATACCCGAGAAAGATAAAAGAAGCTTTAAAGAGCTTTTATCATAATTAATTCACATATGTTATCATTCACATCTTTCATCAACGATTTAACAATTGACATCTATAAATTCATGATTACATCTGAAGAAAATATATGTGTAAGTATATTTTCATAAAGATTGTAATTAAAAGTTCTTTTGTACAAACTTTTAATGGTGAAAATATTTTAACAGGTAGGTAATACCCGAGGAATATTTAGATTTCACATAAATAAGTTACACTGTACATTCTTCGAATCTGATTCAACAGTCAATTACTATCTTACTTACATTCACAGATACACGTATCCGTTCACCGCAGAATAACCATTTTCATTCAATTTCATATTTGGATTTTGACCTATCAGAATCCAACAAGTGGAATAATGAAGAAAACACTGGACAAAATAAAATTTGTTAGAAATAAACAAATTAACTATGAGAAATTCTATTAAGAATCCACGCTAACAAAAATCCTAGCTAACTGTTCCTAGCTAACTGTTAATTCCGTATTACCTTTTATTTATCGCAATTTATTTATCACATTTTATTTATCGCAATTTTAATTCTCGCAATTTTATTTATCATCATTTAATTTCTGTTATTTATTTTACGCACTTTAAATATCGGGACACGTATACAAGGTTTTGACATATCATATCGACCCATCTATATATATTATTTGGAATAACCATAGACACTCTATATGCAGTAATGCGGGAGTTAGCTATACAGGGTTGAGGTTGATTCTACAATAATATATATACTTTGAGTTGTGATCGAGTTTGAGACATGTACACGGGTCACGATACGTATTAATTAATTCAAATATTATATATTAAACTGTATATGAATTATTGGACTATCAATGTGGACTATTAACTGTGGACTATCAACATTGGACAATTAAAATGAATTAAAATATTGATTATAACATATGAAACTAAACTTTTCTTCAAGTTTGCCACTTGATTTCATCTTAAACCTCATTTGTATCTTGACGATTACAATCTGCGTTTAAACCTTTCATGATTCTTGGAAACACCTCAATCGATAGGATGAATCAACCGCACATCATCTATGGAAGGAAAGATTTATGCATATAGTTATGCACCTGAGAAACTCTCGAAAACTGAGTAAACGTTTAACACATAGTTGTGCTAATTTCTTTAGTGTTATTATTACCCAAAATAACTTGGTAATTCCTTTCAAAATAGCAAATTTTGTCCCAGCTCCAGCAAATCAACTTCGACTTTTCGTTCGAAACAACCTTATTATCACCTTGAATTATATGTATGCTCTTTTATTGTTACCGGGGAACCTTTTATATTCCACCATATTACCGTCAGCGTTTAATCATCTAAAAACAATTCTCTTGAAATCACCTCGGATAGATAACCAATGATTCAGATATGGTAGCAGTCAATGTAGAGGAATCGGCAATCAGTACTTTGAAAACTCACAGCATATCTACATCAACAGTTATATGTATAACATTTATCTCTTAGAATAATGACCTTCCATTCTGAAATTTTGAAAAGCACCCAGTCTACAAATCAATACTCTGAATATTGAAAAGCTGAATGAAGCAGCAGAAACCGTAGACAATCGTAAATGATCTTAACAGTTAGAAGTTTGATAATAAAGAATAGTATGTTGGAAAGGCTCAGAAAAGTTGGAACTGGAAAACGGATTGAGCTAACCATGAAGGAGACCAAGGACAAATACAAGGATCAAACCCTATATTCAAAGAATCCAGGTAATTCTGGATCCAATGAAATATTTAGAGAATATCCTGCTCCGAAGTCATGTTAAAATCTTGTGGAAAATCTTTTTCTTATCAACTTTCGAACTTAGAAATTCCAAAATATCATCATAAATATCTTCGATACTTCAGAAGATATTTTCATAAATATTCTCGTCCGAAATTATATACCTCTTCGTGCTATCTGTATTACATCATATTGAAAACTATTTTAGTTTTCAATATTATGTAACATCTAAGTATAAATTATGAATGAATTCTTGAGAAGTGTTGGGAATTGAAGCATGAGTTAGTATAATATAATGACACTTGATCAACGTGATTATATTACAGTAAGTCATGCTGAGTTTCTAATGGGACGTGATGATTCACAGATCCTAACGTCATCACGTGCCATGTTACATAACTCTTTTATTCTACTTAACTTCTGAACATATTAAGAAAATATATTCTTGATAGTTCTATTCTCAATGATTCTAATAATTTGACAAATCAAATCGTATGATTTCGTTCTTTCTTGGTTAGAACATTAAGTTCATTCAAAACTCCGTACTTACAAATTCTGGACCGTTACTCGCTTTACTAGAGGTCGGGAGGATAATAAAAAGGCAAAGAGCTCCAAAATATAAGAGAAAATATAAAGCCTAATAACAACACGGAAGTTACAAACCATGGATATTAATACGAATAGCAATATAAAGACATGGTATAATTAAGAATAGTATCACCCCAAGGTAATAGTAGAAGTAAACAGATTCTTCTGGTGGAAGATTAAAAAGAAGGATGACAGAAAGGATAATTAGGAAAATATCAATGATTAGAACTGGATGAAGGATTTTCAAAATCTTTTAGAAGTAAGAATTAAGAATGAAAGTATAGAAAATGGGAGTGGTGGAAAATAATGGAACGGAAAAAGTTTAACTTATAATGGAAATATCAGACAGAGTAATCGAGGTAGATCACCGTATTTAATTATAGAGATCTTAATTTCCTTACTTGCCGAAGAATCAAATCTTTTAGATTTCGAAGATTTACTCTAAATCCCTTGAATTCCGGAATTCAACCGAGACAACGTCAAAAATTAAGACGAACCTTTATTATCTTATTTCACTCTTTTGTGATAGCTTCATCCATACTCTTCGAGTAATCAAATTCTTTCATCTATATTATCTAACAGTGATAAAACTATAGTTTTCAACTTATATTCATCATGAAAACATTTTTATTGTTAGCCATGACGACCTCACTCAAATTTCGGGACGAAATTTCTTTAACGGGTAGGTACTGTGACGACCCGGGAATTTCCGACCAAATTTAAACTTAATCTTACTATGATCCTGACACGATAAGCAAAGTCTGTTAGAATGAGTCTCGAAAATTTTGAACTATTTCATACATTCAATTAACCTGTGACCATTCTCGACGATTCACGAACCAATGGGTAAATAATTAAGTAATATATATATATATATATATATATATATATATATATATATATATATATATATATATATATATATATATATATATATATATATATATATATATTATAATTTAAATTAATAAGTATACATTAATCAATTAGAATTAATAATGTAAGATAATAAACAAAGTAATTAAGTTACTGTTACAATAAACATATATAAATAGATATATAATATAATTATGAATCTATATAATATATATATAAATGTAAGAACATATAATTATTTGAAGCAATAAAATATAATTTAAACATTTGGAATTTAAGATGTAAGGTTAATATATTATAGGAAAAATACAAGTTAAAGTATAAATGTTATATTAATATTATGATCATTACTTTCATTATTAATGTAAATATTAATCTTAATATTTGTATAATATCATAGGTACATATGAAATTTGATATGTATAAGTTGTTGTATTATTATTATTATTATTAGTATTATCATTAATAATAATATTATTATTAAAAGTAGTATTATTATTAGCATTATTAATAATATTATTGTTATCATTCCTATTGTGATTATTATTATTAAACTTATTAAAAATTATCATTTTTATTATAATCATTAATAATATGATCATTATTATATTTACAATTATAATCATCATTAGTTATTATCATTAGTATTATTGATATTACTATAATTATCAATTCGGTTATTATTATTAGTTTCATTATTATTAATAAAATTAATATTAAATATTAATGTCTACATATAATTAACATTATTACGTTCCTTTATATAAATAACATACAAAGATATATATATATATATATATATATATATATATATATATATATATATATATATATATATATATATATATATATATATATATATATATATATATATATTTATATATATATATATATACATACATATATACATATATATATACATATATACATATATATATATATATGTATATATATATGTGTGTATATATATATATATATATATATACATATATATGCGTTATATACAGATATATATATATATAGAGAAATTAGTATTATTATTTATTATTATTAATATTATTATTATTAATATTATTATTTGAATTATTATTAATATAATTATAATTATCAAATTATTAATAATATCTATAAAAATATTGTACATACAGATCGTTAAGAATCAGAATTTGCTTTACATCACAATCCAACTGTTCTTTTTTTTTTTTGTTTCTGTCTCGTTTAGTTACACATCAACATCGAATTGTACCAATTTGTTAATCATACGGCTCGATTCTTATGTATTTATTTTATTTATTTTTGTTCCAAATTGATTTAAATCTTGTCGCTACCATTTGTTTATAAAACAACAATTACTCTGTGTTTTTAACAAAAGTCATTCAACTTCACACCCTCAAAGTCATTTACAACCACAATTAACAGTTAATAGAAATGAAATTAATCAGACAAGTCAAGAACATCACGTAAACTCTGTCCTTGATTTTTTTTTTAAAACCTCGAATTCAAGTTAAATTTTAAAATCTATAATTGCAAAGTTGTTGGAAATGTTTCACTTAAACTATCTGCAAAAGATTATATTCCAATTCTTCTTATTGAGTTTTAATTATCGAGTCAAAGTTTTGATTTAAAAAAGTCAACAATTGATCTTCAATCAAATTTGAGTTATCTGCTATATTTCAAGTTCAATTATTGATTCCAATAGTTCTTATGAGTGATTTGCAAACAAACTCGTGTAGGAATCATAAGCCAAAACAACCTTAATCTCAAAATCAATTTTTTTTAAACCGTGAAGCAGCAGCAGGTCAGCATCATTTTTTTTTATTTATTTTTTTACGTTTCAAGTAATTCAAAGATTTATATAAGTTGATTACATTTTGTTTAAAAGTCTTAAACCCATTTAGAATAAGTTGTTACGAGTTTAGGTTTGAACCTGTGAAGAAGAAGAGGAGAAAAGAAGCCAGAAAGAAAGATGGATTAAATATTAATGAGTTTCTTACTTAACCCGAAAAACAGAATAGCGTGACTGGTTTGATGTGTTTGTGAGTATTCGAGAGGTCGTGGGTTCGATCCCGGGTGAGGGCAGCTGTTTTTTTTTTTGGGACTCTTTCATTGTGAGGTAGTCTCCTTATTAGTATAGTTATTATTATTATTATTATTATTATTATTATCATTATTATTATTATTATTATCATTATTATTATTGTGATTCTTACTATTATTGTTATTGTATGTATTATAATTATTATTAGTATAGTAATTATTATTAGTATTAATTAATATCACAATCATAATTATAAAGTATTACTAATGTTATTATTATTATCATTAAAGGTTATGAATATTATAATTATCATTAATAAAAGTATTTTATTAATATTACCATCAATAATAAGATTGTTATAAATTTTATTATCAAAATAAGTATTATTTTGAAGTAATAGGATTATTAATGTCATCTTTATTAATACTAAAAACTACCTTTTTAAAACAGATAAATATTTTATACATAAAATATACTTATTGTATATACTAAAATTATATTATAATTTCGCAAAAATATATATATATCAAACCTATTAATATTAGTTACATAAATACATACAAATAACAAAAACTATTGATTTTTAAATATAACATCTAAACAAGTACGTACATAAAATAGATATACTAATATAACTATATGAAGATTAACCATTTTAAATATATATACATAAACTAAATATACAAATTAAAGATATAATAAATAAATTCGTTCTGTTACGATTACATGTTTTGATATATATATATATATATATATATATATATATATATATATATATATATATATATATATATATATATATATATACGAATGTTATAGGTTCGTGAATCCGATGCCAACCCTGCATTGTTCAATATCGTCATATGTATTCTTACTACAAAATACATTAGGTGAGTTTCATTTGTTCCCTTTTTAAATGCTTTTGCAATATATATTTTTGGGACTGAGAATACATGCGCTACTTTTATAACTGTTTTACGAAATAGACACAAGTAATCGAAACTACGTTATATGGTTGAATTATCGAAATCGAATATGCCCCTTTTTATTAAGTCTGGTAATCTAAGAATTAGGAAACAGACACCCTAATTGACGCGAATCCTAAAGATATATCTATGGGCCTGACAAACCCCATCCAAAGTACCGGATGCTTTAGTACTTCGATTTTGTTTTATATCATGTCCGAAGGGTTTCCCGGAATGATAGGGGATATTCTTATATGCATCTTGTTAATGTCGGTTACCAGGTGTTCACCATATGAATGATATTTCTGTCTCTATGCATGGGACGTTTATTTATGAGAATTGGAAATATGAAATCTTGTGGTCTATTAAAGTTATGAAATGATTGTTTATGATAAACTAATGAACTCACCAACCTTTTGGTTGACACTTTAAAGCATGTTTATTCTCGGGTATGAAAAAAGTCTTTCGCTGTGCAATTACTTATTTTAAAGATATTACTTGAAGTCATTCATGACATATTTCAAATGACGTTGCATTCGAGTCGTTGAGTTCATCAAGATTATTATTAAGTCAATTATAGTTAGATATATTATAAAATGGTATGCATGCCATCAACTTACGATGTAATGAAAGATTGTCTTTTCAAAAACGAATGCAATGTTTGTAAAATGTATCATATAGAGGTCAAGTACCTCACGATGTAGTCAACTGTTGTGAATTGTTTATAATCGATATGGACTTCGTCCGGATGGATTAGGATGGGTCGCTTCAAAGATGGTGACATTAATGCTCGGATTAGGATTGCTGTTCACTTCTTTTCAGCTTCGTCTTTTAACAAATATGTGCAAAGCTATATACTCATACTGCGGAGATCACCATTCCGAAGTCTTCGAGATTCTAAAGATACAGTTTCTAACACTATTTGAAGATCTTCGAAATAAACATCTTATCAGAGAGATAATCACCACCAGCACCGCCTCAATGATCGACATTCATGGGTCAACCAGCAGAGTCGTGGATCATATTCTTATCGGAATTCAAGATCTGTCACGAGCCGAAACCGCACACTATCCTTCTTTCAAAAGATCTTCAAGGGAAATACCAGACCTATTACCACTATTGGTCTGACACTTTCTCAGAATTTATCCACCAAGACTCACATTCCCTCGAGAAAACCAAGGTTTCAACTACCAGAGGGGAATGACAACTTTCTGAGCATCACTAAGGTCGAGCCAACGACCTTAAACAAGAGCGCTTCTCGGGAGGCAACCCGTGCAATAAAGTAGAGTAGAAGAATAAAGGATGACAAGTGAGCCGATGAATAAAGGACGAAACTTCCAAACAAGTCAGCTCTTCACAAGCAACCACGTCTGCTGGGGGTACCCTTTCTTTCCACTACTAGCTCAAATTTTTATGCCACATCCTAAGCTTACCACTAAGTGTGGGATCCCAACCCAAATAAACACTAAACGAATAATCCCAAATCTTCAACTAAAACTTCTAAGTGTGGGATACACTAGGAACATTGAGGACAATGTTTGTTTAAGTGTGGGATGATGGTATAATCCTTTTTATGCTATATTTAAATAACCCATTACAAAGATTACAAGTTTTTAAGCCAAATTTCAAATTTTTAAAAAAAGAAAGCCTTTTCAAAAAAGTATTTTTAAAAACCTGAAATGTTTGTAAATAAAAATAAGGCTTAAATAAGGTGGAAATCTTGTTAGGACGAACCGAATCTCTAAAAGAGCATTGCATGACTAGGCATTATCGACCTAAATTGATTATGGTGAGGCATGCAAATAAGACCAGCATTCATCTTAAATGCTCCTCTCTTTTCCATTGAGAGTGCCGATGTCTGTGCTCAAAATCAGAACTTGCTTTAGATCTGCATTTTCCAAGTAACGAAATGTGATTCGGTTATAATCAGAAGAGCTAGCCATTTGTCAAAAACAACCCTCTCACACTTTCACTTCTTCTACCTCATCCACATCATCTTTACTATCAATTGAAAATCCATAAAATGAGATTCCTTCCATAAACCCGATGTTATGAACTTCTCAAGTATCACGGCAAAGGTCTTGAAAAAGTTTACCGGCAAAAAGTTTCTCGAGATGAAATCTTCAAAAAAAAAAAATTTCAAAGTTCCGAGAAAAGGAGCAGAACTTATAAAGAGAAATGCCGAAGAAGAACTTGACCACAAATGCCTATCGCTTCAAAAGGAAGTATAGTTCAAAAGTGCTTCTCAAACATTTCAGCACTCCTATCTATCTTAAATTTTCCGAAATAAAAAGTCTTTTGAGACTATGTAACCCTTTTTCACCCCTTAAAATAACTTCACAACCACTCCGAAATTCCGTTCCATCATTGACAAATGACCTAGATGATATGGTTACTACCGTTTTCACATTAGTAGCAAGGATTTGAGTCTTTATCAAGCCTATGACGATGAGTACAACATGACTGGCTATGAGTGAAATTCATTTCTTAGATCTATAGGGAACCCTAAACACTTGAGTGATTTGAGTTACCCGTGAAAGCTAGCCTAAGTCATGTAACCTCCTCGCATGCTTGCAGAGATAGTTTCAACCATAACATAGATGATTCGCCTTATCTTTCACTCTTATAATAAAAAGCGAACCGCTTAGGCTATTAGAAAAGAAACTCCGAAAAGATTTCTTGAAGTAAAAATGAGAAGTTTGCTTGAGGACAAGCAAAGTCTAAGTGTGGGATATTTGATATCGGCTAAAAAGTCACGTTTTCACCCCGGTATTAAGGCCCAAAAACAAGAAAGATTCGAACTTTATCGGAAAAATACCCCCTTCGTAGGTTATATTGAAGAACAAGTAATTACGAAGACGATGCAAAAAGAATCAAGAGAATTGGAGCTAAAACGAAGATTCTAGAGCGAAAACGGTGAAAGACAAGAAATCAAGTTACGATCCAGGGAATCAGCAAGCCAAACGGCCTAAAGCGACCCGTCCTAATCCATAAGGACGAATACAATAACATATGGTTACATCGCGAGGCATTTGACCTCTATATGATAAATTTTACAAACATTGCATTCGTTTTTAAAAGACAAACTTTCATTACATCGAAAGTTGACAGGCATGCCTACCATTTCATAATATCCAATTATAAATGACCTATTCTGTCATTTACTTAATAATAATCTTTATTGAACTTAACGACTTGAATGCAACGTCTTTTGAAAAATGCCATGAATGACTCTAAGTAATATCTTTAAAATGAGCAAATGCACAGCGGAAGATTTCTTTAATACCTGAGAATAAACATGTTTCCAAGTGTCAACCAAAAGGTTGGTGAGTTCATTAGTTTATCATAAACAATCATTTTCAATAATATAATAGACCACAAGATACTCATATTTCGAAAACAATCTGTGCAGGTCTGCTCACTGCTGTAAAAATCATTCATACGAAATTTCATACTTTCAAACACCTGGTAACTGACATTAACAAATGTATCTAGAATATCCCCCGTATACAAGTGATTTGCACTTAATATGCTCACAGCATACAAACAGGCCATCCCTCTTAAAAATGACGGTTGTATACACCTTACAACAGGTCATAGCTTTAAAAGATGGCGGTTGTATACCAAAAGTCAAAGTACTAAAGCAGTTCAAATTCTCTGACTGGGGCTTGTCAAGGCCCATAGATCTATCTTTAGGATTCGCGTCAATTAGTGGCAATTATAATAAACACTAATTGTTAGGTTACCAGCAAAAAGGGGTGATATCCGATGTACTCATATCTTGGTGGCAATTATAATAAACACCAATTCAATCGTAGAATTTTTTTAAGTACTTGTGTCTATTTCGTCAAACATTTATAAAAGCAGCGCATGTATTCTCAGTCTCAAAAATATATATTGCAAAAGCATTTAAAAGGGAGCAAATGAAACTCACAATATTGTATTTCGTAGTAAAAATACATATGACGTCATTGAACAAGTGTAGGGTTGGCCTCGGATTCACGAACCTATATTAAGTGTGTGTGTGTGTGTGTGTGTATATATATATATATATATATATATATATATATATATATATATATATATATATATATATATATATATATATATATATATATATATATATATAGGTCAATATCTGTCTAACAATTTAGGTCAAGTCGTAGTGTATCATAATCCTAATGCTCGAGATCGATATGCAAAAGTCAACAAAAGTCAATTTTACCCAAGATGATTTACAAAATCTATACATGTTTATTATATAACTTAAATAGTCGTTTTACATATTTAAATATATTTATCAGATTTTATTAGAGTAAAAATAATACAATTCATTTATTAATAAATAAAATTTTATATTAAAATTTATATATGATAAAAATATACATTTATATATCTCGAGTAATAAAATTTAAATAATCCACTCAAAATCATAAACATATAGTGGTATGTATTATTAATGTAATTATATTATGAGTGGTAAAAATATCTTTGTATCACATATTTATTTGATAATAATAATAATGAGTAAAAGTTGTAATAATAATGATATTAATAAAGATAATGTTATTAAAAGTGTTTAATATAAATAACAAGGTTAATAATAATGATGATATTAATAATACTAATAAAATTGATAATAACGATAATTTTAAATAAAACGGTAGTTTTAAATTCTATACTTTTAATAATACTATATTCTTAATGAAAACGATAATTCTTAATAATAATAATAATTTATAATAGAATGATAGTTTTAATAAAAATGATAAATTTTAAATGATAATTGATAGTATCGATACTTTAATATTAGTAAAAATATAATAATATAATTTATCTTAATAATAATATTTACTATATATAATAATTATCATAATAAGAATAGTAATAATAATATGTTATAAAAATAATTCTATCAAAAATTCTAAATTTTAATAATAATCCTAATATGATAATAATGATAATATTTTATAATAAAAATGATATTTCTATTAGAAATGATAATTTTAATAAAAGTGATAATTTTTAATATTAATGATACTTTTAGTAATAATAATAATGATAAAAATAATAAAATGATAGTTTTATAAAAATGTTACTTTTTAATAATAACGATAATTTCAGTAATAATATCAATACTAATAATAATAATAATAATAATAATAATAATAATAATAATAACAATAATAATAATAATAATAATAATAATAATAATAATAATAATAATAATAATAATAATAATAACCTTGTGATAATAACGATAATGATAATAATAATAATAATTTATAGATAATAATAATAACGGCGATAATAATAATGACGATAGTAATAATAATAATAACAATAATATTAGAGTTAACGATAATTCAGTTGACCATATCTTTAAATCCATTCATCGAAATCACACGACTTCTAAATGAAAAGTTAATAATTTTTCGACAGCTTTCCAGCGACATGCATATCATATACCTTATATCAGTATTATATGTATTAAATTCGTGATTCATCATACACTATTTAAAGATGAAATAAAACATACAAGCATGCATGATCATATATACTCGAGCACTAGTCAGGGATACACTATTAATATATAAAAGATAAGATATGAGTGCTCACGTGATCAATATTGAGATTCAATATTGCAGGAAGGTACGTAGACGCGACGGAGATGATAGACACTAGGTTTGACTCACGAGCAGTACTCCCGAACAATACCCATAACCTCCAAAGCTATAACCCATAATTTCCTTAGCTCTATCCCACTTGATAAACACGTTTGCATTTACTCGCTCATAACCTCGTCGTAGTATTTTATGTAAATACTTAATAATACTAATATTAATAATAAGATTAATAATAATTACATTAATCTTAATAATAATAATAATAATAATAATAATAATACTAATAATAATAATAATAATAATAATAATAATAATAATAATAATAATAATAATAATAATAATAATAATAATAATAATAATAATAATAATAATAATAATAATAATAATAATAATAATAATATAAATAATAAATATCATACGGAGAGAGTAATATGTGTTTATGTGTGTGTGATTGAAGCCAGATCTCGCGAGCTTTATAGAACATTTCTATCCCTAGCATCCATGCGATCGCATGGGATATGTGAGGGGGATCCATGCGATCGCATGACCCCTAGTTCCAGCTCACAATTGCTTGTTTTATCCTGCCGACACTCATAAATTAATTTTATATACAAATATATATTTAATCTATATAATTATATATATATTATATTATATTCTTGTGCAAGGTTAAATTGTAATCTTAGTTCTAATGACTTGTTCATTGTCACTCGACTAATGTCCCAGTTTCGGTTTTTCGAACGACGTTTTGTACGCTTTAAACTCTTGTACTTTACATTTCGTGACTAGTACCCTTGTCAAAATATAGCCTTAAATCATTGATAAACTATATTACACGAAGTGTAACATATACATTTGGGTGTTTTGGTCATTTGCTCCTATAAATCAACTTCTCGTTGTTTATTAAAATATATTTAATAATATATATAAAATATTACTTAATTCAAAACGTTTTATAACTATATTAATATTACATTGTTATATATATATACATACATACATATATATATATATATATATATATATACATATATATATATATATATATATATATATATATATATATATATATATATATATATATATATATATATATATATATATATATATATATATATATATATATATATATATATATATATATATATATATATATATAAAATCATATCCATTTATATAATGGTTCGTGAATCGTCGGAATTTGGTCGAGGTCAATTGAATGTATGAACACAGTTTAAAATTTTTGAGATACAACTTAACTAACTTTGCTGATCGTGTTGGAATAATATAAAGATTAAGTTTAAATTTGGTATGTTGTCAAAATGCTTTCCGATTATGCTTTGAACTCAATCGCTATTCCAACTAATAGAACGTAGTTATTGGCTCTGTTATTGGGAAGTCGCGAACCCCGATTCAGAGTACACTATCTGTTTCACCCTTTGGTAAGAGAAGTCTATCGGATACAACGTGAGTTTGACTGAGGCACATCTGTTGTAGTAAGTCCACCGAGCCTTGGATTCCGACTGAGGACTCTTTTGTAGTGAAACATCTGACTAGACCCCTAGTACATTGTCGGTCCCAGACCATGCTAGTGTAGTCACTAAGAATATAAACTTTGTACGTGCATGCTAAAGCACAACGGTTGTTGTAAGATGTACCTCTGCTAAGTAAGACCATAGAACACGGTTAGTGTTGACTAGTACACTTCACCATAACGCGGTCTCAAGCATTGCACCCCGCTTGAGGGATTCTTAGTTAATTAAGGAAATGTTTGTTCGAACACATAAAGGATTGGACCGTTAGGATAATCGAACGTATTCCTGGAAGTCAGCTCGACTTGGCCAGGGTGTTCTTTATTGTTAAACTCTTTAAAGGGCCTAACTATCTTCTAAACCAATCATTAACGAAAGCATCGAGACCCATAACGTCTCTTGGATATGGAAAACTATGTATTCTATTATACTTAAGAAATTTTAGACCATTTCAGAATGTTAATACGTCACCCAATCGAGTCGCTCAACTGGATGAGCCGTCTGAACGTGTATGCCTGTAGTCAGACTGCATGGGCGTCGGGAGTAAGGGACGTTACTGTCTCTTCAGAATCTTCAAGCTTATCGCATTACCCATTGACATGTCTTATGAAAGGGGCGTTTAGGACTAGTGTAGTAAATACAAGGTCACTGCCTATCCATGAGCCAGCATTCCATAATATCGGCAAAGTAACTGATGAAATCATAACATGCACTTGTTTTAGCCTTATCTGAATTACAAATTTTATCGCATTTACTTTACTTTACTTTAATCTAGAAAACTCAAAATTAGGTAATCACCCACTACTCCTGCACCTTAGAATTATCTTAAGCTTTAGATATAGGTTCGATTCTACTGATTTCTCAAAAATACGACTCTAGGTCATACTTCCCTTACTTATAATAAGTAGTAGTATGATTTAGGCCCCGCTAAATATAAAGTTAAAACAAGTACCTCCCTCTTGGTGGCTGGCTCTGACGCGCCGCGACCTGACGACATCGCGCCAAACAAAATCGTCCATTTCGGTCATATTAGTAATCTTCCATCTCTGGATCGATATAGTCATGTAATATCACTCCCTAGATGCTATGATACCAAATGATAGGTCAGATCATGGTGAGAATAGAAGAAAAGATAAGATTGAGTGAGACTCGATATGTAAAGAACAAAATCGGTATTAGAGAGATTCAGTAAAATTACATTCCACAGCTTCTTAAACTAGTTTACAATGCAATGGCTATCTAATTAGGACTACTTGGGTTCCTTATATAGCCCTTTTCTAATGAACCTTCATTTAGGCTTATTTCACATTAACACTATACCACTTTCGGGGTCCTAACACTGAGTGGTAGGCTAGTCAGTTAGATAAGCAAAAAGCAAAATACTGTGTCTACATCTACTACTGAGGCAGAATATGTCTCTGCTGGTAGTTGTACTACTGAAGTACTATGAATGCAAAGCCAGCTAAAGGACTATGGAGTTCATGTTAAAAAAACTCCACTCTACTGTGACAACACTAGTGCAATTGCCATCACCAATAATCCTGTGATGCACTCAAGGACTAAGCACATTGATGTTCGATATCAGTTCATAAGGGATCATGTACAAAAAGGAGATGTGAAGCTACACTTCATTTCAACAAACTAGTAGTTAGCTGATCTTTTCACAAAGCCCTTAGATGAGAAATGTTTTAACTACCTCATCTCTGATCTGGGTATGCTTGAAATTAAATAAAAGACAATTTGTTGGTGTGTAGGTTCAACATCATATAGGGCAAACCAGTATGACACAGTTTATTGTCTACTGCCTGTATGCAAAACATTCAGCACAACAAGGTATTTTATGATGGTTATACACTGTGTTCAATAAAGTAATAAATGGCTCACAACATTAATTTTGATACCTTAAAATGGACCTCATTTACCTCCAATGATTTAAATTAAATACAAGACATCACCGGCGTTCCTTCACGATTTTATTCAGCCTGCTTAGGCAGATTCTGGTATACGGCAAGAATAGCCAACACTCAACAGGGTACACCATGTGTTCGAGGCATGGTTACTGAAACCCTAATTTTCTCCATAATCGTTGATGCTATTAGACGAGCTCTAAAACTGCCAGGTGGACCATTTTTTGATTCACTATCAAGTGATGATTTTAGGAGAGAAGTACTGGAAACTATTGGTTATGCTGGTCCAACGGCCCACAACCCATTAAGAAATAATATGCCACCCTTGTGGTATTACTTTTTTGGTTTACTGACTCAATGCATGTGTCAAAAGTCGAGAAGTTTTTACCAGTGCTCTGATTTAAAGCTCAAGATTAGTCATGGGTTGATATTCAATCGTAATATTGATTATTCGCCGAGATATTTCTAAGATTAAGGGAAATGGTGGTTGCACCAAAATAAAGTAATTTAATTCCCTTTCCAAGGTTTTTGAGCCTTGTGTATGAAAATGAGCAGGGTGATGCTTACAAAAACATTACTGATCCCTAGATCGACTTGCCATTAAAATAAGGGGGAATGACAAAAGAAGCACCAGCTGCTCCATATGTTGGTCTGTCACCAGGAATGCTTCAGTACCTTACTTCTAAAGGTGGAGCTACCCAATCGACTCACTCTGGTCATGCACCAGCTGAGAGGGAGGGAGCTCAGTGCAAGGCAGCTACACGAAAGAAAAGGCCAGCTACCACAACTGGAACAACCATTTTCACAGAAACTGGTAAAGCAGTAATTGTATTAGAATCTAGTGCTCTCTGATAATAAAGAACAGCCTTAGTCTTATATACTGACTACCCACTTCTAGTTTTTGAATCCGTTGCTTATCCATTTCTTGGTAATAGAAAAATCTGAATGTTCTAAAGCTGGCTCCAAGCATGCCCAATGGGAAAAAGCATCAGTCTCAACTGTTGTTCCTGAAAGGGAGATAGCTATGGAACCAGGTGCGTCTCTAGACCAAATAGCAGAAATAACTAACATAATTGAAAATCTTTTATCTGCTGACTTAAATATTAAAAGTGGAGTTAAAGGTATGCCATTTGCTCCCAAGCTAACTGGTTTTAAAACTAGTGTTAAGAGTAGTGGCAACCCATACTCTTCTAACCAGGCACTTACACATTTTTTAAAACTATACTTCAAGAAATATCTTCTGCTAACAGTACAACCAGCAGAGAACATAACAGACCTCCAAAACAGCCTTGAGCTGGCTACTCATCGTGTTGAACCAGCTCAGGCTACTGCACAACCTAGTTGTAACTTGGATCATGATAAGAGTCACGCTCATACATCTAAACCAGCTAAAACCCTTACATAATCTGGATCAACATGTGTTGCCAATGAGTCAGCAGAGTCACAGCTGCACTTACAGATACCATACTCTGTCTCAATCGAATGGCTGACTAAAACACAAGTTTGTCCCCAGAGACCAACAACAGATGCAATTGTTGATTACTATTTCTTTGGTTCTACTTTTCCTAACATAAAATGTACTATTGTTTCTGTTCTTAGCAGGGCAGATAACATGACAAAGGAGGAGCATGAATGAACTCCGATTGTTTTTACTGGTTGTGAAGCTGATACTGGTGTGCCTTCTATCTCTGGTGCTGGTATTGGTACTACTGATTCTTCTGTTGTTGGTACTGATATTGGTTCTGGTGATTCTGATGTTGTTGGTAATACTGGAGATGAAGTTGATGCTGGTTCAACGATACCTACTGTTAATGAGAAGATAGTTATTTTTGAAGATTCTGTTCCTCCTCCCACTATTCCCAGTTTTGCTGTTACAACAACTGTTCCTGAAGTAGTTATTGATGAGATTGTTCAATCAACTCCTACTGGTGGTGAGATGGTTACTTGTGGTGAGATGGTTACTTGTGATAACCCAGAAATTTCCGACCAGATTTAAACTTTATCTTTATATTATTCCGATACGATAAGCAAAGTTTGTTAAGTTGAATCTCAAAAATTTTAAACTATGTTCATACATTCATTTAACCTCGACCAAGTTCCGACAATTCATGAACCATTATATAAATGGATACAATTATATATGTATATATATATATACGTATATATATATATGTATATATATTAACTTGAAAACGTTAACAAAGTATTAGATGTATAATACTTTACATAAACGTATTTGTTTCAATATATGTTTAATATATTTATTGATGAGATTAAAATATCAAATGATTGAATTATCTAATACAATGTGTTATTGTTACGAGTCTCTGTTGTGAGGTCCACGTTGATTTGAGAAATCTTTCCATTTTAACAATATTTGGAAAATGGTAAAGTGATTTACAAGTAAGGACAAATTGTCAAATTTCGAGAGTTAGACAAAGGTTAGTGGAGGATTGAATTTCATAATACTCGATTGATCTATTTTCAAACGTACGAAAACACTTTTCGATATAATGGTTGTTAAGTATATAGATAACTTGCAACATGTATTTAAAACGTAAGGTGATATAATAATATCTAATATTTAAACGATCGTTAAATATATTAAACTTTGAAATATAATTAGTTTCAAAAAACTAAATATTATATTAGTAAGTAAATATTTCTAAAATATATAAGATTATATTTTTAAATGATAATATCATTATTTTACAAAGTGATAAAATGTAATATTAACTTGGTCGTAAAACCTTTTAGATTTAAAATAGTATTATTATAATATATATTGGTAAATAACGAGACGTCAATTTATAGAAGCAAATGACCAAAACACTCAAATGAATAAGTTACACTTTGAGTGGGATAATTTTTCATTGATTTAAGTCTAATTATTGATAATGGTACACCTCGCGAAACATAAAGTACAAGTTTTCTAAGTGTACGAAAGGACGCTCGAAAAACCGGAACCGGCACGTAAGTCGAGCGTCAATGTACTATTCATCGGTGCTAAAATTACAAATCAACTATGCACGAGAATATAATATAATATTTAATTAATTCTAAAGATTAAGTATATTATATATTAAATAATATATATAATAAATCATAAATGAGTGTCGGCATGAATGAGCATGAATGATTGAGCGAAGATGAGCTGGAGAAGGCCCTCATGCGATCGCATGGGCACTTCATACAACCCTCATGCGATCACATGAGGGAGGGGGGGGGGGGGGTTGGTGGCTAACATCCTTTAAAAACCGAATTCGACTCATTCTGATTCATTTCATCTTCTTCTATATTACGGAGTATTACTTATATTAATTATTATTATTATTATTATTATTATTATTATTATTATTATTATTATTATTATTATTATTATTATTATTATTATTATTATTATAAATCTTATTATTATTATTATTATTATTATTATTATTATTATTATTATTATTATTATTATTATTATTATTATTATTATTATTAGTATTTAGTATTATTATTAGTACATATTATACTTAAAATACTACGACAAGGGTATGCACGAGCAAATTCAAAACGAGTTTTTTGAGTGGGATAAAGTTAAGGAAATTATGGGTTATAGCTATGGAGGTTATGGGTATTGTTCGGGGGTATGCTCGTGAATTCAAACTATTGTTAATCATCTCCGTTGCGTCTACGTACTTTCTTGCAATATTGAATCACAATATTGATACGTGAGCACTCATAACTTAACTTTTATATATTAATAGTTTATCCCTGACTAGTGCTCAAGTATATAGGATTATGCATGCTTGTATACTTATTATTGTCGTTAAATAGTTTATGATAGATCATGAATTTAATACATATGCTATTGAGATAAGATATATGATATGCATGTCGTTGGAAAGCTGGCAAAAAATACTAACTTTTCATTTAGATATCGAATGGTTTCGATGAGCAAATTAAAAGATATGACCAACTGAATTATTATTAATTTTCGTATTATTATTAAAAATGATTATTATTATTACTATCGTTATTATTATCGTCGTTATTATTATTATCTACTTATTATTATTATCATTATTAATATAAGTATTATTATTAAAAATTGTTATTTTTATTATCATTAAAGCTATTATTAATATTATTATTATTATTATTATTATTATTATTATTATTATTATTATTATTATTATTATTATTATTATTATTATTATTATTATTATTATTATTATTATTATAATTATTAGTATTATCATTAAATTTATTTGTTGGCATGTATATAGGTTTATGTATTTATGGGTGTGTGTGTGGGTGTGTGTATGTGGGTGTGTGTGTGTGGGTGCGTGTGTGTATGATGGGTGGGGGTGGGTGGGGGTGTGTGTATCTCGTATCGTTCGGTGCATCCTGGGGGCACTATGGTTGAGGACGACCATCTTTACTGTTTGGATTAGTATTCCCATAGCTGTGTGTCTTCGGGGATGTCTACCGTAAAGATGCATGAGTGGTGTTTGGTTTTGTTACGGGTGGTTGGCTCTTTGCTTGCGTAACAACTGCCACCTGGCATGCCTTTCGTGTTCTGTTTACAAGGTCTCTTAATTTTAGTGTACCTTTTTATTTAAAAAAATTTTTCCTTTTTTTGGTCGGAGGTCCACTCGGAAGCAATCTCTTTATCCGCCGAATAAAGAGAGGGATGACTTTCTCCACTTTTGAGATCACTTTTGGTGGAAAAAGGACTTGTTTTTACTCTCGGGTAGGGGAAGGATTGTCTACATCCAACCTCCCCCATACACCACTCAGGAGGTATTGGGTTTTGTTGTTATTGTTGTTGTATTATTATAATACTTATTAGTATCATTATCATTAAAACTAATATTAGTATCATCTACCTATTATAATTACTATTATTATCATTATTATGAATGCGAGATAAAAGAGAACTAAAAGCTATTAAACAAATCGATTAGGGAATAATGAGTATGAGTATCATGATGAGATTAAAATATGGTAAGATATTGATTTAAATAAAAATACCATTTTCATTATTTTTATCATTATTGATATTATTAAAAGTAGTATTAATATTAAAACTGTCATTTTTACTAAAATTATTATTTTTAATAGAAATATCATTGTTACTATAAAATATCATTATTATTATCATTTTAGTATTATTGTTAATAAAAACTATCATTTTGAATAGAATTATTATCTTTATAAAATATTATTATTATTATAGTAATATTAAAAAGTATTGTTATTATCAAGATTATCATGATTAGAATTATCATTTTATCATAATTAATATCATCTTTAGTAAATAAAATATTGTTATTATTATTAGTAGAATAATAATAATTGTTATTATTACAAAATAATATAACTTTTACTTATTATTGTTATTATCGATATTATTTCATCAAATAAATATGTGATACAAAGATATTTTACCACACGTAATATAATTACATTAATATTACATACCACTATATTTTATGATATTAAGTGAATTTTATAAATTTTATTATTTAAGATACATAAAAGTATATATTTATCATACATAAATTTTAAATATATATATTTATTAACAAACAACTTTTATTAATTACTCTAATAAAATCTGATAGATATATTTAAATATATAAAACGACTATATTTATGTTATACAATTTTTGGAAGTCATTTTGAATTAGATGACTTTTGTTGACTTTTGCATAATAATCTCGAGCATTAGGATTGTGATACACTACGACTTGACCTAAATTGTCAGACAAATATTAACCAACATATATATATATATATATATATATATATATATATATATATATATATATATATATATATATATATATATATATATATATATATATATATATATATATATATATAGGTTCGTGAATCCAAGGCCAAACCTACCCTTGTTCAATGACGTCATATGTATTTAACTACAAAATACAGTATTGTGAGTTTTTATTTGATCTCTTTTTAAATGTTTTTGCAATATATATTTTTGGGCTGAGAATACATGCACTGTTTTTATAAATGTTTGACGAAATAGACACAAGTACTTAAAACTACATTCTATGGCTGGATCATTATATTGAATATCACGCTTTTAGCTTGGTAGCCTAAGAATTTGGGAAAAGACCCCCAAATTGACGTGAATCCTGAAGATAGATCTATAGGCCTAACAAACCCCATCCAGGTTATGGATGCTTTAGTACTTCGATTTTATATACAGATGAGTGTACCTGTATATTTGGGGATATTCTATATGCATTTGTTAATGTCAGTTACCAGGTGTTCACCATATGAATGATTTTTATACAGATGAGTGTTCCTGTATTATAATTTTTGCAGATGAGTGTTCCTGCAGTTAACTATGAAAAAAAATTAAAAAAAATCTTGTGGTCTATTAAAATTATGGAAATGATTGATTATGATAAACTAATGAACTCACCAACCTTTGGGTTGACACTTTAAAGCATGTTATTCTCAGGTTTGAAAGAATTCTTTCGCTATGCATTTGCTCATTTTAAAGATATTACTTGGAGTTATTCATGGCATATTTTAAAAGACATTGCATTCGAGTCGTTGAGTTCAGTAAAGATTATTATTAAAGTAAATGACATATTAGGTCATTTATAATTTGGAGATTATGAAATGGTATGCATGCCTGTCAACTTTCGATGTAAATGAAAGCTTGTCTTTTAAAAATGAATGCAATGTTTGTAAAATGTATCATATAGAGGTCAAAAACCTCGCAATTTAACCATATGTTATTGTATTCGTCCTTATGGATTAGGACGGGCGCTTCATGTGGTATTAGAGCGGTGGTCTTAGCGAACCAGGTCTTGCATTAGTGTGTCTAACTGATAGATATTAAGATGCATTAATGAGTCAGGACTTCGACCTTAGCTGCATGTTAAAAAGTTTTGCTTATCATTTTTGTCGGAAAATTTTCTGCTTATCATCTTAGTCTAGACACATCTTACTGTATTGATCTCATGAATAGTGTATAGACAAAATTCATATCTTAGAGTATCTGCTAATTCATATCTTAGCGTATCTATTACTGTAAACTTTGTCTGACATATTCCGTAAATTCCTCCGTAATCTACGAAATCTTTTGTTCTATATATAGATATTCTATAGAATACCATCCGATAGCCGGAAATCATTTCATTTCAAAAAATTATATACTCAACCGTACTAAATGGAACTCGCCACTAGTTCAAGTCCCTCGGATTCCAATATTGAGACGCCCTGTACAAAACCATCGTGTACGATTCGTCAACAACAGGATCTTTACACGGTCAAATACTACATACTGTTTGAAAACCAGTTTTGCAATCATAAAAAGATAATGTTTACAAAAGATAACGTGACACAAAGGTCGTTACAAAGTCATTATTTGAAAATAACATAAGTTACGAATGCAAGATAAAAGTTCCATGATTGAGACATCTCTAAGTAATGCAGCTGAAATCTAACACAGCAGGGCCATAACAGCATGTCTAACAGCGGAAGCAACATCGTCTAAGCACCTGATAAATACACGCTTAAAAGTCAACACGAATGTAGGTGAGCTATAGTTTGTAAACAGTAAAGTAATGTAGACCACGAGTTATCGTATTCAAAACAGTATGAAAAGTATATGCTTATCCGTGGGCACCCAGTAACTAACTTAACGTAATAGTAATACTCCCTAAAAGTACACTTGGCGAGTGCGTATATCCTCGAAGTATCAAACACCCGTTAAATGCTAGCGCGACTTGCCCGAGTGGAGATGTCAAACCCTATGGATCCATATCTAATATTCGCGTTCACCGGTTCAAAACCAATGATTAAACGTTACCGTGCTAAGGGAAATGTTTATGCCGTTATATAACCCACACATATGTAAAGTTTAAGTACTCGTGTAAAGTAAGTAAAAAATAAAAAGCGCATGTATTCTCAGTCCCAAAAATAGTAAAAAGTAGTAAGGGATGCTATAACTCACAGTGAATAAGCAGTAAAAGTCGATATGAAACGTATGCAGGTAGTCAGTCGTCTGAAAGGTCGTCAACCTAAGTCAAAGGTCACTAGGTCAGTATGTGGTCCCAATAAGTGTAAAAGTGAATAAATTAAGTTTAAGTGTCATCATCATCATCATTCATCATCATAAAAGCTAAGTAAGTTTGTCAATAATAGAGATCGAAACAATAGGATGAATTCGGTCAGCTGCTACGACCTCTATACAAAACAAAAAGACGCGTAGTCAGTGGCTTTAGCTCCGTATATGAGTCCTCTAACCGCTGACCAATTTTCAGAATCTAACTCGTCTTCGTTTGGCCGTGGCGACGGTTTAAGTGCGAGTAGATCAGAAATTTCAGCACAACGTTACAACGGCGTAGTGACTTTCGGAGGGCTATAAATCCTAAACCGTATATCGAATTAAGACGGGGCCTAAAAGAAAAGTCATCTACTCAAAATGAACTAACTGAAAATAAATTTTCCAGAAGTCCAAGAATCTGATCAGATCCCGAAAAACATTAAACAAGTGCTCTGGTGGGGTTCTTGGTGCTTGATGATCATCACGGTTCTCATCCTTGATGAGTTAGCATCACCTTGACCAAGATTCTACCATCAACACACAATATGTTAAGACCAAGTAAGAACACAACTCATTTAAGAGTCTTAGATGGATGATGAACCAAGGTTACATCATATCCTTAGTCTTAACACAATTACAAGTTCTATTTACAATGAAATCTACAAACTTTACTTCAATCAAACAAGTATGAACATAATCTAAATCAAATAAAGTGATGGAACCCTAAGCTAGAGAGCTTGGATCCTTTTCACACAAGTTATAAGATTACAAAGCTAGAAAGCTTGAACCTTTACAAGATTAATGAGACCATAAGCTATAAAGCTAAGATCTTTAACAAAATAATGAAAGTAATGAGACCATAAGCTAAAAAGCTAAGATCTTTAACATAATAATAAGACCCTAAGTTAAAAAGCTTGGATCTTTAGTGTTCTTGAAGATCTTGAAGCATAAAGCTTGGATCTTTAAGATATATGAAGATTACAAACATAAGTTTGAATCTTTATAACAAAATAATAAGATTAAAGCTAAAAGATTTAGATCTACAAAGTAGGTGAAGATTCAAAGCTAGAAAGCTTGAATCTTCCATGTTCTTGAAGGATTCAAATCCATGTTTGAATCTATAAGATGTAATCAAGATCAAAATCTAAAAAGCTAGATCCATGATAATGATGATGAATTCGTGAGAGAGAGAGGAAGAAGAAGAAGAAGAAAAATTAATACTTACACTTTTTAGAGAGAGAAAGAACTAAAGAAAGAATTAGAGAGTGAGTGTGTGTAAATTACAAATGAAAGCAAGTATAAAATGGATGGAATAAGGCTTGTATTTATAGGTGGTGAGGTGAGGGAGGGGGTGGGTTGGTCGTGGGTTTACATGGGGGACACCTTTTTGCTTTTTGGTTAATGGTTGTCTAAAGTTGGTGCTTATGTTAGGATCACATGCAACATTAAGGATAATACTTGACAAAAATGCTAGTATGTTTCCTCTAATAAATGGGCATTTGTCTTACATATTAATGGGTCACTAGTTACTTAAAATTGGGATAATTAAATAGTCCACTAACTAGTGTAGGGTGGGCTAAGGTCCAACAAGGTAGAAAGTCCAACAAGACTAACTAATGTGCTCTAGTAAATTACTAAGCGTAATTAAGCATCCAAAAACCTAAGTAATTGTTATTATAAAATAACAATTAGTATTTCATAGTCATAATATTCCGATTACGACAAAAGTTAAACGTGTAAGCAGTACGCAGTTCGTTAAAAACGTCAAGTAACACTAACGGTCATAAAGGCTTCCGGGGGTTAAGTTAAGTATCCTACGTACTTAATGATACATTTTAACATATAAATGAAAGTAATCAACATGTAGGGAGTCCCCAGAGTATAATATAGCTTAGTACGCACAAATACGCAGTTTCGTAAAAACACAAAGCACAAAAGCAAGTCGAAAAAGTCGGGTCGTTACATTACCCACATGTTAATGAAAATTTCGTCCAGAATTTTTAGGCTGAGGTAGACGGTACAGTCGGGAAGAGGTGAGGATACTTCTGCATCATTTGATCCTCTCGCTCCCAAGTAAACTCTGGTCCTCGTTTTGCATTCCATCGTACTCGGACGATCGGAATCTTGTTGAGTTTCAAGGTCTTGACCTCATTGTCCATAATTTCAACAGGTTCTTCCACAAAATGAAGTTTGTCAGCAATCGTAAGCTCCTCAAGTGGTATGACGAGTTCTCGTTCCGCAAGACACTTTTTCAGATTCAATACATGGAAGGTAGGATGAACGGAGCACAATTGAGTCGTAACATCTAAACAGTAAGCAACGGGTCCAACATGTTCTAAAACTTCAAAAGGACCAATGTATCGCGGGTTCAACTTTCCATGTTTTACGAAATGGATTACACCTTTCCAAGGTGCGACTTTCAACATAACGCGGTCGCCGATTTGAAATTCGCGATCCCCGCATTTAAGGTCGGCATAACTCTTCTGACGATCACGGGCCGTCTTGAGCCTCGCTTGAATTTGAACAATCTTCTCCGTTGTCTCATGGACTATCTCGGGTCCAGTGATTTGCTTCTCACCTACTTCGGCCCAACAAATAGGAGAATGACACTTGCAGCCATACAACGCTTCGAAAGGTGCGGCATTAATGCTCGAATGATAGCTGTTGTTGTAAGAAAATTCGGCTAGCGGCAAATGCTTTTCCCAAGCTTTTCCGAAATCAATAACGCAAGCACGCAACATGTCCTCCAAAGTCTGAATTGTTCGTTTGCTTTGTCCATCAGTTTGCGGGTGATACGCAGTGCTCATGTCGAGACGAGTTTCCAAGGCTTCTTGCAAAGAACGCCAAAATCTAGAAGCAAAACGGGTATCGCGATCTGAGATAATCGATAAGGGTACACCGTGGTGAGATACAACTTCCTTTATGTATAGTTGCGCCAGTCTCTCCATCGTATCAGTTTCCTTCATGGCTAGGAAGTGAGCAGATTTGGTAAGACGGTCAACGATAACCCAGATGGTATCATAACCTCCTACCGCCTTCGGTAGCTTCGTGATGAAATCCATTGTTATTCCTTCCCATTTCTATTGCGGGATTTCAGGTTATTGGAGTAATCCAGATGGCTTCTGATGTTCAGCTTTGATCTTGAAACAAGTCAAACACTTTCCAACATAAGCTGCAACATCCCTTTTGAAGTTCGGCCACCAATATTGAACCTTGAGGTTGTGGTACATCTTACCAGCTCCTGGATGAATTGAATACCTTGACTTGTGGGCTTCGTCTAGAATAAGGCTCCGTAAATCTCCATATTTAGGCACCCAAATTCTTCCAGCAAAGTATCAGAGTCCAGTCTCCTTGACCTCGAATCGAGAAACTAGGATGTTCAAGTGCTCTTGAGAAATATTCTCCTCCTTGAGAGCCTTATCTTGAGCTATGCGGATCTGGTTATTGAGATTCTTCTGAATGGTGATGTTCAAGGCACGAACACGAAGAGGTATCGTTCTCTCCTTTTGGCTCAAGGCATCATCTACAACATTTTCCTTTCCGGGATGATTACGTAGTTCACAATCATAGTCGTTCAACATCTCGATCCATCGTCACTGTCTCATATTCAGTTGTTTCTAGTCGAATATGTGTTGGAGGCTTTTGTGATCGGTGAAGATAGTACTCTTGGTTCCATAAATATAGTGTCTCCATAGTTTTAGTGCAAAGACAATAGCTCCAAGTTCAAGATGGTGCGTTGTGTCATTTCGCTCGTGAATCTTCAGTTGTCGAGAGGCGTAAGCAATAACCTTCGTTCTTTGCATCAATACGCAACCAAAACCATTTTTTGAGGCATCACAGTACACAACAAAATCATCACTGCATTCGGGAAGTGAAAAGATAGGTGCGGTGGTTAACTTCTGCTTCAAGGTTTGAAATGCCGACTCTTGCTTGGCTTCCTAAACAAACTTCTTCCCCTTATGAGTTAATGCAGTCAAAGGACGTGCAATCAGAGAGAAACCTTCAATGAATCTTCTGTAATAACCAGCGAGGCCTAAAAATTGGCGGATATGAGTAGGAGTAGTGGAAGTTTCCCACTTGCTGATAGCTTCGATCTTTGCGGGGTCAACTTTGATACCCTGGTTGCTCACAATATGACCCATAAATTGGACTTCCTTCAACCAAAACTCACACTTGGAGAATTTGGCATAAAGTTGCTCTTGTCTCAAAAGTTCTAACACTAGTCGAAGATGTTGTTCTTGTTCTTCTTCACTTCTGGAATAGATGAGGATATCATCTATGAAGACGATAACGAACTTGTCCAGGTAGAGTTTGAATACTCGATTCATGAGATCCATGAATACAGCAGGTGCGTTGGTTAAACCGAATGGCATCACGAGAAACTCATAATGACCATAACGGGTTCTGAACGCATTCTTCATCACATCGCTCTCCTTCACCCTCAACTGGTGATAACTTGATCTTAAATCAATCTTGGAGTAAATGCTTGATCCTTGCAGCTGATCAAAAAGATCGTCAATTCTGGGAAGGGGATATCGATTCTTAATCGTCAGCTTGTTCAGCTCACGATAATCGATACACATGCGGAAAGATTCATCCTTCTTCTTCACAAACAAAATAGCTGCACCCCAAGGCGATGAACTCGGTTGGATATATCCACGGTCTAGCAATTCCTGCAGTTCTCTCTGAAACTCTTGCAGTTCGGAAGGTGCTAGTCGATAAGGTGCGCGAGCTACGGGTGCATGTCCTGGCACTAGATCGATCTGAAACTCTACTGATCTCGGCGGTGGTAATCCAGGCAACTCTTCAGTAAAGACGTCGGGAAATTCATTCACAATTCGTACATCATCAATGTGACGACCCGACAATTTCCGACCAAATTTAAACTAAATTCTTATATGATTCCGACACGATAAGCAAAGTCTGTAATGTTGAGTCTCAAAAACTTTGAACTGTTTTGTATATTCAATTGACCTTCGACCGTTCTCGACGATTCATGAACAACTATATATAAATAGATACTTATACATTAATTTGAAAATATTATTTGAAATAATATATGATTTAATTGTTGAAAATAAATATGAAAAATAATATGCGATGTAATGAAAACTATTATTATAAATATATAGATATATGTTTATATATATAAATATGTATATAAATATTACTTGTAAATATATAAATTATATTAAATTCAATGGTTTAAAGATATATAATATATTTATTTAGTAGTTAAACTTGCTATTTAAAACTCTTTATATATAGAAAGAAAATATATTAAAAATAAATGATTTCGAGTCTAATTAGTAAACGTCAGTAGCACTCGGTTGACGATTTGTTATTTTTAATATAGATATTGTACATGTCCATGAAGGATTGAAATAAAATTTGAACTGTAAATTGATTACGAAGATTTTAGATTTGTCAAAAATATTTTTACCCTTTTAAGATTAAATATTAGCACTTCGTACATATAAATTGGAACATAAAATAAATAATTATTAAACTTTTTTGAGCAGGTTTCAAACAGTTAATGAGTGAAATAATTAAATATATTTAATCTAAAAGTTTGAGATTTTTAGGAACACTTTTATATTCTAACTGTTTAGCAATGGACACGAAATGTTCCCATTAAAACCGTCGGCAACATTTAACTAACCCATTATTCTGATTGCACGTTTTTAGTTCTTTTTTTTATTTTATTATTATTATATTATTATTAATATTTATATTTTATATATATAAGCGTATATATATACATATATTTAAAGATGGAACAAGCATTTTTCACCACCACCTTACTCGGTACCCTCCCTATCGCCCATCACCTGCAACCACCACCGAAGCACCATCATACCACCACCATCGCAACCATTACCACCCCACTTTCGCCACCTTTTTTTTCTCTCTCTCTCTCTCTCTCTTCATCGTTAAACTATTGAAACGAAGATGATAAAAAGCTGATAATGATGATGATCATGTTGGAACAGAGATGATGATGATGGTTTGATTATGATGTTGATATGATAGGATAATGATAATAATGATAGAAGATAACGAAGATGATGATAACTATGATGATGATGGTGACGGTGGTAATGGAAATGAATCGTGAAACTATGATGGTACACAATGATGGTATTACAACAATGAGGATTAAAATCGATGATGGTGATGGCAAGGTTATGATGATGATATGGTAACGATGACGATGAGGTGATGACGATGATGATCATGAAGTTATGGTGATGATGATACTGTATATTGTAGATGATGATGATGGTTGCATAATGATGATCACGATGGTATATTTTTTTTATTATTTATAATTATTATCATTATTATTAAAATTACTATTATTATTATTATTATTATTATTATTATTATTATTATTATTATTATTATTATTATTATTATTATTATTATTATTATTATTATTATTATTATTATTATTATTATTATTATTATTATTATTATTATTATTATTATTATTATTATTATTATTATTATGTTTACTATGATTTTTATAGTTAATGTAATTAATATTATTATATCATCATCATTATCATTAATATTAGCATTATCCTTAACAATATTAAAAGAATTACTATAAGAATTTTAATTACAATTATAAGTGATAAACCACTTTTGACATATTAAATAAATAAAAGTACTAGTTAAAACAAGAAAGTAATTAATGGTTCCTTGGTTTAGTAGTGGGTTGGATGGACAAGAGGTCCTGGGTTCAAACCCAGGCAACCATAATGTATTTTTTTATTTATCAGAAGAAGATGAACTGTGTTAAAAAGTTGGACTGGAAACCTGCTGTTGGGCCGAGTCCCTTTCCTCTTGTTGGGCCGTATTAATTATGGGTGGGCTATGTTTATTCGTTGGCCCAAGAAGCCATCATATGTGTTGTATGAAGACTAATACTATGATGAAGATATATGTAAATGTTTTATTATAAAGACAGTAGAAATATACGTTAAATAATTTAAGATACAAGTTAGCACAGAAAAGTACCATTAGAGGGATGGTTGGGTGTGTTTGGATGGAACGAGAGGTCGCGGGTTCGAGCCCTGCATGTGACATAATTGTTATCCTTTTTAAGGTAGTATTGTTTACTATTAGTAATTATTATATTTATTACTATTATCATCATCATTATTATTATTATTATTATTATTATTATTATTATTATAATTATTATTATTATTATTATTATTATTATTATTATTATTATTATTATTATTATTATTATTATTATTATTAATATAAGTAATAACATATAATATTTTTATTTATTAGTATTATCATTATTAGTAGTATAAGTATTTTCATTTTTATTAACAATATTATTATATTTTTTTATTAGTATTATTAATATATCAAATAGAGATTTTCTATATAAAAATATATTTATGACATACAACATTTAATAATTGGTAATAAATATTAATTATCTATTTAATGTATATAAAAATAAATATATCTAATTAACTTAATAATGAAACATATAAATTATTAAAATAACGATTAAATCACTAATAATATATAAATTGTTCGACTACTATTATAGTGTATTAATATATATACACAAATGATATAGGTTCGTGAATCCGACGCCAACCCTGCATTGTTCAGTTGTTCAATATATTCATATGTATTTTTACTACAAAATACATTAGGTGAGTTTCATTTGCCCCTTTTACTCTTTATGTTTTTGGGCTGAGAATACATGCAAATACTTTATTAACTGTTTTACAATATTTATATGCGTGAGTTTCATTTGCCTTTTTACCCTTTATATTTTTGGGCTGAGAATACATGCAAAATTTTTTATAAATGTTTGACGAAGTAGACACAAGTAATTGAAACTACATTCTATGGTTGAATTATCGAAATCGAATATGCCCCTTTTTATTAAGTCTGGTAATCTAAGAATTAGGGAACAAACACCCTAATTGACGCGAATCCTAAAGATAGATCTATCGGGCCAACAAGCCCATCCAAAGTACCGGATGCTTTAGTACTTCGAAATTTATATCATGTCCGAAGGAGGATCCCGGAATGATGGGGATATTCTTATATGCATATTGTGAATGTCGATTACCAGATGTTCAATCCATATGAATGATATTTTTGTCTCTATGCATGAGACGTATGTTTATGAGAAATGGAAATATGAAACCTTGTGGTCTATTAAAATTATGAAATGATTATTTATGATAAACTAATGAACTCACCAACCTTTTGGTTGACACTTGAAAGCATGTTTATTCTCAGGTACGAAAGAAATCTTCCGCTGTGCATTTGCTCATTTTAGAGATATTACTTGAAGTCATTCATGACATATTTCAAAAGACGTTGCATTCGAGTTATTGAGTTCATCAAGATTATTATTAAGTCGTTGATAGTTTTATATTTTATGAAATGGGATGCATGCCTGTCAACTTTCGATGAAATGAAAGTTTGTCTTTTAAAAACGAATGCAATGTTTGTAAAATGTATCATATAGAGGTCAAGTACCTCGCGATGTAACCAAATGTAATGAATTCGTCCGGTTGGATTAGGACGGGGCATTACAGTTGGTATCAGACCGATGGTCTTAGCGAACCAGGTCTGCATTAGTGTGTATAACTGATAAGTCGTTAGGATGCATTAGTGAGTCTGGACTTCGACCATGTCTGCATATCAAAAGTTTTACTTATCATTTTTGTCGGAAATTATCTGCTTATCATCCTTAAGAAATTACCTGCTTATCATTCCTAGTCTAGATACATCTTACTGCATTGATTGCATGAATAGTGTATAGACAAATCCATATCTTAGCGTATCTTTTATTGTAAACTTTGCCTGTCGTATTCCGTAGATTCCTCCGTAACTTATTGGATTTTAGTATTATATATGCATATGTAAATTATATATTGCATGATACTAATCTACATCCTATAATCTATTTCTTATCGAAAATCCTTCATCTGATCGTACGAGATGAATCCCTCAACCAGTTCGAGTCCCTCAGATTTCGATAGCTATTCTGATAGTTATTTTGACAGCTATTCCGACATGGATATTCACCTAAACTCCGAAAGCCGTGTCACCAAAATGAACCAACCAATCATCCATCCCCAATTCATCTGATGGGTTTTTAGTCGACTTAACCGATGGAGATGAGAAGAAGGCGATCCCTTCTGCACTCTTGGCGAAGAACCTGAAGCATTCATCGGCGAACCAATCCGAAACACTATGTTCGCCCTCATTACCTGAATATATCGCCATGATTATATACTATCTCAAATTCAAAACCTTATTCATCCGCTCGTTCCGACCGACATTCATCCCAGAATAATATAAGAAGTCAACGAGCTTCGCGCCCGAGTTGTAGCCTTGGAAAATATGGTGCAAAACATACCAACTTCAGCAACATCACCGACACCTACAGTACCATCAATAACAGCACCAGTACCATCAACAATCTATACCTCAACATCTCATTATGTACCTCGAGCATAATCATCAATCTACGAATCGTTCTACATCATTTATCTTCGTTCGACATGGCGATTATGTAATCTCTAATGTTTTAGAAATTATATAGTATTGTTCTAATGATAAATCAAATGAGTTTAATAGAATATCGACTCATTAAATCCATGATTACATCTGAAGAAAATATATATGTAAGTATATTTTTATAAAGATTGTAATTAAAAATTCTTTTGTACAAACTGTTAATGGTGAAAATATTTTAACGGGTAGGTAATACCCTAGAAATATTTAGACTTCACATTAATAAGTTACACTGTACATTCTTTGAATCTGATTCAACGATCATTTACTATCCTACTTACACCCACTAATATACAAATCCATTCACCACTGAATAACCGTATTCATCCAATTTTATATTTGGATTTTGATTTATAAAAAAAAAAAAAAACAAGTGGCATAATGAAGAAAACATTGGACAAAATAAAATTTGTTAGAAACAAACGAATTAACTATGAGAAATTCTATTAAGAATCCACGCTAACTGTTCATAGCTAACTGTTCCTAGCTAACTGTTAATTCCGTATTACATTTTATTTATCGCAATTTTATTATCACAATTTACATTCACGCAATTTTATTTATCATCATTTAATTTCTGTTATTTACTTTACGCACTTTATTTATCGTCATTTAATTTCTGTTATTTACTTTACGCACTTTATTTATCGTCATTTAATTTCTGTTATTTATTTTTACGCACTTTAAATATTGGGACACGTATACAAGGTTTTGACATATCATATCGACACATCTATATATATTATTTGGAATCACCATAGACACTCTATATGCAGTAATGATCGAGTTCTCTATACAAGGTTGAGGTTGATTCTCAAATAATATATATACTTTGAGTTGTGATCGAGTCTGAGACATGTACACGGGCCATGATACGTATTAATTAATTCGAATATTATATATTAAGCTATATATGAACTATTGGAGTGTTAAATGTGGACTATCAACTGTGGACTACCAACATTGGACAATTAAAATGAATTAAAATATTGATTATTACATATGAAACTAAACATTTCTTCAAGTTTTCCACTTGATTTCATCCTAAACCTCATTTGTATCTCGACGATTACAATCAGCGTTCAAACCTTTCATAATTCTTGAAAACACCTCAATCGAAAGAATGAACCAACCGCACTTCATCTACCGAAGAAAAGATTGATGCATATAATTATGCACCTGAAAACACTCGGAACCTGAGTAAGCGTTTAAAACGTATCTGTGCTAGCTCTTTTGGCGTAGTTATTACTGAAAATAACTTTGCAATTTCTCTTCAAATTAGCCAATCTTGTCACAACTTCAGCAAATCAACTTCAACTTCCATTCGAATTAGCCTTATTATAACCTCGATATATAAGTTCGCATGTCGTCATCGTTACCGGGGAACTATTTATATTCCACCACATTAGCAGTAAACTTACCAGCAACTTCATTACTCATTGGCTTAAGTCTCTTCGAAGAACCATTATATTTTTTCATTAAAACCTTATCATATATTCGTCTGCATCTTGTAATGAGTATTGCCATACCAATTACCGGGAATCAGCAAGCAGTATTTTGAATCTCGCAACAATTCTACAACAACAGTTATAGGTATACATATAACCTTTATCTCTTAGAATTATGACCTTCCATTCTGAAATTTTGAAAAGCACCCAGTCTACGAATCAATACTCAGAATGTTGAAAAAGCTGAATGAAGCAGTAAAAACTGTAAACGATCTTAACAGCTAGAAGTTTGATAATAAAGAATAGTATGTTGAAAAAGCTCAGAAAAGTTGGAACTGGAAAACGGATTGAGCTAACTACGAAGGAGGTCAAGGACAAATACAAGGACCAAACCCTATATTCAAAGAATCCAGATAATTTTGTATCCAATGAAATCTTTAGAGAAAACCTTACTCTATACTCATATTAAATCTTGTGGAAAATCTTCCTTCATCAACCTTCGATCTTTAAAATTCTGAAAATATCTTCGATATTTCTGAGGAGATTTTCATAACTCTTCTTATTCGAAAATAGTTATCTCTTCATGCTATCTGCGTTACATCATAAAAGAAACTATTTTAGTTTCTAAATTCTAAAAACTTCGAGTTTAAAATATGAATGATTTTGAAGTAGTGTTGGGAACTGAAGCATGAGTTTGTATAATATAATGACACTTGATCAACGTGATTATATTACAGTAAGTCATGCTAAGTTTCTAATAAAACGTGATGATTCACAGACCATAACGTCATCATGTACCATGTTACACGAATCTTGCATTCTAATTGATCTCTAATTATATCAAGAACGTATTTCTTGATAAGTTCTAGCTATTCCTGCGACCTCTGGTAATTTAACCAATCAAGATCGTGCTATTACAATCTCTCTCTTAAAACATTAGCTATGTTCATTCGAAACTTCATACCTACAAATTCTGGACCATTATTCATTTGATTTAAAGTCAGGAAGAGGAAACAAGAGCATGAAACTCCAATATATAGGGGAAAATAACAACAACACCGAATTTACAAACCGTGGATATCAGTGTGTATAGCAATATAAAGACAAGGGAGGATTATAAATACAATAATCCCTATAGCATAGTAGATGTAAGCAGATTCCTCTAGTGGAAGTTGAAAAAGGAGAACGATTGTTGCGATAGTAAGAATAAGGACAAGGATTAGAATTGGATTAAGCATTTTCATAAACCTTGGAATTTGGGGAATTAGGTATAGGAATGGCAAAAGTAACGGAACGGGAGATGTAATTTATAGTAAAATATCTGATAGAGAAATCAAAGCAGATCTCTGTATTTAATTATAGAGATCTTAATTTCCTTACTCGCCGAAGAATCAAATCTTTTAGATTTCGAAGATTTTCTTTAAATCCCTTGAATTCCGGAATTCAACCAAGGCAACGTCAAAAGTTAAAGCGAAACTTTATTTCTTCATTTCACCCTTTTGTGATAGCTTCATCCTTACTCTTCGAATAATCGAATCGTTTTATCTATATTAGTCAATAATGATAAAACACCATTTATCAACTCATATTTGTCATGGAAACATTTTTATTATTAGCCATGACCACCCCACTCAAATTTCGGGATTAAATTTCTTTAACAGGTAGGTACTGTGACGACCCGGCAATTTCCGACCAAATTTAAACTAAATTCTTATATGATTCCGACACGATAAGCAAAGTCTGTAATGTTGAGTCTCAAAAACTTTGAACTATTTTGTATATTCAATTGACCTTCGACCATTCTCGACGATTCATGAACAACTATATATAAATAGATACTTATACATTAATTTGAAAATATTATTTGAAATAATATATGATTTAATTGTTGAAAATAAATAAGAAAAATAATATGCGATGTAATGAAAACTATTATTATAAATATATAGATATATATTTATATATATAAATATGTATATAAATATTACTTGTAAATATATAAATTATATTAAATTCAATGGTTTAAAGATATATAATATATTTATTTAGTAGTTAAACTTGCTATTTAAAACTCTTTATATATAGAAAGAAAATATATTAAAAATAAATGATTTCGAGTCTAATTAGTAAACGTCAGTAGCACTCGGTTGACGATTTTTTATTTTTAATATAGATATTGTACATGTCCAGGAAGGATTGAAATAAAAGTTGAACTGTAAATTGATTACGAAGATTTTAGATTTGTCTAAAATATTTTTACCCTTTTAAGATTAAATATTAGCACTCCGTACATATAAATTGGAACATAAAATAAATAATTTTTAAACTTTTTTGATCAGGTTTCAAACAGTTAATGAGTGAAATAATTAAATATATTTAATCTAAAAGTTTGAGATTTTTAGGAACACTTTTATATTCTAACTATTTAGCAATGGACACGAAATGTTCCCATTAAAACCGTCGGCAACATTTAACTAACCCATTATTCTTATTGCACGTTTTTAGTTCTTTTTTTTTATTTTATTATTATTATATTATTATTAATATTTATATTTTATATATATAAGCGTATATATATACATATACTTAAAGATGGAACAAGCATTTTTCACCACCACCTTACTCGGTACCCTCCCTATCGCACATCACCTGCAACCACCACCGGAGCACCATCAAACCACCACCATCGCAACCATTACCACCCCACTTTCGCCACCTTTTTTTTTTCTCTCTCTCCTCATCGTTAAACTATTGAAACGAAGATGATAAAAAGCTGATAATGAAGATGATCATGTTGGAACAGAGACGATGATGATGGTTTGATTATGATGTTGATATGATAGGATAATGATAATAATGATAGAAGATGACGAAGATGATGATAACTATGATGATGATGGTGACGGACGATGGTAATGGAAATGAATCGTGAAACTATGATGGTACACGATGATGGTATTACAATGATGAGGATTAAAGTCGATGATGGTGATGGCAAGGTTATGATGATGATATGGTAACGATGACGATGAGGTGATGACGATGATGATCATGAAGTTATGGTGATGATGATACTGTATATTGTAGATGATGATGATGGTTGCATAATGATGATCACGATGGTATATTTTTTTTATTATTTATAATTATTATCATTATTATTATAATTATTATTACTATTATTATTATTATTATTATTATTATTATTATTATTATTATTATTATTATTATTATTATTATCATTATTATTATTATTATTATTATTATTATTATTATTATTATTATTATTATTATTATTATTATGTTTACTATGATTTTTTACAGTTAATGTAATTAATATTATTATTATCATCATCATTATCATTAATATTAGCATTATCCTTAACAATATTAAAAGAATTACTATAAGAATTTTAATTACAATTATAAGTGATAAACCGCTTTTGACATATTAAATAAATAAAAGTACTAGTTAAAACAAGAAAGTAATTAATGGTTCCTTGGTTTAGTAGTCGGTATGATGGACAAGAGGTCCTGGGTTCAAACCAAGGCAACCACAATGTATTTTTTTTATTTATCAGAAGAAGATGAACTGTGTTAAAAAGTTGGACTGGAAACCTGCTGTTGGGCCGAGTCCCTTTCCTCTTGTTGGGCCGTATTAATTATGGGTGGGCTATGTTTATTCGTTGGCCCAAGAAGCCATCATATGTGTTGTACGAAGACTAATACTATGATGAAGATATATGTAAATGTTGTATTATAAAGACAGTAGAAATATACGTTAAATAATTTAAGATACAAGTTAGCACATAAAAGTACCATTAGAGGGATCGTTGGGTGTGTTTGGATGGAACGAGAGGTCGCGGGTTCGAGCCCTGCCTATGACATAATTGTTATCCTTTTTAAGGTAGTATTGTTTACTATTAGTAATTATTATATTTATTACTATTATCATTATTATCATTATTATTATCATTATTATTATTATTATTATTATTATTATTATTATTATTATTATTATTATTATTATTATTATTATTATTATTATTATTATTATTATTATTAATATAAGTAATAACATATAACATTTTTATTTATTAGTATTATCATTATTAGTTGTATAAGTATTTTCATTTTTATTAACAATATTATTATATTTTTTTATTAGTATTATTAATATATCAAATAGAGATTTTCTATATAAAAATATATTTATGACATACAACATTTAATAATTGGTAATAAATATTAATTATCTATTTAATGTATATAAAAATAAATATATCTAATTAACTTAATAATGAAACATATAAATTATTAAAATAACGATTAAATCACTAATAATATATAAATTGTTCGACTACTATTATAGTGTATTAACATATATACACAAATGATATAGGTTCGTGAATCCGAGGCCAACCCTGCATTGTTCAGTTGTTCAATATAGTCATATGTATTTTTACTACAAAATACATTAGGTGAGTTTCATTTGCCCCTTTTACTCTTTATGTTTTTGGGCTGAGAATATATGCAAATACTTTATTAACTGTTTTACAATATTTATATGCGTGAGTTTCATTTGCCTTTTTACCATTTATATTTTTGGGCTGAGAATACATGCGAAATTTTTTATAAATGTTTGACATAGTAGACACAAGTAATTGAAACTACATTCTATGGTTGAATTATTGAAATCGAATATGCCCCTTTTTATTAAGTCTGGTAATCTAAGAATTAGGGAACAGACACCCTAATTGATGCGAATCCTAAAGATAGATCTATCGGGCCCAACAAGCCCCATCCAAAGTACCGGATGCTTTAGTACTTCGAAATTTATAATCATGTCGGTTACCAGGTGTTCAATCCATATGAATGATATTTTTGTCTCTATGCATGGGATGTATGTTTATGAGAAATGAAAATATGAAACCTTGTGGTCTATTAAAATTATGAAATGATTATTTATGATAAACTAATGAACTCACCAACCTTTTGGTTGACACTTGAAAGCATGTTTATTCTCAGGTACGAAAGAAATCTTTCGCTGTGCATTTGCTCATTTTAGAGATATTACTTGAAGTCATTCATGACATATTTCAAAAGATGTTGCATTCGAGTTATTGAGTTCATCAAGATTATTATTAAGTCGTTGATAGTTTTATATTTTATGAAATGGGATGCATGCCTGTCAACTTTCGATGAAATGAAAGTTTGTCTTTTAAAAACGAATGCAATGTTTGTAAAATGTATCATATAGAGGTCAAGTACCTCGCGATGTAACCAAATGTAATGAATTCGTCCGGTTGGATTAGGACGGGGCATCACAATCAACGCGCTTCTCCTCAGTCTCTAACTTCTTCACATGCGCCAGAATAGCAAAACGTCCCTTCTTCATAACCTTTTGTGCCTTCAAGCAACTAATAAGGTTAAACTTCGAACTACATCTATCTCCGTAAACAATCAGAGGCTCACCATTGTCGCGAGGTATCCGAAGAATCTTCTCACCACAGATAACTTCGGCTCTTACCTTGGACAACCAGTCCATACCGACAATCACATCAAAACTTCCCAACTTGATGGGTATCAATTCAATCTCGAAATCTTCACCAGCTAAGTTTATTATACCTCCTCGGCCAATTTGGTCAACTTTCTCAAGTTTTCCGTTGGCTACTTCAACAAGCATACTCTCCTCTAAAGGTACTAACGACCAATCTATCTTAGAGCAAAAGTGTCTATCTACATAACTCCTATCGGCACCGCTGTCAAACATAACAGAAGCTAATAGGTTATTGATAGTGAATGTACCTGTGACCAAATCAGGATCCTCACGGGCATCCTTAGCGTTCATGTTGAAAACTCTCTCATGTGCTGGTCCGGCATCCTTCTTCTTGTTCGGGCACTCATTCTTGAAGTGGCCCTGTTGACCGCACTCAAAACACTTTCTTGGTCCAGTAGGGTTTGTCTTTACAGCTGGGGTGGTAATCTTGCAGTCCCTGCCAATGTGTTCAGTCCTTTTACACTTTTCACAGACCACGTTACAGTTATCTGTATGATGCTCGTAGCATCTCTTGCACTGTGGAAGACTACCCTTGTAGTTAGGGTTCGAGCTAGGGTTTGGGTAGGGGTTCCTCCAATCATTGATTCCCTTGAAACCCTCATGCCTCTTAGCTGGGTTCTGATCAAAGACCTTTCCTTTGTTGCTTTCCCACTTACGCTTCTCATAACTAGCTCCTGATTCTGGTTTCACTTTTTCTGGTTCCTTGCAGATGATCTGGTTCATCAGGGTTTGCGCCATGTGCATAGCTTCCGGGACATCTACTGGTTTCGAAGAAGTAACATTTTCCTGAATGGTCTTGGGAAGTTTGTCTTGGTATCGTTCCGTTCGTTTAAATTCAGGGGTAACCGTCGTGGGGATATCAAAGCTAACTCCAAATATCTTCGGTTATAGCCATCAAGGTCGATTCCCACAACCATCAGCTCCCAAAACTCAGCTTCCATCTTCTGAATTTCAGTTCGGGGGCAGTACTCCTCGATCATAGCACTCTTAAACTCCTCCAACGGGGTAGCATAAGCCTCGTCAATTCCTTTATCCTGAGCAAGCGTGTTCCACCAGGTTAAAGTGCCGTCCAATAGAGTACAGGAGGCGTACTTAGTTTTATTCGCTTTCGAGCAGTTGCTCACACGGAACACAGCTTTCAACTTCTCAAACCATCTCGTCAGTCCAACTGGCCCTTCAGTACCACTGAAATTGTGGGGCTTGCAGCTCTGGAATTCCTTGTAAGTACACCCGTTCTGAACAGTTGGGTTGGCCGGTGGAGCTGGAGCAGGGTTGGCATTGTAACGACCCAGATTTTTCCGCTAATATATTGAAGATTAATATTTACATAATTAAATGTTTCCAACATGTTAAGCAATCAAACTTGTCAAGATATATATATTTGGAATGGATTTTATGCAAATGTTTGACCACCTAGTCTGTCTGACGATTCACGAACATCATAATTTGAAATAATTATATAATGATGTATATATGGATATATATATATATATATATATATATACTTATGATTTGTCAAAATGATATTTAAGTATCTCATTATATATAATAACAATTGGTTATATACATAAAATGAGATTACTAACTTAAAGACTTCAAGACTATATACATATATATAACGATTAACGTTGTAATAACTTCTAAATTAAAATGTATGTATATGTATTGTATTAATATGTATTAATACACTTTTGAAAGACTTAATAATATATATATCAATATATTTATACTCAATAAAGATAGCTATACTCATTTTCTCATTCAATTTTATCAAGAATCCTATTCGTATTCATACGGTATTTATACCCTATAATACCCAGCTTCTATACATATTTACTATGGGTATATACATACCTAATCATTGATCTTAGAAGCCCTCAGTCAGTTGTGAGACATGTATCAACATGATGTAGACTTGTGGGAACCATGGCTTGGAAACTAGTATGACTAAATGCATAAAATTACAAACCATGGAGCCATGTTATTGTCCCCATTTTGATGCCAACATATAGGATAAATAACCATCCATTTCATTCCAATTAACTACATCATTTTACTCTCTAAACACATACTCAAAAACTCTCTCAAACCTCCATTCAATTCAACAAGTATTGGTCTCATAATCTAAGTTATAATCATCATAACAAAGCTTGATCAAGAACACTTCAAGAATTCCAAGCCATCAAGGGTATCTTTTGAACTCAAGATATTCTCCTTATTTCTCCAGCAACTTTACTCATTTGATTTGAGGTAGTAACCTTATTCATAATCTTATTCGATTCGTATTCATATAGCTATCTTATTTTGAGTTATAACTAATAACAACTAGAACATAGTTTAGATTATTTCTAAACTTGTTTGCAAATAAACTTAATCCTTCTAACTTGAATTTTAAACCACTTCAACACATGTATTATGACAGTATGTCAAGCTAACATAAGGATATAAAACTTGTAAACACGAAGAACACCTTAAAATCGAATATACGCCGTCTTAGTCGAACGGGGGCTGTTTTGGGTTTAATTTTAAAAACCTATCTTAAACTTTGAATTAAATTATTTCCTTTGGTGAAAAATCGTATTTTATATGGATATGAAATATATCCCAAATCCATGGTTAAACTCTAAGTGGAAGTATGTTTTTCAAAAGGGTCATCAAGATGTCGTTCTTAAGACGGATATGACTATCTTCTCTTATTTGACACCTAAGCTATATTTTCAACAATAAACCTATACTTTTTATGTTAAGATTAATAATGTTGAGTTCGATATGAAACCATGGCAACTCGAATCACTCAAAACGGATTTGTAACTAAGAAATTATGGGTAAAAGAAAATTGGATATTTTTCTTAATTTTTAGCTACGGACATGATTTATTAAAATAGATGCTAACCTTATCCTAGCTAACTTACCTTGTATCATACATGTATTTATACATGTCTTGTTCCTGAACTTATGGAAATACAATTTATAATAGTCGTGATTAAGTTCTACGACAATATATTATAGTCTTAATAAAGATCGTAAGGCACCATATATATATATATATATATATATATATATATATATATATATATATATATATATATATATGACTTTATCACCGTGGATTCGTATACAAAGTTTTGACATATCATTTTGACTTCTTCTATATATATTATTGGAACGAACTATTAGACACCATTGGCAGTAATCTCGAGTTAGCTGTGGGTCGAAGTGGATTCAAAAATATTATATACTTTGAGTTGTGATCGAGCCTGAGACATATATACAATGGGTCGCGGATTGCTTCAGACAATATACATATTATGTGTCTTATTATATTAAGAAAATATATTATAGTGTTAGTGAATTCTAACACAATATACGCATTTATATTTATATATATATTTTTATATTGTTGGACTATTGGACTATTGGACTATTGGACTATTGGACTACGAACGTTGGACTACTAACAATGGACAATTAAAATTATCACAAGTATCATATGAAAGGACCCGTTCATATACATTATAAACGATTCACAATAGTTGATTACATTGCGAGGTATTTGTCCTCTATATGATACATTTTACAAACATTGCATTCATTTTTAAAAGACAAACTTTCTTTACATTGAAAATTGACAGGCATGCATACCATTTCATAATATCCATTATCCAACTATAAATTGATTTAATAATAATCTTTGATGAACTCAATGACTCGAATGCAACGTTCTTCGAAATATCCTATGAAAGACTCCAAGTAATATCTTTAAAATGAGCAAATGCACAGCGGAAGATTTCTTTAACACCTGAGAATAAACATGCTTTAAAGTGTCAACCAAAAGGTTGGTGAGTTCATTAGTTTATCATAATCATTTATTTCCATCATTTTAATAGACCACAAGAATTTCATTTCCAGTTCTCATAAATATACGTCCTGTGACGCCCCGTACTAAATCATCATGTACGGACCATCAACAACAGGATCATTACAAGGTTAATTACTATATGCGTTTTCAAAATAGAGTTTACATTCATTAATAAAAGGTGACGTCATAACTAACGTCAAATGTTTTACAATCCAAAAGCATGCTTCGTTAAGTAGAAGCAATAAATAAGTGTACGTGACCCCAAAGGTCGTTACATAACATAGTTTCAAAAGAAAAATAAGTTTGAATGCAAGATAAGTAGTCATACAATAACAACTCTAAGCAGCGGGTTCTACAGCACGACTAGTACACAGCGGAAACAACCTCAAGCACCTGAGAAATACATGCTTAAAAATGTCAACACAAAGGTTGGTGAGCTATAGTTTAAGTATAACAGTAATGTAAGTAGGCCACGAGATTTCAGTGCTACAACGAGTGTTCAAAAGTATGTAAAAGTATATGCTTAACCGTGGGCACTTGGTAACTAACTTAACGTTTAAAATACCCCCTGAAAGTACACTTGGCAAGTGCGTATATCTACGAAGTATTATACACTCGTTAAATGCTAGCGCTACTAGCCCGAGTGGGGATGTCAAACCCTATGGATCCATATCTAAGATTCACGTTCACGGTTCAAAAACCAATGATTAAACGTTACCGAGCTAAAGGGAATGTTTCTGCCGTTATACAACCCACACATATATAAAGTTTAAGTACTCGTGCCTAGTATGTAAAACATAAAATCCGCAGGTATTCTCAGTTCCCAAAATAAGTTAAAGTAAAAAGGGAATGCTATAACTCACAATGATATGTAGCGGTAAACTAGTAGTCGGGAAAGGTGTGCAAGTAAATGGTCCGAAGTCCTCAACCTAAGTCAAATAGTACTAAGTCAGTAAATCATCTTAATAGGTTTAAAAGTATGTAATTAAGGTCTTAAGGGTCATCATCATTCATCATTAAACAAAAGGCGTAAAGTAGGTTTCGTTTATGAAAGTAGTTTAAAACAAAGTCTGATTTCAGTCAGTAACCATGGCCTCTACCCTTACTGAATTAAGGTGAGACTAGTGTCCATGGCTCCGTCTATGAGTCCCTTAAGTGTGGTAAAAATTCCAGAAGCAAACTCGTCTTCGTTTGACCGTGGCGACGGTCTAAGTGCGAGTAGGTCAGAAATTTCTGCACAACGTTAAAGGACATAGTGACGATCGGAGGGCCATAAATCCTAAACCGTAACTCGGATTAAGACGAGTCCTATATGAAAAATTATCTACTCGAAAAGTTATATCTAAAAATCAAGGTTAGGACAGCCCAGGTCTACTTTTCTGTTACAGAAACATCAGATCAGTAGCTTTTGGACAGAAACAGTAAGTTTAAAGGGTTCCGGTGGTCTTGGTGCTTGATGTTCATCATGGTTCTCATCCTTGATGCATATAGCTTCAAGTGTACAACTCATGGATGTGTTTACATCATCTTAACCAAGTCTTGACCATCATAACACTAGTGCAAGTCTAAGACATGAAGCACAACTCACTTAAGAGTTGCATGTAGTTTGATGAACCAAAGTTACATCAAAGTCTTAGGTTTGACACTTACATGAACTATAAACTTGAAAATAAACTAACTAATTAAGATCATAAGTAGTAGAACAATGTTCTTAGTTTGATCTTGAAGATTCAAGACTCAAAAGTCTTGATCTAGAGTTATTAAGTTAAACCATAAGTAATAACACATAAATCCTTACTTTAATGAAACCAAAAGTTACAAAACTTTGATTATCAACTAGTAAAGTGTATGTAAGCCTTTAAGCTCTTGTTTATGACAAAAATAAGAAGACCATAAGCTATATAACTTAGATCTTACAAGTATGTGAAGTTATAACTAGTAAGTTAAACTTCTATGTTCTTGAAAACTTATAAAGTTAACTTTAAGTTTCAAGAAGTACAAGATCAAGATTAACTTGTAATACTTGACCATTTAAACTAACAACATGAAATTTAAAGTGCATAAATGAAGTAGTAAACTTAAATAAACAAGAAAAGGTTCATGGTTGTTCATACTTTAAAGATTCAAACCAAAGTTTGATCTTTAGAAAGTAAACTTTAAAGTTTACTTCATGAACTTCAAGTAATGATTTTATACAACCATAAACTTAAATCTTTTGATACAACATGTGTAGAACATAAACTAGTAAGCTTAGTTCTTGTTTGTTCTTGTAAATACAAGATAAAGGAGAAAGAAACTAGCAAGTTTGTTTCTTGAAACCAAGGAAATATGTGACTAACAACTACTAATCAACACAAGTAAACAAAGATTAAAACAAACAAAGTATGATGATGATTATGGAATGTTTGAATTCGGTTTAGACAAGAAGAAAAGAAGAGGATTTTTGTTCATGTTACTTACCAAAAACTAGAGAGAAAAGAGAGGAAGTTGTAGGTGTTTTGTGTGTATGTTTGAATGAGAGAAAACTAGCAAGTGTAGTTATGAAAAAGTGAAGCAAAAACTTCTCCCTAGACCCCATATGGCCGACGGTTTGGTGCTTGGGAGGGAGGAGGGATTTGTTTGTTGGTCTCTTACATGAAAAGCTTACAAAAGGTGGTTAATGCATGGGGTTTCATGGGGATAACAAGCTAACTAGATTCTTAATGGTTCAAACTAACTAGTTACTCTTTAATTGATACTTACATAAGGAAGACATGGGCTAAAAGGTCCATTAACATAAGTAGGGTGGGCTTGGAAGCCCAAGTTCAAGAGTCCATAACACTAATAAAGCCCAAGTACAATTAATAACAAGTTAAGCCAATTAAAGTCCAAGTAACTAACTAATAGTCTTAGTTACTTAAAATGATTAATAAAACTTAATCATGAATGCAAATAATATCTAGAAATATTATTCGTGAAGTTTCGTGTGTCACAAAGACGTTTCGGGCTCTTAAAAGTCAAGTACGGGCAATCAAGGCAACATGTAAATGTAATCACATACATTCGTTTAATCACACGTATTAATAATAATAATTATTAATAAATAAACGTTGGAAAAACCAGGGTCGTTACATTACCCACCTGTTAAATAAAATTTCGTCCCGAAATTTAAGCTGAGGTAGATGGAGGAGTCGGAAAAAGGTGAGGATACTTCCGCATCATTTGGTCCTCTCGCTCCCAAGTAAACTCGGGTCCTCGTTTGGCATTCCATCGCACTCAGACGATCGGAATCTTATTGCGTTTCAAAGTTTTGATCTTACGATCCATAATTTCAACAGGTTCTTCCACAAAGTGGAGTTTGTCATCAATAGTAAGTTTCTCCAATGGTATGATCAGTTCAAGTGGAGCAAGACACTTCTTCAAGTTTGATACGTGGAAGGTAGGATGAACTGAACTCAGTTGTGTTGGAAGATCAAGACGATAAGCATGTTGGGAATTTAACAAGTTTGATAAGTCTTAAAACCTTTTAAGAATCATTATAAACGGAAGCGTGTAATTATCAAATTTTACTTGTCATCTTTAAACCAATTTAAAGTTAAATCCCACAAGGATCAAGTTATTAAATATACTTACATATTAAAGAGAAGGAGAGAGTTTATACCTCCTCAAAATCGATATTTGAGGGCTATTTTGAAGGCTTAAGATGATGATGAAGATGATAGAACAATACACCAAACCACCCTTGAGTTGGTTAAACCTTTATCACCTTAAAACTTAGCTTGAAACCCACTTTTCTGCCCTTGAGAAAACCGAACAGCAGCAGCAGTATTTGAGCTGAAATGTTTGATGAAAATGATGACTTAAAAGCTTCTAACTTGAAGCCTCAAGTGTAGTATACCCCAAGCTTTGAATACCAACACCACCCTTTGTGAAGTTAGGATTTTAGGACACTTGAATGTGATAAAATAGCAAGCAAAGGAACCTCCTTTTTCTACAAAACAGTTCGGTAAAAGGGGGCTGCAGAACCAGAATTTTGAAGCCTCTTTTATGTGTGTTATCCTCTCACTCTTGAGTCAAGGCCTTGGTTAATACATTAGCATGCACCTTGGCACTTGTGTGTTATTAAAAGTAAACATTAACAAGGCATGCTTGTGTGTCTTGGAGTCACAAATTCTGCACTATATATATTATATAACAATGTATTTATACATATATATAAACTAGATATATATATATAAAACATGTATATATTTTTATGTTACTTTTATATTTTATAAACCCTTTTATAAAATATAACACAATATAATCATTTAAACTTATAAACAATTATATATAAATTATCCAAATAATTTATCTCAAGTGATAACATTTTGAAAAAAAACTGATTTTCTAAAATCCAAGTGTCGCGTATTTATTTAATGATCCATTCATTAAGATTAAATACGATTAAGGTGTCGGCAAGCTTGTTATTGGGTATGACCCGACTTGGATCATAACATATTAGGCACATTAATTCAATATGTCTCTTGGGCATATGAAAAACCTTCAATCTCCCACTTGCACGAGAAACATATGAATTAATGCAAGTGATGGATACCACCTAATGACCGTCCATCACCCCCAATATGTTATGACTTTGTGCCATTCAATAACATCATCCCTTTCGAGTTCCCATCTCGAATATGAATAGGTAAATCTTTCATAGTATCCTTTCGTCCTAGATGTCATGTTAAATCCAAGAGACACAGAGTGATCACTCTCTTCTAGATTTAACTTTATCAGGCCTTAAACATCTGACTCTCAACGAATAAGAGGGACAAATTCCATCTTGACTACATATGTCCTAAATACATACCATGCATTATACTTGAGCTCTTCCTTATGAACTACCATATTTCAGAATAGCGAAGGAAAGAATCAAGGCACAATACCTGGTAAATATCCGAACCCAATACGTATCTCAGGTCAGAGGATACAATGATATTCGCCTTTACTCAAGATTACATGTGATCAACCACAAAGGCTCCATTTAGTAAATCTTGAGAGCGGGTCTTCCAATATTTGTATCCAACAAATATCTACGAACCTTGGTTGCAACCTTGCTCCACATTCATCCCGTGAATGTATACCAATCCAAGTTCATAATAGTCTAAACCTCACATTTGCTCCCACAAATGTGATCGACTACGGAATTTAGAATAATTACTTATTCATGGATAAAATATGCAAAATAGGAACATAACTCAAAATAAATTAATACCATAATTATATTAATGAGTTTGAACAATTTCGTTCCGTTACAATGCTTAAAACAGATCATTACCAATCACTAGAATATCGAAGCCCTAATGCACAAACATGTCCTGCATGTTTGATCCATGTAAGAGCTTCGTGAGAGGATCCGCTATATTAAGATCTGTGTGAACTTTGCGAATACATATCTTTCCCTTTTCAACTTCATCCCTTATGTAGTTGAATCTCCGCTCAATGTGACGGGTCTTTTTATGAGCACGAGGTTCCTTGATTTGAGCAATCGCACCCTCGTTGTCACAAAAGATCTCAAGAGGGTCCTGAATGGAAGGGACTACTCCTAAGTCGTCGATGAATTTCTTCATCCATGCAGCTTCCTGAGCTGCCAATGATGCGGCGATGTACTCTGACTCTGTAGTGGATAGAGCAACAACATCCTGTTTTGAACTCTTCCAAGAGACCGCACCTCCATTTAATGTGAAGACATAGCCGGATTGTGATCGAGAATCATCTCGATCAGTTTGAAAGCTCGCATCCACGTAACCTTTTACAGCGAGTTCCTCCTCACCAGACCCATATATCAGAAACATATCCTTGGTCCTCCTAAGGTATTTCAATATACTTTTGACAGCAATCCAATGACTATTTCCTGGGTTATTCTGGTATCTACTTGTCAGGCTAAGAGCGCATGACACATCCGGTCTAGTGCATATCATTGCATACATGATAGACCCAATGGCAGACGCATATGGGACTTTCTTCATCCTCTCCTGTTCATCTTTCGTGGTGGGGCACTGAGATGAACTAAGGAGCGTTCCTCTTTGAATAGGTACCAAACCTTTCTTAGAGTTCTCCATCTTGAACCTTTTCAAGATTTTTTCAATGTATGCACTTTGATTCAAACCTATCAGTTTCTTGGATCTATTCCTGTAGATCCCAATCCCCAAAACGTATTGTGCTTCTCCAAGATCCTTAATGGAGAAACATTCACTTAGCCAAGTTTTAACTCCATGCATTGCCGGAATATCATCTCCAAATAACAATATATCATCCACATATAGTACAAGGAACATGATAGTGCTCCCACTAGCTTTCTTGTATACACAAGCTTCATCACCATTTTTAATGAAGCCAAACTTCTTGGCCTCCTCATTAAAACGATGATTCCACATTCTAGATGCTTGTTTCAATCCGTAGATTGACTTCTTTAACTTGCATACCTTTTTAGGACATTTCGGATCAACAAAACCTTCAGGCTGAACCATATAGACATCTTCCTCAAGATGTCCATTTAGGAAGGCGGTCTTGACATCCATTTGCCATATTTCATAATCATAATGAGCAGCAATGGCAAGTAATATCCTAATAGACTTTAGCATTGCCACAGGCGAAAAAGTTTCATCATAGTCAACCCCTTGAGTTTGAGTGAAACCTTTTGCTACAAGTCTAGCTTTATATGTATCCAAGTTCCCATGTATGTCGGTTTTCATTTTGAAAAGCCATTTACAATCAACTAGCCTCGAGCCAGCAGGTTGTGCAACAAGTTCTCAAACTTGGTTGTCATACATGGATTGCATCTCAGCGTTCATGGCTTCCTGCCATTTATCTTTATCAGTCCTTGATAAAGCATCTTGGTAGTTTGTTGGTTCATCCAAATCAACCACATAGCAACCATCCATGAGAAACCCATATCTCTCAGGAGGATTACTAATCCTACCAGATCTGCGAACGTCTCGTGTATTTTGATCATCCATTTGATCATTCTCAACATTTTCATGTTGAGTGCTAGTGTCAACCAATTGTGTATCATCTACTTGATCTTGAACCTCTTCAAGATCTATCTTCCTTTCACTATTTCCTTCCATTAGGAACTTAGTTTCAAGGAATTCAGCCTTTCGAGCAACAAAAACATTTTGCTCGGTTGGATCATAGAAATAGTATCCCATATCATCCTTGGGATACCCTATGAAGATACACTTTGTGGATCGAGCATTCAACTTATTAGGGACGTAACGCTTAGGATAAGCTTCACATCCCTAAACCTTTAAGTATGATAGAGATGGAGGTTTTCCAAACCACATCTCATGAGGTGTTCGTTCCACTTTCTTGGTTGGGGCCATATTTAAAATACGAGCCGCGGAGCATAGACAATAACCCCAGAATGATAGAGGTAATGAGCTTCTAGCCATCATAGATCGAACCATATCCATTAGGGTTCGGTTCCTCCTTTCGGACACACCATTAAGTTGTGGTGTCCCGGGTGGAGTAAGTTGCGAGATAATCCCACAACTTCTAAGATGATCTTGGAAAGCATCGCTTAGGTATTCACCTCCTCTATCGGTACGAAGTACCTTGATTGTCTTATTGAGTTGATTTTGTACTTCGCTTTGATATTCTTTGAATGCTTCAAAAGTTTCGTCCTTATGTCTTAACAAGTAGACATATCCAAAACGACTGAAGTCATCAATGAAAGTAACGAAGTATCTTTCACCATTCCTAGCTATGGGCTTAAAGGGTCCACATACATCCGAATGTATTAATCCCAATAAGTCCTTAGCCCTTTCATAGGTCCCTTTGAAAGGTGCTTTAGTCATTTTGCCTTGTAAACAAGATTCACATACATCAAACGAGTCCATCTCATTTGATTTCAAGAGTCCATTCATTTGAAGTGTACGCATTCGGTTCTTGTTTATGTGACCAAGGCGACAATGCCATAAGTAGGAATCACTCAAATCCCTTTTGAGTTTCTTGGTGCTAGTATGGTATATTGAGCTACTAGATGATGTGTCATCATGAACCAATTCATAAATTCCATTTGAAGGCAAAGCCTTAAAATAGAATACATTATCTAAATAAACGTGGATATCATCATTAACAAAATTAAGATAAAAACCACATTGTTTTAAACGGGAAACTGAAATAATGTTTCGACATAAATCCGGTGCATACAAAACATTGTTCAAAATAAGTTCCAAACCACTTGGAAGCTTTAATACAAAGTCTCCTTGAGCCTTCACTTGCACTTTGGCTCCATTACCCATAAAGAGACTTGATGTTCCCGTTTGCTTGCTACTTCTTTTGAACCCCTGCAAAGAATTGCAAATGTGAGTTCCACATCCAGTGTCTAATACCCATGTATTAGAAGAAGTAATACTAAGCTCTATATATACCATATATATATTACCTGAGGTTTGCCCCGCATCCCTCTTTTCCTTCAACTCCTTAAGGTAGACCGGGCAGTTCCGTTTCCAGTGACCCATTTCACCGCAACCGAAGCACGGGTCTTCCTTGGGGTTTGCTTGTCCGGCAACCTTTTGCTTCTTGTTCTTGTTTTTGGTTGGGGTAACCATCCTCCCCTTTCCCTTGCCTTGATGGGCGGGTCCTTTCCTCTTAGCTGCCTTTGGCTTAGAGGTGTTATTACCTTTGGACCCACCATCATTGATCATTAGCACGGGTGAAGCCCTCTTACCCATGCTAGTTTCTGCTGTCCTAAGCATGCCATGAAGTTCGCCAATGGTCTTATCCATCCCATTCATATTGTAATTAATTACAAATTGATCAAACCTTTTTGACAAGGAGTTTAGGATAAGATCCGTGGCTAGCTCATTAGATATGTTGAGATTAAGACGGTTTGCGCGATCAATGAGGCTTTTCATCTTAAGGACATAAGATGAAACGGATTGGGAGTCGTCCATACGACATTCATGAAGCGCCCGAACGGTCTCGAAGCGCTCGACACGTGCTTGTTGAAGGAACATCTCCTTCAATTGCGTGATCATGTCGTATGCAGTATGATACTCGAAATCCTTTTGGAGTTCGGGTATCATAGTCCCAAGAATTAGGCAAGCGACTTGCACCGAATCGGCGCAATACTTATCCCAATAAGCCATGCCTTCCTTATCATCCTCGTCGGGTTGATCGGGAATGGGGTCTTCCAACACATATGCTTTATCCTCAAGTTTGAGGACAATCCTAAGATTGCGGAACCAATCCATAAAGTTCGTATGGTTGAGTTTGTCTTTCTCGAGGAGAGACCTTAACGATAGGTTGTTCAAGTTAATAGGTGCGTTTTGTATGTTGTTGTTATTGGCGGCCATCTACAAAATTTAACAAAGTTGTTTAAGTATCAATTTTAATTTAATAATCAATACCCTTTAAATCAAATTGAATTATTAAATTCTAGAATCCAACGGTAAACCAAATTTCGGTTAGGTGACCTTTATCCCGCAATTTGATTTAGCTAGGTAGTCAATAAATGACAATTGCAATCCATTTGCAACTTCTAGAGTATGGGATCATGCAATCCTTTTGCATGGCATATTTATCCCATCAACGCCTATTTGTTCCTCATGCTTCGGTGACCCTAAGTTCATGATTCCCAAATCAAGTCGTCCTATTTGTATAGACTTGTAAATTTAACATACAAGTGGTTAGGTGACCTTTATCCCACAAGCATGCGAAATTTACCTTAATCATATTAGTTTGCTCATAACGGTTAGGTGACCTTTATCCCATCATGAGTTCCCTAATACTTTTAAGTGTCACACAATAGGATGGCGTTAAACTTGTTTACCTTGTTTGTAAAAGGGATTTTAAGTTTTCGTTAATTCTAGTTTGAGAAAACTTTTATGCCATACACCAACATGCATTTAGTGTATGGTACTTATGAAAAACCAATTTCATGTCTTGTAATTGGGCCAATTACTTGATATAAACCATTTTAATGACGTTATCCTTTTCTTGTTCTTAATAACCATTTATTAAAGTCTTTAGTTTCCTTTTCAATTTAACCATTTAAATTGCCATTTTACATGTCGTTAATACGTCTAATTTAACCAATTAAATTGTCGTTTTGTTTGTTGTTAACTTGTGTGATTAATTTGTTGCAATCAAACATACAATCCATAAACAACCAAACAACTACACATGCAAAATAAGTATGTTCACAATCTAGCCATTTTGGTGGACATTTGTTTAGCCGAAAACAAATGTCACCGGGTAAGGGTTAATCATACAAAGTAGGAGATTTCAAATCTCCCACTTAATCTTGCATCCATATGCTCCTTGTGTTCTTCAAGTCTTCATCACCTTGTATCTTCATTTTTACAAAATATGTATCCTAATACATTTTTATCTAGAAAATGAAAATACAACCTATTCTATTTTACATACCAAATGTAAAACAAATTACATAGCCAAATGAATGAATTATTACATGCCATATGAATGAATAATATTACAAGCCAAATAACATTACAAATCAACCAAACATACATGCATGCAACACAAGGTCAAGGCTAAGATTGTGAACATTAACATGCAACCAAATATGAACCAAATGGAAGAGTCCAAACCCACTTTTGGACCCTTTTGAATTCGGCATTCATCATAAACCCACCCAAACCCATTTGTTTTTGCAATCTACATTCATGCATGTTCATAGATTGCAAATATAGTGGGTTTAAAACAACAATTCGAAGCATATTTCAACAACTTCGGCTCTAGATACCATTGTTGGGAATTTAACAAGTTTGATAAGTCTTAAAACCTTTTAAGAATCATTATAAACGGAAGCGTGTAATTATCAAATTTTACTTGTCATCTTTAAACCAATTTAAAGTTAAATCCCACAAGGATCAAGTTATTAAATATACTTACAAATTAAAGAGAAGGAGAGAGTTTATACCTCCTCAAAATCGATATTTGAGGGCTATTTTGAAGGCTTAAGATGATGATGAAGATGATAGAACAATACACCAAACCACCCTTGAGTTGGTTAAACCTTTATCACCTTAAAACTTAGCTTGAAACTGATAAGGCTAAAAAGGAACATATATTTCATAGCAAAATCCCCCAAGAAAGACAAGATTTTAGTTGCAATTGTTCCATTTTCAAGTAATATTCGTTTATTTTAAATAAGTGCGAAGACAAAAGGCGAAAACGACGAATTGAAGACACAAAGGTCCAAAAAGCTCAAAGGTACAAGATACAATCAAAAAGGTTCAAATTATTGATGAGGAACGTCTAAAAATGACAAGAGTACAAGTTACAAAACGCAAAGTACAAAATATAAAATTGTACGCAAGGACGTTCGAAAATCCGGAACCGGGACCAGAGTCAACTCTCAACGCTCGACGCAACGGTGTAAAAATTACGAGTCAACTATGCACAAGAATAAAATATAATATTTAAATAATTCATAATAAGAATAATATTAAATAATAAAAAGTTGTTAATTGAGCATAGTTCAGGGGTCATAAGTGAAAATTCAATTTCTAAATTCGCCTATAAAAGGCTTTGTAATCGTAATGTAAAAACACACCTTTTCCTATCTTTTTCTTATTTATCAATATCAATTATCAATATCTATATTCTATATCTCTATCATAATGTTAACTTAATAAGATATAACAATAATCTTAATTTTAATTTTAAATTATGATAATAATAAGATTTATGATAGAGATCGTTTGAGTGTGTAAGTCGAAATTCTGTCCGTGTAACGCTACGCTATTTTTAATCATTGTAAGTTATGTTCAACCTTTTTACATTAATGTATCGTAACTAAGTTATTATTATGCTTATTTGAGCCGAAGTAATCGTGATGTTGGGCTAAAATATTAAGAAGGGGTTATTGAACTTTGGACCATAATTAAGGTTTGGGCAAAAGACCGACACTTGTGGAAATTGAACTATTGACTATTAATAGATGGGGGGTATTGTCTAATTGAGTGACAACTCATTGGAGTCTGTCGAACCTATCTTCAAATTAATTAACCTAATAATTAATAATGATTATGGTTGTTCTATTTAGTGATGTTCATATGGAATCTGTTATAATCATTTAATTAATCAATTGGGTTGGGTAATTGATTATTCATTCTGATCAAGTGGATGAATTAATATTCATAAACTAATTAAAACAGGGGTGGATTACATACAGTGATAACTGGTGTAATTGTTGACAGAAGTGATAACTGCGTCACAGTTTAAATCCTTAATCAGTTGGAATATTTGACTTCGGGTATAAGGGTAATTTGACGAGGATACTCGCACTTTATTTTTATGACCGATGGACTATTATGGACAAAAACCAGATAGACGTATCAAATAAACCAGGACAAATGACAATTAACCCATGGTAATAAATTAAAATCAACACGTCAAACATCATGATTACGGAAGTTTAAATAAGCATAATTCTTTTATTATATTTCTCATCGTATCTTTATTTACTGTCATTTTATTACTCGCAATTTTATTTACTGTTATTTTATTTATTGTCATTATTTTACGCACTTTAATTATCGTCATTTATCTTTACGCTTAAAATATAGAATCGACAAACCGGTCATTAAACGGTAAAACCCCCCTTTTATAATAATATTACTACTTATATAATTATATATATTTTGTATAAATATAGTTAAAAATATAGTAAGTATCACCAGCTCCCTGTGGAACGAACCGGACTTACTAAAAACTACACTACTCTACGATTAGGTACACTGCCTATAGTGTTGTAGCAAGGTTTAGGTATATCCCATCCGTAAATTAATAAAACTTGTGTCATATTTTGTAGTATTTTGTATTAAAAATAATACTATTTCGTACCCTCACGCTGCACACATCAAGTTTTTGGCGCCGCTGCCGGGGAGCGCTAAAACGCTATATTTTTAATTATAATAATATTTAAATAAAATATAATAATATTATAATATTGAAATAGAATATAATAATATAATAATATTGAAATAGAATATAATAATATAATAATATTTTAGAATATATTTTGAATCGTAAAAGTTTTAAAAAGTCGTATTTATTAAATACTTCAGGGGTATATTATGTAAATTGTAATTAATAATTTCTATCATGTCGCTTTCATGTGAATAGTAAATTAATTAATTTCTTTTCATTTACTATTCATGAATAGTAAATGAATTAAAAAAAAAGTTTTGAAAAAAAAATAATAATTATAAAAAAAAGTATTAATTTGTAAAAAAAATCATTTTTAAAAAAAAAAAAATTGTAAAAAAAAAACGTTTTTTTTAGAAAAAAATTCGTTTAAAAAAAAAAAAACGTAAAAAAAAAAAACGTAAAAAAAAAAAAAAAAATTATTAAAAAAAATATATATATTTTTTAAGATTTTGTCTATAAAAAAAAAAAAATTTGTTTTTTTTTAGTTTTATTACCTTTAGATTTTTAGACTATAGTCGCAACTTTTAGTATTAAGTTTAGTTTTGCCATAGTTATTTTTACTTCTAGAATTTTTAGGCTTTGCCGTAAAATCCCTTAAGTGCTTATTCCTTAGACTAAGTTTTAGGTGCTTTAGAATTTTACGACGCCGTATTTCGCACTACTTTCTTATTTTTATTTTTCGACGCCTATTTTTCGACGCCTATTTTTCGACCTTTTTATTTTTCGACACTTTTCGACGCGCAATTTTTTTCTCTCTTATTTCTCGCCATTCTAGTTTTTAGGACTTAGATTTTTTTCTACTTCTTCTCTAAATTTCTTAAAATTACGAAAATTTATTTTAAGTGGTTAAATTGATAGACATCAAAATTTTCTGGTTCGTAGTAATAGTTGAATTTGTACGTGGACCGGGTTATTGGAGCCAAACAGTACTCAATTATATTGAGACCAAACGAATCCTGCCCCTCTGCTGCATCTTTTGGCTATTCGAAACGTGGGCAAAATCAGAAAAGTCTATTAATTGGATAACTTATATAATTTTTCTTTCCTTTTAAAAACTAATAGGATATTCAGTGAATGCACCGAGTAAAACGTTCACCACCTTTCATACGTTCACCACCTGTAACTCGATCAAGACATTTAGCAAATATCGCCGCCATTGATTTTTCTTTAGAATCATCATCCAGTCGACCAAGTACTCAAACTCAAACTTCCGATAACCCAGTTTTTGAAACAAACCTCACAATTGAGAATCCGGAGAATACTCAGGGACAATTCCGAGACCCTGATCCACTAATTATTCCTCCAGAACCACCAATCCTTCAAACAGAGATTGTTGAGGAAGAAACCATTAAATTAGAAACCTCTAGTGATTCGGATACAACACTTCCAATCATGGAAAATCTAGAACCTCTAAGTATGGAAGACCGAATGAGAGCTACACGCACGGGCCAAGGTCACGCCATTATTAAGCCAGAAGTTAATGCGCCAGATTATGAAATCAAAGGACAAATTCTACACATGGTAACTAACCAATGCCAATTCAGTGGTGCACCGAATGAAGATCCTAACGAACACCTTCGTACGTTTAAAAGAATTTGTACACTATTCAAAATTCGAGAAGTGGAAGATGAGCAGATCTATCTCATGTTGTTTCCCTGGACTTTAAAGGGAGAAGCCAAAGATTGGTTAGAATCGTTACCTGAAGGGGCGATTGACACATGGGATGTTTTAGTTGAAAAATTTCTTAAACAATTCTTTCCGGCATCTAAAGTCGTGAGACTTCAAGGAGAAATTGTTACGTTCGCGCAAAAGCCAAATGAAACATTATATAAGGCGTGGACAAGATTCGGAAGGATGTTGAGAGGATGTCCTCAACACGGTTTAGACACTTATCAAATAGTACAAATATTCTACCAAGGTGTCAACGTTGCTACACGAAAAGACATCGACATAACAGCTGGTGGTTCCATTATGAAGAAAACCGCAACTGAAGCTTACAAAATTATTGATAACACAGCCTCCCACTCGCATGAGTGGCACCAAGAAAAAGATATTTTTCGTTCATCTAAAGTGGCTAGAGCCGATTCTAGCCATGACTTTGATTCCGTTTCAGCAAAAATAGATGCTTTCGAAAGACGAATGGAAAAGATGAATAAAGATATTCACGCAATACGAATCAGTTGTGAGCTATGCGGTGGACCACACTTATTGAAAGATTGTCACATTGAACCAACATTGGAACAACGAGAGAATGTTTCCTATACGAACCAAAGGCCTGGAAATAATTATCAAAATAATTATCAACCGCCAAAGCTAAACTTCAATCGAAATCAAAACATTCTTTACAATCCAAAAGGACCCGAAAATAACTGGTATAACCAACAAGGTCCGAATAACCAACCAACTCAAAACAACACTTTCAATCAACAAAGACCTGGCTTGTATAAACCACCACAACAAACCGACGAGAAGAAGTCAAATCTGGAAGAAGTGGTATTTAAGCTAGTTGAATCTCAAACACAATTTATTGAAACTCAAACCCAAACGAATGAGAGGTTTGAGCAGTCATTTAGAACTCAACAAGCTTCCATTTTGAATCTAGAAAAACAAGTAGGTACTCTTGTTAGATTGATGAGTGAAAGAGAACAAGGAAAGCTACCGAGTAATAATGAAGTAAATCCTCGGAATGAAAATGTTAACATGATATCAACAAATTCTGAAACACCAATACCAGAAGATGGGAAAGTTTTAGATGTAAGTAACAATGAAGAAGTTACACCACCACCACCACCCGAGTATGTAAAGCCAGTGGTGGCACCATACAGACCACCCATCCCGTTTCCAAGAAAAGGAGTTGAGTATGAGCAAGTAATAGGTAATAAAGTTTGTGATACCTCTGGAAAGAAGAAGAAGAAGAATAAAAAAGTGCAAGAAACAAAATCCGTAGAAGTAAACCCGGTGAAGACAGTTCCACCAAATCCTCCACCTAGGGTAGGTGATCCGGGTGAATTTATTGTTCCTTGTCTACTTAGTGACTGTGTCATGTATGATGCACTAGCAGATTTAGGTTCAAGTGTGAGTGTTATGCCTCTTTCATTATATAAGAGATTAGGTGTAGGTGAGTTAACTCCAACGGATATGAGTGTTCGACTCCTTGATCAAACCATTAAGCACCCAGTTGGAATTGCTGACAACCTACCCGTTCAAGTAGGTAATTTAACCTTTCTAGTCGAATTCATTGTCATTGACATAGAAGAGGACTCAAACGTTCCTCTAATTTTAGGTCGACCATTCTTAGCGTCTACCGGGGCGTTATTTGATGTAAGAAAGGGTAGAATGACACTTAGTAATGATGAGAAATCGATCACCTTTATGATTCGAAAGTCTAAATATCCACAAACCAAAACCGTTGAACCGACAAAAACGATTGGTAAGAACCATGTTGTTTTACCAACTCCAACGGTAGTGCATAGCAATAATAAAACGCCTAAGTGTGGGGAAAATGAAGTAACACCTAATGATGACTTGATAATAAAGAACCCCGTTGTTGATACGAAATTAAATGACCCCGTTATTAACAGTTCAATGAAGAAACTTTTTAAACGGGCTATCGATGCTAGAAGTAAGGGGAACTTTAAGTTATGTAACCGGTTAGTATCCAATCTGTCGCCTAAAGAAAAGGCAAAACTAGTTGAATTTTGGGATATTACGGAAGAAGCCGGGCACTAGCTTAAAGAAAAAGTCACAGATAGGCAAGTTGATTATGGACCAAAAGAAATTGACGATGAAGTTAATCACAATTTCGACACCACATCTACCTAAGTGTGAGGAGATTCAAATATTCTAAAAAGAAAATGCTGTTTGGAGTTAGTTGTTCTGTTCTCGTGTAGTTTCGAGAATGGAATTCGATTGGTCTTTTCCGCTAGCAGACACTAAAGAACTAGTTTTCTCCCCCCCTTCTGAATTTTTTTATTTTTTAGGTTTTATATGAAATTAATATGTTTTCTTTTTAAGTTTTGTGTGAATTTAAAAACAAAATTTACTTTAATTCATTAAGTTTAAAAAATGATTTCTAAAATTCGTCGTGAGTTAAAGACTAGGTCGTTGAGCCGAAATTGCTTTACCCGAGGGCGGGGCGACAAATTTTGTTATCATTTAATTTTATTGATCTAAAGTATGCAAAAAAAAAAAAACAAAAAAATATTATATTAATTTTTGAACGTAGGGGTTATATACCAAACTTCAAAAATATGTATATATGTTTGTATTTTATGTTATGTACACAACAGGGTAAAACAGCGCACTTTCAAAGACTGTCATTAAGTTCAACAAAAAGCTACTAATTTTGATGACAAGGCGCAAAATATCAAATGTGATGTAAAATAATATGCTTACAAACTGGGTATTTTTAATCACTTTTCTACACTAATCACCCTCATGAATTTATAATTATAGTCTGATTTCATGCAAATGAGGGCATTGCATGATCTCAAGTGTGGGGAAGGGTTATAAATTCTCTCGGGTTTACACTTAGTTTATTTGCCAAATTTTGTGAAAATTTGAAAAATTTTCAATTAAATGAACTCAAAATCATGTTTATACATATTTATGAACGATGAAAACTAGGTGATAATACCGAAATTATCGTTACCTCGAAAAGGACATAAATTGAGAAACAACCTAAAATGCTTGAATTCATTTAAAATGGAATAAAGGAGAATAAAAAGGCAAAGAAAGAAACTAAGTGTGGGGAGAATGTACCAAGTTATTCAATTAAAAATTATCTATCACATATCTTTGTACAAGATTATTGCAGGTACTTTTGTTTTGGATGATACTAATCAGTTTTACCCGGTTTACTGTAATATATTTTAAAGAAAGATGGATCTACACGATGAATCAATTCCATCATTAAAAGGAAGTAAAGTCTTCCGAAAAAGACACGCGCTTCTTGATTTAGGTCATGAAGTTGTCGTCCAGACCAGCTGTAGGTTGACAAAAAATCTAGAAAAGTCATCTCTAAAATCAGCAGGAAATCCACGGACCTCAGCATCAAACAAGGTCGCCAAGTGGTCAGATTTATCCTAACCATGAGAAGGATTTATCTCGTACAATGGGGAGGCACCGTGCAAATTAGCTTGATAAGACTAATGAATCAGATCCCCAGAAAGGATAATCTCCTTAAAGATTAAAAATCAGCTTTTAAGACTGATATTACTCAATCCTTGAGATTGACCTTAAAGATTGAGAATTCAAACTCATGGAATTCAATGATATCTAAACTCGAGCTTGAACGAGAAAATATTTTGATCAAAAATACAAACCGATTTGTTTTCTGAAAACCCATTTTCAATGCGTTCATTACCATTGAACGTAAAATCCTAGGAATTCACCTGGAATTCATTAGGTCACCTGAACCAAATCGGGTGTCAACCGTAAGAACGGTGGTTGCATAGCATGGTCGGAGACAGGACCTTGTGCCAGACCGAAAAATCATAGGATGATCTTTACTATCGCTCCTACCAAGGATAGTTCTAGCATCCGACACGTTAAAAGACCATAATCATCTGCATGTCACGGGACATTGCCTTAACAGTTTCTTGTTCATCGCTTTCCTTTACAACCGGACGGTAGTTTACCGAAAGATAATATACGGAACAAGTAAACTGGATGTGTACTTTCCGATACCGGGATAGCAGTGGATTACACGAACCTAAAAGTTTTAGCCAAAATATTGATCCACAAATATATTTTGCAACACCGATGATGGATCAAATCAGAAAACTTGTCTAGGGTAAAATCTAGCTTGAATTTTCAAAAGATCAAATGTTTTCATAAAGATCCAATTTCCTTAAAGGATCTAAATTTTTATAGTCATGTGGGACTGTAAACCGCCTTTCAAATGTGCACTTTGCTTTGGAAACCGAAAGTAAATCGGCTATTTGATTGCAAGTGTCGTTGTCCTAAACCCAAGGCAACTGTGGATGACACACCCACCTTTAACCATATCGTTACTATCATTGTTTATACCGCTCTATCAAAATCACTGATGTACAAAGTGTGAAGAATAAAGAAGTGATTCGTGTGATGTATTATATTATTTCAAGACTGTATTGCTTGAGGACAAGCAACGCTCAAGTGTGGGGATATTGATAAGGCTAAAAAGGAACATATATTTCATAGCAAAATCCCCCAAGAAAGACAAGATTTTAGTTGCAATTGTTCCATTTTCAAGTAATATTCGTTTATTTTAAATAAGTGCGAAGACAAAAGGCGAAAACGACGAATTGAAGACACAAAGGTCCAAAAAGCTCAAAGGTACAAGATACAATCAAAAAGGTTCAAATTATTGATGAGGAACGTCTAAAAATGACAAGAGTACAAGTTACAAAACGCAAAGTACAAAATATAAAATTGTACGCAAGGACGTTCGAAAATCCGGAACCGGGACCAGAGTCAACTCTCAACGCTCGACGCAACGGTGTAAAAATTACGAGTCAACTATGCACAAGAATAAAATATAATATTTAAATAATTCATAATAAGAATAATATTAAATAATAAAAAGTTGTTAATTGAGCATAGTTCAGGGGTCATAAGTGAAAATTCAATTTCTAAATTCGCCTATAAAAGGCTTTGTAATCGTAATGTAAAAACACACCTTTTTCTATCTTTTTCTTATTTATCAATATCAATTATCAATATATATATTCTATATCTCTATCATAATGTTAACTTAATAAGATATAACAATAATCTTAATTTTAATTTTAAATTATGATAATAATAAGATTTATGATAGAGATCGTTTGAGTGTGTAAGTCGAAATTCTGTCCGTGTAACGCTACGCTATTTTTAATCATTGTAAGTTATGTTCAACCTTTTTACATTAATGTATCGTAACTAAGTTATTATTATGCTTATTTGAGCCGAAGTAATCGTGATGTTGGGCTAAAATATTAAGAAGGGGTTATTGAAATTTGGACCATAATTAAGGTTTGGGCAAAAGACCGACACTTGTGGAAATTGAACTATTGACTATTAATAGATGGGGGTATTGTCTAATTGAGTGACAACTCATTGGAGTCTGTCGAACCTATCTTCAAATTAATTAACCTAATAATTAATAATGATTATGGTTGTTCTATTTAGTGATGTTCATATGGAATCTGTTATAATCATTTAATTAATCAATTGGGTTGGGTAATTGATTATTCATTCTGATCAAGTGGATGAATTAATATTCATAAACTAATTAAAACAGGGGTGGATTACATACAGTGATAACTGGTGTAATTGTTGACAGAAGTGATAACTGCGTCACAGTTTAAATCCTTAAATAGTTGGAATATTTGACTTCGGGTATAAGGGTAATTTGACGAGGATACTCGCACTTTATTTTTATGACCGATGGACTATTATGGACAAAAACCAGATAGACGTATCAAATAAACCAGGACAAAGGACAATTAACCCATGGTAATAAATTAAAATCAACACGTCAAACATCATGATTACGGAAGTTTAAATAAGCATAATTCTTTTATTATATTTCTCATCGTATCTTTATTTACTGTCATTTTATTACTCGCAATTTTATTTACTGTTATTTTATTTATTGTCATTATTTTACGCACTTTAATTATCGTCATTTATCTTTACGCTTAAAATATAGAATCGACAAACCGGTCATTAAACGGTAAAACCCCCCTTTTATAATAATATTACTACTTATATAATTATATATATTTTGTATAAATATAGTTAAAAATATAGTAAGTATCACCAGCTCCCTGTGGAACGAACCGGACTTACTAAAAACTACACTACTCTACGATTAGGTACACTGCCTATAGTGTTGTAGCAAGGTTTAGGTATATCCCATCCGTAAATTAATAAAACTTGTGTCATATTTTGTAGTATTTTGTATTAAAAATAATACTATTTCGTACCCTCACGCTGCACACATCAGAAACCCACTTTTCTGCCCTTGAGAAAACCGAACAGCAGCAGCAGTATTTGAGCTGAAATGTTTGATGAAAATGATGACTTAAAAGCTTCTAACTTGAAGCCTCAAGTGTAGTATACCCCAAGCTTTGAATACCAACACCACCCTTTGTGAAGTTAGGATTTTAGGACACTTGAATGTGATAAAATAGCAAGCAAAGGAACCTACTTTTTCTACAAAACAGTTCGGTAAAAGGGGGCTGCAGAACCAGAATTTTGAAGCCTCTTTTATGTGTGTTATCCTCTCACTCTTGAGTCAAGGCCTTGGTTAATACATTAGCATGCACCTTGGCACTTGTGTGTTATTAAATGTAAACATTAACAAGGCATGCTTGTGTGTCTTGGAGTCACAAATTCTGCACTATATATATTATATAACAATGTATTTATACATATATATAAACTAGATATATATATAATACATGTATATATTTTTATGTTACTTTTATATTTTATAAACCCTTTTATAAAATATAACACAATATAATCATTTAAACTTATAAACAATTATATATAAATTATCCAAATAATTTATCTCAAGTGATAACATTTTGAAAAACTGATTTTCTAAAATCCAAGTGTCGCGTATTTATTTAATGATCCATTCATTAAGATTAAATACGATTAAGGTGTCGGCAAGCTTGTTATTGGGTATGACCCGACTTGGATCATAACATATTAGGCACATTAATTCAATATGTCTCTTGGGCATATGAAAAACCTTCAAAGCAACGGGTCCAACACGCTCCAAAATTTCAAAAGGACCAATGCATCGCGGGTTTAACTTTCCGCGCTTCCCAAAACGAATCACACCCTTCCAAGGCGCAACCTTCAACATAACACGGTCACCAATGTTGAATTCAAAGTCTTTACGTTTACGATCAGTATAACTCTTTTGGCGATCACGGGCTACCTTGAGTCTGTTTTGTATCTGGGCAATCTTCTCTGATGTTTCATGGACTATCTCGGGTCCAGTGAGTTGCACTTCGCCTAACTCGGCCCAACAAAGAGGAGATTGGCACTTACGGCTATACAATGCTTCAAAAGGTGCAGCATTAATGCTAGAGTGATAACTGTTGTTGTACGAGAATTCGGCTAATGGCAAATGCCTTTCCCAGGCCTTTCCAAAATCAATGACACATGCACGCAACATGTCTTCTAACGTCTGAATCGTTCGTTCACTTTGCCCGTCAGTCTGAGGATGATAAGCAGTACTCATGTCAAGACGAGTTCCCATGGCTTCTTGCAAAGAACGCCAAAATCTAGAAGCAAAACGGGGATCGCGATCGGAGATGATTGATAAAGGTACACCATGACGAGATATAACCTCTTTGATGTACAGTTGAGCAAGTCTTTCCATTGTATCAGTTTCCTTCATCGCTAGGAAGTGTGCAGATTTGGTAAGGCGGTCAACAATAACCCAAATAGTATCGTATCCGCCCACCGTCTTCGGCAGCTTAGTAATGAAATCCATTGTGATCCTTTCCCACTTCCATTGTGGGATCTCCGGCTGTTGGAGTAAACCAGAAGGTCTCTGATGCTCGGCTTTAACCTTTGAGCAAGTCAAACACTTACTAACATAAGTCGCAACGTCCTTCTTAAGATTCGGCCACCAATACCGTTCTTTAAGGTCGTGGTACATCTTTCCCGCACCGGGGTGAATCGAATATCTCGATTTGTGTGCTTCATCAAGTATCAGGTTTCGTAGATCTCCATAATAAGGTACCCAAATTCTTCCGGCATAACATCGGAGTCCAGACTCCCTAACCTCGAATCGAGAGACAAGTATGTTCAAATGTTCATGAGATATGTTCTCCTCCTTGAGAGCCTCATCTTGGGCTACTCTGATCAGGATGTTGAGGTTTGAATGGATGGTGATGTCCAGAGCCCTAATACGAAGAGGTGCCGTCCTCTCCTTTCGGCTTAAAGCGACAACTACAACATTGGCCTTGCCAGGGTGATAACGGAGTTCACAATCGCAGTCGTTGAGGGTCTCGATCCATCGACGTTGTCTCATATTCAGTTGCTTCTGATCAAAGATGTGCTAGAGACTCTTGTGATCGGTGAAGATAGTGCTCTTAGTTCTATACAAATAGTGTCTCCACAATTTAAGCGCAAAGACAACGGCTCCAAGTTCAAGATCATGTGTAGTGTAGTTCCGCTCGTGAATCTTCAATTGGCGGGAGGCATAGGCAATAACCTTTGATCGTTGCATCAGTACACAACCAAAACCACTCTTCGATGCATCACAATAAACAACAAAGTCGTCACTGCCTTCAGGAAGTGATAGGATAGGTGCGGTGGTTAACTTCTTCTTCAAAGTTTGAAATGCTGATTCGTGTGCGGGTTCCCAAACGAACTTCTTGCCCTTGTGAGTCAGTGCGGTCAAAGGACGCGCAATCAGAGAAAATCCTTCGATGAATCTTCGGTAATAACCGGCGAGACCTAGGAATTGGCGAATATGCGTCAGAGTAGTGGGGGTCTCCCACTTGCTGCTGGCTTCAATCTTGGCGGGATCAACTTTGATACCCTGGTCGCTTACAACATGACCCAAAAATTGTACTTCCTTCAACCAAAATTCACACTTGGAGAATTTGGCGTAAAGTTGCTCTTGTCTTAAGAGTTCAAGCACTAATCGGAGGTGTTGATCATGTTCTTCTTCGCTCTTAGAGTAGATGAGGATATCATCTATGAAGACGATAACAAACTTGTCCAAGTAAGGCTTGCAGACACGATTCATGAGGTCCATGAACATGGCAGGTGCATTTGTCAAACCGAATGGCATCACGAGAAACTCATAATGACCATAACGGGTCCTGAATGCAGTTTTCATCACGTCACTTTCCTTCACCCTCAGCTGGTGATATCCGGATCGCAAATCAATCTTTGAATAAACGCTCGATCCTTGTAGTTGATCAAAAAGATCGTCAATTCATGGAAGAGGATACCGATTCTTGATAGTCAATTTGTTTAGTTCACGGTAGTCGATACACATACGGAAGGATCCATCCTTCTTCTTCACAAAAAACACAGGTGCGCCCCAAGGCGAGAAACTTGGTTGGATAAATCCACGGTCTAACAGCTCTTGTAGTTGACTCTGTAATTCTTGCATCTCGGAAGGTGCGAGTCTATAAGGTGCACGAGCTACAGGTGCAGCTCCTGGCACTAAGTCAATCTGAAACTCTACTGCTCTCTGCGGCAGTAATCCAGGCAATTCCTCTGGGAAGACATCGGAAAATTCGTTCACAATTCGAACATCATTCACGCTTTTCACCTCAGTTTCTACCGCTTTCACATGTGCTAGGACAGCAAAACATCCCTTCTTCATAATCTTTTACGCTTTCACGCAACTAATGAGGTTCAACTTCGAGGTACATCTCTCTCCATAGATAACCAGTGGTTCGCCATCTCCTTGTGGTATGCGAAGTGCTTTGTCTCCACAAATAATCTCGGCTCTTATCTTAGTCAACCAATCCATGCAAACAATAACATCAAAACTTCCCAACTTAATGGGTATCAAGTCTATCTCAAACTCCACGCCGGCTATGTTGATAATAGCCCCTCGGCCAATTTGGTCCACTTTTTCAAGTTTACCGTTCGCTACCTCGACAAGCATACTTTCCTTTAAAGGAACTAACGACCAATCTAACTTATCGTAAAAATGTCTACATACGTAACTTCTATCGGCACCAGTATCAAATAGGACAGAAGCTAAAAGATTATTGATTTTGAATATACCTGTCACCAAGTCGGGGTTATCGCGTGCGTCCCTTGCATTAACATTGAAAGCTCTACCTCGCGGTGGTCCTCCGTCTTTTCGCTTGTTTGGGCACGCATTTCTGAAATGGCCCGTCTGTCCACATTCGTAGCACTTCTTAGGTCCATTGGTGTTCGGCTTCCCATTCAAAGTGGTGACCTTGCAGTCTTTCCCGATATGCCCAGCCCGTTGGCACTTCTCGCAGACAACATTGCAATACCCAGTGTGGTGTTTGTAGCACCATTTGCATTGTGGTAAGGTTCCTTTGTTGTTCGGGTTGGTGTTGGTGTTGTTGTTGGGATTAGGGTTTCCACCGTTGTTGTGCCTCTTGGCGGGGGTTTGATCGTAGTTTCTCCCCCTGTTGTTGTTGTTGTTGTTGTGGTTGTTGGGGTTGTTGTCCCGTTTTCTCTTTTCGCTACTACCAGCCTCAAACTTAGTCTTCTCCGGCTCATCAATAAGAATCTGATTCATGAGGGTATGCACCATGCGCATTGCTTCGGAAACATTCGGTGGTTTGGACGATGTGACGTTTCCTTTGATGGACTTAGGGAGTCCCCAGAAGTATCTCTCCATACGCTTGAATTCCGGGGTGACCATTGTCGGACACATAAGAGCTAACTCAAGAAACCTCCTGTTGTAACCATCAAGGTCGTTCCCAACGGCCTTTAACTGCATAAATTAGATTTCCATCTTATGGATTTCGGTTCTCGGACAATACTCATCAATCATTGCAGCCTTGAATTCCTCCCATGGCGTAGCATACGCCTCGTCAATGCCTTTCGCTTGAGCTAGCGTGTTCCACCACGTTAGCGCGCCATCAGATAGCGTGCAAGATGCAAACTTGGTCTTGTTGTCCTCCGAACAGTTGCTAACTCAGAATACTGATTCAAGTTTCTCGAACCATCTGGCGAGACCAACTGGTCCCTCGGTGCCGCTGAAGTTATGCGGTTTGCAGCTCTGGAATTCCTTGTATGTACACCCATTTCGAATGGGTGGAATAACCGGTGGTGGTGGCAGTGGAGCTTGGAGATTTCTTTCTGCTAGGGCTGCAGCGACCCGTTCGTTGATCATGTCCTCAATCTGGGCGGCGGTAGGTGTGGATCTTCCGTTAGCCATGATATTCTAAACAAAAATTTTGACCCAAGTCAAAATCCAGCATTCAGTATAGTAATAATATAGTATATAGCAACCAACATGAAAACAGCACAACACATGTTGATTAAGTAACGCAACTAGATATAAGTACCACAAATCACCACATACTAATGTAAATAGGACACTTGTGTAAAAAAGCAAACAACGCAAATTTCCATTAATAATAATAAGTTTCATACATCGCATAAGTTCGTACAATACATATGAAATACATGAAACTACAACTAGATTACATCATGAAATCTAAATACAAAGTCCTACGGTGAAGGCGGGTGAACTGCTCCTCGAGCCAACTACTCCTCGAGCTTAGTGACTCGAGCTCGAAGGATCTCAACCTCCCTCATCAGTTCCTCGTTAGAGGGAACTGGTGGGGCAGGCGGTGCAGGTGGGGCGGGTGGTGCGGGTGGTGCCGGTGGTGCTTATGTAGATGGTCCGGCTCCGGATGTAGACGGTACGTCCCTAGATGTAAGTTGTCCGTATCTAAATCTAGGCGGTACGGTTCCAGGAATGGTCAATACGTAACGGGGAACCTTACGTATCTGAGGGTCGGCAGGGTATGGCACAACCCATTTACGGGCGGTAACCCTACGACGATGGCCAAATGCATCAGTAAAAGCACGACCTCCATTCAACCCTGGAATGACGGTGCCGTCGAAACGGTACCGCTTCTTCGGCGGGGTGGAGGGTGCCTGAATAGGTCTATCAGCAGGATCCTCATCATCGCTGGAGTCGTCTGATGATGAAGAATCGGCGGATGATGAGTCATCCGAATCGTGTGGTGGTGGCACTGGTGGCTGAGCTGGTAGTCCGAAGCGTCCGAAGGCGGCCAACATCTGTCGGTGTCTGCCTGGCGGAATCACGACTAAATGTCCGTCGGGAGTGCGTTGGCAAGGTGTGCGCATGTGGTTACGAAACGGCCCTTCCCCGAACTCCGCGGGGATCTCAATCCCACCAATGCGGGGCTGTGACCTCGAGGGTCTGGGAATAGACGGAGCTGGAATCTTCGCAGGGTCAGAAGTAGCCATAGGTGCCGGCGCACTACTGCTCACTCCGGAAGACGAAGCGCTGGGATCACTAGTGGGTAACGGGACCGGTGTATCAGCAACAGTAGCAGGTGGTGTGGTGGAGTCTGAGTCTGAACTGCCCAAAACGCTAGCAGGTGGTACATTCGACATCTGAACAAGGAAAAATAAATTTTCCATGTCAGTAAGTCATAAGCAAGAACGTATTAGGCCAACAGTTTATATCATGTATAACAATAAGTAGTATGGCAATAATAACGAATCGTACAGAAGTAGCATGCAATTGAAAGCAAGTAATATCATGCAGTAGTGAAATCATGTAGTAGCATACGGCATATAGCAGTAAAAGTGAGCAGCAGCATGCAGTAAGTTCAGCGGAAACAAGTAAACCAGCAAGTTGTAGATTAGTCCTATTAGTGAATCCTACTCGGGTCGGTCTTAGACTCACTAATGTAACCTAATTCCCTACAACCAATGCTCTGATACCAAATGTGATGCCTTTTACTAAATCATCATGTACGGACCATCAACAACAGGATCATTACAAGGTTAAGTACTATATGCGTTTTCAAAACAGAGTTTGCATTCATTAATAAAAGGTGACGTCATAACTAACGTCAAATGTTTTACAATCCAAAAGCATGCTTCGCTAAGTAGAAGCAATAAATAAGTGTACGTGACCCCAAAGGTCGTTACATAACATAGTTTCAAATGAAAAATAAGTTTGAATGCAAGATAAGTAGTCATGCGATAACAACTCTAAGCAGCGGGTTCTACAACACGACTAGTACACAGCGGAAGCAACCTCAAGCACCTGAGAAATACATGCTTAAAAATGTCAACACAAAGGTTGGTGAGCTATAGTTTAAGTATAACAGTAATGTAAGTAGGCCACGAGATTTCAGTGCTACAACGAGCGTTCAAAAGTATGTAAAAGTATATGCTTAACCGTGGGCACTTGGTAACTAACTTAACGTTTAAAATACCCCCTGAAAGTACACTTGGAAAGTGAGTATGTCTACGAAGTATTAAACACTCGTTAAATGCTAGCGCTACTATCCCGAGTGGGGATGTCAAACCCTATGGATCCATATCTAAGATTCGCGTTCACGGTTCAAAAACCAATGATTAAACGTTACCGAGCTAAAGGGAATGTTTCTGCCGTTATATAACCCACAAATATATAAAGTTTAAGTACTCGTACCTAGTATGTAAAACATAAAATCCGCAGGTATTCTCAGTTCCCAAAATAAGTTAAAGTAAAAAGGGAATGCTATAACTCACAATGATATGTAGCGGTAAAGTAGTAGTCGGGAAAGGTGTGCAAGTAAACGGTCCGAAGTCCTCAACCTAAGTCAAATAGTACTAAGTCAGTAAATCGTCTTAATAGGTTTAAAAGTATGTAATTAAGGTCTAAAGGGTCATCATCATTCATCATTAAACAAAAGGCGTAAAGTAGGTTTCGTTTATGAAAGTAGTTTAAAACAAAGTCTGACTTCAGTCAGTCACCATGACCTCTACCCTTACTGAATTAAGGTGAGACCAGTGGCCATGGCTCCGTCTATGAGTCCCTTAAGTGTGGTAAAAATTCCAGAAGTAAACTCGTCTTTGTTTGACCGTGGCGACGGTCTAAGTGCGAGTAGGTCAGAAATTTCTGCACAACGTTAAAGGACATAGTGACGATCGGAGGGCCATAAATCCTAAACCGTAACTTGGATTAAGATGAGTTCTATATGAAAAGTTATCTACTCGAAAAGTTCTATCTAAAAATCATGGTTAGAATAGCCCAGGTCTACTGGTCTGTTACAGAAACATCAGATCAGTAGCTTTTGGACAGAAACAGTAAGTTTAAAGGGTTCCGGTGGTCTTGGTGCTTGATGTTCATCATGGTTCTCATCCTTGATGCATATAGCTTCAAGTGTACAACTCATGGATGTGTTTACATCATCTTAACCAAGTCTTGACCATCATAACACTAGTGCAAGTCTAAGACATGAAGCACAACTCACTTAAGAGTTGCATGTAGTTTGATGAACCAAAGTTACATCAAAGTCTTAGGTTTGACACTTACATGAACTATAAACTTGAAAATAAACTAACTAATTAAGATCATAAGTAGTAGAACAATGTTCTTAGTTTGATCTTGAAGATTCAAGACTCAAAAGTCTTGATCTAGAGTTATTAAGTTAAACCATAAGTAATAACACATAAATCCTTACTTTAATGAAGCCAAAAGTTACAAAACTTTGATTATCAACTAGTAAAGTGTATGTAAGCCTTTAAGCTCTTGTTTATGACAAAAATAAGAAGACCATAAGCTATATAACTTAGATCTTACAAGTATGTGAAGTTATAACTAGTAAGTTAAACTTCTATGTTCTTGAAAACTTATAAAGTTAACTTTAAGTTTCAAGAAGTATAAGATCAAGATTAACTTGTAATACTTGACCATTTAAACTAACAACATGAAATTTAAAGTGCATAAATGAAGTAGTAAACTTAAATAAACAAGAAAAGGTTCATGGTTGTTCATACTTTAAAGATTCAAACCAAAGTTTGATCTTTAGAAAGTAAACTTTAAAGTTTACTTTATGAACTTCAAGTAATGATTTTATACAACCATGAACTTAAATCTTTTGATACAACATGTGTAGAACATAAACTAGTAAGCTTAGTTCTTGTTTGTTCTTGTAAATACAAGATAAAGAAGAAAGAAACTAGCAAGTTTGTTTCTTGAAACCAAGTAAATAAGTGACTAACAACTACTAGTAATTAACACAAGTAAACAAAGATTAAAACAAACAAAGTATGATGATGATTATGGAATGTTTGAATTCGGTTTAGACAAGAAGAAAAGAAGAGGATTTTTGTTCATGTTACTTACCAAAAACTAGAGAGAAAAGAGAGGAAGTTGTAGGTGTTTTGTGTGTATGTTTGAATGAGAGTAAACTAGCAAGTGTAGTAATGAAAAAGTGAAGCAAAAACTTCTCCCAAGACCCCATATGGCCGACGGTTTGGTGCTTGGAAGGGAGGAGGGATTTGTTTGTTGGTCTCTTACATGAAAAGCTTACAAAAGGTGGTTAATGCATGGGGTTTCATGGGGATAACAAGCTAACTAGATTCTTAATGGTTCAAACTAACTAGTTACTCTTTAATTGATACTTACATAAGGAAGACATGGGCTAAAAGGTCCATTAACATAAGTAGGGTGGGCTTGGAAGCCCAAGTTCAAGAGTCCATAACACTAATAAAGTCCAAGTACAATTAATAACAAGTTAAGCCAATTAAAGCCCAAGTAACTAACTAATAGTCTTAGTTACTTAAAATGATTAATAAAACTTAATCATGAATGCAAATAATATCTAGAAATATTATTCGTGAAGTTTCGTGTGTCACAAAGACGTTTCGGGCTCTTAAAAGTCAAGTACGGGCAATCAAGGCAACATGTAAATGTAATCACATACATTCGTTTAATCACACGTATTAATAATAATAATTATTAATAAATAAACGTTGGAAAAACCAGGGTCGTTACACGTCCCATGCATAGAGACAAAAATAATCATTCATATGGTGAACACCTGGTAACCGACATTAACTAGATACATATAAGAATATCCCCTATCATTCCGGGATCCTCCTTCGGACATGATATAAATTTCGAAGTACTAAAGCATCCGGTACTTTGGATGGGGTTTGTTAGGCCCAATAGATCTATCTTTAGGATTCGCGTCAATTAGGGTGTCTGTTCCCTAATTCTTAGATTACCAGACTTTAATAAAAAGGGGCATATTCGATTTCGATAATTCAACCATAGAATGTAGTTTCAATTACTTGTGTCTATTTCGTCAAACGTTTATAAAAGCGCATGTATTCTCAGTCCCAAAAATATAAAGGGTAAAAAGGCAAATGAAACTCACCATAATGTATTTCGTAGTAAAAATACATATAACGTCATTGAACAAGTGCAAGGTTGGCCTCGGATTCACGAACCTAAATTAATTATATATAATTATGTGTTGGTCAATATTTGTCTAACAAATTAGGTCAAGTCATAGTGTACCACAATCCTAATGCTCGAGACTAATATGCAAAAGTCAACAAAAGTAAATTTGACTCAAAATAATTTCCAAAAATCTTTACATGATTAATATATAGTTTAAATATCGTCATTTTATATTTTTAAATATTTTTAAAAGATTTATTAGAGTAATAATATAATTTATTTATTAATAAATAAAATTTTATATTTAATTTATGTAATAAAATATACTTTTATATATATTAAGTAATAAAAATTATAGGGTTCATTTAATATCATAAAGATAATATGATAGATATTATTAAAGTAAGTTATTACACATAGTAAAATATGTTTGTATCACATATTTATTTGATAAAATAATATCTATAATGATAGTAAGTAAAAGTTGTATTATTTTGTAATAATAATTATTATTATAAAAATTTCAATATTTACAATTACTAAGATGACATTATGATAAAACGATAATTCTAATTATGATAACTTTAATATTTACGATAATTTTTAATATTATCTTTAAAATAATAATTCTATTTAAAATAATAATAATAATGATATTTTATAGTAACAATGACATTTCTATTAAAATGATAACTTTAGTTAAAATGATAGTTTTAATACTAACGATACTTTTAATAATAATAGTAATGATAAAAATAATAAGAACGATAATTTTATCTAAATCAATATCTTATAATATTTTAATTTCATCATGATACTCTTACTCATTATTTCATAATCGTTTCGTTTAATAGCTTTTAATCGTCTTTTATATCCTGTTCATAATAATGATAATAATAGTAATAAAAATAATTAGGTGTTACAAATATTTGTTTTAATTACACTAATATTAATAATGATTGTTACTATAACATTATTAACGATAATACTAATAATTATCTTAATGATAATATAGTAATAATAATAATAACAATAACAATAACCATTTTTAAATAATGATATATATATTAATAATGATAATAATAATAATAATAATAATAATAATAATAATAATAATAATAATAATTGGATAATAATAATAATACTAATTATAACTTTAAAGATAATAACGATAATAATAATAAAAAAAATAACAATTTTTAATGATAAATCCATTTTATTGATAAAGATAATAATAATGATAATAATAAGATAAAACTAGAACGACGATAAAAACGACGATAATAATAATCATTTTTAATAAAAATATCGAAAATTCAATTGATTATAACTTCTAATCCGTTCATCGAAACCATTCGATATCTAAAGGAAAAGTTCTTAATTTTTCGCTAGCTTTTCAAGGACATGCATATCTTATACCTTATCTCAACCGCAAGTGTAACTAATTCAAGATTTAACCTAATCTGTCTTAGGGCAATATCAAAAGTACAAGCATGCATAATCCTAAATACTCGAGCACTAGTCAGGGATACACTATTAGTATGTAAAAGTTAAATTATGAGTACTCACGTATCAATATTGAGATTCAATATTGCAGGAGAGGTACGTAGACGCAACGGAAATGATAAACACTATATTGACCTCACAAGCATACCCATGAACCATACTCAATCACCTCCATAGCTATAACCCATAATTTCCTTAATCCTATCCTACTTGAAAAACAATTTCGAAATCACTCGGACAGCACTCCGTCGTAATATTTTATGTATACTAATAATATCTTGAAATAATACGGAGTAAATATATATATGTAAATCGATTGAGAGAGTTTAGAGAAAAATATTTTCAAGTTTCTATGAAATAATGAAACCTATTGAATTCTATTTATAATAGATTTTTGAATTATTAAAGTGAATTATTAAAGTATGAATTATTAAAGTGAATTATTAAAGTATGAATTATTAAAGTGAATTATTAAAGTATGAATTATTAAAGTGAATTATTAAATTATGAATTATTAAAGTGAATTATTAAAGTTAAAGTAAAGTAAAAATAAAGTAAAGATAAAGTTAAAGTATAGTAAAAGTATAAAACTATGTACGTATAATACGCGTATAAATATATATAATATTAATTTAAATCGTTATATATATTTAATAAAATAAAATATAAATATCGTTATCTTTATCATACTAGTTAAGTAATGAGTTTTCAAAAGTGGTTCTAGATATTTATAAAAGTTATATACGTTTTAATAATAAAGTTCTTTTTAAACTGAAAACGTTTTTGTACGTTTGAAACTAAATAGATCAATCTAGTTCTCAATGATTGACAATTTGTTCTTATTTATAAATCACTTTACCATTTTTCGAATATTGTTAAAATGGAAAGATTTCTCAAATCAACGTGGGCCTTTCAACAGAGACTTGTAATCATAATTCAATATATCTGATAATTCAATCATTTGATCTTATCTTCTAATTCCATTGATAAATTTTTTGAAACAGATACAATCATATAAAGTATTTAATCTAATATTTTGTATACGTTTTAAGTTATAATATATATACACATATACATATATAATCATATTCGTTTAATGGTTCGTGAATCGTTGGAACTTGGTCGAGGTTGAATGAATGTATGAACATAGTTTAAAATTCTTGAAATTTAACTTAACAAATATTGCTTATCGTGTTTGAAACATATAAAGATTAAAGTTTAAATTTGGTTGAAAATTTCCGGGTTATCACAGTACCTACCCGTTAAAGAAATTTCGTCCCGAAATTTGAGTGGAAGGGTCGTGAATGATAATAAGTATGTTTTCATGATGCATACGGGCTGAAAATTAGAGTTTTATCATCAGCGAATAATTTGGATAAACAATCCATTTATATGAAGAGTACGAATGAAGCTAACATAGAAGAGTGAAATGAGTAAGTGTAGATTCATCTTATCATTTGACGTAGATATGATTGATTCCCAGATTTCAAGGGATTTGAAGAAAATCTTCTTAATAAGATTTGACTCTCCGGTAATCAAGGGAATTAGGATCCGCTTTAAATGCGATCGTCCATTTTAATTGTTCTGTCGGAGATTTTCTTATAAATTCACCTCCTTCATTTCCTTACAACTCACACCTTCTGTTGATGCATTTTATGCAAGTCCCTAAGCATCTACCCACGTCCATTGCAGGTACAACAGTTTACAGGCCATCATGATTGCTCTTTATTATCATATACGTGTTTGTATGTGGTTACAGGAACTGCAGGAACGAGATTTAGATGTTTGACTATGGTAGACTTAGTCAGACGTACGAGTGAAGCCTCACTAGTACGGCTGACAGGCTCATATGCAAGGTTGATGCTGAGCTAAGTCACAATTACAACCTAAATGAGAAGACACGAGTGAGTGATCACCCGTACAGCTGATGAAGCCAACTCGTACGTGTGATGAATGAATCGTATGGGTGAGTCAACAGTAGGGGTATATAAAGTCTTATATTCTTCATTTTAGGTTAAGCCTCTCATTTGTTACACACACTCAGATCTAGTAAGCTCCTCCGATTCTCTCTCAGTCCAAATCACTCAGGTGGTGAATAATAGCTCTAGGTGTTGATCTAATCACACTTGATTTAGTTGTGGTTTGACTAAATTAATCAAAAAAAACTTAACCTATTCACTAGAGGGTTTGATTCACTTATTCCGCCATTGTGTGAGTTAAATCTGTTGATTTCTAAGTTCCTAGTCATGTTTCATCACCTTCTATTCTTTCTCCCTCAACTCATATTTTAAAGTATTCATCAATATGCTCCATCCAGTTCTGATTCTCGATATACTTCTAACTTTCATATCGGTCATTCTTCTTTTTCATCTACCGCCGGAAGAATCTATTTACTTCTACTATACTCTTAGGTTTATAGTGTTTCTAGTTCTCCCGTGTCTTTATATTGCTATATGCATCGATATATATGGTTTATAATTTCTGGTTTGTCGTTGGGATTTATATGTTCCCTTATATTTCAAAGTCTCTGCTTCTGTCTTCTATAATCATTATCATTCACAGTTAATGCTCTCTTTTATTTGCTGCAATTTATACCCCAATTTCTATTTCGGAGTTTTGTCCTTTCGTTTCTTCTTCTTGCGATTAAGCACCGCTTGTAATGGTCCAAAATTCACAGATATGAATTTCGGAATGAACATTGTTAATATTCTAGGAAGGAAATTGTGATGGCACGATCTTGACTTGTCAAATTACTAGAATACCTTGGAAAAGGCCGAATCATCAAGAAATATTTTCTTCATATTTTAGAGGTTAAATAGAATACAAGAGTCGTATAACATGGCACATGATGATGTTATGATCTGTGAATCATCACGTTCCATTTCGAAACTTAGCATGACTTACTGTAATATAATCACATTGATCAAGTGTCATTATATTATACTAATTCATGCTTTAGTTCCCAACATTACTTCAAAATATTCCTATTTTAAACTTGAATGTTTCAGAATTTAGAAACTAAAATAGTTTCTTTTATGATGTAATACAGATAGCGCGAAGAGGTAAATGATTTCAAATAAGAAAAATTAAGAAAATATCTTCAGAAATATGGAGGATATTTATAATGAAAGATATGATGATATTTTAGAATTTCTAATATCAAAGGATGATGAAGAATATTGTCCGCAGGGGTTTAGAGTCAGGAGCAAGGTATTCGTTAATGACTTCAGCAGGTACTGAATCATTTGGATCCTTTAAAGTCAGGTTCAGTCTTTGTAATTTGTCCACAGCCTCCTTCCTACTTTGCTCAATCCGTTTTCCAGTTCCAAAACTTCTCTTTTTCTGCGCTTTGCCATCACACTTCATCATTATAATCCAGCTTTTACCGTTTAAAGTCGTTTATAGTTTTTGCTGCTTCATCAGCATTTTTTTTTCTTCCATTTTCGGAGAACCAATTCGTAGTTCGGAGTGTTTTTCAGAAACTTCACATTCAAATTAAGTCCAGAAGATAGACGTTATATATACACATATAACTGTTGGCGTAGACATCCTACGAGATTTCAAAATACTGATTGCTAATTCCCAATGATTCGTATGGCAATTCTCATTACAAGATGCGAATGAGTAAATGATGGAGTTTCAATGAATAATTATAATGACTTTTTGGAGAGGCTAAAGTCAAAGGGTAATGAAGTTGTTGGTACATCTGCTAATAATGTGGTGTAATGTAAAAGGTTCCCTAGTAACTATGGTGTATATCTCAAGGTTATAATAAGGTTAGTCTGACTGAAAAGTCGAAGTTGACTTGCTGGAGCTGTGACAAAACTGGCTACTTTGAATAGGAGTCGCAAAGTTATTTTTACTAATAAATGCCAAAGAATCTGACGCGGATACGTTGTTTAAACTTTTACTTTTGTTTCAAGAGTTTTTCGGGTACATAACTGTGGGTAACATGTGGTTGGATCATCATCTCGATTGCTCATCATTCGAAGTGTCGTCAGAAATTTTCGAAGGGTTTGAACATAGATTGTAATCGTTAACATACATTTGATGTTCTAACACAGTTTTGAAGTCAAAATATAGCTTGTGAAAGATGTAAGGATCTAAGAGTGATGATTTTGGTCATATCTCAAGTTGAATTTTGAGATTTCAAAATCAGAATATGTAATTAAATTTTGAATGAGTATGGTTGTTTTGATTTCTATAAAAGAATGTATATTGTTGTGAAAGTAGAGAGTATAATGGATGATTTGCTGAATCAGATTCGAAGAATGTAACATATTAATTGTGAATTTATATATCTCTCGGGTATTACCTACCCGTTAAAAAAAAATTCACAATTAATATTTTGTACAAAAGAATTTTATTACAGTCTTTATGAAAATATATATATGTATATTTTCTTCAGATGTAACATAGATTTAATGAGTTAATGTTAAATTAAACTCATTTGATTTACGGTTGAAACTAGAATTGAATAATCCCTAAAGGCTTTAAAAAGTACATAACTTTTACGCAGTATTTCTTTAATGACATTGAAATTATGAATCAATACTTCGTTATTTGTTGATGTATGATGTTCGGTTCGTGGAATTCTTGTGAATTTCGCAAAGTATGAATGATGTTATCTGAAAAGTTTCGGGTACATCGATGATGAAAGTGTAAAATCAAATATATACTTGATTTATTATGAATTGAAATTTGTTGAATTGCGACAGAGATTGTAGTTAACGCTGGTTAAGTTGCTACCGAAGGACGTACATTATTGCATATTTGTAATATGAATTAACCGAGTAGTTAAGATTCACACACAATAGCTTAGCACGGAAAGATTTATTTCAAAAAATATATATATATAATATACATATAATTTCTTCATAGGGAATGAGTTAATTCTTCATAACTCGTTGATACAATATACACGTTATTGATCCGTAATGATGTCCACAGTGATTCTTGAACTGACGGAGTTTGTAATGTTATCGGTGTTGTTGATTCGGATGTTGACTGTACTGACGATGCTGGTAACGCTGACGGTACTGTTGATGCTGTTGGTAAAGCAAGTTTAGCTTGTTAATCACACACCATTTTTGTCAAGGTTTCTACTCTTCCTTCTATCATTTTGGTTTGCTTAACCGATTTATGGTTAGGGCTAGATTAGATAATCTCTAAGACTTTAGAGATTACATAATAGCCGCGAAATGTTTCTCAAATGAAGTTATGAATTAATACTTAGTCAGTTATTGTTGTTGGTACTCCTTGGTATCTATGGTGTGTATGACGTTGATGCTCGTGGGACAGATTGTGAAGTTGAGGTTTACGACGCGGTTGTGGTTGGAGGTGGTAATGGTACTGTTGGCATTGATGATGGTGGTACTGGTTATGCTGCTACTGGTGTTTGTAATCTCTGCACCATATTCTCCAAAGCCACTACCCGAGCGCGAAGCTCGTTGACTTCTTCTATTACACCGGGGTGATTATCGGTTCGGACGAGCGGATAAATAAAATCTAAAATTTGATGTAATATATAATCGTGACGAGATACTCTGGAAATGAGCGAGAAAATGGTGTTTCAGACAGGTTCGCCGGTAAGTGCTTTAGGTTCTTCGTCAAGAGGGCAATGTGGTGGATGGAAGGGATCACCTTCTTCTTGTCTCCAATGATTTAGGAGGCTACGAACCCATCCCCAATTCATCCAGAATAGATGATGGCTGATTGGTTGATCCATTCCGGTCACACTGCTTTCAGAGCTGGAGTGGGATTCCATTTCGGAATCCGAGGAACTTGAATTAATGATGAATTCCATTTCGTACGATTGAATAAGGATTTTTCGATATGAAATGATTTTCGGTTATCGGATGGTATTCCAATTACATAGAATATCCATAGATATAGAACAAAAGATTTCGTAGATTACGGAGGAATTTGCGGGATATGTCAGGTAAAGTTTAAAGTAACAGATACGATAATATATGATTTAGCAGATACGCTAAGATATGAATTTTGTTTATACACTACTCATGTAATTAATGTAGCAAGACGTGTCTAGACTAGTAATGATAAGCATGTAATTTCCTAAGAATGATAAGCAGATGATTTCCGACTAAAAATGATAAGAAAAACTTTTGACATGCAGACACGGTCGAAGTCCAGACTCACTAATGCATCCTAACGACTTATCAGTTAGACACACTAATGCAGACATGGTTCGCTAAGACCACCACTCTGATACCAACTGAAAGGACCCGTTCATATACATTATAAACGATTCACAATAGTTGATTACATTGCGAGGTATTTGACCTCTATATGATACATTTTATAAACATTGCATTCGTTTTTAAAAGACAAACTTTCTTTACATCGAAAATTGACAGGCATGCATACCATTTCATAATATCCACTATCCAACTATAAATTGATTTAATAATAATCTTTGATGAACTCAATGACTCGAATGCAACGTTCTTTGAAATATGCTATGAAAGACTCCAAGTAATATCTTTAAAATGAGCAAATGCACAGCGGAAGATTTCTTTAACACCTGAGAATAAACATGCTTTAAAGTGTCAACCAAAAGGTTGGTGAGTTCATTAGTTTATCATAATCATTTATTTCCATCATTTTAATAAACCACAAGAATTTCATTTCCAGTTCTCATAAATATACGTCCCATGCATAGAGATAAAAATAATCATTCATATGGTGAACACCTGGTAACCGACATTAACTAGATACATATAAGAATATCCCCTATCATTCTGGGATCCTCCTTCGGACATGATATAAATTTTGAAGTACTAAAGCATCCGGTACTTTGGACGGGGTTTGTTAGGCCCAATAGATCTATCTTTAGGATTCGCGTCAATTAGGGTGTCTGTTCCCTAATTCTTAGATTACCAGACTTTAATAAAAATAGGCATATTCGATTTCGATAATTCAACCATGGAATGTAATTTCAATTACTTGTGTCTATTTCGTCAAACATTTATAAAAGCGCATGTATTCTCAGTCCCAAAAATATAAAGGGTAAAAAGGCAAATGAAACTCACCATACTGTATTTCGTAGTAAAAATACATATAACGTCATTGAACAAGTGCAAGGTTGGCCTCGGATTCACGAACCTAAACTAATTATATATAATTATGTGTTGGTCAATATTTGTCTACCAAATTAGGTCAAGTCATAGTGTACCACAATCCTAATGCTCGAGACTAATATGCAAAACTCAACAAAAGTAAATTTGACTCAAAATAATTTCCAAAAATCTATACATGATTAATATATAGTTTAAATATCGTCATTTTATATTTTTAAATATTTTTAAAAGATTTATTAGAGTAATAATATAATTTATTTATTAATAAATAAAATTTTATATTTAATTTATGTAATAAAATATACTTTTATATATATTAAGTAATAAAATTTATAGGGTTCATTTAATATCATAAAGATAATATGATAGGTATTATTAAAGTAAGTTATTACACGTAGTAAAATATGTTTGTATCACATATTTATTTGATAAAATAATATCTATAATGATAGTAAGTAAAAGTTGTATTATTTTGTAATAATAATTATTATTATAAAAATTTCAATATTTATAATTACTAAGATGATATTATGATAAAACGATATTTCTAATTATGATAACTTTAATATTTACGATAATTTTTAATATTATCTTTAAAAAAATAATTCTATTTAAAATAATAATAATAATGATATTTTATAGTAACAATGACATTTCTATTAAAATGATAATTTTAGTTAAAATGATAGTTTTAATACTAACGATACTTTTAATAATAATAGTAATGATAAAAATAATAAAAACGATAATTTTATCTAAATTAATATCTTATAATATTTTAATTTCATCATGATACTCTTACTCATTATTTCATAATCGTTTCGTTTAATAGCTTTTAATCGTCTTTTATATCGTGTTCATAATAATGATAATAATAGTAATAAAAATAATTAGGTGTTACAAATATTTGTTTTAATTACACTAATATTAATAATGATAGTTACTATAACATTATTAACGATAATACTAATAATTATCTTAATGATAATATAGTAATAATAATAATAACAATAACAATAACCATTTTTAAATAATGATATATATATTAATAATGATAATAATAATAATAATACTAATAATAATAATAATAATAATAATAATAATAATAATAATTGGATAATAATAATAATACTAATTATAACTTTAACGATAATAACGATAATAATAATAAAAAAAATAACAATTTTTAATGATAAATCCATTTTATTGATAAAGATAATAATAATGATAATAATAAAATAAAACTAAAACGACGATAAAAACGATGATAATAATAATCATTTTTAATAAAAATATCAAAAATTCAATTGATTATAACTTCTAATCCGTTCATCGAAACCATTCGATATCTAAAGGAAAAGTTCTTAATTTTTCGCTAGCTTTCCAAGGACATGCATATCTTATACCTTATCTCAACCGCAAGTGTAATTAATTCAAGATTTAACCTAATCTGTCTAAGGGCAAAATCAAAAGTACAAGCATGCATAATCCTAAATACTCGAGCACTAGTCAGGGATACACTATTAGTATGTAAGAGTTAAATTATGAGTACTCACGTATCAATATTGAGATTCAATATTGCAGGAAAGGTACGTAGATGCAACGGAAATGATAAACACTATATTGACCTCACGAGCATACCCATGAACCATACTCAATCACCTCCATAGCTATAACCCATGATTTTCTTAATCATATCCTACTTGAAAAACAATTTCGAAATCACTCGGACAGCACTCCGTCGTAATATTTTATGTATACTAATAATATCTTGAAATAATACGGAGTAAATATATATATGTAAATCGATTGAGAGAGTTTAGAGAAAAATATTTTCAAGTTTCTATGAAATAATGAAACCTATTGAATTCTATTTATAATATATTTTTGAATTATTAAAGTGAATTATTAAAGTATGAATTATTAAAGTGAATTTTTAAAGTATGAATTATTAAAGTGAATTATTAAAGTATGAATTATTAAAGTGAATTATTAAAGTATGAATTATTAAAGTGAATTATTAAAGTTAAAGTAAAGTAAAAATAAAGTAAATGTAAAGTTTAAGTATAGTAAAAGTATAAAACTATGTACGTATAATACGCGTATAAATATATATAATATTAATTTAAATCGTTATATATATTTAATAAAATAAAATATAAATATCGTTATCTTTATCATACTAGTTAAGTAATGAGTTTTCAAAAGTGGTTCTAGCTATTTATAAAAGTTATATACGTTTTAATAATAAAGTTCTTTTTAAACTGAAAACGTTTTTGTACGTTTGAAACTAAATAGATCAATCGAGTCTTTATGAGATTCAATCTTCCACTATCCTTTGTCTAGTTCTCAATGATTGACAATTTGTTCTTATTTATAAATCACTTTACCATTTTCCGAATATTGTTAAAATGGAAAGATTTCTCAAATCAACGTGGGCCTTTCAACAGAGACTTGTAATCATAATTCAATATATCTGATAATTCAATCATTTGATCTTATCTTCTAATTCCATTGATAAATATTTTGAAACAAATACAATCATATAAAGTATTTAATCTAATATTTTATTTACGTTTTAAGTTATAATATATATACACATATACATATATAATCATATTCGTTTAATGGTTCGTGAATCGTTAGAACTTGGTCGAGGTTGAATGAATGTATGAACATAGTTTAAAATTCTTGAAATTTAACTTAACAAATATTGCTTATTGTGTCGGAAACATATAAAGATTAAAGTTTAAATTTGGTTGGAAATTTCCGGGTTGTCACATCATAAGTATGGAATATTAATTATATATATATATCTTGACAAAGAATATTATTATTAGGTTCGTGAATTTGTTAAAAGGTCAAGTCTTATCACCATTTATTCGAAAATCATCACAAGTGAGTTATAGTCCCATTTTTACTATCTAAATTATTTTGGGATGAGAATACATGCAAAATTTATAAATGTTTTACAAAATAAGCACAAGTTCATGGAACTACATTCTACGATTGATTTGTTATACCGGATATCTGTACTTATTATTATTATTATGCTTGGTAACCTAAGAATTAGTGAAAAACACTAATTGACATGAATCCTAAAGGTAGATCTACGGGCACAAACCACCCCCATTTTCAAATAGTGAAAATGCTTTAGTACTTCGAAGGGTTCTTGTCATACATTTGAATAGTGGAATGTATGATGCCAGATATCTTAAGTGCTCTATGTTAAGGTCGGTTACCAGGCGACTCATCGTATGAATGATTTTTGCAGTTGTAATGATCCTGCGCATTTAATTAAATAATATCTTGTGACTTATTAAATGTTATGATTATTATATAGAAATTAAACCTATGACTCACCAACATTTTTGTTGACGTTTTAAGCATGTTTATTCTCAGGTGAATATTAAAAATGCTTCTTCTGTCGTATGCCAACCCAAGGTCAAGATTTGGAGTCGGCATAATTGTTTATATGGTTTAAACTTGCATTCGGAGTATTTGTTGTAATATATTTGATCATATTGTAATGGGTTGTGTAAAAACTTATTTATTTGAGGAGATTATCTTTGATAGACAATCTAAATTATGTCATTAAGACCTTTATTCAATAATAAAGGTTATGGTGGTTTTTTTTTTTAAAAACGAATGCAAGATTTGAAAAAACATCTCATATAGAGGTCAAAACCTCGCAAAGAAACTAATTAATATGAAACGTTTATAATTAATATGAACGGGGCATTTCAGTTGGTATCCGAGCGTTGGTCTTAGAGAATCAGAAAATTTTTCATTAGTGTGTCTAACTGATTATTGATGCATTAGTGAGTCTGGACTTCGACCGTAATTATTTTAAAAATGATTGCTTAATATAATTGTTGGAAACATAAGATTATTAACATATAAATATTATAAGATATATCATTCTCTTAACGTGCCTGCTATTATGTGATAGATGACTTCATCCGATCATATAATCATCTCTAGTGATTCAAATTTCATTTACTTATCAAGTGATTTGGAGGCTGAGTCAAAGCATACGACTTATGAACCAACGGAAAAGTTAACTTTTGGTGCTATCATTAAAGTGGAAAATTGTTGGGAAAATTGGGAAGATTCACAATTTCCAGTAGAGGTTCCAGAAGAGAATTCAGAAGAAGATCCCGAAGAGGATCCCGAAGAAGAGGATCCTGAAGAAGTTGTGGAAATTGTGATGACCCGGAAATTTCCGATCAAATTTAAACTTTAATCTTAATATGTACCCGACACGATAAGCAAAAATCTGTAATGTTGAGTCTCGAAAGTTTTGAAACTATATTCATTTAATCAAATACCCTTTGACCATGTCTGACGATTCACGAACAATTTTGTGTAAATAAATATATATACATATACATATGTCTGATTTTTAAATTGAGATATATTATATAAAACATTGAACGGATTAGTTAATATGAATATAAGCTATGAGATCTATTTTATGAACTGGGCAATGTTGTCAAAGTATTGAATGAATAATATGTTACATAAATGTATTTGTTCGATGTAAGTTTATCGACGAGATTAAAAGATAATATCAAATGATTGAATTATCGGATACATTGAACTATGATTATGAGTCTCTGATATGAGGTCCACTTTGAATTAAGAAACCCTTACTTTTTTAACGGTATTCGGAATAAATGGTAAAGTGATTTACAAGTAAGAACAAAGTATCACTTATTGGGAGTTAGACAAAAGTTAGTGGAGAATCGAATTTCATAATACTCGATTTATCATATAGAAGGAATAATTGGGATAAGATTCGTTGAATAGATAAACCCATTTGATATGTTATATTAAGATATATTATTTAGAAAGTTAAGGAAATTAAACTAAACAATTACGCATAAAAGAATGAAATCAAATTAAGTTTTAAAGCATAAACATTATAGGATTTTCGATTTTGTAAATGATCTTAAATTAGATAATTAGTTTTGAAATGATAACTAGTATGTCATTAGATGAAAATTTCAAAAGTATATATAAGATTATAAATTTTAATTAGTCATAAAACGTTTTGATTTTAAACTAATATTAATAAATAAGCTTTGATAAATAACAAGATTATGAATTATAAAAGGAAGTGATCAAAACACTCAAAAGATTAAGTTACACTCTGAGTGGGTTAGTTTTTAATTAATTTAAGTCTAGTTATTAATAAAGGTACATGTCACAAAACGTTTAATTTAAAATAAAATATTTTGATAAACAACAAGCCACTAATTTATAGAAGTTAATGACCACAACACTCAATTTTATAAGTTATATTTTTTATAAAGGTATTTTATTGTTGAGTAAGCCTAATTTTTGTAAAAGGTACACGTCACGTAATGTAAAAGGCTAGTTTTCTAAACGTACGAAAGTGCGCCCGAAAAACCGAAAGTGGTACATGAGTCGTGAGACCACGACCGTGTCATTTTTGTAAAAATTATATTTTTACCATGAACGTAAATATAATATAATATTTAATTAATTCTAAAGATTAAATATATTATATATTAAATAATATAAAAAAAAAAAAAAAGAAAAGAAACCATATTAGATATCATAAGCATTACGTGTATAAATGAAGTGTCGACATCTTAACTTAGTGACATTGTGTGCTGGATTTAGGTATGAGGGGTAGGTGAAGTTCAACCCTTTAAATCGATCCATTTTTTAGTTCGATGAATTCACAATTCAAGCTCTCATCTCTCTGCACTCTAAATTACATATATTTATATATATATATATATATATATATATATATATATATATATATATATATATATATATATATATATATAATTATTATTATTATTAATATTTCATTTCTAGTATTATTATTATTAGTATTATACATAAAATACTACGACGAGGTCATGAACGAGTAATTTCAAAACTAGTGTTCGAGTAGGACAGGGCTAAGGAAATTATGGGTTATAGCTTTGGAGGTGATGGGTATGGTTCATGGGTATGCTCATGAGGTCAATCTAGTGTTTATTGTCTTCGTTGCGTCTACGTACCTTTCCTGCAATATTGAATCTCAATATTGATACGTGAGTACTCATAATTTAATTTTTACATACTAATAGTGTATCCCTGACTAGTGCTCGAGAAAATAGGATTATGCATATTTGTACATTTGATGTTGCCCTTAGATCGGTTATGTTGAATCTTAAAGGTTGTTATACTAGGGATGAAATAATATATAAGATATGCATGTCCTTAGAAAGCTAGCAAAAAATTAAGAACTTTTCATTTAGATATCGAATGAATTCGATGAACGGTTAGAAAGTTATGAATTAAACAATTAATTTCGTAATTAAAAATGCTGATAATAATTAGTGAACTAATTTTCTGGGTAATAAAAAGTGGTTATTTGGATTCTACTCGTCGAGTAGATGAATTTTCATATAAAGCACGTCTCGTTTCGTTGAACGGTTGTCAAGTTATGGATAAAAGAAGTTTTGTAAATTTTGATGAAACGTCGATACGGAAACTGAAATTATCGCTGATCTGCGTTGTTTCAGATTAAAACAAAAAATACCACTGAATTCTTTGCTGTAAGGTCTAACAAAAGACTCTGGCCGTTTGTCAATTCGAGTCTCGACGATTTTTCTAAAAATCGTCAAAGTTGACTGTTTGATCACATTTTAAAATTCTAAAAAGAGCTGAAACTTTTTATTAAAAATGTCAGTTTTGTATCAGTTGTCATGGTGGGCCTGATGTGTGTTTACTTTTGCCAAAAATCATGTTATATCTTTGTGGTAACGAGAATTTGAAGGCTTTGACCGTTTGTCAATCCAAGTTTCGAGGAATTTTCTAAAAATCTCCAAAGTAGGCTACTCGGTCACTTTTGTAAATTTATTAAAGCTGAAAAATTAACTTTGAAACACCGAAACCGCGTTGGCAACTACGAGTTGTCTAGGTTTAGTTTACTTCTGTAAAAATTTATGCTTAATCTTTTTGGTAATGTGTAACTTTTATCTTTGGCCGTTTATCAATCGGAGTTCCGATAATTTTTCTAAAAATCGCTGAAGTGGCCGTTTAGTCATGTTTGACCGAAAAATCATTTTTGTATAAGTTATTATATTTTTGCATACGACCTCGTTTTTACTTTAACTTTTGACTTTTCCACATTAGTCTCGAGCATTAGGATTGTGGTACACTATGACTTAACCTAATTTGTTAGACAAATATTGATCAACATAAATATATATATAATTAATATAGGTTCGTGAATCCGAGGCCAACCTTACATTTGTTCAAAGATGTTATATGTATTTTTACTACAAAATACAGTATGGTGAGTTTCATTATTCCCTTTTTAAATGCTTTTGCAATATATATTTTTGGGACTGAGAATACATGCGCTGCTTTTATAAATGATTTACAAAATAGACACAAGTACGTGAAACTACATTCTATGAATGAATTATCAAATCGAATATGCCCCTTTTTATTAAGTCTGGTAATCTAAGAATTAGGGAACAGACACCCTAATTGACGCGAATCCTAAAGATAGATCTATTGGGCCTAACAAACCCCATCCAAAGTACCGGATGCTTTAGTACTTCGAAATTTATATCATGTCCGAAGGAGGATCCCGGAATGATAGGGGATATTCTTATATGTATCTAGTTAATGTCGGTTACCAGGTGTTCACCATATGAATGATTATTTTTGTCTCTATGCGTGGGACGTATATTTATGAGAACTGGAAATGAAATTCTTGTGGTCTATTAAAATGATGGAAATAAATGATTATGATAAACTAATGAACTCACCAACCTTTTGGTTGACACTTTAAAGCATGTTTATTCTCAGGTGTTAAAGAAATCTTCCGCTGTGCATTTGCTCATTTTAAAGATATTACTTGGAGTCTTTCATAGCATATTTCGAAGAACGTTGCATTCGAGTCATTGAGTTCATCAAAGATTATTATTAAATTAATTTATAGTTGGATAGTGGATATTATGAAATGATATGCATGCCTGTCAATTTTCAATGTAAAGAAAGTTTGTCTTTTAAAAACGAATGCAATGTTTGTAAAATGTATCATATAGAGGTCAAATACCTCGCAATGTAATCAACTATTGTGAATCGTTTATAATGTATATGAACGGGTCCTTTCAGTTGGTATCAGAGCGGTGGTCTTAGCGAACCAGGTCTTGCATTAGTGTGTCTTACTGTTGGTTGTTAAGATGCATTAGTGAGTCTGGACTTCGACCGTGTCTGCATGTCAAAAGTTTTGCTTATCATTTTGTGTCGGAAATCATCTACTTATCATCCTTAGGAAATTATCTGCTTATCATCTTAAGTCTAGACGCGTTTTCCTGCATTTATTGCATAACAGCGTATAGACGAAATTCACATCTTAGCATATCTGCTAATTAATATCTTAGCGTATTTATTACTGTGAACTTTGACTAACATCTTTCAAAGATTCTCCGAAATCTATGGGATTTTGGTATTATATATATATATATATATATGTAAATTATGTATTGAGGAATACCAAATCTAAATTCTACAATCTATTTTATACCAAAATTATTTCTCTGATCATACGAGATGGATCCCTCAACCAGTTCGAACTCCTCAGATTTCGACAGCTATGTCGATATGGATTTCCATTCGAGCTCCGAAAACAGTGTGACCGGAATGGATCAAACAATCAGTCATCATCTATTCTGGATGAAATGGGGATGGGTTCGTAGCCTCCTCAATTATTGGAGACACGAAGAAGGTGATCCTTTCCATCCACCAAATTGACCTATTGGCGATGAACCTGAAGCACTTACCGGCGAACCTGTTCGTGAAACCATTTTCTATCTCATTTCCAGAGTATCTCGTCACGATTATATACTACATCAAATTCTAGATTTTATTTATCCGCTCGTCCCAACCGACAATCATCCCGGTATACTAGCAGAAGTTAACGAACTTCGTGCTCGTGTGACGGCTTTAGAGCTTATGGTGCAAGGATTACAAACACCATCAGCAGCACCAGCAGCATAATCAGTACCGCCAGTAACATCAACATCGCAAACCTCAATACCCTAAACATCAACAGCATCACCGACATCAACGGTATCACCATCATTAACACCAACAGTATCATTACCACCATCAACAATCACATCCGCATCACACGCCTCAACATCATAATCTATACCTCGGATATCAACATCACACGCATCATAGATACCAAGGAGTACCAACAACAACAAACGATGAAGTATGGATTCATAACTTCATCGGAGGAATATTCTATGGCGATTATGTAATCTCTAAAGTCTTAGAGATTATCTATTTCCACCCTAACCCTAAATCAGATGAGTGAACCAAAATGAGTAAAGGAAGAATCGAAACCCTAACAAGGATGGTGCGCGATTTACTTGTTATACAAGCATCACTAGCAATTACCGGAAGTATCATCAGCAGCAACAGTACCATTAGCATCACCAATATAGTCAGTAACGTCAGCATCGTCAGAATCAGCAACACCTATGACATCACAAATCCCATCAGTTCAAGAATCACTGTGGAAATCGTTACCAATCAACAACGAATATGTTGTATCAACGAGTTATATAGTATTAACTCATTCCTTCTGAAGAATTATTATATATTTTATATATATGAATTCTGGAATTATAATAAATCTTTTTGTACTAAGCTATTAAGTATGAATTGAAAAAGAGTAGATACTACTCGTTTAAATTCATATTACTAATATCTTATGATGTACATCCTTCATTAACAACTTAATCATCGTTAACCACAATCTCTGTTTCAATCTAATGAACTCCGGTTCATAATAAATCAAGTGTATCATTCAATAACATGTTTTATTATACACTTTCATCTTCGATATACCCGAAATTTACGGGAAAAAAAAAAAAAATATATCCGTATCTTGCGAAGTTAGCAACAGTTCTATGAGCATCAGCATGATTCACTAAGGAAATACATATAAACATTGAAGCATTGATTACATTAGTGAAATACTTCGCGAAGATTATGTAATCTCTAATGTTTTAGAGAAAATTCATTTCTAATTTAATCCGAAAATCAAATGAGCTTAGTATGATATTAACTCATTGAATCTGTACTACATCTGAAGAAAATATACCCACATATATTTTCATAAAGATTGTAATGAGAATTCTTGTTCAAAATATTAATTGTGAAACTTTTTAACGGGTAGGTAATACCCGAGAAATATATTAAATTACAATTAATATGTTACGTTCTTCAATTCGGATCCGACAATCATCAACTATACCAATATGCATTCTTCTATAGAAATCAAAACAACCATACTCATTCGAATCTAATTACATGCTCTGATTTTGGGAATTTCAGAATTTAACTCGAGATACAACCGAAATCATTATTCTTAGATCCTTACATTTTTCAAAGCTATACTTTGAATTCAAAACTGTGATAGAACATCACTTTTAATCGTAACACTCAGATGAATATGAAAATCATTCGGGAGTCAGGACAATTCCATCATTTGGATATTGACTATGACAATCTGCATTTAAAACCCTTCGAAATTCCTGAAGACACTTCAAATAATGAACAATCGAGATGATGATCCAACCACACATTACCTGAAGTTTTGTACCTGAAAAACTCTCGAAACAAAAGTTATCGTTTGACACGTACCCGCGTCGAATTCTTTATCAGTTATTAGCAAAAACAACTTCACGATTCCTTTCTAATGTAGCCAAATTTATCACAGCTCCAACAAGTCAACTTCGACTTTTCAGTCGGACTAGTCTTATTTTAAACCCGATAGATACGTTGCTATTCATTGTTATTACTGGGGAACCTTTCATATTCCATCATATTACCACCAGCATTTAATCATCCAAAGCACGATTCTTCTGAACCCACCTCGGATTGATAACCAGTGATTCAGATATTATATCATTAAATGCAGAGGAAACATAAACATGGTAGACAATCTAAACGGTCAAAAGTTTGATGATAAAAGATAGTAAGTTGGTAAAGCTCAAAAAAAAAAAAAAAAAAAAAAAAAGATTTGGTACTGAAAAACGAATTGAGCAAAGTATGAAGGAAGCAGTGGACAAATCACAAGGACTAAATCTGCCTTCAAAGAATCCAAATAAATCAGTGCCTGCTGAACTCGTTAGCAAACACCTTACTTCTTATTCTAAACCTTCACAGACAGATATTCTTCATCATCATCATATCTTAAATATTATAAGATATCTTCGTATCTTCCATTATACATATTCTCCATATTTCTGGAAATATTATCACAACTATTCTTATATGAGATCATTTATCTCTCTGTAATATCTGCAACATAAAAGAAACTGTGTTAGTTGCTAAATTCTGAAAAATTCAAATATGAATGTTTTTGAAGTAGTGTTGGGAACTGATGCATGGGTTAGTATAATATAATGACACTTGATCAACGTCATTATATTACGGTAATTCATGCTGAGTTTCTAATGGACGTGATGATTCACAGAATATACCGTCATCATGTACCATTTACACGACTCTTACATTCTACTTAATCTCTAAACATATCAAGGAACTATTTCTTGATGATTCGGTCTTTTTCAGGGTATTCTGCTAATTTAACAAATCAGGATTTACCATTGCCTTTCCTTCTTAGAACAATTACTATATTCCTTCTGAAATCCATACATACGAATTCCGGACCATTACGAGAGCTATTTAATCGCAAGAAGAAGAAACGAAAGGACAAAGCTCCGAAATAGAAATTCGGGGTATAAACCGCAGCAAATAGAAGAGAGCATTAACTATGGACGACGATGACTATAGAAGACAGAAGCAGGGACATCGAAATATAAGGGAAGGTGTAAAATCTAACAACAACCCGGAAATTACAACCCGTATATATCGATGCATATAGCAATGTAAAGACATGGGAGAACTAGAAACACTATAAACCCTAGAGTATAGTAAAAGTAAATAGATTCTTCTGTTGGCAGATTAAAAAGAAGAATGACAGATATGAACGTTAAAAGGATATCAAAGATCAGAATGGGATGGAGCATATTAATGAATACTTTAAAGTATGAATTGAGGAAGAAAGAGTAGAAGGTGTGAGTCGTAAGGAAATGGAGAAGGTGGATTTATAGGAAAATATTCGACAAAGCAATCGAAGCAGATTATCTCGTTTAACAAAAAAAAAAAAAAAAAAAAAAAAAAGATCTGAATCTCCTTAATTACCGAAGAATCAAATCTTATTATGAAGATTTCTTCTAAATTACTTAAATTCCGGAAATCAATCTTGACTACGACACCGGTTAAGTCAAACTTACTTTTATTCATTTTCACTCTTAAGAGATAGCTTCACTCGTACTCTTCATGAAAGCGAATAGTTTTATCCATATTAATCAGTGATGATAAAACCCTATTTATCAGTTCATATACGTCATAAAAACATTCTTACTGTTAGCCATGACGACCTCTATCAAATTTCGGGACGAAATTTCTTTTAACGGGTAGGTACTGTGATGACCCGGAAATTTCCGATCAAATTTAAACTTTAATCTTAATATGTACCCGACACGATAAGCAAAAATCTGTAATGTTGAGTCTCGAAAGTTTTGAAACTATATTCATTTAATCAAATACCCTTTGACCATGTCTGACGATTCACGAACAATTTTGTGTAAATAAATATATATACATATACATATGTCTGATTTTTAAATTGAGATATATTATATAAAACATTGAACGGATTAGTTAATATGAATATAAGCTATGAGATCTATTTTATGAACTGGGCAATGTTGTCAAAGTATTGAATGAATAATATGTTACATAAATGTATTTGTTCGATGTAAGTTTATCGACGAGATTAAAAGATAATATCAAATGATTGAATTATCGGATACATTGAACTATGATTATGAGTCTCTGATATGAGGTCCACTTTGAATTAAGAAACCCTTACTTTTTTAACGGTATTCGGAATAAATGGTAAAGTGATTTACAAGTAAGAACAAAGTATCACTTATTGGGAGTTAGACAAAAGTTAGTGGAGAATCGAATTTCATAATACTCGATTTATCATATAGAAGGAATAATTGGGATAAGATTCGTTGACTAGATAAACCCATTTGATATGTTATATTAAGATATATTATTTAGAAAGTTAAGGAAATTAAACTAAACAATTACGCATAAAAGAATGAAATCAAATTAAGTTTTAAAGCATAAACATTATAGGATTTTCGATTTTGTAAAGGATCTTAAATTAGATAATTAGTTTTGAAATGATAACTAGTATGTCATTAGATGAAAATTTCAAAAGTATATATAAGATTATAAATTTTAATTAGTCATAAAACGTTTTGATTTTAAACTAATATTAATAAATAAGCTTTGATAAATAACAAGATTATGAATTATAAAAGGAAGTGATCAAAACACTCAAAAGATTAAGTTACACTCTGAGTGGGTTAGTTTTTAATTAATTTAAGTCTAGTTATTAATAAAGGTACATGTCACAAAACGTTTAATTTAAAATAAAATATTTTGATAAACAACGAGCCACTAATTTATAGAAGTTAATGACCACAACACTCAATTTTATAAGTTATATTTTTTATAAAGGTATTTTATTGTTGAGTAAGCCTAATTTTTGTAAAAGGTACACGTCACGTAATGTAAAAGGCTAGTTTTCTAAACGTACGAAAGTGCGCCCGAAAAACCGAAAGTGGTACATGAGTCGTGAGACCACGACCGTGTCATTTTTGTAAAAATTATATTTTTACCATGAACGTAAATATAATATAATATTTAATTAATTCTAAAGATTAAATATATTATATATTAAATAATATAAAAAAAAAAAAAAAAAAAGAAAAGAAACCATATTAGATATCATAAGCATTACGTGTATAAATGAAGTGTCGACATCTTAACTTAGTGACATTGTGTGCTGGATTTAGGTATGAGGGGTAGGTGAAGTTCAACCCTTTAAATCGATCCATTTTTTAGTTCGATGAATTCACAATTCAAGCTCTCATCTCTCTGCACTCTAAATTACATATATTATATATATATATATATATATATATATATATATATATATATATATATATATATATATATATATATATATATAATTATTATTATTATTAATATTTCATTTCTAGTATTATTATTATTAGTATTATACATAAAATACTACGACGAGGTCATGAACGAGTAATTTCAAAACTAGTGTTCGAGTAGGACAGGGCTAAGGAAATTATGGGTTATAGCTTTGGAGGTGATGGGTATGGTTCATGGGTATGCTCATGAGGTCAATCTAGTGTTTATTGTCTTCGTTGCGTCTACGTACCTTTCCTGCAATATTGAATCTCAATATTGATACGTGAGTACTCATAATTTAATTTTTACATACTAATAGTGTATCCCTGACTAGTGCTCGAGAAAATAGGATTATGCATATTTGTACATTTGATGTTGCCCTTAGATCGGTTATGTTGAATCTTAAAGGTTGTTATACTAGGGATGAAATAATATATAAGATATGCATGTCCTTAGAAAGCTAGCAAAAAATTAAGAACTTTTCATTTAGATATCGAATGAATTCGATGAACGGTTAGAAAGTTATGAATTAAACAATTAATTTCGTAATTAAAAATGCTGATAATAATTAGTGAACTAATTTTCTGGGTAATAAAAAGTGGTTATTTGGATTCTACTCGTCGAGTAGATGAATTTTCATATAAAGCACGTCTCGTTTCGTTGAACGGTTGTCAAGTTATGGATAAAAGAAGTTTTGTAAATTTTGATGAAACGTCGATACGGAAACTGAAATTATCGCTGATCTGCGTTGTTTCAGATTAAAACAAAAAATACCACTGAATTCTTTGCTGTAAGGTCTAACAAAAGACTCTGGCCGTTTGTCAATTCGAGTCTCGACGATTTTTCTAAAAATCGTCAAAGTTGACTGTTTGATCACATTTTAAAATTCTAAAAAGAGCTGAAACTTTTTATTAAAAATGTCAGTTTTGTATCAGTTGTCATGGTGGGCCTGATGTGTGTTTACTTTTGCCAAAAATCATGTTATATTTTTGTGGTAACGAGAATTTGAAGGCTTTGACCGTTTGTCAATCCAAGTTTCGAGGAATTTTCTAAAAATCTCCAAAGTAGGCTACTCGGTCACTTTTGTAAATTTATTAAAGCTGAAAAATTAACTTTGAAACACCGAAACCGCGTTGGCAACTACGAGTTGTCTAGGTTTAGTTTACTTCTGTAAAAATTTATGCTTAATCTTTTTGGTAATGTGTAACTTTTATCTTTGGCCGTTTATCAATCGGAGTTCCGATAATTTTTCTAAAAATCGCTGAAGTGGCCGTTTAGTCATGTTTGACCGAAAAATCATTTTTGTATAAGTTATTATATTTTTGCATACGACCTCGTTTTTACTTTAACTTTTGACTTTTCCACATTAGTCTCGAGCATTAGGATTGTGGTACACTATGACTTAACCTAATTTGTTAGACAAATATTGATCAACATAAATATATATATAATTAATATAGGTTCGTGAATCCGAGGCCAACCTTACATTTGTTCAAAGATGTTATATGTATTTTTACTACAAAATACAGTATGGTGAGTTTCATTATTCCCTTTTTAAATGCTTTTGCAATATATATTTTTGGGACTGAGAATACATGCGCTGCTTTTATAAATGATTTACAAAATAGACACAAGTACGTGAAACTACATTCTATGATTGAATTATCAAATCGAATATGCCCCTTTTTATTAAGTCTGGTAATCTAAGAATTAGGGAACAGACACCCTAATTGACGCGAATCCTAAAGATAGATCTATTGGGCCTAACAAACCCCATCCAAAGTACCGGATGCTTTAGTACTTCGAAATTTATATCATGTCCGAAGGAGGATCCCGGAATGATAGGGGATATTCTTATATGTATCTAGTTAATGTCGGTTACCAGGTGTTCACCATATGAATGATTATTTTTGTCTCTATGCATGGGACGTATATTTATGAGAACTGGAAATGAAATTCTTGTGGTCTATTAAAATGATGGAAATAAATGATTATGATAAACTAATGAACTCACCAACCTTTTGGTTGACACTTTAAAGCATGTTTATTCTCAGGTGTTAAAGAAATCTTCCGCTGTGCATTTGCTCATTTTAAAGATATTACTTGGAGTCTTTCATAGCATATTTCGAAGAACGTTGCATTCGAGTCATTGAGTTCATCAAAGATTATTATTAAATTAATTTATAGTTGGATAGTGGATATTATGAAATGATATGCATGCCTGTCAATTTTCAATGTAAAGAAAGTTTGTCTTTTAAAAACGAATGCAATGTTTGTAAAATGTATCATATAGAGGTCAAATACCTCGCAATGTAATCAACTATTGTGAATCGTTTATAATGTATATGAACGGGTCCTTTAAGAAATTACTGAACCACAACGTGATTTGAGAAAATCTTTTGCTGTTATACCCGATCCCAAACCCAATGAACCTATTATGACCCAAAATGTTTGTGATCATCCATCTGAACCACCTAAGAGACCAGTTTATAAAATGACCGCTCGCATAACGGCTGTTGGAAAAAGAACTATCCAAACGAAAATCCAAACGTATGGCTGAGAAAGAAAGAACGTCAACATCTAAGAAATCTCGCCGTTCTTGAACCATCGGTAGCTATCCTGTATTCCATGCATTGTATAATATGTATTATATTGTGTGTTTAAGTTTGTAAGAAAATCCGCAATGTAATTTTCCTTATGATTGTATAATAATAAGAATAAGCATGGAAGGTTTATCATTATTATTACAACTTATTATTACGTAGTAACGTAATAACTTACCATAGTTTTTCATATTAGAATTTTAGTAGTTAATTTGTGTGTTAGCTGCTAAGTATGAACATTATTATAGTTATAAAATGCTAATATGAAGAAAAGACTTTTATAATAATAAGTTCATATTAAGCTACAAAATACTTTTTGGCTACTTCTAAAATTCTATATGATTAACTCAGTCGGCTATTTTTGAAGGTAATGGCTCCTCCGGCAACTAGACAACAACAATTGAACACAGAAGAACTTCAAGCTTTCGCTGCAAATATGGCTGCAGTGGTGAATGCAATGAACAACAATAACCAATCGGGTTCCAGCAGTGGAGGAAACAATGGCAACCGGGTAGGATGTTCCTACAAAGCTTTTATGGCCTGCAAACCCAATGAGTTTGAAGGAACTGAAGGACCCGTTGGACTAAAGCGGTGGACAGAGAAGGTTGAAGCCGTATTCGCAATCAGCAACTGTGCAGAAGAGGATAAAGTTAAGTATGCCACACATACTTTCAGGGGTACTGCTTTGACATGGTGGAATACCTACATGGATTACGTAGGACAGAATACCGCCTACACACTTCCATGGTCCGCTTTCAAGCACATGATGACGGAAGAGTACCGTCCCAGAACCGAAATCAACAAGCTCAAGGCAGAGCTTAAAGCACTGACAACCCAAGGGTTAGATGTCACTACCTATGAGCGACGTTTCAATGAACTGGCTTTAATGTGTCCTGGAACATTTGAGGACGAAGAAGCAAAAATTGAAGCATTCATAAAAGGGTTGCCGGAATGAATCCAAGAGCATGTAGGTGCTAACGACCCTGCAACAATGCAGAAAGCGAGCCGTATAGCCCACAAATTGATAAGCCAAATTACAGGAAGAAAAAAAAGAAGCGGCCGAGGAGGCCATAATGAAACAGGGAAAAAGAAAGTGGGAGGAAAGCAGTGATCAGGGTCACCAGTACAACAACAACAATAAAAACAACAACTACAACAACAATCGCAACCACCCTAACAACAACAATAATCGCAACAACAACTGCAACAATAATCGCAACAACCATCCCAATAATAATAACAACAACAACAATCCCAATCACAAAAATAACAACAACAAACGACTCAACAACAATAATCCTAACAACAACAACAGCAACAACAACAACAACAACAACAACAACAACAACAACAACAACAACGACAACAAAAGGCAAAGAACTATATGCCCCAGGTGTGATAAGTTTCATCCGGAATGGTTTTGTAGAGAATTATGTACCAAGTGTAATAGGAATGGCCATATTGCAGCAAAGTGTGACGTCTACGGACCAAATAGAAACAAAGGAGTAAATAATGCCAGAACAAATAATAACGGAGTTGTTTGCTATGGATGTGAAAAACCGGGCCATACCATAAACCAGTGCAGGAATGGAAATAGGCAGGCCGTGGGAGAGCCTTCAACATTAATGGGGAGAAAGCACAGGAAGACCCAGAGCTTGTTACGGGTACGTTTCTTATCAACAATACACCTGCTTATGTTTTATTTGATTCGGGTGCCGATAGAAGTTATATGAGTAGAGAATTTTGTGCCAAATTAAATTGCCCGTTAACGCCTTTGGTTAAAAAGTGTATAGTTGAAGTAGCAAACGGTAAACTAATTAAGGTTGATAAAATTTGCCGAAATCAAAAAATTAGTTTAGTTAGCAAAACGTTTGCAATTGATTTAATACCGGTGGAATTGGGAAGCTTCGACGTAATTATTGGAATGGACTGGATGTCCAAGGTGAAAGTCGAAGTTGTTTGTCATGAGAAGGCGATTCGCATTCCGAGAGAAAATGGGTTACCCTTAATGGTGTACGGAGAAAAGGGTAATGCTAAATTAAATCTTATTAGTAGTTTGAAGGCGCGCAAACTAATAAGAAAAGGTTGCTATGCCGTACTAGCACACGTCGAGAAGGTTGAAAAAGAAGAAAAGAAAATCGATGACCTTCCCGTTGCAAGAGAATTTCCTGAGGTGTTTCCGTACGAATTACCGGGACTACCTCCACACTGATCTGTTGAATTCCAAATAGATCTTGTACCAGGAGCCGCACCAATAGTTCGTGTTCCATATAGACTTGCGCCCACCGAAATGAAAGAATTACAAAGTCAGCTAAAAGAATTATTAGAACGTGGTTTTATCCGACCGAGTACGTCACCATGGGGAGCTCTAATTTTGTTCGTTAAAAAGAAAGATGGGTCTTTTTTCATGTGTATCGATTACCGTGAGCTGAACAAAGTAACCATAAAAAATCGATACCCTTTACCCCGAATCGACGATCTATTTGATCAACTCTAAGGTTCAAGCGTATACTCCAAAATCGACTTAAGGTCGGGTTATCATCAACTGAGGGTTAAAGAAGCCGATATACCAAAAACAGCCTTCAGAACTCGTTATGGCCACTACGAATTCATGGTTTTGCCATTCGGTTTAACCAATGCACCCGCAGTTTTCATGGACCTCATGCACCGAGTATGTAGTCCATATTTAGATAAGTTTGTTATTGTCTTTATTGATGACATTCTGATCTATTCGAAGAATAACCAAGAACACGAACAACACTTGAGACTTGTATTAGAGTTGTTAAGAAAAGAACAACTTTATGCAAAATTCTCTAAGTGCACTTTTTGGTTAAATGAAGTACAATTTCTTGGCCACGTAGTCAGTAGTAATGGAATCAAAGTTGATCCCGCCAAGATCGAAGCCATCAAAAATTGGGAAACCCCGAAAAATCCAACGCAAATACGTCAATTTTTGGGTTTAACCGGTTATTATAGGAGATTTATTCAAGATTTCTCCCGAGTAGCCAAACCTTTAACTGCCTTGACATACAGCGGGAAAAAGTATGAATGGACTTCCGAATAAGAGGGTGCCTTCCAATTGTTGAAAAAGAAGTTGACTACGACACCTATTTTATCGTTACCTGACGGAATGGAAGATTTTGTTATCTACTGCGACGCATCAAGAATGGGTTTTGGGTGTGTTCTTATGCAACGGAAGAAGGTGATTGCATATGCTTCTCGACAACTCAAAATTCTTGAACAAAACTACACCACACACGATCTGGAATTGGGTGCTGTCGTTTTTGCAATAAAGATGTGGAGACATTATCTATATGGGGTAAAGTTTATTGTATACACCGACCACAAAAGTCTCTAACATATTTTAAATCAAAAGCAACTAAATATGAGGCAGCGTAGGTGGGTTGAGCTGTTAAATGATTATGATTGTGAAATTCGTTACCATCCGGGGAAAGCGAATATGGTAGCTGATGACTTGAGTCGAAAGGAAAGAGAACCTATTCGAGTAAAAGCTATGAACATGATTATTCATACTAATCTTACTACTCGAATAAAAGAGGCACAACAGGAGGTTTTGAAGGAAGGAATTTTTGGAAAGGAAATACCCAAAGGATTAGAAAAACAGCTTAATATTCGGGAAGATGGAACCATGTATTTAGCTGAAAGAATTTGGGTACCAAAGAATAGGGATTTGAGGAAAGTGGTACTAGATGAAGCACATAAAACCAGATATTCAATACATCCTGGAGCGGGGAAAATGTACCAAGACCTCAAGAGAAACTTTTGGTGGCCAGGAATGAAGGCCGATAAAGCCTCATATGTAGGAGCATGTTTGACTTGTTTTAAAGTCAAAGCTGAACATCAGAAACCATCGGGTCTACTCCAACAACCTGAAATCCCAGAATGGAAATGGGAAAACATTACCATGGATTTCATTGCTAAGTTACCGAGAACCGCAGGTGGTTATGATATGATTTGGGTAATAGTCGATCGTCTTACTAAGTCAGAACATTTTCTGCCAATAAAAGAAGAAGATGGTATAGAGAAATTAGCACGATTATACCTGAAAGAAGTTGTTTCTAGACATGGTATACCAATCTCTATTATCTCTGATCGTGATAGTAGATTTACTTCCAGATTCTGGTAGGCATTACACGAAGCGTTGGGAACTCGTATAGATTTAAGTACTGCCTATCATCCACAAACTGATGGGCAGAGTGAAAGGACGATTCAAACACTCGAAGACATGCTACGAGCATGTGTTATTGAATTTGGAAGCAGTTGGGATCGACATCTACCGTTAGCTGAGTTTTCCTACAACAACAGCTATCATTATAGCATTGAGGCTGTACCATTCAAGGCACTTTATGGGAGGAAGTGTAGGTCTCCGATTTGTTGGAGTGATGTGGGGGAAAAAAAGATTACAGGTCCAGAAAATATCCAGGAAACTACCAACAAGGTCATTCAGATTCAGCAACGATTGAAAACAGCCCGGAGTCGGCAAAAGAGCTACGCGGATGTTAGAAGGAAACTTTTAGAGTTTGAGGAGGGTGATATGGTTATGCTTAAGGTATCACCTTGGAAAGGTGTTATTCATTTTGGAAAGCGAGGGAAATTTAGCCCAAGATACATTGAGCCATTCAAGATCGAAAAACGCATTGGCCCAGTGGCCTATCGACTTGAACTACCTCCACAATTAGAAAAGATTCACAACACCTTTCATGTCTCGAACCTGAAGAAATGCCTAGCTACCGAAGATCTCATTATCCCTTTAGACGAAATTCAGATTGATGAGAAACTAAATTTCGTCGAAGAACCCGTCGAAATTATGGATCGTGAGGTCAAACGACTCAAACAAAGTAAGATACCAATCGTTAAGGTTCGATGGAATGCTCGTAGAGGACCTGAATTCACTTGGGGATGAGAAGACCAAATGAAGCTGAAGTCCCCACATTTGTTTTCCGATATCGCACGTTAACTAGGTACTATTCTAAATTTCGGGACGAAATTTAATTTAACGGGTGTGTAATGTAACGACCCGGATTTTTCCACTAATATATTGAAGATTAATATTTACATAATTAAATGTTTCCAACATGTTAAGCAATCAAACTTGTCAAGATATATATATTTGGAATGGATTTTATGCAAATATTTGACCACCCAGTCTGTCTGACGATTCACGAACATCATAATTTAAAATAATTATATAATGATGTATATATGGATATTTATATACTTATGATTTGTTAAAATGATATTTAAGTATCTTATTATATATAATAACAATTGGTTATATACATAAAACGAGATTACTAACTTAAAGACTTCAAGACTATATACATATATATAACGATTAACGTTGTAATAACTTCTAAATTAAAATGTATGTATATGTATTGTATTAATATGTATTAATACACTTTTGAAAGACTTAATAATATATATCAATATATTTATACTCAATAAAGATAGCTATACTCATTTTCTCATTCAATTTTATCAAGAATCCTATTCGTATTCATACGGTATTTATACCCGTATAATACCCAGCTTCTATACGTATTTACTATGGGTATATACATACCAAATCATTGATCTTAGCAGCCCTTAATCAGTTGTGAGACATTTATCAACATGATGTAGACTTGTGGGAACCATGGCTTGGAAACTAGTATGACTAAATGCATAAAATTACAAACCATGGAGCCATGTTGTTGTCCCCATTTTGATGCCAACATGTAGGATAAATAACCATCCATTTCATTCCAATTAACTACATCATTTTACTCTCTAAACACATACTCAAACACTCTCTCAAACCTCCATTCAATTCAGCAAGTATTGGTCTAATAATCCAAGTTATAATCATCATAACAAAGCTTGATCAAGAACACTTCAAGAATTCCAAGCCATCAAGGGTATCTTTTGAACTCAAGATATTCTCCTTATTTCTCTAGCAACTTTACTGATTTGATTTGACATAGTAACCTTATTCATAATCTTATTCGATTCGTATTCATATAGGTATCTTATTTTGAGTTATAACTAATAACAACAAGAACATAGTTTAGATTATTTCTAAACTTGTTTGCAAATAAACTTAATCCTTCTAAATTGACTTTTAAAACACTTCAACACATGTATTATGATAGTATGTCAAGCTAACATAAGGATATAAAACTTGTAAATACGAAGAACAACTTAAAATCGAATATACGCCGTCTTAGTCGAACGGGGGCTGTTTTAGGTTTAATTTTAAAAACCTATTTAAACTTTGAATTAAAATATTTCCTTTGGTGAAAAATATTATTTTATATAGATATGAAATATATCCAAAATCCATGGTTAAACTCTAAGTGGAAGTACGTTTTTCAAAAGGGTCATCAAGATGTCGTTCTTACGACGGATATGACTATCTTCTCTTATTTGACACCTAAGCTATATTTTCACCAATAAACCTATAATTTTTATGTTAAGATTAATAATGTTGAGTTCGATACGAAACCATGGCAACTCGAATCACTCAAAATGGATTTGTAACGAAGAAATTATGGGTAAAACAAAATTGTATATTTTTCTTAATTTTTAGCTACGGACATGATTTATAAAAATGGATGCTAACCTTATTCTAGCTAACTTACCTTGTATCCTACATGTATTTATACATGTCTTTTTCCCGAAATTATGGAAATACAATTTATAATAGTCGTGATTAAGTTCTACGACAATATATTATAGTCTTAATAAAGATCGTAAGTCACTATATATATATATATATATGACTTGATCACTGTGGATTCGTATACAAAGTTTTGACATATCATTTTGACTTATTCTATATATATTATTGGAACGAACTATTAGACACCATTGGCAGTAATCTCGAGTTAGCTGTGGGTCGAAGTGGATTCCAAAATATTATATACTTTGAGTTGTGATCGAGCCTGAGACATGTATACAATGGGTCGCGGATTGCTTTAGACAATATACATATTATGTGTCTTATTATATTAAGGCAATATATTATAGTGTTAGTGAATTCTAACACAATATACGCATTTATATTTATATTTATATATATATATATATATATATATATATATATATATATATATATATATATTTATAATGTTGGACTATTGGACTATTGGACTACGAACGTTGGACTACTAACAATGGACAATTAAAATTATCACAAGTATTATAAGTATGGAATATTAATTATATATATATATATCTTGACACAAGAATATTATTATTAGGTTCGTGAATTTGTCAAAAGGCCAAGTCTTATCACCATCTATTCGAAAATCATCACAAGTGAGTTATTGTCCCATTTTTACTATCTAAATTATTTTGGGATGAGAATACATGCAAAATTTATAAATGTTTTACAAAATAAGCACAAGTTCAAGGAACTACATTCTATGATTGATTTGTTATATCGGATATCTGTACTTATTATTATTATGCTTGGTAACCTAAGAATTAGTGAAAAAGACTAATTGACGCGAATCCTAAAGATAGATCTACGGGCACCAACCACCCCCATTTTCGAATAGTGGAAATACTTTAGTACTTCGAAGGGTTCTTGTCATACATTTGAATAGTGGAATGTATGATGCCAGATATCTTAAGCGCTCTATGTTAAGGTCGGTTACCAGGCGACTCATCGTATGAATGATTTTTTGCAGTTGTAATGATCCTACGCATTTAATTAAATGATATCTTGTGGCTTATTAAATGTTATGATTATTATATAGAAATTAAACCTATGACTCACCAACATTTTTGTTGACGTTTTAAGCATGTTTATTCTCAGGTGAATATTAAAAACGCATCCGCTGTCGTATGCCAACCCAAGGTCAAGATATGGAGTCGGCATAATTGTTTATATTATTTAAACTTGCATTCGGAGTATTTGTTGTAATATATTTGATCATATTGGTTTGTGTAAAAACTTATTTATTTGAGGAGATTGTCTTTGATAAACAATCTAAATTATGTCATTAAGACCTTTATTCAATAATAAAGGTTATGGTGGTTTTTTTTTTTAAACGAATGCAAGATTTGAAAAAACGTCTCATATAGTGGTCAAAACCTCGCAAAGAAACCAATTAATATGAAACGTTTATAATTAATATGAACGGGGCATTTCAGGCATTTGCCATAGCTGCTGCTACTCGAGCAGCTATCATTTCCTCAATCTGTGCCGCTGTGGGCGTTTCCCTTGGGAGTCTTCCGTTTGCCATTGTTCCTCTGAACAAAAGTTTCGACTTACGTCAAAATCCAGCATTCCATAATATTATAGCATAAGGCAGCAAGTATGGAATCAACACAACACACAATTAAGTAAAGCAACCAGATACAGATACCACAAAATCATCATACAGTAGTGTAAATAGAACACCGTACAAAATTTAAACAACATTAAGTTCTATTCATTAATAAGAAAGTTGCATACATTCGCATAAGGTTCGTATAATACATAAGTAAAACATGAAAACTACTAACAGAGTTACATAAGGAAATTTAATACAATAATCCTACAATGAAGGTGGGTAAATGATGTCCATCAGGTGGGACATCTGATCCTCAAGCTCGGTTACCCGAGCACAGAGGATATGCACTTCCCTCGTTAGTTCCTCGATGACGGGGGATGCTGGTGGGGCAGGTGGTGCAGATGGTGCAGGTGGTGCAGATGTAGACGGCACATTGCGGGTGGTCTTATGCACGAATGGATCGGCGGGATACGGTACGACCCTCTTACGGGCTGTGACCATAACCAACTGTCCATGTGCATCCACAAACGGTCTTCCTCCATTAATCCCTGGGATAATAGTACCATCAAAACAATACCGCTTCTTCGCCGGGGTAGAGGGCGGCTGCACGGGCTCCTCCTCAGGGTCCTCCTCAGAATCCTCCTCGGGATCCTCCTCGCTGGAGTCGTCGGATGACGAATCGTCTGAATCATCTGAAGGTGGATGTGCCTGGCCGGTGGTCATAAGTCGATATCTGCCAGGTGGAATCGGCACGACACGTCCATCAGTAAGGCATCTAGCCCAATGTCCATGCTCGTTACGGAAAGGACCGTCACCATTTCCCCCAAGAATCACAGTACCACCGAAATGGTGCTGTGGCCCCGGTAGTCTAGGGCTAGGTGGACTTGGGATCTCCTCTGGATCCTCGTCTCCATCTGAGACATCCATAAGGTCAAGCACGAGTCTACTAGAAGGTGAATCGCCAGAGCCGTTGATGGATAGCAGTGAGTCAGCAACAATCGTAGGTGAGGCAACAGTCGTCTCTGAGTCACTCTCGAAGTCAAAGGTCATGGGCAGCATGTCTGTTATCTGAACAAGGAAAAATAACTTTTTTTTATGTCAGTAAGACATATCAAGCACGTAATTAGTCACTACAGCATCCTAGCAGTACACATCATGGCAATATTAACAAAATCCTAAAAAGTATCATGCAATCGAAAGCCGATAGTAGCATGCAGCAGCGAGAATAAGCAGTAGCATACAGCAAGTACACATAGTAGTAAAAGTAAGCAGTAGCATACAGTAAGTTCCGCAGAAATAGTTAAACAAGCAAATTGTAGATTAGTCCTATTAGCGAATCCTAATTGGCCCTGTCAAGACTCACTAATGCAACCTAATTCCCTACAACCAATGCTCTGATACCACATGAGACGCCCCGTACAAAACCATCGTGTACGATTCGTCAACAACAGGATCTTTACACGGTCAAATACTACATGTTGTTTGAAAACCAGTTTTGCATTCATAAAAAGATAGCGTTTACAAAAGATAACGTGACACAAAGGTCGTTACAAAGTCATTATTTGAAAATAACATAAGTTAAGAATGTAAGATAAAAGTTCCATGATTGAGACATCTCTAAGTAATGCAGCGGAAATCTAACACAGCAGGTCCATAACAGCAAGTCTAAAACACCAAGACAACAAGTCTAACAGCGGAAGCAACATCGTCTAAGAACCTGAGACATACACGCTTAAAGGTCAATACGAATGTTGGTGAGCTATAGTTTGTAAACAGTAAAGTAATGTAGACCACAAGTTCTCGTATTAAAAACAGTATGAAAAGTATATGCTTATCCGTGGGCACCCGGTAACTAACTTAACGTAATAGTAATACCCCCTAAAAGTACACTTGGCGAGTGCGTATGTCCTCGAAGTATCAAACACCCGTTAAATGCTAGCGCTACTAGCCCAATTGGGGATGTCAAACCCTATGGATCCATATCTAATATTCGTGTTCACCGGTTCAAAACCAATGATTAAACGTTACCGTGCTAAGGGGAATGTTTATGCCGTTATATAACCCACACATATGTAAAGTTTAAGTACTCGTGTAAAGTAAGTAAAACATAAAAAGCGCTTGTATTCTCAGTCCCAAAAATAGTAAAAAGTAGTAAGGGATGCTATAACTCACATTGAATAAGCAGTAATAGTCGATATGAAACGTATGCAGGAAGTAAGTCGGTCCGAAAGGTCGTCAACCTAAGTCAAAGGTCACTAGGTCAGTATGTTGTCCCAATAAGTGTAAAAGTGAATAAATTAAGTTTAAGTGTCATCATCATCATCATAAAAGCTAAGTAAGTTTGTCAAGAATAGAGATCGAAACAATGGGCTGATTTCGGTCAGCTTCTACGACCTCTATACAAAATGAAAAGATGCGTAGTCAGTGGCTATAGCTCCATATATGAGTCCTCTAACCGCTAACCAATTTTAAGAACCTAACTCTTCTTTGTTTGACCGTGGCGAGGGTTTAAGTGCGAGTAGGTCAGAAATTTCAGCACAACGTTACAACGGCGTAGTGACTTTCGGAGGGCTATAAATCCTAAACCGTATATCGGATTAAGACGAGGCCTAAATGAAAAGTCATCTACTCGAAACGAACTAACTGAAAATCAATTTTCCAGAAGTCCAGGTATCAGATCAGATCTCGAGAAACAGTAAACAAGTGCTCCGGTGGGGTTCTTGGTGCTTGATGCTCATCACGGTTCTCATCCAATGATGCTTGTAGCTTCAAGGGTACAAATCATTGATGGATTAGCATCACCTTGACCAAGATTCTACCATCAACACACAATATCTTAAGACCAAGTAAGAACACAACTCATTTAAGAGTCTTAGATGGATGATGAACCAAGGTTACATCATATCCTTAGTCTTAACACAATTACAAGTTCTATTTACAATGAAAGCTACAAACTTTACTTCAATCAAACAAGTATGAACATAATCTAAATCAAATAAAGTGATGGAACCCTAAGCTAGAGAGATTGGATCCTTTTCACACAAGTTATAAGATTACAAAGCTAGAAAACTTGAACCATTACAAGATTAATGAGACCATAAGCTATAAAGCTAAGATCTTTAACAAAATAATGAAAGTAATGAGACCATAAGCTAAAAAGCTAAGATCTTTAACATAATATGAGACCCTAAGCTAAAAAGCTTGGATCTTTAGTGTTCTGGAAGATCTTGAAGCATAAAGCTTGGATCTTTAAGATATATGAAGATTACAAACATAATTTGAATCTTTATAAGAAAATAACAAGATTAAAGCAAAAAGATTTAGATCTACAAAATAGGTAAAGATTCAAACCTAGAAAACTTGAATCATCCATGTTTGAATCTACAAGATGTAATCAAGATCAAAAGCTAAAAAGCTAGACCCATTATGATGATGATGAATTCGTGAGAGAGAGAGAGAGAGAGGAAGAAGAAGAAGAAAAATCAATACTTACACTTTTTAGAAAGAGAAAGAACTAGAGAAAGAATTAGAGAGTGGGTGTGTGTAAATTACAAATGAAAGCAAGTGTAAAATGGATGGAATAAGGCTTGTATTTATAGGTGGTGAGGTGAGGGAGGGGTGGGTTGGCCGTGGGTTTACATGGGGGACAAGGGGGACACCTTTTTGCTTTTTGATTAATGGTTGTCTAAAGTTGGTGTTTATGTTAGGATCCCATGCAACATTAAGGATAATACTTGACAAAAATGCTAGTATGTTCCCTCTAATAAATGGGCATTTGTCTTACATATTAATGGGTCACTAGTTACTTAAAATTGGACTAATTAAATAGTCCACTAACTAGTGTAGGGTGGGCTAAGGTTCAACAAGGTAGAAAGTCCAACAAGACTAACTAGTGTGCTCTAGTAAATTACTAAGCGTAATTAAGCATCCAAAAACACAAGTAATTGTTATTATAAAATAACAATTAGTATTTCGTAGTCATAATATTCCGATTATGACAAAAGTAAAACGTGTACGCAGTTCGTTAAAAACGTCAAGTAACACTAACGGTCATAAAGGCTTCCGGGGGTTAAGTTAAGTATCCTACGTACTTAATGATACGTTTTAACATATAACGAAAGTAATCAACATGTAGGGAGTCCCCAGAGTATAATATAGCTTAGTACGCACAAATACGCAGTTTCGTGAAAACACAAAGCACAAAAGCTAGTCGAAAAAGTCTGGTCGTTACAAATATGGAGTCCCACTCAAGCTCCGAAAGCATTGTGACCGGAATGGACCAACCAATCAGCCATCATCTATTCTGGATGAATTAGGGATGGGTTCGTAGCCTCCTCAATCATTGGAGACAAGAAAAAGGTGATCCCTTCCATCCACCACATTGCCCTCTTGGCGAAGAACATGAAGCACTTACCGGCGAACCTGTTCGAGACACCATTTTCTCTCTCATTTCCAGAGTATCTCGTCACGACTACATATTATCTCAAATTTTGGATCTCATTCATCCGCTCGTCCGAACCGCTAATCATTCCGGTGTAATAGAAGAATTCAACGAGCTTCGCGCTCGGGTAGTGACTTTGGAGAATATGGTGCAAAGGTTACGAGCACCAGCAGCAACACCAGCAGCAACAACACCACCATCAGCAACACCAACAATACCATCACCACCACCAACAGCAACATCCATATCCCACATCTCAACATCACAATTGGTACCTAAAGCATCAACGTCACATACACATTAGATACCAAGGAGTACCAACAACAACAAACGATGAAGTATTGATTCATAACTTCATCGGAGAAATATTCTACGGTGATTATGAAATCTCTAAAGTATTAGAGATTATTTATTCTAATCATAACCGTAAACCAAGATGAATGGATGGATAGAAATGATACAGGGAAGAATAGAAACCCTGATAAGGATGGTGCACGAATTACAACCTATACTTGTTTACCAGTAGCATCAACAGTACCGTCAGCATCACTAGCACCGCTAGTACCGCCAGCATCACCGTCAGTATTACCAACACCAGAACACCTGTAACACTACAAGCTCCATCAATTACATAACCAATAACGATATCAACAACACAATCACCAATACGTATGTCGAAATAACGAGTTATGAAGTATTAACTCATTCCCCCTGAAGAATTTATATGTATATCATATATATATATATATATAAATATAAATTTTTAAACCATAATAAATATTTTCGTACTGAGCTATTATGTGTGAATCATAACTACTTGGTTAATTCATATTATATGCTATGATGTACATCCTTCATTTGCAACTTAATCATCATTAACTACAATCTCTATTTCAATTCAATGAATTCCATTTCATAATAAATCAAGTGTATTATTCAAATATATGTTTGATTTTACACTTTCATCATCGATTTACTCGAAACTTTTCAGATAACATCATTCGTACCTTGCGAAGTTCACAAGAATTCCACGAACACCATCATCATGCATCAACAAATAACGAAGTATTGATTCATAATTTCAATTTCATTGAAGAAATACTCCGTAAAAGTTATGTAATTTCTAAAGTTTTTAGGAATTATTCAATTCTAGTTTCAACCGTAAATCAAATGAGTTTAATATAATATTAACTCATTAAATCTATGTTACATCTGAAGAAAATATACACATATATATTTTTATAAAGACTATAATAAAATTCTTTTGTACAAAATATTAATTGTGAATTTTTTTTACAGGGTAGGTAATACCTGAGAGATATATATAAATTCACAATTAATATGTTACATTCTTCGAATCTGATTTAGCAATCACCAACTATACTCACTACTTTCACAACAATATATATTCTTTTATAGGAATCAAAACAACCATTTTCATCTAAATTTGATTACGTATTCTGATTTTGACAAATCAAAATCTAAGTCAAGATTTAACAGAAGACATCACTCTTAGATTCCTATATCTTTCAAATCTATACTTTGACTTCAAAACTGTGCTAGAACATCACTTCTATTCATGGAATCCAGAAAAATATTTGTATCATTCAAAATCCTAGAACATCATATGTATATTAACAATTACAATCTGTGTTCAAACCCCTCGAAATTCCTGAAGACACTTCAAATAACGAACAATCGAGATGATGATCCAACCACATATTACCCACAGTCTTGTACCTGAAAAACCCTCGAAACCAAAGTCATGGATTAACACGTATCCGTGTCAGACCCTTTGGCATTTATTAGCTAAAATAACTTTTCAATCTCTTCTCAAAGTAGAAAATTTTGTCACAGCTCCAACAAATCAACTTCAATGGTTCATTTGAATAAGCATTGTTATAACGATTACCCCTTTTATCATTGTTACCGGAGAACCGTTTATGTTCCACCACATTAGCAATAAACTTACCAACAATTTAACTGATCTTTGACTTTCTGAAAAATCATTATATTTATTAAAGCCCTATCATTTACTCATTCACATCTTGTAACAAGAATTGTCATGCCAATTACTGGGATTCAGTAATTAGTATTTTGAAATCTCACAACATGTCTACGCCAACAATTATATGTGTACATATAACGTCTATCTTCTAGACTTATATACTGCGAATGTGAAGTTTCTGAAAAACACCCTAAACTGCGAACTAGTTCTCCGAATTCTGGAAAAATGCTGATGAAGCAGCAAAAACTGTAAACGACATTAATAGTCGAAAGTTTGATGATAAAGAATAGTATGTTGGCGAAGCTCAGAAAAGTTGGAACTGAAAAACGGATTGAGCAAACCATGAAGGAGGCTGTGGATAGATCACAAAGACGAAATCTACCTTCAAAGAAACCAAACGTTTCAGTGTCTACTAAAATCATTAGCAAACACCTTGCTCCTTATTCTAAACCTTCACAGACAAATTTCCCGCATCATCCTTTGATTCCAGATATTTTAAAATTCTAAAACATCATCGTATCTTTCTTTATAAATGTCCTCGATATTTCTGAAGATATTCTCCTAACTACTCTTATCTGAAATAATTTATCTCTACGGGCTATCTGCGTTACATTATAAAAGAAACTGTTTTAGTTTCTAAAATATGAAAAATTCAAATTTAAAATAGGAATGCTTTTGAAGAAGTGTTTGGAACTGAAGCATGAGTTAGTATAATATAATGACACTTGATCAACGTGATTATATTACAGTAAGTCATGTTGAGTTTCTAATGGGACATGACGAATCACATACCATACCGTCATCATGTGCCATGTTACACGACTCTGGTATTCTATTTAACCTCTAGAAATATCAAGAAAATATTTTTTCTTAATGATTCGGCCTTTTCCGAGGTATTCTGATAATTTGACAAGTCAAGATCGTGTTGTTACAATTTCCTTCTTAGAACATTAAGTATGTTCATTTCGGAATTCATATCTGCGAATTCTGGACCATTACAAGCGGTGCTTAATCGCAAGAAGAGGAAATTAAAGAATGAAGCTCTGAAATAGAAATGAGAGTATATATCGCAACAAATAGAAGAGAGCATTAACTGTGGACGACAAAGATTATCTAATAACCCGTCCTAAACCATCCGGACAAAGTCCACATCAATTATAAACGATTCACAATAGTTGATTACATCGCGAGGTACTTGACCTCTATATGATACATTTTACAAACATTTCATTCGTTTTTAAAAGACAAACTATGTTTACATTGAAAGATGACGACATGCATACCATTTCATAATATATCCAACTATAATTGACTTAATAATAATCTTGATGAACTCAATGACTCGAATGCAATGTCTTTTGAAATATGTCATTAATGACTCCAAGTAATATCTCTAAAATGATCAAATGCACAGCGAAAGATTTCTTTCATACCTGAGAATAAACATGCTTTAAAGTGTCAACCAAAAGATTGGTGAGTTCATTAGTTTATCATAACAATCATTTCCATTATTTTAATAGACCACAAGATTTCATATTTTCCATTTCTCATAAACATACGTCCCATGCATAGAGACAAAAATATCATTCATATGGATTGAACACCTGGTAACCGACGTTAACTTAATGCATAGAATATCCACAAAACAGAACCTCTCCTCTGTATAATAATCTCGAAGTACTAAAGCATTCGTACCCCGAATGGGACTTGTCAAGGTCCATAGATCTATCTTTAGGATTCGCGTCAATCAGGGGCCATTTCCCTAAATTCTTAGGTTACCAGACTTGAAGGGCGATATTCGGTTTAATAATCCAACCATATAATGTAGTTTTTGATCACTTGTGTCTATTTCGTAAAACATTTATAAAAGCAGCGCATGTATTCTCAGTCCCAAAAATATATATTGCAAAAGCATTTAAAAGGGGAGCAAATGAAGCTCACAATACTGTATTTTGTAGTAAAAATACATATGATGACATTGAACAATGCAGGGTTGGCCTCAGATTCACGAGCCTATATCATTTGTATATATATATTAACACATATAATTGTAATTGAACAAGATTGTATATATATTTAATATAATATATTATTAAATTGTAACTTATTACTATATGTATGTAATGTGTTGAATTCAATATTTATATTTATATATGTGTTTATTATTACTTATAATATTTTAAAATATTTTTATACACTATATGTAATTTAGTTATTATTATAGTTAATAATATTTCATATCATTTAAAAATATAGCATGTATTATACTTTTATATATAAATCTCTTTTGTTTGTAAAATTAATAATTATAATACTATTAAGGTAAAGATAATAATACCAATAATTAGATAAAAAAATGATAAAAACAATACTTTTACTAAAAATGATTCTTTTAATAATAATATAGTTGTACAAATAATTATTTTTAATAATAACAATACTAATAATATTAATAATACTAATACTTATTTTAGCATTAATAGTAATAATAATTATAATACATGTGATAATAATAACATCAATAAAAGTAATAATGATAATAAATAGAAATTCTACCTCAAAATGAAAATGGCTTAAAAATAAGGTCCTAGTCCGGGCTCGAACTCAGGACCTTTCGTTTATCAATTTCCCTCTAAAGTACTACTCTACATTTATCTTCTGATTAAACTACCAACCTAAAATATTTTAACCCGTCATAATCATCATTAATCTGGCCCAATCAGTAATTTCGGCCCAACAGAAACTTTTTATTGCTAAAATAAAAATAATGCCGTCCCTTAGTTTCAAACCTGTGACCTCTAGCTCAACATACAACCCCTTAAACCATTGCTCTGCTGACTACATTTCTGTTTAAATTCACAGATCAAATCTATATAACCCATAATTTGCCTGTTTCTATTTCTAAAACCCATTTATATCTTCATCATCATCATCATCAATCTATTCTCTTAATCACTATCATCATCTATGAACCATCATCCAAACCGCCATCATTAAAATCAATATCCCTACATCATTTAAATACATCATCATCCTATCGTTATTATCATCAAATACGTACCATCATCATCATCGTGCGAGACCATCATCATTTAACATCATCAACATCCATTATCATTATCATCATACTCGTCCTTCAATCATCATAACCAAACTTTACCATCTTCGAATCATCACTTCATCGTATTATCCAACATTATAATTTCTCGAGAAAAAAAAAATATATATATATATATATATATATATATATATATATATATATATATATATATATATATATATATATATATATATATATATATATATATATATAGAAAAACGAAGGCAGCCGGTTCTTTGGCTCGTTGAACAGCAAAATAAGAAAACAACTAACGATGGTTGATCGGTGGGTGTACAGCAGAAGCAGTAGGAATCGTGAAGAAGAAATAGAAAACATAGCCGTAGCAGTAATAGCAACACAGTAATTGAAATAGTCGATGGTTATAGGTTTATCATGGTGATGGTGGTGTGTGATTGCAGCATGGGTTTACAAGGTAAAATGATTCAGCGGTTTGACGTGGGTGGATACGGTGGTTGATGGATTTGGTTTCGGAGATGGAGGATCATGATGGTTGTTGGCGGTGTGAGTTGGCCGTTGATCAAACAAAGATGATATTGTCGTTGAAAGTTATGTGTTGTTCAACCAAGATATTAGCTAGCAACAAAAATAAATATAATGATGAAAGTAGAAGGTAGTGATGAGGTTGGTCTTGAAAAGTAGAAAGCAATAAAAAGTTTTGTTGCAAAGATATAGAAAAGAGAAAGATAGGTCTTTCTTGTTACTACATATAAGAAGTAATATATATATATATATATATATATATATATATATATATATATATATATATATATATATATATATATATATATATATATATATGGTGGGGTTTAATGGTTCTTGTATGTTGAAATAGAAAAGAAAAGAAACAAAACCACTCAAGTGGGTCTTGTAATGAAATAATATGTATATGTCTATATATTGAGCTGGATATTGAATTATTGAGTTAGTGATCAAAGTGTAGTGGTGATGGATAGGTATATACATTATAATAGTGTAAAGCTCAAACAAACAAAATTTGATAACAGTTAGTATCCATTTCATCCGGAATAAGAAGAGAAAAAGAATGCAAGTGGGTTGATCTCCTATTAGCTTTATTAGCTTTATATGAATCTAATATATAGAATAGAAAAGGAAAGGAAAGAAGGTGGGGAAACAAACACAGTACACTCTTATAATTATGTAAGGTTCACGGATATAATTCAATCAAATAAAGTAGTAATTTAATTTAATATTAATAATAATTATAATCTCATTTAAAATTTAAAATGTTTTTAAACTTAGCCATCGCCTATTACGGACTAAATTTCGTACTCCGTTGTTACTCACTAGAAGATAAAAGTCTTTGGAAAAATCTCAAATTAAATATCTTTAATTATCCTAATTGTTATTTTATAAAAATGGTTATTAATTGTTTAAACTTATTAAATGAAAATTTAATCAACTGTCCTCGCTCGATTCAGGGTAAAATAAAAAGTGTTAAAAATTTAATAATTAGATCCTAAATATACTTTTAATAAGCCTATAACTTATATAATTCATTTTCATATCATCGTTTATTTTAAAAAAAAATTACATAAGTTTGAATTTAACTTGCTTAATATCAATCGAATGATAATTGAGTGTTACTATCATTATCCAAAAAAAATTTCGAAACTATATATATATATATATATATATATATATATATATATATATATATATATATATATATATATATATATATATATATATATATATATATATATATATATACACACACACACACACACATACATAACAAGTTACAATTAATTGTTCGTGAATCGTCGGAACTGGTTGAAGGTCAAATGATTTCATAAAATAGTTCAAAAATTTTAAAATTCAATTTACTAGACTTTGCTTATCATGTCGAAACCATATAAAGATTAAGTTTAAATTTGGTCGGAAATTCCCGGGTCGTCACAGTACCTACCCGTTAAAGAAATTTCGTCCCGAAATTTGAGTGTGGTCGTCATGGTTAACAATAAAAGTGTTTTCATGACGAATATAAGTTGATAAATAGAGTTTTATCATTATTGATTAGTATAGATAAAATGATTCGATTGTGATAGAGATTTAACTTTTGACGTAGTCACGTTTGAATTCCGGAATTCAGGGGATTGAAAAGAAATTCTTGGAAATCTAAAAGATTTGATTCTTTGGGATTTATGGAAATTAAGATTTCTTTAATTAAACGCGATCATCTGTCTCGATTGCTTTGTCTGGCATTTCACTATAAATGAACTTCTTCCATTCCATTACTTTCACCATTCCTATACTTTCTTTCTTAGTTCATACATCCAAAAGATTGTGAAAATGCTTAATTCTATTCTAATACTTGATATTTTCCTAATTATAATTTCTGTCATCCTTCTTTTCAATATTCTTTCAGAGAAATCTGTTTACTTCTACTATTACCTTGGGGTGATACTATTCTTAATTATACCGTGTCTTTATAGTGCTATTCGTATTAATATCCACGGTTTGTAATTTCTGTGTTGTTATTGGGTTTTATGTCTTCCCTTATATTTTGAAACTCCTGTTTCTGTCTCCTATAATCATTGTCATCCACAGTTAATGCTTTCTCTTATTTGCTGCGATTTATACCCCCATTTACACTTCGAAGCTTTATGCTCTGTTTTCTCTTCTATTCATTAAGTACCTCAAGTAATGTTCCAGAATTCGTGGGTATGGAGTTTCGAATGAACCTAATGTTCTATACAAGAAAGAATGTAATAGCACGATTTGACTTGTCAAATTACCAGAATCACTGAGATTAGAACTATTTAGAATATACTTTCTTGATATGTTCAGAAGTTAAGCAGAATGAAAGAGTTATGTAACATGGCACGTGATGACGTTATGGTCTGTGAATCATCACGTCCCATAAGAAACTCAGCATGACTTACTGTAATATAATCACGTTGATCAAGTGTCATTATATTATACTAACTCATGCATCAATTTCCAACACTACTCCAGAAATCATTCATAATTTAAACTCGAATTTTAAAGAAATTTAGAAACTAAAATGGTTCCCTTTATGATGTAATACGGATAGCACGAAGAGATAACTAATTTCGGACAAGAAGAGTTATGAAAATATCTTCAGAAATATCGGAGATATTTATGATGATATTTTGGGATTTCTAAGTTCGATGGTTGATGAAGAAATATTTTCCGCAAGATTTTAACATGAGTACAGAGCAAGATATTCGCTGAAGGTTTCAACGGATCCAGAATTACCTATATTCTTTGAATATATGTTATGGTCCTGGTATTTGGCATTGGTCTCCTTCATGGTTTGCTCAATCTGTTTTTCAGTACCAAATTTTCTATCGAGCGTTCCTAACACTCCCTTCCTTATCATCAAAATTTTGACCGTTTAGACCATCTACAATTTTTCTGTTTCCTCTGCATTTAATGCTACGATATCAGAATCTTCGGTTATCAATCCGAGGTGGTTTCAGGAGAATTTTGTTTTTAGATGATTAAACGCTGATGGTATATGGTGGAATATAAAAGGTTCCCCAGTAACAATACAGAGTACGCATATATATCAAGGTTATAATGAGGTTGTTTCGGACGAAGAGTCAGAGTTGACTTGTTGGAGCTGTGACAAAATTGGCTAATTTGGAAAGAGATTGTAAAGTTATTTTCGGTAATAATAACGCTAAAGGAATTAGCACAGCTACTCGTTAAATGTTTACTCAGTTTTCGAGTGTTTTCAAGTGCATAGCTATATGTATAAATCCTTCCTTCTGTAGATGAAGTGTGGTTGGTTCATCCTCTCGATTGAGGTGTTTTCAAGAATCATGAAAGGTTTGAATGTGGATTGTAATTGTTAAGATACAAATGAGGTTTAAGATGAAATCAAGTGGCAAACTTGAAGAATTGTTTAGTTTCATATGTTATATTCAATATTTTAATTCATTTTAATTGTCCAATGTTGGCAGTCCTCAATTGATAGTCCACAGTTATTAGTCCAATAATTCATATATAGTTTAATATATAATATTTGAATTAATTAATACGTATCCGTGACCCGTGTACATGTCTCAGACTCGATCACAACTCAAACTATATATATTATTGTAGAATCAACCTCAACCCTGTATAGCTAACTCCAGCATTACTGCATATAGAGTGTCTATGGTTATTCCAAATAATATATATAGATGCGTCGATATGATATGTCAAAACCTTGTATACGTGTCCCGATATTTAAAATGCGTAAAATAAATAACAGAAATTAAATGACGATAAATAAAGTGGGTAAAATAAATAACAGAATGTAAATGACAATAAATAAAATTGCGAGAATGTAAATTGCGATAATTAAATTGCGATAAATAAAATGTAATCAGTTAGCTAGGAACAATTAGCTAGGAACAGTTACTGTGAATTCTTAACAAAATTTCTCATAGTTAATTTGTTTGTTTCTAACAAATTTTATTTTTTTCAATGTTTTCTTCATTATGCGACTTGTTGGATTCTGATAAGTCAAAATCCAAATATGAAATTGAATGAAAATGGTTATTCTATGGTGAACGAATTTGTATATCGGTAGATGTAAATAGAATAGTAAATGATCGTTGAATCAAATTCGAAGAATGTATAGTGTAACTTATTAATGTGAAATCTAAATATTTCCTCGGGTATTACCTACCCGTTAAAATATTTTCACCATTAACAGTTTGTACAAAAGAATTTTTAATTACAATCTTTATGAAAACATATATACATATATATTTTCTTCAGATGTAATCATGGATTTAATGAGTCAATATGATATTAAACTCATTTGATTTACCGTTAGAACAGGAATATATAATCTCTAAAACATTAGAGATTACATAATCGCTATGTCGAACGAAGATAAATGAAGTAGAACGTCATGTAGAACAATGATTATACTCGAGGTACTGAATGAGATGTCGAAGCTGGTGACGCGGATGTTGTTGTTGGTGGTATTAGTGCTGTTGGTGCTGAGGCTGGTGATGTTACTGGTGTTGTTATTGATGGTATTGTTGGTGACGATGATGTTGCTGAAGCTGGTAAATTTTTGCATCATATTTTCTAAATTGATTACTCGAGCGCGAAGTTCGTTGGCTTCTTCTATTAGTCCGGGATGATTGTCAGTCGTAACGAGCGGATGAATAAGATCTAGAATCTGAGATAGTATATAATCGTGACGAGATACTCTGGAAATGAGAGAGAAAATGGTATTTCGAACAGGTTCGCCGGTAAGTGCTTCAGGTTCTTTGCCGAGGGGTGAATTCAGTTGGTGAAAAGGATCGACTTATTCTCATCTTTATTGATTAAGTCAACTACGAACTCATCAGATGAATTGGGGATGAATGATTGGCTGATTCATTCTGGTGACGCTTCTTCCGGAGCTTAGGTGAACATCCATGTCGGAATAGATGTCGGAATAACTATCGAAGTAGCTATCGGAATCTGAGGGACTCGAATTGGTTGAGGGATTCATCTCGTACGATCAGATGAAGAATTTTCGATAAGAAATAGATTATAGGATATAGATTAGTACCCTGCAATCCATAATTTACATATGCATATATAATACCAAAATCCCATAAGTTACGAAAGAATCTACGGAAGCTGTCAGGCAAAGGTAACAATAATAGATACGCTAAGATATGAATTTATATATACACTGTCTATGCAATAGAGGCAGTAAGACATGTCTAGACTAAAAATAATGAGCAGGTAATTTCCTAAGGATGATAAGCAGATGATTTTCAACAAAAAGACAAGCAAAACTTTTGACATGTATACACGGTCGAAGTCCAGACTCACTAACGCATCCTAATGACTTATCAGTTAGACACACTAATGCAGACCTGGTTCGTTAAGACACCGCTCTGATACCAACTCTAATAACCCGTCCTAATCCATCCAGACAAAGTCCACATCGATTATAAAGGATTCACAATAGTTGATTACATCGCGAGGTACTTGACCTCTATATGATACATTTTACAAACATTGCATTCTTTTTTAAAAGACAAACTTTGTTTACATTCAAAGATGATGACATGCATACTATTTCATAATATATCCAACTATAATTGACTTAATAATAATCTTGATGAACTCAATGACTCGAATGCAACGTCTTTTGAAATATGTCATTAATGACTCCAAGTAATATCTCTAAAATGAGCAAATGCACAACGGAAGATTTCTTTCGTACCTGAGAATAAACATGCTTTAAAGTGTCACCCAAAAGGTTGGTGAGTTCATTAGTTTATCATAACAAACATTTCCATTATTTTAATAGACCACAAGATTTCATATTTTCTATTTCTCATAAACATACGTCCTATGCATAGAGACAAAAATATCATTCATATGGATTGAATACCTGGTAACCGACGTTAACTTAATGCATAGAATATCCCCAAAACAGAACCTCTCGAAGTACTAAAGCATTCGTACCCCGAATGGGACTTGTCAAGGTCCATAGATCTATCTTTAGGATTCGCATCAATCAAGGGCCATTTCCATAAATTCTTAGGTTACCAGACTTGAAGGGCGATATTCGGTTTAATAATCCAACCATATAATGTAGTTTTTGATCACTTGTGTCTATTTCGTAAAACATTTATAAAAGCAACGCATGTATTCTCAGTCCCAAAAATATATATTGCAAAAGCATTTAAAAGGGGAGCAAATAAAACTCACAATACTGTATTTTGTAGTAAAAATACATATGGCGACATTGAACAATGCAGGGTTGGCCTCGAATTCACGAACCTATATCATTTGTATATATATTAACACATATAATTATAATTGAACAGGATTGTATATATATTTAATATAATATATTATTAAATTGTAACTTATTGCTATATGTATGTAATGTGTTGAATTCAATATTTATATTTATATATGTGTTTATTATTACTTATAATATTTTAAAATATCTTTATACACTATATGTAATTTAGTTATTATTATAGTTAATAATATTTCATATCATTTAAAAATATAGCATGTATTATACTTTTATATATAAATCTCTTTTGTTTGTAAAATTAATAATTATAATACTATTAAGGTAAAGATAATAATACCAATAATTAGATAAAAAAAATGATAAAAACAATAGGTTTACTAAAAATGATTCTTTTAATAATAATATAGTTGTACAAATAATTATTTTTAATAATAACAATACTAATAATATTAATAATACTAATACTTATTTTAGCATTAATAGTAATAATAATTATAATACATGTGATAATAATAACATCAATAAAAGTAATAATGATAATAAATAGAAATTCTACCTCAAAACGAAAATGGCTTAAAAATAAGGTCCCAGTCCGGGCTCGAACTCAGGACCTTTCGTTTATCAATTTCCCTCTAAACCACTACTCCACTTTTATCTTCTGATTAAACTACCAACCTAAAATCTTTTAACCCGTCATAATCATCATTAATCTGGCCCAATCAGTAATTTCGGGCCAACAGCAACTTTTTATTGCTAAAATAAAAATAATGTCGTCCCCTAGTTTCGAACCTGTGACCTCTAGCTCAACACACAACCCCTTAAACCATTGTTCTGCTGACTACATTTCTGTTTAAATTCACAGCTCAAATCTATATAACCCATAATTTGCCCGTTTCTATTTCTAAAACCCATTTATATCTTCATCATCATCATCATCATCATAATCATCATCATCATCATCATCATCATCATTAATCTATTGTCTTAATCACTATCATCATCTATGAACCATCATCCAAACTGCCATCATTAAAATCAATATCCCTACATCATTTAAAAACATCATCATCCTATCGTTATTATCATCAAATACGTACCATCATCATCATCGTGTGAGACCATCATCATTTAACATCATCATCATCCATTATCATTATCATCATACTCGTCCTTCAATCATCATAACCAAACTTTATCATCTTCGAATCATCACTTCATCGTATTATCCAACATTATTGTTTCTCGAAAAAAAAAAATTATATATATATATATATATAGAAAAACGAAGGCAGCCGGTTCTTTGGCTCATTGAACAGCAAAATAAGAAAACAACTAACGATGGTTGATCGATGGGTGTACAGCAGAAGTAGTAGGAATCGTGAAGAAGAAACAGAAAACGTAGCTGTAGCAGTAATAGCAACACAGTAATTGAAATATTCGATGATTATAGGTTGATCATGGTGATGGTGGTGTGTGATTGCAGCATGGGTTTACAAGGTGAAAATGATTCAGCGGTTTAACGTGGGTGGATACGGTGGTTGATGGATTTGGTGGCAGAGATGGAGGATCATGATGGTTGTTGGCGGCGTGAGTTGGCCGTTGATCAAACAAAGATGATATTGTCGTTGAAAGTTATGTGTTGTTCAACCAAGATATTAGCTAGCAACAAAAGTAAATATAATGATGAAAGTAGAAGGTAGTGATGAGGTTGGTCTTGAAAAGTAGAAAGCAATAAAAAGTTTTGTTGCAAAGATATAGAAAAGAGAAAGATAGGTCTTTCTTGTTACTACATATACGAAGTAATATATATATATAGAGAGATGGTGGGGTTTAATGGTTCTTGTATGTTGAAATAGAAAAGATAAGAAACAAAACCACTCAAGTGGGTCTTGTAATGTAAGAATATGTATATGTCTATATATTGAGCTGGATATCGAGTTATTGAGTTAGTGATCAAAGTGTAGTGGTGATGGATAGGTATATACATTATAATAGTGTAAAGCTCAAACAAACAAAATTTGATAACAGTTAGTATCCATTTCATCCGGAATAAGAAGAGAAAAAGAATGCAAGTGGGTTGATCTCCTATTAGCTTTATTAGCTTTATATGCATCTAATATACAGAATTGAAAAGGAAAGGAAAGAAGGTGGGGAAACAAACACAGTACACTCTTATAATTATGTAAGGTTCACGGATATAATTCAATCAAATAAAGTAGTAATTTAATTTAATATTAATAATAATTATAATTTCATTTAAAATTTAAAATGTTTTTAAACTTAGCCGTCGCCTATTACGGACTAAATTTCGTACTCCATTGTTACTCACTGGAAGATAAAAGTCTTTGGAAAAATCTCAAATTAAATATATTTAATTATCCTAATTATTATTTTATAAAAATGGTTATTAATTGTTTAAACTTATTAAATGAAAATTTAATCAACTGTCCTCGCTCGATTCAGGGTAAAATAAAAAGTGTTAAAAATTTAATAATTAGATCCTAAATATACTTTTAATAAGCCTATAACCTATATAATTCATTTTTGTATCATCGTTTATTTTAAAAAAAATTACATAAGTTTGAATTTAACTTGCTTAATATCAATCGAATGATAATTGAGTGTTACTATCATTATAGAAAAAAAAATTCGAAACTATATATATATATATATATATATATATATATATATATATATATATATATATATATATATATATATATATATATATATATATATATATATATATATATATATATATATATATATATATATATATATATATATATATATATATATATATATATATATATATATATATATATATTCAAAATACTTTATATAGATACTTTTTAAATAATAATCATTATAATATCCTATTTTTATTTTCTTTACATAAATAAATTTTAGTAACAACAACATACAATAAAATTTATATTTGCAATTATTTATATATATATATATATATACACACACACACACACATAACAAGTTACAATTAATTGTTCGTGAATCGTCGGATCTGGTCGAAGGTCAAATGATTTCATAAAATAGTTAAAAAAATTTAAAATTCAATTTACTAGACTTTGCTTATCATATCAAAACCATATAAAGATTAAGTTTAAATTTGGTCGGAAATTCCGGGGTCGTCACAGATTATAGAAGACAGAAGTAGGGACTTCGAAATATAAAGGAAGATATAAAGCCCAACGACAACCCAGAAATTATAAACCATATATTTCGATGCATATAGCAATATAAAGACACGGGAGAACTAAAAACACTATAAAACCAAGAGTATAGTAGAAGTAAATAGATTCTTCCAGTGGCAGATGAAAGAGAAGAATGACAGATATGAAAGTTAGGAGTATATCAAGGATCAGAACAGGATGGAGCATATTGACAAATGTTTGAATTGAGGGAGAAAGAATAGAAAGTATGAGTTGTGGAAATAAGGAAACGAAGGGGGTGGATTTATAGTAAAATATCCGATAGAGCAATCGAGACAGATTACCGCATTTAATTAAAGAAATCTTAACTTCTTTATTCATCGAAGTATCAAATCTTATAGATTACGAAGATTTTTCCTAAATCCCTTGAACTCCGGAAATCAATCCTATCTACGTCAAAAGATATGACGAATCTACATTTGTTCATTTCACTCTTCTGTGATAATTTCACTCGTACTCTTCACAAAGATCGAATTGTTTTATCTATATTACTCATTGATGGTAAAACTTTAATATCTAGTCCATATGTGTCACAAAGACATACTGATTGTCAGCCATGATCATTCCAATCAAATTTTGGGATGAAATTTCTTTAACAGGTAGGTACTGTGACAACCCTGAAATTTCCGACCAGATTTAAACTTTATCTTTATATTATTCCGACACGATAAGTAAAGTTTGTTAAGTTGAATCTCAAAAATTTTAAACTATGTTCATACATTTATTTAACCTCGACCAAGTTCCGACGATTCACGAACTAATATATAAATGGATACAATTATATATGTATATATATATGTATATATATATATTAACTTGAAAACGTTAACAAAGTATTAGATGTATAATACTTTACATAAAGGTATTTGTTTCAATATATGTTTAATATATTTATCGATGAGATTAAAATATCAAATGATTGAATTATCTAATACAATGTGTTATGGTTACGAGTCTCTGTTGTGAGGTCTACGTTGATTTGAGAAATCTTTCGATTTTAACAATATTCGGAAAATGGTAAATTGATTTACAAGTAAGGACAAATTGTCAAATTTCGAGAGTTAGACAAAGGTTAGTGGAGGATTGAATTTCATATTACTCGATTTATCCATTTTCAAACGTACGAAAAAACTTTTCGATATAATAGAACTTGTTTATTTAAAATATTTTGATTATATAACGTGAGTCGGAATATTAGTTGTTAAATATATAGATAACTTGCAACGTGTATTTAAAAAGTAAGGTGATATAATAATATCTAATATTTAAACGAACGTTAAATATATTAAACTTTGAAATATAATTAGTTTCAAAAAACTAAATATTATATTAGTAAGTAAATATTTCTAAAATATATAAGATTATATTTTTAAATGATAATATCATTATTTTACAAAGTGATAAAATATAATATTAACTTAGTCATAAAACGTTTTGGATTTAAAATAGTATTATTATAATATATATTGGTAAATAACGAGACGTCGATTTATAAAAGCAAATGACCAAAACACTCAAATGAATAAGTTACACTTTGAGTGGGATAATTTTTCATTGATTTAAGTCTAGTTATTGATAAAGGTACACGTCGCGAAACATAAAGTACACGTTTTCTAAGCGTACAAAAGGACGGTCGAAAAACCGAAACTGGCACGCAAGTCGAGCGTCAATGTACTATTTATCGGTGCAAAAATTACAAATCAACTACGCACAAGAATATAATATAATATTTAATTAATTCTAAAGATTAAATATATTATATATTAAACAATATATATAATAAATCATAAATAAGTGTCGGCATGAATGAGCATGAATGATTGAGCAAAGATGAGCTGGAGAAGGCCCACATGCGATCGCATGGGCACTCCATACAACCCTCATGCGATTACATGAGGGGGGGTTGGTGGCTAACATCCTTTAAAAACCGAATTCGACTCATTATGATTCATTTCATCTTCTTCTATATTACAGAGTATTACTTATATTAATTATTATTATTATTATTATTATTATTATTATTATTATTATTATTATTATTATTATTATAAATCTTATTATTATTATTAGTATTATTTAGTATTATTATTAGTACATATTATACATAAAATACTACGACAAGGGTATGCGCGAGCGAATTCAAAACGAGTTTTTCGAGTGGGATAAAGTTAAGGAAATTATAGGTTATAGCTATGGAGGTTATGGGTATTGTTCGGGGGTATGCTCGTGAAGTCAAACTAGTGTTTATCATCTCCGTTGCGTCTATGTACTTTCCTGCAATATTGAATCACAATATTGATACGTGAGCACTCATAACTTATCTTTTATATATTAATAGTGTATCCCTGACTAGTGCTCGAGTATATAGGATTATGCATGCTTGTATACTTATTATTGTCGTTAAATAGTTTATGATAGATCATGAATTTAATACATATGCTATTGAGATAAGATATATGATATGCATGTCGTTGGAAAGCTGGCAAAAAATCACTAACTTTTCATTTAGATATCGAATGGTTTCGATGAGCGAATTAAAAGATATGATTATTAATTTTCGTATTATTATCAAAAATGATTATTATTATTACTATCGTCATTATTATCGTCGTTATTATTATTATCTAATTATTATTAAAAAAAATTTATTGTTATTATCATTAAAGTTATTATTAATATTATTATTATTATTATTAAACTTATTATTATTATCATTAATATTATTATAATACTTATTAGTAACATTATCATTAAAACTAATATTAGTATCATCTAACTATTATGATTACTATTATTATCATTATTATGAATGCGAGATAAAATAGAACTAAAAGCTATTAAACAAATGGATTAGGGAATAATGAGTATGAGTATCATGATGAGATTAAAATATGGTAAGATATTGATTTAAATAAAAATACCATTTTCATTATTTTTATCATTATTATTATTATTATTAAAAGTAGTATTAATACTAAAACTATTATTTTTACTAAAATTATAATTTTTAATAGAAATATCATTGTTACTATAAAATATCATTATTATTATCATTTTAGTATTATTGTTAATAAAAACTATCATTTTGAATAGAAATATTATCTTTATAAAATATTATTATTATTATAGTAATATTAAAAAGTATTGTTATTATCAAGATTATTATGATTAGAATTATCATTTTATCATAATTAATATCATCTTTAGTAAATAAAATATTGTTATTATTATTAGTAGAATAATAATAATTGTTATTATTACAAAATAATACAACTTTTACTTATTATTGTTATTATCAATATTATTTTATCAAATAAATATGTGATACAAAGATATTTTACCACACATAATATAATTACATTAATATTACATACCACTATATTTATGATATTAAGTGAATTTTATAAATTTTATTATTTAAGATATATAAAAGTATATTTTTATCATACATAAGTTTTAAATATAAATATTTATTAACAAATGACTTTTATTAATTACTCTAATAAAATCTAATAGATATATTTAAATATATAAAATGACTATATTTATATTATACAATTTTTGGAAGTCATTTTGAATTAGATGACTTTTGTTGACTTTTGCATAATAATCTCGAGCATTAGGATTGTGATACACTACGACTTGACCTAAATTGTCAGACAGATATTGACCAACATATATATATATATATATATATATATATATATATATATATATATATATATATATATATATATATATATATATATATATATATATATATATATATATATACTTAATATAGGTTCGTGAATCCAAGGCCAAACCTACACTTGTTCAATGACGTCATATGTATTTCACTACGAAATACAGTATTGTGAGTTTTCATTTGCTCCATTTTTAAATGCTTTTGCAATATATATTTTTGGGCGGAGAATACATGCACTGTTTTTATAAATGTTTGACGAAATAGACACAAGTACTTAAAACTACATTCTATGGCTGGATCATTATATTGAATATAACCCTTTTAGTTTAGTAGCCTAAGAATTTGGGAACAGACCCCCAAATTGACGCGAATCCTGAAGATAGATCTATGCGCCTAACAAACCCCATCCAGGTTATGGATGCTTTAGTACTTCGATTTTATATACAGATGAGTGTACCTGTATATTTGGGGATATTCTGTATGCATTTGTTAATGTCAGTTACCAGGTGTTCACCATATGAATGATTTTTATACAGATGAGTGTTCATGTGTGACAACCCGGAAATTTCCAACCAAATTTAAACTTTGATCTTTATATGTTTCCGACACGATAAGCAATATTTGTTAAGTTAAATTTCAAGAATTTTAAACTATGTTCATACATTCATTCAACCTCGACCAAGTTCCAACGATTCACGAACCATTAAACGAATATGATTATATATGTATATGTGTATATATATTATAACTTGAAACGTAAACAAAATATTAGATTAAATACTTTATATGATTGTATCTGTTTCAAAATGTTTATCAATGGAATTAGAAGATAAGATCAAATGATTGAATTATCAGATATATTGAATTATGATTACAAGTCTCTGTTGAAAGGCCCACGTTGATTTGAGAAATCTTTCCATTTTAACAATATTCGGAAAATGGTAAAGTGATTTATAAATAAGAACAAATTTTCAATCATTAAGAACTAGATAAAGGATAGTGGAAGATTGAATCTCATAAAGACTCGATTGATCTATTTAGTTTCAAACGTACAAAAACGTTTTCAGTTTAAAAAGAACTTTATTATTAAAACGTATATAACTTTTATAAATATCTAGAACCACTTTTGACAACTCATTATTTAACTAGTATGATAAAGATAACGATATTTATATTTTATTTTATTAAATATATATAATGATTTAAATTAATATTATATATATTTATACGCGTATTATACGTACATAGTTTTATACTTTTACTATACTTAAACTTTACATTTACTTTATTTTTACTTTACTTTAACTTTAATAATTCACTTTAATAATTCATACTTTAATAATTCACTTTAATAATTCATACTTTAATAATTCACTTTAATAATTCAAAAATCTATTATAAATAGAATTCAATAGGTTTCATTATTTCATAGAAACTTGAAAATATTTTTCTCTAAACTCTCTCAATCGATTTACATATATATATTTACTCCGTATTATTTCAAGATATTATTAGTATACATAAAAGATTACGACGGAGTGCTATCCGAGTGATTTTGAAATTGTTTTTCGAGTAGGATAGGATTAAGGAAATTATGGGTTATTGCTATGGAGGTGATTGAGTATGGTTCATGGGTATGCTCGTGAGGTCAATATAGTGTTTATCATTTTCGCTGCTTCTACATACCTTTCCTGCAATATTGAATCTCAATATTGATACGTGAGTACTCATAATTTAACTTTTATATACTAATAGTGTATATCTAACTAGTGCTCGAGTATTTAGGATTATGCATGCTTGTACTTTTGATATTGCCCTTAGACAGGTTAGGTTGAATCTTGAATTAGTTACACTTGCGGTTGAGATAAGGTATAAGATATGCATGTCCTTGGAAAGCTAGCAAAAAATTAAGAACTTTTCCTTTAGATATCGAATGGTTTCGATGAACGGATTAGAAGTTATAATCAATTGAATTTTCGATATTTTTATTAAAAATGATTATTATTATCGTCGTTTTTATCGTCGTTCTAGTTTTATCTTATTATTATCATTATTATTATCTTTATCAATAAAAGGGATTTATCATTAAAAATTGTTATTTTTTTATTATTATTACTATCGTTATTATTGTTAAAGTTATAATTAGTATTTTTATTATTATCCAATTATTAATATTATTATTATTATTATTATTATTATTAGTATTATTATTATTATTATCATTATTAATATATATATATCATTATTTAAAAATGGTTATTTTTATTGTTATTATTATTATTACTATATTATCATTAAGATAATTATTAGTATTATCATAAATAATATTATAGTAACTATCATTATTAATATTAGTGTAATTAAAACAAATATTTGTAACACCTAATTATTTTGATTACTATTATTATCATTATTATGAACACGATATAAAAGACGATTAAAAGCTATTAAACAAAACGATTAGGAAATAATAAGTAAGAGTATCATGATGAAATTAAAATATTATAAGATATTGATTTAGATAAAATTATCATTCTTATTATTTTTATCATTACTATTATTATTAAAAGTATCGTTAGTATTAAAACTACCATTTTAACAAAAATTATCATTTTAATAGAAATATCATTGTTACTATAAAATATCATTATTATTATTATTTTAAATAGAATTATTATTTTAAAGATAATATTAAAAATTATCGTAAATATTAAAGTTATCATAATTAGAATTATCGTTTTATCATAATGTCATGTTAGTAATTATAAATATTGATATTTTTATAATAATTATTATTATTACAAAATAATACAACTTTTACTTACTATCATTATAGATATTATTTTATCAAATAAATATGTGATACAAATATATTTTACTACGTGTAATAACTTACTTTAATAATACCTATCATATTATTTTTATGATATTAAATGAACCCTATATATTTTATTACTTAATATATATAAAAGTATATTTTATTATATAAATTTAATATAAATTTTTATTTATTAATAAATAAATTATATTATTTACTATAATAAATCTTTTAAAAATATTTAAAAATATAAAACGACGATATTTAAACTATATATTAATCATGTATAGATTTTTGGAAATTATTTTGAGTCAAATTTACTTTTGTTGACTTTTGCATATTAGTCTCGAGCATTAGGATTGTGGTACACTATGACTTGACCTAATTTGTTAGACAAATATTGACCAACACATAAATATATATAATTAATTTAGGTTCGTGAATCCGAGGCCAACCTTACACTTGTTCAATGACGTTATATGTATTTTTACTACGAAATACAGTATGGTGAGTTTCATTTGCCTTTTTACCCTTTATATTTTTGGGACTGAGAATACATGCGCTTTTGTAAATGTTTGACGAAATAGACACAAGTAATTGAAACTACATTCTATGGTTGAATTATCGAAATCGAATATGCCCCTTTTTATCAAAGTCTGGTAATCTAAGAATTAGGGAACATACACCCTAATTGACGCAAATCCTAAAGATAGATCTATTGGGCCTAACAAACCCCATCCAAAGTACCAGATGCTTTAGTACTTAGAAATTTATATCATGTCCGAAGGAGGATCCCGGAATGATAGGGGATATTCTTATATGTATCTAGTTAATGTCGGTTACCAGGTGTTCACTATATGAATGATTATTTTTGTCTCTATGCATGGGACGTATATTTATGAGAACTGGAAATGAAATTCTTGTGGTCTATTAAAATGATGGAAATAAATGATTATGATAAATTAATGAACTCACCAACCTTTTGGTTGACACTTTAAAGCATGTTTATTCTCAGGCGTTAAAGAAATCTTTCGCTGTGCATTTACTCATTTTAAAGATATTACTTGGAGTCTTTCATAGCATATTTCGAAGAACGTTGCATTCGAGTCATTGAGTTCATCAAAGATTATTATTAAATCAATTTATAGTTGGATAGTGGAAATTAAGAAATGGTATGCATGCCTGTCAATTTTCGATGTAAAGAAAGTTTGTCTTTTAAAAACGAATGCAATGTTTGTAAAATGTATCATATAGAGGTCAAATACCTCGCAATGTAATCAACTATTGTGAATCGTTTATAATGTGTATGAACGGGTCCTTTCATCATGTATTATAATTTTTGCAGATGAGTGTTCCTGTAGTTAACTATGAAAAAAATAATTTGTGGTCTATTAAAATTATGGAAATGATTGATTATGATAAACTAATGAACTCACCAACCTTTGAGTTGACACTTTAAAGCATGTATATTCTCAGGTTTGAAAGAATTCTTTCACTGTGCATTTGCTCATTTTAAAGATATTACTTGGAGTCATTCATGACATATTTCAAAAGATTTGCATTCGAGTCATTGAGTTCAGTAAATCTTATTATTAAATTAAATGACATATTAGGTCATTTATAGTTTGGAGATTATGAAATGGTATGCATGCCTGTTAACTTTCGATGTAAATGAAAGTTTGTCTTTTCAAAACGAATGCAATGTTTGTAAAATGTATCATATAGAGGTCAAAAATCTCGTAATGTAACCATATGTTATTGTATTCATCCTTATGGATTAGGACGGGTCGCTTCATTACTGAGGCCAAGGATGATGTGGTTATGACTGATGAAACCATTGCTACAAATGTTGATTCTTCTGACATGGATTTTCAATCCATTACCCCTAATGCAGCAGGTGTTATTGTCATCTATGGCTCTGATTCTGGTGCCCAGGAAACACAAATGGATGCTGGTACTGATTATTTTGTCACTACTGAAACTCCTAAGGCTGCTACTACTGCTGAAAAGCCTGAGTTTGTTCCAAGGGTACCAGATCCAGAAGAAGTTGTGCCCAGATTTATTTACAAGGGAGTATCTATTGCTCCTAAAATTTCACACCTGGTGGACAACCTAACTATTGACCCACAAAGTGCATTAGTTGAGTCCAGCAAATTGCCAGATCAGGAGCTGGTTCAACTGCTTCATCAGCTGGATGATGATGCTAGAGAGGAGGTCATTGATAGAATTGCTACACTTGATAACATTAATGAGCAGCCATATTATCAATTCTTTGGTATAAATCCAGCTGCTTCTCCGTGGCCTGGTACTTGGAGACCTCTCAAGTTTTAATATGATCTTGATATTGGTAAAGTTGTCATGCAAGATCTTCCTGATTCGCCAGTACCTTTTGATTCATCAGCTTCTTCCTCATCATCTTCCTCTACTCATGATGATGCTGATTAAGGTACTGGTAAAGAAGAGGCGGTAATTCCCGATAATATTACTGGTTCCAAAGACAAACCAGTGGATCTTACTGTTGATGAAGCTGAATCTGATGAAAAGGATACTAGTGGTTCTAAGCCGCCGGGCGAAGGTAAAAATGATGGTGATCATGGTGATGAGTCAGATTCTGACCTTCCACCTCCACCACCCCAAAGTGGTACTCCAATTCTAGTTACTACTGCACAAACACCACCTAGTGCAGTTGATGTTGCAGAAATGGAAGCGTTATCTACCCTTGCCGTATACAGGACACCATCATTGATAATGTTGCTGAAGCAATTCGACGAGCTGGCTGTATTACTACCTCAGCTATTAAAGCCCAGCTACACCAAACAAATGCTTTTGCTGATCTGGCAGTTGAAGCTATCAGAAAACATTATGAAGAAGAAGAAGAGCTAAAGTAGTGAATCATCTCTCACAATGAGTATACTGACCATATCACCAGACTTCAAGCAGAATTGGATCTTGAAAGATTAAGGGTTCGATTTTTGAATGAAGAAAATAGGGTGTTGGAATAGAGAGTGGAGTCATATGAATAGCAAATGGCTACCATGATTCCTGCTTCTGCTTATGTTAGATTGGTTGAGACAATGCACTGTATGGATAATCTTCAAGCTGATGTTCGATCAAGTGTTAATCAAATTGCCATGGGTGTTGCTAGAAATGAAGTTCGAACGTCCAACCTTTGTCTTCAACAATATGGTGGTGACCCTGGTGCAAATCTATCTCCTGTTGATGCTGAATGGAACAACTTTGCATATTGTATACATGAATCAGATAGTGATCTGGGTGTTTCTGTTCCCCCTAGGCTCTACTTCTGCCCCTGATGATGACAAAAAGTGGGAGAAGAAATCTATACATCAAAAGAAGAGAAAACAATCTGAGGGGGAGCATAATCATGAAAAGGCTCCTAATCAGTAGAGGAGAGATGATGGTGGTGATGATGGTGATGTCCAAGGAAGAACTGGCCCTAAGCCCATCAACGCTCATACTGAAGCAAGTGCTAAGGGTGCTGGTGAATCTCAACCCAGCAATCCTTCCACATCTGTAGATGATATTGGTTCTAGCAGTAAGCCCACTGATACTATGTCTGCACTAATGATGCCTTCAACACCAAGTTTAAGACCTATGCTAATCAGAAGAAGCAGAAAATTGAGCATAGAAGAGGTCTCTCACTTAAGTCTCTTTCACAACCATTTGCTTAGCATTGAACAACACAAAAAGGCTGAAAGGAAAAGAAATGCTAGGTTCATGGTGAAGTATGACAAGAAGAAGGCAAAGATGTATGCTAAGCGAGCTAAAAGAATAAGAAATATGTCTGCTGAAAGATTGAAGAAATATATGGATTCAGATAGATCAAAAGGAGAGAAAACTTATATATTTCTGTAGTGGCTGGCTAAAATGATGAAAACCAGTAAATCTCCTCAATCAGCTAACCCCACTCAGCCAGCTACACAATCACAACCAGTTGAGATTGTTCATCTTGATGATGATGATGATGAGAAGCCAGTAGAGACAGATCTGTCTGCTAATGAGGGGGAACAACTTGCTATAACTCCCATACTGCCTACATAAGAACTAGTATCAACACAAGAACCATCCGCTGAACACAAGCCAATTGTTAAACAAAGGGTAAAATCTGCCCCTAGGGATAACCAGTCCCTAAGGAAAGAGCCCTTATTTGAGGCAGCTGATGAAAGCACTGTGGCAGTTGTTGTACCAGCAAATACTAATTAGTCAGCCAGTAGTGTGCTGCTGGATGATAGAAGAATTGAAGACCTAATAAAGGAGGAAGAGTTGGGAGTTAATGCTGATACTAATTCTATTATTACTGACTTTACTGTCTAGGATAGTGGAAACTCAAATTTTGTCATCTCCACTACCAGCAGTCATTCGTACTCACTTTGATAGGACACTGGTTGATCTCCACTTCTATGAACCAGTGGGACCTTCTGGCATAGTAGAATCACCTTTCAAATATCCTCCATCTTCCCCAAAGAAAAATGATAAACATACAACTTGGGAAGATGAACCAGTTTCACACAAGAAGCCTGATCCTAGAAAGATTAATCTAGATGAAAGGCAGGCTTATAGGCTTGAAATCTCAGTTGATGAATTGATGAGCATTCAGGCAGCAGAGAGACAGGCAGCAGAGAGAACAGAAAGAATACGCCAAATCAGAATGTTGTACCATCCTCTTGATCAACAATTCTACTTTGATGTTATGGATCTCAACATTGATATCGGTGTATTTCTGTCAAATAGGGGCCAAAGACTCCACAATGATGAGGAGAAGGCACTCTTTTATGAGGCTGTGCAACTGGGTATAGATCTACAACAATACTGCAATGCCCTGGTTACTGTTGATGGGAGAGAATTGATTAACTCAGTACGTTCCTCGAACATCACTGTGAATGAATACATTACAAGTATTCAATTGGAAAGACAAAGAATGGATGATACTGAGTATGCTGAAAGGTTGAGGCTTAGGGAAAAAGAAGCTAAACTGGCTGCTGATAGAGCTCAAGAAGCTGAATCACTCAAATTGGCAAAACCCATAATTAAAGCTTATGATAAAGTTTTTGATAAGCATGAGGCTGCTGAGAAGGATCCTAAAGAAGCTCCACAAGAGACTGAAAGAACCAGAGAATTAACTGATCATTTCTTCAGGAGTAGATATGTTGATGTGATGACCAGAAGATCTAATCCTGGTAAGATCATCAAGTGTCATAAAGGAACAAAAAGGACCTTCAGTATCAGCAGGGATAACAATCTGTATAAGAAGGTACACTACAAGGATTTCAGAACCTTTGGATTTGATGAATGGATGGAGATGTTGCAGTACTTCATTGGCAAAGATTGAAGTAATCTCAGAGATGCACTGAATTGGAGTTCGCGACTTCCCAATAACAGAGCCAATAACTACGTTCTATTAGTTAGAAAAGAGATTGAGTTTAAAGCATAATCGAAAAGCATCTCAACAACATACACAAACCACTATATTATTTTGGCATTACAAATAACTACATCACAACTTACACTAAAGATAACTACTCGCTAATCATGGTAATAATATCATAAATCACAATAAAGGAAGACATTATATAAAGACAAAGGATAGAAATACCAGTAGATTAAACAAGTTCCGAAAATACAAAAATGACAACTTCAAACTCCATTTCGCTCTTAATACAATTGTTGAATCCCCAAAATAATTAAGGATTTAATTATGACAAAACATCATTTATGTACACTAAATTGTCATGTGCAGCCAGCATACGTTTAGTTATGTATAGACAACAATTCTTGTTGTGTCAAGTGTTTCAGTATGTTGTCTAGTCTACCAGCACAAGGTAGACAGTATTCTTCATTTAGCACAGGATGTGTACTCAGTAAATCATGAAGATCAAGTGACTCAGCATAGAAGAACCCGCATAGCTGGTAAGCAGCATACTACACGAAGACAGCTATGCTCCATTACAAGCATAGTGGTTTCCTGAGTGGTCTTAATCAAATGTACTATTCCATAGAAATCGAAATTCAACAGAAGTCGAAGACAAAGTTGAATAGAAAAGGACACGTGTCGGCAGCTGACAAGTGACCTTACAAGACCACGATGGAATGCAAAAGTTTAACACATGTGTAGACATGTCTAATATTTGTCAACGCCTAGGGAACCCAACATTCTATTTGTTTATTCAAATAGTGGTGCCAAACCGAATTGGGGTGTTCCTGCAAATAGTTACCAAAGAGGAAAGAAGAGAGCACACTCTCTGATGTAATTGTCTTCACAAGTACTGACATCATATGTACCAATAGACAATAGAACAATTATATGGATAATAAGACTACTAAAAATAGAAGTATCAACTTGATATCGGCCAAAAAGTCACGTTTTTACCTCCGATATTGAGCCCTAAAACCCAAAAGTTCTAAACTTTATTGCAAAAATAATCGCTTTGCCAGTTAGTTTTGTAGATTAAGTAATTACAAAGGCACTACAAGAAGAATCGAGTAAAATGGAGCTAAAACGAAGAATCTATAGCGAAAACGATGAAAGACAAGAAAATAAGTTACGATCCAGGAAATCAGGCTGACCTGGCAAGCCAAACGGCCTACCAAAATGCCTGCCAAAAGGCTTTCCTGGCTCATAAACGGCTTGCAAAACAGCTTCAAGCAACGGGCCTTGCAAACGGCCTTGGCAAACGGCTTGCCAAACGGCCTGCCAAACGGCCTGCCAGCCGTTTGCAGGCAAAATTCAACCCTATTTATAGGGCCTTCTCCATCCACTTCAACACACACTCAATTTACAATTCATTTTATATTTTCAAGTTTTAGGTTAGTTTTTAGTAGTAGCTAGCTTAGCTTTTATTTTCCGGAGGATATCCCGACGAGTCCCTGCGATCTCGGGCAGATTTCTTCGGCCTTTTCAGGTTTTTATCCGAAATGCTTGTCTTTTGTATTAAACATGTATTCTTACCTTTTATGTTTAATAATGCGTTCTGATATTACCATGATAGCTTAATTAATCTCTATGTTTCCATGATAGAAGTTTGGGTTAGCGTAATTATGTTAAAATAGTACGATTATCGTTGTTATGCTGAACTAGGAAGTCTGATATATTTGTATGCTAGCATCGTAAGGATTGACCAACCTAGGTTGTGATTAGGACTTGTCCACCTATATGAACTTAGCTACTTCATAGGATTAAGACCCCTGGTTATACTGTATCTGAAGATTCTATGAACTCGGTATGGCCGGAGTTCCCGAGAGGCATTTAATGCGCTTTTAGGACACGGAGCCTAGGAATTGAGACATGAATGACCTAGTATGCCTATTGACTGTTCCGAAGAGACCTCTTAGGAGCTATTAAGATCTAGCTAGTGCCCTGACTATATGACCCAAACCTATTGCATGTTCTTGTTTGATTGTTGCTTTAGGATTAAGCCATATCAACAGTTGAGGTACCTGTTAGGTTTCTATCTACTTTACTATCAGTATATTAACTTTAATGCTGTATAATGTTTGTCTTGATTTGATCTCATTAGTATGATGAAATGGTTATTAGTTTTCATTTAAGGTTTTGTCAACTTAATCCGACGGACTCCTTCCGTTTGTGATCAGTGTTCAATCAACACGGCATTCAGTTAACCAAACTGATAATGAGGATTAGGATTAGAACTCAACTCACTAATAAACCTAGTGCTTTACTAAGGATAACCTCCGAGGTATAGTCACGCTTCAGCTATACAACCACGTGACATACTTCTCACTACTCAACGAGAACTCTGAGAGTTTAGAGATAAGTAGGTCTGTGTAATTGGCTCATCCAACCAGATCTACACCATTTCAATCACAAGCTTCAATATCAACGTAATTACCTTTTCCTAGACTAAACTAATATCTTGGTCAACATTTCCTTGATTTGCATACTCTGGACATCCTCCCACTTTATTTACTTTTCTGCAATTAGGGCTTTAGCTTAAACCAACTATCCTTTATCCAGATAATTTAACTAAAAGACAATTATCCACTTGATCTTCAAAAAGTTAATCCATAAAAAAATGAAACTAGGTTAACTTACACCTTCTACACCTTAGAAAGTAAAAGTAAATTTACGCCCCGCACAATATAAATAAACGAAGACACTGTGTGCTACCGAACCGGACATCCTGCAACCTAACGACACCGCACAAATAAAACCGTCAGTTAGTAGAATATCAGTAGCTTCTATTTCTTGGCGCCGCTGCCGGGGATCGAATATTTTGGTTGAGAAAGATTTTAAGCAGACAAAAGTATTGTTTGGTGGTGTCTAAGAAATACAGTTATACACGAACTTGGTTGTTGGATTTTTTGAACAGTCTCCAATTATAATGGAACCAAAAGGATCCTGCCTCTCCGTAGTCGGCCTGGCCACCTAGATACCTAGTAATCTGCAAAAAATTCTATCAATTAGAATATCGATAAGGTTAGCGACCGAATTTCAAGAATAATTGTTTTTATTAAATTATCGATTCTTTTAGTCAATTAACATTTTCTAAAAGTTACTTTTAAGTCTTTTTAAACAGAAAAATCAAAAAAAAAAAAAATTGGAACAACAAAACACCCTTGCTTCTATGCGAAAACTATGCTTAGAAGAAAGAGGAGGACCAATCACCTTAGGAACCGAGGGAACTCCTGAAATCAGTTCACATATGATCAAGCTGGTCAGTATGATCTGTAAATTTCAAGAATTACCGACTGACAATCCAAACTGTCACTTAAACAAATTTATCAGTCCGGTTGACTCTTTTAAGAATGAAGCAAACGAGAAAAACCTTTTGAAACTTCATGTTTTCCAATATTTTCTGTCTTTACACGCTTTAGCATGTTTTGGTGGTCTTAACCCGAATTCAATACACTCATGGGAAGAATTAGCCACTAAGTTTTTGAACAAATTTTATCCACCTTCCCTGCAAACCTGTTTAAAGAATGACATCACCAACTTTTCTCAAAAAAAAAAAAAAAAAAAAAAAAAACGAGTCATTGTGTCTAGCATGGAATAGAGTAAAAGTGATGCTTAAAAGATGTCCGAATCACTCGTTAAGTCGGGCAGACATAATCTGCACCCTTTACAATGGTTTGACCAAGGTTGATAAGTCTCTCCTAGACATGGCCTCGCAAGGCAATTTCATGTCACGAGCAGCAGATGAAGCATGGGATCTTTTGGATACAGTAGCTGCACATCAAGAGGATTGGAATAATGAAACTGCTGAGAAGAATGACGTCTTCGCTCATACGGTACAAATGCTGAAAATCAGGTTACAAGATCCCACCCTCACTCTTCAAAGTTTATCAATTCCTAAAAGTACCGATACTACTAAAACCAATCTAAGGTATCCTTACCCTAGATGGGCATACAAACAGCAAAATAGCTCGGACTTTAATATATTCCTCCCACTACACCAACCTGCTACCCTCTCTAAAGAAACTTTAGTGAAATATATGAAAAAGCAATACACGATAAACCTTCAAGCCATAGAATGCCAGAACAAATTTGATACCTTGATACAGACTTTTGAAGAATTAATCATCAATTTTCACCTTACACTTAAACGTTTAACAGTTAAAGTTGAAATAGAGAGTAGTGAGCTTGATGCCCTAGTAGTAACTAGAGGTGGGAAGGAAATAACTGTTAATATACCCATACAAGATTTTTCCGATAAAGAAACTGTGCCAATTGACCCAGTTGTTAATCCACCGGAACCTATCTCTCCTAAGGCCCCGAAAATCATTCTGCGCGCCCGCATACCTTTCCCAGGTAGGCTTAGGAAGGAAAAATAAGAAGCGCAATTTGCTAAGTATTGGGATATTATTAAGAATTTGCATTTGAATGTAAGACTAGTAGATGCTTTAGTAGAAATGCCAAACTGCGCTAAATTTTTCAAAGAACTGCTTTCAAACAAAGAGAGATTAAGAGATAGTTTGCTTGCCCTTAAGTGAAGAATGCTCATTAGTGTTACAACATGGTATTCCCCTTAAGTTAGGATATACAGGAAGATTTAAAGTACCTTGCTACCTGCAAGATGTCCAGATTAGTAATGCTTTAGCAGACTTAGGAGCCAGTGTAAACCTAATGCCTTATTCGTTATTCAACAAGCTAGGATTAAAAGACTTAAGACCAACCATAATGACTATCCAACTCACGGACAGATCAGTTAAGATTCCTCTAGGAATAGCTGAGGATGTCCTAGTCAGAGTGGATAAGTTAGCATTTCTCGTCGATTTCGTCATTATGGATATTGAGGAAGACACGAAGGTTTCCCTCATTCTTGGTAGACCATTCCTAAATACTGCCAAGGTCGTAATCGATGTTCATGACAAATCATTGAAACTAAGAGTTGGAAGTGAAGAAGTCACATTTTTTGTCGACCGACTCATGAGCCACCCCGGTGAAGAAGATATCAATCTCTCTGATTCATTTCAAGAAGTTGTCAATGAATACCTGGAAGAAACCATGGCTGTATGCAGTCGAGATCAAATTTCTAATGAACTGTTCTTTACACCACCTGAAGGAAATCTTGACACTCATTTAGTCGTAGATCTTGGTCGATATAAATCTCCCCTCTCTGAAAGTAACTTTCTCGGCAAAACTATCCAAATAGCACCACTAGGTCAAGGCATTCCCCTACCTCTATTAAGGAGAAGACCGAATGAACAATCAGACTTCATTTCGGTATTTCGAGAACCCCAGTCAGAAGAAGACTGGGTGGGAAATCCTATCTCGAAAATAAAGAAGATGTTTCAGAAGAAGAAGCTTTAAGAAGGACAATTTCCAGAAACAAAGAATAGATAGCATCAGTGACCGCCACTAAGGATGAAGAATCAGAATTCCAGGAGAAGTATGACTCGTTAGACAGAACAGAGATAGCAAGAATGAAGCCATCTATCGAGGAACCTCTGAAATTAGAATTGAAAAAGTTACCCAAGCATCTGGAGTATACATTCTTAGAAGGAGAATTGCAACTCCCTATAATCATCTCGAAAGACCTCATTCCACAGGAGAAGGCGAAATTGATTCAAGTTCTGAAATCACATAAGAAAGTAATTGCTTAGAATATTTCCGACATAAAAGGAATCAGTCCCAACTATTGCACCTAAAAGATCTTCATGGAAGATGATTTCAAACCATCAGTTCAGAGGCAAAGAAGGGTCAATCCTGTGATTCAAGAAGTCGTCAAGAAAGAAGTAATCAAACTTCTGGATGCCGGTCTGATCAATCCCATTTTCGATTCACCGTGGGTCAGTCCTGTTCAAGTCGTACCCAAGAAAGGAGGAATGACTGTAATCCAAAATGAGAATAATGAACTTATTCCAATACGGGAGGTCACCGGTTGGAGGGTTTGCATAGACTATCGTAAACTTAACGATGCAACCCAGAAAGATCATTTTCCATTACCCTTCATTGATCAAATGTTGGAACGTCTATCAGGAAATGAATTCTATTATTTCCTTGACGGTTTTTTTGGCTACTTTCATATTCCTCTTTATCCAAAGGACCAAGAAAAAACAACTTTCACCTGTCCTTATGGAACATTTGCCTATAGACGCATGCCCTTTGGGCTATGCAATGCACCAGCTACATTCCAGCGATGCATGGTAGCCATATTCCACGACATGATTGAACATTGTATGGAAGTCCTCATGGATGACTACTCAGTTTTTAGTAGTACCTTTGATTCGTGCCTTTCTAACCTTGACAAGATGCTCACCCGGTGTGAAGATTCGAATTTAGTTCTGAATTGGGAAAAACGTCACTTCATGGTGAAAGAAGGCATAGTTTTATGACATAAGATTTCAAAAGCAGGAATAGAAGTTGATAAGGCTAAGATTGAGACCATTACTAAACTTTCAAAGCCTACCACAGTAAAAGCGGTAAGGAATTTCTTAGGACACGCCGGTTTTTACCGACATTTCATTAAGGATTTTTCAAAGGTCACACGACCTCTCTGATATGGCTGAAACGGACGATTTTATTCGTGCGGTATCGTCGGGCCGCAGCACGCCAGGATCAGCCACCCAAGGGGGAGGTACTGTTTTAAATTTATATTTAATGGGGCCTAAATCGTACTACTCCTTAGTATGAGTAAGGGAAGTATGACCTAGAGTCATATTTTTGAGATATCAGTAGAATCGAACCTATATTTATCCCTAAGATAGTTAGGAAGGAGTAGCGATTACTTAATTTTGGGATTTTCTAATTTATAAGACAAATAAAGTAAATGCGATAAAATTTGTAATTCAGATAAGGTTAAAGTGAGTGCATACTATGACTTCATCAGTTATTCTGCCGAGATTATGGAATGCTGGCTCATGAACAGGCAGAGACCTTGTATTTATTACACTGGTCCTAAACGCCCTGTCATAAGACATGTCACTGGGTACTGCATTAGGCTTGAAGATTCCGAATAGACAGCAACGTCCCTTACCCCCGACACCCGTACAGTCTGACTACAGGCATACACGTTCAGATGGCTCATCCAATTAAGCGACTCGGTTGGGTGACGTATTAACATTCCACAATGATCTAAACTTTCTTAAGTATAAAAGAATACATGGTTTACCATATCCGAGAGACGTGATGTGTTTCAATACTTTCGTTAATAATTGGGTTTAAAAGATAGTTAGGCCCTTAAAAAGAGTTCAACCATGAAGAACACCGTGGCCAAGTCAAGCTGACTTCCATGAACACGTTTTGTTATCCTAACGGTCCAATCCTTTATGTGTCTAAATAAACAGTTCCTTAATTAACTAAGAATCCCTCAAGCGGGGTGCAATGCTTGAGACCGCGTTATGGTGCAGCTTGAGACCGGGTTCCATGGCCTTACTTAGCAGAGGTACAGCTTACAACAACCGTTGTGCTTTAGCGTGCACGTACGATGTTTATATGCTTGGTGACTACACTAGCATGGTCTGGGACCGACAATGTACTAAGGGTCTAGTCAGATGTTTCACTACGAAAGAGTCCTCTGTCAGAATCCAAAGCTTAATAGACTTACTACAACCGGTGTGCCTCAATCGTTCTTACATTGTATTCGATAGACTTCTCATACCAAGGGGTGACACAGATAGTGTACTCTGAATTGGGGTTCGCTACTTCCCAATAACAGAGCCAATAACTACGTTCTATTAGTTGGAAAAGCGATTGAGTTTAAAGCATAATCGGAAAGCATTTCAACAGCATACACAGACCATAATATTATTTCGGCATTATAAATTCTTACATCATAGCATACACTAAAGATAACTACTCGCTAATCATGGCAACAATATCACATAACATAATGATAGAAGACGTTATATAAAGATAAGGGATAGAAGTACCAGTAGATTAAACGAGTTCTGAATACAAAAGTGATAACTTCAAGACACCAGACCGCTCCTAATACAATCTTCGGCATTCTTCTCCGGGTACTAGGTTTCCCGCACGGAGTCGAAGGCCTTGAGAGTATGACTAATATTGTACAAGAGAGAGAAAGAAGTGAATTGAAGTGTGTGTTGTACTGAATGACAAAGACCCTTTAAATAAACAATATTTTTTCCTGCAAATGGCTGGCAGGCCGTTTGGCAGGCCGTTTTTGGAGGCCGTTGCCTAAGGCAAGCCATTTATCGAGCCCGTTTGATCTGACCGTTTGGCTGGCCGTTTTCCATACTGGCAGGCTGTGATGACCCGGAAATTTCCGATCAAATTTATACTTTAATCTTTATATGTTTCCGACACGATAAGCAAAAGCTGTAATTTTGTGTCTCGAAAGTTTTGAAATCTATATTCATGTAATCAATTACCCTTTAACCATGCCCGACGATTCACGAACAATTGTGTGTAAAAAAAATGTAAAAAAATATATATAAATAAGTTGTAATTAAAATAAATACCTATATGATTTCAATATACAATTATTATTATATCGTAATGTATGAATAATAAATGTTCAATATATGTTATTATATAAATTAAAATAATAAGTTTGATCACAGATTAAAAATATAATTGTTCTAGTTACTTTCCTTATTACTATTACTATTAATATAAATATCAATGTTAGTATTACTAATACATATAGATATGAAATTTGAGATGTATAAATTGTGATATTGCTATTAAAATTATAATTATCATTAATAATATTATTATTATTATTTTATTTATCATCATTATTATCTGTATCGTTATTATCATATTATCATTATCTTTATAGTTATTATCATTATTAATATTATTATTAATAAATATTATTATCAATTATTATTATTATTAATATTAACAGAATTAATATTATTAATATATTTATATATATTAATTATTAATATAAAGTCTATAAAATCAAAATATTGGAGATTCAGTTCATATACCAATCTAACTGCATTTGATTCGTTCCTATTCTAAATTGATACCAGTGCAAATTAAACTATAATAAGAACAAAATTTGTTAAGAGTCCCTATCCACTTTTAAATTCTTTGTTTTCTTCTTTTGGGTCTCGAATATCTCTGTCGACCCCTTGTTTCTTCTGTTTTGGCTCCTAACAATATCAAAGAACAATCAAACTACTCTTTCTCTATCTGTGTACATATGTATACATTACATGAGTTACACCTACACACACCCATTTCTTCTCTTTGTTTCTGTTTTGGAAACGAGAATCAACTGCAACAATCAACAAAATAATTAAACCTCCTCACGATGTTACTTCCTTTTCTATAACCAAAACTCAATCATCACCGTTGTTGAACACCTCAATCTCCACCTCACCGGTTATCTCCACCATGAACCACAACACCAAACGTTGCTACCACCACAGCCACCATCAACTTTCTTTCTAAAATGTTCGAATCAATAAACAAGGATAACCACAATCCTCGATACACAGCTACTGCCGTTTGATTTTTTTTTTCTATTTGGTTGAAACCTACAAACCCAGGAACCAACCATTACCACCAAGACTACCTCCGGTCACCACCAAATTCGTCATCCATCAATTCCACGACACCTTCCACTGGCCGCCGGTTCAACACCCAACACCATCTATTGTTTGAGTTCAAGCCCAACACAAACCCATCGCCACTACCTTCACTTTAGGATTTCTGTTACCCGTGAGCTGTTAACAAAAACCACCACCGTGCCACCATCTGTCACAACAACTAACCACCGCGACACCACCACCTCCTTCACTCTTATTCCCTCTCTCTTCTGCAAAAACCCTGAACACCATCTAATATGCAAATGCTTCGTTCTCTTGTAATTGGTACGTAAGGAAATGAAAATGATAACATATGATTGTGAGTTTGGCAACATGGTTAAAAAGGGAATTAAAATACTCACACATTATGTAAAGGTTACATGTGGGATGGAGTAATGGCCGACAAGTAGTAATCACATAACCCACTTGATTTATAAAGTAATTTCATTTATAATTGCATGATGGCTAATAAGGTATAAAGATGATTTAATAATAACAATTACATGGTAGTGGAAATAATGATTCCATGTTGATCGAGGTATTATAGAATGGTGGGAATTATCAATTGTTGCTGCATAAAAACTGAACTTTCAGTTCGTTGATATCATATGAGGTGGGTTAGGAATTCTTGGACTTAGTTATTTATAATTTGGGCCGTGATTTAATCTTCCACTTTGGGCCGAGTTTATTTATTTTCGGTGGGGCTTTTGATTTGCTTGGGCCGAGATCATTTGTTTTCTCTGTTTCCTGTTGGGTTTCAAAACATGGGGATCGAACACCTACTTGTTGGCTTCACATTCGATCAATGAAGATTATGATTCGAGATGATAATGATGTTTAAGATGATTGATAGATAAAATGATATGATTTGTTAATAATAATGGGAAGAAGGAAACGAGATAAAAAGGGTTATATGATTTTATGTATCAATTAAATCAGAAAAGTAGACATGGATGAATGGTTTAGGAGTGTTTGGGTGGAACGGGAGGTCATGGGTTTGAGCTTGGGCAATGGTGTTTTATTTTTTAAGGCTTGCTTTCAAAGGTAGTCTTATTCATTATTATCATTTTTATTATTACTAGAATTAACATTATTATTACTTTTATCATTATTTTTATTATTACTATCAGTATTTTATTATTATTTTTACAAGTATTATTATTTATCATTATTAATATTACCATTATCATTATTATTATTAAAAGTAACATTATTATTAAAGTTATAATTATTATTAAAATAGTTATTTTTATTAAAATTATCATTTTTACTATCATTTTTATTAACAACAACATTATTATTAAATCAAATAATTTACTAAAATAACAATTAATAAGAATATATGAATTTGTTCGATTATAATTATGTGTGTTAATATATATAAATGATATAGGTTCGTGAATCCGAGATCAACCCTACACTTGTTAAATGACATCATATGTATTTTTACTACAATATACAGTATGGTGAGTTTCATTTGCCCTTTTTACTCTTTACGTTTTTGGGCTGAGAATACATGCAAATGCTTTATTAACTGTTTTACAACATTTATATGCGTGAGTTTCATTATTCCCTTTTTAAATACTTTTGCAATATATATTTTTGGGACTGAGAATACATGCGCTGCTTTTAATAATGCTTTACGAAATAGACACAAGTGATCGAAACTACATTCTATGGTTGAATTATCAAAATCGAATATGCCCCTTTTTATTAAGTCTGGTAATCTAAGAATTAGGGAACAGACACCCTAATTGACGCGAACTCTAAAGATAGATCTATCGGGCCCAACAAGCCCCATCCAAAGTACCGGATGCTTTAGTACTTCGAAATTTATATCATGTCCGAAGGAGGATCCCGGAATGATGGGGATATTCTTATATGCATATTGTGAATGTCGACTACCAGGTGTTCAATCCATATGAATGATACTTTTGTCTCTATGCATGGGACGTATGTTTATGAGAAATAGAAATATGAAATCTTGTGGTCTATTAAAATTATGAAATGATTATATATATTAAACTAATGCACTCACCAACCTTTTGGTTGACACTTTAAAGCATGTTTATTCTCAGGTACGAAAGAAATCTTCCGCTGTGCATTAACTCATATTAGAGACATTACTTGGAGTCATTCATGGCATATTTCAAAAGACGTTGCATTCAAGTCGTTGAGTTCATCAATATTATTATTAAGTCAATTATAGTTGGATATATTATGAAATTGTATGCCTGCTGTCAACTTTTGATGTAATGAAAGTTTGTCTTTTCAAAAACGAATGCAATGTTTGTAAAATGTATCATATAGGGGTCAAGTACCTCGCGATGTAATCAACTGTTGTGAATCGTTTATAATCGATATGGACTTCGTCCGGATGGATTAGGACGGGTCTTCACAGTTGGTATCAGAGCGGTGGTCTTAGCGAACCGGGTCTGCATTAGTGTGTCTAACTGATAAGTCGTTAGGATGCATTAGTGAGTCTGGACTTTGACCGTGTCTGTATGTCAAAAGTTTTGCTTATCATTTTTGTCAGAAATCATCTGCTTATCATCCTTAGGAAATTTCCTGCGCATTTTTCTTAGACTAGACACGTTTTACTGCATTGACTGCATGAATAGTGTATAGAAAAAATTCATATCTTAGCATATCTGTCACTGTAGACTTTAGCTGACTCATTTCCTTAATTTTTTCCGTAATTCACGGGATCTTTGGAAGTATGTATAGATATTCTATATATAATTAGAATATCATTCGATATTCAAAAATCATTTCATATCAAAACCCTTTAACTGATAGTGAGAGATGGATCCTACACCTAGCTTGGATTCCATTAGTTCCGGAAGCGATTTCGAGATGTATATTGAAGCAGACTCCGAAGTCAAGGAACTAGAAGTGCCTCAACCATTTAGTTATTTTTCTTTCTGGAGGAGATGGGGGTGGGTCCGAGACTTACTCACTCGATGGAGAAATGAAGAAGACGAGCCCTACTGCGAACCAAACTTACCTCCTAACATCGGAGAAAACAATGTACTCACCGGTGAACCTATGCGCAACACTGTATTCACCCTTCTTGCTAAAATATTCCGTCTCGAAGGTCGCATTACTGCAATCTCAGAAAATATTCAACCTCTACTTCCGAATACCAATCGAAGGGGAATATTAGAAGAAGTTAGGGAACTACGAATTGATAACCAAGATCTATCGAATCAGATGAGTGGATGGATAGAAATGATAGAGGGTAGGATAGAAACCCTGACAAGAATGGTGTGTGACCTACAAACTATATTTACTACACCAACATCATCACCAACCTTAGCAACAACAACACTTGTACCACCGACAGTAACAGTACCACCATCAGCAGCACCAGCAGCATAACCAGTACCAACAACAACAACATCATCACACGTCTCAACCTCGCAATCTATACCTCAAGCATAATCATTGTTCTACGAATCGTTCTACATAAACTATCTTCGTCCTTCGTGATGATTATGTAATCTCTAATGTTTTAGAGATTATGTACTCTAGTTCTAGCCGTAAATCTGATGAGTTAATATCACATTGACTCATTAAATCCATAATTATTTCTGAAGAAAATATATATGTATATATGTTTTTATAAAGATTGTAATTAAAACTTTTATTGTACAAACTGTTAATGGTGAAAATATTTTAACGGGTAGGTAATACCCGAGGAATATTTAGGTTTCACATTAATAAGTTACACTGTACATTCTTCGAATCTGATTCAACAGTCATTTACTATCCTACTTGCAACCACAGCTATACGAATCCGTTCATAACAGAATAACCATTTTCATTCAATTTCATTTTTGGATTTTGACCTATCAGAATCCGACAAGTGGCATAATGAAGAAAACATTGGACAAAATAAAATTTGTTAGAAACAAACAAATTAACTATGAGAAATTTTGTTAAGAATCCACGCTAACAAAATCCTAGCTAACTGTTCCTAGCTAACTGATTACATTTTAATTATCGCAATTTATTTGATCGCAATTTACTTTCTCGCAATTTTATTTATTGTCATTAAATTTTTGTTAATTACTTTACGCACTTTATTTATCGTTATTTAATTTCCTGTTATTTATTTTACGCACTTTAAATATCGGGACACGTATACAAGGTTTTGACATATCATATCGACGCATCTATATATATTATTTGGAATCACCATAGACACTCTATATGTAGTAATGATCGAGTTCTCTATACAGGGTTGAGGTTGATTCTACAATAATATATATATTTTGAGTTGTGATCGAGTCTGAGACGTATACGGGTCACGATACGTATTAATTAATTCGAATATTATATATTAAACTATATATGAAATATTGGACTGTCAACTGTGGACTATCGATTGTGGACTAATAACATTGGACAATTAAAATGAATTAAAATATTGATTATAACATATGAAGCTAAACAATTCTTCAAGTTTGCCACTTGATTTCATCTTAAACTTCATTTGTATCTTGACAATTATAATCTGCGTTCAAACCTTTCCTGATTCTCGAAAACACCTCAATCGAGAGGATAAACCAACCGCACTTCATCTACGGGAAGGAAAGAATGATGCATATAGTTATGCACCTAAAAACTCTTGGAAACTGAGTAAACATTTAACACGTATCTGTGCTAACTCCTTTGGCATTGTTATTACAGAAAATAACATTTCAATTCTTTTTCAAATTAGTCAATTTTGTCACAGCTCCAGCAAGTCAACTTCGATTTTCATTCGAATTAGCCTTACTATAACCTTGATATATATACGTGCTCTTTTATTGTTACCGGGAAACTTTTTATATTCCAACATATTACCAGCAGACGTACCAGCAACCTCGTTGCTCCTTGGTTTAAATCTCTCCGACAAATCACTATATTTATCTATTGAAGTCTCATCATGTACTCATCCGCATCTTGTAACGAGAACTGACATACCAATTACCGAAAATCAGCAATCAGTACTTTGAAAACTCACATCATATCTACATCAACAGTTATATGTATAACATTCATCTCTTAGAATTATGATCTTTCATCTGAAATCCTGAAAAGCACTCAGTCTACAAATCAATACTCTAAATGTTGAAAAAGCTGAATGAAGCAGCAGAAACCGTAGACAACCGTAAACGACCTTAATCATCGAAAGTTGTTGATAAAGAATAGTATGTTGGAAAAGCTCAGAAAAGTTGGAACTGGAAAACAGATTGAGCTTACCATGAAGGAGACTCTGAACAAATCACAAGGACTAAACTTGTACATAAAGAATCCTAATGATTCTGTATCTGATGAAATCTTTAGCGAACGCCTTGCTTCTGAATCTAAACCCTTACGGATAAATCTTCTCTATCATCCTTCGATATTAGAAATTCCAAGATATCATCATATCTTTCATTATAAATATCCTCAATATTTCTGAAGATATCTTCATAAATATTCTCGTCCGATATTAATTATCTCTTCGTGCTATCAATGTTACATCATATAGAAACTGTTAGTTTCTATATTCTGTAAACTTTCGAGATTAAAATATGAATGTTATTAAAGTAATGTTGGGAACTGATGCATGAGTTAGTATAATATAATGACACTTGATCAACGTGATTATATTACAGTAAGTCATGCTGAGTTTCTAATGAAACGTGATGATTCACAGTACCATCATCATGTGCCATTTACACGACTCTTACATTCTACGCAATCTCTAAACATATTAAGAACATATCTTCTTGATAGTTCTATCTTTTCAAGATATTCCTGTAATTTGACAAATCAAGATCGTACCATTACTATTTCCTTCTTAGAACATTAACTATGTTCATTCCGAATTTCATATCTACAAATTCTGGACCATCACTTGTAGTACTTACAGTCGAGAAGAGAATAAATAGGCAAAGAGCTCCGAAATATTAGGGAGAATATAAAGCTCGATAACAACACATAAATTACAAACCGTGTATATCAATGTTTATCGCAACATAAAGACACGGGAGAACTAAAAACACTATAACCCTAATGGCGAAGGAGAAGAAAACAGATTCCTCCGGTGGAAGTTGAAAAAGGAGAATGATTGTTGCGATAGTAAGGATAAGGACAAAGATTAGAACTGGATTAAGTATGTTCACAATCTTTTAAATTTGGAAATTGAGTATAGGAGTGATAAAAGTAATGGAACAAAAAAAAAATTATAGTAAAATATCCGACAGGTCAATCGAAACAGATTATTGCATTTAATCAAAGGAGATCCTGATTTTCTTAATCACCAAAGAATCAAATCCTATTACGAATTTTCTTTAAATCCCATGAATTCCGAAAATCAATCGTAACTACGTCATCGGTTAAAACGATTCTACATTTACTCATTTCACTCTCTTGCGATAGCTTCACTTATACTCTTCGCGTAATTAAATTGTTTTATCTATATTACTCAATGATGATAAAACTCTATATATCGTCATGAAAACATTTTTATAGTTAGCCATGATGACCTCGATCAAATTTTGGGACGAAATTTCTTTAACGGGTAGGTACTGTGATGACCCGGAAATTTCCGATCAAATTTATACTTTAATCTTTATATGTTTCCGACACGATAAGCAAAAGATGTAATTTTGTGTCTCGAAAGTTTTGAAATCTATATTCATGTAATCAATTACCCTTTAACCATGCCCGACGATTTTCGAACAATTGTGTGTAAAAAAAATGTAAAAATATATATATAAATAAGTTGTAATTAAAATAAATACCTATATGATTTCAATATATAATAATTATTATATCGTAATGTATGAATAATAATTGTTCAATATATATTATTATATATAATAAAATAATAAGTTTGATCACAGATTAAAAATATAATTGTTCTAGTTACTTTCCTTATTACTATTACTATTAATATAAATATCAATGTTAGTATTACTAATACATATAGATATGAAATTTGAGATGTATAAATTGTGATATTGCTATTAAAATTATAATTATCATTAATAATATTATTATTATTATTTTATTTATCATCATTATTATCTGTATTGTTATTATCATATTATCATTATCTTTATAGTTATTATCATTATTAATATTATTATTAATAAATATTATTATCAATTATTATTATTAATATTAACAGAATTAATATTATTAATATATTTATATATATTAATTATTAATATAAAGTCTATAAAATCAAAATATTGGATATTCAGTTCATGTACCAATCTAACTGCATTTGATTCGTTCCTATTCTAAATTGATACTAGTGCAAATTAAACTATAATAAGAACAAAATTTGTTAAGAGTCCCTATCCACTTTTAAATTCTTTGTTTTCTTCTTTTGGGTCTCGAATATCTCTGTCGACCCCTTGTTTCTTCTGTTTTGGCTCCTAACAATATCAAAGAACAATCAAACTACTCTTTCTTTATATGTGTACATATGTATACATTACATGAGTTACACCTACACACACCCATTTCTTCTCTTTGTTTCTGTTTTGGAAACGAGAATCAACAGCAACAATCAACAAAATAATTAAACCTCCTCACGATGTTACTTCCTTTTCTATAACCAAAACTCAATCATCACCGTTGTTGAACACCTCAATCTCCACCTCATCGGTTATCTCCACCATGAACCACAACACCAAACATTGCTACCACCACAGCCACCATCAACTTTCTTTCTAAAATGTTCGAATCAATAAACAAGGATAACCACAATCCACGATACACACCTACTGCCGTTTGATTTTTTTTTCTATTTGGTTGAAACCTACAAACCCAGGAACCAACCATTACCACCAAGACTACCTCCGGTTACCACCAAATTCGTCATCCATCACCTCCACGACACCTTCCACCGGCCGCCGGTTCAACACCCAACACCATCTATTGTTTGAGTTCAAGCCCAACACAAACCCATCGCCACTACCTTCACTTTAGGATTTCTGTTACCCGTGAGCTGTTAACAAAAACCACCACCGTGCCACCATCTGTCACAACAACTAACCACCGCGACACCACCACCTCCTTCACTCTTATTCCCTCTCTCTTCTGCAAAAACCCCGAACATCATCTAATATGCAAATGCTTCGTTCTCTTGTAATTGGTACGTAAGGAAATGAAAATGATAACATATGATTGTGAGTTTGGCAACATGGTTAAAAAGGGAATTAAAATACTCACACATTATGTAAAGGTTACATGTGGGATGGAGTAATGGCCGACAAGTAGTAATCACATAACCCACTTGATTTATAAAGTAATTTCATTTATAATTGCATGATGGCTAATAAGGTATAAAGATGATTTAATAATAACAATTACATGGTAGTGGAAATAATGATTCCATGTTGATCGAGGTATTATAGAATGGTGGGAATTATCAATTGTTGCTGCATAAAAACTGAACTTTCAGTTCGTTGATATCATATGAGGTGGGTTAGGAATTCTTGGACTTAGTTATTTATAATTTGGGCCGTGATTTAATCTTCCACTTTGGGCCAAGTTTATTTATTTTCGGTGGGGCTTTTGATTTGCTTGGGCCGAGATCATTTGTTTTCTCTGTTTCCTGTTGGGTTTCAAAACATGGGGATCGAACACCTACTTGTTGGCTTCACATTCGATCAATGAAGATTATGATTCGAGGTGATAATGATGTTTAAGATGATTGATAGATAAAATGATATGATTTGTTAATAATAATGGGAAGAAGGAAACGGGATAAAAAGGGTTATATGATTTTATGTATCCATTAAATCAGAAAAGTAGACATGGATGAATGGTTTAGGAGTGTTTGGGTGGAACGGGAGGTCATAGGTTTGAGCCTGGGCAGTGGTGTTTTATTTTTTAAGGCTTGCTTTCAAAGGTAGTCTTATTCATTATTATCATTTTTATTATTACTAGAATTAACATTATTATTACTTTTATCATTATTTTTATTATTACTATCAGTATTTTATTATTATTTTTACAAGTATTATTATTTTTATCATTATTAATATTACCAATATCATTATTATTATTAAAAGTAACATTATTATTAAAGTTATAATTATTATTAAAATACTTATTTTTATTAAAATTATCATTTTTACTATCATTTTTATTAACAACAACATTATTATTAAAACAAATAATTTACTAAAATAACAATTAATAAGAATATATGAATTTGTTCGATTATAATTATGTGTGTTAATATATATAAATGATATAGGTTCGTGAATCCGAGATCAACCCTACACTTGTTAAATGACGTCATATGTATTTTTACTACAAAATACAGTATGGTGAGTTTTATTTGCCCTTTTTACTCTTTACGTTTTTGGGCTGAGAATACATGCAAATGTTTTATTAACTGTTTTACAACATTTATATGCGTGAGTTTCATTATTCCCTTTTTAAATACTTTTGCAATATATATTTTTGGGACTGAGAATACATGCGCTGCTTTTATTAATGCTTTACGAAATAGACACAAGTGATCGAAACTACATTCTATGGTTGAATTATCGAAATCGAATATGCCCCTTTTTATTAAGTCTGGTAATCTAAGAATTAGGGAACAGACACCCTAATTAACGCGAACTCTAAAGATAGATCTATCGGGCCCAACAAGCCACATCTAAAGTACCAGATGCTTTAGTACTTCGAAATGTATATCATGTCCGAAGGAGAATCCCGGAATGATGGGGATATTCTTATATGCATATTGTGAATGTCGACTACTAGGTATTCAATCCATATGAATGATATTTTTGTCTCTATGCATGGGACGTATGTTTATGAGAAATAGAAATATGAAATCTTGTGGTCTATTAAAATTATGAAATGATTATATATGTTAAACTAATGAACTCACCAACCTTTTGGTTGACACTTTAAAGCATGTTTATTCTCAGGTACGAAAGAAATCTTCCGCTGTGCATTAACTCATATTAGAGACATTACTTGGAGTCATTCATGGCATATTTCAAAAGACGTTGCATTCAAGTCGTTGAGTTCATCAATATTATTATTAAGTCAATTATAGTTAGATATATTATGAAATTGTATGCCTGCTGTCAACTTTCGATGTAATGAAAGTTTGTCTTTTCAAAAACGAATGCAATGTTTGTAAAATGTATCATATAGGGGTCAAGTACCTCGCGATGTAATCAACTGTTGTGAATCGTTTATAATCGATATGGACTTCGTCCGGATGGATTAGGATGGGTCTTCACACAGGCCATTTGGCAAGCCGTATGGCAGGCCGTTTACTGGCCTGGTCAGCCTGATTTTCCTGGATTGTAACTTGATTTCTTGTCTTTCACCGTTTTTGCTCTAGAATCTTCGTTTTAGCTCCGATTCTCTTGATTCTTTTTGCACCATCTTCGTAATTACTTGTTCTTAAATTCTAACCGACGAAGTGGGTATTTTGCAGACAAAGTTCGAATCTTTCTTGTTTTTGGGCCTTAATATCGGGGTAAATATGTGACTTTTTAGCCGATATCAAATATCCCACACTTAGACTTTGCTTGTCCTCAAGCAAACTCTCATTTCCTTAAGAATCTTATCGGCATTTTTTTTCTAATAGCCTAAGTGGTTTGCTTTTTTTATAAGAGCAAAAAGATAAGGTGAGTCATCTATGTTATGATTGAAACTATCTCTGCAAGCATGCGAGGAGGTCACATGACATAGGCTAGCTTTCACGGGTCACTCAAATCACACAAGTGTTTAGGGTTCCCTATAGATCTAAGAAATGAATACACTCATAGCCAGTCATGCTACACCCATCGTCATAGGCTTGATAAAGACTCAAATCCTTGCTGCTAATGCGAGAACGGTAGTAATCTCAGCTTGTAGGTCATTTGTCAATGATGGAGAAGGAATTTTGGAGTGGTAGTGAAGTTGTTTTTGAGGGGGTGAGATAAAAGGGTAATGTATTCTTTATACAGACTTTTATTTGGATAGATAGGAGTGCTAAAGTATTTTGAGAAGCACTTTTGAACTTTTCTTCATTTGATAATCATTTTCGGTCAAGTTCTCTTCGGCATTTCTCTTATTGAGTTCTGCTCCTTTTCAGAATTTTGATTTTTTTTTGGAGACTTCATCTCGAGAAACGTTTTTCCTGTAAACTTTTTCAAGACCTTTTCCATGATACTTGAGAGGTTTATAACATCGGGTTTTTGGAAGGAATCTCGTTTTCTGGATTTTTCGAGTTATAGTAAGGATGATGTGGTGGTGGAGTAGAAGTAGTGGAGGTGCGGAAGTTTTTTTTTTTTTTTTGACAAGTGGCTAGCTCTTTAGATTACAACCGAATCACGTTTCACTGCTTGGAAATGCAGATCTAAAGCAAGTTCTGATTCTAAGCACAGACATCGGCACTCTCAACGGAAAATAGTGAAGCATTAAAGATGAATGCTTGTCTTTTTTGGGGTGCCTCACCATAATCAATTTAGGTCGATAATGCCTTAGTCATGCAATGCTCTATTAGAGATTTGGTTTAACCTAACAAGATTTCCACCTTACTTAAGCCTTATTTTTATTGACAAACGTTTTAGGTTTTCAAAAATACTTTTTCGAAAAGGCTTTCTTTTGCAAAAATTTTGAAATTTGGCTTAAGGACTTGGAATCTTCGTAATGGTTTATTTTAATACACCATAAAAAGATTATACCAACATTCCACACTTAGACGAACATTGTCCTCAATGTTCCTAGTGTATCCCACACTTAAGAGTTTTAGTTAAAGATTTGGGAATATTTCTCTAGTGTTTCAATTGGGTGTTATCCCACACTTAGTGATAAGCTAGGATGTGGCATAGTTTGAATCTTGAGCTAGTAGCGAAAAGAAAGAAATACCCCTAGCAGATGCAGCTGGCTTCCAATCCTTGCATCTTTTATCGGCTCATTTGCCATCCTTTATTCTTCTACTCTACTTTATTGCACGGGTTGCCTCCCGAAAAGCGCGTTTGTTTAAGGTCATTTTCTCGACCGAAGTGATGCTTTAAAAAAGCAAACATTCCTCGGTGATGGTTGTGATCTTGCTTTTCTCGAGGGAATGTGAGTCCTGGCGGGTAAATCCTGAGAAAGTGCCGGACCAATAGTGGTAAAAGATCCGGTACTTCTCTTGAAGATCTTCTGAATGATAAGTAGTGCGCAGTTTCAGCTCTTGATAAGTCTTGAAGTCCGATGAAAATATGATCCACGACTCTGCTGGTTGACCCATGAATGTCAATCATAGAAGCAGTGCTGGTGGTGATTGTTTCTCTGATGGGATGCTCATTTCGGAGGTCTTCAAACAATGTTAGAAATTGTATCTTTAGAATCTCGAAGTCTTATGAACGGTGATCTTCACAGTAAGAGTCTGTAGCTTTGCACAAATTTATTAAAAGATGAAGCTGAAAAGAAGTGAACATCAATCCTGACCCGAGCATTAATGTCACCGTCTTTGAGTATATCTCCCGACATCCAGCTTTAAATGTGAAACTAGGATCTATGGAGTCGTGGAAGATAGGTGATATCTGCTTCGTAATATAGGTGGCAATGTTGACTCGATCTGGTTCAAGATGAGAGAACGGATTGTTTCGCCTTATTTCCTCCGTAACAGCATCTCGTAACTCTTTGATAATCAGATCAGCATGGTGATCAATTGTTACGTAAATCACTAGTCTGTCTAGTGTGCTTTCGAAATTATCTCTTTTCAAGAGAGCAAAAAGGCTGTGAATATCCTCTATCATTTGCAAATCAGAGTGATAAGTCGGGCATCCGGTGGAAAGATCCATATGCTTCCGAATGAGAGTCAGTAGTGCTTATCGGTTTCGTGAGAATGGAAATGCAGATCCGGCTAAGGCGTTATAAACCTTAGAGTAAATGATCTTCTGATCTCGACAGAATCTTGTCTCAAGAATAGTGCGAACCACTGAATTGTGCTCTCGTTGCCTTTCTTCCTAGTAGATATGATCGTGAAGAGAATTAATAAAGTCTTGAATGCGTTCTTCTAGGATTTCAACATCATTGTCTTCTCTTCAGAAATAGAGGTTATGTTCTTTTTGGATAGCCATAATTCGTTCTGTTAAGGGTAGCGAAAAATCAATGGTTGATTTTTGGATGGCTTCGAGAATATCTTCAAATTCATCGGTATCATTGATGAAGGTTATCATGTATGCATGTGTAGATATAACCGGAATTCGATCTGAAGAAGAGTCGGGCTCCCCTTGATCTAGTTCGGTTGGAGAGTGTGAGTTATTCAGAATGTCTTCATGTTGCTCTACCTCGTCATCATCGGTGTATTGTTCTTCTAAGGATGCGTCTGATGAACGGGTTTCTTCAGTATTCTAATTCTCTAGTTTGATACTTGCAGGATAGATTTCTATATCTTTAACCTCAGCCTTGTCGATCTTCTTCTGGAAGCGAATGATTAAACTGTAATCTTTCATCTCAAGCCTCATTATTTCTTCATGACGCTCAATGCTTGGAGAGGGTATTGTCACAGTTTCTTTTACGTCTTCTATTTCCTCTTCCTCTTCAGATTCCTCCTCTTCCTCTATTTCTTTGCTGGGATCCTCTTCTTCCATTTTTGGGTCGTCTACAGACTGTGATTCGACACCTATCTCGATATCATCGGCTGGTGGTGAAGACTCGTCATCGGAAGTGATCCGTCTGGTGGAAATAGCAAACATCTCTGCCTGTCCAGAAAGATAGGTTGGTCGGTCAATTTTGAAGGTAACGCTCTCCCCATGTGATCGTAAGATCAAGGTTTGATTGTACACATCAATGACAGTCCTAGCCGTATTCATGAAAGGTCTTCCTAACACTACTGGTGTGTGTAGGTCTTCCTTAATATCCATTACTACGAAATCCGTAGGATACAAGAATTTGTCGACTTTTACCAAAACGTTCACAACTATGCCCTTAGGATATCGAATTATGTGATCGGCAAGTTGGATTGTCATTTTATTCTCCCAACTCTAATCTCTTGTAGAGAGAGTAGGGGATTAGGTTGATACTTGCTCCTAAATCTGCTAGCGTATGAATGGTTCCAGATTGGTAGATTGAACACGGGAAAACGAATCGTCCCGTATCTCCTAGCTTTAGTGGTAGAGAGTTCCTGAGTAATGCATAGTATTGTTCACTCAGTGGAATTTTGTTAGAATCTGGTATCCTTTCCTTTATAGAAATAAGCCTTCGGATGTATCTCTTCTGGTTGGGAACCTTGCACATAGTGTCCAGGAATCTTCCATCAAGTTTGAAGGAATCAAGCTTGGATGGTTCTTCTTGTAGCCTCCCAGGATAGGGTACACGAACTGGAGTTTCTGGGGTCAGCTTCTGAGTATATGTTGATTTGTTCTTGAGCCTAGCTGACCTTCTCCGTGGTTCTTCCTTTAGGATTACGGAATCCATTTGTTTTGCTTCTTCTATGTGGGGATTTTGGATAGTATTACTTGGTAACCTTCCCTGCGGTAGGGTTTCAAGGCGTTGTGATAACTGTCCGAGCTGCGTTTCCAGACTTTTGAGAAGAGCCAATTGATTTCTCATTAGTATCTCCGTCTGATCTTGCCTTGCTGCAGTTCTCTGATTTAGCTGTTGTTGTCCTTGAATGAACTGAGTCAACTGATCATCAGCTCCGAGAGTGGGGTTAGTTGCTTTTGTAATCTGGGTGGTAGGGGAATTTTCCTCAACTGGTGTACCAGTGAGTGGAAGTGGTTGATTGTAGGTCAATTGAGATTTTTGGGATGGATAAGGTGGATAGCGATAGCGAAAAGGTTGATTGCTTCACTGAAATTGATTAACCCTAGGTTGTTGATTGAATCCGGGATTTGGTGGACGAGCTGGGTATTGGACGTAACAGACCGAACCGTCAGGGTTTTCGTACTCAACTTGATATTCTTCAGTAGGTTATGGGTTGGTACAATTAACATAAGCATGAGATTGGTTGACCTGCTGCGGCTGCGTCTTCAATTCTTCAAGTCTTCAATTTTTGTAACACCCCGTTTTCCCGTGCGCATCTAAAGGTACGTACTTAATCAATAGTACGCTTATAACTTATTTGTTATGTAATTAAATGAACTAAAGTGTTAGTTAGGTGTAAGTGCATATATGTATATGTGTGTATATATATATGGGTATATTCGAATGCGTGCATGTACGCGTATATAAATGTGACATGATGGCGTTGAGTAGTGTGAGACTTAAGGTTGAAGTTTAGATGTGCATAGGAAGGGTGAATGAGGTGTGCTAGTTGTTGAACCCTCGATTCATGATAAATTGTCGAAGTGACCAGACCTAGGCTAACGCCGCACCGCGACGCGACAAACGGGTCCGCGCCGCGACCATTGAAGCAAACCAGGATCAGAAAGAGGGTTAAGAGTGATCATTTTTCCTTCGATTTGTCGCGCCGCGACAAATGGCGCCACGCCGCGGCATCCCTGCAGATCAGACTCCGAATTCTGCTCAAAATAAATAGGCTTTAGGGGCAATTTGGTCTTTTTGCGTGTAGATCTGTTTGGAGCTTTTAATATCAGCCACTTGTTCTCCATTTCTTATTTCTTTTCCATTTTTTTTCACATTTTCCTCTCAAATCCTAAAACCCACTTAGATTAAACTCAAGATTTGAAGCTGAAGTTTTGTGAGTCAATCCTAGAAGCAAGAATTAAAGTTGCTCTCCTTGTTATTAGCTACAAGAGGATAGTTTTGGTAAGTCTCAACTCTAAGTTTTGAGTTTCATTTGGTTTAAGCTAGGGTTTGGTTCATATGGAACTTGTGTGACCCATTTGAGGGTTAAATGGGTGGATTTTGGGTTGGATTGTTAAAAGGAAACCCTAAATAGCTATTATCTAGGGTTTGGTCTTGTGATTTGAGGTTGTAAGTGCTAAGTGATGTTGTTAGTCACTAATGCACTTTTGAAAGGATGAAAGAATTTTTAATGTGTAAGTTTGACTTGGTTTGTGAGTCAAAGAGTCAAAAGAGCACTAGTTGACCTAATCGGGTGAAATGGTTATGAAATACACCAAGTTTATGTTAGTTGATGTTAATAGACCCTAATCACTAGCCTTAAGTGATCTATGACGAGGCGTGGCCATTAATGGGCAGTTTTGGTGTAGTTGAGTCATTTAATGCAATCGGGTCATTAAATGCTCAAGGGTAAGAAGTTGGCATTTAATTCAACTAGATTGTATGTTAATAAAATGCATAATGTAATAGGTACGTTACATTGAAGGTTTGCAAGCTCGGTTAGCTTCCACAAGAGTCTTGAGGTGAGTGGAATGATTATGCATATGTGTATATAATGTATTTACTTGTACGAGATTCGATGTGGGTTTAAGTTCAGGCGGTCGATACCACATCGGGTCAATATATGATATGGGTTTAAGTTCGGGCATTCGATGCCATGTCATATATGTGTGTGGGCATTTAGTGTGGGTTTAAAGTTCGGGCGTTCGATACCACATTACACGTGACGGGTGGGTTTAAAGTTCGGGCGATCGATACCACTCCAGGGTTAGTGTTATAATTTTTTGTGCACTAACGGTTGTTAGGAACACCAATGGGAAATTCGAAGTACCATTCCTTGTACTATTGGTTAACCATGGCTATGTGTTTGTTGCGTGGTGTTTTCACATTATTCGAGTTATATATGTTATCGTTGTGCTAGCTTGTGGTCTTGGAGATTTAGCGTTATGCCTTGCGTTGGTATGTCTTTTAAATTGCTAGCGTGTATGAGGTAATTGTGTATGTGATTGCATGAAAGTAGGTTATATATGTATGTGTATAATTATTGCATTCACTAAGCGTTAGCTTACCATCTCATTGTTTATCTTTTTAGATGCAGGCGCAGTTAAGGGCAAGGGGGTTATCGGACATTAGGTGTCCCGTGATGATGCTTTGTTGGAGTTTTGATGTTGGCCTAGCGTTTTGGGTAGTTTAGTCCCAAACCATTCTCGAAGTGTCGTTTGGATTGTAAACTATCATTTTTAATGGGTCAAACTTGTACTAAACTTTATTCGTGGCCCTCGTGCCTTTTGTAAACAATTAATTGTTGTGCGTTTTAAATGGAACTCGTGAAATGGGTTACATATTTATTTGGCGTGTAATTGTGTTGTATAAAAAAAAATTTATCGTATGGATTACGGGTTGGGTTGTTACAAGTGGTATCAGAGCATGGTCTAAGGGATTTAGGTGACTTGAGATAGGCGCCTAGACTTAGACTTTTGTGTTGTGGAATTATATGCGGGACTCGTAGGACTACGGGTCATTGCGGGGTTTGATTAGTTCTTTGATGCATAAGTTGACAACTATGCTATGTTATGATGTTACTAATCATGTGTTGTTGTTTTGAACATCGAGAAAGATGGTTGTGACACGTTTGAGCATGGCACGGCATGTGAGCGTAATAGTGAGTCGCGACCACTATTATGGTTGCAAGTCAAGTCAAGCAAGGATGTGCGACAAGTATCGAGCTAGATGTGGTGTGTGTGCGGTCATATGCATAGGTATATATGTGTATTAAATTGTAGGTGATGTCTAATCTTTTTTTAATCTTTAGAATGAAGACGAGAAACGGAACGAAGGGTTAAACAAATATTCGAAGAGTCGGTTTCGGAACAAATTGTCGATATGATTCAAGAACGGATGACTAATGCCGTTAAAGAAGAAGTTGAAAGGAGGTTTCCTAGACCTCAAAATGTGGGCGAGTTGGAGTTTAGCTATAAGAACTTCTTGGCGACTTAGCCTCCTCACTTTCACGGGGATCCCGACCCCATGAAGAGTCCGGCTTGGATTTCTGATGTTGAAGGTTGTTTTCGCACGACCGAGTGCCCTCCCGAAAAGAAAACAAGGCTTGCTACTAGTTTGTTAAGGGGCCATGCTAAAGATTGGCTCGATGGCAAGATTGATATGGTGGGTGATGCAGCTTTTGTGGGGTTATCTTGGGCGGATTTCAAGAAGGAGTTTTTCCTTGAATATCGTACGCAAGCGGATCTTTCCAAATTGCGCAACGAGTTAAGGAACATGCGTCAAGGGTCTTTGGACCTAAACACTCTTAAAACCAACTTTCTCGCTAAGGCGCGTTTTTGCCCCGAGTATGTGGGGAATGATCAATTGTTAATGGAAGACTTTCATGCGACCCTTAAAGATGATTTGAAGGGTAAAATTAGTATTGGTCATGTTGACACCTTTGCTAAGCTTTTGGCGGTGGTGAAGGGGTTTGAAGTGCAAGCTCCGAGTCCGGTTAGTTATGCGCCAAGTAAACGAAAGTTTGAAGCTTCTAATTTTTCGAACAAGAAGAGTAAGGAAGCATCCGAAAGTGTCAGTAGCGTGAAGAAGGGTGCTTCTAGTGGTCACATGGTCACTTGTTTCAATTGTGGGCAAAAAGGTCACTACTCTCGTGATTGCCCAAAACCGCGTACTAATGTGATCACATGTTTCAATTGTCAACAAGAAGGGCACCGAAAGTCGGAGTGCCCCGAACTCCGAAATGATCAAGTTAAGAGAATGGAGAAGGCGGCGGGGTCGGCTAGGGGACGTAATTATTTGTTGACTAATGACGAAGCCAAGCAATCCAATGAAGTCGTTTCAGGTACTTTCATGGTTAACTCTAATCCGGCAAGGATTCTATTTGATAGCGGTGCAAATTTATCGTTTGTGTCTCCAAAATTTGTGCCTAAACTTAATAAACCGTTAGCTAAGTTAAGTCGTCCGGTAGAAGTCGAAATAGCTGATGGCAAGACGGTGCTAGTGGTTGATGTGTGTAAGAATTGTAATGTTGTGTTTGGTTCCGAGAACTTTAATATTGATCTCATTCCGATGACGTTGGGTTATTTTGATATCGTGGTTGGTATGGATTGGCTCGATCATAATAGAGCCGATATTGCGTGCCATGAAAAATCTATTCGTGTGAAGACCCCAAGTGGGGGAGAGTTAATTATTCATGGTGATAAACGTAGAAGACTTGTACCGGAATGCAATTTTGCACGGGCACGTCGTTTCCTTGTTAGTGGTGGAATGGCTTTCCTTGCTCATGTTGTTGATACTCGTAATGAGCCACCACCCATTCGTGAAATTCCGGTGGTTAGTAAATTTGAAGACGTTTTTCCGGATGGGTTACCGGGTGTTCCGGCGGAAAGACAAGTTGAATTTTGCATTGAGTTGGTTCCGGGAGCTACTCCCATTACTAAAACTCCGTATCGTTTAGCACCGACGGAAATGCAAGAATTGTTAAATCAAACCCAGGAGTTACTTGAGAAGCGTTTTATTCGACTGAGTGCTTCGCCATGGGGTGCTCCGGTCTTGTTCGTGAAGAAGAAAGATGGTAGTATGCGTATGTGCATCGACTATCGGGAGTTAAATAAAGTGACGATCAAAAATCGTTATCCGTTCCCTAGGATTGACGATTTATTCGACCAACTTCAAGGCGCTACGTACTTCTCTAAAATTGACCTACGGTTCGGCTATCATCAAATGCGGGTCCGTGAGGAAGAGATCGAGAAAACGGCCTTTCGTACTTGTTATGGACATTTTGAATTTGTAGTTATGCCTTTTGGTCTTACGAATGCACCAGCGGTATTCATGGATCTTATGAACCGAGTGTGCCAACCTATGTTGGACAAGTCGGTAATTGTGTTCATTGACGTTATTCTTGTATATTCTAGGAGTATGAAGGAACATGAACACCATTTGCGCGAAGTGTTGAAGACGATGAGAAAAGATAAGTCGTATGCTAAATTCTCGAAATGTGAATTTTGGCTAAGTGAGGTTCAATTCCTTGGCCATATTTTGAACAAGGAAGGTATTCAAGTAGATCCGGGGAAGATAGAAATGGTGAAGAGTTGGGGACAACCGAATACGCCTACGGAAATCCGAAGTTTTCTCGGATTGGCCGGTTATTATCGTCGGTTTATCCAAGAATTTTCCAAGATTGCTTCGCCATTAACTAAGTTGACAAGGAAGAATACGAGATTTAATTGGGAGAATGAGCAAGAAATCGCTTTTCAATTCTTGAAAGAGAAATTGTGTAAAGCTTCGGTCTTAGTATTGCCGGAAGGTGTAGTTGATATGACGGTCTATTGTGATGCTTCTTTGAATGGGCTCGGGTGTGTTCTAATGCAACGAGGTATAGTCATCGCTTACGCCTCTCGCCAATTAAAGGAACATGAAAAGAGATACCCGACTCATGATCTCGAATTAGTGGCGGTGGTCCATGCTTTGAAAATTTGGCGCCATTACTTGTATGGTGTCAAGTGTACGATTTATTCAGATCACAAGAGTTTGAAACATCTTTTTGATCAACGGGATTTTAATTATCGTCAACGTAGATGGATGGATGTGGTGAAGGATTATGATTGTGAGATACTTTATCATCCGGGCAAAGCAAATGTGGTCGCGGATGCTTTAAGCCGAAAGAGTCACCACCCGGCGTTACGATTGGGATTGTTACGTATGATTATTACTAACGATTTTCTTGAAAAACTTGGTGTGATTCAAATAAAGGCTTACGTTCACAACAAGCATGCGGAACGAATTGTGGGGCAATCAGAATTCATTACGATGGGTTCGCGTGGTTTATTGTCTTTTCAAGAAAGAGTGTGGGTGCCTAAGATGGGTGATTTCCGAAAGGTGCTTCTTGATGAGGCGCACAAGTCTAAGTATTCCATACGTCCGTGAGATGACCCGTCCCAATCCATAAGGACGAATACAATAACATATGATTACATCGCGAGGTATTTGACCTCTATATGATACATTTTACAAACATTGCATTCGTTTTAAAAGAAAAGCTTTCATTTACATCGAAAGTTGACAGGCATGCATACCATTTCATAATATCCAAACTATAAATGACCTAATCTGTCATCTACTTAAATATAATCTTTAATGAACTTCAACGACTCGAATGCAACGTCTTTTGAAATATGTCATGAATGACTCCAAGTAATATCTTTAAAATCAGCTAATGCACAGCGGAAGATCTCTTTCAAACCTGAGAATAAACATGCTTTCAAGTGTCAACCAAAAGGTTGGTGAGTTCATTAGTTTATCATAATCATTTATTTTCATCATTTTTATAGACCACAAGAATTTCATTTCCAGTTCTCTTAAATATACGTCCCATGCATAGAGACAAAAATAATCATTCATATGGTGAACACCTGGTAACCGACATTAACAATATGCATATAAGAATATCCCCTATCATTCCGGGATCCTCCTTCGGACATGATATAAATTTCGAAGTACTAAAGCATCCGGTACTTTGGATGGGTCTTGTTGGGCCCAATAGATCTATCTTTAGGATTCGCGTCAATTAGGGTGTCTGTTCCCTAATTCTTAGATTACCAGACTTAATAAAAAGGGGCATATTCGATTTCGATAATTCAACCATATAATGTAGTTTCGATTACTTGTGTCTATTTCGTAAAACATTTATAAAAATTGCGCATGTATTCTCAGTCCCAAAAATATAAAGAGTAAAAGGGAGCAAATGAAACTCACACATATAATTATTGTAAAACAGTTAATAAAACAATTGCATGTATTCTCAGCCCCAAAAATGTAAAGAGTAAAAGGGGAAGCAAATGAAACTCACCATACTGTATTTTGTAGTAAAAATACATATAACATCATCGAACAAGTGTAAGGTTGGCCTTGGATTCACGAACCTATATTAATTATATATATTTATATGACGGTCAATATTTGTCTAACAATTTAGGCCAAGTCATAGTGTACCACAATCCTAATACTCGAGACTAATGTGCAAAAGTCAAAGGTTAAAGTAAAAACGAGGTCGCATGCAAAAATATAATAACTTATACAAAAATGATTTTTCGGTCAAACATGACTAAACGGCCACTTCAGCGATTTTTAGAAAAATTATCGGAATTCCGATTGATAAACGGCCAAAGATAAAAGTTACACATTACCAAAAAAATTAAGCATAAATTTTTACAGAAGTAAACTAAACCTAGACAACTCGTAGTTGCCAACGCGGTTTCGGTGTTTCAAAGTTAATTTTTTAGCTTTAATAAATTTACAAAAGTGACCGAGTAGCCTACTTTGGAGATTTTTAGAAAATTCCTCGAAACTCGGATTGACAAACGGTCAAAGCCTTCAAATTCTCGTTACCACAAAGATATAACATGATTTTTGGCAAAAGTAAACACACATCAGGCCGACCATGACAACTGATACAAAACTGACATTTTTAATAAAAAAGTTTCAGCTCTTTTTAGAATTTTAAAATGTGACCAAACAGTCAACTTTGACGATTTTTAGAAAAATCGTCGAGACTCGAATTGACAAACGACCAGAGTCGTTTGTTACATCTTACAGCAAAGAATTCAGTGATATTTTTGTTTTAATCTGAAACAACGCAGATCAACGAGAATTTCAGTTTCCGTAACGACGTTTCATCAAAATTTACAAAACTTCTTTTATCCATAACTTGACAACCGTTCAACGAAACGAGACGTGCTTTATATGAAAATTCATCTACTCGACGAGTAGAATCCAAATAACCACTTTTTATTACCCAGAAAATCAGTTCACTAATTATTATCAGCAATTTTAATTACGAAATTAATTATACAATTCATAACTTTCTATCCGTTCATCGAATTCATTCGATATCTAAATGAAAAGTTCTTAATTTTTCGCTAGCTTTCCAATGACATGCATATCTTATACCTTATTTCATCCCTAGTATAACAACCTTTAAGATTCAACATAACCTATCTAAGGGCAATATCAAATATACAAGCATGCATAATTCTATATTCTCGAGCACTAGTCAGGGATACACTATTAGTAAATAAAAGTTAAGTTATGAGTGCTCACGTATCAATATTGAGATTCAATACTGTAGGAAAGGTACGTAGACGCGACGGAGACGATAATTACCAATTTGACCTCAAGGGCATACCCATGAACCATACCCATTACCTCCATAGCCATAACCCATAATTTCCTTAGCCCTATCCTACTCATAAAACTTGTCTTGAAATGACCCGCTCATGACCTCGTCGTAATATTTTATGTATAAATACTACTAATAATAATACTCCTAACTATAATATTAACCTTATTAATAATAATAATAATAATAATAATAATAATAATATAAATAATAATAATAATAATAATGATGCAGAAGAGAATATGAGTATGTTTGTGTGTAAATTCATAACCAATTGATCGATCTTTATAGAAAGTGGTTGGCCAAGTTATTCATGCAATCACATATTACAGCTCATGAATCTTAACTTTTTCCTACCGACACCCCTTTCTTTATATCTATGCTATATGATACGTAATATATATATATATATATATATATATATATATATATATATATATATATATATATATATATATATATTTATATATATATATATATATATATATATATTATATTTAATCTTTAGAATTAATTAAATATTATATTATATTTACGCTCATGGTAAAAATATAATTTTTACAAAAATGACACGGTCGTGGTCTCACGACTCATGTACCACTTTCTGTTTTTCGGGCGCACTTTCGTACGTTTAGAAAACTAGCCTTTTACGTTACGTGACGTGTACCTTTTACAAAAAATAGACTTACTCTTCAATAAATTACCTTTATAAAAATATAACTTATAAAATTGAGCGTTGTGATCATTTACTTCCATAATTCAAAGCCTCGTTGTTTATCAAAATATTTTATTTTAAAATTAAACGTTTTGTGACATGTACCTTTATTAATAACTACACTTAAATTAATTAAAAACTAACCCACTCAAAGTGTAACTTAATATTTTGAGTGTTTTGGTCATTTCCTTTTATGAATCGACGTCTCGTTATATAACAAAATATATATTTAATCTTATTAGTTTGAATCAAAACGTTTTATGACTAAAATAAAATATATGTACATTTAAAATTTATAAACTTATACATAATACATATGTTTGAAATATTTATCTAATAATATAATATTTCACTTTTCAAAATTAATTATATTTCAAAGACCAATATATATATAACATTAAAATCGTGTGAATACTAGATATTGTTATATCACCTAACGGTTATGCTCAAAAACTTAATCTGATATAACTTATTTATGCGCCAACATTTACTTTAATTTCTCAAAGGCTCTAGTTAAAATATCTAATTATAAATCGAATCAATGAACAAGGGTTACTATCTTTTACCTAACTAATATATCTAATATACATAATCATGTTCTATATACGTTGCAAGTTATCAACCAAGTGTTATGAAATTCAATCCTCCACCAACCTTTGACTAATCCTCGATAAGAACACTGTCGTTCTTGCATGCGTATCATTTCACTAAATTTCCGAATACTGTTAAAAATGTAATAGTCTCTTAAATCATAGTGGACCTTACGACGGAGACTCGTGATCATAAATCAATGTATCTGATAATTCAATCATTTGATATTATCTTTTAATCTCGTTGATAAACTTACATCGAACAAATACGTTTATGTAACGTATTATTCATTCAATACCTTGATATCATTTTCAAGTTCACTAAATAGATCTCATAGCTTATTTTCATATCAACTAATCCGTTCAATGTTTTATTAATATATCTCAATTTAATAAGCACACATGTATATGCATATATATTTATTTACACATAATTGTTCGTGAATCGTTAGGCATGGTTAAAGAGTATTTGATTAAATGAATATAGTTTCAAAACTTTTGGGACTCAACATTACAGATTTTGCTTATCGTGCCGGATATATATAAAGATTAAAGTTTAAATTTGTTCGGAAATTTCCGGGTCATCACATTACCTACCCGTTAAAAGAAATTTCGTCCCGAAATTTGATAGAGATTGTCATGGCTAACAGTAAGAGTGTTTTCATGACGTATATGAACTGATAATTAGAGTTTTATCATCATTGATTAATATAGATAAAATGATTTGTTTTTGTGAAGAGCACGAATGAAGCTATCACTTAAGAGTGAAAATGAATAAAAGTAAGTTTGACTTAACCGGTGTCGTAGTCAAGATTGATTTCCGAAATTTAAGGAATTTAGAAGAAATCTTCAATTTAGATTTGATCCTTCGGTAATTAAGGAGATTCAGATCTTCTTTGATTAAACGCAATAATCTGCTTCGATTGCTCTGTCGAAAATTTTCCTATAAATCCACCCTCTCCATTTCCTTACAACTCACACCTTCTATTCTTTCTTTCTCAATTCCTACTTTAAAGTATTCGTTAATATGCTCCATCCCATCCTGATCCTTGATATCCTCTTAACTTGCATATTTGTCATTCTTCTTTTTAATCTGCCACCAGAAGAATCTATTTACTTCTACTATGCTCTTGGGTTTATAGTGTTTCTAGTTCTCCCATGTCTTTACATTGCTATATGCATCGATATATACGGGTTGTAATTTCCGGGTTGTTGTTAAATTTTACACCTTCCCTTATATTTCGATGTCCCTGCTTCTGTCTTCTATAGTCATCGTCATCCATAGTTAATGCTCTCTTCTATTTGCTGCGGTTTATACCCCGAATTTCTATTTCGGAGCTTTGTCCTTTCGTTTCTTCTTCTTGCGATTAAATAGCTCTCGTAATGGTCCGGAATTCGTATGTATGGATTTCAGAAGGAATATAGTAATTGTTCTAAGAAGGAAATGGTAATGGTAAAATATTGATTTGTTAAATTACCAGAATACCCTGAAAAAGACCGAATCATCAAGAAATATTTTCTTGATATATTTAGAGGTTAAATAGAATGTAAAAGTCGTGTAAATGACACATGATGACGGTATGTCCTGTGAATCATCACGTCCATTAGAAACTCAGCATGAATTACTGTAATATAATGACGTTGATCAAGTGTCATTATATTATACTAACCCATGCATCAGTTCCCAACACCACTTCAAAAACATTCATATTCAAATTTTTCAGAATTTAGAAACTAACACAGTTTCTTTTATGTTGCAGATATTACGGAGAGATAAATGATACTTGATAAGAATAGTTGTGAAAATATCTCCAAAGATATGGAGAATCTGTATAATGGAAGATACGAAGATATCTTATAATATTTTAGATATGATGATGATGAAGAATATCTGTCTGTGAAGGTTTAGAATAAGAAGTAAGGTGTTTGCTAACGAGTTCAACAGGCACTGATTTATTTGGATTCTTTGAAGACAGATTTAGTCCTTGTGATTTGTCCACTGCTTCCTTCATACTTTGCTCAATTCGTTTTTCAGTACCAAATCTTTTCTTTTTCTGAGTTTTACCAACTCACCATCTTTTATCATCAAACCTTTGGCCGTTTAAACCATTTACCATTTTTATGTTTCCTCTGCATTTAATGTTATAATATCTGAATCACTGGTTATCAATCCGAGGTGGGTTCAGAAGAATCGTGTTTTAGATGATTAACTGCTGATGGTAATATGGTGGAATATGAAAGGTTCCCCAGTAACAATGACGAATAACAACGTATCTATCGGGTTTAAAATAAGATTAGTCCGACTGAAATGTTGAAATTGACTTGCTGGAGCTGTGACAAAATTGGCTACTTTGAAAAGGAATCGAAATGTTGTTTTTTGCTAATAAATGCTAAAGAATTCGACGCGGGTACGTGTTAAACGATAACTTTGGTTTTGAGAGTTTTGCAGGTACAAGTCTTCGGGTAACGTGTGGTTGGATCATCATCTCGATTGTTCAATGTTTGAAGTGTCTTCCGGAATTTCTAAGGGTTTTAAATGCAGATTGTCATAGTCAATATCCAAATGATGAAATCTTCCGGAATTTCGAATGATTTTCATATACTTCTGGGTGTTACGAATAAAAGTGGTGTTCTATCACAGTTTTGAAGTCAAAGTATAGTTTTGAAAGATGTAAGAATCTAAGAGTGATAATTTCGGTTATATCTCGAATTGTATTTTGAGATTTCAAAACCAGAATATGTACTTAGATTTGAATGAGTATGGTTGTTTTGATTCCTATAGATGAATGTATATTGTTGTGAAAGTAGTGAATATAGTTGATGATTGCTGAATCAGATTCGGAGAATGTAATCATATTAATTGTGAATTCCAATACTTCTCGGGTATTACCTATCCGTTAAAAAATTTCACAAATAATATTTTGAACAAAAATTTTCATTACCGTCCTTATGAAAATATATGTGGATATATTTCCTTCATATGTAATGCAGATTCAATGAGTTAATATAATATTAAGCTCATTTGATTTTTCGACTTGACTTAGAAATGAATAATCTCTAAAACATTAGAGATTACATAATCTTCTCCGAGTATTTCACTAATGCAATCAATACTTTAATATTTATTTTTATTGATATTCTTCAGTGAAGGATGTTGACGCTTGAAGAATTCTTGCGAACTTCGCAATGTACGATTTATGTTTTCTAAAAAAATTTCGAGTGCATCGAAGATGAAAGTGTAAAATCAAACATGTTATTGAATGATACACTTGACTTATTATGAGACGGAATTCATTGAATTGAAGCAGAGATTGTGGTTAACAATGATGAAATTGTTAACGAATAATGTACATCATAGCATATTAGTAATATGAATTAACCGGATAGTTAGGTTCCATACATAATAGCTTAGTACAGAAAGATTTATTATGGTTAAATTTTTTTTTTTTTTTTTTTTTTTATATATATATAGGATATACATATAAATTCTTTGGAGGAACTGAGTTAATACTTCATAACTCGTTGATATAATATACTCGTTATTAATTCGTAATGATTTCCACAGTGATTCTTGAACTGGCCAAGCTTGTGAGGTTGGAGGTGTTGACGATTCTCACTATGTTGACAGCATTTGACTGTGTTGGTGAGGCTATTGGTACTGCTGATGTTGTTGGTAAAACAAGTCTAGCTTGTACCTTACGCACTAGTCTTGTTAGGGTTTCGGTTCTTCTCTCTATCATCTCTGTCCACTCATCTAGTTTTTGGTTAAGGCTGAGATAGATAATCTCTAAAACTTTAGAGATTACATAATCACCACAGAATGTTTCTCCGATGAAGTTATGAATCAATACTTCATCATTTGTTGTTGTTGGTACTCCTTGGTATCTTTGGTGCATGTGACGTTAATATCCGATATATAGATTGGGATATTGAGGCGTGTGATGCGGATGTGATTGTTGGTGTTGGTAATGATCCTGTGGATGTTAATGATGGTGGTTGTTGTTGACGCCGGTGATGCTGCTGGTGCTTATGGTATTGAGGCTTGCGATGTGGATGTTACTAGCGGTACTGGTTATGCTGTTGGTGCTGCTGATGGTGTTTGTAATCCTTGCACCATAATCTCCAAAACCGTCACGCGAGCGCGAAGTTCGTTAACTTCTGTTAGTACACCGGGATGATTTGCGGTTGGAGCGAGCGGATGAATAAGATTCATAATATGGGATAGTATATAATCATGACGAGATACTCTGGAGATAAGAGAGAAAATGGTGTTTCGAACAGGTTCGCCGGTAAGTGCTTCGGGTTCTTCACCAAGAGGTGATTGTGGTGGATGGAAGGGATCACCTTCTTCTTGTCTCCAATGATTTAATATATTACGAACCCATCCCCAATTTATCCAGAACAGATGATGGGAAATTGGTTGATCCATTCCGGTCACACTGCTTTCGGAGCTCGTGTGGAAATCCATATCGGCATAGCTGTCGGAATCTGAGGAGTTCGAACTGGTTGAGGGATCCATCTCGTAGAATCAGGGAAATGAATTTTCGGTATGGAATAGATTTTAGGAGTTAGATTTTGTATTATTCAATACATATTTTACATATGTATATATAATACCAAAATCCCATAATTTCCGGAGGAATCTTTGAAAAATGTTAGTCAAACTTCACAGTAACAGATACGCCAAGATATTTATTCGTCTATACACTATTGTGCAATAATTGTAGGAAAACGCGTCTAGGCTTAGGAATGACAAGCAGGTAATTTCCTACAGAGGATAAGTAGATGATTTCCGACTTAAAATGATAAGCAAAACCTTTGACATGCAGACACGGTCGAAGTCCAGACTCGCTAATGCATCTTAACGACTATCTGTTAGACACACTAATGCAAGACCTGGTTCGCTAAGACCACCGCTCTGATACCACATGAGATGACCCGTCCCAATACATAAGGACGAATACAATAACATATGATTACATCGCGAGGTATTTGACCTCTATATGATACATTTTACAAACATTGCATTCGTTTTAAAAGAAAAGCTTTCATTTACATCGAAAGTTGACAGGCATGCATACCATTTCATAATATCCAAACTATAAATGACCTAATCTGTCATCTACTTAAATATAATCTTTAATGAACTTCAACGACTCGAATGCAACGTCTTTTGAAATATGTCATGAATGACTCCAAGTAATATCTTTAAAATCAGCTAATGCACAGCGGAAGATCTCTTTCAAACCTGAGAATAAACATGCTTTCAAGTGTCAACCAAAAGGTTGGTGAGTTCATTAGTTTATCATAATCATTTATTTTCATCATTTTTATAGACCACAAGAATTTCATTTCCAGTTCTCTTAAATATACGTCCCATGCATAGAGACAAAAATAATCATTCATATGGTGAACACCTGGTAACCGACATTAACAATATGCATATAAGAATATCCCCTATCATTCCGGGATCCTCCTTCGGACATGATATAAATTTCGAAGTACTAAAGCATCCGGTACTTTGGATGGGGCTTGTTGGGCCCAATAGATCTATCTTTAGGATTCGCGTCAATTAGGGTGTCTGTTCCCTAATTCTTAGATTACCAGACTTAATAAAAAGGGGCATATTCGATTTCGATAATTCAACCATATAATGTAGTTTCGATTACTTGTGTCTATTTCGTAAAACATTTATAAAAATTGCGCATGTATTCTCAGTCCCAAAAATATAAAGAGTAAAAGGGAGCAAATGAAACTCACACATATAATTATTGTAAAACAGTTAATAAAACAATTGCATGTATTCTCAGCCCCAAAAATGTAAAGAGTAAAAGGGGAAGCAAATGAAACTCACCATACTGTATTTTGTAGTAAAAATACATATAACATCATCGAACAAGTGTAAGGTTGGCCTTGGATTCACGAACCTATATTAATTATATATATTTATATGACGATCAATATTTGTCTAACAATTTAGGCCAAGTCATAGTGTACCACAATCCTAATGCTCGAGACTAATGTGCAAAAGTCAAAGGTTAAAGTAAAAACGAGGTCGCATGCAAAAATATAATAACTTATACAAAAATGATTTTTCGGTCAAACATGACTAAACGGCCACTTCAGCGATTTTTAGAAAAATTATCGGAATTCCGATTGATAAACGGCCAAAGATAAAAGTTACACATTACCAAAAAAATTAAGCATAAATTTTTACAGAAGTAAACTAAACCTAGACAACTCGTAGTTGCCAACGCGGTTTCGGTGTTTCAAAGTTAATTTTTTAGCTTTAATAAATTTACAAAAGTGACCGAGTAGCCTACTTTGGAGATTTTTAGAAAATTCCTCGAAACTCGGATTGACAAACGGTCAAAGCCTTCAAATTCTCGTTACCACAAAGATATAACATGATTTTTGGCAAAAGTAAACACACATCAGGCCGACCATGACAACTGATACAAAACTGACATTTTTAATAAAAAAGTTTCAGCTCTTTTTAGAATTTTAAAATGTGACCAAACAGTCAACTTTGACGATTTTTAGAAAAATCGTCGAGACTCGAATTGACAAACGACCAGAGTCGTTTGTTACATCTTACAGCAAAGAATTCAGTGATATTTTTGTTTTAATCTGAAACAACGCAGATCAACGAGAATTTCAGTTTCCGTAACGACGTTTCATCAAAATTTACAAAACTTCTTTTATCCATAACTTGACAACCGTTCAACAAAACGAGACGTGCTTTATATGAAAATTCATCTACTCGACGAGTAGAATCCAAATAACCACTTTTTATTACCCAGAAAATCAGTTCACTAATTATTATCAGCAATTTTAATTACGAAATTAATTATACAATTCATAACTTTCTATCCGTTCATCGAATTCATTCGATATCTAAATGAAAAGTTCTTAATTTTTCGCTAGCTTTCCAATGACATGCATATCTTATACCTTATTTCATCCCTAGTATAACAACCTTTAAGATTCAACATAACCTATCTAAGGGCAATATCAAATATACAAGCATGCATAATCCTATATTCTCGAGCACTAGTCAGGGATACACTATTAGTAAATAAAAGTTAAGTTATGAGTGCTCACGTATCAATATTGAGATTCAATACTGTAGGAAAGGTACGTAGACGCGACGGAGACGATAATTACCAATTTGACCTCAAGGGCATACCCATGAACCATACCCATTACCTCCATAGCCATAACCCATAATTTCCTTAGCCCTATCCTACTCATAAAACTTGTCTTGAAATGACCCGCTCATGACCTCGTCGTAATATTTTATGTATAAATACTACTAATAATAATACTCCTAACTATAATATTAACCTTATTAATAATAATAATAATAATAATAATAATAATAATATAAATAATAATAATAATAATAATGATGCAGAAGAGAATATGAGTATGTTTGTGTGTAAATTCATAACCAATTGATCGATCTTTATAGAAAGTGGTTGGCCAAGTTATTCATGCAATCACATATTACAGCTCATGAATCTTAACTTTTTCCTACCGACACCCCTTTCTTTATATCTATGCTATATGATACGTAATATATATATATATATATATATATATATATATATATATATATATATATATATATATATATATATATATATATATATATATATTATTTAATATATATTATATTTAATCTTTAGAATTAATTAAATATTATATTATATTTACGCTCATGGTAAAAATATAATTTTTACAAAAATGACACGGTCGTGGTCTCACGACTCATGTACCACTTTCTGTTTTTCGGGCGCACTTTCGTACGTTTAGAAAACTAGCCTTTTACGTTACGTGACGTGTACCTTTTACAAAAAAATAGACTTACTCTTCAATAAATTACCTTTATAAAAATATAACTTATAAAATTGAGCGTTGTGATCATTTACTTCCATAATTCAAAGCCTCGTTGTTTATCAAAATATTTTATTTTAAAATTAAACGTTTTGTGACATGTACCTTTATTAATAACTACACTTAAATTAATTAAAAACTAACCCACTCAAAGTGTAACTTAATATTTTGAGTGTTTTGGTCATTTCCTTTTATGAATCGACGTCTCGTTATATAACAAAATATATATTTAATCTTATTAGTTTGAATCAAAACGTTTTATGACTAAAATAAAATATATGTACATTTAAAATTTATAAACTTATACATAATACATATGTTTGAAATATTTATCTAATAATATAATATTTCACTTTTCAAAATTAATTATATTTCAAAGACCAATATATATATAACATTAAAATCGTGTGAATACTAGATATTGTTATATCACCTAACGGTTATGCTCAAAAACTTAATCTGATATAACTTATTTATGCGCCAACATTTACTTTAATTTCTCAAAGGCTCTAGTTAAAATATCTAATTATAAATCGAATCAATGAACAAGGGTTACTATCTTTTACCTAACTAATATATCTAATATACATAATCATGTTCTATATACGTTGCAAGTTATCAACCAAGTGTTATGAAATTCAATCCTCCACCAACCTTTGACTAATCCTCGATAAGAACACTGTCGTTCTTGCATGCGTATCATTTCACTAAATTTCCGAATACCGTTAAAAATGTAATAGTCTCTTAAATCATAGTGGACCTTACGACGGAGACTCGTGATCATAAATCAATGTATCTGATAATTCAATCATTTGATATTATCTTTTAATCTCGTTGATAAACTTACATCGAACAAATACGTTTATGTAACGTATTATTCATTCAATACCTTGATATCATTTTCAAGTTCACTAAATAGATCTCATAGCTTATTTTCATATCAACTAATCCGTTCAATGTTTTATTAATATATCTCAATTTAATAAGCACACATGTATATGCATATATATTTATTTACACATAATTGTTCGTGAATCGTTAGGCATGGTTAAAGAGTATTTGATTAAATGAATATAGTTTCAAAACTTTTGGGACTCAACATTACAGATTTTGCTTATCGTGCCGGATATATATAAAGATTAAAGTTTAAATTTGTTCGGAAATTTCCGGGTCATCACAATCCGGGTGTGACGAAGATGTACCATGATTTGAAGAAAGATTATTGGTGGCCGGGCATGAAACGCGACGTTGTTAAGTATGTTGAGCAATGCGTCACGTGTTTGCAAGTTAAAGCCGAACACCAAAATCCGTATGGTAAGTTGCAACCGCTAGAAATTCCGATGTGGAAGTGGGAGCATATTACCATGGATTTTATTACCAAGTTGCGGAAAACGGCAAGAACCCAGTTTAACACTATTTGGGTGATCGTCGATAGATTGACGAAGAGTGCGTTGTTTCTTCCTATTAAAGAAGCAATTTCGTCGGAGGCACTCGAGAAGATGTTCATTAAAGAGGTGATATCGAGACATGGCATTCCCGCGTCTATTGTTTCGGATCGGGACACGCGTTTTACTTCTCGATTTTGGAAGAAGTTTCATGAAGACATGGATACGAGGGTGAATATGAGTACAACGTATCATCCTCAAATGGATGGTCAAACCAAATGTACGAATCAAACATTGGAGGATATATTACGTGCGTGTATTATTGATTTTGGCGGTAGTTGGGACGAACATTTGCCATTGGTGGAATTCTCGTACAATAATAGTTTTCACTCTAGTATTGGAATGCCACCATATGAGATGTTATACGGTAGGAGGTGTCGAACCCCGATTTGTTGGGGTGAAGTGGGTAAAAGGGAAGTCGGGAGCACCGACTTGGTATTGGAGACAAATAGCAAAATCGATATGATTCGGGCTCGGCGCAAGATAGACAAAAGTCTTACGTCGATAAACGTAGGCGACCGATCGAATTTGAAGAAGTCGATATGGTGATGCTTAAGGTTTCGACATGGAAGGGTATCATTCGGTTTCGAAAACGGGGAAAGTTAGCTCCTCGGTTTATTGGGCCGTTTAAGGTTATAGCTCGTGTTGGTGAAGTCGCGTATCGTTTGGAATTACCCGAAGAACTTGCGGGATCCATAACACATATCATGTTTCCCACCTCCGCAGGTGTCTTGCGGATGATTCTTCATGGATGCCTTTAGACGAAATTGAGCTAAATAACAAGTTATAATACATTGAATAGCCGATTGCTATACTCAATGAGAAGGTAAAAATGTTGCGTAACAAAGAGGTGAGGACCTTTAAGGTCCAATGGCGTCGTAGTAAAGGTTCCGAGTTTACTTGGGAGCCCGAAGAATTCGTGTTGGTTTACCTTCCCTCGTGTCATGCGGCTTGGATCGCTAGGACGCGCTCCGATTTAAGTGGGGGAGAGTTGTAACACCCCGTTTTCCCGTGCACCTCTAAAGGTACGTACTTAGTCAATAGTACACTTATAACTTATTTGTTATGTAATTAAATGAACTAAAGTGTTAGTTAGGTGTAAGTGCATATATGTATATGTGTGTATATATATATGGGTATATTCGAATGCGTGTGTGTACGTGTATATGAATGTGACGTGATGGCGTTGAGTCGTGTGAGACTTAAGGTTGAAGTTTAGACGTGCATAGGAAGGGTGAATGAGGTGTTCTAGTTGTTGAACCCTCGATTCATGATAAATTGTCGAAGTGACCAGACCTAGGCTAACGCCGCGCCGCGACGCGACAAACAGCTCTGCGCCGCGACCATTGAAGCAAACCAGGATCAGAAAGAGGGTTAAGAGTGATCATTTTTCCTTCGATTCGTCGCGCCGTGACGAATGGCGCCGCGCCGCGGCATCCCTGCAGATCAGACTCCGAATTCTGCTCAAATTAAATAGGCTTTAGGGGCAATTTGGTCTTTTTGCGTGTAGATCTGTTTGGAGCTTTTAATATCAGCCACTTGTTCTCCATTTCTTATTTCTTTTCCATTTTTTTCACATTTTCCTCTCAAATCCTAAAACCCACTTAGATTAAACTCAAGATTTGAAGCTGAAGTTTTGTGAGTCAATCCTAGAAGCAAGAATTAAAGTTGCTCTCCTTGTTATTAGCTACAAGAGGATAGTTTTGGTAAGTCTCAACTCTAAGTTTTGAGTTTCATTTAGTTTAAGCTAGGGTTTGGTTCATATGGAACTTGTGTGACCCATTTGAGGGTTAAATGGGTGGATTTTGGGTTGGATTGTTAAAAGGAAACCCTAAATAGCTATTATCTAGGGTTTGGTCTTGTGATTTGAGGTTGTAAGTGCTAAGTGATGTTGTTAGTCACTAATGCACTTTTGAAAGGATGAAATAATTTTTAATGTGTAAGTTTGACTTGGTTTGTGAGTCAAAGAGTCAAAAGAGCACTAGTTGACCTAATCGAGTGAAATGGTTATGAAATACACCAAGTTTATGTTAGTTGATGTTAATAGACCCTAATTTAAATGTCCCGTTCTTATTGATTAAAAACGTTCCATATTAATTGATTTCGTTGCGAGGTTTTGACCTCTATATGAGACGTTTTTCAAAGAATGCATTCATTTTAAAACAAACCATAACCTTTATTTCATCAATAAAGGTTTAAAAAGCTTTACGTAGATTATCAAATAATGATAATCTAAAATATCCTGTTTACACACGACTATTACATAATGGTTTACAATACAAATATGTTACAACGAAATAAGTTTCTTGAATGCAGTTTTTACACAATATCATACAAGCATGGACTCCAAATCTTGTCCTTATTTAAGTATGCGACAGTGGAAGCTCTTAATAATCACCTGAGAATAAACATGCTTAAAACGTCAACAAAAATGTTGGTGAGTTATAGGTTTAACCTATATATATCAAATCGTAACAATAGACCACAAGATTTCATATTTCAATATACATCCCATACATAGAGATAAAAATCATTCATATGGTGAACACCTGGTAACCGACATTAACAAGATGCAAATATAAGAATATCCCCATCATTCCGAGATCCTCCTTCGGACATGATATAAATTTCGAAGTACTAAAGCATCCGGTACTTTGGATGGGGTTTGTTAGGCCCAATAGATCTATCTTTAGGATTCGCGTCAATTAGGGTATCTGTTCCCTAATTCTTAGATTACCAGACTTAATAAAAAGGGGCATATTCGATTTCGATAATTCAACCATAGAATGTAGTTTCACGTAGTTGTGTCTATTTTGTAAATCATTTATAAAACCTGCATGTATTCTCATCCCAAAAATATTAGATTTTAAAAGTGGGACTATAACTCATTTTCACAGAATTTTACTTCATCGGGAAGTAAGACTTGGCCACTGGTCGATTCACAAACCTATAACAAATATGTACATATATATATCAAAGTATATTCAAAATATATTTACAACACTTTTAATACATTTTGATGTTTTAAGTTTATTAAGTCAGCTGTCCTCGTTAATAACCTACAACTAGTTGTCCAACGTTAGATGTACAGAAAAAAATTGATATATATTATCTTGAATCAATCCACGACCCAGTGTATACACGTCTCAGGCTAGATCACAACTCAAAGTATATATATTTTTGGAATCAACCTCAACCCTGTATAGCTATCTCCCACATTACTGCATATATAGTGTCTATGGTTGTTCCAAATAATATATACACATGGGTCGATATGATATGTCAAAACATTTGCATACGTGTCTATGGTATCCCAAGATTACATAATATATTAGAATACATGTATAATACAATTTAAGTTAGCTAGGATAGGATTAATATAGATTTGTTACCAATTTTCACGTTGCTACAACAAGAAAAATTATCCAATCTTGTTTTACCCATAACTTCTTCATTTTACATCCGTTTTGTGTGAATCAAATTGCTATGGTTTCATATTTAACTCTATTTTATGAATCTAAACAGAAAAAGTATAGGTTTATGGTCCAAAATATAAGTTACAAGTCGTTTTTGTAAAGGTAGTCATTTTAGTCGAAAGAACGACGTCTAGATGACCATTTTAGAAAACATACTTCCACTTTGAGTTTAACCATGATTTTTGGATATAGTTTCATGTTCATAAGAAAAATCATTTTTCGAGAAGAACAACTTTTAAATCAAAGTTTATCATAGTTTTTAATTAACTAACCCAAAACAGCCCGCAGTGTTACTACGACGGCGTATGTCCGGTTTTATAGTGTTCTTCGTGTTTCCAGGTTTTAAATCATTAAGTTAGCATATCATATAGATATATAACATGTGTTTAGTTGATTTTAAAAATCAAGTTAGAAGGATTAACTTTTGTTTGCGAACAAGTTTAGAATTAACTAAACTATGTTCTAGTGATTACAAGTTTAAACCTTCGAATAAGATAGCTTTATATGTATGAATCGAATGATGTTATGAACATCATTACTA